>NC_042620.1:162937922-164379172 GCF_901001135.1 Rhinatrema bivittatum
TGTATTGTATTTTCTTACCTTAATTTATTGTTCACCGTTATGATGGTTTTACTGAAATGATGGTATAAAAATAAATAAACCTTAAACCTTATCAAAAGAAATTTGATTGGCATTCCCACTAAAATTTAGGATACTCAAAGTTTCACAGTCTAAAGCGGCAGGCAAAGATTATGGCAAACTAAGGTGTGCTTGCATTCAATGAGGTACCTGATGAGATCGAGGTCTCCAAATTCAAGTGCTTAGGGGCTGAAATGGTTCACTGCACTTGCGGGAATGAAGGGACCTAAACAGAAGTAGAAAAGGAAGGATACATCTTGCCTTCAGGCCCATATTCTGACATAGGAACTGCCTTCGCAGCCAAATTCTTATTGGTGTCGGAGAGTTGCCACTGATGCCTTTGCCTAAATGCATATCTTCTATTATGCTGTTGTTTCCCCTTCTGGTGCAAGCTCCAATTAGTGGAAGGAGATGACGAGGAACAAAAATCATTAAATCAGCACAGGGCCTTCAGCAGCTCTCACACTGATTGCCCCACCCCTTGTATGGGTTTCTCTGGTAACAGGAAGTCCATGTGGGAGGAGAGTGGGGCAGGATGCCAGAGGTTCAGTCAAAGCAAGAAGGCTTCTGTTGGCCCCATTCTGATTTATCTTTGTCTCATGCTGTAGCATGATGTTTCCCAGTACTGAAGGCCCACATAAGAACATAAGATCATCAAGCCCAGTATCCTGTTTCCAGCAGTGGCCAATCCATGTCACAAGTATCTGGAAAGTACCCGAACATTAGATAGATCATAAGCTACTATTGCTAGTTAATTACTGTCATAGCAGTTTATGGATTTATCCTCTAGAAACTTATCCAAACCTTTCTTAAACCCAGTTACACTAACTGCTGTAACCACATCCTCTGGCAATGAATTCCAGAGCTTAACTATGCACTGAGTGAAAAAGAATTTTCTTTGATTTGTTTTAAATGAGCTACTTTATAACTTCATGGAGTGCAAGTATGATATTTTGATGTGCTTAGGGGCTCCTAAGCTTTGGGAAGAAACAGTTAAAATAAATCTGACAAATGAGCAAATAGTACCTACACTCTGAAAACAGCAACTTCTCAAATCTGCCATCATATTCTGTTTTTTTGGGTTTTCTTTCCAGACATCTCTATTCTTCAGTTTTAGGGATCATTATTGGATGGTCAACTGATGCCATTTCAGCCAGATGTGATCTAGCTCTGATTTGTCTCAACCACATACATGAACCTACTTGTGCTTTTATTTTACCAAAAAAAGAGAATACCACAATTCCATGCATGCAAAGTGGGAAAACCAGGACTGGTTCAGCCTGACCTACAGAAATGGAGCTATTTGGCATCACATAATCATTACTTACAAACTTCTGCTGTGTTTCTCTAGACCCCTATTCAGTGCGCAATGCCTAATAGCCAAACTCCTTATTCTGACATATGAATTAATAAAACCCAAATAGAAAGAATATGTACTTATAATAAAGTTGGACTCAACACTGTATGTAATAATGGATATGTTCCAGGGGTACATATTTTACTGAGGATCCTCCCAGACTTACAAGAACCAAGAATTTGAAATAGATATAATAATACAAAAACTGAAGCAAAAATACATTCACAACTATCCAGTACTCTTTATGGAATGTAAAGATTAGCTATTATTTTTATCAATATAAGTTATTTAAGTTATCTTGCTTTTTAGATAAAATTGATTTATTTTATTTTATTTTAGATTTTAAATGAGAACTTTACTTCGGGAAACATTAAAAGTGTTGTATGCAACATTGTATCTAAAGATCTAACTACAAGTCCTAAAGCTTTCAACAAGTTTTGCCAAAGTGAGCAATCGGTGTTAGAATTTGGCCTCCAGGAAATAGGTAACATTGTATCAGTGGTGAGTATCCAGGTATATGTTTTGCATTTTACCAGCGGAATGAATGCTATTAAGTAGATATTAGACTGTAAAAGAAGATTTTAATAGAGTTATTTAATAACTGAATCACTAATCTTCACTGGTAGTAGGTTTTCTCATACTATAAAAAAACTTTAAAGTTTTTCTCCAATTTACTCCATTTACTCCACTATGCCGCTCCCCATCCTCTCACCCATCAGGTTGCTATGCATTTCAGCATTCATAGTAGTATAGTAACATAGTACATGATGTATAACTAAGACCAAAAAGGCCCATCTAGTCTGCCCAGCAGTGATTTTATGTGCATTTACCGAGAGTAGATCATATTCTTACATGGAACCCAACCCCCAATCCCACTATGTCCCTTTTAGGGTTGCAACTACTGCTCTGTGAAGGTTATCCCATGCCTTCCAGTAAGCACAATGCAGTCATGTCACTGCTACCTTGGGCCTGCAACTGTCGCTCAGTGAAGGTTGCCCGGAGCTTCATTAACATTACTCTTCTCTTGCCACTGGGGATCCTCTTTGTTTATCCCATGATTTTCTGAAGTCTGTCACTGTCCTTCTTATCACCACTGGCTCCGGGAGGGTATTCCAGGCATCCACCACCCTTTCTGAGTACAAACATTTTCTGATATTGACCAGAATCTACCCCCTTGGAGGTTTATATTGTGACCTTGGTTCTACAGTTTCCTTTCATGAGAAAGCTTGGTTTCCTGTACATTAAGACCTTTATGTTATTTAAATGTCTGCATCATATTCCCTCACCTTCCTCCATTCATATAAAGAAAGACAAACTCCTATAAATTTCTGTTTTGAATGTATTAAACTTCTTTTAAGGGCAGATTTTAAATGCCCAGCAAGCATAAATTCCGGCCTTTATGCACGTAGCTGGGCCTTATGTCCACCGGGCAAATCTTCCACGCGTAAAGACCAGCATGTGCTCAAGTGCCGGGCCTCTTGGAAGGGGCAGGCCGGAGGGCATGTTTTTTTTGGGGGGGGAGGGGCAGGGCAGGGGGTGGGCCGGGACAGCACCATTGATTGACTTAATTGGTGCAGACTGGAAGGAAACTGGGGAAAGCAGCGATGCATCATCATGCGAAAGTCGCTAAAATGTCCCCCCCCCTTGCGTGCACTGCTCCTGATTTTATAATATGTGTGTGCCAGCACGCACATGTTAATAAAATCACACGTCCATGTATTTTTTTAAATCTACCCTTTAATAGCTTTTCTTTTGCATTTAGGAAGGGGATGGGGTGAGAATAGAGGGTTGAAGATGGTGCTAATGTGGTTGTTCCTGCAGCAAAGAGGTGATGTAGACCCCTGTGAGCTGGTGGGTCTTTCAGGCTCCTCCTTTTCCTCCTGCTGAAATACTATGTATTGGGGCTGTGAAAGAAGTGTGAGGTATCAGATAAGATGAAGAACAGCATCTTGAGTGTGCATAGAAGGGTTTAGTAGTTCTGAAATTTGACCATCAAGACTCCCCAGGATAATCAAACAAATTAGCCTTGCTCTTAGACCAAATATATCATGGATATTCATTGCAGGGATGCTGAAAACCAGATCTTTTGGGGGCCTTGAGGTTTGGATTTGAACACCAGTTTGGTAGAGTGACCTAAATTGTCAAAAGGGCTTTAAGAGAATAATTTTACAATGTCTCAGATAACTTGTGCAACAGCTATGTGCATAAGTAACACCAATTTTGAAAGCAAGCTTATGAATTTAAGTTCGCTATGAAAATTATGTTAGGGTATGTGCACAACTCACCCGCACCAGGTTTTGCCTGCACTTAGCAATGGGTAACTTCTGCATGCATAATTTTTTTAAATCAAACATTTGCATGGAATTCCAAGTTCTACTCCAATTCTGTCCCCCAAAACGTCTCTGTTTTTTGTGCGCATATATGCATGAAATTGGGTTACATGCATACTTTTTTATTCACAAACCCCAGGCAACTTTATTACAAGCCCTGTATTTGCAAAAACTTATCTTTTATGCACGCAAATAGCTTTGAAAAATACAGGCTGAGGACTGCTTCTTTGCCATTTACAACTCTTATGTCAAAGTTTTGAATTCCAGAGTGTTTTTTTTTCGAAACAATAGAATGTATGCAACTCCAAGAAGTACTTTATGTTTAAAAGCACTGCTCCATGTTTGTATGTGAGAGAGTCTAAATTGCATTGAGTTCAGAACTTCAATGATTTGTGTGCTCTTGTCTCAGACAGTAAACTAGAATAATCAGTTACTTTTTTTTCCCCCCGAAGTGTAGTGGCATTAGGAGTTATAACATGCTGGTCACACCATCCCTTCTTTCCTGATATGCAGGATGTGGTTGGGAAAGTCTCACAACCTATAAAGGATTAATGAGGGGACTAGAACATTTTTATGAGGAAGATAACATTTTCTGTTTACTGAGAGTAGGGGCAAGGCTTAGAAGCTACGCTGTGTAAACCTTGTCCCACAAAAGTGCTGACAGCTGCAAATTCCTCTACTGCTGTATTTGTGAAGAGCATGGATATTTTTTTATTTGCATTGGTGATGGATCATTTCAGCAAATGTCTTTTAGCCCCAAGCAATTTTTTTTCTAAATCAAGTGTCTTGTGCTTAATCACATTAGGAAAAATATGCACTCACTTTCTCAGGTTTCTCATGTTTACATTTTGCAGTTTGCTTTTAAAGAACAAATCTTTGCTTGTAAGAATTAAAATCTTTCTGGAACTGCTAAAATATCTTGCCATTTATTCTTTTGTTCAGGACTCATTTATTTTCCATAGGTTGCTTTGAACAGTATGTATTCCTCATCATATTTTCATCTTGATTTGACCTTTATTCTGCCATGATACATAGCATTGTATTTGTATCATATACTGAAATTTACATTTTAATATATTGGATGAAAGTCAAACAAATGTTTGAATAAACAAAACTTTGTCAAGAAAAATAGATTTAATTGATCTATCATTTGTTCAAATATGACACCTCTTTTTTCTTTTAAGGAACTAAGTAAACCTGAGAATCAGATTCTATTTCTCACGGGTATAATGAAAACCATATCGATCCTACGACAATGGAAGGACAACGTAGCCCTGTGGGGTTTTTTTGAGATGTTCCCTAAGTGCATTAATGATGCAATCAGGTAAGACAGATAACAGGATACAATGCTTGTTGTAAACAAGGTTTCATCAATTGAGTTGGATGGATTACAGACATGATTTTACCTGAGAATGGAAAACAGCATTTCAAAACAATCAGTTGAAAGGTGCATATGATGAAATGTTCTGCACAAGGATAATTATATAGTGCTGTGTATCAGAGGGAAGTAAATGTAATTTTTAGTTGACAAAGCTTTCCCTGTAATTAATAGAGGGACTCAGTTCTCTCCTGATCCCATGTTTGACCCTATGCTTTGATAAGTGTCACATGAAAGTCAGAATAACTTGTCTAATTAAAAGTTTATTATTATTCTATAAATGTGTGTGTGTGTGTGTGTGATCAGAGTAACTAATGTTTAGCAGCCCTTCCCATTAGTGCTGAGAATATGAAATGATCAAAGACAGATTTAGTTTTGTGCCACACTTCGGTAGTGCTGCATCTGCAATTCTTCCCAGACCTCCATTTCCCCTCTTCTTGTGGTTCTCAGTGTGTGTGTGTGGTAGTGACTCCCAGCGATGACTCCCAGTGGCTCCCAGCAGTAGCAGTAGCAGGTTAATGCTTCCTCCCCCCCCCCCCCCCCCAAGAATGTATCCACCCTTGGTATAGGATGAGTAGGCCTGTGTAGAAATCCAAGCCTAGATTTCTGTAGTTTGGAACCAGACTGAGGCCAGCCTAGGATATGTCAATAAGCACCCATTATGTTTATGCCTAGGGAGGTAAACATTTAGGGGCAGCAAGCTTGTTAAGATTTGCTGCCTTCCAGCTCTTCTGAAGCTTATTCAGCCCTCTGCTACCCTGTAACAGATCCTTACAGAAGATGGGGGAGTGAAAACACCAAAAATGCCTAGAAGCAGCAAAATCCTAAATCTATCCCTGGCAAAATCTATCTAGGCCAAAATCTATCTATGCCAATGTTATTTATTCATCCTCAGAGCTCTTTCCTCCATCCTATTCTTTTTAATGTATATCTTGTCCTATTAGCAACCTGGATACAAGATCATGGCTGTAGCCCTTTTGTAGATGCAGATGACATTCAGCCTGTGGCTTTAAAGAAGTATGATATTAAAGATAACAGGTTCTCTCTAAACCAGTGCCTTCTAGGGATGTGGATAGGGAAAAAATAAATCAATTTTGGTTAATCTATTTTTCTTTTTTTTTTTTTTTAGTTTTGTTTTTGTAGATTTAAACATTTTCATGATTTCATTTTTGTTTTCTGCAAATTATGCACACTATTTGCAAATAGTGTGTACTATTTTCTATTTAAAAATAGTGCACATTCCTTGCTAAAAATGAATAGAAAGGAAAATTTTCATTTTTTCCTGACTAAAATTTGGTTTATTTGAAATGAACCAAAAATGAGTCAATTTGTTCTGGTTTACTCATTCCTTTCAAATGAATGTATAACCCTAGTGCCTTCTGGCTTTAGCTGAAGGGTTAGAAGAAGACTAAAAATTCATTAAAAACTGAAGCTCTGTGGATTAGTCGATTGAATCAACCACTCAGTATCTTTCTCAAATTGTCAGAAATTCTAGTTCAACCAAAAGATTCAATTACATTTTTAGAAGTCAAATTAGATAAACTACCTATCCCCTAGATTCATCAAAATGCTATAATATCACATGGATAACACCCATGGCAAGAGAAAGGGTATGTTTAGGGTCATTTTGAGAATTACTATTTTGCAGCTCACAAGGGAGGGGGGGGAGAGAGAGAGAGAACGTATCTATAAGGCCTTCATAGTAGTCACCAATAGGAGGGTAAGCTAATAGCTCGAGGTGAGGTGTTGGTATAGGGGCCAGTTTTACATGCAGAGTGAGATGCATGAACTGCACAGTACACGTCAGTGAAGATTTGACATCATTTGGAGTGAGGAAAGTCTCACAAAGATGACATTTCTGCTATGTTCTCTCGCCCTAGCTTGATGGACTCTATAACAGGGTACCATCAAGCTAGGGCGAGAACATAGCAGAAATCTCATCTTTGTGAGACTTTCCTCACTCCAAATGATGTCAAATCTTCATTGAGGTGTACTGTGCATTAACCAGTCTTTCAAGTCTGTGCTGTCTCTGGTTTGTAAATGCAAATATCTTCTGATATTATTACTGTATGAGTTATGAGGAATTTTGCAAACCATCTTTTCCTTATTGTGCAATGTTTGCTGTTACCAGCAGATTACACCATAGCTATGATGCTACTTGATACACTAAGCATTACAGACACTTCTTGAATTGAGAAATGAGGAGAAGAACAGAAACATAATATTTTTTTTATCCAGGAAGTAGTTTAGGCTAAGTAGCTGAGGCTGTTTCCAGCTTCCCAGATTAAGAAATCTGAGATTTCATTTCATTTATTAAAATGTATTTATTGCTTAACACAAAAGGTCTAAGCGGTGTACAAAAAAAGAGTAAAACATTCATAATAAAAACATTAACAAAACATATTATACACCAATATGTCTCTAGACCGCACAGAGCTTGGCATTAGAGTTCTTAATCAAATGCTAGCTTCAACAAAAAACTGTTCAGGAGGAATCTAAATTTTTGTATACATTTGGACATTCTGAGTTCCATTGGAAGGGAGTTCCAACAAATGGGTGCTGTGACCAAGAAGGCGGACTCGCTTGTTGTCATAAGGTGAGCAAATCTGACTGATGATACATCTAACAGTCCTCCCTGAGATGATCTTAATTGATGGGATGCTTCATGTATCTTTAATAGCGCATTTGACCATGGGCAGGAATTTGAGCTGATTCATTTAAAGACTGTCATTCCAATCTTGTAGATGATTGGCTGTTGCACTGGTAAGCAGTGTCAACTATAGAGTGCCAGAGTAACATGTTCATATTGCCTTGTCCATGTGATTAAGCGCGCAGCAGAATTTAACAAGAGTTGTAATGGCTGCAATGTTTTAAATGGTAAACCCAAATATAAACTGTTACAGTAATCTACATTTACATTGACAAGTCGAAAAAGCAGTGCAGATTTGCAAGGAAACATTTTATTTTCATTTTGTAAATGTCATGCAAAAGAAATATGTTAAGCAGTAATGTAAAAGAAAAATCAGCACATTGGGTTTTTCTTTTTAATGTTGCCTTTTTGAATAAGAAATTCACCTAAGGTGGGCTACAAATAGTGAACTGGCTACAATGAATCCCAGTTTTTTGCAGTTGTACATTGAAAAGGTACATAACATTTTTACTAAACTTTAAGTCAGTATCAATGCCTATGCTAGATTAATATTATCAATACTATGCACTTAGCATTGGACTAAATGTGTACACATTTCATAAGAACATAAGAAGTTGCCATACTGGATCAGACTGAGGGTCCATCGAGCCCAGCATCCTGTTTCCAACAGTGGCCAAACTAAGAAACAAGAACCTGGCAAGTACCCAAACATTAAATAGGTCCTATGCTACTAATGCCGGTAATAAGCAGTGGCTATTCCCTATGTCAACTTGACTAATAGCAGTTTATGGACTTCTCCTCCAGTAGTTTGTCCAAAACATTTTTAAACCCAGCTAAGCTAATTGCCTTAACCACATCCTCTAGCAATGAATTCTAGAGTTTAATTGTGCATTGAGAAGAAAAAGAATTTTCTCCAATTTGTTTTAAATGTGCTACTTGCTAACTTCATGGAGTGCCCCCTAGTCATTCTATTATCTGAAAAAGTAAACAATCAATTCACATTTATCTGTTCTAGTTCTCTCATGGTTTGTAGACCTCCATGAAATCCCACCTCAGCCATCTCTTCTCCAAGCTAAACAGTCTTTAGCCTTTCTTCATAGGGGAGCCATTACATCCCCTTTTATCATTTTAGTTGCTCTGCTCTGTACCTTCCCCAGTGCATCTATATTATTTTTGAGATGTGGCAACCAGAACTGAACACAGCACTCAAGGTGTGGTCTGACCATGAAGCGATAGAGAGGCATTATGACATTCTCTGTTTTATTCACTATTCCTTTCCTAATAATTCTAACATTATGTTTGCTTTTTTGAGAAACACCACACACTGAGCCAACAATTTCAATGTATTGTCCACTATGATATCTAGATCTTTTTCCTGGGTAGAAAGGAATGGATAATAAAACAGAGAATATAATAATGTTTCTGTATTGCTCCATGGTATGACTTCATCTTGAGTATTATGTTCAGTTCTGGTCACTACATCTCAAGAAAGATATAACAGAATTAGAAAAAGTACACAGTAGGGCAACCAAGGTAATAAAGGGGATGGAACAATTCTTCTATGAAGAAAGGCTAAAGAGGTTAGGATTCTTCAGCTTGAAGAAGAGATGGCTCAGGGGAGATATGATAGAGGTCTATAAAATAATGAATGGAATGGAACGATTAAACATTAATCAGTTGTTTACCATTTTGAAAAGTACAAAGATGAGGGGACACACAATGAAGTTATTGGGTAATATGTTTAAAACTAATAAGAGAAAATATTGTTTTACTCAACGCATAATTAAGCTCTGGAATTCGTTGTCAGAGGATGTGATGAAAGCTGTAAATATTGCTGTGTTTAAAAAAAGGTTTGGATAAATTCCTGGAGGAAAAACCTATTAACAATTATTAAGGGAGAGCCGCATAAATCCACTGCTTATTCTTGGGATAAGCAGCTTGGAATCTATCTACCCCTTGGGAGCCTGCCAGATACTTGTGACCTGGCTTGATCACTGTTGGAAACAAGATACTGGGCTTGATGGACCCTTGGTCTGACCCAGTATCGTAAGACTTATGTTCTTGTGTTCTAACTCCTGATATGAAACCTAACATTGTGAAACTACAGCATGGGTTATATTTCCCTATATGCATCACCTTGCACTTCTCCATATTAAATTTCATCTGCCATTTGGACATCCAATCTTCCAGCCTTGCAAGGTCTTCCAGCAATTTATCATTATCTACTTTTGATTAAACTACTATGAATAATTTTGTGTCATCTGCAAATTTGATCACTTCACTCATCTTTCCCTTTTCCAGATCATTTATAAATATATTAAAAAGCACCAGTCCAAGTACAGTTTCCTGAGACACTGCACTTTTTACCCTCTCTCCACTGATCATTCAATCCTACACTCTGTTTCTTGTCTTTTAACCAGTTGCAATCCACAAAACTCTCTGCTTCAATGGCAGGGGAGAAAGTCTGATACTTTACTTTCAATGCATATCCAGCATAACTCTCTGCTTCAACAGCAGGGGGAATGAAGAAAAGTGGATCTATATACAGACAACAACCACAAGGACTGAATTATTTAGTTTGGGTAAACAAATAAGCATGGGTATAGCTTGCTTATTGCGGCAGTTACTACCCCTAACTAATTAAGCTAGATATTTCACTTAGATGCAGTTCCAACACTGCTCTCTACATTAATGGTGGGGGTGGAAGGGAAATAGAACCAAAAGGTTACTAAGAGCCAAGAGTAACAGATAAGTATGGGGGAAAAAAAAGTGTGAAACTTGCTGGGCAGACTGGATGGGCCGTTTGGTCTTCTTCTGCCGTCATTTCTATGTTTCTATAAGACAACGCCTCCTATCCCAAGACTTTTTACTTAGAAGCCTCTCATGGGGGACTTTCTCAAACACCTTCTGAAAATCCAAATATACTGCATCTACTGGTTCACCTTTATCTGCATGTTTATTAACCCCTTCAAACAAACGTAGGACATTTGTGAGTCAAGACTTCCCGTGGGTAAATCCATGCTGGCCGTGTTCCATTAAACCATGTCAATCTATATGTTCTGTGATTATGTTCTTTAGAATAGTTTCCATGATTTTTCCTGGCATAGAATATTATGTTGTAACAGCATATGCATGGCACTCAATAGTGTGCTGGCTATTCAGCTCAGTCTTTTAATGGGAAGGATTGCATTAAACATCTGGTAGAAAAGCCAAGCTTTTGTGTGCTTCCTGAAATGGGAGTAGACATTTATTTAGTGAAGCTCTTCTGGGAAGGTGTTTCATAGAGAAGGTGCCACACCAAAAAATGGTCATTGTGTGCCTATTTCTGGGTTTTGTTTTGTTTTTTTTTGCTGCTATGTTTTATGTACTTTTATTTTATTCTGTCTTGAATAATCCATATGCACTGAAAAGGAAGATATGAAATTCTTAAATTTTGGGGATTTACTGATTTTATTATTGCCATCCCCAACATCCATAGTACAGCTCTTGTAGTATAGAGTTCTTGGTCCTGAAGAAAATTGGGGTCTTAATCTTTTCAGGTTGTTTTATATTTGTTGGAACAACATAATTATCCAAATATTGTGGTGTACATGAACTTTTGAGTTTTCTCATTTTATTCCCTCCATTCCTACTTTTCCCTCGGCCTCTTTGTCATAAAACTGCACAATATAAATGATCCAGGTTTTGGCTGAGAATTACTAAATATCAACAACAAAAAAGATCCAGCTCAATGAAAAGGAGTGTTTGTTGGAGCTCTGGGAATACCTCATATAGAGCCAATGAGAATCCCAGTGTTGATGATTCTTAGAAAAGCTATCATATATGTGAGAACAAGCAGTCCACTATATAGATTGTGTATTACCAGTTCTGTAGAGTTCAATTCTGAAGCTGCCATGGGGTGTGCATTTGTTTCCAATGTATTGGTAATCTGCAACATATAGGGCCATATTCATTGTATTCATGGGGAAGTGAAACTTATCGCGATTCCCCACGAATACAACAAATCTTCTCTGAATTATTCAGCTGTCTAAAGGAACAATTTTAAACACCCCCCACCCTCCTGACCCTCCCCAAGACTTACCAAAACTCCCTGGTGGTCCAGCAGGGGGTCCGGGAGCCATCTCCTGCACTCACACCCTCGGCTGCCGGTATTCAAAATGGCGTCGATAGCCTTTGACCTTACTATGTCACAGGGGCTACTGGTGCCATTGGTCGGCCCCTGTCACATGGTAGGAGCAATGGATGGCTGCCGCCTCCTGACCCCTACAAGACTTTCCAAAAGTCCCTGGTGGTCAAGCATGGGTCCGGGAGTGACCTCCTGCACTCGGGCCGTCAGCTGCCAGTATTCAAAATGGCACTGATAGCCTTTGCCCTCACTATGTCACAGGGGCCGACCAATGGCACTGGGGTCAGGAGGGTCCCCCAAGACTTGCCAAAAGTCCCTGGTGGTCCAGCAGGGTTCCAGGAGCGACCTCCTGCACTCAGGCCATCGGTTGCCAGTATTCAAAATGGCAATGATAGCCTTTGCCATATTTAAAGGTTTCATCGCATTGACGTATTGACCGCTTTACAACAACAAGTTGCTTACCAGTTGCACCCGCCAGCATCTAACCATTCTTTTTCCCTGAAGAAGGACTACCCGAAACATTGCAATGTTGGACAACATGCAGTATGCATAAGAAGTTCTATGCTATAACACACCGGCAGCTCAGAATTGAACTCTTCAGAACTGGTAATACACAATCCATATAGTGGACTGCTTGTTCTCACGTATATTATAGCTTTTCTAAGAATCATTAACTCTGGGATTCCAATGATTAAAAAGCCCTAGCGCCTTCTAGAGCTGTATGCAGTAGCTTGTAGCCCTCAGTGGCCCTATATGAGGTATTCCCAGAGCTCCAACAAACACTCCTTTTCATTGAGCTGGATCTTTTTTGTTGTTGATAAAACTGCACAAAGATTTCAAGCTCAACAAGGTTGTAGTTAGAGATGATGACTCCTTTTAGCAGTGCTGGGACCAGATTTTTCTTTGCCTGGAGCAGTTATTCAGAATTACACCCTACCCCTATTTTACTTACCAGTGGCTGTTCCAGCACAGTTCTTTCTTCTTTGACGGCATAGACAAGAGTTATCCCCCTGGTGGCGACAGCTCTAGCAAAGCATCTCCCCTCTTTCACCCCTCTTACCCAGTATCCCCCTTTCTCTTTACTTTCATCTCCCTCTTTCCCCTCAATTCACTTGGTAATCCTCAATAAAAGAAAAAATGTCATAGATTGAATCTCCACCTAGACAAATCCTACCAGATTGAGCAGGTACTGGCCAGAGATCTGCCTTTGCATCTTGCCCTCTTCAAAATGAAGCTGTAAGGCCTGAAATTTAGAGGTACTCCAACACACCTCTTCTACTCCAAAATCTAAAACCAAATAGCCACACCTTTTCTCTTCTCAGCCTGCAATTATACAAGCTGGCTGACCAATTCAAACAACCTCACTGTAGGAGATTGCCAAGCCCCACTCCTAAATCCTAACTTAAAGCCTAAGCTAGGGACAACATAGGATAAGGACCTATATATATATATACAGAGAGAGAGATAATATACACAGACAAAACAAAGTTAGATTTTGAAACTATTGAAAAGAATGATGTCTAGTTATGTGATTGTATACAACAGAGGAATAATGTGTGGCAACAATCTACTGGTCAATGTATCTTAGCAAGATAGATTTTTAATAGTGCATACAATCACAGATATGGTAAATATATATCTTAAATATATGTCTTTGTGACTGTATATTTAAGATATATATTGTGAAGGCTCACTGCTCCGGCTGCCCTGGGTGCCGCTCCGTTGTCTCAGGTTCAGGCCTTCCGCGAGTCCCAGATATCCCTGGAGTCCGTCAGCCGCCCGTAACTCCCTGAGTTCAGGTCTCAGTAGGTCCTGGCTTAGCTGGGGCTTCCAGCTTTGCCTCATACGGAGTTGGGGTACAACAGGCCCCAAACCCTCCATCTCCTCCTCCTCCTGCCTCCTGGCCCTGGCTTTTTCTGGCCATTGCCACCATGTAAGCACGCTCTCTTCCTCTAGCTCCATAGGTTCACCTGTGTCTGCCTCATTATTCTCTAAATCTGCCACCTGCTCGCCTCCAGGCTCTCCCCACAGGTCAGGTGGTGGTTCTAGGAACCTGGGATTTGTAGTTTTTCTCCACTTCAACTGTGTCCCTTGCTGTCTGGCTCTGGTATTACCTGGCGCCTTATGGTGTTTTGTCTGTTCCTGCCCCCGACAGTGCTGCACTGCATCACACCCCCCCCCCCTTTTAAAAACCTTGGAACTCTTAGACGCAGGAGTTCCAATCCCCTCCCCCAAGCGCGAGAGGAAGTCCGCATTTACATGGTCCTTGCCTGCTCTATGGCGGACCTCAAAGCGGTAAGTCTGTAACTCCAGGTACCATCTGGTTAGCAGTGCATTAGACTCCTTCATAACATTGAGCCACTTTAATGGTGCATGGTACTTGACGAGGACAAAGGAACGCCCGGCTAGATAATACTTCAGTGAGTCTATTGCTCACTTAATAGCTAAGCATTCCTTTTCATTAGTTGCGTATTTCTGTTCGTGCAAATGCAGTCTTCGACTAAGATATAATACAGGGTGCTCCTCCCCGTGGTCAATTTGTGAGAGGACCGCCCCCAATCCCGTTCCTGAGGCATCTGTTTGTAATACAAAGGGGAGGGCAAAGTCGACAGCTTTTAATCCCGGATCTTGGCACGAGGCTCTCTTAAGAAGATCAAACGCCTCTGCTGCTGGCTGGGCCCAGCGTAACTGATTCGGTGTCCCTTTTCATAGCATGTCGTTAAAGGGACCAGCTATGTCAGCAAAACGGGGTATGAACCACCTATAATAGCCCACCAAACCCAAGAAGGCAGCTCCATCACTGCTTTCTACATTAATGGTGGGGGTGGAAGGGAAATAGAACCAAGAGCTAAGAGAAACAGATAAGTATGAGAGAAAAAAGTGTGTGAAGCTTGCTGGGCAGACTGGATGGGCCATTTGGTCTTCTTTTGCCGTCATTTCTATGTTTCTATGTTTCTATGTTTCTATAATTGTTTCTGAGTCTTGGGTGGTCCCGGATACACTGAATCTTGTCCATTAGGGGTTTGACCACACCTTTTCCTACTAGATGCCCCAGGTACTTGACCTCCCGTTGTGCTATCCGGCATTTCGCGGGGTTGGCTGTCAAGCCCGCTTCCCTTAGTGACTGTATCACGGCTTTAACTTTTACTAAGTGGGATGCCCACTCTGTAGAGTAGACTATAACATCATCCATGTACGCAGCGGCATAGCCCATGTGGGGGCGTAACACTATGTTCAGAAGGCGCTGACAGCTGGCAGCAGTGCCCTGTAACCCAAACGGCATGCGTATGAATTGATACAAGCCCGCCGGGGTGGCAAATGTGGTTTTTTCTCTTGACTTTTTCTCCAACGGTATTTGCCAATATCCCTTCGTGAGATCTAATGTGGTTAAATAGTGAGCTGTCCCTAGCCTTTCCACCATATCGTCCACTCGGGGCATAGGATACGCATCAAAACTAGAAATAGCGTTCACCAATCTAAAATCTATGCAAAAACGCAGGGTCCCATCGGGCTTTGGCACCAGAACTATGGGGCTACACCATGCGCTACTGGACTCCTCGATGACGCTTAACTGCAACATCTCTTCTACTTGTCTTGTGACCTCCGACTGCATGGCCTCGGGCAAGCGATATGGCCTCCTCTTAACCACCTTCCCGGCCGGCGTTTGTATGGTGTGCGTAACCAAAGTTGTTCGCCCCAGCAGCGGGGAAAACACGTCCCCAGCTTGCCTAACTACCCTTTCAACATGGGCTCTCTGCAATGGCGTTAACTCTGCTCCTATTTTTACCCCTTCGTTTGTATCCAACTCTCATACCTGGGGGCCCAGATCTACATCCTCATCAGGTACCAAGCATGCAGACATGCTCTCCCTCTCTACCCAGGGCTTGAGCAAATTTATATGGTATACCTGAGGGCGTTTGAGACTGATCTTAACTTGATAGTTTAGAGGTCCCAGGCGCTTTACTATCTTCCCCGGGCCCTTCCACTTGGCCAAAAGCTTATTAGGAGAGGTGGGTACAAGTATCAAGACCTGGTCTCCTTCCTGGAATTCCCGTTCTCTAGCCCCTTGGTCGTAATACTGCTTCTGTTTCTCCTGCGCCTGCCTCAAGTTCTCACGCGCTATGCCCAAAGCGGTTTCTGCATGCTGCCTTAAACCGTCCACATAACTTATTATGTTTTGAGGATCCGCTTTCACCCCACTCCACCGCTCCTTAAGGATGTCTAACAAACCCCTGGGTTGTCGCCCAAAAATTAATTCAAATGGGGAAAACCAGGTGGAGGCTTGAGGCACCTCCCGCGAAGCAAATAGCAAAAAGGGGATAAGTCGGTCCCAATCCCCCAAATCCCTCTCCAAACAACTCCGCATCATGGCCTTTAAGGTTTGGTTGTAGCGTTCTACCAGGCCATCTGTCTGGGGATGATATGCAGCAGTGCGTGTATGCTTGATGCCAAACTGGAACCATAAGCCGGCCAACTCACGCGACATAAAATTGGTCCCTCTATCTATTAATATTTCCCGAGGAAAACCGAACTGACAGAAGATCTTAATCAACTCGGGTGCTACTACTGCGGCTCCCGTGGACCTCAAGGGGACAGGCCACGGATATCTTGTGGCACAATCCAACACCACTAGGATGTACTGGTGTCCCCTCTTAGTCTTTTCTAAGGGTCCAATTATATCCACAGCTATCCGGTCCATGGGTGCGTGTACTACTGGCAAAGGTACCAAGGGTGTATGGGAGGGAATTCTTGGCGAGACTAGTTGGCATTTGGGGCATGAGGTACAATACTTCCTAACCACGCTATATATTTCTGGCCAAAAGAACCTCCTCTTGAGCCTGGCCAACGTGCTATGCATGCCTAAATGGCCAGCCAGAGGATGCTCGTGGGCCAAGGACAGAACATCCTTCTGGAAGCAACCAGGCACCAACAGCTGTATATGGGTCCCTGCCCCACTAGCCCTTCTTCTATCCTATAGAGTAGACCTTGCTGAACCACAAAGTAAGGATACAATACATTCCCCTTATTGGTAACAGGAGGAGTGGACATTTTTGCTTGTTCCCATGCTGCTTTCAGGGCAGGATCCTTGGTCTGTTCCTCCCTAAATTCCGGAAACCGGTCTAACAGTGTTTCCACTATCTGACTAGTGTGCTTCTCTTCTTCTCCTTCCCAGAAGTCTACCTGGCCCCGTTTTTCCCTCTTTCTCTGGGTGTGGGACTTACGGCCTACCCCTGGCTCCTCCACTACTCCCTCCTCTGCGAAAGGAAAAATCTCCCTGATTCCTGGTTCGGCGTCGGAGGCCGCCTGCGCTTGGGTCTGCGCCCTAGTAGTCACAAAAGTTTGCTTATCTCGCAGTACCCCCGCGAGGTGCCTCCAGTCCCATCCCAATATGAGGGGTACCGGTAAAGCCTCGGCGCGGGCTACTTCTAGTACATCTTCGTAGGGACCCCACTGTATAATAACCTCATACAGCGGATGCTTAATTACGTCACCATGCACGCAGCGTATCCGCGCCTCTCCCTTTTGGTTCTGGGTTGATCTTATCCCCACAGCCCCAGCTGTTTTCCCCAAAATCAATGACTGACTAGTGCCCGTGTCTAGGAGGGCTTGAACGTGGTGCCCATTGATCCTAACCCATTGAAAATATGGGCTTTGCTCGCTCGAGGCTTTGCCCCCTCCCCCGCTTTGGGGTTTGCGCATAGCCTACAGCTAGGTGAGGACATTCCCTCTGGAAGTGGCCTGGTTCCCCACAATGAAAGCACTTAAGTGCCCCCAACTTCCTAGGGGGTTCCCAGCTCCGACCCGGCCTCTCTAGCGGACGAGTCACTCCTTCTAGCTTCTGGGATCTGTCGCGTAAGGTTACGGGAACGTCCGGGCTCTCTCCCTTTTTCAGACCCACCTCCCTAGACCCTTTTGCTTTTGTAGAGGCCGAGCCATCCCCTACTGCTGCTTTGGCCTCTAAATATCTTTCTGAGTTCACTACCGCCTTCTTGAGCCCGGTCACGCCTTGGCGGACCACCCAATTTTTCATCGGGGATGGTAGCGCCTCTATATAGTGCTCCAGCACAATCATCTCTATTATCTTTGTTACTGTCTTACCCTCGGGCTCTAGCCACCTATAGGCCAAGTCTTTTAGGTGCTGGGCCAGGGCCCGAGGTCTATCTCTGGCCTGAAAGCACGTTGCCCTGAATTGACGGCGATACCAGTCTTGCGTTACTCCTAGCCTGTCCAAAATAGCCGCCTTCAAGACTGCATAATTGCCAGCCTGTTCCGGGGCCAGTGCCCTGTAGGCGGCCTGGGCCTCTCCGGTTAAACAGGGTGCTAGCCTGGCAGTCCACTGTTCGCGAGGCCAGCCTGCCACACTGGCCACCCACTCAAATGTAATGAGAAAGGCCTCTGGATCATCACCCGGCCCCATCTTCTCCAAATGAATGTTCAGCAGGGCTTCAGTCCTCGAAAGTCCCACAGTCCCCGGAACCTGCTGGGGAGTACCTGAGGGTCTTGTGGTAAGGTGTGCCATCCATAGTTGTGTGACCTTTCTCTGTTCATCTAGAAGCTGTAGCAATGGCCGTCGTTGCTACTGCTGCTGTTCCATCATCTGGCGCATTAGCTGCTGCATCCCTTCCTGCTATTGCTGCATCTGTGTGGTCAACCACTTCAATAAATCTTCTGACGCCATCTCTGTAAGAAAGCAACAAGACAGGACCCAAGTGTGGCCATTCAACACCTGACCCCCCTGGCCCCTTATCTAGGGTAGCCGCCCACCCCGTAGCTCTAGGAGCTTACCAGCTGCTCTTCGTTCGCTAGCAAGCCGAGTAAGACGGAATAGACAAAGGCAAGCTGGGAAAGGCTGAAGAGATGAAGGCAGGCTGGGCAAGAAATGCAGCAACTCACACTACCAAGCTACATATCTGACCCTTTGCTGATGTCATCCAAGTTTGCTGAGAAGAGCTGTTACCACCTCGGAGCCTTAATAGACCAGTGCTTGCCATGCACATATGCCTAGAGGAAGGCCCAGGTGGCTGATGACAACAGCGTCCAGCTGTGAAGAAGGTGATGTCAGTGGGGCTGCCTGCGAGCGTCAAACATAACAGCATGCTATTGGCAACATTATCCTTTGTATAGCAATTTTGTGTTCCCTACCATTAATGGTCCATTTCAACAACTATAAAACCTCTTAAATGGGACAATGTCCCTCTGTCCCTGTAGCCAGGACAGGTGGTAGCTATTTTTTTCATATTTATCTTTTTGGCATTTCAAAGTAGATTACATTAAGGATTTACAATCTAGCCCCTAGAGGCACTGAGCCATGATGTTTTCTCACAGGAGGGGCCGCCACTATTGGCCAGCAAAACAGTCAAACACCACAGTACAAAAGAATTTGATCAGAGGCCTTTTTTAATGTGATGGTGGCCCCAACCTCGTGGGACTACAATCGCCTTAAAGGGCTGCTGGTCCCAAAAAAAAAAAAAAAAATTTACAGCAAACGGGAAGATTGCACGGGGTTCAGTGCTGCCCACCATCTTAACAGAGGTTGCCAATAGAGGTGCCCCCAATGTCCCCAAAATGTGAAACAAAAAAAAATTTACTTTCAGGCCCCGGCACCCCTTCCCATACTCACCCTCCCAGCCCAATTGAAGGGCTTACATCAAACCCCCCCTACCCCCAGGCCTCCCAAAATGCCTACATGAACTCCCCACCCCCCCATAAAAGCTGCAGGGTCCCACCCACCCCACCTCCAGAACCATCCCTCATACCTTAAATTGGATCCTACATCGGGGCCAGACGCACCCTTCCATCCGGCCTAGTCAGTGCCATTTTCCAAAAACTGCGCCAACCTGAACTTGTCCCAGCCATATGACTAAGATTGGGCCCAGGCCATGGGATCTGGAGTGGTTTCAAGGGTGGGGAGAGTGTGTGGGGGTGATGGGTGGGGTCCTGCATCTTTTTTGGGGAGGGTGGAAGTTTTCATGTAGGCACTTCGGGGGGTGCCAGAGGGTGGGGGTTTCATGAAGGCAGTTCAGGGGGGGTGGGGGGTTTGATTGAGGCACTTCGAGTGATATAGAAAGGGGAACCAGGGCCTGAAAATAATTGTTTGTTGGGGGGGGGGGGGGCGCTGCTTGCTGCCGCCACCGCCATATTTTGAGGGAATCAGGGCCATCTTAACCAGAGGATGTGGTTAGTGCAGTTAGTATAGCTGTGTTTAAAAAAGGATTGGATAAGTTCTTGGAGGAGAAGTCCATTACCTGCATTAAGTTCACTTAAAGAATAGCCACTGCCATTAGCAATGGTAACATGGAATAGACTTAGTTTTTGGGTACTTGCCAGGTTCTTATGGCCTGGAATGGCCACTGTTGGAAACAGGATGCTGGGCTTGATGGACCCTTGGTCTGACCCAGTATGGCATTTTCTTATGTTCTTATGTTCTTATGTAGCTGCCCCAGGTTGAGATGGGGTCAGAACTGATCCCTCCTCACCCTCTGGGTTTGCAGCCATTTTTTTTATTTGGTTTTTTTTTCTGCTGCTTTAAATATGCGACGGGAGTCTTGTGACCCACAATAGGACCCCGAGCTTTCCACCATACATCTAAAGCATTTCAAATAGGTGTAAATATTTTATTGCGGCCCATCACCTTCTCGGTTGGCCGCGAAAAATATTTACATAAAATTGACTAATAATGATCTTCTTTACATACAATTGTATTATTCATGCATGTAAATCACTTGCAAAGAAGGTCATTATAATAGGGAGGGTATCTGGATGGGGAGTTGCAAACTACTGTGTATATTGCCACAACAGCACCATCAAGAGATATATATGATAGAGTCCTAACGCAGCTTGATGAATCACCGGGTAAGTTTGTACCTTAGGCAATGGAGGGAAAAGTGGCTTGCACAAGGTCACAAGGAGCAGCAGTGGGATGTGACCTGTGGTTTTGCTGGTTTGTAGCCTGCTCCCCGAAACCTCTAGACTAGAGCAGTAGGCTATCTTGTAAACCAGATTTTGGAAGCCTTCTCCAAGGACTGGCATTAAGAATGCTTGTTCTAGAATATGGTAAAGCAATTTATACAATGACGTGCCGTTATCTCTTGTGAAAAAATGGTTCTGACCCTTTAAAAACAACTTTAAGATGGGAAAATGTGGCCATTGCTTAAAAATAGGGAATGGTTACTATTGATGCTGATTTCTATAATGTTTGTCTATTTTTTTTACTGTCCAATGGATACTTTCTGTATTCTATATGTTAACATATGTACTATATTTATCATGGCAACAAAAATAATGTGTGGCAAATAATATACTGGTCAATAACAGTTAACAGCAGAGACTTTTATTTTGCATACATACACATCAATTGTACATAGTACTTAACAACAAATTATAATTTGTCTTTATAATTTGTTGTTAACTACTATGCACAATTGATGTGTGTGTACGCAAAATTAAAAGTATCTGTTGTTAACTGTTATTGACCACATATTATTTTTGTTGCTATTTCTCTATATGTGTGTGCTGTCTACTCCACCCTCCCTCTGTATCATGTCCATGCATTGACATTTTGTATTACATTATCTGAAAAAAAAATATTGTTACCAAAAAAAAAATTGGCATGGGAGTTATTATCTGATAGATTATAAGAAAAGGGTTTATTCATCCTTGCTTTTTATTTTTCCACTGAGGTAAAATGTTTTAAGTATCAAAATCACTCTTGTTTCAATTATTGGGAACTGTTCAGCTCTATCAGTTCTCTGGCCCCAAATCTTACAGTATGATAGGCTCAAGCAAGGGTAAATAGATTTGGATTGAATTAAAAAAAGGCATGCAGTTTTGGGTGAATGGATGTTGGCTGGCATGTCTGTGGGCATCAGTGGAAGGTCTATAGTAACTCCTCCCCCTGCACGCTCCGAATATGATTTTTTTGGGCCATGATGAATATTTTCTGTTGTGATGGATATTTCCAAAATATCTCCTTTCATCCCAGCTGCTACTTGGCAAAATCAAAATGTTTTTCTTGCTATTTGTCCTCCAATAGCCCAAATAATTTCCTATGAATCAGATAAAAAAAATTGTTCACATCCAAAAACATAGTTTTATTTTCTTTGTGTTATACGTTAGGAAAATAAATTTAAGAAATTATAATGAAACAGCGCTGCTTTTTATTGATTGATTGAAAAAGCTCCTGCTTTTTATTGATTGTTTGCCTTTGTTCATGTGAGGTAGTCATAAAGTTAGTACGTGAGCAGAGGTCCACTGGTCAAAGCATTAGATCATGCCTCTGTCACAGCAAAGGTGAACATCTGGCAGTATCTTATCATATGCTTATTGAGTCCAGTTTCATCCCTTTGGAGAGCCAAGCTCCTCTTTAAGATGGTAGTTGCTTGTTTCCTAATGCATAGTAAATATCACTGCACTCATTTACTTAAGTAAAGAATTACTCATTTTTAAAACAGAAATTAATCTACTACAATGCAATGTTGTGGATAAATCTCATTCTCTTTGGCATGAGGAGCTCTTCTAATGTAATATGGTTTCCCTTTTTTAAGCACTTTGTTGTGATGTTAGGGATGAGTGACCAAGCATTTTATTAAATTACAAGCAGGTTTGTTTGTTACTTGGTAAGAGTGATTTCCTCCAGTCAAGTCACTTGTTGCCTGAATACTCCTTTGTTTGCATCTGCTAACCTTGAAACACAATCTGTTTTCATTGTTTTTTTTTCCATTCCCTAGTGGTTGCTCAGCAGAGAAGCAGATGGGTAACCCAAATGTCACAAGTAATAGCCTTTTCCAGAAAATCCAATGCCTGCTAAACTGTCTTCAATTGGTAAAACAAGGTAAAAAATTTCAATCTTGGAATTATTCAGCTGTTAATTGGATAATTACAAAAATAAGCAGAGGATGCCTATAAGAACACTGTCAAATATATGGTGAAGCTAAAAAACAAAGGGGCACTGGAGAGAGGAAGAAATGAGCCACAAGATATACAGTAGAACAAAATTATATTGGAAGTTTGATAAATACAAATAAAGTGGTTCTCAAATGGAGTAAATAGTATATCATCAACCTGACATGGCACTTTCACTCAGTCATTATAGTAAATGCTGCACCCTTTCTTATAAAGATAATCAAATTTTGGTTATAACAAACCGATGCCATGTCTTCTAAACTGGTTGTACATTGTGTGCTATGGTGGTCAAATTCTGATCAAACAAATCCTCATTAAAACAAATAGGTTGTTTTTCAACCTATTTGTTTTATAAAAAGGTCATATCTATCTATATCCTTATATTGAACCACTACTTGGAAAAGATCGTTATTAAGAAAATAGAGTTTAGTTGTATATGTAGTTCAAAATTCATGAGTTTTCCATTTTGCCTTGAAATCTTTATAGTTAACTTCCTTACTTAATGAAAGTGCTTTAGTATGGATGTCAATGAAATTACACTCAGCTTCTTCAAAATGGTCAATGTTGTACCTTAAGGCCATTCAGTAGTGCTTTAAGTCTGATGATCTGAATTATAAGCCATTGATGCCTTATTGCATTGTGATATGTATGTTGCCAGTGCTCAATTATAAAGTTGTACATGAGTTCTTGTAGTGCAGTGTTTCTCAAGTTGGTCCTTGAGTACGCTCCATAGCCAGACTGGTTTTCAAGACACTCACAATGAATATGCATGAAATAGATTTGCATACAATAGAGGCATTACATTCAAATCAATCTCATGTATATAAAACTGGACTGGCTAGGGGTGCTCCATGAATGGCTTGATAGAGGCCGTTGTAGTGGATCTTAGGCAACAATAAAACAGCAAAGCACTCTTCTCTGTGTCATGGGGGAATAGCCTAGTTATTAGAGCAGTGTGCTGAGGCCCAGGGAAGCCAGGATTTATTTCTCAATTCTTCCACAGATACTCCTTGTGACCGTGGGCAAGTCACTTTTCCCTCCATTGCTTAAAGTATCAACTTACAGTAGATTGTATGGGCCTACCTACTTTACCTGAATTCTATCTCTCCTTGAGCATGGATTTGGAATTAATTTCAAGTCTCACATTCTAAGTGGAGATTCAAATGCTCTCAGATTTCTGAAAAATAAAAAAAGATAGACTTCTCACTACGCAGTGGTAAGCTTCCCAACTGGTCTGTCTTTATTTTAAAAACGTTAATAACAGAGTACCCTGCACAAAAACTTTTACTTTTCATACATCTTCTGCGGCAGGGGTGGCCAACAGAAATCCTCAGGAACCACAAACAGGTCTGGTTTTCAGGATATCTACAATGAATATGCATGAGATATACTTTCATGCATTGTCTTTATTGTATATAAATGTGTCACATGCATATTCATTGTGGATATCCTGAAAACCAGGCGTGTTTGTAGCTTTTGAGGACCAGATTTTCCTACCCCTGTTCTACAGAGAAGTATTTTGACCTATAGTGTGTGGTGGCAAATTCAGGTTCTCAAAAGCCATAAACAGGCCTTGTTTTCATGATATCCACAATGAATATCCATGAAATGTGCTTGCATATAATGGAGGCAGTGCATGAAAATGTATCTCATGCATTTTCATTTTGGATATCCTGAAAACCTGACCAGTTTGTGGACAGGGCCAGATTTCTATATTTGGCACCCATAGTCAGTGGGGTTAGGGGGAGGGAATGAGTTGATGCCAATCCTCCACTGCAGTGAAATCATTAGGAAGAAGTACTGAGAATGTGAAGGAGCAAGGGCAAGGGATCTTAGATTGCCCCTATTTTTTCTCCTGTCTGGTTCTCCTCTTTACCTCTGAGCCATGGCATTTATCTGCTCCAACAGTAGCAGCAACACATTCAAAAAGAAATGTAGTGCCAGGTGTTTAGCCTCCCATCATACTCTTAAGGCCCTGCAGTGTCCCAGCCTCTCCACGCACATGGGCTTCCTGTTACTATGGGGCAGGGCACCCTAGAGTCTTGAGAGTGCGACGGGTGGCTGGAAGCCCAGTACCATATTTCCTTTTTAACATGTTGCTGCTACTGCTGGAGCTGGAGTTGGAGAACTGCCACGGCTTTGAGTCAAGTCTGGATGGAGGCATGGGAGCAGCCAATGCCCTGCTATCTATTAAAATTTGGGGCTGGAGGCAATTGCCAATGTTTCCTACACCTAAATTTGGGCTGCTTCGTGGACCAGAGTTGGCTATCGCCACTATAGTACAACAGGCACTTGCAAAAACTCAGGACTAAGAAACCTCCACTTCTCATAGACATCAATACTCAGGTTTCCAGGATATCCCTAATGAATATGCACTGCTTTAATTGTATTTTTCGATTTGCATACAACTGAAGCAGTGCATATGCAAATCTATCTCATGCATATTCATTAGGGATATCCTGAGAACCCAAGCAAAATGGTGTTCACGAGGTTTATAGGTTGCCTACCACTAGAACAACCCCCTCTGCTCATCTCAGAGTGATCTGATTTGTTCACTGAGCAAGAAAAGGAACACCCTCTTGCTATTTCACTCCACACACTCTTACGGATGATAACTAGGACTGTTTAGTAGTTAACTGTCTGCCTTCAATTTTCAACTAAGCAAATCCCTATAACCCTTACAGAGGTCTTTGTTGGGCTACTTTAGCTTTCATGAAGTTCCAGAGGATTGCTTAACTCCTGCTTCTGATTGTAAACAAGTGAGATGTGTTTCAAAATACCAAAGGGTTTATATTTTTTAAAAATCTCCATGCCCAACCTTGCAAGCCAAATGTTGCTCCTATATTGTTGTTTTTTTTAGAATTTATATTTTTCTGAAATTTCATTTATGTGAGACTAAAAATCATATATTTTTGTTGCCAGTTTTCTTTGGGTATTAAGTGTTGTCTTGTACTCTCTAGTCAAACAATCACTTGCAGTTAAGGAAATGCCTGTCTGCTGCCGTGATATTGTGGTCTGCAGTGATGAAAGGATTTCTCAAGTGCTCAATAACAAAACAGACTCTAGGGGCTTATTCTATGAACATGCACCTTGTGGTGCATGTTCATAGAATAAAAAATCTTCTTAAATAAGAGAAGAAAATTGATTAACATAAATGTGTGTAATATTCTACACCCCAGAAAAGATGGCATTCAGTTTTTACCCATGGACTATTTCCAGTTTTTAAACATTAAAGAATTAACATCCATAAATTCCCTATAATTATGATTGATGTCAATAACCAGTTATGATTAACACTAACATTCAAATGGACATGAAATAGTAGGGATGTGAATCATTTTTTGACGATTTAAAATATCGTCCGATATATTTTAAATCATCAAAAATCGTTAGAGGCGATATACAATAGGAATTCCCCCGATTTATCGTCAAAAATCGTAAATCGGGGGAAGGGGGAGGGGAAGGGGGAGGGCGGGAAAACCGGCACACTAAAACAACCCTAAAACCCACCCCGACCCTTTAAAATAAATCCCCCACCCTCCCGAACCCCCCCCAAATGTCTTAAATTACCTGGGGTCCAGTGGGGGGTCCCGCTGTGATCTTCCACTCTCGGGCCACGGGTGCGTTAATAGAAATGGCGCCGCCGTATGGCCATATTGCCGTATTGCAAAATGGCGCTGGCCGTATGGCCGTATGGCTGGCGCCATTTTGCAATACGGCAAATACGATTCGAGTGCAGGAGGTCGCTTCCGGACCCCCGCTGGACTTTTGGCAAGTCTTGTGGGAGTCAGGAGGCCCCCCCCAAGCTGGCCAAAAGTCCCTGGGGGTCCAGCGGGGGTCCGGGAGCGATCTCCTGTGCTCGTGACGTCGGGGAACAGGAACCAAAATGGCGCCGGCGCTACCTTTGCCCTGTCATATGACAGGGCAAAGGTAGCGCCGGCGCCATTTCTATTAACGCACCCGTGGCCCGAGAGTGGAAGATCACAGCGGGACCCCCCCACTGGACCCCAGGTAATTTAAGACATTTGGGGGGGTTCGGGAGGGTGGGGGATTTATTTTAAAGGGTCGGGGTGGGTTTTAGGGTTGTTTTAGTGTGCCGGTTTTCCCGTCCTCCCCCGATTTACGATTTACACGATTTAAAAAAAAACAAAACCGCGATGATCCGATTTCCTCCTCCCCCAGCCAAAATCGATCGTTAAGACGATCGATCACACGATTCACATCTCTATGAAATAGTAATTGAACAATAATTTTAGTAAAGTCACCCTAATTCCAGCAATAAATTAGAATTAATTTATTTTGACATTAAAGGCAGGGAAGTCCATATTCAGTCACTGGCCGGATTCAGTCACTGGCCGGATTGTATAGTTATCTCGATAAACTTATCCAGCTAATTTTGAAAGGATATTCAGAGGTGCAGCCACATTGTTGAATATAGCCAGCTATTATAAAGATAACTGGATAACTTTATCCGGCTAACTCTGAATATCAAAATTAGCTCGATAACTTATCGGGCTTATCTAACTCTTCCCAGAAATGCCCCCAGATGGATAATAAGAATATAAGAACATAAGAAATGCCATACTGGGTCAGACCAAGGGTCCATCAAGCCCAGAATCCTTTTTCCAACATTGGTCAATCCAAGTCACAAGTACCTGGCAAGTACCCAAACATTAGATACATCACAAGCTACTATTGCATATTAATTACTGTAATAGCAGTTTATGGATTTTTCCTCTAGGAACTTATCAAAACCTTTTTTAAACCCAGTTACACTAACTGCTGTAACCACATCCTCTGGCAATGAAATCCAGAACTTAACTATGCACTGAGTGAAAAATAATTTTCTTCAATTTGTTTTAACTTCATGGAGTGTCCATTGGTCCTTCTGTTATCTGAGAGAGTAAATAACCAATTTACATGAACTTGTTTCATGTGCTTTCATTATTTTATAGACTTCTATCATATCCCTCCTCAGTCATCTCTTCTCCAAAGTGAACAGTCCTAACTTCTTTAGCCTTTCCTCTTAGGGCAGCCGCTCCATGCCCCTTATCATTTTGGTCACCCTTCTTTGCACTTTCTCCAGTGCAGCTATATACTTTTTGAGATCCGGTGACCAGAATTGCACACAATATTCAAGGTGCGGACTCACCATGGAGTGACACAAAGGCATTATGATATCCTCCATTTTATTTACCATTCCCTTCCTAATAATTACTAACATTCTGCTTGCTTTTTTGATTGCCACAGCACACTGAGCCAACAATTTCAATGTATTATCTACTATGACGTCTAGCTCTCTTTCCTGGGTGGTAAATCCTAAGATAGAATCTAAAATTGTATAACTACAGCAAGGATTATTTTTTCCTATATGCATCACTTTGCACTTCTCCATGTTAAATTTCATCTGCCATTTAGAAGCCCAATCTTCCAGTCTTACAAGGTCCTCCTGCAATTCATCATAATCTGCTTGAGATTTAACTACTCTACATAATTTTGTATCATCTGCAAGTTTGATCACCTCACTCATCGTACCCCATTCCAGATCATTTATATATATATTAAAAAGCACCGGTCCAAGTACAGATCCCTGAGGCACTCCACTGTTTACCTTTTTCCACTGTGAAAACTAACCATTTAATCCTTCTCTGTTTCCTGTCTTTTAACCAGCTTGCAATCCACAAAAAGACATTAACTCCTATCCCATAACTTTTTAGCTTTCTTAGAAGACTCTCATGCAGGACATTGTTGAACGCCTTCTGAAAATCCAAATATACCACATCTACTGGTTCATCTTTGTCCAAGTGTTTATTCACCCCTTCAAAAAATTTAGGAGATTTGTAAGGCATGTTGGCTGTATCCCATCAAACCATGTCTGTCTAACTGTTTTGTGATTTTATTCTTTATAACAGTTTCCATGATTTTTCCCAGCACTGAAGTCAGGCTCACTAGTCTATAGTTTCCTAGATCACCCTTAAATATAGGGGTTACATTGGCCATCTTTCAATCTTCAGGTACATTGGATGATTTTTATTGATAGGCTACAAATTAATTGAAATAGGTCTGAAATTTCATTTTTTTAGTTCTTTCAGAACCCTGGGGAGTATACCATCTGGTCCAGGTGATGTACTACTCTTCAGTTTGTCAATCAGGCCTATCACATTATCCAGGTTCACCGTGATTTGGTTCTGTTGCTCTGAATCATCACCCATGAAAACCTTCTGTAGAACAGGTATCTCTCCAAAATCCTCTTCACTGAACACCAAAGCGCCTCTTTTTCTATTGTTGAGTACCACCTTTCTTCTGGCACCAACTTCCGGCTAATGTACACCACTGGATGCTCTTGATCATCCCTTTCTTGAACTAAGTCAGCTCCCAAGCTGACTTCTGAGGCATCAGTCTGTACCATGAAAGATTCGGTGAAGTCTGGGCTTATCAGGACAGGTTCAGAGCATATCATCTCTTTCAAGGCCCTCAAGGTCTTCTCTGCTTCCTCTGACCATTGGACCTATCCTAGTGCTTTCTTTACCAACAACCTTGTGAGAGGCTTCACCTTCTCTGAATATTTGGGAATAAGCCTTCTGTAGTATCCTGTAATGCCTAGGAATGCTCTTACTTTTATTTTTGCTTGCCGGACTGGCACTAGGGCGATTGCCTCAAAATTCCTGGTCTATGGATGGACCTTGGCTTTTCCTAGTGTGTAGCCAAGATATTGGACTTCTTGTCCTCCCAGCAAGCACTTCTTCAGGTTATCCATTAGTACTGCTTTCTTCAGGCTGGTTAGGACAGCCTGGAGTTGGCTAAGATGTATCTTGCAATCAAGGCTGTACACCACAATGTCATCCAAGTAGGTGGCTGCCTAGCCTTGATGTGCATGGACTAGGCGGTGGACCAATCATTGAAATGTTGTAAAGGTACCATGAAGTCCAAAAGGGAGGATAGTGAACTGGAACAGTCCACCTGCTGTTGAAAATGCTGTCTTCTCTTTTGTTGTTTGCGTGAGAGAAATCTGCCTTGGTAAGATACAGGGTAGAGATGAAATGGGCCAATTCCAAGTGCTCAATCAGTTCATCCACTCATGACATTTTTGAAGTCCGTGCAGAACCTTATGCTTCTATCTGACTTCAGCACCAATAAGATGGGTGATGACCAATCAGTTAGTCATCTATAACCCTAAGTTGGAGCATCTCCTTCACGTTAGTCTCAATGATGCAGTGATAAGCCTTGGGAATCTGATAGGGTCATACCACAACTCCAAGAAGCGTAATGATATCATGCTGCACAAGATAAGATCTCCTTGTTTTTCTCTATCAGCTGCTTTAAGTCAGCTGTCTGTGTAGACATCTGTTCTTTGAAAGGAACATAAGTTTGGTCCACTTCAGGTCTGACTTCTGGACAAAACTCTCCTTCTTGCACCACTACGCACTCCTGTGAAACCCATTTCTTCAGGAGGTTTACGTGGTATATTTAAGATTTCTTTTGTTCATTTGGCTGAGTTATTTTGTAATCCATGGGCTCTGTTTTCTCCAAAAATTAATAGAGTCCTTGCTAATGGGCTAACAGCTTGCTATCCGAAGATGGGAGGAGGACAAGGATGCATACTCTCTGGCTAGAATGCTTGTTGAACCATTGGACGATTGTAAGCTTGGGCTTGAGAATTCTGAGCTTTTTCCAGACATAGATGAGCTGCCTCCCCAACTTTATTTAGGGAATCTTAAACTTGGAGCACATAGTCAATAAGGTTCTGCCCAGAGATCACTTTGTCCTCCCAAGTCTCACGCGCTATGTCGAAGATTCCTCTCGGTCTCCTCCTATGTAGTAACTCAAAATGGGAAAATCCCATCAAACTCTGTGGTACTTCATGAATTGCAAACAGCATATAGGATAGTAATATGTTAGAAATGTACATTCGTTTTTGCCGAATTTTAAAATTTCAACGAAATTGTCCAATTCGGCAAGGATCAGAGGACCCGAAAAATGATTAGGCTTTCCCCGAAATTTTGAGGAAAAATCATTTTTCGGGTTAGCACGGGGGGAGGGGCACATTTATTTTTTTAAAAAAAATCTAAACCCACCCCAACCCCAATGGATGGCCTGCACCATCTTAGAAAATGGCATAGGCCATCCATTGCTCCTTCCATGTGACAGGGGTCGACCAATGGCACCGGTAGCCCCTGTCACATGGTAAGGGCAAAGGGCCACCGGCACCATTTTGATTAGTGGTAGCGATGGCCTGAGAGGGAGATATTGCTCCCGGGACTCTGCTGGACCACCAGGGCTTTTAGTAAATCTTGGGGGGGGGGGGATTGGGATGGGGAGGGTTGTCATTAAGTTAATTTGAAGGGTTGGGGGTGGGGATTCTTTTTCCGGTTTGTTTCACCAAGAAAAAAAAGAACCATTGGAAAACGAAGTCCACAAATTTCATCCACAAATGTCCTCAATATTTGTTTGAGCATTTGATTGATTTGCTCAACCAAGCCATTGGTCTGTGGGTGATACACCGAGGTATGCAGAGTTTTTACCGTGAGCAAAGTACAGAGTTGTTTCATTACCTTGGAGATGATAATGGCACCCTGATCCATCAGGATCTCCTTGGGCAACCAAAGTTATGAAAAACCTCCATTAGGGTGGACATTACCATCAGGTTCTTCATATTCCTTAGTGTCATTTCCTCTGGATATCTTGTGGCATAGTCCAATCTGATGAGAATGTGCTTATTTCCTTGAGTTGATCTCTCTAGTGGCCCCACAAGATCCATGTCCACCATTTCAAAAGGGGTCTCAATTATGGGTATTGGTATGAGAGGTGCCATACGTATGCTGGCAGACTTTGTGAAATGGCAGGTAGGGCAATACAACTGGACCTATTTATTTAGGCCCTGCCAATAGAATTATGCCAAAACCTTTTCCCAGGTCTTTTCCTCCCCTAGGTGACCCCCTAGAAAGTGTCTGTGAACTAATTGAATGACCTTCTGATGAAAGGTTTGGGAATTAGGAGTTGTTCTATTACTTCTCCTTTCACACTTCCTTTTGTGACTTGGTAAAGTAAATCCCCTTTCATTACAAAATAGGGAGCAACAGGGCCTGTAAACTGCTCTCGTTCACCCTTTGTATATGCTTCTGGCGTTAGAATCCAGCTGCTGTCCCAGACTCCTTGGCAGCAGATGTTCACAATGTGGTTGGGAACTACCATTGGATGCTCTGACGTGTGTGATACTAAGACCAGGTGAAGAGACAATTAGGGTGTGTGTGCACATTGGTGCACAGAATTCAGGGCATGTTGGTGATTGAGTCGGGTAACCACCCCAATGATGATGTCATATGCTCAAGACTATTCAGCCTGCCTGGACATTGATTTGTTGCCTCAGCAAGGTTTCCTGTTTCCTTCTTCTGGTCTTCTGTCTAGCTCAAGCCCTCCAGCTCGGTTCCTGCCTTCAGTTCCAGCCTGGTTCCTGCTTTCAGCTTCTTCCTGGTTCCATCTTCTCAGCCTTCAGCTTTCCTTCAGTCTTCACCTGTGGCTCCAATTCAGTCCTCAGGCTTGTTTCAAACTATCAGCTTTGTCTCAAGCCATAAGTCTGGCCTCAAGTCGACAGTCTTGTCTCAAGCTATCAGTCTTGACCTTGTCTGGCTTCAGTTGCAAGCCTAGTCTTTGTGTAGACCTTTGGACTCAGTCAGTTTGGTCCATGCCAAGACTTGCTCACTCACTGTTGGCATGAGTCTCAGGACTCTTTCTACAAGGCTGCGTCATGGCAAGAGGGACTCACACATATGCAGTTCCTTACACATAGGCCCACTTAAAGGACTCATTTTCCCTCTGGGCTCAACTAAAGCTCACCAGGTCACCCCTGTTTTCCTACTCAAAGGGACCAGGTAAGACATTCTGGGTGGGTGCTTGGTCTTCCCCCGACTCTGTACCATTCTCCCCTGTTGCCTCTAAATTAGCCACATAGGTGTTTTTGTCTTATCAGTGTTGCCTCCAGGTCTTAGGATTCTTAAAGTCTTTAAGAAAGAGATCAGAGTCCTCCAAGGAAAAGAGTTCTGGAAAGTCCAACTCTTCATGGTTGTGGCTGGATGAATCTGATGTAAACTGGTTTCAGAGACTCTTGAAGTTTGGAAGTCCTGTCCTATGATCACGTGTAGCCAAGGAAAAACTACCACCTAGGTTTTGTCTTGTCTGGTCGGGGTCTTCAGTTGAACTTAGCTCGTGGGATACTGTTGATGGTCCCCATTTCAGGATTACTACTTGATCTTAGTCAATCTGAACTTGCTTCACCAATTCTCTTCAAATGAGTGTTTTCACACTCCCTGAGCCCACTAATGCTTGGTTTGGAATGTCATCTAGCTCCACCGAAATCACAAACATAGAAACTCCCTGGCTGGAGACATTCATGAAATTACAAAATGTGAGATCACAGAATTTATGTACATTGGCTTATCTCCCTTATAGGGACAATCTCTGGTGAAATGGCCTCTTTCTCCACAGCTGAAACATGATGGTCCAACTGGAGTTTGCAAGTGAGGTGAAAAGTCCAGCTGGGCCTGCACCACTGATTGTCTAAACCTCTGAGTTTTAGGTCTATGCCATCCTTTATCTGGATCAAAGAACTTTTCCCAGAATCAGATTGACTTGGGCATGGTCTGGGCCTGATAATAGCCCTCTGCCACTTCCAGGGCCTTTTCAATCATAAGGCTTGGATGTTGGCAAATCCATTGCCACATGGGCTGTTTGACATTGTCCAGGAACTGTTCCAGCATAACTGCATTGGCTACCTCCACCCTGGTTTTCCCTTCAGTGCAGCCACTTCCAGAGAATACCTTTAAGCTTGTGGAATAGGTTCCTTGAATTTTCTCCAGCCTGCTGAAAATTCTGTCGATAGGCTTCTGGGATGAGTCCCACTCTCTCGAGAATAGCTGCCTTTACTTTCTGGTAGGTGTCATTCCCTTCCAGATTAGCTGTTTAGAAAGCATATTGACTACTCCTAGTGAGTAGATTCCTCAGATAGGTAGTCTATCTTTCCAGTCTTCCAGTCGTGCTGTATGTTCAAAGTTTTTCAAGAACCCATCAGACTTTTCTCCAGGGGTCATCTTAATTAGTGTCGGTGACATGGGAAGTAGACTGGTTATGGATGTTTGTACAGCTTGGACTATCGGTGTTAGGATTGTTTGCTGCTGCACCACCTGCTCTTGTAATGCCTGCCGCTGATCAATTTTTGTTTTCAGGGCATTTTGTAATTGCTGCTGTCCTGTAGCAATGATCTGGATCACCTGCTCCATTTCCCCTGCTTATCAAGCTGCCTCCAACTATGTACCTCTCTGGGGATAGGACAGTGGGACAAAACAAAAAAAAAAACCTGCTGGTCTGTCCAGTCCTTACTCACTGATTGACCCCTTACTATACAGGTGGGAATAGCCCCCTTGGTCTATTGTGCAAGGGCTTGGTGAGTGGAACTGGGAGACCCCATAAAAAAAAGGGGGGGGGGAACTCTGTAGGGGTTATTTTCCCTGCTACTGCAGTGGGCTCTTGTCTGTGCTTCCTGCTTAGGTAAGAAATCCCACTGCTACCACCATATATGGTAACTCGAACAGTAGCGGCTTAGAAACATCCATAGGAAAAAGGAGACAGACTTTGCCTAGTCCTTAAGTGCAGTTTATTTACAGTGAAAACAAAGCTCAGTGCAAAACAAATCAAACAAATTAGGCAGCTCATCTTGAAGTTCAGGTATTTCACAAATACTGGGTTTCACACATAAGAGGTCTTAGCATATTCCTGCTTCCTGTCTGCTCTCTGGGCCTCTCTAACCCTTTTAGGACCTGCCAACTTATGTTAGGCTGAAGGGATCCTACCTGGGCCCAGAATCCCTTATGGAGCCGATCCTTAAGGAAGATACAGCTAGATCTCTGTGGGCGGTCCCTTAAGGTAGTTTGAAGGAGTTTCCGGTATACTCCTTCACTCAGGTCAGTTCGTGAGTATAAAGGTATACAAACAAGTTTGACAATGTATGTGTATGGTGCTGCTTACAAATTAAGAGCTCGAGACTGTACTTCTGAACCCCACCCTGGAACACTCCTAAACCACCCCTTTTTCCCCTGTTAACAACACAACACTGCAAGTACGTGCATACTCTCATGGTTTATGAAAAAAGGATTATACATGTGTACATGCTACTTACACACATCTATGTTAATTTTACACACACAACCACTTTGTAACTCCTAGAAAATTACCTCCCTAATGAACAAGATTAACTCATTTTCATTTTTGCCATACTTTTCCCAATTTTCATACGAAAATAGTTGAAAATGAAACTCTGTTTTGATAGTAAATTGTAGTGGCAGTTGAGTTTTATATGTGGCACTTTGTTAAACTTTACAAAAATATGCTGAAGAAGTCTATGATCAACAAGACAGGTAATCAACATGACCATAACTCTCAGCTGAATAAGATCTGACACAAAAATCAGGCTTGCTTTGAAACATTGCAGTGTTTTGTAAGCACTAGAAAATTTTACTTAGAGATGTGTATATAATTAAGGCTTCTGATTCTAGGTGTTTATAAAATGTAAATTATGGTGTTCATTTTCCAGCTAATTAGGTTTTCTTTTGTAGCTGCATAAAATTGGGTCTTTCAGTGTTTTCATATTTCTGGGACTGTAGTGAGATTACATGGGACAGTTCATATAAAATAAAACATTTCCATTTCTGTTAAAGCTTTGTAATGCACTTTATTTTATACTAAAAGTATTATAAATCATCTCTACTATTGAAGTATTGCAACAATGCACATTGATGGTCTGTTATATAATCAATATTGTAACATAGTAAGAATGACAAAAAAGGACCAAATGGTCCAACCAGTTTGCCCAGCAAGCTTCTTATGGTAATATCTACTGCATCGTGCAGGTTACCCCATGTTTCTCTTAAGGGTAGCAACTACCATTCCATGCAGTTATCCCCCAAGCCATATGATAACCCATTTAAAAAAATCACCAAGAAGTCTATATTTTAAGGGTTTTTCCAGCTAACTTCAAGAGTTAGCCAGACAAACCTTGATTTTTTAACTACTCCCCCACCTCAAACCCCCCCTCGAAGCAGGATCCAGCTGGAACGGGGCTCCAATGACTGGGATGGAACACCGGGTCAGATAAAGAATTACCCACAGGCTGGTCATCTGGAGGCGGAGTCCAGCGAGAGGGGCTAGGCTTAAAATCCGAAACCAGGAACTAAAGGATCAGGGACCACTGGACACTCTGGGCTGCGAAGGTGAGAGACTGCACGCGGCTAGGCCTGAGAGCAGGATCGCAGCAATATGCATACATATGATTTAAAAATAAGTGGGTAAAGTAAGCATGCATACATGCACATATTTTATACGTGCATGTTATAAAATATTTATTTATTTATTTAGAAATTTTATATACCATCATTCCATGTGTAGATCACAATAGTTTACAAAGTGACATTCATAGTTATAACTCAACAAACAAACAATCAGGCTGATACAGTACAGTGTGCTCCGGCAGACCGCACTGTTAACCAGTGATTGGACGCGCGTTTTCGACTTGCTAGCTTTACCCCTTATTCAGTAAGGGGTAATAGCGTGTTGAAAACGCGCATCCAACCCCCCCGAACCTAATAGCGCCCGCAATATGCAGATATTACGTCAGAGGTCCCGAAAATTAAAAAAAAAGTTTAAAAAAAAATTTGAAATCAGCCCGCAGCTCGCGGGTTGAAAACCGGACGCTCAATTTTGCCGGCTTCCGGTTTCCAAACCCATGGCTATCAGCGGGTTTGAGAACCGATGCCAGCAAAATTGAGCGTCGGCTGTCAAACCTGCTGACAGCCGCCGCTCCTGTCCAAAAAGAGGTACTAGGGACGCACTAGTGTCCCTAGTACCTCTCTCCCGTGACTTTTACTGTATCGGCCCGAATGATTGGTACAGAGGTAGTATTCCTTTACAGGCATTAATATCTATCTAGTGAATTTTCTATTACATATTAATAATGGATCTAGTACATAAGGCAAGGCACACAGGGAATTAAAAGGATAAGAATTTTTCACATCATATCTTCTCTCACTGGATTTATTTTCATGTTTTGATTATTATGATTGGTCATTTATGGCTTTCTATTTTCTGGTTTTTTAAATTAATTTATATGCATTTTTGAATAGCCATGTTTTTAGTTTGCATTTAAATCTCTTTCTATCATATAAAATACATAGCATCTCAGGCAGAGAATTCCATAGCTGTAGGCCTGCTACAGAAAACAAATGATCTCCCATTTGCATAAGATGTGTGCTCCTTATTGTTGGAATAATCAATAGAGATGTGAATCGGAACCGGAATCGGTTTGGATTCTGGTTCCGATTCACATCGTGTTTTTTTTTCATCCGGCCCGATCGCGGTTTTGTTTATCGGCTGCGCCCGAGCCGATAAACAAAAAACCCACCCTGACCCTTTAAAACTAATCCCTTAGCTTCCCCCACCCTCCTGACCCCCCAAAAAACATTTTACAGGTACCTGTTGGTCCAGTGGGGGTCCCGGGAGCGATCTCCCGCTCTCGGGCCGTCGGCTGCCACTAATAAAAATGGCGCTGATGGCCTTTGCCCTTACCATGTGACAGGGTATCCGTGCCATTGGCCGGCCCCTGTCACATGGAGGGAGCACTGGATGGCCAGCGCCATCTTTAAAAATGGCACGGGCCATCCAGTGCTCCTACCATGTGACAGGGGCCAGCCAATGGCCCCTGTCACATGGTAAGGGCAAAGGGCCATCAGCGCCATTTTGATTAGTGGAAGACAATGGCCTGGGAGTGGGAGATCGCTCCCGAGACCCCCACTGGACCACCCGGTACCTGTAAAATGTTTTTGGGGGGTCAGGAGGATGGGGGAAGCTAAGGGATTAGTTTTAAAGGGTCAGGGTGGGTTTCAGGGTTATTTTTGTGTGCTGTTTTTCCCGCCCTTCCCCAAAACGATAAGAGAACCCCCACGAACAATATCGTGGGGTTTTCCTATCGTTTTTGGGGAGCCCCCGATTTCTGACAATTTTGAAAATATCGACGATATTTTCAATCGTCCAAAGCCCGATTCACATCCCTAATAATCAATAGTCCTTTATTTTGGGATCTTAATGTTCACTGAGGTGTGTAAAGTTGTAGAGTCACTCCTGGCAAGCTGGTGTTATTGGAATGAATGATGCTGAAAATTATATTTAGTACTTTATAATAAATTCTGGATTGTACTAGTAACCAATGCAGTGAGATCAGCGAGGGTGTAATGTGATCATATTTCCTGAATCCTAACAGAAGTTTTGCTGCGGCATTTTGTAGCAGTTGTAGTGGTTTTAATTGACATACTGGAAGACCTAGTAGTAAGGCATTGCACTAGTCTAGGTCTGAATTTATTAGAGTTTGTAATACAGTAGGGAAGTCTGCCATTGTTAATAATGGTTTCAAAGATATAGTATACACAGCTTGGCGTAACCTGTTTTGATTACTAGAGGAAATCTATGCATGGCCACATAGACCAACTTCTCCATGAAGTTGCTTGAAACTTGTCCTCAGTGTGAATTGGGCAATTAGCAAGCTTTTTTTTTATAAGAGTAATTTTCAAAGCCATTTATGTGGATTTTTGTACTTAAATAGCTTGTTATAATATTGCGTGGGGAGTTGTCTGCATATAAGTATGCGCATCACCTGATTTCAAACATACATTTATTAGTAGAAAAAATAGGCAATCCAGGGGGGAAGAGTTGGGAATTAGATGGATACTTTTGATTTTAAAAAGTATGCATGTAAATAAACTTGCACACATTATGTCCTGCAAAGTGCAGGTGTAACTTTGTGCAGTTTGGTTTGTGTGTGTTCTTAGAAATGATATTCAAAGAGAATTCATGTGAATAAGTTCTAGGGATGTGCATTTGTTTATTTTGTTTCCTAAAGGCTTGTGGATGAAGAAAGGGGAGCGTTGGGGGTAATCTGCATAGAGCGGCTGTTAGTACCCTTAACAGAAGGCGTGAGGATTAACTTTGTTGCATTTGACACAACTGCAACATCACTCTCTACTCTGATGGCAGTGAGGGAAAAAGGGGCATTGGATTCTGAAGACAGCCAATGCTGGGCCCCAACTTTTATAGTCTGGAACCTTGATAAGCTGACGTTAGGGCTAAAACACAGGACTGCTTCTACCGCCAAGCACAAAAGCAAAGCACGATCAAGCAGCATTATCTGAATTATCAGGAAGGCTGCTCACCACGTAAAAATATTGCTAGCAGTAATTTTGATTGGGTTTGACATTTGCTTGGTTTTGATTGTAATTATTACTATCTTTAACATAAGGCATAGGGGTAACCTGACTGAGGGTAGTTACTACCCATAGCAGACACATAGGGATAACTTGCATGGAGTAGTAGTTACAACCCTTAACAGACACATGGGGTAACCTACACAGAGTGATAGTTTGTTATAAGAAACTTGCTGGGAAGACTGAATGGACCATTTGGTCTTTTTCTACCGACAACACTATAATTTCTATAGTGCTCATTTAAAAATGAGTGCACACTAAATCAAATTAGTGCACATTAAATTAATTTAGGGCATATTAAATGGAATTTAGTGCGCAGTTAATGAAAATGAATAAAACAGAAAAAATAATAAAACACAATCATTTTGGCTTCACATGTCTAATAAGTTCACTTTGAAAACTGGCATCACATGCTTTGGTAACTGTTTATTATAAGATTACTCGCCCTAAATTCAACTGGATTTAGGATTGGCACACAATATTTTCAAATTCTGCAACTCTCTCTATCACCATCATCCTCCCATGCTAATAGAGACTGTCCCCAGGTCTCTCAGAATCCCCCCACCCCATCCCCAGCACTCTCACAACCCCCTCAGCTGCCCAACAGACCTGATGCCTGATGCCTTAGGAACTTCTCTGCCTCTGTACCTCGGACTACTTCCACCATCAGCTCTGGTTCTTCTCTGATCCTTGAGCCTTTTTACTATTTCTATTGTGAGCTCAAAGTTTTCCAGTTGTCCTCATAATTTGATGCTCCTGTTCACTCTATTGTATGATTCTCAATTAATTTGAGCCCTCACAGTTCACATACTCATTGTTCATGAGAACAGTACAACAGTATGGGAACCAAGTGGGCTCAGATTAGCTGAGATCCAAACAACAGATCAAGCAGGAGTGTCAGAGCATGAGGGCCAAATGAGAAGAGCATCTGGATGAGAAATAAGAAGAGAACTGGCAGAAAGTGATATGAACAACAGCTCGAAATTGATATTGTGGGAGCAGCAGCTAGGCAAAGCTTTTTTTTCTTTTGTTTTGGTTGAAACTAAAATTACTACTAGTCTTACGTAGGAGTTATCAGGTTTTTCTGGTTTCAGTTGATGTACAGTAATCCTACTGTGATGAGTGACATGGGTATGAACCCTTAATGCTGTGGTGAGGCTGATGCAGCCTCATAGGCCTATGCCTCGTAGGCCTATGCTGACAGCTGGTGAACGTGCCCTGAAGTGGGACAGACTAGAACTTCACCTATACCAACTACCTTCCCCACAGGTTAAGCCCTTGGGTTCCAATGGGCAGCATTTAGGTGGGTCCCTAGAGCAGTGGGGTAAGCAAGAGTCCAAGAGCAAACCAAGGTCAGGACAAGCAGTAGACAGGATATATTGGGGACAGGCCAAGAGTTCGGGCAGGAGGCAAGCAAGCATTGTCAGGTCCAAGGTAATGGTCAGATCCAGGCAGCAGTCAAGCATGGTCAGGTCCAAGGCAATGGTCAGGTCTAGGTGGCAGACAATTATAGTCAGGACAAGGCAATGATTAGATCCAGTTGGCAGGCAAGCATGGTCAAAATCAAGTGCGAAGTAAGAGGTCAGTACCAGGAGATCAGGCCAAAGAAAGCACGAGGACAGGTGAGGAGACACTGGACAATGTGGGCTAGGCAAGACAAGGCTGGATGATCCAGGTTGGGTGAGGCTAGGCTGGATCAGACAGGCTGGACAAGGCAAGGCTGGAACACAGGAACAACAGGAATGCAGGAACACAGGAGCAACACGCACTGCATTAAGCTGAGGCGAGGTTAGGGTGCATGATAGGGGTTTATGTACCCACTCACATTTATTTATTTATTTATTTATTTATTTAAGCATTCATGAAGCGATCACATCATGCTGGTTTACATATAAACAGGGGTGCAAAAAAAAAAACATTAAAAAACATAAATAACGTGTCGAAGAAAAGCAGTTACAATTAACAAGGGCTATTGAACTGGGAGCAGAGGAAATAAAGAAAGATTAGTAGAGACTAAATTATATACAAGGAGATGAAGTGCATCTGCTGTGTCGGATATGTTGATGGCGAGGCTCATTAAGTTAAGTCCGGGAAAGCTTGCATAAACAGCCAAGTCTTGAGTCTTTTTCTAAAGGTTAGGAGGCAGGGCTCGTTTCTGAGATCGGGAGGGATGGAGTTCCATAACAGTGGACCCGCTGTGGAGAGAGCTCGATCTCTTAAGGTAATGTGACTAGTGGTTTTAGTAGGGAATACATGGAGGGATCCTCTGTATGCGTCTCTGGTAGGTTTTGAGGAGTTGCGTAAGCGGAGAGGAAATTGTAGGTCAATTGTGGTGTGTTTGTGGATAATTTTGTATATCAAGGAGATGGATTTGTAGATGATTCTGAAGTGAATTGATAACCAGTGAAGGTCTTTTAGAATTGGGGAGATATGGTCTCTTTTCCTGGTGTTTGTTAGTAGACGGGCTGCTGCGTTTTGAACCATTTGGAGAGGTTTGGTGTATGAGGAAGGGAGACCAAGTAAGATAGTGATGACATCATCCAAGGACACTGGCAGACTGGATTCCCACCTAGGGGCCTTTAAAGGATGGCACACCGTGTGTGTGCATGCATCTGGGGAAGGCCCTGCAGAAAGAGCAGCATGGCAGTGTCCCGATGGTGTCCCTGCCACCAGGGAGGAGAGCGGTGGTTTTCCACTGCATTGAGATTAGCCAATATTGAGGGTAAGTGCTATCTGTCTATGGCAGACCCTGCGACTGCCAAATGTAACAGTATACTTCCCCACAGGCCCCCCCCCCCCCCCACGCTTCTAGGCTTGGGCTTTCAGGGGAAGCGTCTATGAAAGTCCTTCACTAATTGCGGTGGTTGAAGGTTTGAAGCAAACTCTGAAGAATTTGCTTTGAGCCCAAAATCCTTTCAAGTAATGAGGTACTGAATGTTGTTCCTGATTCTTCTGGAATCCAGGATTTCCTTGACTTCATATTGAGTGTCTTCCTCAACCATTATTTCAATGGGTTTAAGTTGTGGTCTTGAGGGCCAAGACATGATTGTATGTTTTAATAAGGATACGTTTATGTTTATGTTTATTATTTCTTGATTGATTGCAAATTATTTGTAAAACAGAGCATTGTACATACCAAATTAAAATAAGAACTAACAAATAAAACTAGCTAAAATATAACATAAAATCAACTTATACAAATAGTAGATAAAATAACAAACAATAAAATGCAAAACAAGTAAAACATATTAAAAACCAAAAACAAGGCAGAATAATTAATAAAGCATGATTTTAAAATAAGAGAAAATCATGGATTCTGAGTGTGGGAGGCAGGCTATTGGTCCTATCTGATGAAGGATAGGGAATAATCCCATGAATCTAAGAGCAAATTTTAAAGATGGCATCGAGGCACAAGTTTTTTTTTGTTCTGAGCCACTCTAAATCTCATGGTTGGAGTTGTGGCACTAGACAAAGTTTTCTGTCAGCTTGCCACTTAAAATGTTCTTCTGCCTGCTCAATGAGTCAATTTTTGCCATAAATCTTGGAGCCCTTGCCCCCTGATGTTGGCTGCTAGGCAGGCAATGGGAGTGGGGACCAACAAAGGTACCCAAGGATGGTACCTGTAGACTATATAGAAAGGACGGGATTCTTTCAAGCTTTCCACCTGGTTATTATAATGGAACTTTGCCCAAGAGAGAAGAGATGCACAGTTGTCTTCATGCTGGTTCAAATTGGACCTCAGAAAGGCTTTCAGGGTTTGATTAACCCATTCTGTCTGTCCATTGCTCTGAGGGTGATAGGCTGAAGTGAAGTTCAAAGTGATCCCGCATTTGTTGCATAGGGTCTTTCAGAAGCAGGCCGTAAATTGTACTCCTCAGTCCAAGAGAATATGAATTGGGAGCCCATACAGACAAAAAATGTGTTGAATGAAGAGATTAGGCAACTCAGGTGCAGAAGGAAATCCAGGGAGAACGGTGAAATGAGTCATCTTTGAAAATTGTTTCACCACCACCAATATAGTGATGTTGCCTTTTGAAAGGGGAAGGTCTGTGACAAAGTCAGTGGCCAAATGGGTCCAGGGTTCCATGAAAGCTGGCAGTGACTGTAACAGTATCCACGGTCAGGCTTGAGAACTCTTGTTCATGGCACATGAGAGGTAGGCTTCTACATACCCTGTCACATTGACTTTCATCCGAGGCCACCAATAGTATCAGAAGATTAACTCCAGGATTCTGGTGATGCCAGAGTGATCTGTTCAACAAGAGTTGTGGGCTTACTGAAGAACTTTCTGACATAAGTGTTGAGGAGTGACTGTCTTCCCGAATGGTACTGGCATTGAGGCAGTGACTATGTTAAGATCCTGCTTATTGGGCAGCCTCCCTGCCACCAGAGGTCCCCAGGGAGCTATTCCTGCCCTTGCTTTACTCAGAATCTTTGTGATCCCATGTCTTAGTGGGGCTCAGCATACTTAACCCTGCCTCATGCACAGCTTAGGGCCTTGTCATTGAGTCTACTTTGCTCCCTGCTTGGCCCTGTCCTGGACTACTCTCTGGCCTCCGGGCCTTCCTGCCTGTCTCATGTAGCCTTGTGACCTTTTCAGGTCTTCTGTCCTTGCCTTTCTTCTTAGGCCCTCTGTCTAACCTGCTGCCTTCAGGCATCCATGTTTTTTGTTCTCTGTTCAGTCTGTCCTGTCCTCGTCTTGTTATGTCCTGTCCTAATCCCTGTCTTGCCACTGTTTGATCTAGACTTAATCCTTATTTGTACCTTATCTTAGCCTTTGTCCAGGGCTTGTCCCAAGAACCAGCCTTGTTCCTGCCTACCCAGCCATGCTCCAGACCAGCACAGCCTGTTCCAAGCTTCCAGCTTTGCACCACTCTAGTCCAGCCTGCTCCAGCTTCCAGTTTCTACAGCCTAAGTCCTGCCAGCCACCAGAACCCAAGGGCTCAACCTGTAGGGGAGGTGGCTGGTACAGGCAGAAGATTCTCCACTTCTGTTTCTGTCTTGCCCTGAAGTCCTGTACTGCTCCCATGGAGGTCCCCCAGCTCTAGCTGGGACCCTCAATTGTGACAGACAACAATCCTTGAGGGATCTATGATGTGCTGTGGGGGATCCAAATGACTATCTACACAAATTATAAAAATCTGGAACTCTTGGCACAAGCTTAGTGACTGAATCCTTGGCAAGCTCGCTGGTAACTATGTCAAAGGAAAATGAAAGGGCCTCGACCTGTTGGTTTTTCTCTGCTGGGTGGTACTGCAGTTCAAAGTCAAACCAGTTGAATAATAGTTACCAGTGGACTTGCCAAGAATTCAGTCACTGGTCTTGTGGTTATAGTGGTTTTTCCTTCTGGACTGTTGCAGAGAATGTCCTAAGAGCCTTGAAAGGCTTGTCCTTTCCTTTCTGTGTGGGAAGAACCTGGGAGTATGGGAGGTGAAATGGCTAATGAGCTCCCATGTCAGCCCTTGTCACCAAGGAGAAGTTATGGTGGGGTCTATGGATATATGCATCTTTTCCCTTTAATAACAGGGCACTGTATTCAATACATTTGGAGCAATTAAAGACCAAGGTTCATATCACATGATGCATATTACTTTACAAAAACGTTTGTTCTGTTAACAAGGATGCTTTGAAAAGCAGAAAACACTAACATAATTCTTGTACTTCAGATATATCCTCTAGGATTGAAAACTGGAGACATTAGCATGTGGTCAGTGTATGACTGCCTGCCATTACCCACATTATCATAAAAGTTAATATGACTTACTGGGCATATATTATTATTTCAAAGGTATATTATTAAAACATATTGTATTACTCATAACTCCAAGTACCTATTTCCATTGTCTTCCTGTTAGAAGGTTTTTAATTATTTCTGAAATCCAATATCTGGACATGCAGGTGACACTATGTAACAAAACACAAGACTGGCTCTGTCTTTTAGCAGCCCTACAGGAATAGAAACTCCTGTATGCAAATAACACCCTTGGCAGGAGAATGTCCCCTCACCAATTTGATATAGTAGGTCCATATCTGCTAAAATTAGGGATGTGAATTGTTTTTTGACGATTTAAAATATCGTCCGATATATTTTAAATCGTCAAAAAATCATTAGGGCCACGATACAATACCAATTCCCCCGATTTATCGTTAAAAAATCGTAAATCGGGGGAAGGGGGAGGGCAGGAAAACCGGCACACTAAAACCCCCTAAAACCCACCCCACGACCCTTTAAATTAAATCCCCCACCCTCCCGAACCCCCCCCCCAATGCTTTAAATTACCTGGGGATCCGGCGGTGGTCCAGAACGGCGGCGGTCCGGAACAGCCCCCTCAATAGAATCGTGTTGTCTTCAGCCGGTGCCATTTTTCAAAATGGCCGCCGCAAAATGGCGGCGGCCATAGACAAAAACGATTCGACAGAGGAGGTCGTTCCGGACCCCCGCTGGACTTTTGGCAAGTCTTGTGGGGGTCAGGAGGCCCCCCCAAGCTGGCCAAAAGTTTCCTGGGAGTCCAGCGGGGTTCCGGGAGCGATTTCTTGCCGCAAATCGTTTTCGTACGGAAAATGGCGCCGGCAGGAGATCGACTGCAGGAGGTCGTTCAGCGGGGGTCCGCTGAACGATCTCCTGCAGTCAATCTCCTGCGGTCAATCTCCTGCGGGCCGCTGAACGACCTCCTGCACTCGATCTCCTGCCAGCGCCATTTTCCGTACGGAAAATGGCGCCGGCCATACGCGTATGGCCGACGCCATTTTCCATACGAAAACGATTTGCGGCAAGAAATCGCTCCCGGAACCCCGCTGGACTCCCAGGAAACTTTTGGCCAGCTTGGGGGGGCCTCCTGACCCCCACAAGACTTGCCAAAAGTCCAGCGGGGGTCCGGAACGACCTCCTCCGTCGAATCGTTTTTGTCTATGGCCGCCGCCATTTTGCGGCGGCCATTTTGAAAAATGGCGCCGGCTGAAGACAACACGATTCTATTGAGGGGGCCGTTCTGGACCGCTGCCGTTCTGGACCACCGCCGGATCCCCAGGTAATTTAAAGCATTTGGGGGGGGGTTCGGGAGGGTGGGGGATTTAATTTAAAGGGTTGGGGTGGGTTTTAGGGGGGTTTAGTGTGCCGGCTCACGATTTTAACGATTTTTCACGATAGTTTACACACCCAAACGGCAACAATACGATTCCCTCCCCCTCCCAGCCGAAATCGATCGTTAAGACGATCGAGGACACGATTCACATCTCTAGCTAAAATCACTTTTCACACCCTCAATTAGTAACCGCAGAATGATAACTGAAAATTGAGATCACACTTGGTTCTTTTATGAGTGGACATTGTCTAGCAAATAGCAGAGCTGCCAAGGTGAAGCCATTTTTTTTTCAAGAGATGCAATCAGAGACTAAGAAATGAGGCAGGAAGATACAGAAATATCCCAACTGTATTGGGTGCCATGGACCTGATTAAAAAAACTTCATGTACATATTACACTCTATGAACTCCAGAAGGAAGCTGTCACTGGCACAATGCAAATATTAAGAAGGACATTAGAAATAAACCTCAGACTGAGATTGTATCCAGCATGCCCTGGCTTACAAGTGAGGTTCATCCCTGTCATGGTAAATGCAAAACTAACCCCCTTCTGTGTAAGAATGAGGGAATCTCCTGCTCCCTCCAGGCCCTCCTCCCTCACATACACCCCCACACCCCTCTTCATAAACTTTGCTCTAAGAGCAAGTCATTCCTATCTATGTCCTTCTCCTTCACAGCCAACTCCCGGCTCAGCGCTTTTCACCTTGCTGTGCCCTATGCTTGGGAATAAACTTCCTGAGTTTGTGCGTCATGCTCCTTCTCTGGCCTTATGCAAATCCAGCCTGAATTCCCACTTTTTGAGGCTGCTTTTAAATTGTAACCCCTGATTCTTCTGGTCACAGCCTTGTTGCATTTAACTATTATTAAATGAATTTCCAAAACTCTCTCTTGTCATGTAGGTTTATCTTGATTAGATTATTAGCTCTACGGTTAGGAATTGTCTCTTTTTTGTATTTGTACCGCGCTACATATGTCTAGTAGTGCCGTGGATTTGGATTTCAGATTTAATTACTCACCTTTCCAAATCTGAACTCAAGGTGAGTTACAAATTCAGTTACAGTTGGTAGGATCCTACTCCAGAGGGCTTACAATCTAGGAGGCTGATTTACTAAACTTTTTTCCCCATAGAGACTGAATGGGAGAAAAGACTTAGTAAGGCGGGCCCTATCTTTGTATCTGAGAATGAAATAATAGTAAGAACAATTGACAATTTCCTCCCTCTGAACCCCTCAATGAGCAGCTTTCACACACATACAGACACCCCTGCTGGAACAGCAGACACACAAACATACACTCACCTCCCTCCAGTAACTCACTAGCACACACCAGGACACTTCCATACAGCAAATGAATTCCTCAGTCCCCCCAATAACTGGACCCAAACACATACACACACCACTGGAACCAACACTCTGCCCAAGAGCAGCTGTTACAAACAGACATCACCCCGGAGCAACTGATTGAGACATGTTGGTGTCCAGGGCAGGCTAGTAATTTGGTGCCCTCCTGGTGAGGTTTCAGTGCCTTATTGATCGGCACCTTAGGTGATTGCCTTGTTGGCTCTCCCTCTTAATACAGCCCTTCCTCCTCCCCATCAACTCATCTGAAGGGGGGGGGAGGGGGGAAACAGCAGAAGGTTAAGTTTTGCTGGGGTTTCAGGCGACACGGTCCTCCCCTTCAGCAATTCATGCCTTCCTCGGAGCAGTGCATCCCTCACTCCCTCTCCAAGAGCAACTCATATGACCAACAAGCATAACTGGGAACTCTCAGGATTTCACCCTGAGACCCAGGAAATATGCATCAGTTGCAGGGTCTCAGGGGAAACACAAGAAATCTCAGGGCCTCTCTGTATACAGCTCAGCCACTCCCCTTCCTCACAGGTAAATTTTAAAAGGAGCCCCTATAACACACGTATTGGTCACGCAAGCAAAGATACGCTTAATTTTATATTCTGCGTGCAAGTACACACATATCATTTAAAAGAGAGAGAGAATCTGACACTTTATATATCTCTCACTGTAAGAGGGGCACTTTCAACTCAGGGTGGGTTTTGGGGGGTAGTATTACAAGGGTCTATAGACCCTTACACCCTAGGCAGACCAACGTATCGCCCTCCCCAAACCCACCCTGAGTTAATACTGCCCCTCTTACAGTGGGAGATATATAGAGTGTCAGATGGTCTCTCTCTCTCTCTCGTGCTCTCTCCCCCCAGTGTTCAGGACCCTCTGGCTCACAATCTCCAGACTTGCACCTCATCAGGAGCAGTAGAAAGGTTACACAGGTAAGATGGCACACATTGCTATGTTTGTGCAACCTTGCAAAATTCAGGGGTTATGCATCCTGGCCCTACCCCAGAATGCAATTACCCCACCCCTTTTCTGCCTCCTTATTCTTGACACGCATACTTCCTGGCTTCTTAAAATTCACGTTGCTCGCACATGGCCCACATACGCATGTATGGGGCCGCTTTTGCGCAAGCAACACTTTTAAAATCTACCTGTCAGTAGCCCTTCAGAGAACAAGAGAAGTAGGATAATTCTGGAGCTGACACTGCAAGCAGCATGTGGGGAGAAACTGGAGAGGGGCTGCAATACACCCAAAACTCAGTCTGCAGCTGTGATTCCAGGACTTGGGATTCCCTCAGCTAAGGGGAGAGTGAAGATGCATAAGTCATGGAGCTGGGGCTTATAGCGGGTGGGAGCAAAGAGAGGGCGGGGGTCAGAGAGAGAGGAAGGGGAAGTATGCTGGGATAATCTCTGGGGGGGGGGGGCAAATGATGGTGGTGGGTGGAAGAAAGAGAGAAACTGTGGGGGTGGAAGAGACAAAGCCTGGGCGCGGGGGGGGGGGGGGGGGGGGGGGGGGAGAAAGGAAGAGAGAGAGCTGATATATATTATTTCATTCCTCTCCCCAGCCCCCTATCATCTGCTAATTAACAGCATCTCAGGGTGGCCACAACTCAAAAGTTCCCAGGTATGGCAACAAGAAAGTAAGAGAACAGCAGAGGGCTGGGTTTTGCCTGCAGGAAGACCTTCCCCCTCCCCCATCCAAGCGGAACAACTCACACATTGTAGCTTGAAAGGAGAAGACTGGGAAATGTCCAAATCATTGGCTTCCTCATCTGCAGTCATCTTCAGGACTTGATTTATTTTTCTTCCTTGATTGTCCTCTGCAGTCCCAGCCGCTCGTCTGCTAGCATGGTTGGCACTCTGCTGGTTCACACTCCTCCTGCTTGCTTTCAGCATGGTTTGGAGCTCGCTGCACAGGCTGAAATTTTAGGCTTACACATGTAACCCCTTTTGTGGCAGATTTTTGTGCTCCTAAGGGCACACAACTATTTTTTTCTTCCGCCTAACCCCTCCATCCCAAGTTGGCTCTTAATCCCTTGGGAGGAATCTTTACAGGGCGAAGCTCTTGCTTATAGCCCAGATGATGAAAAAAAGTTGCCAGTGTACATCAAGTCATTTGATGCTTCCCAAGAGGCGAGAGGCTGTAATAACTCAAACAGGACCAGGTCTGGGTGTAAAAATAAAGTTTACTAATTGGTAATAATAAATTAAAGTCCATTCCCTGGAAGTGTGAGTTTACATCTGACTGATAGTACATTACTGTTTTTCCTCTGTAGGTAGGTGTCCTTAATCCAGACATCTGGGTAGAGCCCATGACGATTTTAAATGTGTATAACTCTCCCAGCAGCTGTGCAGGAATCATATTGGAGGTGTCCCCAACTTTACTGAAAAATCCTTCCTTTAGACATCTTCTCCTCGGACACCCAGCATGTCCTGGTCCTTTGGTTAGAAATCTAGATGGGATCTCATGATCTTGTTCTTCCTTCCTTTAGTTGGGTTGTACATTCATCCTTTATTCCCTGATCTCTCTGGGGGACTTCTCTTAAGAAAAAGTCAGTGGGAACAGGCTGTTACTCCTGCGCTGAAATCCCAGTGGGGAGGGGGGATCTAAAAAAACTCCCCACACTGTTTAAGTTGAAAACATACTTCTAATGGTAAAACTGGATATCTCTTCTGCATTCACTGTCTCGCAGAAGAATCCATCACTGGTGCTTGCCTACCTAAGGTTTAGAGTAGGCTCTTAGGTCTTTGGTCTCCTGGTGAGAGCCCTTTTGCCGCTAAAGGGTATCAGGCTTAAAAGACAGCCTCTCTGTAACTTACAAGAAGGACCTCAGGTAGGGAGGTATCCCTTCTAAAATAAACTCCTTTGGGTAAAGCTGAGAGGCCCCACCAGAGTGTAAAAAAAAATACATCTTTACTCCATGACTGCTTCCGCAAACTGAACCCACGGTGTCTTAAAATGGTTGGCCTAAATAGTGTTCAGGCAGCCAATCCAGAACCTCCAGGTGGGAGGGACTGAGGAGTATCGATGCCTTTTACAAAATGTGTTCTAAGGACAGGGACAGTGACATCTGGTGGCCAGAATGGGAAGGACTGTCACACACAGAAAGAAGAAAGAAATGGGGGCAAACTCTCAGCTCTTCACTGAGCGGGATTTTCGACTTACTCAATAAGGGGCAGATTTTAAAATGTACGCCCGATTTTATAACATGCGTGCGCAGCTGCGCACGCATGTTATAAAATCAGGGGTCGTCGCGCGCAAGAGGGTGCACACTATTGCAAATTGAGCGCACCGAGCCCTCAGGGAGCCCAGTTGGAACTTTCAGAGTGGCCTCGGAGGGAGCTTTCCTTTACCCCCCCTCCACCTTCCCCTCAATTCCCCTCTGCCTCCCCAGAGGCAGGCATAACTTGAGCATGCCAGCCAATTGCCGGCGCGCGATGGCCGCTGTGCCGAGTCCTCAGCCATGCCTCCCGGACTACCCCTGGACTGCCCGCCATGCCCCCAAACCATCTGCCCCGCCCCATCCCACCCCCTGCCCGCCTATTCAGAAAAGCCCCAGGACAAACGGGCGTCCCGGGGCTTTACATGTAACGCTGGGCCTTTTGAAAATAGTAGGGTGTTTAAAATCTGCCCCTAACAGTGCAGATGACTTACTAATGTGAGTCTCCATCTGAATGCGGGAGACTTGGCAAATCTGAATTAACAGCTTATTTACTGATGTCATTTTGTGAGAACTCATAGTCTGAGACTTAGAAACTGTCTTCACTGTGTAAAAATGATTAGAATGAGTGAACTCAACATATCTGTGAAAAAGAAAATGCAGGCTTTCTCATATACCTCTGTCTCAATCCACAGAGCTGCATAACTGAATCACACTGAAGGCTTCTATAAAGTATAGAAAATAACTCTAAAGTAGACCAGGAGCATTATTTCCCTATAAATTAGTTTTACAAAATCATCAAACTCAAATTATTATTTTTGAATTTATACAGCACTCTTCATTTGAAACACCTTGGATTCATGGGAAGGAGTGCGAATGACCTCATGCTAGATCCCATGTCTGCTGATTCTGGGAGCACTGGGGGGAACCTTTCCTTTCTCCTTTACCTGTTCCTCCAGCTTTAGCAGGGTTACAACACATAAGAAGCACTATAAGGCATGAGAATATTAAATCCTACATGACAAATGACATTTGGATCATTAGATCTACAGATTAAGGGAGAAGGCCAACATCTGAAGGGAGTGGTTTCACCACAGAAAATAAAACAAGGAAAGAGAGAAATGCAAAGATATGTCCCTGTGAATCCTGCAATTCGGTTTGGGCTTTTACCTCTCTTCTGCAGCTGCTATTGGTAACAAGAAGGCCTGAGGAGGTTGGGCTGTTATGAAGCTGTGGACATTGGTGGACTAGGCATGGTGCTGAAATGAGAAAAAATTGGAGGTACTTTTCCTTCTTTCGGGCCCTCCGTTTTCTCCTCCCCAATGTGCCCATGCACATTTCTTCTTGCTTATTTCCATCTTTTTTACCTCTCTTTCCTTCCTTCTCTCATTCATTCAATTTTATCCCTTATTTCCACTTTCCCCCTCCTTCATTCCCTTCCCACCCTCTCCCTCCATCTTGTTTCTCCACCTTTCTCTATTTCCCCGTATTCTTATGTATCTTCTTCTATATCCTCCATCTCCTACTCCCCTTTTTCTTTCATTTCTCTCCTCTATCTTCTCCATTTCCTTCCCCATTTCTTCTTATTCTTATTGTCATTCATTCCCTCCATCTCCCTTAAACCCTTTGCCTTTCCTTCTTTAGCTATTTCCTCTCTCCAACTCCCCATCCCTAGCTATCAGCATAAGATGGGCACCACAGTGACAAAGTCACTACCCCTCCCGTGAATGTTTCAAGCTCTGGGACGCACCCTTTAGCTCTTAGCAGTTGCTGCTGTCATGGAAGTCACATAAGAAATTGGCTGGGCAACTACTGGAATGAGCTGGGGCTATTTTATTAGCTACCAGATTCCTGTTCCAGTCCAACAGGCGGAGCGCACTGTTAACCTGCGATTGGACGCGCATTTTCGATGCGCTAGCGTTACCCCTTATTCAGTAAGGGGTTGAAAACGCGCGTCAACCCCCCAAACCTAATAGCGCCCACAACATGCAAATGCATGTTGATGGCCCTATTAGGTATTCCTGCGCGATTCAGAAAGGAAAATATGCAGCCAAGCTGCATATTTTACTTTCAGAAATTAGCGCCTACCCGAAGGTAGGCGCTAATTTTTCCGGGCACTGGGAAAGTGCACAGAAAAGCAGTAAAGACTGCTTTTCTGTGCACCCTCCGACTTAATATCATGGCGATATTAAGTCAGAGGTCCTGAAAGTTACAAAAAGTTAAAAAAAAATTTTTGAAGTTGACCCGTGGCTCACGGGTTGAAAACTGGACACTCAATTTTGCCGGCATCTGGTTTCCGAACCCATGGCTGTCAGTGGGTTTGAGAACCAACGCCAGCAAAATTGAGCATCGGCTGTCATACCTGCTGACAGCCGCCGCTCCTGTCCAAAAAGAGGTGCTAGGGACGCGCTAGAGTCCCTAGCACCTCTTTTTACCGCCAGCCCTAATTTGAATACTGAATCGCACGCACAGGAGAGTGGCCTGTGCGTGCACCGGGAGAGCGGGTATTCGCCCGCTCTCCCATGGACTTTATTGTATTGGCCCGCAAGTTAGCTATTTTCAAGCACTGATCATATCCTGCCATATAGGCAAGAGAGCAAAGGAAGCTAGTCTTAGTACAGAGAACATATGTATGCCCAGAACATAGAGAAAGTTGATATGTGGTTAGCAGAATCTGCACAACAAACACCATGTGAAAACATACTTACATCTGAACACACACATATAGCCATGCAAGCATTTGAAATGGCTTATATTTATATTCACTGCACTGTTGAACAGTAAACTCCATAGATGGCTGTGCAGAGCCAATTACTTGTCTGGGCCCTCTTCCAAATATTGGAGTACTCTCATGGTGTTATCCTCCTGATAATCTTCTGGCAGGATGCATTGAACTCAAATTACAGAAAGGGCTGCAGAGCTGAATTGTAATAGCTGCTTTCATGGTCAGTCAAAATTGATGGGTGTGTCCTAGGAGATTCCTATTTGACTTGAAAAGTGGAGTATCAGATGAATTTCAAGGGCTCTTGTCCATCACACAGTTTCAAATAATAATGGATAACAATAAATGAGCTCTGAGCATCACCTCATTCCCATGGTTACCTGTGCTGTTCAACATCATGCCACTCAGATGACACAAAATTATTCAAAGTTGCTAAAACATGAACGGATTGTGAGGAACTGCAGATGGACCTTGTGAGACTAAGGGGCTGGACATCTAAAGGGAAGATTAAATTTAATATGGACAGTTGCAAAGTGATGTACAAAAGGAAAAATAATCCTAACTACAGATACACAATGCTGGGTTCCTTATTAGGAGTCTCAAGGGCCAACGGGAACATTAGGCAGACTAGGCAGTCACCTAGGGTGCCAGAAGTGGAGAGGGCAGTGCAGTCGTAGGTCAGGGTGGTTGTTTTGAATGGAGGAAAGGAGGGGGCGAAACATAGGTAGAAATGGAGATGGGGAAGTTTATGGTGTGGGATTTGTAGTAGTCGGGTTGGTGCGGGAAGATAGAGAAAGAGAGAGATTGTGATGACATCACATGATGACTGCCCAGGGTGGCAGCAGACACTTCCACTGGCACTGGGAGTCACTACCATGGAAATAGATCTTGGAGTCATTTTGGACAATATATTGAAATCTTCAACTCAGTGAGTGGTGACAATCAAAAAAACAAATAGAATGTTAGGAATGATTCATAAAGAAATAGAAAATAAAATGAAGACCATCATAATGCCGAAGTATCAATTCATGGTACGACCACACCTTAAATACTGTATTCAGTTCTGGTGGCTTCTCTTAAAAAAGAAAAAGTGGAACTAAAAAAAGTACAAATAAAGGAGATAGAACAGCTCCCTTTTGAAGAAAAGCTAAATTGGTTAAAGTTCATCAGATTGGAGCTGACTAAAAGAGGATTCAATACAGCTTATTAAAATTATGAATAGGGTTGGAACAGGTTACTAGGGGATGGTAATTTACCCTTTTAAACAGAACTAAGATTATGGGATATTCCATGAATATAACAAGTAGCAGATTTAAAACAAATCAGAGATAATATTTTTTTCACTCAATACACAATTAAGCAATAGAATTTGTTGCTGGAGGATGAGGTTAACAATAACTAAACCTCGTTCCCTTTTTCTTCAAGAATCAATAACAACCAACCATTGAGGGAACTCCCCAACTTGTGGTGATATGCGGTGGCTACGTGTGAGACAACCACTGTGTGATTGTCTCATTGAGTAGCTCCCATGTTTATTCTTCAAATACTTTATTTATTATTTATTTTTATTTTTTACTTTTTTCTTTTATGTGCTTAGTTTTTTTCTTTTATGTGCTTAGTTGTTGTCTCTGGAAAAGCGAAAATGCTTAGAGAGGGTCGGGTTATCCGCCAGGGAGAGGACAACAACTAAGCACATAAAAGAAAAAAGTAAAAAATAAAATAAATAATAAAGTATTTGAAGAATAAACTCAGGAGCTACTCAATGAGATAATCACACAGTGGTTGTCTCACACGTAGCCACCGCATGTCTCGGAGGATGAGGCTAAGGCATCTAGCATAACTGGGTTTAAAAAGGATTTTGACAAGTTCCTTGAGGAAAAGACCATGAACCATTATTATCAGGTAGACTTGGGAAAGCCACTGCCTATCCTTGGGAGTGAGCAACAAGAAATGGATCAACCTTTTGGGATCTGATGGGTACTTATGACTCAAATTGAGACAGGACATTGTACTCATTGCCTCTGGCCTAACTCAGCACAGCATGTCTTATATTCTTAACTTTGTAATCCCTTTGTGGTTTGAGAGTCCCTAATACAGGGATCACAGCAAGTCTCACGGTCAATCTCACTGCCCCAGATCTCTAAACTTCCTCTATTCATCAGAATTTCAACCCTGAGTGCCGGGGTTCCACCAGCAAGGAGGAGAAGGACCAAGCCTTCATGGCCCTAGATCAAGGCTTCACAAACTTTTATTAAGTGTGACCCCTATTTCAGTACTCAAAACTTATTATACCCCCAAAGGATGGTAAAAACAAATTAGTAAGTTGCATTTACCCACCAACAATCACTCCATTCTCATCCTCCCAGACTCCAGCTGATCCTCTCTCTCTCTCAACTTGCACCCTCTCCACTTAATCATAAGAACATAAGAAATTGCCATGCTGGGTCAGAACAAGGGCCCATCAAGCCCAGCATCCTGTTTCCAACAGAGGCTAAACCAGGCCACAAAAACCTGGCAAGTACTCAAACACCAAGAAGATCCCATGCTACTGATTCAATTAATAGCAGAGGTTATTCCCTAAGTAAACTTGATTAATAGCAGTTAATGGACTTCTCCTCCAAGAACTTATCCAAACATTTTTTGAACCCAGCTACACTAACTGCATTAACCACATTCTCTGGCAACATATTTCAGAGCTTAATTGTGCATTGAGTGAAAAATAATTTTCTCCAATAAGTCTTAAATGTGCTACTTGCTAACTTCATGGAATGCCCCCTAGTCCTTCTATTATCTGAAAGTGTGAATAACCGATTCACACCCACCTTTCTCTCAGTGTTCAACCTCTGCAGAGGACCTCCTGTTTCAACATCTGCCCTTCCTGCTGATGCCCTCTTACATCACACATCTACTCTTTTACCCACTCAATCCCTTTTGCATTCCCCAACTGATTCTTTCTCACCCCATACCCTTTTTATAAACCCCAACTGATTCCCATCATCCCTTCCCACTCACCTATAAGGCTTGCCATACTGAGTCAGACCAAGCCCAGTATCGTGTTTTCAACAGGATCCCAAGGAGTAGATAAGCAGCTTGAAATCTATCCCAAGAATAAGCAGTGAATTTATGCAACATTCCCTTAATAATTGATAATGGACTTTTCCTCCAGGAACTTGTCCAAAACTTTTTAAAACACAGCTATACTAATAGCTTTCACCATATCCTCTGGCAATGAATTCCAGAGCTTAATTATGCGTTCAGTAAAAAAATATTTTATCTTATTAGTTTTAAATGTATTACCCAGTAACTTCATTGTGTGTCCCATAGTCTTTGTACTTTTAGAAAGAGTAAACAACTGATTAACGTTTATTTGTTCCATTCCACTCATTATTTTATAGACCTCTATCATATTTCCCCTCAGTCATCTCTTCTCCAAGCTAAACAGCCCTAACCTCTTTAGCTTTTCTTCATAGAGGAATAGTTCCATCCCCTTTATCTTCTTGGTCTCCCTTCTCCATACCTTTTCTAATTCTGCTATATCTTTCTTGAGATGTGGTGACCAGAACTGAACACAATATTGAAGATGAGGTCACACCATGGAGCGATACAGAGGCATTATGATATTCTCTGATTTATTCTCTTTTCCTTTCCTAATAATCACTACCATTCTATTCTTTCTTAGCTGCTGCTGCATACTGAGCAATGTATTTTCAATGACACATAGATCATTTTCCTGAGTGATGACTCCTAATGTGGAACCTTGCATTTTGTAGCTTTAATTTGGGTTTCTCTTCCCTAAGAGCATCACTTTGCATTTGTCTACATTAAATTTCATTTGCTATTGCATGCCCAGTCTCCCAGTTTTGCAATGTCCTCTTGCTATTTTTCACAATCCTCTTGTGATTTGACAACTCTGAATAATTTTGTGTCATCTGCAAATTTGATCACCTCAATTGTTGTTCCCATTTCCAGGTCATTTATAAATATATTAAAAAGTATTGGTCCCAGAACAGATCCCTGGGGCACTCCATTATTCACCTTTTTCCTTTGGGAAATTTACCATTTAGCCCTATTCTCTGTTTTCTATCTTTAACCAGTTGGCAATCCACAAAGGGACACACCACCCTATCCCATGACTTTCTAATTTCCTAAGAAGTCTCTCATGAGTGACTTTGTCAAATGCTTTCAGGAAATCCAGATATATTATATCAAGTGGCTCACCTTTATCTACATGTTTATTTATGCCTTCTAAAAAATGTAGCAAATTTGTAAGGCAAGAAGTTCACTGACTAAATCCATGTTGGCTTTGTCCCATTAAACAATGCTTATTTTTATGTTCAGCAATTTTGTTCTTTATGATAGCTTCTACCATTTTGCCTGGCACAGATGTCAGACTCACTGGTCTGTAATTTCCTGGATCACCCCTTGATCTATTTTTAAAAACTGACATTACATTGGCAACCTTCCAGTCTTCTGATACCATAGTTGATGTTATTGAAGTTTACAAATTTCCAATAGCAGGTCCGCAATTTCATTTGTCAGTTCTTTCAGCACTTTGGGATGTATACCATCTGGTCCAGTTTGTCAATTTTCCCTAGTACATCTTCCAGGTTCACTGAGATTTATTTCAGTTCCTCTGAATCATTCACTTTGAATATCATTTCTGGCATGAGTATATCTCTCCATCAAGAAAGCAAAGGACAAAAACACATCCAAAGGATAATTCCACTGGCAGAAAGGTGTGTTAGGAAGGTAGAACATCTACAGGCACAAAAAGCCATTGTGAAGTATCAGTAGAATTTTTATTCATTCAAATCAATTGTCAGGCAGACGTATCTTACAGATTGAAGCAGTATAAAAGGTTCATTATCCCAACACTGTGAGTCCCCCAACAAGGGTGTGTTTCGCACTGGCTGCATCGTGAAGGGCAGAGCATGAGATGAAAAGGATCTTCAACAATGATACAATAACAGCATCTCCGAATATTTGGTCAAAACTGAAAGGGTATTGAAAATCTTAAGAGACATCTATCAAATGGCATGTAAGGCAGCCTTTTATATTGCTTCAACTGGCCTGGGTACTAGGGGGGGTCCTGGTGCCCTTAAGGGACCTTCAACTATTTTCAAAGATTTGGGAGGTACGGGAATGAGTGGGTGGGGGGTACCTGGGTATGCAGGGAGTGGGGGAGGATCTGAAACTCTAATGATTTTACTTTACACCTTTGGGGGAGAAGAGATTGCCAGGGAGGGACACTATACACCAATAACTTTTAGAATCTATTGGGGTGGGGAGTACCCCTGAACCCCAATGACTTTAAAGGTAAATTTTGGTGGGGAGGCATCATTGCACATGATTTTTTACATTTTTTTTTTACATGGATGAATCAAGGGCTGTCTTGAGTGGCAGCCTTGACTTAAGCCAGGGGTCAACTTGACCCCCACTCAACCTTTTTTTTTTTTCAGCTGTTGCACTTTTTTTTTTCCGGGGCCCTTTAAATGTAACGCGGAAGCCTAGGGATTTGCATTAGGGTCCTGGGGCTCCAGCATCACATTTACTGCTTTTTGAAAAGGTGTTAATATTTTATCGTGGCTGACCATCAAATTGCCAATTAATGACCTTTTTTCATGCATTTGCATTATTAATGTATGTAAAACACATGCAAAGAAGATCATTAAAGGAGGCAAAGCAACTATTCCTGATACTAATCCTCCCTAATCTTAATCCCTGCAAACCACAATTACTATCAAGTTCACTCTCCCCATCCCTATATTCTCACATAGACACAAAAACAAAAATGCACACAAGCTTTGACACACACAGACACACATACATGCACACAAGCGCTGACACAGTCACATGAACATAAGCTCTCACACAGACACATGCACACAAATTCACACACACACACACACACACACACACGGCTTCCTTTCTTCAGGCCACAGTGGGATAAGCTCCCCACTGTCCTCTTCACTTCGGGCCATGGTGGGATGAGCTCCACTGCGGCCCTTCAGCCTTCTTCTCCCTTAACTTCAGACTGTGGTGGGATGAGTTTCACCACAGCCCTATGGGCTATTCTTTGGCCCCATTGCCGGCCTTTCTGCAAAGGAGGGTGCAGGGTGGGAGCCAGAAAGCTGTGTGCTCAAGCGCAGCTAAAAGTAGAAATTGCCATGGCCTTTCTTCGTTTTTGGCTCCTGGTGGGTTGAGCTCCGCCGCCACCCTCCCAGGTGCATGCACACCATGCAAATGCAGGGTGTGCATACCTGATCGCGCCAGGCTTGAAAGTACTCACGCATTTTTAGGGATGTCCAGGGGAGAAAAATTCAAGGTCCCTATTCAGTAGGCCAGCAAGCGGCAAGTTAAAGTTAACCGTAAGTCAAGTCTCCAGCTGAATGTACTTGGTGAAAATTACTCACATGAAGTTGTCCTGGTAACTTTGCCACTTACTACTTATTGAATATAGAAAAATAAATTTTAAAAAATGAGGAGCTGAGCCATGGCCAGTTCCACCACCCTTTGCCCCTGAAATCTCTTTAAAAAACAAGTATTGAGTTAACTGGATACCCCCTTCCTCCCACCAAATCTCTTATTAAAGTTATTGGATTAAGTGGAGCCCTCTCTCTTCCCAAAACTCTTTTAAAAAGTATTGCATTAAGCAGGACTGATCCCATTCCTTCCACTAGCTTTGAAATAATATTTGTGTAAATTTTCACCTCATTGGGAACTCCCAAAAGGGATATGCAGTGGGTTAAACGTCCTGCTGAATATACATGAATAAAGTTAGCAGGTATCATTTCCTGGATAGCTTTTATACCTAACTGGCTATATTACAATCACAGTAACATAGTGCACTTTACTTAAGGAAATTGCTTTTGAAAATTGTTATGATAGTATGTTACATTGTTATGATAGTATGTTACATTTACATTCATAACTCCTTTGAAAATTCACCTAATAGTGAGCTGGTCTTGTGGAATAGCACAGCAATTTTTGCTCTGCAAGTGAAATTATCAATATTCAAATCTCCTGTGTGTTGGGGTTGGTGGGATGCAGAAGTTCTGTGGCATTCATGTGTTAGGATTTCAGGTGGAGGAAAGATGATTGATGCTTTGGAGGTGAAATAGAAGAGTTGAGAGGAAGAAGCCTTTATTCTCAGCCCTTCGGTCACAAAAGATACTTGTATTAGTCAAGCTCTCATCCTAGGGAGATGAGAGGGAGAATAAAAAGTGAAAAAAAAAAACAAAACATAATAATTCATCATAGAATGTGTATAATTATATATATGCAATTCAGTTGGCATGCTGTTTTCTCCAGAAAACATTTGATATGGGCTCCAAATTAGTTTTAAATAATTTCAGGTAGGTTCATGGGAAGCTTTTAAAATTCTTGTTGAAATGGTTTGAAATACTCTAACACCTTATCCGAAGTGATCATGTATTTAAATGCCAATAAACTGTTGTTTTTTCACCTGCCTGGTGTAGCTTATTTTATTCTCATAATTATGGTAACATGGAATAGACTTAGTTTTTGGGTAATTGCCAGGTTCTTATGGCCTGGATTGGCCACTGTTGGAAACAAGATGCTGGGCTGGATGGACCCTTGGTCCATCCAGCCCAGCATCTTGTGGCATTTTCTTATGTTCTTACTTCACTGATTGTAATTTGCTTTGAACTCTTTTGGTGGAAGACTGTGTTAAAAATTAAACAATAATGATGATGATAATGATTTGTAAAGAAATGTGAACATGACTGTACTGTACCACCATTGTGAAATGAGTGATTTGATTGTGAAGAATAATAAATCCATATTCTGTGCTCATTTTGCATTCCCTCTTCAGTGCCCCTGCATAGAAGGAGGATAATTTTTTTTAACAATCATCGTAGACCTTAAATCCGCATGTACCAAATAGCAGGTGTCTGGAATCCTGCGTGGCACACGTGCAACACACTTACATCTGCTTGGGAGCAGGGGAAAATGTGCACTCATACATTTACATGTGTACTTTCTGAAATCAAAAACATGCAAATAAATGGTTTCCCTGCCCTCAACTCCACCCTGGGCATGCTCTGTCAAGTATGTGGAAAAAATATGCTAAACTGCTTGCAACCTCCAGGCAGTTTTCAAAGAGCCCGTTTAGGTGAGGAAAACCTTGTTTTATGCACATAAATGCTTTTGAAAATGGATTTTTTTGCATAGCAACTGCAAAGTTTCATGGAGGAGGAATGCATCCACTAAGCAAAAATAAAAGTGGATGTTGTTCATCCTTGCAATCCTTTTCCGATTGTCAGTTAGAAAATTCTAGAGAAAAAAAGATTTTATTAAAACAATCGTAAAGGTGAAAAGCATATTTCTCTAACATTTCTTTTACTCTGTTTCTTTGTAGGTGATGCTAACAGTACTAGTAATGCTCCCATCTGGCAGGCTTTCAAAGCCTTGAATGTGAGAGCTGCCCCAAATGTGAGTATTTCAGATGACATGTTTGACTAACTCCTTATTAAGCAATTGGAGCACTGATAAATATTCAGGCTATCCCTGTTCTGTGAAGTCTCTTTCACAATTGATCTTTGCTGTTCCCAGACTTGTCTGATACACATTTCTTTAAAAAAATCTTTATTTTACCATTGCCTAACAGAATCTCTAGCCAGCTGGTACACCTCATTTGTCATTGCCATGATAAATTTGCATGGCCTTTACCACCAGTAATTTTAGCTAATAATTCCCAGGTGATTGGTAAACATTAGCACACCAACCCTCAATGGAATGGCTGGTATGCTAGCAATTATGTTCTATGGCGGCAGTATCCTTGCCTGTCCCTCCTCATTCATTTGTGTGTGTGGTCAGAGTATGACGTGGTATTTAGTGCCATCATTTCACCAATAGTAAGAGGAGGAAGAGTTCCTGGGGAAGCCTTGTACTAGGTTGAGGCTCTGTGGGGGCCTAGGTGAGTCTTGCTATGGGATCAAGGATCTGAAGTTTGAGGATTTGATTTGAATAAGGGCAGCCGGAAAGAGGTTCCTCTGCTGTAACTGGCTTTTTAACCTTAGGTCAGTTAGCATGAGAGAACATGAATGATACATAGAGTACATATTCTCAAAGGGCTGTGATGCCATTAATATGGCCTTTTGAGTGCAAACACTCTCTGTGTCAGTATGAGCCCAATTTTCAATAGTCTTTGTAAGTCACCAAATGTGCACATAAGTGGGCCCCCCAGAGATTTTTGTTAGTTCTTTTCAAACAATTTGGAGGGGTGGCCATAGTGGTTAGAGCAGCAGGGTGTGAAGAAGGGAAGCCAGCGATCCAATACTGCCGATGCATCATGAGCTACTAATGTAAAGTCAAGAGCTAAAGATAAATGGATTTATTTAACATGTTTTTGTATACCGTCATTTGGTTTCGCCATCATAACAGTTTACAGTAATCATAATAGGTGGAAAAAGTAACATCAGTGTTTCTAAAGAGAGTATAATAGTTGAAAAAATTAGGTAACAATGGTAGAATCAACAGGAAAGGTGTTAGTTATTATATATTGGAAAAGCTCTTGAGCGGCGTATCGTGGGTTTCATGGTTGTGCTGAGAGTTCATGGGTGAACAAGATGGTATCTCTGTTTTCTTGATGTTGTATTGGGTGGGAGTCTGTTGGTGTTGATGGTTGAGTGCGTCTGAGGCTCTGGTGAACAGCCAGGTTTTTAACTCTTTTTTAAAGATTTTGGTGTTTGGTTGAATTTTTAGATTGAAAGGTAAAGAGTTCCATAGTGAAGGGCTGATGATAGATATAGCTCTAACACGGGTTGTTAACAGATGCGTGGTTGGATTTTGAGGAGGCCTTTATTCATTGAGCGAAGGTTCCTTTTTGGAGCATGAAGTTTGATGTGTTTGTTTAGCCAGTAGTTTTGTTGTCTTGTGATTATTTTGTGGAGGATTGTTAAAACTTTGTAGTCTATTCTGTATTTTATTGGGAGCCAGTGTAAAGAGATGAGGGTTGGAGTAAGTTTCTTAGTTCCTGTAGGAATTCTGGCGGCTGCGTTCTGTAGTATTTGGAGAGGACGGATGGTAGCAAGAGGTAGGCCAAGGAGTAGGGTATTGCAGTAGTCTAGGTTTGAAAATAAGAGAAGTTGCAGGACTGTTCTGAAATTATTCTGTGTGAGGAAAGGCTTAAGGCATCTGAGTGTCAGTAATTTGTGATAACCTTCTTTAATTTTATTTGTTATGTGGGTTTTGAATGATAATTCTTTGTCTATAGTGATTCCAAGGTTTCTACCATGGTCAACAGGAGAGATTATTGTTTTTGGGTTTTCTGTTTTGAGTGGTTGCATGGGTAAGTCATTGACTTTTTTGTTAAGGATGATTAATTCGGTTTTCTCGATGTTTATTATGAGTTTTAGGGTGGAAAGACATTGTTTGATTTCTGTGAGATAGATGATTATTCTCTCGTAGGTTTCTTCAAGTGTATTCTGTATTGGAACCAGTATTTGAATGTCATCAGCGTATAGGAAATGAGTCAGATCTAGGCGATCCAGTGTGTGACAGATTGGTAGGAGATAGATGTTAAAAAGTGTAGTTGACAGCGCAGATCCTTGTGGGACTCCTGTATTTAGGTTCACTTTATTTGATAGGTTGTTGTTAAATATTATTTGAAAACTTCTTTGAGATAAATAGGAGGTGAACCATTTTAGTATAGTGCCCGTTACCCTATTTTGGATAGCCTGTCGAGTAAGATGGAATGGCTGACTGTGTCAAAGGCAGCTGACAAATCCAGGAGTAATAAAATGTAACTTAGTCCTTTGTCGAATCCTCGAAGAACTGTGTCATTTAGTGACAGGAGTAATGCTTCTGTGCTTAAATTTTTCCTGAATCCATATTGGGCGGGGTGAAGTATGTTGTTCGTTTCTAAGTAGTCTGAGAGTTGGGAGTGGACAATTTTTTCTATGATTTTTGCGATGAAAGGTAAGTTTGATATGGGTCTGTAGTTTTGGATGTTTTCCGGGTCTAGGTTGTTCTTTTTTAATACTGGTTTAATGATTGCTGATTTTAAGCATTCAAGGTATTTCCCTTCAGTGAGGGAGAGGTTAACTATGTCCATTATTGTTTTAGTTACTGGGTTGTCGATCAGTTTAATAGTTTGTATGGGGATGTTGTCGATGGGATGATTGGCTGGATTCATTTTTTTGATTATCTTTTTTATTTCAAGTGAGGAGGCGGAGTCGAATTCATGCCAGGTTGTTGTAATTTCTAGAGATGATATTGGAGTTTGGGTGTGTGTGATGGTGCTGTCATTGGAGTTGTTTATTAATTTTCTGATTTTTTCGGTGAAGTATTCTGCAAAATCGTTGCTTTTGTTTGTGCTAGGAGGTGTTCTTGTTTCATTAGGTGATTTGGTGAGGTTTTGTACAATGGTGAAAAGCATTCTGGGGTTCTGTTGGTATTTAATTATTTTGGTTGAGTAGAAATCTTTCTTTGCATTGTGGATAAGTTTTTTGTAATTTGCTAATTGGATTAGTATGCATTGAGTAATGGGGTAGTTTTGTTTTTGCACCAGAATCTCTCTTTTTTCCTGAGTTCCCATTTAGCTGATCTTATGCTGTCGTTGTACCATTGATTGTGGTATTTTGGATTTTTTGTTGTTTTTATGATTATTGGGTTTGTTTTATCAGCTACGGTTTTGGTAATGTTGATCCATGAGTTTGTGGCTGTTTCTGTGTTTGTGAAGTCAATGTTCTTGAATTCTTCTTGGAGATTTTGTTGCATTGTTTCGCTATCGAAGGGAGGACGGTATGAAATGGTTCTTATGTTGTTATCTATTCTGGTGGGTTGCCGTTTTAGGTCAGGGTGGCATGGATGAGGGAGTGGTCTGACCATGGGATTTTGGTGATTTTTGTTTGGTGTGAGTTCCAGATATCCGAGATGATAAAAACTAGGTCAAGGATGTGTCCTGCTTTGTGTGTTGGTCCGTTGACTATTTGTTCAACTCCCATTGTAGCAAGTGCATCTGTGATTGTTTTGCATGTGGATGATAGGGGACATGTGTCCATATGCAAGTTAAAATCTCCGAGGATAATGATTGGCTTATTGAGAGTTAGGTTGGTGATCATGAATTCTATGATTGGGGAGCAGTTTTGTTCTAAGGCTACTGGAGGACAGTACACTAGACAGATTTCTAACTTTGAAGTGTCAAAAAGTGCTATTTCGAAAGGGGAGCATATCTTAGTTGTGGTAAGTTTCATCTGCATGCATTTTTTTTATGATTAGCATTAGACCACGGCATTTTTTTCTTTGGTCTGGGGATTGAGAATGATTTGTATGATGGGTTTTCTATTTGGTTAATTAAAATGTTGTCGGAGTCTTTTATCCAGGTTTCAGTAATTGCTATGAAATCTGGTTTGTTATCAATGAGTAAGTCTGTGAGAATGGGCATTTTTTTTGCTATGGATTGTGCATTAACAAGAATAAATGATAGGAGCATGCATTTGGTGTATGTCTTTAAATTCTTGTATGTAACGTTTGAGCGGTTGTACTCACTTTTTTTCTTGTGTATTCCTCGTTCTTCATTCGATGTATTTTTGGATGATGTTTGGTGGTTTCCGTTTTGGTTCTTCTGTTCTTTGAGATGAGGTGTGTTGACATGTGAGGTGGTGTAGCTCTTGCGCTCAGTGACTACATGCTGTGTAGTAGGCTGTAAGATTTTTTAGTTTGATGCAAGTACTAAGGCTTGCACTAAGCGGTGCACAAAGTATTTTTGCACTGAAAATACACATGTATGTTTCACTAGACACTTACATTTGTAATGCAGGAAAATGCATACTTTCTGTACCATTTTATAAAATTATGTACATAGATTTTATGAACATTAGAATTATCATTTGTGTGCATCCTAACAGAGATATACACAGGGGCATGTATTTTATAAAGAATGCATGTACTCCACTTATGAAAATATTTAGTTGTGCGGGTACTTGCAATCACCAGTTCATCAATACCTCTAACAGTTCACCCAGATCCCCCAGCACTTCACCCTGAACTTCATTCAAAAACTGCAGATAAAAGACGTGCAATTTGACTTTGGTGACTTAATCAGCAGGTATAAAAGCATACGGACGAGTTAAAAAATGTATGTGCATATTCCACTTACAAAATAGTAACTTGTGCACATATTTCATCCTGGAATGCCCCAAACCATCCTTTTTTATTCCTGTTAACATTTGTGTGCAACACTTCAAGTACATGATTGCTTACAAGGTTTCCCAAATAGTATATACACATGTACATGTTACTTACAGGAGTATATACTGATTGCATGCACAAAAACCTTTTGAAAACTATCTGCTCCATTAGTATGGGTAATAAAGCTTGATTTTAGTAGATAAGCCCCATAGAACTTGAGTAATAAAGTCATTATTATGGTAACAAAGTCTTAATTGAGGTTTGATAGTCTCAATCATATTGAAAATACAAAATCATACACTCTAGATTTTAAAGTAAAGCTTATAAGCTCCTTCTGAAATTTTATATTTTAACCTTAAATATTTAAACAACTTGTTCCTTTTCATCAGTTAAGAGGTGAATCTGCAGACCTGAAGGGATCAAATGTTTGGGCTGGAAATTGAATATATTTCAGAAGTACAGATGCCCTAACAGTAATCAATATAAATTTAAGTTAAAATGAGCTTTTCTAGTGGCCTGATTTACAAAGACTTTGTTTCCCATTCTGTGTCTATGGGAAAGAAGCTTAGCTTTAAGGGCGCTATGTAATAAAGTGTGTTAAAACTGGCATGACAGAGTGAGTTACCTAATGGTGTTAACTCTGCCATTAAATCAGGCTTTAATGTCGAATGTACGGGCATCTCCACCCCACTGTGCGTGTCCCGCATGGGTGGGGCCATAAAAGGATCTGTAAGTTCTTTGGGGCAGGAACCCTGACCAGCTCTTTTCTGTTGCCCCATCCCCAGGGTGTGGATCCTTTGGCTTGGGGAACAGGGTTCTTTTCAAGCCCCAGTGCAGGGGTGGCTAACTTCCTTTTGACTATACCTGGTAGAGGGGGAATCTCTCTTCTCTGTGAGTGCTGCGTGCCCAAAGAAAGACACTAGATGCACTGGATTAGTGTCCAAACTTTAATTTACTGAATAAGATAATTGCAGATGGCACAATAAATATGGTTCCAGCATCACCGCCTTTCTTCTCTCAGTTACAGTTTTCACCTCTATCTGTGCCAGAATCTTTGAAAGGGCAAGTGATCCTACCACCCTTCTGGGTTAGATGAGATGGAGGTCCCAATGGGCAAGGCAACCTTTAAGCTGAACAGGAAACCCCTTCCACAGATGGCCAAAAGTCCTGCCCTTAAACAGAGAGTAATCTCTTTCCTCTCCCCATGGGCTGAGGACTCCTGATGACAGTCCTCCAAGATCTTTACAGTTCTTGAACTCACGGTTAGCAGTTCTTCCACTTTCTCAGACTCGTACTGACTCAGTCTCTCCTCTGGATCACTTGTGGGAGGGATCACTGGATGGAAGTTTTTTACCTTGCTCCAATGCAGGAAGGAAAGGGCAGCCAAAAAATCTTCCTCCTGGATAACTCAACTCAATGTCCTTTTCCCTTAACTGAATATAACACTGGAGTTACTCCTCACAATGGGTCACCACCTCTGGGGCAGGTCTTCCCTATCCCTGGGCGTCCCAGATACAGGGTTCCCTATGCCCTGAATCCAAGAAAGACCCAGGTGTCCAGTGAAGCTTCTACCACAAAAAGCTCAAAATCCCGAAAATAACCCGGAGTGTAACCAAATCAGCTAGGGCTAACAGGACCACCTCCCAACCCTGTTCAGTAATCCCAGTTGGTTTACCTGTTTCCTACTGGGCCTTAAAAGCATAACAAATGTAAATTCCTTACTACCTCCTAACTCTCTGCCTCCAGTCTTTCAGAAGAGAGCTGTTATAAAGTCGCCCAGGGGGACGACCACTTCCAGGTCCCTCAAATGAAGGGACTGGAATTCGAATGGGTCTTCCCTCCATCCACTACCCATTGCTTTCCTGGGCATACTAATAACCAAAGAATGGCTCTTGGTTATATATGAAAGACACCATATGCAGAACACAGCAGTGTTACTGTAGATGCGATAAGGATAGTGTGGCCATGATAATGTAGGCCATAATCTGCATATGAGATTTCCCTGCAGTAACTGACCCAAATTGAAAGGACCTGTTAGCACAGGGAAATCTTCTCCCCCCAACTCTCCTTTTGGAACATGCTCAGACCTCCATACTTTGGGGAGAGGTCAGAGTTTCCACACCATTTCTTTGGATCTAGCACCTTGGTCAGGAGGAAGGAAACCAACTCCCTAGGGGTGAGTGAGGTCGTTTGTGGCTCCAGAACACCTGGTCATGTTCTTGGGGCTCAATGGCCCAACTATTTTCTGAGGCAGAGAGGTGTGGAGACCTAGTCATGTTATGATGGGGAACAGGGCCAGTGCAAGGGTATTAGATGCCCTAGGCGAACCTTCTACCTTGCGCCGCCCCCTCCCCCCCTCCAAGTCCAGGCCCTGGCCCTGGCCTCTCTGACCCAAACACACAAGTGAAAATTATGCAACAATAAAATAAAGAAATATAAAACATCAATAATAGTAAAACCATACTAGTAAAAGGAATATTTCAAAACAGCAGGCTTACACCTAAGCTCCCTCATCCCCGCTATAGTCTCTCAACCACCCAGTTTCCCCTGTACCCGCCCATTATTTATTTCCTCCTACCATTTATACAATTTCTTCCTCCCTTTAAGCACCCCTCCCTTTCCCTTCATTTCTGCCCTTTCTAACCCATTAACCATATCCCACATAACTTATGCCATGTAGCTTAGTGTTAGTCATCGTAACTAATAGGTAACTTAGCCCTAGTCATCTTGTAATTGTATATATATATATATATATATATATATATATATATATATATATAGCCTATTTTGTATTACATTTCATTATTGTATTTAATTACAACCTATTTAGTATTACTTTTTGTTATTGATCTTTGGTTACTGATCTGTTCACATTCCCTGTCAAGCACTAATTTAGTGTAGTTCTCTGTTTATTGTAAACTGATGTGATATCACTATTGAACGTCGGTATATAAAAATTGTTAAATAGAGTGACATCCAAGAATTAAAAACAAAAAAACCCAAAATTCGAGCTCCAAAACAAAAATTGAAAAATGCACACATCAAATATTAACACCCACTGATTAAAACTAATAAAACAACCTCGGAACTTTTGAATTCCAGATGCCCTGAGATTGTCGTGGATTAGCTGATGGGGTGGGGAGCAGGGGTTGTTTCTCTCATATACACACACATAATTATACACATTTGTTCTTTCTCACACAAAAACACACACAGGCTCTCTCCACACATGCACACTCTGCTAGACACACACACACATGCTCTCACACCCTCTCTCCTTCACATACACATACCCTTTTTCACTCAGATTGGCCCCTTCTCTGACACACAGACTTAGGTTCCTTGTCTCATACACACACGTACCCTTACAAAGGTTCCCTCCTTCTTACTAACACCATTGCTCTTTTGTATACACACAATCCCTCTCACTCACACACACCCCCTCATACAAGCTCCCTCTCTTTCTCTCACACTTACACCTTCCCTCATAAAGGATCCCTCCCTCTCTCTCTCTCTCTCTCACACACACACACACAGACCCTGCCCCTCTGTCTCTCTCTCATACATCTCCCTCATACAGACATAAGAACATAAGAAATTGTCATGCTGGGTCAGACCAAGGGTCCATCAAGCCCAGCATCCTGTTTCCAACAGAGGCCAAACCAGGTCACAAGAACCCGGCAATTACCCAAATACTAAGAAGATCCCATGCTACTGATGCAATTAATAGCAGTGGCTATTCCCTAAGTAAACTTGATTAATAGCAGTTAATGGACTTCTCCTCCAAGAACTTATCCAAACGTTTTTTGAACCCAGCTACACTAACTGCACTAACCACATCCTCTGGCAACAAATTCCAGAGCTTTATTGTGTGTCAAGTGAAAAAGAACTTTCTACGATTAGTCTTAAGTGTGCTACTTGCTAACTTCATGAAATGCCCCCTAGTCCTTCTACTATTCGAAAGTATAAATAACCGAGTCACATCTACTTGTTCAAGACCTCTCATGATCTTAAAGACCTCTATCATATCCCCTCTCAGCCATCTCTTCTCCAAGCTGCAGCCCTAACCTCTTCAGCCTTTCCTCATAGGGAAGCTGTTCCATCCCCTTTATCATTTTGGTTGCCCTTCTCTGTACCTTCTCCATCGCAACTATATCTTTCTTGAGATGTAGCGACCAGAATTGTACACAGTATTCAAGTACGGTCACACCATGGAGCGATACAGAGGCATTATGACATTTTCCGTTCTATTAACCATTCCCTTCCTAATAATTCCTAACATTCTGTTTGCTTTTTTGACTGCTGCAGCACACTGAGCCAATGATTTTAAAGTATTATCCACTATGATGCCTAGATATTTTTCCTGGGTGGTAGCTCCTAATATGGAACCTAACATCGTATAACTATAGCAAGGGTTATTTTTCCGTATATGCAACACCTTGCACTTGTCCAAATTAAATTTCATCTGCCATTTGGATGCCAAATCTTCCAGTCTTGCAAGGTCTTCCTGTAATGTATCACAGTCTGCTTATGATTTAACTACTCTGAATTGTACACAGTATTCAAGTACGGTCACACCATGGAGCGATACAGAGGCATTATGACATTTTCCGTTCTATTAACCATTCCCTTCCTAATAATTCCTAACATTCTGTTTGCTTTTTTGACTGCTGCAGCACACTGAGCCAATGATTTTAAAGTATTATCCACTATGATGCCTAGATATTTTTCCTGGGTGGTAGCTCCTAATATGGAACCTAACATCGTATAACTATAGCAAGGGTTATTTTTCCGTATATGCAACACCTTGCACTTGTCCAAATTAAATTTCATCTGCCATTTGGATGCCAAATCTTCCAGTCTTGCAAGGTCTTCCTGTAATGTATCACAGTCTGCTTATGATTTAACTACTCTGAATAATTTTGTATCATCCGCAAATTTGCTAACCCCACTCATTGTATTCCTTTCCAGATCATTTATATATATATTGAAAAGCACCGGTCCAAGTACAGGTCCTTGAGGCACTCCACTGTTTACCCTTTTCCACTGAGAAAGTTGACCATTTAATCCTACTCTCTGTTTCCTGTCTTTTAACCAGTTTGTAATCCATGAAAGGACATTGCCTCCTATCCCATGACTTTTTAGTTTTCATAGAAGCCTCTCATGAGGGACTTTGTCAAATGCCTTCTGAAAATCCAAATACACTACATCTACTAGTTCACCTTTATCCACATGTTTATTAACCATTTCAAAAAAATGAAGCCGATTTGTTAGGCTAGACTTCCCTTGGGTAAATCCATCTTGACTGTGTTTCATTAAATCATGTCTTTCTATATGCTCTACGATTTTGATCTTGAGAATAGTTTCCACTATTTTTCCCAGCACTGAAGTCAGGCTCACTGGTCTATAGTTACCCGGATCAACTCTGGAGCCTTTTTAAAATATTGGGGTTACATTGGCCACCCTCCAGTCTTCAGGTACAATGGTTGATTTTAATGATAGGTTACAAATTTTAACTAATAGATCAGAAATTTCATTTTTTAGTTCCTTCAGTACCCTAGGATGCATACCATCCGGTCCAGGTGATTTCCTAATCTTTAGTTTGTCAATGTGGCCTACTACATCTTCATGTTCACAGTGATTTTGTTCAGTTCGTCTGACTCATCACCCCTGAAAACCATCTCTGGAACTGGTATCTCCCCAACATCCTCAGTAGTAAACACAGAGGTAAAGAATTCATTTAGTCTTTCTGCAATGGCCTTATCTTTCCTAAGAGCCCCTTTAACCCCTCAGTCATCTAATGGTCCAACCGACTCCCTCACAGGTTTCTTGCTTTGGATATATTTTTAAAAGTTTTTATTATGAGTTTTTGCCTCTATGGCCAACTTCATTTCAAATTCTCTCTTCGCCTGTCTTATCAATGTTTTACACTTAACTTGACAATGCTTATGTTTTATCCTATTTTCTTCAGATGGATCCTTCTTCCAATTTTTAAAGGATGTTTTTTTGGCTAAAATAGCCTCTTTCACCTCACCTTTTAACCATGATGGTAATCGTTTTGCCTTCCTTCCAGCTGTCTTAATGCGAGGAATACATATGCACTATGCCTCTAGGACTGTATTTTTAAACAATATCCAAGCCTGTTGAACACATTTAACCTTTGCAGCTGCACCTTTCAGTTTTTTTCTATTCTCCTCATTTTATCAAAGTTTCCCTTTTGAGAATTTAGTGTTAGAGCTGCAGATTTACTTATTGTCCCCCTTCCAGTTATTAGTTTAAATTTGATCATGTTATGATCACTGTTGCTAAGTGGCCCCACCACCGTTACCTCTCTCACCAAATCCTGCGTTTCATTAGTATTTAAATCCTAAATAGCTCCCTCTCTTGTTGGTTCCTGAACCAATTGCTCCATGAAGCACTTTGTCTCTTGCACACATACTCATCTCTTCATACAGTTTCCCTCTCTGTCTAGCACTCACACCCTTACACAGGGTTCACTTTCTCACACACACACACATACACTCTCATTCCCTCACACAGGCTCCCTGTCTCTATCTCACACACACACAAACAAAGGCACCGCTCACGGCCCACTGAGTCTCTTCTCTCGGCCATGAGCAGGATGGGTTCTGCTCGTGGCCTCACATGGCTGCTCTTTGCTGCCCCCTACTGGTTGGCACCCTAAGTGACCACCTAGTTTGCCTAGTGGACCTGCTGGCCCAGATGAGGAATTGGTATGGGGATCTGGTGAAGCACATTAATGCTGGCTACCAGCACAAAAGTTAACTTCATCTCCAGTAGCGTAGACCACTTTCCTTCATAAAATGGCCCACATTAAGCCTCTTAGGTATTAACAGCTGATGTACTATTTATTTATTTACAAGCATGCAGCACCGGTTCCTAATGAGGCCATTCATATATTTTTATTTTGGCGGGGTTGGGTCATTTTAAAGTGCATTATGTTACCGCTTGATAACTCTATTACACATGTAATTAATATATATACATGTTTCTTCCCTCTCAATAACACCATCACTCTGTCGTACACACACAATCCCTCTCACTCACACATATACCCTCATACAAGCTCCCTCTCTTTCTCTCACACTCACACCTTCCCTCATAAAGGCTCACTCTCTCTCTCATACACACACACCCCTTCCCTCTGTCTCTCTCTCCTACACCCCTCATACAGACATTCTTTGTCTCTTGCACACATACCCACTCATTTGTCGCCATGTTGTTGAGATCTGTGAGTTGAGCTGGTTGCTTTAAGGATAAGGCATATTTCTCTGAGGCAGGCAGAAGTTGTTGAAACATGGTCAATGTCAGGATGGCATAAGTACTGAGCATTTTTGAGAGAATGGTTCTATACTTGAAAAAAGATAAGTTTTGAAGATGTCTTTTTACATAAAATAAGAATTTTGGGGTAAAAATAATAAATATTAAGGTATTATTAGCAGTGGGAATGAGTAAATGATGTAAAAATACCATGCTCAGGAATATGATGTTGGTTGAAGCCCATTGAGGGCAAGAGCCTGTGGATTATATATATGAGCACTTTTTTAACATTAATCTGATACTTATTCCCCATATAGGGTGGGTTTATCTCAGATTAATTTGTATTTTAATATACATTGTACATGGGTATTAGTAATTCCCATGTCAAAGCACGATGAAAGGCATTAAGGGTTAGGGATGTGAATCAGATGCCCAATCGTTCCAATTTTGGGTTCGTCTAGCTGTGGGAAAATCTCGTTTTCCCGCAGATCCCCATTTTTTTTTTGTGAAAAATTGGTTTTTGGGTTACTGCGCGCTAACTCATGTTAGCGCGCACTAACCAAAATAGCAAAAAGTAACAAAAAATAACAAAAATAAATATTTTTTTGTTAGTGCGTGCTAACATGAATTAGCGCGCACTAACCCGAAAAACAATTTTTACGAAAATTCGGGGGGAAAAGTGATCGTTTCTTTTTTACCCAATATATTAATGAATTTAGAAATATTGTATGATATTTCAATTCATTAGAAAAACGATTCACATCCCTATTAAGGGGGACGATGTAGTAAAGTGTGCTACCATCCACCATTAACGTGCAAATATGGTTTTTATCACATGTACTAACTGCCAGTGTTAATGCAAATGAAACAGACAGTAACATACACACAGAGCATATGTTCTTATGTTCTTAAGAACAGAAGATATGCCATACTGGGTCAGACCAAGGGTCCATCAAGTCCAGCATCCTGTTTTAAACAGTGGCCATTCCAAGTCACAAGTACCTGGCAAGTACTCAAACTTTAAAACATAGATCTCAAGCTTAATTAATAGAAATTTATGGATTTTTCCTCTAGGAACTTATGCAAACCTTTCTTAAGCCTAGTTACACTAACTGCCATAACCACCTCCTCTGTCAATGCATTCCAGACTTTATCTACAGACGGTATCACGAAAACTAAACTGCACCTCCTGGAGATGTAGTTATTTTTTTTTTTTTTTAGTTAATGCATCTGTGAAGCATTTTGTGCATGTACGTTTGTGCTGTGTTAATAGGTAATGAGGTGTTTTGCATAGTTTGGAATCTCACTACCTCATTAACATAGCTTTTGTGCTTAAACTCTTGCAAAATAATTTGCATGCATTGAAAGCGCTATTAATACACATAAACTAGATTGCACATGCTAATAGTGGTTTTAACATGCATTAATGCTTAAAAAGCATAGACACATTTTAGTTAATTAACCCCTAAATGAATGGAGTAACACTAAGATCCTTTAGTATGTAGACCCATTGAACAGCGAACCATAAAAATGTGGTTGAAAATGGTGAATATTGTTTCATCTTTTGTGCAAAGTCATATAGAAGTATCATCAAGGGGCTTAATTTACTGTAAATTAATGTATCTGTGCAACTTACTTCTTAATTGGTCTCTTTCTTTAACTTTGCTAGTTAATGGCATGTGGGAGCATGTTATACACTCAGTCCTCTATGCCTGGTGGAACATGTTAATGTATTCAAAGGCCAGAACTCTTCAATAAAAGCATCAATTAAGTATTTGGCACTGCATAATTAGTGTGCTGCATCTGGAAAATACATGTGCTGCATCTGAACACCACTTATGTGGAGAGGTACTTGAAGCACACTGTATATCAGTGTTTAAACTACCCAAGTGAATGCAGTATTCCTTTCTCAATTGGAGTTTTGGTTTGGGGTTTTACTGATATGAGCAAAAGCAAAGAGAACTGGGAGTACTTATTTCCAGTGCTTAATTTCTGGCTGAGCAGCCCAGAACAGTGTTCCACCATCTTTTTTCAGAGCCCTAAGACGTCTGCAGCAACTTTGCTCCCCCAGAACAGCAAAACAGCCAGCTATAGTGCTAGGATTGCCAACTGGCTAGTAGAGGGCTAGTAGCTGGCAGAAAATTAAAACCAGTAAAGCAATTGCCAGAAAATGGCTGACCACCAACCTCCCCAGGAAGTAGACCACTCCACCACAACCAGTGCACCCAACCAGGCTTTCTGATTTCTACCTTCTCAACAGAGCTCTCACTTGAACTGGCAACTAGGCGAAAGCAGCAGCAATAGAAAAACAGCATGTTCTAAATGAGTACAGGATGCATTGCATCTCCCATTGACTTTAATGGGACATGAATGAATCAATTACATGAATAAACTAATTATTTTTTTTCATTTAAAATGAACAAAACAAATCAGGCATATGAAACAAATAAACGAACTGATGACAATTTTTTCTATATTAATCCCTAATTAAACAATTAATTGTTTATTGATTTGAATAATTTCCCAAAAAATATACAGCAAACACAGCAATGTTTATGTGTGTAAAATTCAGGGGTTAGTTTGGCGGCCAAGATGAACCTTCCCTCATATCCAAAAACCACAAGAACGGTTCAGCATATTTTTACTTTGATGGGAATAAGGACACAAATATCTTGCCAGTATTTTATCTTTTTATTTGGGCAGGAAGGAAGGGATCCCCCTGCAGGCACTTTTTTTTTGACAGCAGGGAAGAAAGACTGAAGGGGAAATCTGCCAGGAGCACTCATTTTCTTCTTTAAGTTAGGAGGGTGGGAGGGGAGATTGCACTTTAAAAAGATGTTAGTTGGGAGGGCAGATCTGGCATGTGGTACATGAAAAACATGTTTACAGCTGGGAGGGAACAGGAAGAATATTAGACAGTGGCCACTATATATATTTTTATTTTTTACAGTTGAAAAGGATGGCTAGGGAATGAATGGCAGACACTTCCTTTTATTAATACTACAGCTGGAAGGGAGGAAGGGTGGCTGGCCAGATTTAGGCCTGCTATTACGGCGTCTAGAAACAGCCACCTAACTTTCTCACCCTGGTCTTATCTTACTCCCAGGCTTGCCCAGAATTTGGCTGGCTAAAGTTAGCTATCTTGTGAAACTTAGAGAGCTAAATTTAATCACTCTCCTACCTAGAGCCTTTTGAAAACGGACCTCAAGTTGAGCAGAATTAGGAAAATTAAACATATAAAGGGAGTTGGGGAATATGAGGGGTTTATACTCACTATAATATTCTGTAATATTTTCTAACTGGGGAATCTCTGTGGTCGAAGTTGCAACTTTCTATCATCAAATCATGAGCTTTCACATAGAGCTAAAGACATTCCCCTAGCTTAGCTTCTTGTAAATAACTATGTATTCATTTCCTTCCTATTTATTTTATTTATTTATTTAAACACTTTTCTATACCGTTGCCAAGTTAAATACCATCGCAACGGTTTACATGTAGGCACATATTTAATGTAGGTAAAAGTGTACTATAGTACATTCTAACAGGTGCCGTCAAAGGTTCGGTTACAATATTAGACATAGTCATTTAGTGAAGTAGTTCATGACCAATTGTACCAAGGTACTTACATAGGTAGTTTTATCACACCTAGTATTATAGTTATGCTTATTGTGGTGTAGAGGTCATATTATTATTACTATTACTATTATTGTTTCACTCAGTTACATACCCTTTTGTTCAAAAGAGAACCCCAGCTTGAAGCATCCCTCTCCCTCTCCCATTCCCAGCCCCACCCCTTCAATTGACACCCTAGTTCCACAGCCAACTGACCCTTTCAGGAGGAAAATTAAGCCTACAGAAGTCTCCCCAACACTGCACAGGCACTTCTTCTTGGCTCACCTCCTCCCTTTTTCTGACTGTAGCTTGCCTCCAGTCAGGGCTGGTGCAAGGGGGTTAGGCACCCTAGGCATATTCTGCATTCTGTCTGTGCCCCCCCCCCCCCCCCGAGTCAAGCCACCACCCACCCCGGTCACACTGCCACTCCCAGTCTTGGCCCTCAACTCCTATCTCAGTCTTATGAGGTAAAAGTATCAAACAGCATGTACATAATATTTACATGCACTGCTTTGGTGCTAAACCAGAAAACCCTGAAAAATAAAAATAGAGACACTTGGAACCCATATTGCATTAAGCCTATTGTAATACCTCAGGTATAGGTTCAGCTCTCAGAAACCCTTGAGTAAACTGAATTATAATTAAATTATAGTAAAATTCAAATTTCAAAACAGCAATAATGGCCAGCATTCAAACTATGACAACTCTATCTATGAAAAGGCACCACTACAAATATTACACCAGGCCTAAAACACCTATTTGAAAACCAGAATAAGTAAAGCTGCTATAGATCCCTACACAGAAATTGGATGCTAGCAGAATATCTCACCTCTGTCTCAAATGCAGAACACAGATCAACCTTCACTAAATACAGAATAAAGAGACCATAAAGTATAAATAGAAATGTACAGACAAAAACTGAAATGGAAACTGCAACAAGCTAGATCCTGTATGCAGTGCAACAATGGAAAAAGAGAAACATTACCACTCCTCATAAAATTTCAAACAATTCAATCAAGAAATATGTCAGCAATAGTAAAGACATACAAATAAAAGGGATAAAGAATACAAAACAACTGAACATCCAATCACGACACTCATATAAAACTTTTAGAAATTTCCCAAAAAACTATAAAATATTTTAAAACAGCAGATACATCAGATTTTAAACAATAAGAATTTTAAAAATCCCACTTTCTGTTCTTTCCAGTCACCGTGAGATTGTTCTGGGTAAAGTGAGGGTGAGGGAGTACACAAACTTTTTCTTCTCTCACACACATGCTGATACATACACATGCTCCTTTGCACCTGCTAACATTCATACACACAAACACACACACACACACATGCACACACACTCTCCCTCACACCCAGTGATACCTACATACCCTCCCTTGATCCCACTGACACATACTTTAGAACATAAAAACATAATGGCCAGATTTGAAATCACATGCATGCGTAAAAAATGGGGATTAAGTGTGTGGCCGGGCTTTGCGCACACCGCGTGCATTTTCAAACGGGCCTGGCCACACATGTAATCCCCATTACGAGCTGATGTGCCAGGCCCAGATAAAGGAACGGTCCAGGGGAGCGGTGAGGGGCAGTCCAGGGGGTGGGGAGGGGCGGGCTGGAGGCGGCTGGTACAGCAGCCATTTGCCGCTGTGCCAGGGAAGCACATGCCAGCAGCCTGGCGGCACGTGCAATTTAATACTACTCTGGAGGAACAGCAGCTTGAAAAAAAAAAAAAAAAAAGGTAAGGTAGGGTAGGTTTAGAGGGTTGGGAGGAGAGGGGAAGGGGAAGGGGAAGGGGAAGGAAGGTTAGATAGGGGGATAAGGAAGTTCCCTCCCAGTCTGCTCCTTTATATGAGTGGACCGGGAAGGAACTGGGGAAGGCCAGGATGCGTCGCTATGCAAAATCTGCAGAATTCTACCCTCCTTGTGCACGACGCCCGCACAAACATGTGCAGATTACAAAATCTGGCGCGCGCATGTTATAAAATTGGCGCGTCCGTGTGTGCACGCCAGGTAGCATGCGCACATGGACATGCACGTGCTTCTTTAAAAATCTACCCGTAAGAACTTAAGGCTTGCCATATTGGGTCAGACTAAGGGTCCATCAAGCCCAGTATCTTGTTTCCGATAGTGGCCAAACCAGGCTTCAAGAACCTGGTAAGTACCCAGACACTAAGAAGATCCCATGCTACTGATGCCAGTAGTAGCAGAGGCCATTCCCTAAGTCAACTTGATTAATAGCAGTTAATGGATTTCTCCAAGAACTTCTCCAAACCTTTTTTAAGCCCAGCTACACTAACTGCACTAATCACATCCTCTGGCAACAAATTTCTGAGCTTAATTATGCATTCAGTGAAAAATAATTTTCTCCAATTAATTTTAAATGTGCTATTTGCTAACTTAAATATACTTTTTTACTTCTGCTTTCTTACATATAAGGCAAGGCATTGAGAATAATCCAATAAAATGTTAGCTCTAGTACTCTCTTATTAATTCATTAATTTCTCTTTATATATCTCTAGAAAAAGCAGAAATGAGACATTATGCTAATTGGTTATCAAAAAACAAAACTGCAGTACTTTGCTCATTAATATTCATTAATCACAGGTGCAGTTAAACTTATGCTATCCTAATGGTCTTTTAAGAAGTAAACAAATTCTGGTTCTAACTGGTTATGTTCTTACTTATTTCTAAGTGCTTGCGTCATAGCTCCCTATCACATGTCCAACCTTTAGCAGTTTCTGCATTATTTAATTATATAGAAGAATAGAGAAAGTTTAAGCTTTATTTCTAACTGCGTAGTCCTGGTCTTGTCAGCCTCAATGATTCACTGCAAATGGGATCCTAATCATAATTGCCTCTAGATACGACAAGAGTAATGCAAGTCTCAGTGTTGCAATGAATAGCTATGCTAGTAGCTTATGCTTCCTATGTTGCTGTCAATAGCAATACAGAAAGCACCAGTTGGGGTCATGATAGCAGTTTACCGTGCTTCTGGTAGAAGTTATCTGTTCTACATTTTTTGAATATTGGCCTACCAATTGCTGAGTAGGCGTTTAGGATCCAGTTACTCATGTGCTATCCAGTGAACAACTGCAGGAGTCAGTGAATGATAATGCTGGGGCCGAGCACCTCCCAGGAAGAACAGGTACTGGAGAGTGAGCGATTCCACTGACCGTTTCCCTCCTGGCACACTCTCAACTTTAGCCCCAAGAGCAGCACCCATGGATCTGGAGAGGGAGAGGGAAAGGGAATCCCACAGCACATCAGAAATTTGGAGATGGTTTAGAGTTCTGGGGGACCAGCATTTGCAGAATGTATTCACTATCGAAAAGCCATCAATAGAGGAAAGGTACTGGGTCATCTTTCAAAAGTGGTAGGCATCATCATTTGCAAAACAACACCCGATAGCATTTGTTTCAGGGAGGCCACTGCTACTAGTCTGGGGACCTTGTCTAATATGCAAACCAGCAGCAGCAGGAGTAGAAAGGCCACAGAAAAGAAGTTTGTCTCCCAAGCCAACCCCATTCCCTCCCAACCTTTTCCCACAGAGAAGTAGCAGGCCAGCAGCACCCTCATCAGCAGCAATCCGCCATGGGGAAGATAGGGTGGTGGCTGCTTCAATGTCCCAGGATAAAAGGCAGGCAGCATCAACGATTATAACATGATGCTTCATGGAAATGATTACCCTGGATGACTTTGCCCTGAAGGCAAAGGAGAACATTTCTTTTTTTACTTGATTTATATTCATGCTTCATCTCTTAGCCCCAAATGATAAAGTGCCCTCCAAGACAACATTTAGTAGGTGGGAAGTCCTCACCCTGTACATTCAGTGCTGTACTAAGATGCAGTGCAGCTGGCCAGGGTGGAATGAAGTATCTTCCGTTTCATCAGCAACATCTAGCTGCACTTTCCTACCTCTCCCTGACAGCACACTGCTGTCAGGGAGAGGTAGGAAGCTCTAACAGGAGCAGACTGCAGGAAACAGGTGGGCTGTGATGCTTAACCAAGGGATGGACCAAAGCCATATCTCATTTCCTAACTTAGTGGCAATAATAAGGATGATGGAGGGCTGGCAGATAGGCCAGAGCAACACACTGTTGTTCCTGTTTTGTTTTGTTTTATCACAAAGTTCTGAGTCAAATATCACAATGCATGTCATGTGACAAAACACTACACAAATAGCATTCAACAACACATCTCAATACATTTTACTGTGGTGACAAAGCTTAAAGTTAGCTGCAAAAGACCATCATAACCCAGATGCACCAAGTTGTTACTTGTTTATGCACATCTTTGATGGGTCATACTTAATCATTGGTCCTGGGTCAATGTCCCTTTTTTTGACTTTTTAAAAACTTTTTGCAAGTAAAAACAATCACTTTCCTTTTTTTGCATCAAGGAGCAGCAGAAATCCAAAGCACGCATCACCCGACACAATGTTATGTTTCGAATAGAGCTCTGCATTAGGGGTGAAATTTCAGCAATATTCACGTCTCTATCCAGAGTAACATGCCCAAGGAATATTCAGAATTCAAATGCAGAAACATTAGAAGGGGGCTATCATGGGATCTGATGCTTTGCACACTTGCTGCACCTGATAGAAGGAGATGCCCTGGGACTGGTAGCCACGGAATGTAGCAATTTAGTTCTCAAGGAATTGATAAGAGATACAGAAAAATAGTGAAGCAATTTCACTGAAGTGTGAAGAGTAGGCAGAAGCTCCATGAGAAGCTGAAAGCAGGGCGAACACCTTTGCGCTGGCTTATTTAGATTTAAATTGTTGTTTGTTATTGTAATGTATTGTTTATATGGGCTAATTGTATTTTATGTCACTTTTGTAATTCGCTTAGAACAGAATTTGGAAATAGGCGGAATATAAATAATAAATAAATAAACAATTATTGTAAATGTAGGCACCAGATAGAGTTCCATCTGATGTGGCAGATGTTAATGGAACAACAAAGAGTCCTTTATGAGTTGTCCATGGAAACCAAGATAGGTGTGGATTTCTCCCTGGGGCGCCAGGATTAGTTACATATTACACAGATGGTACAAGTCCTGAAATCCTTCAAAGATGCCAGGGAGGATCTGATTTCAGCAAAAGCCTTCTTACACAAAGTCACCCCCACAGTCTGAGTCTATATCCTGGAGAAAAAATTAAAGAATTTCTAATAGGAACAGGTTCTGAAACCAGAGGAGTTGCTTCTCTTGGACTCCTTAAAACTGAAACTAGAAAATAGGCTCAAACCTTTTACGCAGCTGGATCCGTACAAGCTAGCCATACTGTGTACTCACAGATGAAAGGGAGTATCACCCTTAGGTCTAACAGTAATTACTTTAAGGAGAAGGTGATGGTTAGGGTGCAGGAATGGGAGCATCAAAGGAAGAGGAGCAGTGGGGTTACAATACAGGAAAAGAGGGTACCCTATCAATCATGACCAGAACGCTGTAAGCTACCACTACTATCTTTATCAGTAACCCCACCCATGGCTACCACAGAGTGGGCTCTCCTGACATATGCCATAGATTTACCAAATGGTAGTAAATTATATTATCACCCCCCCCCTCCCACCAGCACAGGAGACCCACACACATATCCATCAAGGATATGACCACAATGACCACCGACCTGTTGGCATATTGATCACATAATGCCACATTCTAGCCAGACCTGGTCAAGGTGGTGCAACATTTCCTTTTCTGTCCACCAACCAGTGTGCAGAGTGAATGAGTATTCTCAATCGCAGGTAACTTCTTTAATCCTCATCATACATGTGATCCATACTATTTATATTGATAAAACTCTTTCTTTTTCACAGAAACCTGACTATACACATGAAGAAAGTCATTATTGGCCTGAAATGAAGCCATATTTTGAAACAGTTTACGGGCTTATAACATCTCTGAGCAGTGATAAAATCAACAGAAACAACTGTAAGTCATTTTGACACTTATTTAAATGCAGCTTCCTTTACAACCAAGATGAAATCAAATATTTGACAGATGGTGATATTTTGGAAGTATTTCAATTCTGGATTACAGTTTCAATCTAAATATTCTAAACAGACTGTTCTAGTGTTCAAAAAAAATGAAGATAACTTTTGAAATTATGTTAATAAAATTGTAAATAAAGAACTGTCCCACTGGCAATGCTGTGCACTTCCATACTGAAGACAGTATCTCAATTTCCAGGGCAGGTTTGTAGTAGTGCTGTGCACTGAAATGGTGAAGATATAGCCTCAGGGGTTGATTTTCAAACCGGTGCATGCGCACCAATTTTAAAACATGTGCACCATGTTATAAAATATATCCGTGTGCACATTCATGCCGGATTTTAACATCTGCGTGTGTATGTGCGTGTGGCCCGCAACTCACATGCGCAGGGGGGGAATTTTCTAAAGTACGAGTGGCGATGTGATCGGGCCTTTGCCCAGTTTCCTCCTATTATGCTCCAATTAAGGAGTGGACTGGGAGGCTATAACCCTACCTATTCTACCTCCCTTTTCTCCTCTCCTTTTATCCCCGACCCCTAACCTAAACTAACTATTCCCTATTTTTTTGTTTTCTGCTCCTTTGGAGCAGAAGTATCTTCCATGTGCTGGCCGGCTGATGGTGCGTGCTTCCTGCAGGGCCTAATGGTTGTTGTCTCAGCTGGCCCCCACCTTATCCCTAGAACACCCCTTTTAGTTGGCCCAACACTTTGGCACGTATCAGGAGTTACATACATGGCTGGGCACATTGCTGGTCCGCACAGAACCCCCAATTTTTACGCACGCAGGGCTTTTAAAATTTGGGCGTAAATTTCCAGGGCAGGTTTTCTTTTCCCCAGCCCAGCTCAGATGCTTTTTACTCATTAAAAAAGACAGAAAGAAGGCCAAATGGCTGTTGGCATGATTATAAGGTGAGGGGAAAGACTATTATATCTTTCAAAAAATGGAAAGAGGATCCAAAACAAGAAAATTGGAAAAAACATAAGCATTGACATGTTAGATGCAAAACATTGAGAATGCAGGCAAAAAGAGAATTTGAAAAGAAGTTGCCATAATAAAAATTGTTCAAATACATCAAAAGCAGGAAGCCTGAGAGGGAGTCAGTTAGAGTATTAAATGATTGAGGAGTAAAAGGGGAACTTAGGAAAAATAAGGCCATAGCAGAAAGACTAAATACATTATTTGCTTTGGTGTTTACTGAGGAAGATGTTGGGGAGATAATCATGCAGCAACTGATATTTAATGGTTATGATTTGGAGGAACTGAAACAAATCATGGTAATCCTGGAAAATATAATAGAGCAAATTGACATAATAAAGAATAGCAAATCACCTGGACTAGATGGTATTTACCCCAGAGTTGTGAACAAACTTAAAAATGAAATTGCAGGCCTGTTATTAGTAATCAGGAATCTATCTTTAAAATAGTCTATTTTACCTAAGGATTGGAGAGTGTTCAATATAACACTAATCTTTAAATAGGGCTCCAGTGATCAACTGGAAAACTATAGACAACTTATCCTGACATTGGTACTGACAAAAATCAAAGAAACTATTCTAGAGAACAAAATTACAGAACATATAGACAGACAAAATGTAATGGAACACAGCCAACACCCAAGGAAAGTCTTGCCTCACCAGTTTGCTATATTTTTTGAAGGAATTAAACATGTGGATAATGGTGAGCCAATGGATAATAGCATACCTGGATTTTCAAGAGTTTAGCAAAAGTTCTTCATGATAGACTCCTGAAAAAATAAAAAAGTTATGGGATAGGAGGTAATGTCCTATTGTGTACTGCAAACTGGTTAAAAGAAAAGAAACAGAATAGAGGAATAAATGGTCAGTTTTCATAATGGAGAAAGATAAATACTGGAGTGCTCCAGGGATCTCTTCTGAGACTGGTGCTTTTTAACATATTCTACATGACCTGGAAAATGGAACAATGAGTGAGGTGATCAAATTAGCAGAAGACACAATATTATTCTAAGTTGTTAAATCACAAGTGGATTGTTGAAATCCTTTGCTCAGTATGTGGCAGTAGCCAAGGAAGCAAATAGAAGAGCTAACAATTATTAGGAAATGAATGGACATGAAAACAAAGAATATCATAATGCCTCTGTATTGCCCCATGGTGCAACACACCTTGAATATTGTATGCAATTCTGGTCACAGCATCTAAAAAATGATATAGAATAATTAGAAAAGGTACAGAGAAGGGCGACCAAAATATAAAGGGGATGAAATGATTTACCTATGAGGAAAGGCTAAAGAGGTTAAGCCTCTTCAGTTTGGAGAAGATATGGCTGAGGTGTATAAAATAATGAGTGGAGTGGAATGGGTAAACGCAAATCAATTAACTCTTTAAAAAACTACAAAGATTAGGGGACATGCAGTGATGTTGCTAGTTAATACATTTACGACATAAGGACAAAATATTTTTTTACTCAACACATAATTAAACTCTGGAATTTGTTCTGGAGGATGTGGTAAAAACTATTAGCTGAATTTAAAAAAGGTTTGAACAGGTTCCTGGAAAAGAAGTCCATAAACCATTATTAAGTAGGACTTGTAAAAATCCCTCTGCTTATCCCTGGAATAAGCAGCAGGAAATCTATCAACCTTTAGAGATACTGCCAAGTACTTGTGACCTGTATTGGCCACTATTGGAAGAAGAGACAGCTGAAGGGAGATATGATCTGCTTTGAAGTGCCAAAAAGCAGAATATAAAATAAAAATAAATAAAATGATAATTCTGTTTAAAATCATCAGTGGAGTGGAATGGATAAATGCAAATCAGTTGTTTACTCTTTCAAAAAGTAAAAAGACTAGGGGTCACTCCATGAAGTTACTAAATAGCAAATTTAAAACAAAATCGGAAAAATATTTTTTCACATATTGCACAGCTAAGTTCTGGAATTCATTACCAGAGTTTGTGGTAAAGGCAGTTAACTTAGCTGGATTTAAAAAAGGTTTGGACAAGTTCATGGAGAAAAAGTCTATAAGAACATAAGAAATTGCCATGCTGGGTCAGACCAAGGGTCCATCAAGCCCAGCATCCTGTTTCCAACAGAGGCCAAACCAGGCCACAAGAACCTGGCAATTACCCAAATACTAAAAAGATCCCATGCTACTGATGCAATTAATAGCAGTGGCTATTCCCTAAGTAAACTTGATTAATAGCAGTTAATGGACTTCTCCAAACCTTTTTTGAACCCAGCTACACTAACTGCACTAACCACATCCTCTGGCAACAAATTCCAGAGCTTTATTGTGCGTTGAGTGAAAAATAATTTTCTCCGATTAGTCTTAAATGTGCTACTTGCTAACTTCATGGAATTCCCCCTAGTCCTTCTATTATTCAAAAGTGTAAATAACAGAGTCATATCTACTCGTTCAAGACCTTTCATGATCTTAAAGACCTCTATCATATCCCCTCTCAGCCGTCTCTTCTCCAAGCTGAACAGCCCTAACCTCTTCAGCCTTTCCTCATAGGGGAGCTGTTCCATCCCCTTTATCATTTTGGTTGCCCTTCTCTGTACCTTCTCCATCGCAACTATATCAACCAGGTAGACTTGGAGAAAGCTACTGTTTATCCCTGGCTATGAGTGCATGGAATTTATATACTATTTGGGATCCTGCCAGGTACCTTTGACTTGGACTAGCTACAGTATATTGAGCTTGATGGACCTTTGATCTGACCTAGTATGGCATTTCCTCTGTTCTTTAATTTAAGAAATGATCTTGCTAATTTAAGGAAGTTGTAAGAAAAATTAGAATAAAATTAAAAATGAGAATAAAGGGGTATCAGAAAAGGGTGAAATGCTATAAAGCTGCATATCAGTATACAGTCTTTTACCCCTATTTACATTCCTTTTAACAATAATTTTACAAGCTTCACCAAATGTCCCAAAATTAACAAATCAGCAACAGAATATCATCTAACTATTAAAAGAGGTTTGAGAAAGCTATTGCTTTTCCCAGGGAGTGAGCAACAAGGAGTGGATCTGCTCTTTGGGATCTACTGTGTAAATGTGACCCAAATTGGTGACTGTCAGAGATAGGATGCTTGCCTTGGTGGACCTTAGTCTGACCCAGCATGTTATATCTTAAGCTTTTATGTCCTATACATAAAAAATGAAAGCATTACTTAACTGAGAAAAGTGAATTAAAGGTGTAGTCCTAGGATCCAGGGCGAAACAATCTTCTGATGCACCTCATTCAGGGGTAAATCGTGAATTGAAAAGGGCTTGCTTTTCTAAGGCATATCAAAATGGCCAACCTGATCAGCACAGATCTTAAAGAGCAATTTAAAAGATATTTAAGAGACATGTTGAGTTTTTTTTTAAATTCCTGCTGTTCTCATAATGTCCACACAGCCAGCGTCTGATGTACATGCCCGCGACTGGCGTTATGATCAGCAGCTATAGAGCATCTCAAGCCTGGCTTGATATTGCTCATGTCCTCACAGCCAGCATCAAATGGATATGCTAGCAGCTGACATTTTGACAATCAACTGTGAACCGGCTATAAAAGTGCAGAAAGAAAATCCAAAAGTAGAGATGGGGAGGTGAAAAGCTGATTTTAATGGAGTTGTATCTGCGACCCATGTTTCTGAGAAAAAGCACATTTATGTGACAATAATGAAAAAACTGCAGCAACTTGTTTGTTTTTGTTAACAAACTTGTTATATTATAATTTATTTGATTTATGGATTGCATTTGTAAAGTAGCGCAGTGTGATTTACAGTACTTCACATACTGTGCATTCTTTGTTTTCACATTATTTTATAACCCTGTGGCTCATTGGTTACTGTGGAAATCCATGCCGGGTTTTTCCTCTTTCTGTTCACCAGACCAGGCTAGAGTTTTCCTTCTTTTAACAATTACCCTCCAGAGACAGACTTCACTTTGATATATTTATTGAAGTGGCTTCTTTCTCATTCTCTCTTCCAGAAAGACCAAAGATTGATCCAGTTCCTACTGTAGGCTGCCTTCAGACTGCAGCTTTTTCAGAAACACCAAAGTTTGAATAGAGGAAAGAGTTCCAGCTGCTGACTTGCTTCAGTCTGCAGTTTTTCCTACCCTTCTGGAGATTGCTCCAGTCTGATGCCCTGTGTAGGAGTCTTGGATCTTGACAAGGCTTTCTTCCTTGTGTAATGGGCATTGCATGGTCCCCACTGGCTTCCTGGTGCCTGCTTTAGGAGTCTCGGGCTTCTCTTCTTCCTCTGCAATCTACCTCCCTGTTTCTTCCCAGCCTGCTTTTAAACTGTAGGCGAGAAGATTCGTCCAATGAGTCAGCAAGTTTCTGTTTTGTTTTTAAGGTAACCCTGTCTAATTCCTGGGGGGGAGGGATGGTTTAAAGGTAAGGGTGCCTTCTCTTTTCCTTTTTACCTTTCAGTCACACCAAAAAAATCTTGCTTCTAATTTTGGCTTCTTGCTTCAGGGGACAGCATACATTTCTGTTAGGTCATCCGGTGAACTGGGACATAGGAACAGGGTATTCCACTCTGTCTTTCATTTTCAATTCATATTCAACACAGTGGATTTTGTGTTTCCGAAAGGAAGACAGACTCTTTCCTGAAAAAAATTGCTAACCAAGACAATATTTACAGCATATCATCCAGATACTAGTCTCTGTTCCTTTTGGATAGGATAAGGTTACAATTTAGCATCACAGGTACTACAAGTTATGGGGATACATTTCAAAAGTATTTACACACTTAAAACTATGGTTTTGCATGTGCAAATTCACTTTATGTTTGTAAGTGGGCTTTTGAAAATTCCTACAATATATATGCCATTGAATTGGCAATAGGTTTTGCACACATAAGTTCACTTTGGGACATAACTTTCAATCTGGTGCACATTTGCGTGCATATGTCAGTCTATGCCCAGGGATACGATCATTTTATAACATATGTGCACATGTTAATAAATAGCCTGCCCGTGTATAATCGTGCGCCAAGTATGAAGCTGGCGCACGCATGCGAGCACAAATCCCGCTTCTATCACATAAATCAGGGGATTTTTATAAAGGGGCATGCGCCAATGCCATTCCCAGTTTTACCAGTTCGACCTCAGTTCACCAAGTTTAGAGAGGACCTCCAAACCCCCCTAGTTTAATAGCCTTCACCTCTCTAGTTAGCCCCGACCCTTAAAACTCTGCAGATCTTCCTAGTTTTCTTTTAATTTTTAACTTACAGGTCATCCTTGGCAGAAGTAAAGTTACGCAGCAGGAGACCTCGGTGCACGCTGCAGCGCATAGCTGTTTACATGCCCAACTCAGTTTCATGCCCTGAAGCTCCTGTGTCACACCTACACCCTGCCCCTTGTTTGAAAACTTTCTAGATATGCGCGGGGTGGGAGATACGCACGCAAGCGAACCCAACTTACTCACGCATCCCCTAATTAATGGCCACACTGGGCTTTTAAAATTCACCTCTTAATACATAAATGTTACATCTACATGCATAACTCCTTTGAAAATGACTTTCCCTACACATACATTTTACTCACAGAACTGCTGACAGAAAAAATCCACATGCTGGCACAACTTTCTCCACCACAGGAAATATATTTGCTTGCTGCTGAAGCTCCTTGCTTTTCATGTCACATCTCTTCTCACTGATACTCTCTCTTTCTTCCAGGCTTTCAACAAATTGATATTATAGTAATTTTGTATTTCTAGACCACTTTCCCAATTTTAGCTCAAGGCAGTTTGCAGCATTTCTTGTTCAGGTGCAGTAAGTCTCTGCCCCAAACAGCTTACAATCTAAATAGTTATCTGAAGTGACAAGAGATAAAGTGACTTGACCAAGGTCAAATGAAATGTTAGTGGAGGAAGTGAAATTTCAGTCCTAATTAGAGATGTGAATCGTTTTCCATATCGTCTTAACGATAGAAATTGTGTGGCAGGGCAAGAAAATCGTGTTAGGCACGATTTTTTAGTTAAAAAATCGTAAAAAATCGTTTTTTCCGATTAGTGCGCACTAACTCGAGTTAGTGCGCACTAACGGGAGTTAATGCGCACTAACTGAAAATGATACAATTTGACACTTTTCAGGTCAGTTAAGGTCAGTTTAGGAATGAATATGTATTCCTATTGGCTGCCCTCTTATTTATTCATGTTACCAAGCTTCCCACTGACAGTATATGGGGATGGGAAATGGAAACAGTTGGTAGCTTGACAAAACAAGTAATGTGATCAGTCAATGTGACTAGAACTTGTGCCCTAACCCTGATACCAGGGGTATTGTGATCTTCCTGCACACAGTGCCCTATCCCTATTAATACCAGGAGTGTTGTGATCTTCCTGCACACAGTGCCCTATCCCTAATACCAGGGGTGTTGTGATCTTCCTGCACACAGTGCCCTATTCCTGATACCGGGGGTGTTGGGATCTTCTTGCACACATCCCGGTATCAGGGATAGGGCACTGCATGCAGGAAGATCACAACACTCCTGGTATCAGGAATAGGGCACTGTGTACAGGAAGATCACAACACCCCTGGTATTAGGGATAGGGCACTGCGTGCAGGAAGATCACAACACTCCTGGTATTAATAGGGATAGGGCACTGCATGCAGGAAGATCACAACACCCCTGGTATCAGGGATAGGGCACTGTGTGCAGGAAGATCACAATACCCCGGAGGAGTGAGGGTCAGGCAGCTCCCCCCTGTCTGTGAAGCCAGCCTCTCACTAGTAATGCAGGGAGGGAGCTGTCTCAGACTTCACCATCCTCCCCCCCCCCCTCACCCACACACCATTCACTAGCTGGGACATGGGGGAAGTCAGGAGTGAGGGTCAGGCAGCTCCCCCCTGTCTGTGAAGCCAGCCTCTCACTAGTAATGCAGGGAGGGAGCTGTCTCAGACTGGTATCAGGGTTAGGGCACTGTGTGCAGGAAGATCACAACACCCCTGGTGCCAGGGTTAGGGCACTGTGTGTGCAGGAAGATCACAACACTCCTGGTATTAATAGGGATAGGGCACTGTGTGCAGGAAGATCACAACACCCCTGGTGCCAGGGTGAGGGCACTGTCTGTGCAGGAAGATCACAACACTCCTGGTATTAATAGGGATAGGGCACTGTGTGCAGGAAGATCACAACACCCCTGGTGCCAGGTTTAGGGCACTGTGTGCAGGAAAATCACAACACCCGTGGTGCCAGGGTTAGGGCACTGTGTGTGCAGGAAGATCACAACACCCCTGGTATTAATAGGGATAGGGTACTGTGTGCAGGAAAATCACAACACCCCTGGTGCCAGGGTTAGGGCACTGTGTGCAGGAAGATCACAACAGTCCTGGTATTAATAGGGTTAGGGCACTGTGTGCAGGAAGATCACAACACCCCTGGTGCCAGGGTTAGGGCACTGTGTGCAGGAAGATCACAACACCCCTGGTGCCAGGGTTAGGGCACTGTGTGCAGGAAAATCACAACACCCCTGGTGCCAGGGTTAGGGCACTGTGTGCAGGAAGATCACAACAGTCCTGGTATTAATAGGGTTAGGGCACTGTGTGCAGGAAGATCACAACACCCCTGGTGCCAGGGTTAGGGCACTGTGTGCAGGAAGATCACAACACCCCTGGTGCCAGGGTTAGGGCACTGTGTGCAGGAAAATCACAACACCCCTGGTGCCAGGGTTAGGGCACTGTGTGTGCAGGAAGATCACAACACCCCTGGTGCCAGGGTTAGGGCACTGTGTGTGCAGGAAGATCACAACACCCCTGGTGCCAGGGATAGGGCACTGTGTGCAGGAAGATCACAACACCCCTGGTGCCAGGGATAGGGCACTGTGTGCAGGAAAATCACAACACCCCTGGTGCCAGGGTTAGGGCACTGTGTGTGCAGGAAGATCACAACACTCCTGGTATTAATAGGGATAGGGCACTGTAAGAGATGACTGTATTAGATTGAATAAAGATCTGATGTTTCTGCTCTCCTCACACCAAACAAAAGCAACACACAAGCAGAGAAGCCCTTCTTACAAAGCTGAGCTAGTGAGTTAAGTAGGAGGAAAAGTAAACATACTGGTGCCAGTGTGGCTACTTAAAAAATGCACTTACCAACAATCAATTACATATATTTGAACTGTGTACAGTTCCAGCCAGGACCACCTTTCTAAAATGCAGAGTGATTGGCAAATTCAACATGCACTAGCATTTCAGGTGCCTGCTAACAAAAATAATAAACAAACAAGTTCTAGTCACGTGAGTGCTGATCATCACATTACTTTTTTTGTCAAGCTTCCAACTGTTTCCATTTCACATCCCCCCAACCATTACCTCAGTGTTAACCTTGGTAACATCAATAGATAAGAGCACAGCCAGCCAATAGGAATACATATTCATTCCTAAGTGACCTTTACTGACCTGGGAAGTGTGAACACTTTGTTTCATTTTCTGTTGGTGTTCGTGAGTTTCCAGTTCCATTTCCCATCCCCCCAACCATCACCTCAGTGGTAACCTTGGTAACATCAATAGATAAGAGGGCAGCCAGCCAATAGGAACAAATATTCATTCCTAACTGACCTTCAGTGACCTGGAAAGTGTTTATTTGTATCATTTTCAGTTAGTGCGCACTAACTCCCGTTAGTGCGCACTAACACGATTTAACGATTTTTAACGATAAATCGTTAGAATTTCTATTGTATCGTGTTCTATAACGATTTAAGATGATATTAACATTATCGGACGATAATTTTAATCGTTGAAAAACGATTCACATCCCTAGTCCTAATTTACCTTTACAGTCCTTTAAACACTAGGCCACACCTTCCTCTTTTCATTTAGGATTGGGAATTATCCTGACTTTAGGAATAGCTTCCTCTACTCATTCACAGGACTTCTCTTCCTTGAAGCCCCAAGATCAACTCCTTTCTATCTGCTCTCTGCAACAGAAACTTCTAACAACTTCTTTCCTATCTTAGGAATAGCTCAATAACCGAAAAGCCCCTACTTTTCAGGGAAAGACAGGAGCTAGCTTGTGTAGTTCCCGCCCCACGAGGGAAAATCTTAGACCAATCTTTCCTTCAAGGGTGTACACTGTCACCTACTAGCAGAACACCATATATTCTCCATTCCAGGGAATGTAATTATTCCTCACTAAGGCAATTCATTCTATAGAAGGGATGAGGGGTACCTACAACTGATTCAGGACAGAAAAGGGGATGACTAACTAGAAAAAGTAAAACTGGAATGCTTTTGACATTTCAAAATCATACTCATATCTGTGATTGGAGTTTCTCAGACTTCCTTCTGGTTCTCACTTGGTACGGTTGAAGACTATGGAATCCTTTATTTTGCATAAAGGGCACTGCAATTTTTAGTTCATAATCTGATTCAAGCTCACTTAATGAAATTATTTTGTTTTACTCCAGGTGAATTTAACATTTCTGTTCCAAATGTGGACTGCAATTCCTCCATAAATTGGAGCCATTTTTACCAAAGTTTGGGGATGCTGACGAAGAACCTCACAGATGAGCCAATGGCAAAGTCGAGGTGAAGAAGCTTGCATAAATAATGTCTGTCTTTACTAGGGAATATGGAATAATGGTTTCATGAATAGTTTCAACCAAGTGATAGGCGCCCACTCTCAGAAACATCATTAATCAGATGTTCATGCACCAAGGAAGGAATTAAAGTACAAAAGGAAAGATAAATAAAATATGTAGATATAGAAGAATAAAGGAAAGTATTTATGAAGATGTCTGATTTTGAAAATATAGTGATACATTTTCAAAAGCTGCCTAATTGGAAATGAGGAAGTTTCATACTTTTCAGCTCACCAACATAATTTAAGGTGAATTTTAAAAGCATGACATGTGCATTAATTAGGGAATGTGCAAATATATGTCTGGCTCGCGCAAGCCGAGCGGATTTTAAAAGCTGCCGAGATGCGTGTATATCTCCCAGAGCGCGCACATTTCAGACGTTTTCAAAAAGGGACAGGGTGTGGGCGTGGTCTGCGTAGGGCATGGGCATTTTGAGGTATGAATCTGAGATGTGCACGTAAATACTTATGCGATCCAGCATGTGCTGAGGCCCTCTGCCGCGTAACTTTACTTCTGCTATACATGAATTGTAAGTTAAAAAATAAATAAAAATCGGCAGATATTTATTTTATTTATTTATTTTGAAGGTTTTGTATACCGACATTCGTTAGGTATGTGAGGTTTTAAGGATCGGGGCTAACTGGGGGGAGTGAAGGCTATCAGACCAGGGTGCTTGGAGGAGTTAATTCTTAACTGGACAAACTGCACACAAACTGGTAAAACTTGGAATGGCGTCAGGGCACACCACTTTTAAAATCCCTGACTTACATGGTAGAAGTGACATTTGTGAGCCCATGCAGGCACACGCTTAAAACTTGGCACACATGTGCATGCAGCCAGTTTGTTTTATAATATGCGTGCATATATGCACACAAGTTATAAAATAGCCGCATCCCTGGGTGCGGGCCATGCATACGCGAACATGTGCACTTGTGCACCGGTTTGAAAGTTACAGTCTTAGGCCTAGATTTACTAATGTACTGCAGCGTCATGAATCGCATGGTACAGGGGGCGGGGGACGAAGCGGGGGGCGGTCCTGTGGTAGGCGGTAGCGATCGCACCTCCGCGGTGCGATCGCTGCCGGCGTCACACCGAATAACTACACCATAAAAGGTGTAGTTATTCGGCGCGAAATAGGTAGCGATACAGAAGCTTACCTTTCGCCGTCCACTCTGTCTTCGCGGCGTCCGCCCCGGTGCCACACCGACTCCTCCTTTTCCGATCTTGACGCTGCCCCTTTTTAGTGATCGCACGCAAAAAGTTCCTTTTTGCGTGTGATCGCTTTGAAAAATGACCCCCTTAGTGTTTGAAGATCGAGTGGTTATCCGAGTAGAAAGTATGCATGTAATATAATTTGTCTCCAATGGGAGTGTAATGTACATGTGTTGCTGACTATACATACATTTTTCAAAATTATATTATGTTATATCCTTCATGCAGAGTTTTTTCTTTCACCCCTGGAAGTATTTATTGTGGTTAAAATGATGTGCATTGTGAAAGTATGTGTGTACTTTTAGCTGGCAGGTACATTTAACCATTCTAGCCATGTAACTTCCTATTTTACTTGTGTAGTTCCCTACAATGTACTCTATAATGCATAATTCAGTGCAGAATTTAGGGTAGTGTCCCTATAGTTAAGAAAAAATATGAAGTGGTCAATGGCCCTTTGAGTTCTTCTTGTAAAATACAATGTAAATTGTGGCCTTGACTAAAATTCTGATCACGCTATGACCAACAAGATGCAAGAAAACATGTTACTTGTCATCAAGGAATGTGCCATAGCTTAGAAGCAGTTTGATATTGCCAGAGACAGCGACTTTTCAGTTATGGGCGCCAGAGTTTGCATTACCCTCCCAGAACCTCTTCAACTAATATCGTGTCTTAAGTAATTTAAGAAGGCATTAAAGATGTACCTGTTTACTCAAGCCTTCTCTGACAGTGTCACCAATTGAACCACTTTGTTACATTTTATTTATAGAGCAGGTTCAGTTTCTGCTGTACCATTATTTTGCCCCTTCAGTTTTATTTTATTATTTTTATGTAACTTTCATTATGTGAATATACAATTTGCAATCCGCCTCGAACATATCATGTAGAATACAGACAACAAATCTTTTAAATAAATAAATTGTGTCAAAGCAAACACACAAATTAGAAGAAATAATTGGACAATGCAGCTGCTTTGAACAAGTGGAAAAGCCTGCTTGTCTTAATTTTTCATATATCCACAACTAGAAGCAAAATAGTAATAGCTTCTTACACATAATAATGATTAAAACAGCATTTTCCATCATAGTATTAAAACAGAAAAAGGGCAGTTCTTTACCTAGGATTACAACAAGCCTTGAAGGCATTCTTATACTTTGGGCTAAACTTCATGAACAGGGAGATAAGCACGTACCTGTGTGTATATACAAATGGAATGTAGTACAACGTGTTATGAAATTACTACAGTTGGAAAACACTTCCTCAAAAAGAGATAACTTTACAGGTCCCATCCCTTGAAACCGTGGGTAAGTCACTTCATCTTCTATTGCTTCAGGTTGTGAGGCGGGGGGAGTCTTTGTAGGCTGGGGGAGGAGGTGGTCTAATTTCTCATAGAGGTGGAGTAGGGAAAGGGGGAGGGGCCATCACCACACAACTTTCATTTTGTTTTGTTTTTTTTTAGTTTTGTACCTTTGGGACACCTCTAGATGCAGTAGGGGTTGGGACAGGGGGGTCTCACAAGACCAAAAGGGAGATTTACACATGTTAAAGGGCCACTCTGGCCCTTTAACATGCTGGTGGCCCCAGGCGATGGGGCTGCCATTACATATTACTTTTGGGGCCAGCAAAGTCATGGTATTTTTCCTGGCAATATTTTACCAGGAAAATATCGTGAGGTTTACTACACTGTGGTACCGAATACTGCAGTATATTAAACACCTGTAGTATTTTCCCCTCCAGGAGAAATACCATGACTTATTAAATGCCCCCCCCCCCCCACCTTAGATTGTAAGCCCTCTGCAGATAGAGAAATACCTGCTGTGCCTGAATGTAGTCCACTTTGAAGTGCCTCAAAAGGCAGAATATCAGTTTTAAAAAATGGGATAGTACTTCTTAATTTTTTTAAGAATTGTAAAATAAACCTGGAACATATTTCGGCAAAGTGGTATTGAAGAGCTACTCAGAAATGAGCTGAAAATGCAAATTCCAAACTAGTACCCTGGGAACCAATAAATAAAAAATATCTCAACAAAATTACTAAAACATTTGCTTAATGTCACAGATCAGGCGGTGTCTGAAACATCTCTGAAGCCCAATCTGCTGCTACTCAGCAATTTCCAACCAACTGCATCGGAGGACAACTGGAACATGAGCTATAAGAACTTCATAATGACTTTGGCAGCTGCGCTGAAGGCTATTTCCCAGAACTTCAGCTCTGGACATGTATCTCCATCAGCAGTTTTTCCCTCCCGAATGGAGGGAGGCAATTGTGGAGCTGGAAACTCTGATTGCTAACTGGATTTCCATAAATTCTGGAGTGAGAGAACTCTCCTTCATCTTCTGTACAACACTGAAGAAGATGTTTCAAGTTTTGAATCAGCCAGAATATACCAAATTAAGGAAAACTCTTCAATTTCTTCTTACATCTAATCATAATCCTGAAAAAGTTGTATCAACTGTTTTAATGCTCTCGATCTCTTCAATCAATCAGTTTGAATGCCGCCACTGAAGTGTCATTCCCCTCTGAAGCTTATCTGCAACAATTATTCCGCTTCCTTATTTCAGACAATCATCTACAAAGTTTTCTTATAATCCTGAGTCCCTATTTTAATAGCTGCCAGCTGCCCCCTTTTCAGTTTAATCTGCTGAAAAACACTGCTGCTGAAACGTTGCCATTTCTTTATCGACCAAGCCTACAGAATCTAAGCAGCTCTGATAGCAATACTCTGTCCTCTGTATCCACACTATCTTCTAAACATGTACCTGAGGAAGAAAAAGAAACATTTCAACATGTTGCAAATAATGCCACCTTCTGATCTTTGAGATGATGCAGATATGCAACCGTGAGCATTCCAACTGCACAAAGATCATCTCTGAATTTCCTCTGCTACTTGCAGAGGTTGTACAACTTGTAGCCTTGATGGAGAATAACCCTCTAGGAAAGCAATGTGAAATACCAAATATTTATAATTGTTCATTCTTCCAGTTTGAAAACTACAATTCTATCCAGATTTCATTAATCAATAATATATTTTACATGCTTTGCTTTTCAAGGGAGTTGTCAAATCTGAAGCAAAGGCAAGAGTTTATGAACAAGTAATGTCTGCAAAGAATCAGATTTTAAAATCATGGTTGAAATTGACCTAAATGTGAGTATCAACCAACTGTTGTTAGAAATAATAAGGCCCAATGTTAGTGAATTGAGCAAAATTTTACAGGTATTTCAATCAACTGATATCAAGGACCTGCTTGATCAAATTCAGCAGTTTAGCAGGGTCATTTATCAAAATGCATTAGAGCATTATCGCTGGTGTTAGGGCCCAAATGCCAGTGATAACGATATAACGCATGCAATAAATACTGTATCACAAGTGGAGACTGTACATCTGAGGTGGAACGTAAGGCGCCATTAGACATATGGAGTCTACATGATCAAGTTTTCTTTTATAAGAAATAAGATATGGTTCCATTCGCGGATCTTTTTCAAATTACATTGAAATATAATCTCGCAACCCATTTGATCATCTTGAGTTTAAATGAATAAGAGCCCCTGAGGCAGCCGTTGTGAGAACGGCGAAACTCAGCCTGAGTCGGGCTATTGTTTTAAAGACGTCTCCACTACAATAAAGAATTGAAAAAGACGTTTTGGCATCTATTCCTTTTTTGTTTACCTATCCCAAATGCATATGTAAATTTAAAATTAGTTTTTGAGTGGGAGGAGTTTGGATGGAATAAATGGAAATGAGGGTTAGTTACTGTGGCGTGCGATAAACTAATGCATGTTACCACAGGCTTTAACACCGGAAATAACCATAACTTTTTTCTGTGCGTTATGCCTGCGTTATCAGCCAAAATGATGTTTATCGCAAATGCCAGTTTGCGGGAGAGAGAGAGAGCGAGCCTCTCTGGAGGTTCACTAATATTTGAACATTTTATAGCACTGTAAGAGGGGACTCAGTGTGTGATGTGAAAATAACATGCAGTATAATAATAGTATCACATGATGCAGTATCAGGAAAGTTATTCTAACCACACACCTTTTTTTTTTTTTATCACAAGCAAAATGATGAATATGTTAGGATCTGCCAAGGCCGGGTTCCCTTACCTCCGCCAGGAGGCAACCAAGCCCGGCTCTCCTCTGACGCCGACCACCGCTACAGTGCCCTGCCCTTGCGACCCGGGACACCGCCGCTCCGACCTCCGTGTCTGATTCACTAGGCGTGCTCGCGTGCGCCATCACTCTAGATTTAAAGGGCCCGCGGCGGGAAAGTTCCCCTCGGCCCGTGAAGATGACATCAGGCAGGGTGGGTATATATATACCCTGCCCTGGCTCTAGCACTTTGCCTCAGCAACTGGTCCTGCTCTGTTTAGAGTGCGAGTTCTGCGTTGATTCCTGATCCAGCATTCCTGCCTGGATTTCTGATCCTGCGTTCCTGCCTTGATTCCTGATCCAGCGTTGCTGCCTTTCTCCTTGAATCCTATGCCTTGCCTTCCTGCTCCCTGTCCCTCTGGATTGACCTCCTGGTATTGACAATGCCTGCCTGACTCTGCCTGATTTCCACCTGCCTGACCTCTGCCTGCCCTGACCTCCAGCCTGCTTCTCCGTCTATGCCTCTTCGCTGCCCGTTCCGACCTCTGGCTTGTTCCTGGTTCCATCTGCCTGCTGCCTGCCTTGACTTCTGCCTGCCTGACTCCACTTCAGCCTCTTCTTCTGGTCCCATGCCTTGAGAGTTCCCCACCTAAGTCCTGCCAGCCTCAGTACCCAAGGGCTCAACCTGCGGGGAACGAGGGCTGGTAAAGGTGAAGTTCCAGTTGGGTCTTCTCTGTCCGGCCTCCCGATGACGAGGAGAAGCAGGGGCCCTCTCCTGGAGGTAGCACCAACCTTGTCTCGGCTCAAGGGTCCACATCCCTAACAGGTTGCTGAGGCCATGGACCCGGCGGACCTGAGCGGCCTCCAGACAATCGCCGGATTGGCTCAGAGGCTCCAGCAGCAACAACAGGACCTAGATGTGCTAGCCGCTACAGTGGAATGCTTGGCAAACTGCCTAGACCACTACTCCAGTGCCCAGTGCTCCTCCACCTGCTCTAGTGACATACCTATTTCCGCAGCGGCCCTCCACCTTCCAGCACCCCCTCGCTATGCTGGAGACCCGAGGCAGTGCCATGGGTTCTAAACTACTGCTTCATGTATTTTTCTCTACAGCCAGTCCAATTTGCCAGTGATCAGATCAAGATCACCTTCATCTTGTCGCTCCTGGACTGCAAAGCCCTGGCCTGGGCCTCCCCCTTGTGGGAGCATGGAGACCCTCTGCTTCTGGATCTTCCCTGCTTCGTGCGGACCTTAAAACAGGTATTCGATGAACCAGGGCGACAGCCGCCTCCAACCTTCTCCATCAAGGCTCATGCCCTCTTGCAGAGTACGCTGTGGAGTTCCGTACCCTAGCCTCTGAATTGGGGTGGCATGAGGATAGCCTTTTTATGGAAGGCCTGTCCCCGAGGATCATTTTTATGGAAGGCCTGTCCCCGAGGATCAAAGATGAACTGGCCACTCGGGAGTTACCGAAGTGGCCATCGACATCACTGCACGTATTGATCACTGTCGCTAACAATGCCTTCCGGAGCTTTAAGCTTTAAGTTCCTCTGGCACTATCTTTCTCCTGGTCTTTGGCTCCATCCCCGCTGACCAAACCTGCCCAGCTCGAGGGGAGGAGCCTATGAAACTCAGCCAAAGTCATCTTACCCCAAAAGAGAAGCAATGGCAGCAGACCCTAGGCTTGAGCCTCTATTGCGCTGGCAAGAGGCACATGCTGGCACAATGTCCTGAGAGGACAGGAAACTCCAGAGCCTAGACATCACTGGGGAGATGACCCTAGGCTACACTAATCCTGCTCCCCAATGCACCGCTCCCATGACTATTACCCATTCCAAGGGTACCTTCTCCACTCAGGCATTAATCGACTCCAAAGCTGGAGGGAACTTTATCCTATCGGATTTGGACAGGCAACTGGGTCTCTCCGTATTGCCCAGGAACCACCTCTGGTGATTTTCTCCATCCAAGGGGATCCCCTGCTGGGATGGATTACCCAAGTGACCACCTCAGTGAAGCTATGCACTAGGATTCTCCATGAGGAGTAGATCTCCTTTTTCATCCTGGAGAAGGCCATACACCCGGTGGTCCTAGGCCTTCCCTGGCTCCAGAAGCACTCCCCCCTTAATCCGTATCAACTGGCAGACCTTGCAGCTAGCCTCCTGGGGAACCTATTGCTGCACTTCCTGCCTCCATGAAGTGCCTCGCCCCAGGCTTCTTCTAGCCACCATAACACTCGCCCTGCCCCCACAATACGCAGATTTTGTGGACGTGTTCTCTAAGGAGAAGGCTGAGCCACTCCCTGAGCATCGTCCATTCGACTCTGCCATAGACTTCCTTCTGGATTCCACGCCTCCACGGAGACGAGTATACCCCCTATCACTACCTGAAACCCAGGCCCTCCAACTCGCCTGCTGGTACCGGCTTCTTCTTCGTGGTGAAGAAGAATGGTACCCTGAGGCCCTGTATCGACTATCATGGATTAAATGCCATCACCCACAGGGACAAGTATCCACTTCCACTTCCACTTATCCCGGAATTGCTAGACTGTCTGTAGGGGACTAAATTGTTAACAAAGTTGGACCTCCAAAGGGCCTACAATCTCATATGTATCAAGCCTGGTGATTAGTGGAAAACTGCCTTCAACATCCAAGACGGCCACTATGAGTACCTGGTAATGTCTTTTGGCCTATGCAATGCCCCAGCGGTTTTCCAAAACCTCATCAATGAGGTCTTTTGAGACATGCTTCACTCTAGCATCATTGTCTATTTGCATGACGTGCTGATATACTCCAAGGATCTACCATCCCATTGCCAATAGGTCAGGCACATCCTTCAACACCTGCACAAACACAAGCTGTTTGCTAAATTGGAGAAGTGCCTCTTCGAACGGGAGTCCTTTCCCTTTTTGGGGTTTATCGTCTCAACCACAGGGTTCCATATGGACCTGGCGAAAGTCGCCAGTATCCGGGATTGGCCCTAACCTTCTGGACTTTGCGCATTACAACGCTTCCTGGGCTTCGCTAATTTTTACAGGAAATTTATTCCCCAGTACTCCTGCCTGGTGGCGCCCTCACCGCTCTTACCAGGAAAGCGACCAATTCCAAACAATGGCCACTTGAGGCAATTGCGGCCTTCAACAGATTGAAGAATGCCTTCCTTACATGATACATGTCTCAGACACCCAGAGCCCTCATGTCCATTCGTGGTAGAAGTGGACGCCTCTGACATCCCAGCACTCTGAAAAGGGCACCCTGTTGCCCTGCTCGTACTTCTCACAGAAGTTTACACTGGCCAAAAGCAATTACAGCCTCGGGGATAAGGAGCTACTTGCGTTTGAGGAATGGTGACAATAGCTTGAGGGCGCACAGCACTCCATCATGGTCTTCACCGACCACAAAAACCTAGAATATCTCAACCGAGCCCAATGGTTGAATCCTTGCCAAGCCTGCTGGTCACTATTTTTCAGCTGGTTCAATTTTACCCTCCATTATAGACCAGCCTCCAAGAATGCCAGGGCTGACACCTTTTCCAGGGTCTTTGAGACGGACGACACCCCAGCAACTCCCCAGTACATCATCGACCCAGCAAAGGTCCTCCTGGCCGCCACCCAGATGGTTCCACTGGGGAAAATGGTGGTATCTCTCCATCTTTGACAGAAAGTCCTAGCATGGGCCCATGACTCCCTCACTGCCGGGCACCCTGGAAGAGCGCGTACGCTGGATTTACTACGGCGGTACTACTGGTGGCTGCAGATAGAACAAGATGCCAAGGCCTACATTGACTCCCGCCAGACTTGTGTCAAAAGAAACTGTTGCCCGATCATCCCTGGGGCCTCCTGCAACCCTTGCCCGTGCCTAAGGAGCCATGGACTCACCTTTCGACGGACTTCGTCGTAGAACTACTCCCATCAAGTGGCAACCATCATCTGGGTAGTCATCAATAGATTTTCAAAGATGGCTCACTTCACCGCTCTCCCCAAACTCCCTTCAGCCCCAGAACTGGCCCAGCTTTTTATGCAGCACATCTTTCGCCTTCATGGACTGCCACAGCAGATAGCCTCTGATCGAGGAGCTCAGTTCACACCGAATTACTGGCAATCGCTATGTAAGAAATTTGGGGTGCAACTCGACTTTACTTCCACTTACCTCCTACAGGGGAATGGACAAGCCGAGCACACCAATCGAACCCTAAAGACTTTCCTCCACTCCTTAGTTAAAAGTAGACAAGACGACTGAGCATCCCTGCTTAGATTTTGGTTCAACTCCCATACACACTCTGCAACTAGCTCTTCGTCTTTCCAGGTGGTCTATGGATGGCAACCGGCCCCGCCACTTCCCACTCCTCTCTCGGTGCCCTCTCCCACAGCTCAACTCACCGCGCAACAACTATGTTCTTTCTGGACCAGCACCAGAATAATCTTCTTCAGGAGGCTGAGGCAGTTAAGAAGGGGGCCAATAAACACTAGGGATGTGCAGACCAAAAGTTTATGTTCATAAGTCCATAAGTCGAAAGGGGGGGTCAATTTCGGTCAATATGGACATATGAAGAATTCCATAAGTTGAGTCTATGTCCATACGTGCACTGATTCCCTAAATAAAAATTTAAACCCCTCACCCTCCTTAATCCCCCCCAAAGACTTACCAAAACTCCCTGGTGGTCCAGCGGAGAGTCAGGACGCCATTCCTGTATTCCTTTGCGAGGAGCACGTGACGTCGGCGTCACATCGGAGTGATGCGGACGTCACGTGATTCCCCGCGCGTTCGCTCCGGGACCCTCGTTGGACCCAACCGGAACTTTTGGCCAGCTTGGGGGGGCCTCCTGACCCCCCCAAGCTGGGGGGGTCAGGAGTGACGCGGACGTCACGTGATTCGCCGCGCGTTCACTCCGGGACCCTCGTTGGACACAACCGGAACTTTTGGCCAGCTTGGGGGGGCCTCCTGACCCTCCTGACCCCCCCAAGCTGGCCAAAAGTTCCGGTTGTGTCCAACGAGGGTCCCGGAGCGAACGCACGGGGAATCACGTTACGTCCGCGTCACTCCGACGTGACGCGGACGTCACGTGCTCCTCGCAAAGGAATACAGAAATGGCGTTCTGACTCCCCGCTGGACCACCAGGGAGTTTTGGTAAGTCTTGGGGGGGGATTAAGGAGGGTGAGGGGTTTAAATTTTTATTTAGGATCAACAATCGCGATTTCCAACGTATTCAACATAGCTATGTTGAATAAGTTGGAAATCCGATCGTTTTCGCCTCATCACTTTTTTAAGTTAAAAAAAAAAAAAAGTTGCATTTTACATATGCGGTCAAAACGAATGCACACCCCTAATAAACACCGCCAGCCTGCTTTCCTCTTCAAGACAGGGGACCGAGTATGGATGAGTACCCACCATATCCGCCTCCGGGTACCCTCAATGAGATTGTATCCCAGATACATTTGTCCTTTCTCCATCACTGAACATGTTGGACCAGTCACATATTGTCTAAGACTACCTTCTTCACTGAAGATTCACAACACGTTCCTCGTTTCCCTCTTGAAACCACTAGTCTTGTCCTGGCCTCAATGTAAGCCACCTGAACCACAAGATGTTGCAGCCAAAGAAGAGCAGATATACCAAGTGAAGGAGGTTCTGGACGTAAGACGCCACCACAAGCGATGGGAGTGCTTGACTGCCTGGGAAGGGTTTGGCCCCGATGAGAATACTTGGGAGCCCGTCTGTAATAAACTTGACAAGACACTCCTCCAGAAGTTCCACTCAACCCATCCTGGAAAACCTGGTCCTTCTAAGAGGGGGTGTAAAGGAGGGGGTACTGTTAAGATCCCCAGCCACGGCCAGACATGACTGGGCTCCCTTACCTCCACAGGGAGGCTAACAAGCCCAGCTCTCCTCCGTTGCCACTCTCAGTGGTCAACACCGACCGCCGCTAGAGTGGCCTGCCCTCGCAGCCCTGCACGCTGCTGCCCTGACCTCTGTGTCTGCCTCCCTAGGCATGCACATGCGCCATCACTCCAGATTTAAAGGGCTCAAAACGGGAAAGTTCCCAGCAGCCCGTGAAGATGACATCAGGCAGGGTGGGTATATATACCCTGCCCTGGCTCTAGCACATTGCCTTAGCAATGAGCCCTGCTCTCTTTAGAATGCAAGTTCTGCGTTGATTCCTGATCCAGCATTCCTGCCTTTCTCCTCGATTCCTGTGCCTTGCTTCCTGCTCCTTGTTCGCAAGATTGACCTCCTGGTTTTGACAATGCCTGCCTGACTCTGCCTGATCTCTGCCTGACTGACCTCTGCCTGGTAACCTGATTCTGCTTGACCTCTGCCTGCCCTGACCTCCAGCCAGTTTCTCCATCTATGCCTGCTCGATGTCATCCCAACCTCTGGCCTGTTCCTGGTTCCATCTGTCTGCCACCTGCCTTGACTTCTGCCTGCCCAATGCCACTTCAATCTTTTCTTCTGGTCCCATGCCTTGAGAGATCCCTGCCTAAGTCCTGCCGGCCCCGGTACCCAAGGGCTCAATATGCGGGGAATGAGGGCTGGTAAAGGTGAAGCTCCAATTGGGTCTTCTCTGCCTATACCGTCTCCCGATGACGAGGATCAGCAGCCCTCTCCTGGTGGTAACACCAACCTTGTCTCGGCTCAAGGGGCCACATCTCTAACAGAATATAGGTCTAAGATAGCAGAATGTACAAACCAGCTAGAAAATGCATCTTTACTGTACACTTTGAATTTAACTCATCATCTCTTATGGTTCCCACAAACATTCCAGTTCCCTTCACCATTGCAAGGCTGGTTTCTGATAGAAGTTCCAATAACAAAATATTGGATGGAACATATTAATTTTAACATAGCCATATATCAAGAATTAATCCATATCTATGATCTCACAAAAATTACATGTGAAAATGAATTTGTGTTATCTTTATTAAATACTTCCATTTCTGAAATTATATATGGTCTTCATGAAATCTGATCCAATTTAAATAGTTCATCATACCAACTTGAAAAATAATTAATTCTCTCCAAGAGATGTTAAAACCCAATAAATCTAAAATCTTTAGTTATGATATGATTGCAGGAATAAATTTTTCTCAAATTACTGATCAACTGGAGAGTATAAAAGTCCAACTCCAAATTGCACAATGGTATGTTGTATATTTAAAAAAAAACCCAACACAAGAGTTTAATGTCTCTCACAATGCCTATCCCATGAACATAATTACACAGCTTATTTTAGGAAATGTTATATACAATATTCAAAACATCTCATCTATTATTTCTGTTTTAAACATCACACATTCTTCTAATCAGTCTTCAAGTCCCCTTAGTCTATTCAAATTTACATTTCTAAATCACACAGAAGAGATCCAGCTAATTATAAACAATACACAAGCTGTACTGCAACTGTTTCTTGCCAATCAACTGACATTTCAGTCCCTTGGCTTGGTTTTTTGAATGAGGAGTTTAAAAAAAGTTGTAGAACTTGTACTTTATGTATTTCAAAAGCATAGTACTGGATATTTCAGAGAGAATAAAATGCTATTATAAGTGGAATCCACAGGAAATACATTGTTGGAGTTGGGTAGCTTCATAAAGTCTGCAAATGTTTTAGTTTAGACCATCTATTTCACAATCAGTTTGATTCTCTTTGGAGTTTAAATTCCTTTTATTCTGTCCAAACTGGCTTATCTACAGATACATAGAAACATAGATGGTTCATCATCGAACCCATATATCTGGAATTTATTTATTTATTTAATTATTTTCTATACCGACGTTCATGACGCATGTCATATCACATCGGTTTACATCAAACAAGGGTATATTAACATTAACTTAATCATAGTCGTAGCTAGGAAGGTACTGGTAAAGTTAAGAGAAGAGCTAAGTTACAATGAAACGAGGGTTACTAGAACTTGGAGGAAGGAAGAAGGTAAGGGGTGAAAGGAACAACTGAGTAGTAGTATATATCGAATAACAGATGTAGGAGGAACAGATAAATGATATTAGTTATAACAATAATATACATATAAAATATACAATATGAATTACTGGATGTAACATTATTTATTTACTTATTTTTATATACCGGTGTTCGATTTTGCATATCACATCGGTTTATATTCCAACAAAAATGCAGGAAATCGAGCGTTTCCTTTGTCAATACATATTAAAAGGTTAAGGATAGGCTTGTTTGAACAGCCAAGTCTTAAGCTTTTTCTTAAAGGTTAGCGGGCAGTGTTCTTGTCATAGGTCTGGAGGCATGGCGTTCCACAGAGATGGCCCAGCTGCGGAGAAGGCACGTTCCCTAGTGGAGGTGTGACGAGTGGATCTGGTGTGGGGAGCGTGAAGGGTTCCTTTATATACAGCTCTAACTGGTCTATTTGAGGTGTGGAGTTGTAGCGGGATTTTTAGCTCGAGTGACTGCCGATTGTGGATGGTCTTGTGAATAATAGTGAGAGACTTATGAAGGATTCTGAAGCTTATAGGGAGCCAGTGGAGGTTCCTGAGGATGGGCGTGATGTGGTCTCCTCGGCTGGAGTTGGTTAGGATTCATTCTGGAGCATCTGCAGGGGTTTTGTGGTAGTTGCGGGGAGGCCGAGGAGGAGGGAGTTGCAATAGTCAATTTTAGAGAAAAGGGTAGCTTGGAGGACCGTCCGGAAATCATAAGTTTTTTAAGAATTTGTAGTACGTAGAAGCATTCTTTTCTTGTGTTGTTACATTTTTTAAAGTTCAGTCAATTATCCAGTATGATGCCGAGGTCTCTTGCTTGTATACACTATTCACCAACAGACCTCGTTCCCTCTATCCAGAAATCATCTACAACCCAACGTCAAGGGAACTCCTTAATACATGGTCAATGTGCGGTGGCTTTTACCTAGGACAACGCTTTATGTGGTTGTTCTGTTACTCAGCCACCGTAATTTATTCTTCAATGATTGTATTCAAAACTGCTGTTTTTTATTTTTTCTATTTTTTATTTTAGTTTCCTGTGCTCCTTCTTGCTCTCTACCTCTCCCCCAGCGTCTTGTCCGACCCACCCGCTGTTTTTCACTTCTTAATTAATATTTATCTATGAGCTAGAAGGCTATTAATCTGCCCGCAGATCTGGACCCACGGGAGTGACATTAAGCGATTAATAGCCTTCCAGCAAAAAAAAAAAGAAAAGACTTTAATCAAAGTAAGACTCCCTGTGAACCATTACCATTTCATTTCAGTCACGAGTATTCTTAATTCGTGGGGGTGACTGTTCTGGCATTTAAGAATTCCCTTAGGTGTTCAGGATGATAGAAAACATAAACATTACCAGAGTATTTTATCACGCATCTTGCGAGATATCTTAAAAGAAATTCTGCCCCGATCGCTCTAGCTTCCGGGCGCATCAAAAGGAAATTTTTTCTGTGTGCTTGTGTGACTCTTGATAAGTCCTGAAATATCCGGATTAATCCCCCCATGTACTCACCAAATCTAATAACATATTTTGACATATACTTAAAAGGACCAAAAAAGTATAACTTTCAATTTTAGCACTATTAATTTAAGAAATATTTTTGAGATGGCAACTTAAGTCCCTGTTAAATTCCTTTTAATAGTAGAAAAAACAGAATTTGGCATTTACCATTAGATCATTTCAGAGCCCAATGTACAAAAATATTGTTATGTAGAAATCATGCTCAAAGACCATATTAGAGTAAAGGCAGTGTTGTGCTGTGATTGAAGGGAGCGCTAGGGGGCGCTCCCCAGCACGGGATGAGTAGTGTGTACCCTTGCGGCGAGACGTACCTCATCTGGAATGGAGCGGTCCAAGCCCTGCCAACCTGCACACCTCAGTGAGACCAGCAACACAATGTTGGTCTCTGAATGGTCCTCTGACCGTTCCAAGCCCTTTTGGACTAGCCGCCGGGAAACAGCAGAAGGCGGCAGGCCGGACTAGGCTGAAATAGGCGATCCATGGTTAGAAATATTAAATTTTATAGTAAATTATAGGAAACATTTGCAGGTTATTCCTTAAAACTAAATTTTATGTTTCTTTTATCTTTTATTGCTTTAGAATTCTAAATGAATCTTGGATTGTTTTTCAATAAAGTTATATTGATAAAGTTCTGAATCTAACATTGCATCATCTGTTTTCAAGTCAATACCCTAGAAACCAACAACAGGCTAGACTCTTGACAAACCTATTTCCCCTCATATACAAGTCACAGGTCAGATAGTTTTAAATTTGTATTTGTAAAAACGGTATAGAAACATTTTTAAATAAATAAATAGATAAATAAATGTCTCTGAAACCATTATACATAAATGGTGGCACATGCAAGAATATGTTTTGGGTCATGTTGGAAAATCTCCAGTTCACTGCTTTTTAAGAAAAAGCAAATGGGAAAAACATCACACAAACTCTAACCTCTGTTCTGCAAACCATTGCCCAAAGAATGAATTCTTGGAAGGATATATCCAATTGTCGAACCACTGAAGAACTCAAAAAGTTAATTGAAAACTGGATCCCTATAGATCCTGCAGTTAGAGAGCTCTCCCTCAAATACAGTAAAACGCTAATCAAGATCTTTTCCACTTTGAATTTTCCTGAATTTCCCCACCTAAGACAAACTTTTCAGTATGTTTTCATAAATAAACATAACACCACACACGTTGAGTCAGCATTTCTAAATGCCCTAGAAATCTTCAGTCAAAACAATCAGCTTGAACATCAGATCTTGTGCATGTCCTCACTGAAGGATATGTGAAACAACATGCAATGTCCTTGTTTCTGAAAATCATCTTCAAAGCTTCTTAGGGCTGGATTTACTAATGCTGCAAGGCATAGTGAATCCCATGCTAATGGGGGGCGGGGGGGTGAAATGGGGGGGGGCGGTCCTGCGATAGCCGGCAGCGATTGCACCTCCGCAGTGCAATCGCTGCTGGCGTCGCGCCAAATAGCTACACCATAAAAGGTGTAGTTATTCAGCACGAAACTGACAGCGATAAAGGTGCTTACCTTTCACTGTCGGCGCAGTCTTCGCGGCGTCAGCCTCGATGCCGCCCCGACTCCTCCTCTTCCGGGACTGACACCGCCCTGACTCCACCCCCATCTTGGTACCGCACGCGATAAGGGACTTTTTGCATGCGAAACTTCCCTTATCGTGTGTGATCCGCTTAGTAATTGACCCCCTTAGGGCTGGATTTACTAATACCGCAAGGCATAGTGAATCCTGCGGTAACGGGGGGTGGGGGGTGGCGAAACAGGGGGCGGTCCTGCGATAGCCGGCAGCGATCGCACCAAATAACTACACCATACCACACCATTCGGCGCGAAATTGACAGCAATAAAGGTGTTTACCTTTCGTAGTCGGCGCAGTCTTCGCGGCATCAGCCCCAGTGCCTCCCCTCCTCCTCTTCCGGGGCTGACGCCTCCCCGACTCCGCCCCCATCTTGGTATCGCACGTGATAAGGGACTTTTATGGCTATATAAGCAGTGTGAAAAACGTCCCTTATCGCCTGCGATCCGCTTAGTAAATGACCCCCTTAGTCTTGCTGAATCTCTATTTTAATATCAATATCCAACTTCCATTTTTGCAGTCTAATAAGCTGATCAATGTTACTGATGAAATGCTGTCATTTCTTTACCCACCTAATCTACAAAATGTTAGCAACTCTGGCAGTGATGCTTTCTCTGCCTTACTGATGTTATTTTTAAAATACATACCCAAAAAACAAAAAGGATTCATTTCATACTGTGGAAAATGCCACTGCAATGCTCCTGAATACAGATGGTCATATAGCAGTTTTCTTCCCGCACAAGTTTATTTATGAATTTTACCAGCTCCTGACAAAGGTTGTACCGTTTCTGACTCTGTTAAAAAAAATGGTAGTTTTGTAGAACATTTCAATAGCAGTACATTCGCTCATTTTGAGGTTTATAGTCATGACCAAATTTCACTCATCAATAATATATTTTCTATGCTCCAGTCATCAAGGGGACCCTCTAATATCTCAGAGATTGTGGTTGAAATATATGAACAAGTTCTTTCTTTAAGGGACTTGATTTTAAACATTACAGCTGCATCATCATCGAATAAATTAAACAAAATATGATATAATTGAACAATATACTTTATATATTTGAGTCATCCAACATTGAAGAATTCCTTCAATAAGTCACCAATGTTCTTAATGTAAGCCATTGCACAGATTATGCACACTCCACCACTTTATCGTGCACTTTTGGGTTAATTTTGCATCTCATGGGACTTCTACAGATACTAGTTTCCACCACAATTGCAAGATTGGCTTATCCAAGTCACTTTGATAGCTAAATACTGGATAGAACATATAAATGAGAATGAAACTATATATCAACAATTCATTTCATTCTATGAGCTCACAAAAATAGCCTTTCAAAATGAAGCTGTATTTTCTGCAATAAGTATCTAAGTTTCAGACATTATAATATGCATTCTGTGAAACCAACTCCAGAGAATAGCTCATCATATGAACTGGATGAAAACATGAAAATGCTTCTAGAGATGATAAAACCCTATAGCTCTAGCATCCTAAGGGCTAGATTCACTAATGCCGCAAGGCATAGTGAATCCCGCGGTAACGGGGGCGGGGGGGGGGGGCGAAACAGGGGGGCGGTCCTGTGCTAGCCGGCAGTGATCACACTGCGGCAGTGCGATCGCTGCCGGCGTCGCACCAAATAACTACACCATAAAAGGTGTAGTTATTCGGTGCAAAAAAGACAGCGAAAGGCATGCTTACCTTTCTCTGTCTGGGAAATGTACGCAGAGTCGGCCCCGGTGCTGACCCCGACTCCTCCTCTTCCGGGGCCGACTCCGCCCCGAGCTAGCTATTGCATGCGTGCGATAGCTTTAGAAAATGACACCCTAAGTTACAATTTGCCAAATATGGCCTTATTTCAAACTAGTGATTATCTGGAGAATATAAAAGATCAGCTCCAGATTTTACAATGGGTTGTCCAGTTCTTGAAAAATGAAACTGAAGGCTTAAGCTTCTGTAAGAGTGCCTATCCAATGTACAGAATTACACAACTAACTATAAGTAAAACTGTGTCTACCACACAGCATTTTTCATCCATCACATCTATTCTAAATTTCAGACAACACTCATTTAACCAGTCCCATAGCTTGGCAGACTTCCTAAACATTATTAAATTTATGTTTCAGTAATATGCCCCAGAGTTTCAATTAAATGAAACCAAACACAGGCTGTACTTCAGTTGTTCTTTCCAAATCATACTAATGCTTTTTACCTTTTGAATGGCATTTTGAATGAGGAGGTAGAAAAAACTGGTACAAGAATATGGTAGAAATAATTCCAGAAGGGCAGACATACCAGTGATTTTAGAATCTATACACAAAGCTCTACAAACACTGAACAGTTCAAGCATAAAGTTACAATCATTATGGACAATATATCTTGTAATCCGTCTAATTATCTTCAGCTTTTGATTTCTCTCATTACACTGGTCTACATTTGAAAAAAAGTATTCTGCTGACCTAATTATTTTTGCTGATTTTACCCAAATGAAAGGTGCTGATTCAAAATATGAAGTAAAAAAATATGCAATACGTCAAATTTTTTCACAAATGAGAAATGTTTGATTAAAGATTTTAAAGTCAAATATCAAGGGTAATAAGAAGTTCTGAAGAAGCGATAGCATGTAATATATTTGTTTCGTGCAAAAAGCGAGTCTATCGTCTAACCAAGAGAACAATAGTTGTGTAAATTTTAATTGTTAGGGAGAAATGTTCTCTTTTTGGATGCTCTGGAATAGTTATGATCAGGGTTGTCACGCTGTAAACACCAGCAGTAGTCTGCGACCATGTTTGTGTTCCAACTGCCTTGATATCTATGTTCCATGGTCTTGATGTCTTGGTGGAAGTGTTCTCCTTGTTCTTCACTTATAGCTCCAAGATTTGAATGATGAATGCTGCCGTCGGTTTTCATGCTGCTTATCTAGCCATAAAATGCTGACATCAGCAGTTTTAAACTGTTTAATAAGCAGTCTTCCTATTGGTTATAATGATTGCATATTCCGCATGTCTTTCTGCACATTAATTATCTTTTTGTGTATTCAGCATATCTAAATAATAATGTTACATAGAAAACTAGAAACATAGAATTTATGGCAGAAGAAGACCAAACGGCCCATCCAGTCTGCCCAGCAAGCTTTCACACCTAATTGTTTTCATACTTATCTGTTACTCTTGGTCCTTATAAGTAACTTTTTGGTTCCAATTCCCTTCCACCCCCACCATCGATGCAGACAGCAGTGCTGGAGCTGCATCTAAGTGAAGTATCTAGCTAATTGGTTTGGGGTAGTAACCACCGTAATAAGCAAGCTACTCCCACGCTTGTTTACCCTGCCTGTGCAATTCAGTCTTTGTTGGTTGTCTGAATATAAATCCTCTTTACTTCATTCTCCCCTGCCGTTGAAGCAGTGAGCTGTGCTGGATATGTATTCCAAGTGAAGTATCAGGTTTAATTGATTCTGGGTAGTAACCGCCGTAACAAGCAAGCTACACCCATGCTTATTTGTTTACCCAGACTATGTAATTCATTCCTTGTTGTTTGTTGTCTGAATATAAATCATCTTTTCTTCATTCTTCCTGCCGTTGAAGCAGAGAGCTATGCTGGATATGCATTGAAAGTGAAGTATCAGGCTTATTTGGTTTGGGGTAGTAACCGCCGTAACAAGCAAGCTACTCCCCTACTTTTTTGTGGATGCAAATCCTTTTTTCCACATTTCCTCTTGCCGTTGAAGCATAGAGCAATGTTGGAGTCGCATTAACTGTGTGTATGTTTATTGAATAAGGATATTAGTCTCCAGGTAGTAGCCGTCATTCCCGCAAGCAAGCCACCCCCGTGCCTCTTCTCTTCATTCACATCCTCTAGACTTTATGGATCCACAGTGTTTATCCCATGCCCCTTTGAAATCCTTCACAGTTTTGGTCTTCACCAAGGGTGTTCCAGGCATCCACCACCCTCTCTGTGAAGAAATACTTCCTGACATTGGTTCTGAGTCTTCCTCCCTGGAGTTTTAATCATGACCCCTGGTTCTGCTGATTTCTTTGCAACAGAAAAGGTTTGTCATTGTCTTTGGATCATTAAAATCTTTCAAGTATCTGAAAGTTTGAATCATATCACCCCTGCTCCTCCTTTCCACCAGGGTATACATATTTAGATTCTTCAATCTCTCCTCATAAGTCATTCGATGAAGACCCTCCACCTTTTTGGTCGCCCTTCTCTGGACCGCCTCCATCCTGTCTCTGTCCCTTCGGAGATACGGTCTCCAGAACTGAACACAGTACTCCAGGTGAGGCCTCACCAAGGACCTGTATAAGGGGATTATCACTTCCCTTTTCTTATTCGATATTCCTCTCTCTATGCAGCCCAGCATTCTTCTAGCTTTAGCTATCGCCTTGTCCCATTGTTTCGCCGACTTCAGATCATTAGAGACTATCACCCCAAGGTCTCTCTCCTGCTCCGTACATATCAGCCCTTCTCCCCCCCATTGAATACAGTTATTTCGGATTTCCACACCCCATATGCATGACTCTGCACTTCTTGGCATTGAATCTCAGCTGCCATATCTTTGACCACTCTTCCAGCTTCCTTAAATCCCGTCTCATTCTCTCTACTCCTTCTGGCATGCCCACTCTGTTGCAGATCTTAGTGTCATCCGCAAAAAGACAAACCTTACCTTCTATCTCATCCGCAATATCGCTCACAAAGATATTGAACAGGACCGGTCCCAACACCGATCCCTGCAGCACTCCGCTTAACACCGCTCTCTCTTCAGAGTAAGTTCCTACGTTATTGCTATAAGAGTTTATGAGTAGACAGCGTTTTGCAGAAAAAACAGACATTACTGGAGGAAATGGATGTGATTTTTGGATTCAGTACACTAAAATACATAAAGATCACATGTTATCTTGTAGTCAGCAAAATTAATGTAGACCAGTGTTATCAATCAAACTGTAAAATTTGGTTGAAAATCATGGTTAGTTTCTATTTAGCCATTTGGAAAACTTTCAATGTATCACAACCATGGTCAGAGGATGGATTGTTCACCAACTTAACTTAATGACTTGCAATATTTTATGTCTGAATAATTCTCATTCTGCACAAGTTGAAGGATTAAAGATGGCTAAAATAATTTTGTCTTACCTGAAATCTCTAGCACTTGCAAGTTCCACAAAACATTTCATTATGATAGAAAAGATACTTTCAGCGCAAAAAAAAAAGATCTTCCAAATGGAACCAGTTTAATAAGTGACCACACCATGGAATATATATATATATATATGATCTATTGTCACCAGTGCTTGAATCCCTCTATGAAAAGCAAGCTGCAAAATTATTCATGGAGAACCCTTCTTTTCATGACCTATTCTCATTTGCGCTGGATTTTGTGAAGATTGTTGCAGTGTCGAAAGTCTTATTCTTGTAGTAGAGCAGACAATCACTAAGGAGCAGATTTTAAAATGTACGCACGCGTTGTACATTTGAGTATGCCCGAGTTAATTACATGCGCGCACAGCTGTACATGTTATAAAACCAGGGGTCGGCGCGCACAAGGGGGTGCACACTAGTGCACCTTGTCTGCGCCGAGCCCTCGGGGAGACCAGCTGGCTTTCTCCATTCCCTCCCCACCTTCCCGTCCCTTACCTCCCCTGCCCTTTCCCCCTACCTTTGATGATTTCTTGTTTTTGTAGTAAGTTGCGCGTGTCGGCTGACTGCCGGCGCACGATCCCCAGTCCAGTGGCCGTGCAGAGGACCACCCCAGCCCGCCCCCTCCCCACCCCCATCCCACCCCTTTTGTAAAGCCCCGGGACTTACACGCGTCCCAGGGCTTTACGTATGCAACCGGGCCTTTTGAAAATAGGCTCTGTGCGGGTAATCCTCCTATGCGCTTAAATCCACCTGGATTTACGTGCATAGGGCTTTTAAAATCTGCTCCTAAGTTATTAAATATGATGCAAAAGTATTTGAAAACTCTGATTGCTATGTCTTTTATACTGCGACCTTTCCTTCTGCAACTGAGATGCTAAAAGCCTTCTTCAATAACCCAGGCCATGATTCTACTTTAAATAATCAGATTAAAATTAACTGGTAGACTTTTAAACCCCTGTGCATGCTGAAGCTGGGAGATACGCTCGTGACTTGGCAAGGCGCACGCTGCGGGGATTTTAAAACCCGCACGGCACTTGTGTATCTCCCGGTGCACGCATAAATATTTTGTGCACCAAAAGGGGTGGGGGCGTGGGCAGCCTGAAACTGTACCACGAAGTCTACACATAAGCATTCATGCCCACAAGCGCACACCGGGCTACCCTATTGCGTAACTTTACGTCTGCTAGGGATGGTGTGTAAGTCGTGTAACAAAAAAAACTAGACTTGTCAGCAAGGTTTTAAGGCTCACGGCCAATAGGGTAAAAGGAAAGAAAGTTAGGTAGGGGGGTTTAGAAAGCCCTCTCCTTTACTGGGCAGAACTGGGAACAAACTAGAATTCCCTCCACTTAAACGCTCGAGTTGCCATAAATGCGCAGCTGTGCGTGTCAATATAAAATCGTGTGCACATATACTTGTCTTCATATACTCTAATTTTTTTTGTACATGGTTAAAATATTAAATGATATAATGTAACAAAAGAAAATGTGCTAACAATATCACTGAGTCATGCTTTTGTACTATTTATATGAAATTGGATTTATAAATAGCATTTTGGATTAACAACATGAAGTCCATATTCAGCTGTTGACTGGCTAGGAAAGATAAGTAACCTAGCTACCTTAGCCAGTATATTCAGTGGGTGTGCCACTTAATATACCCGGCTATCGTAAAGTTAACTGGATAAGATTATCTGGCTAACCTTATGAATGCTCTTCAGCTGAAGTAAAATAATAAAGCATGGACTTCATGAGCTGCTTCTGATTTTGGGAAGGATGCCAGGCCTGACATCCCTCGCACATTCCAGCCACTCATGAGAATTTCTTTGGGGAGGAGGAATGTTCCCCTCTCTCACCTGGAGACCACAACTCCATTGGTCAAAGGCCTGAGGTGGGCGGGCCATGAAACAAAGATGATAAGAGGTATGGGCAGCCAATTTGCCAGCCTCTTTCTCCTCCTTCCAGGGGAGCTCTGGCTGCTGCGGAGTTGAACACTCACCCTCCCTCCCATTTTATGATGTATTCAGGGTGGTTTAAACAGTGTGCATTATATTAGTTAGACAATGTCTTGCATTCATTTACTCAGCTGTGTTGTGTGATATTCCCAAGGCAGGTTTATTTTATTTATTTATTCATTCATATATAATATACCGCCTGCAAAACAGTTTATCCAAGTAGTGTACAGTCAAAAACATACATAATGAGCAAAAATTGGATAACACAATGACTGTTTTATCCTGTATTTTTTAATTAAAAATGTGCTGTCGTAATTAGGCAGGGTACCTGAGCCTTAGAGTATGGGGGGAAAGTGCATATATGGTTGTGCAATACTGGAGTGACTGAAATCTCTATTATTGTTTGCTAAATTTGCTTACTAATTTCAGTTAGTATTTCACAGTCTATTCCTTCATCTTGGCCAGGTGAACAATAGAAAATGCCCACTGCTATACTCTTACCTATCACACATGGAATTTTTATTCTTAAGGATTCCATAGTGCATTTTGTTCCCTGAAGGATTTTTATCATGCTTTGTTCTACAGCACCACCGCTCCACCAGTTCAATCTTTCCTGTCACATCAATATAATTTATACCCTGGTATCACCATGTCCCATTAGTTACCCTTCTTCCTTATTTTGTCTGAAATATATGCAATGTATATATCCTTGTATAATACCATACCTTCTAAATCTCTAGTTTTACTATTCAGACTTCTGGCATTCACATACAGACATTAGAACTGCAGAGTGCACATTTTCATACATTTGTGAGCTTTAAAGTATGTTTTTTATTTGTACTTTTATTTCTATTTGTATTTATAACCTGCTTATTAGTAGATGATGATAAAGGCAGTATAAATATAAGTAACTCAGGGTTTACCTAAACTTTAACTATGTGCTAACATAAAAATAAAAATTGGAAATCAAGTGAAACCAGTGCAAAAAAAAAAAAAATCAAAAAACAGCTGGTTCATACATATACTGCTATCAATAATATTTCAAGAAAGTAGTGCATAAAAAATAATCATCACAAAGCCATTAAAAAACTCTCAAAAACTCCAGCTTTTATTTAAAAAAAAGTATAACTAAATTTCCCATCAAACTGTAATTATATTGCTACTGAGCAATCCTTTTTGTAATCACATAAAAACCAGAAAGCTATTATTCAACAAGCCTTACACAAATATATCAAAATTAACCTCATCAGAGCTTTTTTATTTTGCCAATATAAATTATTTTTCTTCAGGGGAAGTCCATGAACAACTTAAATAAGTACTTATCTGGCAGTACAATTCTTCAAACCACTAACTTTGCATAAAGACCCAACCTGTGATTTAAAGCGATGATATATCCATCTGGCACAGCAAACAATCTGAAAAGCACCCAACACATAATAAATCACAAAAAAAGATTCAGTGAACATTATACCCAAAGAATATCTAAAAATGACCCAATCACATTTAAAAAGTCACTTACAAAGTAAGCTCCTGCAGTAACATGGGGCAAACTGCTGCAAATGCAATGATATATAAAAATGGCACTTTACAGCCAACTGTATATATCATGTGATCCAGCTGATGATGTGAACATAGAACAAGCAATGATAGTGCTAAAAAAAAAATCACATTCATTTCATATAAATGAAATTCATATCCAATTTGACTGGAAAATGTTTTCATTCCAAAAAAGATCACTTAACCTTTTTGGCTTAGTCCACAGGGTTTTAAAATATTCCATGTAAAAATAAAACTTTCATGCCACACTTAATCCCTCATTGCAACAATATCTGCTGAACCACAAACAATTTATTATCATCTAATGTATGTCAAGTAGAAAGCCAGTGCTCAAAAAAGCATCCATTTTGGATTTGCGAATGGCACTTTTATGTTCAAAATGCATGTTTTAATGGGACATTTGGTTTGCCCAACATACATTTTTGAACAAAGTGCTATGATTACATAAATAACTTGATGTGAATTGAAATCAAAATTTCATGGCAATTCAATCATATGAGCAGAATCTACATTTAAGTTGTCCATAGTTGGTAACTGACGTAGTTGGTATTTGAAAAATGGCCAACGATGGAATAAATCAAATGATCACACAAGCTCTTATCTTACTTAAAAGCAAATACAGAAGATTGGTTAAAAACTGTATATGATAACACATTCCAATGTTGGAGCACTATTGCTTTGATTAAAAGGGAATGAGCTGAAAAAGGAATTGCACAAATAACGAACAGGTGGAGATTAAGATCCACACAACAAATTTTTATGGTTAGCATATAATACTCTATTAAATGCTTGTTTGATAGAAGTTGTGGAATGGCCTCTTTGAGGAAAACTCTGAGCAATAACAGAAGCCTGATGTTTATATTCCTGCACAGTTGTGAACAACCTCCATAATTGAAAAGAACTACCTAACCGTCTTTATCTACATTCATCTGGATTACTTCAACCTTAACCACAACCTCTCTACTCAGATATTCAAATTTCCATATTTTGCAAGTATCCTAAGAAGTTACTTCCTTCCAAATCATGTACTACTAAACGATTATCGGCTTTCCTCTCTAGTTTAACAACTTATGTATCTTCTTTTTAAAGTTTAGCACCAGCAGCATGGTTCCACCCTGGTTAAGGTGGAAATCTTGTCCCCAGAATATTGCCCAGTTACTAACAAATCTAAAGCCCTCTTCCTTGTATCATCATCTCATCCACGCATTGAGACTTGAGTTCAGCCTGCCTCTGGATTCCAGCACATGGAACGGCGAGCATTTCTGAGAATGGATCCCCAGAGGTTCTGGATTTCAATTCCCTATCAATAAAACATACATTTATTACCTAGAATCTTCCTCCTATACCTTCCTATGACTCGTGATTCGGCTGTGCTGCAGACTTAGAGGACTGACAGTCCTGCTTGCATGTGGCAGGTTGTGAGAAGGTCTAGACCTACTGCCTTCATGGAAGGACTCCTGATCCTGTTTGCTTGGGGTGAACCTGGAAAACCAATCCTCCCCTTCCTTGCTCTTATCTTGGGGTTATATATATTATTTATGCAAAGGCTCAGATATGTAGGCCATCTCTCTTGTCAGGGTTTCTCTAAATCTGCGGCCTTTATTTATTCCACTTGATTAACAATCTCTGGGGTGTTTCTTGGAGTATTTGGATGATGTACATGCAAGGTCTGGATGTGTTGTAACTACCCTGCTTACAAAACGTTTACACTGCTTTTTTCTTCTTCTGCATTTAGATGTCAATATTCAGTCATGGTCCAGCTAGCAAAGATAGTCATATAATCTTATCAAGCTTACTTTGCAGGGATATTCAATGACTTGGGTGTGCTGCTGAATGTCTCCAGCTATGCTCAGACATTTATGAAAAAACAAACATAGGACTGCTTCTATGGCCAAGTCCATAAACAAAGCACATCAAGCAAAACTGACTGATACATGGGGTTAACCTGCACAGTGCAGCAGATACTTCCATGGGAAGCTTCCTGGGCAGACTGGATGGACCATTGGTCCTTTTCTGCCATCATTTCTATGTTTCTATCTTAGAGCCTCATTTACTAATAGAGATGTGAATCGGAACCGGAATCGGTTCGGATTCCGGTTCCGATTCACATGTGGGGTTTTTTTCATCAGGCCTGATCGCAGTTTTGTTTATCGGCTACGCCCGAGCTGATAAGCAAAAAACCCAACCTGACCCTTTAAAATTAATACCTTAGCTTCCCCCACCCTCCTGACCCCCTAAAAAACTTTTTACAGGTACCTGGTGGTACAGTGGGGGTCCCTGGAGTGATCTCCCGCTCCTGGGCCGTCGGCTGCCACTAATCAAAATGGCGCCGATGGCCCTTTGCCCTTACCATGTGACAGGGTACCCGTGCCATTGGCTGGACCCTGTCACATGGTAGGAGCACTGGATGGCCGGCGCCATCTTGTGCTCCTACCATGTGACAGGGGCTGACCAATGGCACCGGTAGCCCCTGTGACATAGTAAGGGCAAAGGCTATCGGCACCATTTTGATTACTGGCGGCCGATGGCCCAAGTGCAGGAGATCACTCCCGGACCCCCTCTGGACCACCAGGGGCTTTTGGCAAGTCTTGGGGGACCCTCTTGACCCCACAAGACTTGCCAAAAGTCCAGTGGGGGTCCGGGAGTGACCTCCTGCACTTGGACCGTCGGTTGCCAGTATTCAAAATGGTGCCGATAGCCTTTGCCCTTACTATGTCACAGGGGCTACTGGTGCCATTGGTCAGCCCCTGTCACATGGTAGGAGCACAAGATGGTGCCGGCCATCCAGTGCTCCTACCATGTGACAGGGACCGTCCAATGGCACGGATACCCTGTCACATGCTTCTGTGACTCCTCCCATGACTGTGGGGTGAGAAGCGCTGCAGGGATAACCCTGCAGCGCTTCTCACCCCACAGTCATGGGAGGAGAAGTGAAGGAAACAGCTTGATCTTCACCTGGAACTGGAAAGAAGCAGCGATGTAAGTGCTGCGATCATTAGACCCGCCCCCCTATGACGTCACTAACATCGGACAGTTAAGACAGCCTCAACACCAGGCATCGCGTATGGGAAGCCAGATAACATCAAGGGGCACCCTGCAGCGCTTCTCACCCCACAGTCATGGGAGGGGAAGTGAAGGAAACAGCTTGATCTTCACCTGGAACTGGAAAGAAGCAGTGATGTAAGTGCTGCGATCATTAGACCCGCCCCCCCATGACGTCACTAACATCAGACAGTTAAGACAGCCTCAACACCAGGCGTCGTGCGCCGAAGGGGCGCGACAAAGGGGCTCTCCCCTTTGTGCACCCCTTCGTGCAAACCTTTGTGTATATGTAAAAATTTATTTTTATGTTTCCTTTGTTAACTAAGCTGTTTCATTGTATTCGACTAAGGAATTTTTTCCTGCTTTATCTGTTTCACTGTAAACAGGCAAGATTTGCATTTAATGCAAGAATGTCGGTATATAAAAGTTAAAAATAAATAAATAAATAAATAGTTTATCTGGGTAGCTGAATCTGCCCCAGAACGTCCCCACACCACCCCCTGAGTTAGCAGGATAACTTTTCAGCTGGATAAAAAGTTAATCAGCTAACTTGGGACCAGTCAACATGGCAGAATTTTAAAATCCCATCATTTGTCTGGCTAAATCTGAGTTTAACCAGACAAACAATGCTGAAGATCTCTAGGCATTGCAATGTAATTGTAGTATGTAATAAAGGTTATATCAGTCATATTACATAACAAGTAAGATATTTTCTTGTCTACCTCAGTTATCCATTTTACAGTCTAGTGTAAATTCTGTTGCTCATATATGTGTTGCTTTATTTTTCTTTAAGTAATAGCCCTTGGTAATTTAAAATAAAGAATTAGACATGAATTTAAAGTTAACTAATACTTGGGAAACATCTAGACTTACCTATGTGAAAAGACACAGGGTTTGGCATTAAAAATCAACTTTTAAAAAACAGTTGTGGAAAAATATAAATGCCTTTTCTTTCAGTTAAAATGTACAACAGTGACAGGATTTTTGATAGGGAAAGAACAGAAAATGTGTTATTCAGAAGCTCCAACAAACTGGCCTGAACTAAAGCTCTGGAAATGCACTGAAAAAAAAATGGGTATCCCAGCTGATATATGTACATTACTATAACTAATGTTTTCTTAATCATGTACACATTATGATCTCATTTTACAGGCTTTTGAAGCTAGACGAATTTCAAAATTCTGCCTCCAACCTATCAACAGAGAGCCCTTACAGCTCTTTGAGCAGCTGCTTAAGGAATTTTACAGAAATTATCTCAAATCAATCACTTGGTATGTATTGTGATATTACTGATGTAATGGCACTATTATATTCCAGATATATTAAATCATTTTTCTCATTTTGGGTATGATATACTGAAGGAATTTGTTTTTCACTTTGCAGTAAATTTTCGAAGGGGTTTTGCATGTAAGTGTGTAAGTTGCCTGTATGCACATATATGCTATTTTATAAATGTCAGCAGTAAACGTGTATTTTCGGTTTTATGGACACATTTTACTGGAGAAAAAAAAAGGGGGTCAACTGGGGTGTTCTGGGGCAGGATTCAGAAGTACGTGCAGTAGTTGTTATTTTGTAAGAGATATATGCATATACATTACCAGACTTATTTTTACTCCTTTTACACCTGCTAATTGACTCACTCAAGTGAAATCAGACTTATCTGTTGTCTGCAGTTTTTGGATGGGAGATCTGGGTGAACTAGTGGGGTTTCAGGATGAAGTGCTAGAAGGACTAGATGAACTAGAGAAGGACTGGGTGAACTGGTAGAGCTAGCAGTGAATTGGTGAGTTCAAGTATTCACGCAAGTATTTTTAAAACATATGCACATACTTTGTAAATATCTGCCTCCGCATTTAATATTGGCTGTTTATTCACTCAGGGGTAGATTTTCAAAACCTATGTATGTGCGTACATGTGCGCGCGCTACCCGGCGCGCGCACATGTAGGTGCGATTTTATAACATGCGCGCACTGGCTTGTGCATATTATAAAATTCTGGGTTGGCGTGCAAGGGGGGGTCTACTTTTGCAATTACATGTGACGACGCATCGGGGCCTTCCCCAGTTCCCTCCCAGTCCGCTCCAATTAAGGAGCAGACTGGAAGGGAACTTCCCAACCCCCTAGCCTAACCTCCCTTCCCCTTCCCCAATCCTGCCCTCCCCCTATCCCTATCCTAACTACCCCAAATTTTGTTATTTTACCTTTTGCTCCTGCCTTGGAGCAGGAGCAAGTTGCGTGCGCTGGCACCCTGCTGGCGCGCAATCCCCTGTCACAGCAGCACAGCCTGATTGTCCTTTTCTCTACCACTTCCATTAGGAGGCTGTTTAATGCATTCACCCTCATTCCAGCATATCCATTCAATTGGAAGAGGCACAGATCATGTGCATTAATACTGTGGAGATATTAAAATGTGTCTAGCATATCTCCCTATCCCACCTTTCCTCTAGGGTATACATGTTTAGATCTACAAGTCTGTCCCCCTATGCTTTACAGTGAAGACCACCGACCATTTTAGTAGACACACTTTGAATAGACACCATCCGATTTATATCTTTTTGAAGGTGTGGTCTCCTGAATTTTACACAGTATTCTAAATGTGGTCACACTACAGACTTACGCAGGGGCAACATCACCTCCTTTTTTCAGCTGATCATTCCTCTCCCTATGCACCCAAGCATCTTTCTGGCTTTTGCTGTTGCCTTAGCCACCTGCTTGGCATCTTGAGATCATCGTATTTGATCACCCATAGACCCTGTGCATATTTTGTGCTTAGAAGAATTTCACTTACTATACAGTACTGCACCCTTGGGCTTTTGAAGCCCAAATGAATGACTCTGCATGTTTATCATTAAATCTAAGCTGCCCAAATCTAGACCATTTCTAAAGCTTTGTTAGATCACTCCTCATGTTTTCCATACCTTCCTGGTTGTCTACCCTGTTGCAGTTTTTGGTATCATCTATAAAAGGGTAAAGTTTTCCCAATAATCCTTCAGCAATATCACTAACTAAATGTAGAAAAGAATAGTCCAGGGACTGATCTCTGTGGCTCACCAATAGAAACATCTCCCTCATCATGGTGAACTTCATTTCCCACTTTTAAGATTTGTGGCCCACTAGTAGCCCTAAGAGCCATGGTACTCATCCCCAGTGCTGCCTGGTCTCAGCATGGTTGGAAATGCCACCAAATCCAGTCACCCATGCCCTTCACGCCACTGTGACCCAGCCTCTCCCATAGGCGTATATGAATAATAAGAGGCCTATATAAGCTCAGGCTCCACGGCAGTTCCTCACCTCAGCAGCAAGTCTCCTGATGTGCCTTGCTCATCAGTGCATATTACCTCGTTCCTGCATTACTGCCTTGTTCAGTGTCCGAGTGTTCTTGTGATCCATCCCTGCCCTTGTATCTTGCCTTGCTCCTAAGTCCCTGCCTGACCTTGTCCTTGCCTTGCAGTCTTGGTCCTATCCATTCCATTGTTCAGTCTTGCCTTAAGAACATAAGAATATGCCATACTGGGTCAGACCAAGGGTCCATCAAGCCCAGCATCCTGTTTCCAACAGTGGCCAATCCAGGCCATAAGAACCTGGCAAGTACCCAAAAACTAAGTCTATTCCATGTTACCATTGCTAGTACTAGCAGGGGTTATTATCTAAGTCAACTTAATTAATAGCAGGTAATGGACTTCTCCTCCAAGAACTTATCCAATCCTTTTTTAAACACAGCTATAGTAACTGCACTAACCACATCTCCTGGCAACAAATTCCAAAGTTTAATTGTGCGTTCAGTGAAGAAGAACTTTCTCCAATTAGTTTTAAATGTGCCACATGCTAACTTCATGGAGTGCCCCCTAGTCTTTCTATTATCCGAAAGAGTAAAAAACTGATTCACATCTACCCGTTCTAGACCTCTCATGATTTTAAACACCTCTATCATATCCCGCCTCAGCCGTCTCTTCTCCAAGCTGAAAAGTCCTAACCTCTTTAGTCTTTCCTCATAGGGGAGCTGTTCCATTCCCTTTATCATTTTAGTCGCCCTTCTCTGTACCTTCTCCATCGCAATTATATCTTTTTTGAGATGCGGTGACCAGAATTGTACACAGTGGGCCGGATTTTATAAAGTTGCGCGAACAAAAGTACGCTGGATTTTATAAGATACACCCGTAGCCATGCGTATCTTATAAAATCCGGGGTCGGCGTGCGCAAGGGGGTGCACATTTGTGCAACTTGCGCGCGCCGAGCCCAGCTGCCTGAGGGAACTTTCCTTCCACCTCCCCTCACTTTCCCCTACCTAACCCACCCCCCGGCCCTATCTAAAACCCCCCCTACCTTTGTTGGCAGATTTACGCCTGCAGAAAGCAGGCGTAAATCTGCGCGCGCCAGCAGGCTGCTGGCGCGCCATCACCCGACCCGGGGGCTGGTCCGGAGGCCTCGACCATGCCCCCGGGCCAGCGCCATGCCCCCGGGCCCGCCCCCGAAATGCCGCATCACTTGCGGCCCGCCCCCGAAACGCCGCGTCACTCGTAGCACGCCCCCGACACGCCCCTCATGCAAGCCCTGGGACTTACGCGCGTCCCGGGGCTTGCGCGCGCCACCGAGCCTATGCAAAATAGGCTCGGCACACGCAGGGGGGGTTTGGGGTAGGTTTTCGGGGGGTACGTGCGTACCCCTTTGAAAATCTACCCCAGAATTCAAGGTGCGGTCTCACCAAGGAGCGATACAGAGGCATTATGTCATTTTCCGTTTTATTCACCATTCCCTTTCTAATAATTCCCAACATTCTGTTTGCTTTTTTGACTGCCACAGCACACTGAACCGACGATTTCAATGTGTTATCCATTATGACGCCTAGATCTCTTTCTAGGGTAGTAGCACCTAATATGGAACCTAACATTGTGTAACTATAGCATGGGTTATTTTTCCCTATATGCATCACCTTGCACTTGTCCACATTAAATTTCATCTGTCATGTTGATGCCCAGTTTTCCAGCCTCACAAGGTCTTCCTGTAATTTATCACAATCTGCTTGTGATTTAACTACTCTGAACAATTTTGTATCATCTGCAAATTTGATTACCTCACTTGTCGTATTTATTTCCAGATCATTTATAAATATATTGAAAAGTAAGGGTCCCCGTACAGATCCCTGAAGCACACCACTGCCCACACCCTTCCACTGAGAAAATTGTCCATTTAATCCTACTCTCTGTTTCCTGTCTTTTAGCCAGTTTATAATCCACGAAAGGACATTGCCACCTATCCCATTACTTTTTAGTTTTCCTAGAAGCCTCTCATGAGGAACTTTGTCAAATGCCTTCTGAAAATCCAAGTACACTACATCTACAGGTTCACCTTTATCCACATGTTTATTAACTCCTTCAAAAAAGTGAAGCAGATTTGTGAGGCAAGACTTGCCTTGGGTAAAGCCATGCTGACTTTGTTCCATTAAACCATGTCTTTCTATATGTTCTGCGATTTTGATGTTTAGAATACTTTCCTTGTCTTATCTTGTCCTCCATCTGCCTGACTTCCTAGATTCTGGCATCGGCTCTGACTTTGACCATTCATGACTGCTGCCTGGACTCAATCTTTGCTTTGGACCAGACCCTGCCTTGCCTGCTGCCTGCCCCAATCTCCAGCCTGCTTACTGGTTTTCATAGGTGCCAAATTTATTTATAAGTCTCCTGTGTGGAACTGTGTCATAGGTCCTGCTGAAATCCAAGTACACTACATCTAGTGCTCTCCCTTGATCCAACTTGAGTCCTTGGATCTTCTATTGGATTCTAGAAACTGCACTATCCAAGTTTTAGCAATAATATCATAAATTTACTCATTATTGAAGTCAGACTAACCAGCCTGCAGTTCCCATCCTCCTCCTTACTTCCACTTTTTTTTTTAAAAGGACAAACATAGGTTTCGTGTACAGGGCTATAAGTTTCACCCTCTGAAGAGGAGGGGTAACTTTACATGAGTGAGTGCGCGAGTTGGGCCATAAGTTGCACCCTCAGAAGAAGGGTGCATACTGGGCCTAATTTTGCTTTGAAAATGCTCCATAAAGTCTGAGTGCACAATATACATGCAGACTTTACCACTATGCAGGCTATTTGAAAATTACCCTCAGTCTATATATTTTATAATGAGAGAGAGCATAAGTCATTTCTCTTTCACATATGAGTTTCTAAACTGATCCAAAACAAATACGTTTTCTGCACTTCATGTCAAAATATTCATTAGTGAAAGACACAATCCTGTTGCCTTGATGCAATTAACTGGAATGTGTTATTGATTTTTAGGATATATCAGCAGTCTTGAGACTGTGGAAATTTCAATTAATTGAAAGTTAAAATGAATTTGCTATGTTTTTTCAAAATGAGTTGCAAATGACTTTATTTACTGAGGTAAATTATGCTATTACTTCAGCTTTATAATGTCTGATGGGTGAGGAATGTAGTTGAAAGCTAATGTAATTAGTGCATTAATGGCCTGCAACAGTGTTAAGATCCTTTAACAAATAAAGGTCAATAACTGGCAATAAATGTCTGTGAACTGAGAGGACTCGAATATTATTATAGGAAACTGAAATGTGATATTTCAGTTTCTGATATAAATAAGAAGTACAATGTAGTCTCATTTTGTGAAAATGCTTGCAATTAGTAGTGGTAAGGGAGTACAATTTTCTGCTCATTTTCATGTAAATTGAAATTAAACCATTGGATAGTGATTGAAGGGTTAGCATTATCTTATAGTTCAGGGCTTATCAAACCTGTCTTAGGGACCTCAAAGGCAGTCTAGTTTCAGGATATCACAATGAATATGTATGAAATACATTTAACTATACTGGGTCTTCAATATATGCAGATTTATTTCAAGCATATTCATTGTGGATATCCTGAAAATCCAAATGGCTATGGAGGTTTCCAGGACAAGTTTGGGAAGCCTCGTTATAACTGTTAGTACCATCTTTTTCCAGATGAGAAATCAGCACAAATTAGTCTTTGCACTGGGTACTAATTAACGTCCTTTTTCACTGATACTGCTATAATATGCCATCATTACTGTGCTTGGTCCTGTTTCTTGAATATAAAGGATGGTGGAAATATTATTTTTAAAAAGTTTGCAATAGCTCCAGTGTGAACTAGAAGAAAAGTCAGATGTTATACTTTCCCATCAGTTACGCATACCAGAGGTGACTGCCTACAGTAGGTTACCCCAAGTCCTTATCCTTTTTTGTCACCTATTGATTTTGTAAACATCCTTTGACATCTTCTCAGAAAGATTATGTACAAGATTAATAAATGAATGCATATAGAAATAAAAAGCTAGTAAGGGTAGCCAAGCCATCTACCTATTTGGTTATGCATGCTGTCTATTTCCATTGGCTTGACTTTCTTGAATCCCATCCTTGATTTGCTCCAATCTATCTTCCACCCTCTCCATTCCACTTAAATGGTCCTTGTTAAAGTTTCTAATGACCAATTCATGGCAAAGTCAGAGGCCACTTATCAATCCTCATTCTCCTCAACTTAACCAAATCTTTTGAAATTGTTAATTACAGTCTACTCTTTGATCTACTGTCCTCTCTTGCATTTCACAATTCTATTCTATCTTGGTTCTCTTCTTATTGCTCCCATTAAACATTCAGTGTATCTCTTGATAGATCCTCTTTCACTACTATCCCATTATCAGTTGGCATGCATCTTCTCTCTTTACACTTGTTCCATTATGATCTGATCTCCTCTCATGGCTAACAATATCATTATGCCGATGACTCCTGAATCTGTTTCTCTGCACTGGAAGTCACCTGAAATTCAATTTCAGATCTTGACTTATCAGACATAGCTGGTTGGATGTTCCAGTGCCACCTTAAACCTATCATGGCCATGACTGAAATTCTTATATTTCCCCCTAAACTCACTTCCTCCCTTCCATATTTTCTATCTCAGTGGATAAGATCATCAACCTCCCTGTTTCCTCAGCCCACAACCTTGGGGTTGTCTTTGATTCCTCTCCTTCTCTGCTCACATTCAAAACATTGCTAAAATGTGTTGTTTCTTTCTGTATAATATCCCTGAACACACTACTAAAACCCTTATCTACTCTCTTGTCATCGCCCACTTGGACTAACACAATCACTTTCTCATGGGTCTGCTCCTGAACTGTCCTCCATTATAGTCTATCCAAAATTGAGCTGCATGACTTATTTTCTTCCACTTTTGTTATGACCAAGTTACCCCTGTTCTCATAGCTCTATATTGACTCCCTGTCTATTTCTGTATTCATTTCAAACTACTTATTCTCACTTATAAGTCATTCTGCACATCTAAGCTATCTCTCCTCTCTTATTTCTTCCTTAATCCCTCCTTGTATGCCCTGTTTGTCAGGCAAACTGGCTCCTCTCTCTGTCCTTCTCTGTTTCTAACTCCAGATTATGCTTTCTGTCTTATGTCACTGTGTTCCTGGAATGAATTTCCTGAGTTGGTGTGACTTGCTCTATTGCTGAACCAATCCACCACTCTAGGGGGCCGATGCAATATGGTGCGCTCAGCTGAGCCCATTGTTAACCTGCAGTCGGACGTGGGTAGAATAGATGCTAATCAATCTCTTAATGCAATAAGGGGATTAGCACATATTTAACTCGTATACAATGTGGAGTGAATCTAAGGGGTAGATTTTACAAAATTACGCACATGCGTACTTTTGTTCACGCACCAGGCGCAAACAAGAGTACCCGGCATTTTAATAGATACATGCATAGCCAACGTATCCTTTAAAATCCGGGGTTGGCGCGAGCAAGGCTGTGCAAAATCGGCAGCCTGCGCACGCCGAGCTGTGCGCCGAGCTGCAGCCTGCCTCTGTTCCCTCCGAGGCCGCTCCGAACTTTCCTTCCACTCCCCCACACCTTCCCCTCCCTTCCCCTATCTAACCCACCCCCCCAGCCCTATCTAAACCCCCCTACCTTTGTTGGCAAAGTTACACCACCGGTGCGCGATTCCCTGGCCCGGGAGCAGTTTCGGAGGCCTCAGCCACGCCCTGAAACGCCCTCGGGACACAACCACGCCCGCGGCCCCACCCCTGGATGATGCGCCGCCGTGGCACGCCCAGACAAGCCCCCCAGGAAAGCCCCGGGATGCACGTAAGTCCCAGGGCTTATTTATTTATTTATTTATTTATTTAAAAGTATTTATATACTGCTTTTCAAAACAGGGTATCTTGTCAAAATGGTTTACAATAAGAATAAAATAAAATAAGTGAAAAGAGCTTAAAAAATAATATAAAAATACATAAAAAACTGATATATACCTTAAAGGTAAAATAAAATATTAACAAAAATGGCTAATAATGGAGCTGGGCCAGAATTCAAGTTGTAATCAGGTGCGCGCGCCACCGAGCCTATTCAACATAGGCTCGATGTGTGCAGGGGAACTTGGGGCAGGTTTTCAGGGGGTACACGCGTATCTTATGCGTGTACCCCTTTGAAAATATGCCCCTAATAGTGCTCATCACATGCAAATGCATGTGAATGAGGCTATTAGGCAATAGCATTCACTCACGATGCAAAAAAAATGTGTGTCTCGGACGCACATTTAATTGTCATCTATTAACACCTGCCTGTTGAACCATAGGAGCTGACATTTTAGCTGTATTGAATTGTGATTTATGTTCCACCAATCTGTCTTTTATGGGCTGTGTGGTCTCCATCACCGATGGTCCAACATTTACTTGAAGCTGAGCATGATTTCTCAGAACTGAAGTGGACTGTAATTGAGCAGTTTCACAGTTCAATTCATGGAGGCGATTTAGTATCTCGGCTCAATTATCGAGAAGCATTTTGGATTTATACATTTAACTCCTCGGTTCCAAGGGGGATGAATGAAGATCTTAATTTAGCATCGTTGATATAACCGGGCGCGGACTGTGACTGTGGGGCATTTTGATTGGAGAATTTCACCTGAGTTCCCCATTGGTAGTTTAGGGTAGTGGTTCTATTGGTTAGTTTTACTAGCTCTGATGACAAATAAATACGTGAGGACAAGAGCTAGGTGACGTTGAATGGCACCAACAATAACCATCGGGTCGAATTAATTTATGAACAGCAAGAAGAGTTCCGTTGTTTCAGGATTACTCACAGATTATAATACATTTGGGCATCCCATGAGGAAGGACTGTCGGTTTGAAATGTGGCCACATCGGGACAGTAAGCCATTTGGGTAACAACGGTCCAGGAGAAACAGAGGGACAGGAAGCTGTTTGGGTAATAACTGTCCAGGAGAAATAGTAGCTACGGAAGTTGATTTACACTGCCATTCACTTTAAATTGTGCACTTAAATAATACACTAGGGAGGAGGTTAATGATTATAAATATATGATCAAATAGTGCCGTGGGGCATGTATAATTCTATGAAACTGACAACCCCTGCCTTATAATATTATGAAGGTGCTTTAAACATGGGTTATAAGATTTGAATAATTGTTGGGAATATATAACGTTGTGAACAGCACAAGTAGATTCATTTTTGTTAATGTGAGGTGACTGGACTTTGTCCAGTTTGATGGCTCTATTGCTAGCCATATTCAACTCCTGCTTAGAGATCCACCTATATGAGATTGCTTTTAAATCCAAAAACCCTGATCTTGACCCTCTCTCATTAAATATCGTTTTGCTATAATACTTGTGACTGCTATAAATTATTTGTCTTGTTTTTATCTCAACTAGATTGTAAACTCCATGGAGCAAGGGCTGCCTCTATTTTATGTATCTATACAGTGCTGCATATGACTAGCAGCACTATAGAAATTAGTAGTAGCAGTAATAGTAGTAGTAGCCTTGCCATCCATACTAAGCAACCTACCACCTCCCCAACTTATAAGTGTGCCAAAACCAATGTTTATATGTCTGCAATTTGGGTGAATTAAGCTCTACATGATCAAACATGAGGCATACAAATTTAAGGTTTTGCTCATTAATACAAATTTATCTTTTGTAGAGCATCTGCAAGAAATGGATTATCTGATTCAGTCTGTTTTTGTACAAAACAATGCTTTTAATGATAGTTCATTTGTTCCAGAATTCCTTTCTCTGAAGGTAAGTAACTGAAATCCAAACTAAAATAAAACATGAAATTCATTTTCTGCATTTATCATTTGTAGACAGGTTTTCTGACTGATATTACTACAGTACAAACATAGATAAGCTTATGAGTTATTATTGACTTTTGATTCATAATAGTTGTGATCAGATATGTGTCTCTTTTCAACATCATATCTGCCCTTATAATGTATGAAGATTCCATTGGATAGTCCATAGTAACATAGTAGCATACTAAATAATGCCAACTAAAGACCAAAATGTCCCATCCAGTTTGCCTGGTTGAGATTTGTCTACTTTCGGTAGATGCAGATATAAATTCACATATCCAACCCAACACTAGCTACCCCACACCCATAACTTTACCAAACCTCTCAACTATATTCCCACCACTGCTCCCCATATTTATCCTACACATTCCTGAAATCTGTTATTAGGATGACCTCCATCACTTCCTCCTTCACCAATAAACCATATCAGGGCTTGCCACATTCAACTTTGTTTTTCACAAGACCAATTCTTGTCAACATCCAGGCCTCCTCTATGTCTTTTTATCTTTTGTAATAATCCTCAAGTCACCAAGGTTGGTAAGGCTATTGTATAATCCAACATCCCCATAATTACTGAAGTTTTCTTTCTAGCCATGGTCCCTCCATGTAGGTCACCCTAGTCTTCTTTAAATCCAATACTATTGTTTAAAATTGTCTCCATGGATCTTCTACCTAATTATTAAAGGGAAAGTATACATATATTTTCTGTGGACTTTTACACATTTTTTATGTGCAGGTAAACTTTTTATAGAAAATAATGCACATAGATTTGAAAACAGCCACTATACCTGGAGGATGGCCAGTGTAACACTGATTTTTATAAATGGCTCCTGGGAATATCTGTGAAACTATAGACCAGTTAGCATGACATCAGTGCCAAGCAAAATAGGAGAAGATGTTCTTAAAAACAAAATTACTGGTCAAATAGAATAGATAGATCTTCTTAGTGTTTGGGTACTTGCGACTTGGATTGGCCACTGTTCGAAACAGGATGCTGGGCTTGATGAACCCTTGGTCTGACCCAGTATGGCAATTTCTTAAGTTCTTATGTTTTGATATAACAGAGAGGAGTCATGTTTTTAGAAAAGGGAAGTCTTTCCTTACCAATCTATTATATTTTTTTTATAAATCAACATACAGATAAAAGTAAGCCAGTTGATATAGTATATTTGGATTTTCAGAAGGCATTTTACAAAATTCCCTTTGACAGACTCCTTACGAAATTAAAAAGTCATGGGATAGGAGGCATGTCCCATTGTGGATTGGTAGCTGGTTAAAAAGACAGGAAATAGAGGGTAGGACTATAGTCAGTCTTCCAAATGGAGAAAGATTGTTACTGGAGTATAACAGGAATCTGTACTTGGGCCAGTTATGTTTAACATATTCATAAGTGATCTGGAAAAGGGAACAATGAGTGAGGTGGTCAAATTTGCAGTTGATACAAAATTATTCAAAGTTGTTAAAACAGCAAAGGATTGGGAGGAGATGGTTTTCGGCAAGGGTGGGAGACTGGGCATCTGAATAGCAGATGAAGATTAATAAGGGAAAGTACAAATAAGGGATGCATATAGGAAAAAATAATACCAACTATGGGTACACAATCTTAGGTTTTGTATTACAAATCACCATCCAGGAAAATAACTTTAGAATATATTGAAAAACCTTCAGTTCAGTGTGCTGCAGTGATCAAAAAAGAGAATAGAATATTCGGAATGATCTGAAAAGAAATGGAGAATATCATATTGCCTTTGTATAGAACCATGTTGCAATTGCACCTTGAGTATTGTGTGCAGTTCTGGACACCCCAGATTACAAAAAACATAGTGGAACTAGAAAAGGTGCAGAAGAGGGTAACAAAAATGATGAAGGGAGTGGAATGGCTCTCTTTTGATGAGAGGCTACATAGGCTAGGTCTCCTTAATTTGGAAAAGAGACAGTACAGTGGAATGAGTAAATAGAGGACAGTTATTTAACTTTTCAAATAATACTAAAACAAGGGGATACTTCTTGAAACTAACAACCAACATAGAAATGTCTTATTCTCTTAGGGGTAGATTTTAAAAGGGTGCGCGCAGGCATATATGTGCGCGTGCTTCCTGGCGCGCGTACATGTACACCTGATTTTATAACTTGTGCATGCAGGCGTGTGAAAGTTATAAAATCAGGGGTCGGCGCACACAAGGGGGTGCACAATTGTGCACCTTGCGAGTGCCGAGCCACGCTGCCTTCCCCTACTCCCTCTCCCTCTCCCCTAGCCTGACCTTTCCACCCCTTTCCCTAACCTTTCTCCCCAGCCCTACTCTAACCCCCCTGACCTTTGTTTTACCTTTTGCGCCTGCCTCTGGCCACTGTGCCAGGAGCCACTGACCCCGCCCCTGCCAGCAGACCACCCAGGACCGCCCATGCCCTGCCCCCTCCCTGCCCATTTTTGCAAGCCCCGAGACTTACAAGCGTCCCAGAGCTTTACGCGTGTCTCCGGGCCTTTTTAAAATCCTCCAGATTTATGCACGTAACCTTTTTAAAATCCGGCCCTTAACGAACAATGAAGCTGTGGAATTTGTTGCCAGAGGACGCATTCAGGGTGACTAGTAAAGTGGTGTTCGAAAAGAGGTTTGAACAAGTTCCTGGAGGAAAAGTCCATAAAACATTTAGCCAGGTAGACTAAAGGAAACTTTTACCATGCCTGAGAAGTGTAACAGGAAATAGATCTAACAGGATGCTGGTTTCAATGGATTTTGGTTTGACCCAGCATGGCATTTTATGTTCTTGTGTTCTTCTAAACAGACATTTGGGAGACCATGATTTAAAAGAAAAACAGGGTCTTCTTGAAATATCATTAATGTCCTTCATGTATTTTATTGATTGATGAAAATAGAAAAACAGGGTTTATAAATTAGCATACCCATGCAGTTAAGTGGTTATTTTAAGGCTTGCTGCATAAGTGCAAAGTCTGCAGGTAGTTTCCCTTTGAAAATTAGCTGTAATATATGTAGGCTAAACATGCCCACGTACATAGCAAACAATGAAAACTTGCCCTCTTTATGAATATTAATAATATACTCTAATGATCTCCACCAGCCAAATTGTTGTGTCCAGATTATTTAAAAACCTTTTCAACTCTGTGTCTAATATGCTTATTTTTGTTTTCTTGTTTTCAGATATTGGAATTACGAAAACTGATAAACCACTTATGTAAATTAGAGAACATTGGCTCATCCCATCAAGTTTGTCATCTCACCTGTCAGTACATTCTGCTAGTTCTTGATGTGGCTGAACTTGGCATTAATTCTACCATAGGCATTAATGCAGCAGCAGACAACCTTACAGCCAGAGACAGCAGAGAAGCATCTTCCTTCCCTCCAAAAGGAAGCACAAAATCCAATGGGACTGACTTGTTAAAAACTCTCCAGCAATTATTTTTGGGAGACATAGTTAAAAATGGCATAAATATGAACTGGTAATGAATTATTGTGTTTTCTTCTTATATACTGCATAACAGTGGGTTTCCATTTCTAAAACTGCATACAGATGAAATAGGGAAGAGCAGTCAAGATAGGTACATTATTATAAGGATATAGAACTAATTTCTCATTCCGTACAAAGTAATAGTCTGAAGGTTACTAGCATCCAATGGCTGTCTCATTGCTAGTTTTTTTAATGGCTGGTGGATACTTGCCACTGATCCAAACTTGAGCAAATTTTTTCTAAATAAGACCAAAACTTGACTGTTTGTTCTTTAATACAGGGGTGGGCATGGAGCTGAGGAGAGGCTTCTCCTTGCAGCTCTAGTCAGGCAATGTGGAGGTTGGGGGGGGGGGGGGGGGCGGGTGGGTGGCAGTCCCCATAGAGCTCCAGTCAGGTTACCTATAGTACAAGTGCACATTATTTTCTTGACAAACCTAGATTGTTTTGCCTGGGGCTCTGAAAAGAAACATACTAGAGATGAAATGGCTTCCTGTCTCTGGGAAAGAGCTTACTGGATGGGTCACAGATCATCATGAAAGTAGCTGATAAGATAGAGAGCTGTTCACAGATCCACACAGTAAAAAGACCAGAAACTAATTTTCATCTTTAGAAAAATCAGATAAAGGTTTTCTATGTGTGGCACTGACCACCAGATGGGGCAGGATACTATACCTTACTAGGTCATATGTTTCTATGTGTAACTGGAAGGTTACAAGTTTGTTCTACACTTTACAATGGGGAATGTTCTAGTCTCAAGGATCAACCCAAGGACATAAGAAGGCTAGTTGGGTGGAGAAGCAGCTTAGCCCTTTCCTTAGGGGATATGCTTTGGGGAAATGGCCAAAGGAGTGAAAAGTTTACTCTGTGGTTTAATAAGCGGAAACTTCCATCCTTAAGGTTAAAGGAAGGGCATGGACAGGAAGGTGTGTGTCAGTGGTATGAGTGGCAGGGTGACTCTGAGCCAATGAAAGTGTATTTTTAGTTTGGTATAAAAGCTAATGTGCACATGGGCAAATTGCTGGTTCCCTGTACATACCCGGATCAGTCCAGACCATGGGTTGAGCCTCCTGTCCAGCAGATGGAGACAGACTAAAAGTGAAAGGGTATCCTATATCAGGACAGAGCCTACCCTGCAGCCCTTCAGTATTTGTCTGTCTCCAGCAGCTAGGACAGCTCAACCTGCGTTTCCCTGTTAGCCTGTCCTTTTCCCTGTGGGGTTTCTTTTCTCGTTCGTGGGGCAAGCTCAAGCAAGTACTTTTTCTCTAAATTAAAAAAAGAAAAAGAGGTTTTCTTCAAATTTTATTTTTCCTCTGTGTTAGGGAGACAGATCTGTCTCCCTCGCTCTTGGGGGGCCTAGGGGGGCTTGCCCCTTGATTTGGTCAGCCTAGGCTCCCTTCCTGGTGACCTTGCTAGTATACAGGGGTGATACTGGTGGTGCCAGTCACTCCCCCTTAGGCTCCTGCCTTAACCGAGAATTTTCATTCCTTTGGTATTCTAGAGGGAGGTCTCATTCCCCTGATTCACTAACAAAAAAAAACAAAAAACCCATCATTTAAAGCAGAGGCAGGATTTACCAGGAAGACAAGAGTCTTTATTCAGTTTTTGTGGCTTAGTAACGGGAGAGTGCAGGGTTCGATCGTCTGCACTTCTCCCCGGGGGCTTTCCTCTCTCATCAGCTGTTTGCTGTTCCTTCGCAGCAGCTTCTCTGCCTTCATGCCGCATTCAAATGTGTGCCTGGCTTGTGGAGAGCAGGCCTCCCGGCCCCCAGGCTCTCCCATGATAATTTGTGTTCCTGCTGCTTACCGGGTGGGGAGGGCCCCTCCTCGGCAGCGCCAAAGAATTTAGCTCGGGGACATGCTTCCCGACGCATGGCCAGGCTGTTCCTGACCCGGCAAACCGCTGGAACGGCGGCCATTTTAGGTGTCAGCATCGATGCAGTTTCAGAGCACCAGGATGAAGAGGACCCTGATTTTCAGGTATTACCCCCCGATTTGAGCCCGGTGCATGTCCAGGGGGATGCTTCGGACCCCCCGCCCCCCCTCGGGAAAAGTTTCTCGGCCCCGATTTTCTTCAGAGTTTGTGTTCTTAATGCACAAATCTTATTTAGCCAGCCTGCAGGAGCCTGAGGACCGTCCCGTGGGTCCCCCTCCCCCGAAGATCCCTCAGATTTCCGCTCCGCTTCCCCCGGTGGTACCAAAGGCGCCAGGCTCCATCCGAGTCAGGTTTGTCCAGGGGGCACTCCTTCCCCCAGATCCACCTCCGCCTCCTGCGGACGCCCCAAAGGATCCGCATGTGGATTTTTCTCTGCCTGCTCCTCCCCTGGAGGGGGATGATCCCCGGATTCTCTGTCTCTTTCAGCGGGAAGAGCTTGAACCACTTATTCGATTTATTCTGCAGGAATTGGGTATCGATGCCCCCCAGAGGATACAGTGACAGCCGCAATGCCGGCAAATGCGGAGCCAGTCCTGGTGGGGCTTAGGGCTCTTCCACGTACGTTCCCTTTCCATCCCATGCATAAGCTGTTTCTTTTACGGGAATGAGAAGCTCCAGAGATGGGTCTCCGAGTTGGTAGGGCTATGGACAAGCTCTATCCACTCCCCGAGGATTGCCTGGACATGCTGAAGATTCCCAAAGTGGATTCTTCTGTATCTGCAGACACCAAGCACACCACAATCCCAGTGGTGGGTGCCACAGCTCTGAAGGATGTCCAAGACCGCAAGCTTGAATTTTTCCTTAAGCAGATCTTTGAAGTCTTAGCCTTGGGAGTTAGGGTGATGATCTGCAGCAGTCTCAAGCAACGGGCAAGTCTTAGTGTGTCCAACAGTTACTCAGCGGAGGCTGAGCAGGCGAAGCATTTAGAAGGCGCCATTGCATATGGTATGGATGCCTTCTATGACTTGCTTCGCATCCAGGCCAAGGCAGTGGTCTCCGCGGTGTCGGCCAGACACCTCCTCTGGCTGCGTAACTGGTCCACAGACTCTTCTTCCAAGGCCGAGCTGGGCACACTCCCCTTCAAGGGCAAGTTGCTTTTTGTAGAGGACCTAGAACAGCTTATTAAATCCTTGGGTGAGAACAAGGTCTGCAAGCTGCCAGAGGACCGTCCTAAACAATCTAAGTTGTTTTTCCCGACACGTATCCGCTTCTGGGGGCAATGCCAGTACAACAGCAGGGTGTAGGGCTCCTTCCCAAGAGGGACTACTTCCAGGTCGCAGTCTTGGTCTCATTCCTTTCAGGGCCGTCGGGCCTTCAGAGAGGGTAATCAGCAACATCAGTCCACCAAGTCAGCAACCCAATGAGATCCAGCCGGTCCATTGCTCCGTGCGAAACTTAGGTGGATGTCTCTCTCAGTTTCGTGAGGAATGGGCCCAAATTACGTTGGATCAGTGGGTCCTTGAAGTGATAGAACATGGCTACGCGTTAGAATTTGCCAGGGACCCACCGGATCTCCAGCTCATTTCTCCTTGCAGCCGACAAAAGAGGCCTGCTGTCTGTCAGACCTTCAACAGTCTCCAGCTTCTTGGAGCAATAGTGCCAGTCCCAGTGGAGGAGCAAGGCACTGGCCAGTATTCCATCTACTTCGTCGTACCAAAGAAGGGCAATTATTTTCGTCCAATCTTGGATCTCAAGAGGGTCAATCGTGCCCTCTGGGTGCCCCATTTTCGAATGGAAACCCTGAGAGCGGTCATTGCAGCGGTTCGTCCAGGCAAATATCTGGCCTCCCTAGACCTGACGGAGGCTTATTTTCACATCCCGATTCGCAAAGAGCATCAGCGATATCTCTGCTTCCACATCCTGGACCAACACTTCCAGTTCCAAGCTCTGTCCTTCGGCCTCGCCACTGCTCCCCACACTTTTACCAAGGTCATGGTGGTCGTGGCGGCCGCACTTTGCCGGGAAAGAATCCTAGTACACCCTTATCTGGAAGACTGGCTTGTGCAGGCCAAGTCTCCGACTCTCTGCAGGCTAGCCATCGACAGGGTCCTAGCTCTCCTCACCTCCCTCGGCTGGATAATCAACTTCCCCAAGAGCAATCTCCAGCCCTCCCAGGTCCTGGAATTCCTGGGAGCTCGCTTCGACACCCGAGTTGGGAAAGTGTTTCTCCCGGATGCTCGGGTGCTCAAGCTCATCGACCAAGTGAACAATCTTCTTTCTCTTTTGCTTCCCACGGTGTGGGATTATCTGCAAGTTCTGGGGACTATGGCCTCCACTATCGACAAGGTCCCCTGGGCCTTTCCGCATATCCGTCCATTACAGAAAATGTTGTTGTCCCATTGGAAGCCAGTGTCCGAACAGTTCCAGGTGACTCTACCACTCTCCAACTCTACCATCGCAGACATACAATGGTGGCTGTTGCCTGCACATCTCTTGAAGGGGATGCCCTTGCTGATGCCGCAGGTGGTCATAGTCATGACGGATGCCAGTCTCTCCGGATGGGGAGCCGTCTGTCAGTCCCAGACGACGCAGGGTTATTGGTCCCCAGCCCAGTCACGCTGGCACATCAATTGTCTGGAAGCTCTTGCAGTGTGCCTGGCCCTCAAGGCTTTCCTGCTGCTGATCCGCCGCAAGGCGGTGCGTGTCCTCTGTGACAACTCCACCATGGTAGCTTATATCAATTGTCAGGGAGGTACCAGGAGTCATCTGGTGGCACTGGAGACCAGCAAGCTCTTTACCTGGGTGGAATGGCACCTGGATCGTCTAGCGGCTTCCCATATAGCAGGCAAGGAGAACATATAAGCCGACTTCCGCAGTCGACAACACCTCAATCCCGGCGAGTTGGACTTGTCCGATGGAGCGATGGACCTGATTGTCCACCGGTGGGGTCCTCCTCACCTGGATCTGATGGCCACCCTGAGCAATGCCAAGGCTCCCAGATTCTTCAGTCGTTGGAGGGAGCATTGCTCAGAAGGCGTGGATGCTCTGGTCCTCCCTTGGCCTCTCGACGTTCTCCACTATGTGTTTCCTCCGTGGCCTCTCATGGTAAAGATTCTCAGATGAATAGAGCTACACCGGGGGCCGGTCATTCTCGTGGCACCCAAGTGGTCCCACAGACTGTGGTTCGTGGATCTGGTAAATCTGGCATCAGACGGTCCTCTTCGCCTCGGCCACCTCCCCCACCTCCTTCGGCAGGGTCCCGTATTTTTCGACCAGGCGGATCGCTTCTGTCTAGCGGCATGGCTTTGCTTTTGAACGGCGCAAATTGAGGAAAAAAGGCTATAGAGAAGAAGTGATCTCCAGTCTTCAGGCTCATAAGCAATCTATCTCTCTAGCCTATATCCGTGTTTGGAAGATTTTTGAAAATGCCTGTCCGGAATCAGGTGTCTCAGCTTGTTCGCCATCGGTTTCTATGATTCTCTCATTTCTTCAGAAGGGCCTCTCTAAGGGTCTTTCCTTCAGTTCATTGCGCGTTCACGTCTCCGCTCTCGGTTCCCTCTTGGGCACCATCAATGGTCATCTGGAGGCTTCTCACCCAGATGTCGTCCGTTTCCTCAAGGGCGCCAAGCATTTGAAGCCACCCGTCTGGGCCATTTGTCCTTCATGGAATCTCAACTTGGTTCTTCGGGCTCTGTTTGCAGCCCCGTTCGAACCCCTCTGTCAGGTTACCCTTAAGGATTTGACTCTCAAGACAGTTTTCCTGGTTTCTATCTGTTCCGCCAGATGGGTGTCGGAGATTCAATCGTTATCCTGTCGGGAGCCTTTCCTGCGGTTCTCTGATTCGGGAGTATCTCACAGAACTGTCCCTTCCTTCTTGCCAAAGGTTGTTTCTTCCTTTCATGTCAGTCGGTACAACATCCCTGAGGACATTGCGGGCCCCATGGGAAGTGATCTTCGCCTCCTCGACATGAAGTGTGTTTTACTCCGCTACCTTCAGGTTACCAATGACTGACCACCTCTTCATTCTGTGGAGTGGTCCGGCCATCCAGTGCTCCCTCCATGTGACAGGGGCCGGCCAATGGCACGAATACCCTGTCACATGGTAAGGGCAAAGGGCAAAGGGCCATCACCAGGTACCTGTAAAAAGTTTTTGGGGAGGTTCGGGAGGGTGGGGGAAGCTAAGGGATTAGTTTTAAAGGGTCGGGGTGGGTTTGGGGTTATTTTTGTGTGCCGTTTTTCCCGCCCTCCCCCAAAATGATAAGAGAACCCCCACGAACAATTTCGTGGGGTTTTCCTATCGTTTTGGGTGAGCCCCCGATTTATGACTATTTTGAAAATATCATACGATATTTTCAATCGTCTGAAGCCCGATTCACATCCCTATCTGACAGACTGTCTTGGCCTAGGCTGCCTGCATGCACAGCTTGGCACACAGCAGTGAGAACTCCTTTGCTCAATGCGGCCTGAGTAATTGACATCACATGACAGGAAGAGCATGCACAGCCTGGGCAGCTTGTCCTCTGCCTCCTCCACCCTGCACAGGGAGAGTGAGATCCTTCCAGGGTATGTAAGACGAGGGACTGTAGGGTGATCTGATATCCCGCCTCCTCTAAACAAGCAGCTGCCTGCTTTCTCTTAGCAGTCTAAGCAGTGGATGTTTTCCCCTTCTTCTCCTGCACAACATCATAACTCCATAGCTGTCCCTATTGATGTCAAAAGCCTACAATGTCAATCCTTTGATGACATGGGCAGGGACAGGCATGGAACTATAGGATGGTGAAAATATCTATTTAGTCAACTAAATTCCATTAAATGATGAGCAGGCTGGGTCAAATATTTCCATGCATGGCCAGTGTTTCCATTAGGCAAACTAGTTGGGTGCTTAGAGTGCCAAACTTTGAGGGGCAGCAAAATCTTGACAGCAAGAGACCAAGAGGGGTGCTGTGTGAAAACCAATTGTTACGATTCTGCCTTGGGCAGCTTCTCACCTCTCTTTTTTCCTTCTACGTGGCCCAGAGACTGCCAACTTTCCTGCTGCTGTGCCGCAGCAGAGAGCTGCCACCATGTCCTGCACGGTCCGGAGGCCACCATTGCTCCTTCCACGTGGCTGGAGCCGCTCGGGTGCTGCCTTGCAGCCATGGGGCTGCTGACAGTGTTCTCACACAGTCCGGAGGCCACCGTCTTTTCTCCAAGTGGCTGGGAGGCCGCCGACATCATCACCGCCATCTGCGGCAGGAAGCCACTGCTGCCCGGGTCTCCAGGTGGCCAGGAGGCCACTGATGCTGCTACTTCATGGCCCCTGGCTGCTGCCGGTGTTTCCATGTGTCAGGGAGCTTCATGGCCTAGTCCTGCTCCTGCTCCATCTTCAGTGGTAGGGATGCCGCTCTCGAAGGTCCTGCCCACTTCCTTCCTTAGGCGCAGGGCCATGCCACCTCTCTATTCTTAAAGGGCCAGCATGGGAGTAGTCCTCCTGTGATGTCATCGTGGGAGTCTCCTCTTTAGCCCTATAAAAAGGCCTGTCTTCATTGCTTCGTTGCCTTCGCAAGGAGCCAGTCCTCCTTAGGATTTCTCTTCAACTTGCTTCTCGTTGGCACTCTGTTCCATGTTGGAATTCCATGTCTTAGTCTTCATTAAGGTCTCTCGTCGGATCCTGTGTCTTGTCCATCCAGATCCTGATGTTCCTGATATTCCTGATGTTTCTTCCTTCAGAGTTCCTGAAGTCCTGATGTTCTACTCGTTGGATCTCTTCACGTCCTGATCTTCCATTATCCATATGTCCTTTGCTTTGGCAGTGTAAGCTTTCAGAGGATTCCGGCTTTTAATCCTCTAAGCTTCAGGTTCCATACTCCAAGTTCGCTCGAGCTCCGTGCCGAGCCTTTTACTCCGAGTCCCTGGATCCTGAGGGTCTTCTCCTGTATCCTATCTGGGTCTTTGGAGCCTCTTGCGTTTGCCTTGCCCACATGAATGAACTCTGCTTAACCTGTACTGTAGCATTGTGGTCCATGCCTTGCCTTGACTGGCTGTGGAGGGCACGGCTCGGTGCAGACCTCATCGGAGTCTTCGTCGTGGAACCTCCAAGTAACCTGAGTTGGGAACTACCAGCGAGGTCTGTGACCTGCCTTGATTGGCTGTGTATGGTGCGTGGTATGGCAGTACCTATTCAGAACTCTTGACTTGTGATTCTTTCTCAATTCTTCAAGTAACTCGAGTTCCGTCTCAGCCTTCAAGTAATCCTGAAGCTTCAAGTAACTTGTGACTCCGTCTGAGTCCTCTTCATATCTTGAATCTTCAGGCTCATTCTTCAAGTATCCTGAATCTCGTCTCATCCTTTAAGTATCCTGAGTCTCGTCTCAACCCTTCTAGTCTTTGTGTCAAGTCTTCAAGTATCCTGACTCTTCATGTGAATTCCTCACTTATTCTGAGTTTTCGTCTGAGTCTGATGTCTTCGCCCTTCAGCCTCTGTCCGTCCTATCTCATTTGCTGTGCCATATGGCAGGTCTGAAAGGGCTATCGAGTGGCCGGAGGGCTACCTCAGAGACCAACATTGCATTGCTGGGTCTCTTCTATGCGATCAGGTTCAGCAGAGGCCAGGGTACTGTATTTCCAGCCTGTGCTTGGACACTCCTCGCCTGCCTCAGTGCTTCCCGGAGCTCCTCTGCGGTTGCATTGTGGCCGAAGGGTACACAATCTACCAGAAATGGGACCGCCTCCAGAGTTCCCATAACACCAATATCACTAAAGGAGGGTGCATAACCAAAGGTTTGCCTAGGGTGTCAAATACTCTTGCACTGGCCCTGATCCCATGGGGCTGGTTTGGCCTGCTGACTTTAAAAGACCACCATTTCCTAAACAAGGTCCATATTTAAATGGTTTCATTCAGGATGTGTAGACCCTTGAAAAAATGCTTTTGACATTTTACTGATGGTTTCAGCTGCATAGATACTAGTGTCATCTGAGAAGAGGTATTCTTACTCTAGCAGAGATAAGGCATGATAGAAGGATAGTATGGAGGAAGTTTGCACTGCCACTGCTTATATTGTACCTGCTCAGTTAAATGGATAATGTAACTTAAAAGTATGCTATCAGTTTCACACTTACATTGCCACCCAGAGTAAATTGACAGGAATCATTTGTAAAGCATGTCGAAAAAAGGAAAATATACATTTAATTTATTTTTCTTCTATGTATTTCAGGTTGCCTCAGGGTTTAATACCAATTGACTCCATTCAGAAAATCAATAAGTACCTCACTTCAATGAATATCAGCACAAATGACTCATCATCATCGGTTTATCAAGGTTTTGTTTTCTTCTTTTTTCACTTATTTGTATTTTTGCTTAAATATTTTCAAACATATGTTGGCAGAAGATATCTCATTCAATTAACCATTGTAGGAAGATCCCTGGTTGGCTTGCTGGCTGCATTCGGGAAGCTATAATGCTAGGGTCCATCTGTCAGGGGGGTCGACCTCCAGGGCCCTTGGTGTGGCCATGTCCCTAGTCATTTGCATTAAACCTCAAATCACAAGTATAAATTCCTGCGCAGGGGTGTCTCCCAGGAGGGGAAAGAAGATCAACAAATATTGGGGTAGATTTTCAAAGGGTTACGCACGTAATTTACGTGCGTAACCCCGAAAACCTGCCCCTATTTTGCATAGGCTCGGTGATGTGCGCAAGCCTCAGGACGCGCGTATGTCCTGGGGCTTTGAAAAAGGGGCGGGAAGGGGGCGTGGTGCCAATCCGGGGGTGGTCCAGGGGTGGGACTGAGGCCTCCAGCACAGCGGCTGTGCCGGGAATGGCGCGCCGGCAGCTGGCTGGCGAGCGCAAGATAGGCCTGATAGAGGCAGGTGTAAAATGTTTAACAAGGTAGGGGGGGGATTTAGGTAGGGCTGGAGGGTGGGTTAGATAGGGGAAGGGAGGGGAAGGTGGGGGGGAGTGGAAGAAAAGTTCCCTCCGAGGCTGCTCCGATTTTGGAGCGGCCTTGGAGGGAACGGCCATCAGGCCTCCCCTAGGGCTCGGCACACGCAAGATGCACAAGTGTGCACCCCCTTGCGCGCGCCGACCCTGGATTTTATAACATGCGCGAGGCAGCGCACATGTTATAAAATTGGGTGTACATTTGTGCGCACCGGGTAGCACTCACAAATGTACCCCGTGCGCGCTTCTCTTAAAATCTACCCCTATATATATATATATATATATATATATATATATATATATATATATATTAGGGATGTGAATCGTTTTCCATATCGTCTTAACGATAGAAATCGTGTGGCAGGGCAAGAAAATCGTCTTAGGCACGATTTTTTAGTTAAAAAATCGTTAAAAATCGTTTTTTTCCGATTAGTGCGCACTAACTCGAGTTAGTGCGCACTAACTGGGAGTTAGTGCGCACTAACTGGGAGTTAGTGCGCACTAACTGAAAATGATACAATTTGACACTTTTCAGGTCAGTTAAGGTCAGTTTAGGAATGAATATGTATTCCTATTGGCTGCCCTCTTATTTATTCATGTTACCAAGTTTCCTACTGACAGTATATGGGGGATGGGAAATGGAAACAGTTGGTAGCTTGACAAAACAAGTAATGTGATCAGTCAATGTGACTAGAACTTGTGCCCTAACCCTGATACCAGGGGTATTGTGATCTTCCTGCACACAGTGCCCTATCCCTATTAATACCAGGAGTGTTGTGATCTTCCTGCACACAGTGCCCTATCCCTAATACCAGGGGTGTTGTGATCTTCCTGCACACAGTGCCCTATTCCTGATACTGGGGGTGTTGTGATCTTCCTGCACACAGTGCCCTATTCCTGATACCGGGGGTGTTGTGATCTTCTTGCACACATCCCGATATCAGGGATAGGGCACTGCATGCAGGAAGATCACAACACTCCTGGTATTAATAGGGATAGGGCACTGCATGCAGGAAGATCACAACACTCCTGGTATTAATAGGGATAGGGCACTGCATGCAGGAAGATCACAACACCCCTGGTATCAGGGATAGGGCACTGTGTGCAGGAAGATCACAATACCCCGGAGGAGTGAGGGTCAGGCAGCTCCCCCCTGTCTGTGAAGCCAGCCTCTCACTAGTAATGCAGGGAGGGAGCTGTCTCAGACTTCACCATCCTCCCCCCCCCCCTTACCCACACACCATTCACTAGCTGGGACATGGGGAAGTCAGGAGTGAGGGTCAGGCAGCTCCCCCCTGTCTGTGAAGCCAGCCTCTCACTAGTAATGCAGGGAGGGAGCTGTCTCAGACTTCACCATCCACCCCCCCCCCCCCCCTCACCCACACACCATTCACTAGCTGGGACATGGGGGAAGTCAGGAGTGAGGGACAGGCAGCTCCCCCCTGTCTGTGAAGCCAGCCTCTCACTAGTAATGCAGGGAGGGAGCTGTCTCAGTCTTCACCATCCTCCCCCCCCCCCCTCACCCACACACCATTCACTAGCTGGGACATGGGGGAAGTCAGGAGTGAGGGTCAGGCAGCTCCCCCCTGTCTGTGAAGCCAGCCTCTCACTAGTAATGCAGGGAGGGAGCTGTCTCAGACTTCACCATCCTCCCCCCCCCCCTCACCCACACACCATTCACTAGCTGGGACATGGGGGAAGTCAGGAGTGAGGGTCAGGCAGCTCCCCCCTGTCTGCGAAGCCAGCCTCTCACTAGTAATGCAGGGAGGGAGCTGTCTCAGACTTCACCATCCTCCCCCCCCCCCCTCACCCACACACCATTCACTAGCTGGGACATGGGGGAAGTCAGGAGTGAGGGTCAGGCAGCTCCCCCCTGTCTGTGAAGCCAGCCTCTCACTAGTAATGCAGGGAGGGAGCTGTCTCAGACTTCACCATCCACCCCCCCCCCCTCACCCACACACCATTCACTAGCTGGGACATGGGGGAAGTCAGGAGTGAGGGACAGGCAGCTCCCCCCTGTCTGTGAAGCCAGCCTCTCACTAGTAATGCAGGGAGGGAGCTGTCTCAGACTTCACCATCCACCCCCCCCCCTCACCCACAGACCATTCACTAGCTGGGACATGGGGGAAGTCAGGAGTGAGGGACAGGCAGCTCCCCCCTGTCTGTGAAGCCAGCCTCTCACTAGTAATGCAGGGAGGGAGCTGTCTCAGACTTCACCATCCACCCCCCCCCCCTCACCCACAGACCATTCACTAGCTGGGACATGGGGGAAGTCAGGAGTGAGGGACAGGCAGCTCCCCCCTGTCTGTGAAGCCAGCCTCTCACTAGTAATGCAGGGAGGGAGCTGTCTCAGACTTCACCATCCACCCCCCCCCCTCACCCACACACCATTCACTAGCTGGGACATGGGGGAAGTCAGGAGTGAGGGTCAGGCAGCTCCCCCCTGTCTGTGAAGCCAGCCTCTCACTAGTAATGCAGGGAGGGAGCTGTCTCAGACTTCACCATCCTCCCCCCCCCTCACCCACACACCATTCACTAGCTGGGACATGGGGGAAGTCAGGAGTGAGGGTCAGGCAGCTCCCCCCTGTCTGCGAAGCCAGCCTCTCACTAGTAATGCAGGGAGGGAGCTGTCTCAGACTTCACCATCCTCCCCCCCCCCCCTCACCCACACACCATTCACTAGCTGGGACATGGGGGAAGTCAGGAGTGAGGGTCAGGCAGCTCCCCCCTGTCTGTGAAGCCAGCCTCTCACTAGTAATGCAGGGAGGGAGCTGTCTCAGACTTCACCATCCCCCCCCCCCCCTCACCCACACACCATTCACTAGCTGGGACATGGGGGAAGTCAGGAGTGAGGGACAGGCAGCTCCCCCCTGTCTGTGAAGCCAGCCTCTCACTAGTAATGCAGGGAGGGAGCTGTCTCAGACTTCACCATCCTCCCCCCCCCCCTCACCCACACACCATTCACTAGCTGGGACATGGGGGAAGTCAGGAGTGAGGGTCAGGCAGCTCCCCCCTGTCTGTGAAGCCAGCCTCTCACTAGTAATGCAGGGAGGGAGCTGTCTCAGACTGGTATCAGGGTTAGGGCACTGTGTGCAGGAAGATCACAACACTCCTGGTATTAATAGGGATAGGGCACTGTAAGAGATGACTGTAGTAGATTGAATAAAGATCTGATGTTTCTGCTCTCCTCACACCAAACAAAAACAACACACAAGCAGAGAAGCCCTTCTTACAAAGCTGAGCTAGTGAGTTAAGTAGGAGGAAAAGTAAACATACTGGTGCCAGTGTGGCTACTTAAAAAATACACTTACCAACAATCAATTACATATATTTGAACTGTGTACAGTTCCAGCCAGGACCACCTTTCTAAAATGCACAGTGATTGGCAAATTCAACATGCACTAGCATTTCAGGTGCCTGCTAACAAAAATAATAAACAAACAAGTTCTAGTCACGTGAGTGCTGATCATTACATTACTTTTTTTGTCAAGCTTCCAACTGTTTCCATTTCACATCCCCCCAACCATATTGGTAACATCAATAGATAAGAGCACAGCCAGCCAATAGGAATACATACATACATATTCATTCCTAAGTGACCTTTACTGACCTGGGAAGTGTGAACACTTTGTTTCATTTTCTGTTGGTGTTCGTTAGTTTCCAGTTCCATTTCCCATCCCCCCAACCATCACCTCAGTGGTAACCTTGGTAATATCAATAGATAAGAGGGCAGCCAGCCAATAGGAACACATATTCATTCCTAACTGACCTTCAGTGACCTGGAAAGTGTTTATTTGTATCATTTTCAGTTAGTGCGCACTAAATCGAGTTAGTGCGCACTAATGGGGAGTTAGTGCGCACTAACTCGAGTTAGTGCGCACTAACACGATTTAACGATTTTTAACGATAAATCGTTAGAATTTCTATTGTATCGTGTTCTATAACGATTTAAGACGATATAAACATTATCGGACGATAATTTTAATCGTTGAAAAACGATTCACATCCCTAATATATATATATATAGCAAGCAAAAAATTTTTGGCAATTCTACTTCTACTAGTGCTAAAGCTTATATGCAAAAAACCCCCAACGTGCAGCCGTAGGAGACCATAAGCACTATTATTGTATTTAATGAATCAATTCAAATATGTAATGTTTCTTAGAAATGTAAATCTTTTATTGACGACTTTAACAAATATGCTAATAATTTAAGTGAAAAAATGTATTACAAAACATTAAATATTTCAAATATACTAGAATCTACTTTTAGTCCAATTAGTTATGACCCCCAGTCCTCTCCTATACCTATCCTCAATCTTACCCTAATCGAACTAGATATACCCTAACCTCATTGATGTTATAATAGGTCTGTAGATTCTAGTATATTTAAAATATTTAATGTTTTGTAATACATTTTTTCACTTAAATTATTAGCATATTTGTTAAAGTCGTCAATAAAAGATTTACATTTCTAAGAAACATTACATATTTGAATTGATTCATTAAATACAATAATAGTGCTTATGGTCTCCTACGGCTGCACGTTGGGGGGTTTTTGTATATATATATATATATATATATATACACACACACACACACACATATGTACATTTATTTATTTATTTACTTACTTACTTACTTACTTACTTATTTATTTGAAAGCTTTTTTATACCGGCATTAGTGTGAAACATCATATCGGTTTACATTAAACTGAAAGATAGAAAATTACATGGAACAGGGAGTGGGGAAACGAGGACTAAAGAGAAATACATAATAAATGTGTGTGTGTGTACATAAATATACACACACACACACACACACACACACACACACATTTTTCCACTCTCCACTCCACTGAAGAAAAAAAATCTCAAAGTCCAATACTGATGTTTAATAATAGTTTTACTTCAGTTTAAAAATCAAAATCCATGCAAGAACTGAAAAAATAAGAAACAGCATTAGGAATATCAATGTCAGAAAACCCACGGTCTCCTTATCCATAGTACTCCTCTTTGGTATTCTTCTCTCCCCTGTACCAGCATCCGGCTCCAATATTTCTTCCCCTTAAAAGATAGCATAGTCCCGTTGTAATTCCAGTATCCAAACACCTTGTTCAGAATCTAAGGAATCAAACAACTCCTAAAAGAATGTCCAAAAAATGTAAGCCTCTTCATTCTCGCTAGCGATTTTTTTAGCAAAGACAGAAAGGGAAAAAACAAACAAACCAGAGACCCAGCCCTATCTGATTTCAGTGTTTTCCCCTCTGGCAGGAACTGGTTCCACTCCAAACATCCAAAAGTAGAAAAATCCTCCAAGCTCCAAAATCTATTCTAGAGAGACAGCTCAACTATGAAGCAGAGAAAACCCCCTCTCCTCCTGGTCAGTCCACCTGGGGGTTGGCAAAGACCAAAGCAATTGCTCAAGGGAAATTTTATACTCTCCAGAAAACTCCCCAAAAGCCTCTCACAAAAAGGTGCGATTAAAGCAAGGGGAGGATTCCAAATATGCCAATCCCCCTACAACTATGCTAGAAAAATTGAGCAAACACCTTAGTGACAGGCAAAGCTGGGTCACACCGTGAAATGAATAATAGGCTAACTTTAATATTTATAATGACTACAATATTTGAAATAGTAAACTGTGATACACGGTTGTGGCAGATATGACTATTCTGGCCTGAGAGATTGAAATGTGCCAACAGAACGCAATCACAAATATTTCAGTGTCAATTTTGTCAATATTTTTGTTTACCTGTTTGTAGTTCCTCAATGCCAATCACATAATAATATAATTAGTTTATGGAAAGTGTAAGGTATAAGATAAAAATAATACTTTGTACTTTATTTCCTTCATTTTCTCCATCTCTACAGTTAAACAGCTGTTCCTAAATCCCAAGCAAGTTGAATTGGAACTGTTTAACTTAGGAATTTCCAGTGAAAGTATTCAGGCCATGATGAATGTGAACATCCCAGATGATAAATTCCAGGTAGGAGTTCAGCCAAGATTTCTTACCTTACATGGGGGCTTATTTACTGAAGTGCAGTATTTATTAGAGATGTGAATCGTGTCCTCGATCGTCTTAACGATCGATTTCGGCTGGGAGGGGGAGGGAATCGTATTGTTGCTGTTTGGGTGTTTGAAGTATCGTGAAAATCGTGAAAATCGTGAGCCGGCACACTAAAACCCCCTAAAACCCACCCCCGACCCTTTAAATTAAATCCCCCACCCTCCCGAACCCCCCCCAAATACCTTAAATTACCTGGGGGTCCAGCAGCAGTCCGAAACGGCAGCGGTCCGGAACTGCCTCCTGCAATTGAATTGTGTTGTCTTCAGCCGGCGCCATTTTTCAAAATGGCGGCGCAAAATGGCGGCGGCCATAGACCAACACGATTCGACTGCAGGAGGTCATTCCGGACCCCCGCTGGACTTTTGGCAAGTCTTGTGGGGGTCAGGAGGCCCCCCCAAGCTGGCCAAAAGTCCCTGGGGGTCCAACGGGGGTCCGGAAAACGATCTCCTGCCGCAAATTGTTTTCCGTACGGAAAATAGCGCCGGCAGGAGATCGACTGCAGGAGGTCGTTCAGCGGGGGGTTCCGGACCGCCGCTGAACGACCTCCTGCAGTCGATCTCCTGCCGGCGCCATTTTCCGTACGGAAAACGATTTGCGGCAGGAGATCGTTTTCCGGACCCCCGCTGGACCCCCAGGGACTTTTGGCCAGCTTGGGGGGGCCTCCTGACCCCCATAAGACTTGCCAAAAGTCCAGCGGGGGTCCGGAACGATCTCCTGCAGTCGAATCGTGTTGGTCTATGGCCGCCGCCATTTTGCGCCGCCATTTTGAAAAATGGCGCCGGCTAAAGACAACACAATTCAATTGCAGGAGGCCGTTCCGGACCGCTGCCGTTCCGGACCGCCGCTGGACCCCCAGGTAATTTAAGGCATTTGGGGGGGGTGTTCGGGAGGGTGGGGGATTTAATTTAAAGGGTCGGGGGTGGGTTTTAGGGGGTTTTAGTGTGCCGGTTTTCCTGCCCTCCCCCTTCCCCCGATTTACGATTTTTTGACGATAAATCGGGGGAATTGGTATTGTATCGTGGCCCTAAAGATTTTTGACGATTTAAAATATATCGGACGATATTTTAAATCGTCAAAAAACGATTCACATCCCTAGTATTTATACCGCAGGATTTTCTGAACTGCGGTACTAAATACTAGGGATGTGAATCGTTTTTCTGACGATTTTAAATATCGTGTACGATATTTAAAAATTTGTCACATTTCGGAGCCCCCCGAAACAGATAGGAACCCCATGAATGGTTTGTGTGGTTTTTGAATCGTTTTGGAGAAGGGGAGAAAGGGAACACATCCAAACCCCCTCCCTCCCAAACTCACCCCACCCCTTTAAAGATAATTCTTTAGAATCCCCCACCCTGCCGACCCCTCCCCCCAAACTTTCTTAAAATATCTGGTGGTCCAGCGGGGTTCCCGGGAGCGATCTCCGGCTCTTGGGCCATCGGCTGCCATTAAACAAAATGGCGCTGATGGCCCTTTGTACTTACCATGTGACATCTTTAAACATGGCGCGGGCCATCCATTGCTTCTACCATGTGACAGGGGCCGGCCAATGGCACCGGTAGCCCCTATCACATGGTAAGGGCAAAGGGCCATCGGCGCCATTTTGTTTACTGGCAGCCAATGGCCCAAGAGCCGGAGATGGCTCCCGGAAACCCCGCTGGACCACCAGGTACTTAAAGAAAGTTTTTTGGGGGGTCGGGAGGGTGAGGGATTCTAAAGAATTCGATTTTAAGGGTCAGGGCTCAGGTGCAGGCGATTAAAATGCAACCGATTAAAACGCCATGAAACGGAATGCTACGAATTGCGGGAACAAAAATTTCCCACGACCTGTGTATGATTCCGATTCCAGCTATGATTCCAGACCCGATTCACATCCCTACGAAATACTGCAGTTTATTAAATCTTGTAGTAGTTTTCTACATGTCCATGGCTGTGGCAGCATAAGAACATAAGATATGCCATACTGGGTCAGACTAAGGGTCCATCAAACTCAGTATCCTATTTCTAACAGTGGCCAAACCAAGTCACAAGTACCTGGCAAGTACCCAAATATTAAATAGATCACAAGCTACTATTGCTTATTAATTACTGTAATAGCAGTTTAGGGATTTATCCTCTAGGAACTTATCCAAACCTTTTTTAAACCCAGTTACACTAACTGCTGTAACCACATCCCTCTGGCAATGAATTCCAGAGCTTAACTATGCACTGAGTGAAAAAGACATGCTATTATGCCTCCACATCCTGGGGCTACCATGTTTTAAAGGGGCTCCCCAGCCCCAGAAGAGACCCCCCCCCCCCAATGTAGTTTTCAAAAAATCCTTGGTAGTGGGAAATCCCTATCCCAACCCCCTTCCTGCACGATGACCTATTGAAAAAATAAAAATTAGTTGGAAGTACCCTTAGGTCCCATCCCCCAGTTAAGAAGCACTGTCTCCTTGACAAAAAATCCCCCACTCCTGAAGTGGCCCGACAGCTTTTAGGGATGTGAATCGGGCTTTGGATGATTGAAAATATCGTACGATATTTTCAAAATAGTCATAAATCGGGGGCTCCCCCAAAACGATAAGAAAACCCCACAAAATTGTTCGTGGGGTTTCTCTTATCATTTTGGGGGACGGCGGGAAAAACGGCACACAAAAATAACCCCTAAACCCACCCCGACCCTTTAAAACTAATCCCTTAGCTTCCCCCACCCTCCCAACCCCCCCAAAAAAACATTTTACAGGTACCTAATGGTCCAGTGGGGGTCCCGGGAGTGATCTCCCGCTCCCGGGCCGTTGGCTGCCACTAATAAAAATGGAGCCGATGGCCCATTGGTCGGCCCCTGTCACATGGAAGGGAGCACTGGATGGCCGGCGCCATCTTTAAAAATGGTGTGGGCCATCCAGTGCTCCTACCATGTGACAGGGGCCAGCCAATGGCATGGATATCCTGTGACATGGTAAGGGCAAAGGCCATAGGCACCATTTTTATTAGTGGCAGCCGACGGCCCGAGAACGGGAGATCGCTCCCGGGGCCCCCACTGGACCACCAGGTACCTGTAAAAAGTTTTTTGGGGGGTCGGGAGGGTGGGGAAAGCTAAGGGATTAGTTTTAAAGGGTTGGGGTGGGTTTTTTGATTATCGGCTCGGGCGCAGCCGATAAACAAAATCGCGTTCGAGCCGGACGAAAAAAAAAACACGATGTGAATTGGAACCGGAATCAGAACCAATTCCGGTTCCGATTCACATCTTTAACAGCTTTACTTTAAATACTGGTAGTCTAGTGAGGCAAAGGAGTACCTAGGATCAACTAGCCCCATTTTGAAAAATGGCACCTGTGATACAGGAGTAAGTATGGGACACTACCAGGAATTTACGTAAACTTTGGGGGAAGTCTGGGAGGATGGGGAGCATTTCTTTTCTGCCACTGAGGCAAGGCTTCTTAATTGGGAATTGGGGCTTAAGGGGGCTAAAGACTAATGCCTATTTTCCCAACAGTGGAGGTGCGGGAGAGGCGCTGGGAAAGGGGGTACCATTTAAACACCAAGGATTTTTTTGAACTCTCTAGTTGGGGAATTTTGCTGGGGCCATGAGGCCTTTTTAAATTCTGGCTCTGGGAGTATGGGAATGCATATGATATTAGTGTTTTGATGCTCCGGGGGGAAATTAGCTACATCTCTTCAAGTACAGCTATCTTTCCAGAAGTAGTGCACTATGTGAAGCTTTTTTTGCTTACTGCACTACTCACTTGCAGGCCAATAAGTTGCTTTGCATGCATTTGCACATAAATAAACTCATTTGCACACCACTGTACTGTGTTTGAGGGCCAAGAAATAACACACGGAACATGCAAGTTCCATATGTTGTTACCATTTTTGCTGCACTAACAAATTTTGATGCTCCATAAAAACTGTTTACCCCTCTTTAACACTTCAGTGGCACAGCTTAGAAAATTGGCTCCTTAGACTCTTGTGATTTAAAAATAGACACCAAATAATTTTTAAAAGTAACAAATACATTTCCAATGAATGTGTGAATTTTTTTTAAATTGGAAGAAAACATTGGGAAAAATTGCATTTCCTTAAGAATATCATATAACATTATCCCAGTGTTCAGTTTTACTGATTACTCCAAAATTATTGAGCTGCTTGTCTACATATGAAACTTGGCATGTGTATATCTGTGATTCTCAAAGCTTTGTAATCAAATTATCCATAAGACCAGTGGTAATGTTAACAGAATCTGCTGTCAAACTTCTAGTATGCAAATTTTAAAAATGTATCTTCAGCCTTCAGTTACTTACTGTGTGTATTATTAAAATATAATCCCTTTCAGTTTTGTGCACAAACCTCACTGAATGAAGTCATAGGCAATGCATGTTTAGTAAACCCTCTGTTGTTCAGGCAATTGCATAACTTGAATCTATTCTTCTGAAATGGAGCTCATTATTAATTTTTACCTTGTTGTCCCTATTACAGATTACTTTTTGGTTTAATACACTACATGAGTGCCGATATAATAACTCCATAGTTCCTAAGCAGTTTCGGGAGTTCTGTAATACGACATCTATGCAAGGCTTCCAGATGGCAATCATCTTTTTACGGCACGTAGATGTTTTTACCTTTATTTATCGGGTATGTATTCCATATATTGAATAGAGACCAACTGTGCATATACTGGCAAATAGTGATTAGGAGAAAGCCTAGGTAGCCCCTCACTTAACCCTTCCTTTGCAAACATGAAATGCTATATACAAACTAGAGGTGGGCACAACTTTAAAAAAGATTTGAGAGTTTTCTAATTTTTGTCAACATGAAATTAATGTGTACAAGCAAGATCAAAGGGTGGATCTGTTCATATGCCCTTGATAAATGCAGTTTCTCATCCAGTTGGCCAGAAAAGAGCTCTTAACCATCCTGATAGGAGATAGGAGGGCCTCCCCCGGCTCATGCACTGTTTTCCTTCTGTGGGGGAGGGTGGAGCGTACAGGTATATCTGAATCTAGAGAAGGGTAACCTCCTTCTCTTCTACATAATCTTCCTCTTGAAAAAAGAAGTTTTTATGAATTTAGGAAGAGAATTTGTCCCTGCATTTGCATATTTCTTGCTGCTAGAAGAGTTTCTCCTAACCTACACAACCAGGAGGCATCTCTTAATTCAGACTGAAATCTTAAAATCTGTGCATTTTGATCATCTCAATCTATGGGGGTAATAACTGATAAATGAATAGATTAACTCAGTGGATCTCAGATTATGATACACTGATCACAAAATTTGAAATTAGTTCATTTCTAAGCCAAAGATTATTATTGGTATTAAAAACCATGTTTTAATATTTTTTTATCAACTTGCTGAGGTGGTGTAGTCTGAAGCCAGGGCAATTAATGCAGTAGCAAGGTAATTCAGATGGGTTCCATCTGGAAGAGTGGCCAAAAGTTTGTGCCCGCAATGGCCACATTCCCCTTGGGTTGAGCCCTTGTGTGCTGGTGGCTGTCAGGGCTTAGGTAGTAGGCCCCAAACTAGGACTAAACAGGAACACAATATGAAGCACAGGTGAACTGGGAATGGGAAGTCCAAGTGAGATGGAGAAGTGAGGAATATGCTGGAGTCAATGCAGCAAGATCAACTATGGAAGCAAGACTCAAATGAGGAGGCTGGAGATTGAGAACCAAACTCTGGCAACCTGCTGACTAAAAACCTGGAAATTTTATGAGGCCAGAGCAAGATAGCTACTAGCAGGAAGTGCAGCCAAGGAACTGGGAGGTCTCAAAGCCCACAGATGCTCCTGATGATGGGAGGCAAGAACTGCCTATCAAGCCTCACAGTAATCCCTCCTTTCAAGGATAGCCTCTGGATATCCCTTAGACTGTCTTGCATGAAAATTTCTTAGAAAACGAGGTGCATGAAGATCATTAGCATCAACACAGGACCTTTCCTCGGGACCATAACCCTTTAATTAACCAGATACTTTCTCTCTTATGGGATACACTAGAATCCAGAATATCCTCCACCTTGAATTTGGGTTGACCATTGATGAAAACTGGAGCTGCAAGTATCTGGGGTCTAGCAAAAGGATCTGATGTAGATGATTTCATTAAAGAAGCATGATATAAGGAAGGAATCTTGAGGGAGTCAGGAAACTGGAGATGAACATAAGAACATAAGAAAATGCCATACTGGGTCAGACGAAGGGTCCATTAAGCCCAGCATCCTGTTTCCAACAGTGGCCAATCCAGGCCATAAGAACCTGGCAAGTACCTAAAAACTAAGTCTATTCCATGTTACCATTGCTAATGGCAGTGGCTATTCTCTAAGTGAACTTAATAGCAGGTAATGGACTTCTCCTCCAAGAACTCATCCAATCCATTTTTAAACACCGCTATACTAACTGCACTAACCACATCCTCTGGCAACAAATTCCAGAGTTTAATTATGCGTTGAGTAAAACAGAACTTTCTCCGATTAGGTTTAAATGTGCCACATACTAACTTCATGGAGTGCCCCCTAGTCTTTCTACTATCCGAAAGAGTAAATAACTGATTCACATCTACCCGTTCTAGACCTCTCATAATTTTAAACATCTCTATCATATCCCCCCTCAGCCGTCTCTTCTCCAAGCTGAAAAGTCCTTACCTCTTTAGTCTTTCCTCATAAGGGAACTGTTCCATTCCCCTTATCATTTTGGTAGCCCTTCTCTGTACCTTCTCCATCGCAATTATATCTTTTTTGAGATGTGGCGACCAGAATTGTACACAGCATTCAAGGTGCGGACTCACCATGGAGCGATACAGAGGCATTATGACATTTTCCGTTTTATTCACCATTCCCTTTCTAATAATTCCCAACATTCTGTTTGCTTTTTTGACTGCCGCAGCACACTGAACCGACGATTTCAATGTGTTATCCACTATGATGCCTAGATCTCTTTCTTGGGTTGTACCACCTAATATGGAACCCAGCATTGTGTAATTATAGCATGAGTTATTTTTCCCTATATGCATCACTTTGCACTTATCCACATTAAATTTCATTTGTCATTTGGATGCCCAATTTTCCAGTCTCACAAGGTCTTCCTGCAATTTATTACAATCTGCTTGTGATTTAACTACTCTGAACAATTTTGTGTCATTATATAAGACTTGATTCTTTTGTAGTGTCATAAGGGCATACAAATTTAAGGCCTAGATTGGTGCAGGAAAGTTTCAAGCATCTGGTAGACAATCAGATTTTATCGCCCACCTGGTACTTTGGTTCTCATAGACAATGACGGTCTGTGAATTTCTTCTGCCAAGTTATGGTTCTCTCCGGATCACTGCGCACCTGCATTTAGGTTCTCTGGAAATTTGAGACCATAACATCAGTCACAGAAACTTCAGTAGTCACTGCAGAAGGGAAAGAAACAGAGTTGCAAAGAAGGAGGACATTCCTGTAGATTCACTGACATGTGTTATCAAGACAGCTCCGGTAAAGCTTCAAGGCTTTAAAACATAGACTGTATTTCTGCAGCTGGCTGCTCTCTGCAGGACTTGTAATGCAAGATTTAGTTCTCATGCTCCAGTTCACAATAGACTTTTGGTTCATGCATCAGCTCTAAGACAACAGGCAGCCTCTAGTGCAAAGAAAAATTCAACATTTTAGCACGCAACCACATCTCCTCTCTTCTACAAAACCATAATCATGTGGCCACTCAGTTCAAGCATCTGTAATGTTGCTCCACATAGCTTGATGCATGCAGCGTTTGAAAGATAGTATTTTTACTGTCTCTCTCTTGTGCTCTTTCTGTCTTATCTCCTCAAAAGAAAATCAAAAGGGCCAACCCCCCCAAACAAAACACAGTCAGCCATTTGGTGGTGGGCCAGGAAGGCTACTTTCATCATGAAAGTATTAGCAAAGTGCAGTTTTACTCAAAATTTCAAAAAGTAGTGCAGTGAGCTGCTCCATACAGCAGGAATCTGGAGAAAACTGTCCATCAATAAAGTCTTTCAAACACACATACACACACACAAACATTTCAAAGACTTTACAGTTTGAATTAGCAACAAACACTATACCAGAACATAACATAAGAAATTACCATGATGGGTCCATCAAGCCCAGTATCCTTTTTACAACAGAGGCCAAACCAGGCCACAAGAACTGGCAAGTATCCAAACACCAAGCAGATCCCATAATACTGATGCAATTAATAGCAGTGGCTAATCCCTAAGTAAATTTGATTAATAGCAGTTAATAGATTTCTCCTCCAAGAACTTATCCAAACCTTTTTTGAACCCAGCTACACTAACTGCACCAACCACATCTTTTGGCAACAAATTCCAGAGCTTAATTGTGAGTTGAGTGAAAATGTGCTACTAACTAACTTCATGGAATGCCCCCTAGTCCTTCTATTATCCAAAGTGTAAATAACCACTTCACATCTATTCGTTCAAGGCCTCTCATGATCTTAAAGACCTCTATCATATCCCCCCTCAGCCATCTCTTCTCCAAGCTGAACAGCCCTAACCTCTTCAGCCTTTCATCATAGGGTAGCTGTTCCATCCCCTTTATCATTTTGGTTGCCCTTCTCTGTACTTTCTCCATCGCAACTATATCTTTTTTGAGATGCGGTGACCAGAATTGTACACAGTATTCAAGGTGCGGTCTCACCATGGAGCGATACAGAGGCATTATGACATTTTCCGTTTTATTAACCATTCCCTTCCTAATAATTCCTAACATTCTGTTTGCTTTTTTGACTGCTACAGCACACTGAGCTGACAATTTCAAAGTATTATCCACTATGATGCATAGATCTTTTTCCTGGATAGTAGCTCCTAATGTGGAACCTAACTTTGTGTCACTACAGCAAGGGTTATTTTTCACTATATGCAACACCTTCCACTTGTCCACATTAAATTTCATCTGCCATTTGGATGCCCAATCTTCCAGTCTTGCAAGGTCCTACTGTAATGTATCACAATCCGCTTGTGATTTAACTACTCAGAATAATTTTGTATCATCTGCAAATTTGATAACTTCACTCGTCGTATTTCTTTCCAGATCATTTATAAATATATTGAAAAGCACCAGTCCAAGCACATATCCCTGAGGCACTCCACTGTTTACTCTTTTCAACTGAGAAAATTGACCATTTAATCTTACTCTCTGTTTCCTGTCTTTTAACCAGTTTGTAATCCACGAAAGGACATCGCCTCCTATCCCATGACTTTTTAGTTTTCTTAGAAGCCTCTCATGAGGGACTTTGTCAAACGCCTTCTGAAAATCCATATACACTACATCTACCAGTTCACCTTTATCCACATGTTTATTAACCCCTTCAAAAAAATGAAGCAGGGGGACAAGATGGCCGACTCATAAGCTCACACAACTCCTCAGCTTCGCGTTAAAGTTTGTCCCGAGCTTTTCTTAGTTCTTCAATTTCTTTGGAAGTTAACTTTACAAAAGGATGCCTCGTACTAAAAGAAAAGCCCGGGTTCATGAGACTCTTACCTCAACGCCGACATCTGATGGAAGGCAAACGCAGATTGAGGAAGCTTTTGTGACCGGAGGGAGGGGTGCTGGCAAAATCGACGAGTAGCAGATGCCGATTGCCCTGGCCGAAGAAACATTCCTCAGCCCCGGAGTACCTAGAACTCCAAGCCCACTGTCTGGACCTTCTATGAGATCGGAGGATTTTCTGGAAAGACCAGCTGTTCCAGTTACCCCACTGACCACAGCTGCCCAGAGAATTGACAGCAGTACGCTGAGTGATTTGGTGAGCCGGATGCAGGACTCCATGGGCCAAATAGCCAAGGAGCAGAGGGGACAGAAACCAGACGAAGGTGAGAGAGAACTCCTGGAGGTAGGAGTAAAAGTTTTGGATACCAATGAAAATAACTTTGCAAGAGATTTGGACATCCAAAATGTGGATGTCTATTAACTCTTTAATGATGTTATTAAAGGAAAATATCAATAAAACTCAATGTCTTGAAAATAAAATAACAACTGTGGAAATTTCCATGAAAGAGCTTGAGAAGGAAATGACTGTAGTTAAAGAAGTCCAGGCTTATTTAATTAAATCGGAATCTATATTTACAAACAAAATGGAAGTATTGGAAAATGCGATGAACCAAATTTAAGATTCTTGAATTTCCTAAGTCACGGCTGTTACCACCCAAAGAATTGTTTAAAAACTATTTGATAAATGTTTTGAAATTTCTAGAATCTGCTATTCCAGCTATATCCAAGATTTATTATATACCATCCTTCAGAGATTCTAAGGAAAAAGGGGTACAACGAAATGAAGAAGATTTACCTTCACCTCTAAACTTAACAGAGATTCTGGAAAAGTCATTGGAGATGTCAATTGAGTCAAGGGCAACTCTCCTGGTAACTTTTACCTTTATATCGGAAAGAGACTCTGTGCTAAGACTTTACTTCAGAAATCTATCTCAGCAATTCTATGGTCAAGTAGTGAGAGTATTCCCCGATATAGTGAAAACAACCCAGGAGAGAAGAAAAAAGTTAAGGAATGAGGTGGTAACAAGGGGTGCAAAATTCAATTTATGTTACCCCTGTAAATGTATTGTTGTTTATCATAATACTAAATATATTTTTGTGGAACCAACATATCTCTGAGAGTATCTAAACTCACACTTCTAATATTGCTTCAGGGGGGATAGGCTAATATAGAAATATCAGTGGGATTATGCGTATCTTTATATTTGTATTTTCTTTAAATTCTGCTTCTTTAAAATCTTGTCCTCTCCCCTATCTTATGATATTCAGAGATGTATTTCCTTTTTTTGTTAACATGATATAATGTTATTAGTTAGTACTTTGTTTCTTTTTCTCTGTATTTTTCCAAGAACATTGTTTTGATGTTAATAATTATTGAAAATACAATAAAAATTAAATAAAAAAAAAATAAAGCAGATTTGTTAGGCAAGACTTCCTTTGAGTAAATCTATGTTTACTGTGTTCCATTAAACCATGTCTTTCTATATGCTCTACAATTTTGATTTTTAGAATAGTTTCCACTATTTTTCCCGGCACTGAAGTCAGGCTCACTGGTCTATAGTTTCCCGGATCGCCCCTAGAATCATTTTAAATATTGAGGTTACATTGGCCACCCTCCAGTCTTCAGGTCCAATGGATGATTTTAATGATAGGTTACAAATTTTACTAATAGATCATACATTTCATTTTTTAGTTCCTTCAGTACCCTAGGATGCATACTATCTGGTCCAGGTGATTTGCTACTATTTAGTTTGTAAATCTGGCCTACTACATCTTCCAGGTCCACAATGATTTGTTTCAGTTCGTCTGACTCATCACCTTGAAAATATTATGGTTATTGATGTTTGGTTTGATCCCTGGACACAGTGGCAGCTGACCATGCCTACGGGGGGCAGTCCCATGAGAGACCACAGTGTCAGGCTAGACTCTGGACACACAAACACATATTTGAATCTTTTATTAGACAGTTTTGAAACCACCAGAGGTGGCAGTAGTGAGTAGTGGATGTTTAGCCCGGCTGGCCAGGTCTCCCAAAGAACATTGGAACAACGAATCCTCTGCTCAGCTGTGCTGTAGTGGAAAGAGACTGAGAGTTATGAGTACACAATGAGAAGCATTCAGAGTCCCAGGTAGAATTAGGAGAAGCTCTGAGACAGGGAGAGCAGGCCCTCGAGGAGAGAGTACCTGGTCCCTTAGAGCAGAGAGACTCAGTTGTATTGTACTCACGTAGCAGTAACAGAGATTCCACTAGACAAGAGGTCTGTCACAGAACAGCGAGCAAGCCCTCGAGGAGCGAGTACCTGGTTTCAGTGAAGCAGTACTGTGGAATAGATGGCAGTTGTACTCACAGATGGAAACTGTTAGTGAAGTCTTCCAAGTAGTAAGGTTTGAAGATGCAGGCAGCAACTCAGAGAAACTGGGCCCTCGAAGAGTGAGTACCGGTTTCCTGATAGCACCTGAAAGAAGCAGAAGAGGCCCCCGAGGAACAGGTACCCCGTTAGCAACCCCGAAGGGTGTAAGAGTTCCAGATAGTGCTGGAGTGGCAGAGCACCTTCGGTACGGAGAGCAAATCCCATCCGTAGGGTTACGTTACTATCTCGATAAGCTAGCAAATACTGTAGGCTTAAATATCCGGGCAGCGTGACGTCATATCAGGGGGATCCCTTGAGGTTCGCGGCAACGTGGAAATAAAGATGAGAGCGGCGTGCGCGCGCGCGCCCTAAAGTACCTTGGAAGAGCATGGAGGGAGGAACACCAAAGCCAGTCCGGGGACGCCGGAGAGGACAGAAAACAGACGCAGTGGCAGCCAGCAGTCTGAGGTGAGCGGGAAGAGCCGCAAGTAGTAAGAGGTAAGCGGGGCGAAGCCATCGAAGACTGATGATCACAACAGAAAACCAGATCCAGAACTGGTATCTCCCCAACATCCTCATTAGTAAACACGGAAGCAAAGAATTAAGAACATAAGAATATGCCATACTGGGTCAGACCAAGGGTCCATTAAGCCCAGCATCCTGTTTCCAACGGTGGCCAATCCAGGCCATAAAAACCTGGCAAGTACTCAAAAACTAAATCTATTCCATGCTACTATTGCTAGTAATAGCAGTGGCTATTTTCTAAGACATCTTAACTAATAGCAGGTAATGGACTTCTCCTCCAAAAACTTATACAATCCTTTTTTAAACACAGCTACACTAACTGCACTAACCACATCCTCTGGCAACAAATTCCAGAGCTTAATTGTGCGTTGAGTGAAAAAGAACTCCAATTAGTTTTAAATGTGCCACATGCTAACTTCAAGGAGTGCCCCCCTAGTCTTTCTATTATCTGAAAGAGTAAATAACTGAATCACATTAACCCGTTCTAGACCTCTCATGATTTTAAACACCTCTATCATATCCCCCCTCAGGCGTCTCTTCTCCAAGCTGAAAAGTCCTACCCTCTTTAGACTTTCCTCATAGGGGAGCTGTTCCATTCCCTTTATCATTTTGGTCGCCCCTCTCTGTACCTTCTCCATCGCAACTATATCTTTTTTGAGATGTGGCGACCAGAATTGTACACAGTATTCAAGGTGCGGTCTCACCATGGAGCGATACAGAGGCATTATGACATTTTCTGTTTTATTCACCATTCCCTTTCTAATAATTCCCAACATTCTGTTTGCTTTTTTGACTGCCGCAGCACACTGAACCGATGATTTCAATATGTTATCCACTATGATGCCTAGATCTCTTTCTTGGTTGTAGCTCCTAATATGGAACCTAACATTGTGTAACTATAATATGGGTTATTTTTCCCTATATGCATCACCTTGCACTTATCCACATTAAATTTCATCAGCCATTTGGATGCCCAATTTTCCAGTCTCAGAAGGTCTTCCTGCAATTTATCACAATCTGCTTGTCTTTTAACTACTCTGAACAATTTTGTATCATCTGCAAATTTGATCACCTCACTTGTCATATTTCTTTCCAGATCATTTATAAATATATTGAAAATTACGGGTCCCAATACAGATCCCTGAGGCACTCCACTGCCCACTCCCTTCCACTGAGAAAATTGTCCATTTAATCCTACTCTAGTTTCCTGTCTTTTAGCCAGTTTGAGATCCACGAAAGGACATTCCCACCTATCCCATGACTTTTTACTTTTCCTAGAAGCCTCTCAAAAAGAAATTTGTCAATGCCTTCTGAAAATACAAATACACTACATCTACCGGTTCAACTTTGTCTACATGTTTATTAACTCCTTCAAAAATGTTAAGCAGATTTGTGAGGCAAGTCTTGCCTTGGGTAAAGCCATGCTGAATTTGTTCCATTAAACCATGTCTTTTTATTTGTTCTGTGATTCTGATCTTTATTTCCACTATTTTTCCTGGCACTGGTCAGGCTAACTGGTCTGTAGTTTCCAGGATCGCCCCTGGAGCCCTTTTTAAATATTGGGGTTACATTAGCCACCCTTCAGTCTTCAGGTACAATGGATGATTTTAATGATAGGTTACAAATTTTTACTAATAGATCTGAAATTTCATTTTTTTAGTTCCTTCAGAATCTTGGGGTGTATACCATCCGGTTCAGGTGATTTACTACTCTTCAGTTTGTCAATCAGGCCTACCTCATCTTCTTGGTTCACCGTAATTTGGTTCAGTCCATCTGAATCATCACCCATGAAAACCTTCTCTGATATGGGTATCTCCCCAACATCCTCTTCAGTAAACACTGAAGCATAAAAATAATGTTATCTTTCCGTGATGGCCTTATCTTCTCTAATTGCACCTTTAACCCCTCGATCATCTAACGGTCCAACTGACTCCCTCACAGGCTTTCTGCTTCAGATATATTTTAAAAAGTCTTTATTGTGAGTTTTTGCCTCTATGGCCAACTTCTTTTCAAATTCTCTCTTAGCCTGTCTTATCAATATCTTACATTTAACTTACCAATGTTTATGCATTATCCTATTTTCTTCTGTTGGATCCTTTTCCAATTTTTGAATGAAGATCTTTTGCCTAAAATAGCTTCTTTCACCTCTCCTTTTAACCATGCTGGTGATCGTATTGCCTTCTTTGCACCTTTCTTAATGTGTGGAATACATCTGGACTGTGCTTCTAGGATGGTATTTTTTAACAATGACCACACCTCTTGCACACTTTTTACCTTTGTAGCTGCTCCTTTCAGTTTTTTTCTAACAATTTTTCTTATTTTATCTAGTTTCCCTTTTGAAAGTTTAGCACGAGAACCATGGATTTGCTTACTGTCCCCCTTCCAGTCATTAATTCAAATTTGATCATATTATGATCACTATTGCCAAGCGGCCCCCACCACTGTTACCTCTCTCACCAAATCCTGTGCTCCACTGAGAATTAGATCTAAAATTGCTCCCTCTCTTGTCAGTTCCTGAACCAATTGCTCCATAAAGCTATCATTTGTTCCATCCGTGAACTTTATCTCTCTAGCTTGTCCCGATGATACATTTATAGAAACACAGAAACATAGAAATGACGGCAGAAGAAGACCAAACGGCCCATCCAGTCTGCCTAGCAAGCTATGCACTTTTTTTTTCCCTCTTACTTGTTACGCTTGGCTCTTAGTACCTTTTAGTTTTATTTCCCTTACACCCCACCATTAATGTAGAGAGCAGTGTTGGAACTGCATCTAATTGAATATGTAGTTTAGTTAGGGGTAGTAACCACCACAATAAACAAACTACACCCATGCTTTTGTTTCCTCGACTATGTAATTTAGTCCTTGCTGGCTGTTGTCTATATATATAGATACTCTTTTCTACATTGCCCCTGCCGTTGAAGCAGAGAGCTATGCTGGCTATGCGTTGAAGGTGAAGTATCAAACTTTCTCCCCTGCCGTTGAAGCAGAGAGCTATGCTGGATAAGTGTTGAAAGTGAAGTAACAGACTTTCTCCCCTGCCGTTGAAGCAGAGAGCTATGCTGGCTATGCGTTGAAAGTGAAGTAACAGACTTTCTCCCCTGCCGTTGAAGCAGAGAGCTATGCTGGATATGCATTGAAAGTGAAGTATCAGACTTTCTCCCCTGCCGTTGAAGCAGAGAGCTATGCTAGATATGCATTGAAAGTAAAGTATCAGGCTTATTTGGTTTGGGGGTAGTAACCGCCGTAACAAGCAAGCTACACCCCGCTTTTTTGTGAATGCAAATCCTTTTTTTTTTCCACATTTCCTCTTACCGTTGAAGCTTAGAGCAATTTTGGAGTCGCATTAACCGTGTGTATGTATATTGAATAAGGGAATTATCTCCAGGTAGTAGCCTTCATTCCCGCGAGCCACCCTCTCTTCATTCACGTCCTCTAGACTTGATGGATCCACAGTGTTTATCCCACGCCCCTTTGAAGTCCTTCACAGTTCTGGTCTTCACCACTTCCTCCGGAAGGGCATTCCAGGCATCCACCTCCCTCTGTTACGCTTGGGCTCTGGTCAGGAGGCGTGAACACCACCCAGCAGGGTGGCTCCAGGTGGAGAGAGACAGGAAGCTAAAAACAGTGTCTGGTTCCAGGCTGGGTCAAGGCAGGCAGCAATAAGCAGTGTCTAGTTCAGGCTGGGTCAGAGCAGGCGGCAAGGAGCAGAGTCTAAGTTCAGGCTGGGTCAGGGCAGGCGGCAATGAGCAGAGTCTAAGTTCAGGCTGGGTCAGGGCAGGCGGCAATGAGCAGAGTCTAAGTTCAGGCTGGGTAATGGGCAGGCGGCAATGAGCAGAGTCTAAGTTCAGGCTGGGTCAGGGCACAGTAAGCAGGGCAAGGCAGGTCAGAAGGCCCGTAGGCCACACACACACAGAAGGCCCGTAGGCCACACACCATAAGCGGGGCAAGGCAGGTCAGAAGGCCCGTAGGCCACACACACACAGACAGAAGGCCCGTAGGCCAAACACCATAAGCAGAGCAGGGCAGGTCAGAAGGCCCGTAGGCCACACGCACACAGAAGGCCCGTAGGCCACACACCATAAGCGGGGCAAGGCAGGTCAGAAGGCCCGTAGGCTCCACACACACAGACAGAAGGCCCGTAGGCCACACACCATCAGCAGAGCAGGGCAGGTCAGAAGGCCCGTAGGCCACACACACACACAGAAGGCCCGTAGGCCACACACCATAAGCAGAGCAGGGCAGGTCAGAAGGCCCGTAGGCCACACACACACAGAAGGCCCGTAGGCCACACACCGTAAGCAGAGCAAGCAGGTCAGAAGGCCCGTAGGCTCCACACACACAGACAGAAGGCCCGTAGGCCACACACCATAAGCAGAGCAGGGCAGGTCAGAAGGCCCGTAGGCCACACACACACACAGAAGGCCCGTAGGCCACACACCATAAGCAGAGCAGGGCAGGTCAGAAGGCCCGTAGGCCACACACACACAGAAGGCCCGTAGGCCACACACCGTAAGCAGAGCAAGCAGGTCAGAAGGCCCGTAGGCCAGGTGAGAACAACGAGGAAGGAGGCCCGAAGGCCAGGCAAGGCAAGGCAAGGAAAGGCCCGAAGGCCGCGCAGGGCAAGGCAAGGAAAGGCCCGAAGGCCGCGCAAGGCTAGAGCAGGGAGCCCAGGTGAGCTCGATGCCGAAGCACCGAGGCTACTGTCAGGCAGGGTTATAAGGACACACCCAGAGCACAGAGTGGACAGATAAGATGGACTGGGCCTGTCCGGAAAGCCAGCACTAGAGGGACCCCTGGTGGTGAGGCGGTTGCACTGCAGCCAAAACTGTAACACCCTCTCCGTGAAGAAATACTTCCTGACATTGGTTCTGAGTCTTCCTCCCTGGAGCTTCAGCTCGTGACCCCTGGTTCTGCTGATTTTTTTTTGACGGAAAAGGTTTGTCGTCTTTGGATCGTTAAAACCTTTCAAGTATCTGAAAGTTTGAATCATATCACCCCTGCTCCTCCTTTCTTCCAGGGCGTACATATTTAGATTCTTCAATCTCTCCTCATAAGTCATTCGATGAAGACCCTCCACCTTTCTGGTCTCCCTTCTCTGTACCGCTTCCATCTTGTCTCTGTCTCTTTGTAGATATGGTCTCCAGAACTGAACACAGTTCTCCAGGTGAGGCCTCACCAAGCACCTGTACAAGGGGATAATCACTTCCCTTTTCTTACTCGATATTCCTCTCTCTATGCAGCCCAGCATTCTTCTGGCTTTTGCTATCCCTTTGTCACATTGTTTCGCCAACTTCAGATCATTAGACACTATCACCCCAAGGTCTCTCTCCTGCTCCGTGCACATCAGCCTTCCCCCCCCCCCCCCCCCCATAGAATACAGTTCATTCGGATTTCCACACCCCATATGCATGACTTTGCACTTCTTGGCATTGAATCTCAGCTGCCATATCTTCGACCACTCTTCCAGCTTCCTTAAATCCCATCTCATTCTCTCCACTCCTTCCGGTGTGTCCACTCTGTTGCAGATCTTAGTGTCGTCCGCAAATAGACAAACCTATTTTTGTGTTTACCCAGTGTTGTATTTACCTAGTGTTGTGGTTTAACTGTTTAGTGGACCCTTGGGCCAGCCTGCCGGAGACTAGGGTAAGGTGGACTATTGTCTCCGTATGAGAGGGAGCAGGCAGGGATGTGGACACCAGGCCAGGTGAAGGAGCTGGCCTTCACACAGGGAGTCCGTACTCCCAGGAGAGCCTGTGGGAGTCAAGGGATAGGGCTAGGAGAACAGAATAGGTGTCTTCACCCTGGAAGCCGAGACTCCCCCGGGAGGAACCCGTAGGAGCCCGGCCGCTGAGACTTAGGCGAGTGAAGACACTGTGAAGATGAACCAGGATTAAGCAGGTATCTTGGCTGGAACTGAGGCAAGGCACAGAAGCAGGAACCAGGCTGGAACTCAAGCAGGGTACTGAGGCAGGAACCTGGCAGGAACTGAAGCAAGACACAGAAGCAGGAACCAGGCTGGGACTGAAGCAGGGTACTGAGGCAGGAACCTGGCTGGAAATGAAGCAAGACACAGAAGCAGGAACCAGGCTGGAACTGAAGCAAGACACAGAAGCAGGAACCAGACTGGAACTGAAGCAGGACACAGTAGCAGGAACCAGGCTGGAATGGAAGCAGGCTACAATCGAGAAGTTAGCGAACTCCGAGGCACACAGCAACTAGGAACCGCAAGGTAACCTCGTTACAAGGCGTCTGATAGAGGCAGGCGCTGACCTTACATACCCGCCGGCATCTGACATCACGGGAGCGGGTGGAGCATTGAGTGGTGGGAAAGGGCCTATATCTTCGGCCTCTTTGCGCGTGCTCGCGCCTAGGAGGAGGGCGGCTAGCTTGGGCGTCCCGATGGCGTTGCCCCCGCAGGGACACCACCGAACAGGCCCGAAACCCGGTGAAGCCCTCCAGCAAGACTGGACCCGATGCCAAGAGCCATGAGGTAAGGCCCCGGTCGCGAGTGCCATGATCGGGACCGCAACAGTATCTCCCCTCTTACGCCCCCTCTTAGCAGGTCCGGGTTTACCTGGGTGCTGACGATGAAATTGTCATAGAAGCTCTTTATCCAGGATGTTGCGGGCTGGTTCCCATGTGTTGTCCTCGGGGCCACAGCCCTCCCAGGCAAGCAGATATTCCCAGCGTCGGTGATGGAACCGTACGTCTAGAACTGCCTGAACTTGATAGGTAGGCTCATCCGGCACCGATGGATCTGTGGAATCAGGAACTCGAGGATGATACCTGGAGAGAACAAGAGGTTTCAACAAAGAAACATGGAACACATTGTGTATATGCATGGAGGAGGGTAGGTGTAACCGATAAGATACTGCCCCTACGCGCTCAGCAATACGGAAGGGCCCACAGTATCTTGGAGCTAGTCTTCAAGACGGGATTCGAAGCTGAAGATTCCTTGTGCTGAGCCAAACCTGGTCTCCAGGAAGGAAGATAGGCGCCGGCTGCCGGTGCTTATCTGCCCATCTCTTAGTGGCCTTGGCCGCTTTAGCAAGTTTTCTCTGGATAGACATCCATAGCGAAAGTAATTGTCAGGCGGAGAGTTGCACCGCGGGTAACGCACTAGGAAGAGGCAGAGGTAGTGGCGGTCGCAACTGTTTCCCATAATCTATAAGAAAGGGCGAGCTTCCTGTAAACGAATGTGTATGGTTGTTATATGAGAATTCTGCCCATGGCATTAGCTTTGCCCAATTGTCCTGTCTCTCATTGACAAAAGAGCGAAGAAACGTCTTCAGGGTTCGGTTGGTGCATTCCGTCTGCCCATTGCTTTGGGGGTGGAATGCTGACGACAGGCTGAGTTGCACATTGAATCTCTTACACAAGGCTCTCCAATATTGGACGGTGAACTGAGGACTTTGATCGGACACTATGTCCTGCGGTAGGCCGTGGATCCTAAAGATGTGTTGTGCGAATAGGTTAGCCAGCTCCGGGGCTGATGGTAATTTCGGCAAGGGAATGAAGTGAGTCATTTTGGAGAACCGGTCCACAGTCACCTAGATGATTGTGTTCCCTTTGGAGACTGGGAAGTCTACCACGAAATCAGTGGAGATGTGAGTCCATGGTTCTACCAGGATGGGTAATGGCTGCAGTAGGCCCCAAGGTTTCCCTGTGCATGGCTTCTGCAAGGTGGGACAGGAATCCATAAATGCGCGGACATCTTGTTTTATCATTGACCACCAGTAGAACCAGTTGACCAGGTCAAGAGTCCTTTCACGGCCAGTATGGCCCCCTGTGAGGGAGTCATGGGCGCAGACGAGAACCGCTCTACAAGAGCATCGTGGAACTACGGTCTTCCCTAAGGAATACACCGAGGTCACAGAAAGATTGATTTTTGCGGGGTCCAGGATATACTGTGGCTGTTCCTCAGCCTCTTCCAATTCGGTGGAATGTGACAGGGCGTCGGCACGGACATTCTTGGAGGCTGGCCGATAACGCAGTGTGAAATTAAAGCGGTTGAAGAACAGGGACCAGCGGGCCTGTCTCGGGTTCAGGCGTTGTGCGTGACATAGGAACTCTTAAGTTCTTGTGGTCGGTGTATACCTTAATGGGGTGGTTGGCTCCCTCCAACCACTGCCTCCACTCTTCAAAGGCAAGCTTTATGGCCAGCAACTCCTTGACTCCTATGCAGTAGTTGTTCTCAGCGATTGAGAATCTCCTCGAAAAGTATGAGCATGGTAGTAGTTGTCCAGAGTCGGAGTACTGGCTGAGCATGGCCCCAACCACAACATTGGAAGCGTCCACCTCCACCACGAATGGTCGGAGTGGATCAGGGTGGCGGAGACAGGTATCCTGCAGGAAAGCCTCCTTGAGGGTTTCAAAGGCTTGACAGGCGGAGTCGGGCCAGTCTACCGCATTGGCTCCCTTCCGGATAAGGGCAGTGAGCAGAGCCACAATACGTGAATAGTTCGGGGTGAAATGTCTATAAAAGTTTGCAAAGCCGAAGAAGCGTTGTAACGCCTTTAAGCCTCTCGGCCGAGGCCAGTTTCTGATGGTGGCTACCTTCTCTGGGTCCATTTGGAATCCGGAGGCAGAGACTATGTAGCCCAGGAAAGGCAGAGAGGTTTTCTCAAAAGTACACTTCTCCAGTTTAGCGTACAGACCATTGTCTCTGAGGATCTGTAAGACCTGATGAACCTGCTGGCGGTGTGAAGGTAGATCATGGGAGTAAATTAATACATCATCATGATAGACTATGACTGAGGTGTTCAGGAGGTCTCGCAGTACCTCATTCATCAGGTGCTGGAATACCGCAGGGGCATTGCATAGTCCAAAGGGTATCATGAGGTACTCATAGTGCCCATCCCTGGTGTTAAAGGCGGTTTTCCACTCGTCCCCAGGACGGATTCGGACCAGATTATAGGCACCTCGCAAGTCTAGCTTCGTGAAAATCTTTGCCCCTTGCAGTCTATCTAGGAGTTCTGGTATTAACGGGAGGGGGGTAACGATCCCGCTTCGTGATCGCGTTAAGGCCCCGATAGTCTATGCATGGCCTTAGTGAGCCGTCCTTCTTACTCACAAAATAGAAACCCGCCCCAGCTGGCGATTTGGACGGGCGGATAAAACCTTTAGCCAGGTTCTCCGAGATGTATTCAGACATGGCCCGGGTCTCGGATAGAGACAAGGGATACACCCTACCCTGAGGAGGCGTTGCTCCGGGTAGTAGATCAACGGCACAATCAAAAGGACGGTGCTGGGGAAGGATCTCCGCCTTTGCTTTAGAGAATACGTCGGAAAAGTCTTCATAGGGCGCAGGAAGACTGATGGCAGTGTGCAGAAGAGGAAGGCCGGGAGCCTTGGGCACCTTCAGGCAGTTGGCGAAACAGAACAGACTCCACTTAGTAATTTGCAAGTTATCCCATTGGATGGTGGGAGAGTGTTTCTGTAGCCATGGCAACCCTAGCAACATGGGGTGGACGACCTTCTCCAATACCAGGAAGGCTATCTCCTCCAAATGGATCGCCCCGGTGCGTATGGTGATAGGTGCCGTGGAAGCTGTGATGCGGCCTGGAAGGAGGGTTCCCTGGATGGAGGTAATCCACAGAGGTGTCTCCCGACACTGTGTGGGGATCTGCAACTGGTGTACCAGATCCTTCAGAATGAAGTTACCTCCAGCTCCGGAATCCAGGAAGGCGAGGGTTTCCAGGGACCCTCCCGGGTACTCCAATAACAGGTACCGTATATTGAGGAGCCGCAGCACAACCTAGGAGGAGCTCCTCACGACCTCCTAGGTTCTGGCGTTTTTCGAACGCTCCTGGCAGCGCTCCAGGAAATGGCCTTTCTGACCGCAATAGAGGCAAAGGCCCAGTGTGCGGCAACGTTGTCTCTCCTCAGCGGAGAGTGGGGTACACCCCAACTGCATAGGTTCACTGGAAGTGGTCTCTGGACACACAGCCTTAGGAGAGGACAATATCTTAGAGGACGCAGAAGCCAATGAAGGAGTGCGTCTGACCGGCCTTAACTCTCTGGCCCTCTGCTGGAGGTGACGGTCGATGCGGGCCGCCATTTCTATAAGACTATTAAGTTCCTCGGGGAGGTCACGGGCGGCTACCTCGTCCTTGATACGCCCAGCCAGGCCCTCCAGGAAGATGGCTCTGAGGCTGTCATCCCGCCATCCCACTTCTTGGGTGAGTGTGCGAAAATCCATGGCGTAATCCGCCAAGGAGCGTACTCCCTTGCACAACTGCAGCAAATCAGTTGTGACGGTGGCTAGTCTAGCCGGCTCATCGAAGGCTTGTTTGAAGTTGGAGATGAACCGTGGCAAATCCTCAAGCGAGGAGTCATTATGTTCCCAGAGCAGGGATGCCCAAACTAGCGCCTTCCCATCTAGCAAGAACAGGATGTAAGCTACCTTGACCACATCGGTAGGGAACTGCTGAGGCAGCAGGGAGAACCGTATGAAGCATTGGTTCAAAAACCCCTCGACATGTTTTCGCTTCCCCAGCATAGCGTGAAGGTGCGGGCAGCTGAGTAACCGCTAGAGTTTCCCTCTTGAGCCGGTGGCGCAGTGAGCGGAGGGTCCGTGGGCATTGTATCTAGGCGGAAGGCATAGATGGTAGGAGACAGCGCCCACTCACTCCACAATGGCAAACGGGCCAATATACCAGGGAGTCAAACGCATGGAGGGAATCCGCAACTGAATGTTCTTGGTGTTTAACCATACCTTATCCCCAGGGCGAAATACTGGAGCAGGATGTTGCAGTCGGTCTGCATATTTTTTTGAGGTAGCAGCGGTCTGTCATTATCTCTCCCGAGTGGACTTCCAAAGGATATGTAGCTGTCGAGCTGAGATTTGTGCTGCAGGAGACGAGACCGTCAGAGGCAAGGTCAATGAAGGTCTGAGTTGTTTCCCATAGACCAAATGAAAAGGAGGCTTATTAGTGGCAGAATGTCGATGGAAGTTATAAGAAAATTCTTCCCATGGCAGCAGAGCCACCCAGTCGTTTTGTTGGTCGCCTACAAAGGCTCTTAGGAAAGCTTTCAAGGTTCAGTTCGGGCGTTCCACTTGACCGTTGCCTTGTGGATGAAAGGCTGTAGTGAAGTCTAGTTGGACCCCAAACTTCTTGCAGAGCGCTGTCCAATATTTGGCCATGAATTGCGAACCTCGGTCCGAGGCAACATGGAGAGGGTGTCCGTGTAGGTGAAAGATATGCTGGGTAAAGAGTTGCACAAGTTCAGGCGCGGTTGGTAACTTGGCAAGGGGCATGAAATGAGCCATCTTTGAAAATCTTTCAACCGTGACCCATATCACAGTCTTTCCCTCTGACGGAGGCAGGTCCACTACAAAGTCCATGGAGAGATGAGTCCATGGCTCAGTGGGAATGGGTAACTGTTGGAGGAGGCCCCAGGGATGGCCAGGCAGGGTTTTTTGTCGAGCACATGTAGGGCAAGACTTTACATACAGAAGTACATCTTTCTTTACTTGAGGCCACCAGTAATATTTGGTCAATAGCTCTAAGGTCCGAGCAGTTAATGAGTCGTGGGCCCATGATAGTACTTCTTGTGCAGGTGAGCAGGCACTACCATCTTGCCTAGAGGCACAGCCTCTGAAGCTTCCAGAAGGACTTTGGCCAGATCTAAAATGTATTGAGGTGGTTTGGGGATGTCTTCAGTCTCAGCAGTGTGAGAGAGGGCATCAGCCTGAACATTCTTACATGCTGGTCTGTAGCGGAGGAGGAAGTTGAACTGGCTGAAAAATAGAGACCAGCGAGCTTGCCAGGGGTTGAGGTGTTGGGCATGACACAGAAACTCTAAGTTCTTGTGGTCAGTATAAACAATTACAGGATGTTGGGCCCCTTCAAGTCACTGGCACCACTCTTCAAAGGCCAGCTTAATTGCCAACAACTCCTTGTCACCGATACTGTAGTTCCTCTTGGTGGGAGAGAACTTCTGGGAGAAGTATGGGCATGGCAAGGATTTACCTACCCTGGATACTTGGCTTAAGACCGCTCCTACAGCAATGTCAGATGCATCTACCTCGACGACAAACTGATGTTGAGGGTCTGGATGATGGAGACACACACATCCCGAAGAAAGACTCTCTTTAGTTCCTGGAAGGCCTCTTGCGCCACCTAAGGCTAATTTCTGTCGTCTGCTCCTTTTCTGGTAAGAGTGGTGAGTGGAGCCACTACTTGGGAGTAGCGTGGAATGAATTGGCGGTAGAAGTTGGCGAAGCCTCGGAAACTTTGAAGAGCCTTCACCCCCATAGGGCGAGGCCAATCCTTAATAGCTGTCATCTTCTCTGGGTCCATATAGAAGCCGGTAGAGGACACAATGTATCCAAGAAATGGCAGGGATGTTTGCTCTAGTTTGGCAAAGAGAGCAAAGCCTGAGATCCCCCAGGAGGAGCCCATGAGGATCCGAGCCGCTTGGACTTATTGGTAGTCTCCTGTAGCAAGTGTCTGGAGAGATGTTCCGAAGAGTGAAGATGAGGAAGCTGGAGCCAGGAGGCCGACTGGAACTTCACCACTGGAAGCCCATTGTCCCCCCGGGAGGAGCCCGTGAAGACCCGAGCCGCTTGGACTTAGGCAAGGCCTCCTGGATGGAGCGAGCAGGATACTGGAGAACGAGCTGAAGTCAGAAGCCAGGAACAAGCCGAAGTCAGAAGCCAGGGACAAGCCAAAGTCAGAAACCAGAAACAAGCCGAAGTCAGAGTAGCAACTAGAGACTCTAAAGTGAGTGAACCTCGTTGCAAGGGCAGGAGTGGAGTTGGTGCAGGGTTTAAATACCCTAGGAGCGTCTAACGTCACTCCTGGGCAGTGCAGTGCTTTCCCGCGCTGGCCCCTTTAAGAATCGAGCCCCTGAGTGCGCGTGCACCTAGGGGGCAGTGCCAGCTCTGAAGCATCGGCGGCATCTCCCTCGAGGATGGAGCACCGTGGATTGAAGCCAGGAAGGCCTGTGTAGGCCGAGTTAGACTCTGTAGCGACCCGGACCGTCCCTAAGGTAGGTGGAGGGACCGGTGCACAGCCCGGGACTGCAACAATTGCTCTCTGCTTAAACAGCAAGAGAGAAGAGATAATGAGGAATTGGACTCAGACAGTAACCAACAAGGGCCCTGAATTTTAACGGTTTGGAAACTTGTAACAGGGTAACTTGTGTTCCATGGCAGATGCCACCCTCTGATGCTGCCATTATAGCAGAGTCCTGTATGGCGCAGCTGATGCTACCATAAGTTTGCTAGGTAGACTGGATGGACCATTTTGTCTTCTTCTGCCACCATTTCTATGTTTCTAAGTTTTGAGACGGGGAGGTAGTATTGGCCTAGCAGGAGCTAGGTGGGAAGAGGGGCTGACTAGGGCCTGTAATACTGTGATCTGTTTTTAATTTAAACACCAGTTCACCACTTAAGTGGCTATATTCTTTTGGATATAGCCTGGTAAGTCTAAAGTCTACAGTTAGCTGGATATCTTTAATCAGGAATATTCAGGGGGACATTTATTCCACTGAATATCCAGGACAAGGTATCTGTCTAGCCTTAGCCAGATAACTTGACCTCCAAATGGTCTACTGAATATTGAGCTCATCATAACCCAAGAAGTGGAGCCTCCTTTGGTCAAACACACATATCTTAAATTTAGTGAAGAGATGGTGTTCTCAAAGTTGAGAAAGAACATCCTGTGGTGAAGTCAGGAGAAAAATAACAGGATGTCATCAAAGTAAATAACCACATACTGTGAGAGGTTGTCTCAAAACACATCATTAACAAAAGCTTGAAAGACAGCAGAAGTGTTACAGAGTTTAAATGACATGACAATGGCCATGCCTGGAATTAAAATCAGTTTTCCTCTTGTTGAATCTGATTGAGGATATAAGCAACCTGAAAATCCAATAAGAGAAAATCTTAGCTCCTTGTAACCTGCTAAAGACTTCAGAAATTATTGGGAAAGGATAACGATTTTTGACAGAAATTTGTTAAGACCCTGGTAGTCAATGCAATGACTAAAGAATCCATCCTTCTGTACAAGGAAGAATACTGCTCCTGCAAGGAACTTTGAAGGATGATAAAGCCATGAGACAGGTTTCCTGTATGTGCTCCTGCTGACTGGAAGCCTGGAAATTATATGCAGTTCGTCCATACAGGAAACAGGATGACCTTCAGCAGGAAGTATGGACTAAGAAGTTTGGAGGAATGAGCAGCTAGTCCCCAGAGGCCCCTGCTGGCAGGAGGCAAGAACTAGCTATCAAAACTGCATCAAAGCTATCAAAGCCTTCTCTATATTAAAAACTGAAGAAGTTCTTGAGAAAAACATTGAAGTGTTACCAGAAATGAGAGAAAAAACACAATGCATGCAGTATTTCAAGATCCATAACCAAAAGAAAAATCTAATTCAGATGAATAACTCTGTCAACAGTGGCACAACTACAAAAAGAGAGAGTGAAGTGAATAGCAAATCTCAACTAATATCTTATAAGGAGTCCAGGAAAAGCAATAACCTTAAAGAGAGTACCTGGAAGGCTATGACCACAAATGCTCATAGTTTGGGAAATAAAATCCCAGATCTGCAGGCCCTAATGGCTGAGGCAGAATTGGACATTGTTGCTATCACAGAGACATGGTTCACAGAATCTCATGATTGGGATACAACAATACCAGGCTATAACTTGTTAAGGAAGGACAGAGAGGATAGAAAAGGGGGAGGTGTGGCTCTTTATGTCAGAAACAACATCCAAGCATCTGAGCTACAAGGAAGTTGGGGTAAGGAAGAAGCTCTATGGCTCGACCTAAAAAAAGATGACGGAGCGTCCATTTATATTGGAGTGGTTTACAGGCCTCCAAACCAAAAGGAAGAGCTGGACAGAGACCTGGTTGAAGACATCCATAAGATAGGTAAGAAGGGAGAAGTGGTGATCGTGGGTGACTTTAATATGCCAGATGTAGACTGGAAAATCCCATCTGCAGAAACTAAAAATAGCAGAGCGATAGTGGATGCCATGCAAGTATCTTTGTTCAAACAAATGGTGTTGAAACAAACCAGAGAAGGAGCTATACTCGACTTAGTGCTCACTAATGCAGATAATGTCTCAGATGTCCAGGTGGGCGCCCACCTCAGCAGCAGTGATCATCAAACGGTATGGTTTAATATCACTAAAAGAATAGGGAAAAGAACCACAAAGACCCAGTTTTACAGTTCAAAAACACAGACTTTGAGGAAATGGGGAAGTACCTGGAGGAAGAACTTAAAGGATGGGAGAACGAGAGAGATGTGGATCAGCAGTGGACCAATCTAAAAGGAGCAATCACCAAGGCAACTGCTCTATATGTTAGAAATGTAAAGAAAAGCAAAAGAAAATTGAAACCTATCTGGTTCTCAAAGGAGGTGGCTGACAAAATTAAAGCTAAAAGAACAGCATTCAAGACATATAAAAGATCCCAAAGGGAGGAACACAAAGAAGAATATTTGTATCAACTGAGGGAGACAAAGAAATTAATCAAGTTGGCAAAAAGTCAAGTGGAAGAGAGGATTGCCAAGGAGATAAAAAATGGTGACAAAACATTTTTCAGATACATCAGTGAAAAGAGAAAGGTCCAAAGTGGTATAGTGAAATTGAAAGGTGGTAATGATCAATGTGTGGAGGGAGACGAAGAAATGGCAGAAATATTAAACGAATACTTCAGCTCTGTGTTCACTAAAGAAGACCCTGGAGAAGGACCATCTCTACACAACAAGAAACTGGAGGGAAGTGGAATAGATGAAAATCCTTTTGCAGTAGAAAATGTGTGGGAAGAGCTAAAGAACCTGAAAGTGGACAAAGCCATGGGGCCTGATGGGATTCATCCAAGGATATTGAGGGAGCTCAGAGATGTTCTGGCAGCTCCGCTGTGTGACCTGTTCAATAGATCCCTAGAAACGGGAGTGGTGCCGAGTGATTGGAGAAGAGTGGTGGTGGTCCCGCTTCACAAGAGTGGGAACAGGGAGGAGGCTGGCAACTACAGACCGGTCAGCCTCACTTCGGTGGTGGGAAAAGTAATGGAGTCACTGCTGAAAGAGAGAATAGTGAACTATCTACAGTCGGGAGAATTGATGGACCAGAGGCAACATGGATTCACCAGGGGAAGATCCTGTCAGACAAATCTGATTGACTTTTTTGACTGGGTAACCAAGGAATTGGATCAAGGAAGAGCGCTCGATATCATATACTTGGATTTCAGCAAAGCTTTTGACACAGTTCCGCACAGGAGACTGGTGAATAAAACGAGAAGCTTAGGAGTGAGTGCCGAGGTGGTGACCTGGATTGCAAATTGGTTGACGGACGGAAGACAATGTGTGATGGTAAATGGAACCTTCTCTGAAGAGAGAGCGGTTTTAAGTGGTGTACCGCAAGGATCGGTGTTGGGACCGGTCCTGTTCAATATCTTTGTGAGCGACATTGCGGACGGGATAGAAGGCAAGGTTTGTCTTTTTGCGGATGACACTAAGATCTGCAACAGAGTGGACACGCCGGAAGGAGTGGAGAGAATGAGACGGGATCTAAGGAAACTGGAAGAGTGGTCGAAGATATGGCAGCTGAGATTCAATGCCAAGAAGTGCAAAGTCATGCATATGGGGAGTGGAAATCCGAATGAACTGTATTCGATGGGGGGGGAAAGGCTGATGTGCACGGAGCAGGAGAGGGACCTTGGGGTGATAGTGTCTAATGATATGAAGTCTGCGAAACAATGCGACAAGGCGATAGCAAAAGCCAGAAGAATGCTGGGCTGCATAGAGAGAGGAATATCGAGTAAGAAAAGGGAAGTGATTATTCCCTTGTACAGGTCCTTGGTGAGGCCTCACCTGGAGTACTGTGTTCAGTTCTGGAGACCGTATCTACAAAAAGACAAAGACAAGATGGAAGCGGTACAGAGAATGGCGACCAGGAAGGTGGAGGATCTTCATCAGATGATGTACGAGTAGAGATTGAAGAATCTAAATATGTACACCCTGGAGGAAAGGAGGAGCAGAGGCGATATGATACAGACTTTCAGATACTTGAAAGGTTTTAATGATCCAAAGACAACGACAAACCTTTTCCATAGGAAAAAAATCAGCAGAACCAGGGGTCACGATTTGAAGCTCCAGGGAGGAAGATTCAGAACCAATGTCAGGAAGTATTTCTTCACAGAGAGGGTGGTGGATGCCTGGAATGCCCTTCCGGAGGATGTGGTGAAGACCAGAACTGTGAAGGACTTCAAAGGGGCGTGGGATAAACACTGTGGATCCATAAAGTCAAGAGGCAACCAATGAAGAGTGGGTGACTCGCCAGAATGATGGCTACTGCCTGGAGACAATACCCTTATTCAATAAACGTACACATGCTTACTGTGACTCCAACATCGTTCTAGCTTCAACAGCAAGAGGAAATGTGGAATAAAGGATTTGCACTCACAAAGAGGGGAGTAGCTGGCTTGTTACGGCGGTTACTACCCCAAACCAAATAAGCCTGATACTTCAATTTCAATGCATATACAGCATAGTTCTCTGCTTCAACGGCAGGGGAGAAGAAAAACTGATACTACACACATCCAGCAGAGCTCTCTGCTTCAATGGCAGGGGAGAAGAAAAAAGGGTTCGCACTCACAAAGCGGGGAGTAGCTGGCTTGTTACGGCGGTTACTACCCCAAACCAAATGTGCCTGATACTTCACTTTCGATGCATATCCAGCATGGCTCTCTGCTTCAACAGCATGGGAGAAGAAAAAAACTGATACTTCAAGCATATCCAGCATAGCTCCCTGCTTCAACAGCAGGGGAGAAGAAAAACAACCAATAAGGGCTATATAACATAGTCTGGGTAAAACAAAAAAGCATGGGTGTAGCTTGCTTATTGTGGCGGTTACCACCCCTACTACCCCTAACTAATCAAGCTAGATATTTCACTTGGATGCAGCTCCATCACTGCTCTCTACATTAATGGTGGGGGTGGAAGGGAAATAGAACCAAGAGCTAAGAGAAACAGATAAGTATGAGAGAAAAAATGTGTGAAGCTTGCTGGGCAGACTGGATGGGCCGTTTGGTCTTCTTCTGCCGTCATTTCTATGTTTCTATGTTTCTATACTTACATACTTAGTTTTTTTTTTAATGATATTTTTTGCTGAGACCTTGCCTTTGAAAGTATTTATTTTAGTGTACACAAATACTTCATTATAGAATATAAGCCTTTTTAAAATAAAAATAAAATAAAACTACAAATTAATTTGTATATTCAAGTAAAATTTCCAGAAATTTCTGGGAGTATATGTTTATGTTAAAAAGGAAATTTCAAAGATTAAATTTCATGGTTTCTATTCAGCTTTAATGGGTAATTTATATATAACTGCACTACAAATTGTGCCTGTGAGAGATTAATCTTTGGAAAATAATTTGCTATTGATGTAATGATAGCAACGCACAATAAAGCTCTGGAATTTGTTGCCAGAGGATGTGGTTAGTGCAGTTAGTGTAGCTGGGTTCAAAAAAGGTTTGGATACGTTCTTGTAGGAGAAGTCCATTAACTTCTATTAATCAAGTTTACTTAGGGAATATCCACTGCTATTAATTGCATCAGTGGCATGGGATCTTCTTAATTGCCAGATTCTAGTGGCCTGGTTTGGCCTCTGTTGGAAACAGGATGTTGGGCTTGATGGACCTTGGTCTGACCCAGCATGGCAATTTCTTATGTTCTTAAGAACTTGATAAAACTGATTTTGAAAAATGGGTATAAATATATTTTTATAACTTTTACTTAAAAAGATTATTAAATGGTAATTCATTTTATCCCTATGATTATACAATTCAAACATGGTTCTCAAATAGGGATATGACTTTATAATGGATATTATAGACATCATTTATCTTTTTATTTATTTTACTGCATTTCTGAATTGCCTTATAGATAGAAACTATCACCCAAATCGATGAACACAGAGGACTAAATAAAAACAATATTACAAAAATAAAACAATACATATTCAATTCCATTCCCCAGCAAATTTGTCTTCCTCCCACAGCCCATAAGATTGATTGTCAAACATTGATTATATCTATATATAGTATATGTAATTAGATATATCCAATATGGTTCTAATAATCTTCAACTTCTACCAAACATATGGAAATCATTGATTTGTACCAAATAAGCCTCCTAAAAATTATTGATTTTGTATCATCATAAGCCTCCTAAAAAATATCTTTTACAATTATTTTCATATCTGTATGGTGCTTCAAGATGGACCTGTCTGTGGATGAAATCCATGCGAAGGATTTAGTCGCAGCATGTTACAAACACTAAGAAATAATTCTAGAAAAACTATAGGGTATGTTTGCCACATAATTGTTAATTGAGAAGAGTAAAATGAATGTGCTACTCAATTTTATTTTATTTGTAGCATCAGACAATGATGCATACCAGTAGTTTTCACTGTTTGTTGCCCATACTGCCTCCACTACATGAACAAGACATGATTTTGAAACCTTTGGCAGTAGTTTCAAAAGAGGTACAAGGTGAAAAGATCTTCATCTCAAAGGTTTGCCCTACTATCCTAACCAGACAGCAAAATAATTTCCTCTGAGTTAAGTGAAGTCAAGAAGATTGTATCTAGTGGGTATAAATATAGAAAGGCAAAGACAAATCCCATTTTAAGAGAATGAGATAGTATCGTAGTGAGCACTAAAAGCTTTCATAATCAGCATTGATCTTACATGTAATCCAGTACATTTTATATTACTCAAAAAAAGCACTTAGCTTTTACACTTTGAGAGATATGTACAGTAACTTATTAAAAGGGCCCTTGTTGCTATTACATTTTTATTCTTATTGCTATACTTGTTAGAGCTACAGCTTTCAAGTTTAGTGAATAAATTATTCATTAAATCTTTCAAAGCTGTTCAAATATTGTGGGCTGTCTTTTCAATGGAGAGCAAAGTTTTCTGATACCTGTCTCTACAATCTATCCACCTTTCTTTTTATGTACAGTTTCTAAATTCAAACAAGTATTTGTTCTCCGATTGTTAAAGATAAATTTGAGCATGAATGGGCAGCCTCTCCTATACAACTTGTTTCTGCTTCCACCGACTCCTTGGTTTCTACTTTCAGTGCTAATAAAAAATCTGTTGTTGTGAACACTGTTGCCCCTCTCTCATGTACCCAGCACAGTTTCGCTTCTCGGGTTCCTTGGTTTTCCACTGAGCTGTTAGATGTTAAGAGGAAGCTGTGGCAGGCTGAGCGAAAATGGTGAAACACTAAGAGCTGGGATGATATGGGGTACCTATTTTGAAACTGTTAAGAAGTCTTATTATACTAATCATTTTCAAAATTCTTTGAATCACCCTCTTGAATTGTTTGTTTTGGTGAAACATTTTAAGCACCCTGAGAAATCAGCTTGTGAAATCGAGCTTGTGAATTGTGAAGGTTTTGCACTTCACTGTGCTCTAAAGATTACTAATTTGCAGCTCATACTGGGAATTATTCCCCTGACTGTTGATTCTATTTTGGGTAAGTTTATGGGAAGGTCTATACTTTGGAATACTATTAAACTGATTTCTTTTGGGATTGAGAAAATCATGTTGAAGCTAACACTGCCCATTCGACTCTTGCTCAGTTTCCAGTTTTCATCACTTGAGAGGTATTTTCTGCCTATTCTTTTTGATTTGCTCAATTTGTCTTTAGAAAGTGCGAAGATCCCTTTTTCTTTGAAGCTTACAGTAGTACAGCCAGTGCCAAAAAAAAGTGCAAAGGATCTTCTTGATCCTTCCGGATATCACCCTGTTTCTAATTTGCCAATTTTAAGTGAGATCTTAGAAAAGTAAGTGTTAACTCAGCTGATTGATTCTCTGGATAAAAATAATATTTTAAGTGTTAGTTTCCAGAAAAACAAAAGTACAGAAACACCGTTAATTTCAGTTTATGATTTTTGCCTGCGCTATCTGGATAAGGGAGTCCAATGATTTGTTTAGATCTATCAGCAGCCTTTGATCTGCTGCTGGATAGTTTTTCCTTGCTAGGCATTGGAGGGAAGGTTCTGGTTTCAGGACTTCTTATCATCTCATGAGCAGCAGGTAAGGCTGGGGAGAGCCAGCTCATCTTGGCATTAAATTAAAGCAGGAGTGCTTCAGGGCTCCATGCTTTCCTCCAGTCTATTGAATATCTATTTACTGCGTTTGTGTGCTATTATTCAGCAATGGGGATGCATTTTATGACCTGTGCAGATGATATACAGATCATCTGCCCTGTTCCTCTCGAAACTAGCTCTGCTCCTGCTGCTTTGTCTAGCTGAATGAATGATGTCCATGCTTGTTTGTCCCCAAACTGCCTCTGTTTGAAATCTCAAAAGTCAGAGGCAATGTTGTTCAGTCATGCTACCGTTACAACCAATTTGCCCACTATCAGGTCGATACAGTAAGGCCGCGTTAGAAAGAGTGCGGCAGTGCCGGGTGCACCCTCGTTTGCCGCACGCACAGTTCTGTTCACATACCGCTCGATAATCTATTTAAATTGCTTCCAAATGCAAGCCGCGTCTGTGAAGCGTTAGGCCCGCGCAACCCATTTTACTGTATAGGTGCTTAATACAGCGCCTATACAGTATCCTGGGTGCACTGGTACCTGTCATTTCAAATGTCATTTCAACTGACATTTGAAATGACAGGTACCAGGAAGTGGATGGTTCCCCCCCCTCCCGAAGCAAGGCGCAGGGCGAAAATTAAAACAAAAGGGAATAAAGTGTAAAAAAAGTAAACTTACTGGCGGGAGCCGGCGGGCGCGCGTTCGAGACGGGAGCGACTTCATCGAGGCAGGAGCGAGTTCATCGAGGCGGGAGCCGGCAGGCGCATGTGCTGTCATCGAGGCGGGAGCCGGTGGGTGGGTGGGCGCGAGTTCATCCAGGCGGCGGCGGAAGCTGGCGGGCGGGTGGGCGCACGTTCATTCAGGCGGCGGCGGGAGCCAGCGGGCGCGTGGGCGCGCATTCATCCAGGCGGCGGCGGCGGCGGGAGCCGGCGGGCGTGCGTTCATCCAGGCGGAGGGAGCCGGCGGTGAAAGCGGCCTCCAGCAGCCCCCGCCGGCAGTGAATGAATGCAAGCCTGTATACGCCCGTGCAATTTCGGTGCTCAAGGCGTGACGTCACGACGCTTGACGTCACGGCATGTGACGTCGGCGTCTGCTAATGCACTACCTTGATGAACGCGCGCCCAGCTGCCCGCTGGCTCCTGCCGCCGCCTGGATGAATGCGCGCCCAGCCGCCCACCGGCTCCTGCCGCCGCCTGGATGAACGCGCGCCCACCCGCCCGTCGGCTCCCACCGCCGCCTGGATGAACGCGCGCCCGCTGGTTCCCGCCTCAATGACCGCACGCCCGCCCGCCCGCCGGCTTGGAGATGGGGGATTCGGAAAGTGACATCCAAGGTATTTATAACAACTTTACCAACAACTTGTTTTAAGTTCATTTAAGGAATCGCATGTGTAGTGCAATGATTCACAATATCATGTTAAAAAAAAAAGGGGGGGGCTTTCTGGTAATGGGGGGATTTGTTGTGTGTGCGCAACCTTGGTTTTTTCTTATTTGATTCTCATTTGTCTTTAAAACCACAGATTAGTGCTTCATTGAAATCTGCCTTTTATAAATTACATGAGATGTTAGAAATACATTTTATACATTAATCGGAGCGGCCTCGGAGGGAACTTTCCTTTACCCTCCCCTCACCTTCCCCTCCCTTCCCCTACCTAACCCACCTCCCCGGCCCTATCTAAACCTCCCCTCTACCTTTATCCCAAAAGTTACTTTACACGTGCCGGCCCAGCTGCTGTGCTCCATGTTCCGGTCCGGGGGCTGGTCCAGGGGCCACTGTCATGCCCCTGGGCTGGAACCACGCCCCCCAGACACACCCCCGAAATGCCGCATCACTCCCGACCCGCCCCGGAAACGCCGCGTCACTCCCGGCACGCCCCCGACATGCCCCTGACACACCCCTCCATGCAAGCCCCGGGACTTACGCATGTCCCGGGGCTTTCACGCGCCGCCGAGCCTATGCAAAATAGGCTCGGCACACGAAGGGGGGGGGGGTTGTGGTTGGTTTTTGGGGAGTATGCGTGTATCTTACGCGCGTACCCCTTTGAAAATCTACCCCTGAGTGAAAAAGAATTTACTTCAATTTATTTTAAATGAGCTACTTGCTAACTTCATGGAGGGCCTCCTGGTCCTCCTATTATCTGAGAGCGTAAATATCAAGGTTACATTGGCCATCTTCCAGTCTTCAGGTACATTGTATAATTTTAATGATAGGTTACAAATTAATTGAAATAGATCTGAAATTTCATTTTTTAGATATTTTACAACACTTGGGTGAATACCATCTGGTCCAGTTGATTTACTACTCTTCAGTTTGTCAATCAGGCCTACCACATCTTCTGGGTTCATGTAATTTGGTTCATTTGTTCTGCATCATCACCCATGAAAACCTTCTCTGGAATGGGTATCTCTCCAACATCCTCTTCAGTAAACACCAAAGCAAAGAAATTGTTTAATCTTTCCATAATGGCCTTATCTTCTCTAAGTGCCCCTTTAACCCTTGATCATCCAATGGTCCAAACGACTCTCTCACAGGCATTCTGCTATGAATATTTTTTAAAATGTTTTTCTTGTGAGTTTTTGCCTCTATGGCCAACTTCTTACATTTTACTTGCCAGTGTTTATGCTTTATCCTATTTCTTCTGATGGATCCTTCTTCTAATTTTTGAATGATGATCTTTTGGCTAAAATAGCCTCTTTCACCTCACCTTTTATCTATGCCACTAATTGTTTTGCCTTCCTTCCACCTTTCTTAGTCTGTGGAATACATCTGGACTGTGCTTCTAGGATGGTATTTTTTTAACAATGTCCAGGCCTGTTGCACACTTTTTACCTTTGTAGCTGCACCTTTCAGTTTTTTCTAACTATTTTTCTCATTTTATGAAAGTTTCATTTTTGAAAGTTTAACGCTAGAGCCATGGATTTACTTACTGTCCCCCTTGCAGTCATTAATTCAGATTTGGTCATATTATGATCACTATTGCCAAGCGGCCCCACCACTGTTACCTCTCTCACCAAATCCTATGTTCCACTGAGAATTAAATCTAAAATTGCTCCCTCTCCTGTTGGTTCCTGAACCAATTGCTCCATAAAACTGTCATTTATTCCATCCAGGAACTTTATCTCTCTAGCATGCCCTGATGTTTCACTTACCCAGTCAATATTGGGGTAATTGAAATCTCCCATTATTACTAGACTACCAGTTTGGTTAGCTTCCCTAATTTCTCTTAGCATTTCACTGTTCATCTCACCATTTTGGCCAGGTGGACGGTAGTATACTCCTATCACTATAGTCTTCCCCAATACACAAGGGATTTCTACCCATAAATATTCAATTGTGCATTTAGTCGCATGCAGGATCTTTATCCTGTTGGACTCTATGCCATCCCAGACATAAAATACCACCACACCACCAAGATGCTCCTCTCTGTCATTGAGATATAATTTGTACCCCAGTATAGCACTGTCCCATTGGTGATCCTCTTTCCATCATGTCTATGAGATGCCAATTAAGTCTATGTCATCATTCACTGCTATACACTCTAATTCTCCTATCTTACTTCTTAGGCTTCTGGCATTAGCATACATACATTTCAAAGTGTGCTTTTTATTTGTATTTACATTCTACTTTTCAATTGACAGGGATAAATTGGAATCTTTTAGCTCAGGTGAGTTTTTAATTATAGGCACTTGGACTACTTTTCTTATTATTGGAACTTCACTATTGGGATGCCCTAACTCTAATACTACATTAGTATCCTTTGAAGATACCTCCCTCCATCCCATGCACTGCTGCGTGACTGTCAGCTTTCCCCTCTATTCTAGTTTAAAAGCTGCTCTATCTCCTTTTTAAAGGTTAGCACCAGCAGTCTGGTTCCACCCTGGAGCCCATCCTTTCAGAAGAGACTCCCCCTTCCCCAAAAGGTTCCCCATTTCCTTTCAAAACTGAATCCCTCTTCCTTGCACCATCGTCTCATCCACACATTGAGACTCCGGAGTTCTGCCTGCCTCTGGGACCTGCGCGTGGAACAGGGAGCATTTCAGAGTACACTACCCTGGAGGTTCCGTATTTCAGCTTTCTACCTAAGAGCCTATCTTTTGTGGGTCCTTGGAAAGAAAGAGACACAGTGCCAGCCCAGAGAATTTCCTCCCTGACACTTGGGAAGAGTGAATTAGCATAGGATCATAGATCTTCTTCCTGGGCTTTGAGAGGAGAATAGTCAGAATGGGATAATTTTTTTTTTTAATTGCCTTTGCCTCATTATATGCTGGATAGATTTCAAAAATTCTGTAGATATAAATGTTGTTAATTGAGGTTTCTTCACATGTGTTTATTATCTTTTATATAAATATAAGCATAAATGACTGCTGTATATTATGAACATTCTAATCTATTATCATATGCTTCAACTGGCATTCATCTCATAAAAAATATAAATGCAGTTGTAATTTTTCATGGTTTCCACTTGTCTAAAATAAAGCTATTATCTCTCTCTTAGATCTTTATACCCAACAAATGGCAACAAACATTTAACATGACTTTTGCCCTCTTCAAGCAATTGTTTGATATACTGAACCAGAAAATATATGAGCTGCTTGACAATGAAGCTCTAGCTAACTTGATTAACCTATTAAAAAGTATTCTACAGTCAACTGATTCTAAAGTAAGTATTTCATGTCCTTTCAAATAGAAGGGCACTAGAGAACTAAATTAACTAATCAGGATAATCTTTTAATTCATGAAGATATCAATAAAATTCATTTTCATATAGTTAACAAGTAATCTAGAATGACAGAGGCTGGCGGCACCCTATAAACTAGCCGATTTACTGAGGCATGACCCTCCAGCAGAGGTCATCCCAATCATAGTAAAATCCTACTCCTTCTGCCTAGACGTCTCTTCAAGCAAAGCCCTTGACACCCCACCAGCCACAACAGGGAGGAGAGCCAAGCCAAACCCAGACGTCCAGCATGGGAGATGAGGTGTATTCAGCTTTTGTTTGTTGTAGACAGATAACAGGAAAAAAAAAGCCTTGGCAAATCAAGTCTGCTATTTGGCTGCTGATCCTTTTTGCTCTTTCATTTTGAGGACAACAGTCCACTTTGATAAAGTTCTTCCCATCATTTTGTCCAAATTGTAGATGAAATGGACTCTTAAGTTCAATGAAGTGGACTCTTGTCCTCAAAAATTCATGCCTTAATAAATTGGTTAGTCTATAAAGTATCACCAACCTCTGTCATTCTTGCTTCTATAGACTAGCAAATACCTTTGTTCACTGTTCATTGAAGAAGAGTTTGGAGAACATAAGAAATATCATGGTGGGTCAGACCAAAGTCCATCAAGCCTAGCATCCTCTTTGGTCACAAGTTCCCAGCAGATCTCAAAAGGTAGATCTGTTTCCTGTTACTCATTCCCAGGGATTGCAATGGCTTTCTCTAGTCTACCTGGCTAATAATGTTTATGGACTTCTCCACCAGAAACTTGTTTTAAACCCTGCTATGCTAGTCACCTTGACCACATCTTCTGGTAACCAATTCCTCAGCTTGATTGCGCATTGAGTGAGAAATTACTTGTTACTTATATGAATGTTCACCTTGTTGCAGCATTATTTGAAAGGGTAAATAACTATCCTTTACCTGTTCCACCCTACACAAAATTTTATAAATGTCTATCATGTTTCCTGTCAGCCATTTCTTTTCCAGTCTGAAAAACCCTAAGCTGTGTAGTCTCATATCATAGGGATGCCATTCTTCCTCTTTATCATTTTTTTGTTGCTCTTCTGCTATGTATTTTTTGAGATGGAGTGACCAGAACTGCACACAGTAGTCAAGGTACAGTTGCACCACGTCACAATGCTTTCCTATTTCAATCTCTGGTCATTTTCAGAATGGGGCATGAAGAGTTGGAAGAGGTACAGTAGAGAAAGTTTATGCAAAATTAGCAGAACTGAAAATGGACAAAACTATGGACCTACATGGGATACATTCTAGGATATTAAGAGTGCTCAGACAGATTTGTATGGATGAAACCTTTGGAGACAGAAGTGATTTTGCAAGACTAGGGAAGACTGCATGTTGTCCCGCTTCATAACAGTGGTAATTACAGGATAGTTAGGTACTTTTGTTTTCAGTTTTTATTTTATTTTCCCCTGGAAATTTTCAGTGTTTATTATAATGAACACACCCAGGATGACTTCAGTGGGAAAAGGGACTTCTCAAATTTTTGACTAGAAATTGGAAGCAAAGGTAGGTCAGTGAATAAGAGTTGTTTGAAACAGTGGAAAATAGCATTTGTGGTTATATTTTGAAGTAATAGTTTATATCTCTGGAATCATGATTGCTGTGCTCTGTTCTGGTAACACTTCTTAACATGGGTACCATTAAATCACTTTACAAATTTTATTGAATAGCTAGTAATGATTTTTGAACTACATTTGAACAAACCTAGATTTGTAACAATAACCTCCTGGTTAGACTACTGCAACCTACTTCGAGTCCTCACAGATCTCCCAGTGAGCCATCTCTCTGCACCGCAATCCATCCAAAATTCAGCTGCATGACTTATTTTTCACCAAAGTTTCTGCAACCATATAACCCCTCTTCTCAAGTCACTACATTGGCTCCCTGTTGCTGCATACAATTCAAGCTCCTCTTTGTAGCTCCTCATTATCTCTCCTTTTTTATCTCTCTCCATCCCACCTTCTGAACTCTACTTATCAGGCAAGTCACTCCTATCTATGCCCATCTCCTTTACTGCCAACTCCATGCTTTCCTCCCAGCTGCATCATGTGCTTCGAATAGTCTTCCTGAGTTGATGTGCCATGCTTCTTCTCTTGCCTTTTTCAAATCCAAAGACCCTCTTTTTTGAGGCTGCTTTAGATCCTAACCCCTGATTATCCTGCCTATTTGATTGAAACTCCCAAAGTCTTTTTTGCCTTGCATGTTTGTCTTGATTAGATTATTAACTCTCCAGAGCAGGGATTATCTCTAATGTTGTCTTGTACAGTGCTACTTACATCGAGTAGCACTATAGACATGATAAATTGATAAGCAGTTGTAGTAAGAAGCAAAAGGTTCCATTTCTATGCTAATCTACTTAATTACCCAGTTTCTTTAAAGTGGAGATTTGTTTTTAATATTCTTATGTTCTTATATTTGTATTATTTTAGGTGGCATGGGAATCCAGAGGCATTGAGAATATACAAACAATTTTGATGAACCTATATAATGCTTCCTGCTCCAAAACTCTGCTACTATTGTTACTTTATAGTACCCAGTCTAACCTTTTTGAAAATTCTGATCCTTCCAACATGACAGAAGAAGGAATGATTAATTATGGCATTCCCTTAAATGCCTGTAAGTATATAAAGGAGTTTCAGATTTAAATAGTGAACGCAGAACAATAACAAATATGCTATCATCATTCTTAAGGATTTTTCAATAATAACTAATGCAAACCATAATGCATGTTAAATCAGCATTAATTTGCTTACAATAATGGTAATGTGTAAGTTTATGCTAATAAGGAAACAACCTCATTATCTGTTGCCACAGATCATGTGACATAATGCAAATATTAAAGCAGATGCTTTGCTGCCAAAATCTTAACTATCTCTCAAGTGGTACATTTACATTTTTGCAGAGCCAGTGCAAGAATATTTGATGCCTTAGGCAAACCTTCAGTCATGCACCTCACTCCCCAAATATTTGTGGCAGCTCCAGCACATTGCTCCCTCCTATGATGGCAGTGGCTCCAGTACTTGGCTTTGAAACAGTACCCCTCTGGGCCTTGTGCTGATAGGATAGTGTCACCCTAAAAATTTTGGCATTCTAGGTGACAGCCTAGTTTTCCTAATGGAAGCAGTAGTCCTGCATTTTTGCATTAACATACACTTTAATTAGCATGCTGCGGCATATTTACCATGACTATCACATTAACTCTGAGTATTAATGCTCTGGTTTTAATGTACTTTGATAAATAGACTCCTGTGGTCTTTCAGCTTGCAATGACTTAACTTTTCTGTCACAATAAAACAACAGAAATCTATTTGGCCACATTAAACAATGAAAGACAACTAAATAATAATAATCATCTTCATCTCCAGGGTGAAATGAAGCCAAATTTGGGCAAAATCTCCATTTGGCTGAGCATTTCAGAAAGTTGATTTAGAAGGAAGAAGGAGTTTTCAGTCATATACTTTTTTATGAGGAGGGACATTTCCAAAGCTATTTGCACTGGGTAAATAATAGTTTACGTGGGTAAATCAGCTGTCTGAAATTTGCCCTCCCTGAGTGCAGTTAGAAACTCATACTGAGTTCTGCAATACATGTAATTTTAGCCGCATTTAAGGGAAGTGTTCCCAGAGACATGTTTTGGATGGAATTGAAAAATAATGCCCACAGATGCTATGTTCAGATTTACCCAGCATTATTTTCCATAGCAATTCTAGCCACTCTACAAGCAGGTGCAAAGGTCTGTGGGCATTTTATACCCATAGCAATTGTGGAAGGGAAAAGTATGCATCTACTTTCCCTTTGAAATAGTGCAAAGTCCTGGAATAAAAATTACCCCACTGACTTTGCACTAAAGCAGATGCTTTGAAAATTGTTCCCTTAGGGCTGAATTTTCAAAACCATTAATAAGCATCAAATAACACAGATTGTAGGCCTGTAAATGGCTTTTATATAATTGTCTGGGGCTTGGCCTGAGGAAAAGTATGCACTTAACCCTCTCTCCTGCACACTGGGGAGAAGCGTTTTGGGTGGTGGAGTTGGGACTTACGCGCATGTTTCTCTATTTCACAAAAGCAAGAAGATAAGCTCACCCATGCAAGAGTAGGCATAACTTTGCATGGGTGACCCTCTGCATGTAACAGCCCACTTATGCAAGAATTTTCAAAGTAAAGTTATTGTAAGATTTGTGCACCTTTGCTGCCATGGTGAGGTTGGCTCATCCTACAGGGAGGGTCCTGTAGGTCCTCACCTGTTGGATCTAGATGAGGAAGAGACAGGTCAGGAGCTTCACCTATACCAGCCTCTTTTCCCTTGGGTGGAGCCCTCAGGATCCAGGGGCCAGCAGGACTTAAGCAAGAGTCTTTTAGGAAAAGACTACAGCATAGGCTCATAGTCAGACTTGGATCAGAGGCAGGTGGCAGGAAAGAGTGGTTGATGTCCGGGCTGAGATCAGAGGCAGGAAGAAGGCAAAAATGGTCAGAGTCCAAGCTGAGGTCAAATCTAGATGTCAATCCGAGGGTAAACGAGGAATGTGAGAAGAAGGACTGACAGAGACTGGAGGAGACAAGGCAGGCTAGTCTGGAGAGATGAGGCAGGCTGAGCTGGAGAGACAAGGCAGGCTGGGCTGGAGAGATGCAGAAACAGCAATTCACACTTCATGAATGCAGGCTACACATTGCTGAGGCGAAGAGATGAGGTCCTGGAGGGCCTTTGATTGGGGTAAAGAAGTGCATCTCCAGTGGGCACTGAAAGTGGTTTCCCACCACGGGCCCTTTAAGTTGCACATGGTCTGCCATGCACACACTTAGGGAAACTTCTGGGAGGAGCAGCAATGATGGCATCTTGTCGAAAAGAGAAGGGCCATCTTTGGGTAAGTAGAGTTGCTCACAGAGCCTACCTACGAGCTGCGAAATGTAACAGTACCTCCCTCTTAGGCCTCCTCCTCAAGATCACCTCCATGTCATCTCCGCAAATCCAAAATCTCATGTACTTTCTAAAGTGTATCTTCAAAAGAAACCTCAGTGGGCTTAGGAAGCCACTGAGATAGCCAGGAGCAGATCAATGACTTCAAAAAGGAGACATGAAATACATTGTATATCCTTAAGGTAGCAGGGAGTTTAAGTTGGTAGGTTACCAGTCCAATCTGATGTGAGATGGGAACGGACCTATAAATTGAAATGCCAGATGGAGAGATGGAAAGCAAAGGTATAGATGTTGCGTACTTAACTATACGAGATTACCCACAGAGAAGTGTGGGGTTGGCCTGCCTCTGGCATAAGCATTCTTCTTGGACTAGGCAGCAACTTTGGAGATCATGTTGTTGGACTGTGACCAGAGGTCATGAAGCTCCTGTACCTTAAGTCGGGCAGTGGGACATGAGACTGAGAGTGGAAGTGGTAATGGAATTCAAGGATTCCAGCCGTAAACCACTTAGAAGGTAGAAGAGCCCATGGTGCTACTTTCATAATTGTTGTGAGAGAACTCAGCTCACAGTAGGAGGATGTCCCAGTCACCTTGCCTTTCATTGATGAATAGGCAGAGAAAGGATTTTAGAACCTGTTTAATCCTCTTCCTTTGCCTGTTGCCTTGCAGGTGGTAAGCAGTGCTAAAATCTAGTGTAATGCAGAATGTTTGGCAGAGTCCACTTCAGTAGCAGGCAGTGAATTAGATGCCCCTGTCAGACAGGATGTGAGAAAGTAGTCCATGTAGCCTGAAGACATGCTGGACAAACAGGCAAACTAATTCATGAGCTGAAGGCAGGCCGGGAAGGGGTATGCAATGTGCCATCGTAGAGAACCTATCCACTATGACCCATACCGATGGTGGAGCCATGTGAGAGGAGGAGATCTAAATGAAGTTTGTGGACAGATGGGTCCAGGGTTCTTTGAGTGCTGACAATAGCTGTTACAGCCCCCAAGTCCCTAAGGTCAAGCACTCATAGGTTTATGCTGCATACAGACAGGGCAGAAATCTGTTGTGGAAATGCGGATAGCGATCCCATCTCTGGTGGGTTTTCGTGTGCCCCTGGGCCCCGATACAGCCGCAGAGGAGCTCTGGCAAGCACCATGAGAGGTGACCCAGCATGGGCTGAAAATGGAAGGATGATGGCCTCGGCCACAGCCACACCTGTACGCAGCAGAGAGAGATCCAAACAATGCAATGTTGGTCTCATGAGAGGACCTCCGACTATTCCAAGTCCTTTTGGACCTGCCGCACAGAGCAGCAACTGTGACAGGGTGGACAGTGGTCAGAGGATGAGGACATCAAAGACGAAGATGTGAAGTGAGACAAGATTCAGGATACGTGAAGTGGAACATCACTCTGATTATGTGAAGTAAGATGAGACTTCAAAACATGAAGAAATGCAATCTGGATACGTGGAGTGAAGAGGAACTCTGGTCACGTATATGAAGAAACTCTGGAAGGCCATGAGTTGCTTGAAGATAACTGAGTCGGTACTGGACATCACGCACCCTACATAACCTAGCTGGACTGGTCTCGGACCACGCAGGCGGCGCGCCCTACACAGCCGGGGTAGGCTGGTCACGACCACGTTAGTGGTTCCCCACACAAGTTAGCAGAGCTGAGACGGTACTGCACATCACGTGCCCATATACTCAGCCAATGAAGACAGGTCACAGATCACGCTGGTGGTTCCCCACACAGAGAAGATAGAAGATGAAGTAAAGACTCCAATGAAGCCTGTTCCAAATGCACCCTGCACAGCTTATAAAGGCCAGGCATGGCCACACCGGAACGGATCGGATCGGATAATAGAGTTCATTTATGAAGAGGAGGCAGGGTGCAGACTCAAAGGATACAGACAAGGTTTAGGATTCGAGAGGATGCCTCTACAATAACAGTTAACATAAGAAGCTGGAACCTTTTGGAGACTTGTGCTGCCAGGACGAAGATCAACCGGATGAAGAAGACATCAAGACGAGACATCTGGAGACCTTGAAAAGAAAAAGATGAAGACATAGCGTGAGAACATCATGAAGACACGGGATCCCACATAAAACAAAGTGCCTTGAGAAGCAGCTGACGAGAAGTCCTAAGGAGGACTGGCTCCTTGCGAAGGCAAGGAAGGATTGAAGACAAGACCTTTTGTTAGGCAGAAGAGGTGGCTCCCTCGATGATATCACTGCTGGACCTCCTCCCTCCTGTTCCTTTAAATATGGAAAGAAGAGTCGGCCTCATCCCCTAGGAGGAAACAGGAAGCAGTGCAGGACCATGAACAGCGGTCCTGCTGAAGACGCTAGAGACGGCAGGAACAGGGACTGGAACTAGGCTGCAAATCAGGCCTAGGGCTGTCAGCTGCTCCCAGGCCACAGGGAGAGTACCAGAGGCAGTTCTATGCCACAGACGTGTCCGGAGATGTAGGTCCTCCCCCACAGAGGGCCCGAGGTAGGTTGGTGGCCTCTGGGCCACATAGGGATGTCAGACGGTGACTTCCTAGCTGCATAGGCATAGCAGCGCAGGCTCCTGCTCGAAAGGAGTGGGTCAGCGGCCTCCGGGCCGCTTGGGAGGTGGCAGTGTGGCTCCGGCCACACTGGTGAGCTGTCAGCGGTCTCCGGGCCACTTGGGATTATACGGCGCAGCTCCCAGCTGCGTGTGTAGCGCATTGGCGGCCTCCAGGCTGCATAGAGTGTTAAACGTGGCTCCAGCCATGACAGGAGAACAGTGCGGCGCCAGTCACGTGGAAAGACACCGGTGGTCTCCGGTCCGCATGAAGGACACAGCATGGCTCCGACCACGGCAAAGAGAGAAGGGAAAGAGGTGGAGAGGCAGTCTGTGGCTCCTGCCACAGGCCGAATCGTAACAAATCCATGTAATTCTTCATGTCTGTTCTCACTTGTGGTATAGTCACACAAGGGTCAACACAAAGAAAGAACCTCTTCACCACAGTACTACACAACATGGAATAGACGTCATTTCCGGTCTCTGAGACGTCATTTCCGGTCTCTGAGAAGTTTATTAATGGTGACACATTTAATTTAAGTGCTATTTGGAAGTGCCCCCGTTAAAGAACGGGTTGAACTTTAGAGTGAGTTGAGATATGAATGATTTTTGAATCCTCCTTGAAGGGATTTCACGCCGAACACATTTGGAAGTATTGATCGCCTGCTGGAAGGCTCGTTAAGCATTGAAGCTACGAACTTATATAGTTGTGTCACTCTTTAACATTTTGAGACGATAGCTGTTATTTATCTAAACCAGTCCTATCCCTGATGAAGCCATTAAGATAAGCTTGGCGAAACGAAGATCTTTGTTGGACATTTTGAGGACTGACTCTATTGATTTATTTATTGTACAATGTTTAAAATATGATGTGAGCATTTGCACTTTATATTATAATTGAATTATTTGATAATATTTCCGATTTTCATGTTTTTGAAGCTGTTTGTTTTTTAATGTGAGTGCATGGGTATAGTATGAGTGTGTTAGATAGTTTTTAATGTTAGACAGGCTTATAAAATGCAAATAAAATATTGATGCAATTTATTGTATTCCTCTTCTGATGTATGTTGTTCTCACTTGTGGCCATCCATAATGGTGTTGAAGGAGTTACTCCGGGATGCCTTGCCAGGTGAGAGTCATGAGCCCATTTTAACACTTTCTCTCGCAATCTCTTCGGTACAACCGTCTTCCCAGGGGGAACTGGTACAGCGGATGTGAGAATAATTCTTGCCAGATCAATCATGTGATGATGATTTTCCTTAGATCCTCCATTTGAAAAGATCGGGAAAGGGCATACACTCCTAGGTTCTTGGTTGTGGGTCAGTAGTAAAGCTCAAAGTCAAAGCGATAGAAAAATTGTGAACAGTGAGCCTGTCTAGGGTTGAATTTTTGATCTTGCTGAAGGTACTCCAGATTCTTATGGCCAGTATAGATCGTGATGCAATGCTTGGCCCTCCATAGGATGTGGCATGACTCTTCCAGGGCCAGCTTCATTGCTAGAAGTTCATGATCCCCAATTGTATAGTTCCTCTCAGATAGGGAGAATTTCTTAGAGAAGAAGGAGCAGAGTAAGAAGATCCTTCAGGGTTGTATTGACTGAGGACAGCTCCAACCCCTAGGGTCATGGCATCTACCTCCAGAAAAAAGTGGTGCTCTGTATCCAGATGTTGCAGGCAGGGTCCTTTCAAGAAAGTGTGTTTAAGAGCCAGAAAGGCATCAATGGCATCTGGAAGCCAATTCCTGGTGACTATGCCCTCTCTAGTCAAGGCCATGAACAGTGCTGCAAGGGAGGAATAGCCAGGAATGAATTAATGGTAATAGTTCACAAATCCTAGGAACCATTGGAAGGCAGTAGATTGACTGGTTGAGACCAGTCTAGGATAGCCTTCTGCTTTGCAGGGTCCATCTGGAAGCCTGTATGAGAGATGATGTAGCCCAGGAATAGAAGCTATTCTTGTTCAAAGAGACATTTTTTAAGTTTAACATAAAGTTGGTGATCTCAATGATGTTTAAGATCTTGTCTGATATGCTGTAGATGAGATTCCTGGGATTGCAAGTAGATAAAGATATCATCTAGGTAGACCACTATGGAGGAATAAAGGAGGTCTCGAATGATTTTATTGACCATTCTTTGGAACACAGCTGTAGCATTGCACAGCCCAAAGGACATGCATTATCTGAATAAGATTGTAAGCTCCTCTTAAATCTTGGTGGCTCACAGAGTGTCGAAGAGCTCTGAGATGAGGGAGAGTGGGTAGCGGTTATTTTTAGTGATGGTATTAAGGCCTCTGTGATCAATACATGGCTGGAATGTTCCGTCTTTCTTGACGTCAAAGATGAAGCTCACTCCAGCAGGAGAGGAGGATGATTAGATAAAACCTCTTGCCAGGTTTTCCTTAATGTATTTGGTCATATCCTCAGTTTCCAGAGGCAACAATGGGTAAACTGCAGGAGCATTTGGCAGGCAAGAAGATCTATGCCACAGTCATAGGGACAATGCCCTGGCAAGGTCTCAGCACTCTTCTTGAAGAAAATATCAGCATAGCGAGTGCATTCTGGGGGAACACCTAGCATGGTAGCTGCAAGAGTCATGTGGACAGGAGGCTGAACTGGTGCAAGACAGTGGGTGATGCAAGAGGGACTACACCAGGCCAGTTTCAAAGAGGACCAGTTGGCTGGTGTTGCTGCAGTCAGGGCAATCCCAGGTTAATGGGGTTTACCACATAAGGGAGTACATGGAATGAAATGGTCTCAGTATGAAGGACACCAATGTAAAGAGAAAGTGGGATAGTAGTTTCCATGAGCTGGCCGGGAAGAGGATCCTCATCCATGAAGGATATGGTCACTGGTTGCTTCAGGAAAATGGTGGAGATCTGGTGCTATCGGACCGGGGCTTGATCAATGAAATTACCTCTGGCTCTGGAATCAAGAATGGCCTCTGTATAGAACAGGCCTTGTTCTGTGACTGGGTCCAGCAGCTGGGAAGAGGAAGATATTCACTCTAGGGTTGCCTGCCTGGTCAACCCTAGACATGCCAGTTTCCATCTTTTCTGGACAGAGGGAAACCATGTGCTCCTGGCTGGTGCAGTAGAGGCAAAGACCAACTGCCTTCTGTGCAGCTTCTCCTCCAGGGACAGTTTACTTCTGCCCACTTGCATTGGTTCCTTTGGGGGTCTAGAAGCAGGACTTGGGGCTTGAGACAACAGGTGATGAAACTGAGGAGGCAGGGAAATTGATCATTGATTGCCTTTACTCTCCTGAGCCCTCTTCTGGAAGTGACAATCAATTCTTCTGGCCAGGTCAATCAAGACATCCAGCGATGGGGGGGACATCTCAACCCGAAAACACATTTTCTGATTCTGCCCACAAGTCCTTGCAGAACTATAGCTGTGAAACTATTCTCTCCCCAATGCAAATCAGAGACGAGCATGCGGAATTCAATAGTGTATTCTGCCAGGGTTTGGGATCCTTGAAAGATACGAAGCAGGTTTGCAGCCAGGGAGGGGGTCCAGCTGGGCTCTGCGAAGACCATCTGGACCTGATGAAGGAAGTCTGGAAGGTTCTGGAGCAGGGGGTTTCATGGTTCCAAAGGGGACAAGCCTAGGCCTGTACCATGCCATCAAATAGGGAAAGGATATAGGTAACCTTTGAGTGATCAGTTGGAAAGAGATTGGACTGTAGCTCGAAATGCATATGGAGCCAGGGTGTCCATGTGGTGGATGAGTCTTTCTTTTTTCTTTTATTTTTTCTTTTCCAATTTTACAAGATACATCAAGAAAACAATCTTGTGTAAAAAGCAGTACCAACAAACCAACCAGTATTTTACTACCATATCACAATAATATCTTACCTATTTCAGCTGCTTTAAAGTCCTCGTTTCCAGGGGGAATTCCATTACTCTACCTCAGGAATATGAACTATACTATTAACGAATAATTGTTAGGCTTTATACAGGAGATTTCTAATAATTACGGATCCAGCAGCAGGTTAATAGTACTTAGCCTTCCAAAACAGGAGAGGACGTTATTATATCTAAAGAATACTTTTTTAGAAAATTCTCCAATTGCTCCGGTTGAAAAAATATATAGGAAACATTTTTATATTTTATATAACATTTGCACAGATATTTAAGGATATACATTGCTCCCATTTTTTGTACTTGAGGTCTCAAATTTAAGAATGATTTTCTTCTTAACTGAGTACTTCTTGCCAAGTCTGGAAATACTCCAACTTTTAGACCTAGGAAAGACTCAGTCCTCTTGCGAAAATATATTCTCAGAATCCATTCATGGTCTGATTCAAGAAAGAATGTCACTAAGAGGGTTGCAGGCTTCACTTGTTCTCTCTGAGTCGTTTCTAGTAGATTTGTTACTTCTAATGCTGGGGTTTCAGTTGTATTCACAGGAGTTAACAATTGGAAATCTTTTTCTCCTTCCTTCTCTATTTTTTTAAAGGCTGGTATATAATACAGCTTAGATGTAGGTGGTATCAATTCCTCTGAAATCTTTAATGCCTGAGTCAAATATTGCCTCCACATATCTCGTGGGGTCACCATGGGATATCTGGGAAAATTTATTAACCGCAAGTTTCTCCCTTTTATTTGATTCTCCATGTTTTCTAAGCGATTCATTAATATGGAATTTTCTTTTATAATATTAATTTGAAGATTTCTCATTTCCTTCATTTCGTTCTCAACCTTTCCACATCTTTCCATTTGTTTATTCATATCTTCCTCCAATTTTCCCATTCTTTCCGTAGTGGAGTTTAAGACAGAGGCCAAAGGATTTATCTGATTAAAAAGATTATCATTGACCGTTTGTATTGCTTCCCATATTTTTTCAAGGGAGAAAGCTTCTGGTTTTATTAATTCTTTCTTTTTAGGTAATGTTAATGTTAAAAGTACTTTCCTTTCTGTTGGAGGCTGTGTCGTACAACCTGCAGCGTCTCCCAGGCCGGTCTCTTCTACGAGCTGTGGCTTCTGCTGTTCCTCCCTTCCGCCTTCATCGCGTAGCCACGATTCTCCAGCGCTTTCACTTTCACCTTCGTAGTTAGAGTCCTCCCCGTTCGCTCCTCGTAGAGCTGCAGGGTTTCCTGGGGGCATCCGCAACACTGGGGATAAGGTAGTTTGGAGCTCTTGTGAGGAGGCGGTTTCCTCTTCCACCCGCTCTCCTCGCTGCGAGCCATCCCCCGGCTTCTGCTCCCGTATTACGTGGGAGTCCATAGGTCCTTGAATCCGGCCCGCACAATGTTCATGCTGGTTTTCTTTTTCTTTAGCGCGTCTTTTCCTGCCGGTATGAGGCATTTTTACACAAAAAGTTTCGTTACTCTTCGGACCTTGGTTACCCACGTCCGGACCCGTCGGCCATCTTGGAACCTCTGTGGATGAGTCTTTCTAACACAGCTGTGACATGGGTCAGCATGCCTTGCTTTTTCTGAACCCATTGGGCCAGATATGGGATGGCCTGAAGCGAGAACAAGATCGCTGGGTACATGGCCTCATCATACTGTAAGATTCATGAAACCTTTTTGATGTGATGAGGTTGGCTCAACCTTCAGGGAGGGCCCTGTAACTCCTCACTGACAGCTGGCAGATCTAGATGAGGAAGAGACAGGTCAAGAGCTGCACCTATACCAGCCCCTTTCCCCTTGGGTTGAGCTGTCATGTTCCAGAGGCCAGCAGTCGTAGGCGAGAGTCTTTTAGGAGAAGGTTAGAGTGTAGGTCTGGATTCAGGTTTGAGACAGAGGTAGGTGGCAGGCAAGAGTGGTCGATGTTCAGGCTGAGGTCAGAGGAAGGCAGAAGGCAAGAATGATCAAAGTTCAAGCTGAGGTCAAGTCCAGAAGTCAGTCCAAGGGCAGGCAAGGAAGGGGAGAAGAAATGACAGGGAATGGAGGAGATGAGGCAGGTGGGGCTGGAGAGATGAGGTAGGCTGGGCTGGAGAGTCAAGGCAGGCAAGGCTGGAAAGATGCTGGAGCAGCAACTGATATTACAAGAATACAGGTGACCAGTAACTGAGGGCCCTTTATAAGGCTGAAGAGGCAAAGTCATCAGTGGGCACCATGAGGAATTTCCCACCGCAGACTCTTTAAGTTGCATGTGGCCTGCCGCACTTACTCCTATGGAGGTTTCCAGAAGGAGCGGCAATGGCGGTGTCCTGCCAAAAAGAGAGGGGCTGGCGACAGGTGAGTAGCACGACTTGCGGAGCCTACCATCAAATCACAAAATGGAACAGTTGTGCAGATAAGATCACTTTGAAAAGTCACGATAAAGTCTATGCATTAAAGGTACATGAACACTTTATTCCTGCCTGCACTATCAGAAATTATCCCCCCATTGTAGTTAAAACCATAGTGTGTCTTGTTACATCTAATAGAAGGCTTTTCCGAGGTCAAGATTCAGGTATTGTCTGAAAAGCTGTTACATGGAAAGTGAGTAATTGTTGCACTATATATGTAGATGCAGAAACCTTCCACATGAGAGGTATTAAGGCAAGGCAAGGTAATGATTTTAGGTCAGCCCCTTAGTATACATCTAAGCTGCATTTATTAAAACAAAAAAAGAGAAGAAAATTAGTAAAAATTTGCCAATATTTTGGTAAAGAGGAAGATGACAGAAATTATAAAACTCATTTATCTGCAAAATTTCTGAGCTGCAAAACTAGCCGAGTAAGTGCTGATATTCTGCTTGTGGCATTTTTTATTTGCTACAAAAATTTTATTTGAGCTATCTTGAGGGATCTGCTCTGTACTGTAAAAGTTTACCTTTATGTATAACTTTTTGTACAGCCCCATATTTTGCTGACTAGAGATCTACACTAGCATCCCACTAGAAGTTCAAAGGTGCAATTTCTGATTGGTGAATAAATGGATCTCAGTTTCTAGTCAATTTGTGGTCAGCAAGTTCACTATTTAAAAACTGGCCTGTGGGATTTCTTTCAACATTGTCATACCTGAAACATTTAATTGGTTTAGCACATAACAATGTCATAAATAGGAGGGTCCCTATTTTCAAAACATGTTCGCCTCTGGAAAATCTCTTTTACTAATAGGTTCAATAGAATTTTTGAAGAACAGATAAGATCAGGCATTCCTGAATACGTTTATTTTCTTGCAGCACGATACTGTCAACGATATTTCTGGGGTTTGGTTGGCATGCCCAATGGAGCTATTCTGTGGGGAAGTTTGAAGCCATTGCTACTTGGAAAGATTATTTATACTCCACACACCCCAGAGACAGAGGAAATCATGACAAAGGTGTAGTACAACAATACAAAATAACTATTATCTTGTTATGCTATAATTAAGTGGTAAAACCTGTTGTATCCTGTTTTGGGGGAGTGATTCTGTAGAAATCCTAGTTATAATTATATCATACCTTCAGCACATGCAAATATGCTTCTCTTACAAGTGAATTACGTTCTTATTAAAATGATTGGTACTGTACATTAAAGAGTTGCAGAACTTTACACCTCCGTGAAGCTTACAAATGCTACAATACATTGATTTGGATGTACTGTACATGTTTGCTAGCCAAAGCCAGCGAGAAATTGCATATTCAGAAACTCCACAGAACCCACCATTTTCAATGAGTTCCACAGAAAGTGTATAAAGCAGCTAATTTCATATGAAGGTTCCACCTATCAAACATGTATAATCTATGTAATAATTCTCTGTACTGCTAATGTCTATAACCATAATTTATTATTTTTGCAAGCTTCAATCTTGTCTTTCATTGCTTATGCATAGGAAATAAGGAATTTGATATTCAGTTTATCCGGGTAACTTTGTCCAGGTCACTTACCCTCCCCTCACAAACACACATTGTCCAGCAAAATTTTGTCCAGATAACGTATTACCTGCACAAAATTTACCTGGATAAAAAGAGGACGCATTCCAGGGGCATGATTAAATTTAGCCAGTGAGCACTGATATTCCATACTCCCAAGCTAAAGGCAGCAAAGTAAGTCTGGTGGGGAAAATACCTGTCTGCTAGCTTTATTCAGATAACTTTAACCATCCATATTAAGCAGAGCACTTACTAGTTATGTTCTACTTGATATGCAGGTAAAGTATCTGATTAACTTTCCTACTCATCAATTAGCTGGATATCAATCTCTCTGTGTATAGTGATGCTGTCCAGCATAGATTGTGCCACCAAATTTACAAATTACAATATTATACTCTCATTGCAGCACTGACAACCTCCTTCGGCTACCAAATAGATGAGAGTCGTTTTATTTGCCTCACCCGTGTCCATGAATCTTAGCCAGATTTTGCAAGACAAATATATAGCTTTTATAATTTTCCATGTAGATTTTGGTTTCCATCATCAATGACTCTTTGGGTCCAATTTACACATTTTAGATGAATGAGATGCTTAATTGGTTAATCTGATTGACCACATGTGCTTTCTCCAATAAACAAATATCCTGAGCACTAAAGGTTTGTTTCATTTTGAATTCCCTAGTCAAAGGATTTTGTCTGGCTAACTTTTAGAGTTCAAGAGGAGGGCGGAGTGAACAACACACACATATAGAAAAATCACAACAAAAAAATGTGTGGCATCAAGTAAACTGGACATTAACGCTGTATTGACACAAAGATGATTTAATTTACATATGCACACTGAACAATGTGCATAACATTCAATATACAGTAAACAATATTATGGATGCGAAGGACCCCAACACAGCCATGTTTCGCATCAAGCTGCGTCAGGGGGACCGAAAATTTCCAAATGTTATGTAATGTAACTGGAACGATATGATTTGAGCAGTTGAGGCACCCGCTGGAAAACAGCTTACAAGGTGGGATGAAAAAATATATTTTAAAGGTTAGCTCGTGGTATAAAGCTCAGAGTAACTCTTGGAAACATCGTGGAGAGAATTTCTTCAATACACCAGCAGGGACGGCAAACTGCCAAACTTGGGACAGGTTCAAAAGGATTTTTAATGTCTGTTATTCAAATCATTATCAAGCGTAAACTGGGCACAAGTGCAGGACCCGACACAGAAAAAATTGTTACAAACCACCTAATGCCTCTAAGACAAGAGGTGTAAAGAATTCAATTACTGGAAATGGACCTGACGGTCTCCAAGCATTAAATTAAGGAGTCAAAAAGATCCCACACCTCAACCACGATGTAGCATTTGTGCCCAGTTACGCTTGATAATGATTTGAATAACAGACATTAAAAATCCTTTTGAACCTGTCCCGATTTTGGCAGTTTGCCGTCCCTGCCGGTGTATTGAAGAAATTTTCTCCGCGATGTTTCCAAGAGTTGCTCTGAGCTTTATGCCACGAGCTAACCTTTAAAATATATTTTTTCATCCCACCTTGTAAGCTGTTTTCCAGTGGGTGCCTCAACTGCTCAAATCATATCGTTCCAGTTACACTACATAACATTTGGAAATTTTTGGTCCCGCTGACGCAGCTTGATGTGAAACACGGCCGTGTTGGGGTCCTTCGCATCCATAATATTGTTTACTGTATATTGAATGTCGTGTACATTGTTCAGTGTGCATATGTAAATTAAATCATCTTTGTGTCAGCTGTAGACCAGCTATTCCATTGGCAGATTCACGCTGCACATCCCAATAAAGTTAACCAGGCAAAGCTGTCCAACTGACTTTATCTGGCAACTGATGGCTGAATATGGACCTCCCAATGGCTATGACAAAATTCTTTTAAAATGGATACATTTCACAATTACAATTTTCAGCAAATTATGGTCACAACTTCAAGAGCTTAGCAACTTTCAATTTGGTACGGGGTTGACATGCACCATGAAACATGATGTGATACATAGTATTAGCACTCCAGCTCACATCTGCACTGCACCAATCAACAGTGTTCATTTACATGGCAGCTGTGAATAATTACACTTATTGCTCACTATCTCTCAACACTGGGATATATTTAATGAGACGAAAACCAACAAAGCAGCTGGGTTGCGATGTTAGCTTTATAGGTAAGATGACCCTATAGGTCTGTATCAATAGGAACAGGCTGAGCCCACTGCATCAGTATACGTTCAGTTTTCATAAGAAGCCAGAACTACAAGTCCATAGATGAAAAGAGCACAAGACCTGGTCTCATTTAACCTGTCCTTTTTGACATGGCTATATATGCTCACCTCATATTTATAAGACTAATAATGGTTTAAAAATGCTTGTTCTGAGACTTTGTAGATCCATTCTTAAGACAAATGATTCTGCTAGTGTTATTCTACTTTGCATATAGATACCTATTTGATTTCATAATTGCATTAAAAATAGATGGGCATAGGATTGGCAATTTTCAAAAGCATTTACAAGGGTAAAACTTGTTTTTCCCACAGAAATAGACCTTTTAAAAATTGTTCACCCAATAAATGGATAAACTTATATGCATATGTCCTGTTCATTCATAGGCTGATCTGGACTGAGTAAAGGCATTCCTGGGGTAGAGTTGGGGAGGAGTTTAAACTTAAGAGCTTATTTTTTGATTTTAGAAAGTATGCATGTAAATTTTCCTGGAAAATGTGTCTGGAAAATTTATTAGTTGTAATTTTTTTGCAGATAGATTGGATGGGATAATTTTCAAATTGGGCATATGTGCCTAAGTCCACTTTGAAAACTAGTGTAATTTATGTGCATATTTGCTAAATATATTATGTTGACTGTTACAAAATTATCCCCTAACTGACAACTTTTTCTCTCCTGTTTAGTCTGTTTCAATCTTGGAGGAAATGAAAAAAATGAGAAACGATTTGCAGACAATTTCAGAGATGATTCAGTATGATTTTCTTCTACTGAAACAAATTGCACCAATCGTGAAGGAACTACAGGTTGTAAATGTTCATTTTACAGTTTGCATCTTTCTTCTGTATGAAAATGTAATTACATCTGTCTGTCTGTATTACTGAACTTCCAAAAGATCACAATGGTACAATATTCAGCCAATTTGTTTTCCATTATTAAACTCAGTGTTTTTCTTATGTTTGGATGAGCCAAAACCAAGGCAATTAACTTTTGGTTAGCATATTGCATAGATGTTTTGCATGAAGCATAATGTTCCTTTGATAGACCAACTGTTCATAGGCTAAAATATGTGAGATGGAGACAAAAAGCAGTCTATGAACATAAGAACATAAGAAATTGCCATGCTGGGTCAGACCAAGGGTCCATCAAGCCCAATATCCTGTTTCCAACCGAGGCTAAACCAGGCCACAAGAACCTGGCAAGTACCCAATTATCCTCCTTGTAAAATAACCCAACCACCAGAACCACATCAGCCAGGACATTGGTCCATCTGCTTCTCCACTCTGAAAGCGGAGTCATCTCCTTTCCCATGCTGCATGCAGGGCCATGGGGTTTTCCACCCTGCATGTAGGGCCCTCGGGTACCCAATCTGCATCTATATCTATTTTTAAAGGGTGTGGCACTGTGAGTGGTCTTGGGAAGCCAGAAAACAGACTCAAGCTGGATTCTGGTAAAAAATTTTCATAAACTTCTTTATTTGTGACAAGAAACAAAGAAAAGCAGTTCTACTCTTCTCCACAGTTCAACAAACAAATGTAGTAATACAACTTAAGAGTTCAGCAGTATTCTTTCTCTAGGCTTTCTTCTCTTCCCTGGGCCTCCTGTTCCCGCCTGGATCTGACTAGTTATACTCCTTTCTAGGTGCCTCCAAACCAGTGGCGTAGCCAGAAATGAAGTTTTGGCTAGGCCCAAGGTTAACATAGATGGACACTAAACAAAGTCTGAGCCATGGAATTCATATTCTTATTGATAAATACTTTCACACACAAACACCTGACAATAGATTTCTAAATAATCTGCTACAGCTGTTATACTTTTAATATTTTAAACTCAATGACTTCAAGCAGCTACCAATGCTAAACCTTATATATAGTTAGGGAAGCATTTCAATTATATTTAAAGAGATCTCAAGTGGCAGTATCCCATAACTTACAAAGAACCATATACTGTTCTACTATACAGACAAATATCTCATCATACATCACAGTATTCTGTTTTAAAACCCTCTGGAATGTTGTACCAAAATATTTTCCATAATTGAGCAAATACCTTCTTAATCTGTATCAATAAAACAGATAAATACCTTTGAAGACTTCTTTTCCTTTCCTATGGCTCAACTATTTAATTTCTTAGTCTTCCTCTGATGCCGACATTTGCTGAATCAAGTCCAGGGGCTCCTGACATTCATCCCCTTTTCTTTACAAAGGAAGAATAGATTTAAAAGAAACCTGTTCTGGATAAAGAGATGTCTTGAAGGTGGTCACACCCTTTGGCTGGCAGCTGGGATGTATCCTTAGCAGTGTGGACAGGATAACTGGGTAGATTGGTTGGGCTGGATGGATTTTTTTCTGTTGTCATTTACTAAGCTACTGTCTTCACTAAAGTATAGCAATAATGTTGCCCTCAAAGTATACCACCCTTTTCTGTACAAAGGAAGAATTAAAAAAAAGACTGTTCTGGATAAAGAGATGTCTTGAAGGTTGTCACACCCTTTGGCTGACAGCTGGGATGTATCCTTAGCAGTGTGGAGAGGATAACTGGGTAGACAGGAGAAAAAGGCTATCCAGCCCTGTCATTTACTAAGCTATCATCATGTAAACATACACTCTGCATCCACAAATAAGATTGATACAATTGTCTACATGCTAGTAAAATACCTCACCTCGGGCACACACACAGAACCGACCTTCACCAAGTACAGAAAGACCACACATTATAAATATGGAGATAAACTGGAATGGAAAACCAAAAAAAGCCACTCTGCATGCAGTGCAAACTTGGAGAAATGGAAAGAGAAATATAGCACCTAACACAGTCCCAGGATCTGCAATAATGCACACAAACTAATCTGCACAAAGTTACACCTGCATTATGGAACATATAACAACCCTATCTATGAAAAGGCAACACTACAAATATTAAATCAGGCCCTAAACAGTAATAAACCTCATATTAGGAAAACAGAACAAGCCAAGCTGCTATAGAGCCCCACACAGAAATAACTGTAAAACTATATTAATAAATGTTTCAAAACAGCTGATGAACAGAATAACGTCAAACAATTAAAACTCATAAAAATTATTAAAAATTGCCCAAATATCAATAAAATATTTCAAAACAGCAGACACATCACATAATACTCAATAATTAAAATGGCAGTCAATCAAGAAAAATAAACTTAAAATGCTACCTTTACTTACCCTCTCCAGCAACTCTCATACTCCTTTCCCTTGAAAGCACATACCAGGAGCAGCAGCGGCTGCTGAAGTTCTGTCCTTACGGTCCTCTTCTTTCGGGCCCACAAGTCACATACATACCAATTAAACCCTACGACCAATATCTGTCTCACACAAAGACACCAGTCACCTCTCTGCCTAGTCTTATCTCTTTCTCTCACACACACCTGTCACCTCCCTGCTCAGTCGCTCTCTCACACACATCCCAGTCACCTCCCTGCCCAGTCTCTGTCTCTCACACACACCCCAGTCACCTCCCTGCCCAGTGTCTGTCTCTCACACACACCCCAGTCACCTCTCTGCCCAGTGTCTGTCTCTCACACACAACTCAGTCACCTCCCTGCCCAGTGTCTGTCTCTCACACACAACCCAGTCACCTCCCTGCCCAGTCTCTGTCTCTGTCTCTGTCTCTCACACTCACCCCAGTCACCTCCCTGCCCAGTCTCTGTCTCTCACACACACCCCAGTCACCTCTCTGCCCAGTCTCTATCTCTCACACACACCCCAGTCACCTCTCTGCCCAGTCTCTCTCTCTCACACACACACCCCATTCACCTCCCTACCCAGTCTCTGTCTCTCACACATACCCCAGTCACCTCCCTGCCCAGTCTCTGTCTCTGTCTCTCACACTCACCCCAGTCACCTCCCTGCCCAGTCTCTGTCTCTGTCTCTTACACACACCCCAGTCACCTCCCTGCTCAGTCTCTGTCTCTGTCTCTCACACTCACCCCAGTCACCTCCCTGCCCAGTCTCTGTCTCTCACACATACCCCAGTCACCTCTCTGCCCAGTCTCTATCTCTCACACACACCCCAGTCACCTCTCTGCCCAGTCTCTCTCTCTCACACACACACCTCATTCACCTCCCTGCCCAGTCTCTGTCTCTCACACACACCCCAGTCACCTTCCTGCTCAATCTCTGTCTCTCACTCACACTTTGCTTAGAGCCCCAATGCTGTGTTCCCCTTTAATTTTGCAGTGGCAGATTTCCCAGTGCTGCCGCTGCCTTCTCAGTCGCACTGAAGCAGCAAACATTTATTTTAGAAGAATATGCCACAGCACTCAAGCCTTTCTTCTGGCTGTTAGGATGTCCCTAGGCTCCTGTGCCCCCCTCCCCCCCCCAATCTACCTGCTTTTATGGCCGCTGGGAGCTCCAATTGCCCCATCTGTAATCAGCATGGTTGAGTGCCACTTTTACTTTAAACGCGGTTCTGCTGCACTCACTGTTGTATGGGGGGGGGGGGGGAGATTCCCTGGAGCAACCGGCCTCTTCATGCTTGCGACTCAATGTCACTTGGGGAATCCCTACTCTATCGCGGTTCCTGCCCCCCTTCTTCCTGCCCCACCGGCCAATCAGAGGCTTCCTCCTCCCACTGGCAGGAAGAACGGAGGAGGTTTCCCATTGGCCCGCGGGGGCAGGAAAAAGGTAAAGGGAAGTATAGTTGGGGTTATGGGACACCGGGAGCCGTGACACACCGGCTGGTCTTATTAATTTTTTCTCCCTTGGGTGCCTGCCAATGCTGCCTGCTTTTTATTGGCTGCAGTGTCTTGCAAAGAAATTTGGGTGGGCCTGAATGGAAAGTGGGTGGGCAACTGCCCACCCAGGCCCACCCGTAGCTACACCACTCCTCCATACAGGATCAGGATTCCTTGATGTATTAGGTGTAAGGTAGACTGGCCAGTTCTGTGGAGCCGGTCTTTTACTGTGTTCACAAAGGAGTTTTGTGTGTAAAAATAACATATATGTGCTTAAGTAGTATGTGCTCGCAGATATGCTATTAAATGTTGAAAGTACTTGCATATTTTCCATTTCACATATATATTTCACCAATGGAAAAAATGGGTGAAGTAGGGGCATTCCAGGTTAGTGTTCAGAAGTATATGCAAAGTTGCTATTTTGTAAGAGATATAAGCGTGTATATTACTGAACATATTCGTACGCTTTTACACCTGCTAATTGACTGGCGCAAATAAAATCAGACTTGTCTGTTGGCTGCAGTTTTTGGTGGGTGAACTAGAGATGAACTGGGTGGACTGGCTGAGGGATAGGCAAACTGGTGATTTCAAGAACGTGCGTGTTTTCAAAATAGTTTATGTGCATACTTCACATATAAATTTGGGTTATCATCTGTAAATGCACTCCCAGTGACACCGAATGTTAAATTGATCACACTGGGCAACAATGAAAGTGTTACTGACCTAAAAAGGTCCTACTCTGTAGTATCTTGATGTGCTGAACACGAATATGACCATGAAAAGTTTTTATTGGCTCTCGTTTTGAAGATATTCAATATAGTTCACTTTCTATGTTTAGTCATGTAAATTTATCCAGTAGGATTGTAAATAAGCCTAGAATGATGTAATATTGCATCATATTGCATAATACCATCATGCACACATCATCCAGAGTTTATTACATCATTTTCTGATGCAATGCAGTTGTACTGCCATGCTGCTGCTGAGTACGCTGACGTCAGCAGTGTACTATATGAAGCCCAGTCAGAAAGGGTGAGCATTTGAAATATTCATGCTGGCTGACTACTGCTGGACACTCTGCAGAGATGCTCCCAAACAGGTGTACAAGAGACAAGCAAAGAAATCTAAGACATAGTCTATGATTTCATTTTTCAAACGGTATTAACCGTAGGTCTCCTACTATTGGCATACAATTCAAGAAGTAATTATATTATTGCATATTACAAAAAAACTAGAGCCAATTTTGCATTTTCACAGTCACATTCGTGTTTAGCACATGGAAATTTATAAGAATTGACTAATTTCATTTCAGTACCATGACTTTTGTGAAAATTTGTTGCCCAGTGTCACAGAACAACTAAAGTTTTGTTTGTCCCTCCCGACGCAGCCTCACGGCAAAACACGGGTCCGTGTCGGGTGACCCGCTTTGCATTTATAATTGCCATTACAAACACTGTGGAGTGGCCAATTTGAATGAATATACTTTTTCATTATTCTACGTGTGGACATTGAATTTTTCCTGCACATTCTTTGTTTGATGTGATTGCTTGCATGCAGCAGTGCTCCTTTTGTTGATTGGATCATGAATATTTTTTGCACCTAAAATATACATATATATGTTTATAAAATAGAGTGTAAAAAAAGGCATTTTCTTGCTTTGTAAATATTTGTACATACTGAAGCATATGCATGTACTTTCAGAGCAGAAGTGCATGGTATTCTATAAACTGTACAGCTCCCACCACAAAGTTTAGAAAATTATTTCTATGATTTGTTTTAAATCTGCTAACCTTTTGTAACTGGAGCAATCATGACACCTTAGGACTTCTCGTCATCCTGCTTCTTGTTGGCACTCTGTTCCATGTTGGAATTCCATGTCTTCATCTCGTATTCATCTTCGTCAAGGTCTCTTGTCGGATCCTGTGTCCTTTCTGTCCAGATCCTGATGTTCCTGATGTTCGTCCTTCAGAGTCCCTGAAGTCCTGATGTCCTATTCTCTGGATGTCTTCACATCCTGATCTTCTTTTATTCTGATGTCCTTTGCCTCGGCAGTGTAAGCCTCCAGAAGATTCCTGCTTTTAATCCGCTGAGCTTCAGGTTCCACACTCTGGGTTCACTCAAGCTATTCGCCGAGCCTTTTACTCTGAGTCCCTGGGATCCTGAGGTTCTTCTCCTTTTCCTGTATCCTGTCCGGGTCTTCGGAGCCTCTTGCGTTGCCTTGCGCACATGAATGAACTCTGCATAATCTGTACCGTATCTGCGTAGTCCATGCCTTGCCTTGACTGGCTGTGGAGGGTGCGCCTCGGTGTAGGCCTCGTCAGAGTCTTCGTCGTGGAATCTCTAAGTAACCTGAGTGGAGAACCACCAGTGTGGTCCCTGACCTGCCTTGATTGGCTGTGTAGGGTGCGTGGTGTGGCAGTACCTATTCAGAACTCTTATTTATTTTATTTATTTTATTAAAGGCTTTTCTATACCAAATTTCTTGATACAAATCAAATCAACTCGGTTTACATCAAACAATAAGGAACTATAACCAACCAAACAGTAAAACAATTTGAAGGAGAGTAAAGTTACATTATAACAAGGATGTGTAACTTGGAGGAGGAAATAAGAGGGGGACGAGAGATTAAGATATACATTGGAGTATGCGAAGGTGACTCTTGGCTTGTGACTCCGTCTGAGTCCTTCAGGTACCTTGGAATACCATCTTAGTTCTTCAAGCAACTTGAGTTCTGTCTCATCCTTCAAGTAATCCTGAACCTTCAAGTAACTCATGACTCTGTCTGAGTCCTCTATGTATCTTGAATCTTCAGGCTCATCCTTCAAGTATCCTGAGTTTGTCTCATCCTTTCAAATATCCTGACTCATCGTGTGAAGCCTTCACATATCCTGAGTCTTCGTCTTCGCCCTTCAGCCTCTGTCCATCCTGTCATATTTGCTGTTCCATACAGCAGATCTAAAAAGGCTATTGAGTGGCCGGAGGGCTACCCCAGAGACCAACATTGCATTGCTGGGTCTTTTTGATGTGATCAGGTTCAGCAGAGGCTAGGGTCCTGCATTTCCAGCCTGTGCTTGGACACTACTCGCCTGCCTCGGCGCTTTCCAGAGCTCCTCTGCAGTTGCATCATGGCTGAAGAGTACACAATCTCCCAGAAATGGGACTGCCTCCAGTGTTCTCAGAACACTTCCTTTAATAACTTCATCTACTATAAATGACTCATGTTTCAAGTTCTCAGAGAATAAGACAGCAATCCCTGCACTTATAGATGAGTCATGACTGAGAAATACTTCTCCTTTCCAGTCTTTGTCCCAATCTGTGATTTTCTTCATCAGTGTGTGTTTCTTGTAACAAGGAAATATTTATTTTCTTCTGTACCAAGTATTCAAAAACAGTAGCTCGTTTATTAATGCTCCTACATCCATTAACTTTTGGGGTGGCACAGGTCAGTTTAGTGCTCATTGTCTATGACTGTAATGAAATGCTGCACAAAGCATCCAAAGAAACAATGCATAAGACAGAAAATAGAAAAGTTATCTGCTTACTTATCCCCATCATTGTTGCTATTTAAAGATTTACAAACTTTGTTCATCATTTTTTTAAAATCTGTATCGCTTTTGCTTACAAAACTCTGAAATTGATGTTCTGCTCAAAATGTGCTGAGCAGAAATCAGGAATAAATTCAGATCTAGGAATGTCATTTTTACATCCACATGATGTTTCCCTTTGGTTTCATTGAGAAAATGTTTAATGCTCTCTAATGAATAAGCCTCTTCAATGTGCTGCCCAGCAGGTAGATCGTGGCTCTGAGAATCAGTGAGATCCGCATCACATTCAGAATCCAGCTCACTCTATGTCTCTGTGACAGACCTGAGAGACAGAGCTACAGCATGATCTAGGGTAACAGATTGTTGAGTCTGAGGAGGCAGCAGCTCAGGAGTTTTAAACATACCACCCACATTTTCAGAGGTATTACTCTCTGAGGTTCTTGCCTCCTCAACAGGATCACCTGATTTCTCTAATTGCATAATAATTTTCTCTGTATCAGTACTGGGAGGTTGGGGTACTATATTTTCTCCTTTATCAGGAATTTGGTTAGGTCTTTTTGCAGTTACCTTAGTAGCTTGAGACAATTCTGGCTTCAGAGATCTTTTTTTGCTAGCAGCCTGTGCTACCAACGTCTCCCCCACTGCTTCTGGCAATGACACAGCAGCACCCTCAGTATTCTCAGCCTCCATTACACTTTCTGCTTCAGAACCAGCCCCAGATTCATTGCCTGACCCAAGTTTTAGCCTCAACCTCTGAGTCACCATCTGAAGCAACTTCATTCTCAGCTACCAACTCTGTTCTGGCTTCCACCAATCTTTTCTTGTCTGGACATTGTTTCACTAAATGTGTCACACTTCCACAGTGAAAACATTTCATATCTTCTGTGCTAGCAAACACAATGTAATCAGAATCCTCAATTCTATGTTTCAAAGTAACAGGCCCAACCAGGTCTTCACTTCACCTCTCTCTCCGCTCTTTTACAATAACTCTTCACAATAATGACAAACACACTCAGAAATGGGAATCAACAGGCCTCAGCTTTATTAACAGAACAAACAACCAGCCCGAGCCCTCATTGTGATAAAGAAACAGTCATCTGCCACCAAACAGCAAAATAACCCATCTGCAGGCCAACTGGCCTACCCCTTATTAGGCAGCATCCCACCACCTAACCTCCAGCCCCACCACCAACCAGCAAGGAGCCAAGCCCAGAACAACCATTCACCAGATGGGTATTGCCCCAACCAGTTAATGCCTAAACTGGTTACTCCATCAGGCCCCCACATTGCATCAATGAGACTCAGGCAACCCATCATGGGTGCAGGAAGGCAAACCTATCCTGCACCCCGCCTCCCCCCCCCCCAAAGGTACGGCCGAAGTTTCCCAGAGCAGCACATATTCCAGTGCCTCCTGTATAACATTGTTAAATAAATTCCTACCAACAAATGACAAAGGAAACTCATCAGGCCAATAAAGGCCAGCATAAACATCCCAGGACCACTCATGCTAAATGTGAACCCCTCCTATCACATGCAACCAAGATCCAATCTGTTGAGTAGCCTTAACTCTACAATGCCCACAAATGCATTGCTCCATTTCCACAAGGCCTTGGAATGTCTGACCAACAGGTCAATGACTCCGGCATCCAAATCATCAGTATGGCAAGGTCTTTCTTCACCATGCCAATAAATTGGTGACTAGACAATTTTCCCCAATCATTGCCCCCCAAATGCACCACCACAACATCCAGATGGGACCTGCACCTCATCCAATGGCACAAGTGTGGTGATAGCTTGGTCCAGCACTTTCCCCGCCATCCTAACCAGTGGACAGCCACACCATGTGCTGACAAGCCCAAATGAGGACCGTAAGCCGCTGACAAGCTTGCTTGTGTGCCCATATAACAAAGGAGTGCCCCACAATCCACACATGTCGACCATAGGGCCTGATTCCTAAGAGACAACAGAAAACAGTTAGTATCGCTCACAAATATCCCCAACCCCAGGTCTGATATACATCCAAAATGCATCAGACTTCCATCTCTCGATCCGCTGAATCACTTCCCCTGCCAGACCTGACCCCGCGGCAGATGTGACTGCCCCAATTCGAAATGAATGAATTCCAAAATTGGCCGCCTCCAAACCTACCCTGAACAGTACAGCCCTAAAAACCATTTCAAATTGATACCTGGTTAGCAGCCGCAGGTTTCCAGGCACCCAAAATTGGCAACCCCCAACAGGATGCTGGGACATATAAAGGAGCTCATTGGCAGGGGCGCATTGGCCTATCGGTGGATCGGGCTTTCCCTGGTGGGCCGGTCTAGCTGGACAAGTGGTCTCGACCGCGTGGCTCTTCCTCAGCCCAGCCTCAGTGCCTCCAAGCCAGCCCCCGCCAGAGACCAAGCCAGCGGGGGCCGAAGAAATTAAAATCAAGGCTGGCGGAAGCCGAAGAAAAGAAGATGGGAGCCTCCCCGCCGGAGAAATTAAAATCGAGGCGGTGGAGGCAGAAGAAAAGAAGATGGGCGCCTCCCAGCCAGCCTCAAGTGGGGGCTGGCTGGTTGGCACCCATCTTAATTTTTTCGGCTCCCATCGGCTTGGTCTCTGGCGGGGGCTGGCTGGGAGGCGCCCATATTCTTTTCTTCGGCCTCCGCCAGGCGGGGGCCAAAGAAATAAAAATCGAGGCTGGCGGAGGCCGAAGAAAAGAAGATGGGCCAGCGCCTCCCAGACAGCCCCCGTGGGAGACCAAGCCAGTGGGGGCCGAAGAAATTAAAATCGAGGCTGGTGGGGGCTGAAGAAGTGAACATCGGTGTTGCTAACCGCCGCCGGAGACCAGCTGTTCAGCTGGTGGCCTTAGATCGGAAGGGTGCTTCTCTGTGTATGTGAGAATGGAATGGTGCTTCTGTGTGTGTGTGTGTGTTGTGTGTGTTGTGTGTGTATGTGTGTATGTGAGAAATGAATGGTGCTTCTGTATGTGTGTGTATGTGAGAAAGGAATGGTGCTTCTGTGTGTGTGTGTGTGTGTGTGTGTGTGTGTGTGTGTATGTGAGAAAGGAATGGTGCTTGTGTGTGTGTGTGTGTGTATGTGTGTATGTGAAAAAGGAATGATGCTTGTGTGTGTGTATTTGTGTATGTGAGAAAGGAATGATGCTTGTGTGTGCGTGTGTGTATGTGTGTATGTGAGAAAGGAATGTGCTTGTGTGTGTGTTTGTGTGAATGTGAGAAAGGAATGGTGCTTCTGTGTGTGTTTGTGTGTACGTGAGAAAGGAATGGCGCTTCTGTGTGTGACAGGGAAGGTGCTTCTGTGTGTGAGGCAGGGAGAGTGCTTCTGTATGTGTGTGGTATATATGTGAGTCAGGGAGGGTGCTTGTGTGAGTCAATGTGTGTGTGCGAGAGAGAGATGGAGCATGTTTTTGGCTGGCTTGTGGCTGTGAGAGAGAGGGCATGTGTATGATTGAGCCTGTTTGTAAATGAGATAGAACATGTGTGTGACTGAGAGCTTGTGTGTAAGTGAAATAGAGAGAGCATGTGTGTGATTGAAATCCTGTGTGTAAGAGGGAACGAGAGCATTTTGTGATTGAGAGAGGCTGGCCAGAGAGGTGATGTGTGTATGTGTGAGACTGATCAGGGAGATGACTGGTATGTGTATGCTTGTGTGTGTGTATGTGTGTGTGTGAGAGAGAGAGAGAAAGAGAAGTGACTGGTTGTGGTCCCTAAGGAAGAGGACCGTGAGGACAGCTTCAGCAGCTACTGCTGCTTCTGGTGTGGCCTGCAAGGGAAAGGAGTAGGAGAACTGCTGGAGAGGGAAGTAAAAGTGGCTTTTAAAGTTCATTTTTCTTGATTAACTATCATTTTAATTATTGGGTAGTATGTGATGTATCTGCTGTTTGAAATATTTTATTGGTGTTTGGTAAAGGTTTCAAAATTTGCTTGAGTCTTTAATTATTGGATATTCTATTCATCAGCTGTTTTGAAATTATTTTATTAGTATGATTTTATAATTATGATTCATGATTTTATTGATTGTTTCATGAGGAATGGTGACATTTTTGTTTTTCCATTGTTGCACTGTATAGAGTCTGGTGTGATACGTTTTACAGTTTAGTTTTTGTCTGCACATTTCTATTTATACTTTATATGGCTTTATTCTGTATTTGGTGAGAGTTTGTATTCTGCATGCAAAGACTGAGATGAAGCATTCTTTTAGCATGTGGTTTCTCTGTAGGGATCTGTAGTAGCTTGGCCTGTTCTATTTTCCTGATAGGAGGTGTATTGATATTTTAGATTCTGGTGTAATATTTATGGTATTCTTTTCCATAGGTGGGGGTTGTTATTCTTTGGGTTTTGGCAAATAGTACTGTGTTGATACGGGAGGACCATGCCGAAATATAGGGGTGTGTACACATATATGTAAATTATATATGTAAATTATATTGTATATGTAATTGGGTACCCATGGGCCATTATGGAGAAAAATCCCCCGGGCTACTATTTTCACACAATCCACCCCTGCTCATTGGCAACCAGGCAGGTGTAAAGCCCCTTGACCGCCCTCAGAATCAACTCAATTCCTTTCCCTGCCTGATCAGTTTTTGATCTCGGAATCACCAACCTAACTACATCTCTTCCAATCTGCACATGGTAGAACTGCAGGCCAGTATTCTCCGCCCTCTAGTTAGCCCTAACCACCAATTCCCTGATGCAAAATGCCCCAAAAAAGGCCAAAACAAAATGCCATACGAAATAGACAAACTTCATAGGAGGAAGAACAATGACAGCAGCCGTATCCCACAATGCCAACAATATAAAATAGGTGACAGGTCATCTGCTGTCCTGCGCCACCTCTGTTCCCCTAGACCAGCGGTTCTCAACCTATGGGTCGCGACCCCGGCGGGGGTCGAACGCCCAAAACACAGGGGTCGCGCGCTCCCGGTCTCTCCCGCTGCCGTTGCCGCCGGGCTGTCAGCACGTTCAAGCCCAGCGGGAACGGCAGCGGCGCTAGAAGAAGCTCTGCACCCGCGGCTGGGCCTTTTCTTCTTCCTGCGCCTGCCCCCCCCTCCCGTGACCCGGAACAGGAAGTGAATCGTGGTGCGCAGGAAGGAGAGAGAGCCGCGCCGCGCGAAAAAGTAGCAGCAGCGGCTGCAGCATCGGTACCCGAGCAATAGAAGCTGCCGGTAATGGAGAAAGGAGACAGCAGCATGAGCCTCCCGCGGCCGATGGGATTCTTCTTTCTTGGCCAGCGGAGGCTGCTGCAGCTCCCATTTGTGCTCGGGGGAGAAGAGGAAGTGAGTGAGAGAAAGAGAGAGAAGCAGCCAGCCAGCCTGTGTGTGATTGACTGGTCAGAGAGCTGATGTGTGTGTGTATGTGAGAGACAATGAAAGTGATTGCTCAGGGAGATGACTGATGTGTATGTGAGAGTGTGAGACATTAGTCAGGGAGGTGACTGATGTGTGTGTGTGTGTGAGAGAGAAAAAGCATGGAAGTGAGAAGTCTGGGTATGTGAGAAAGCATGGGCGTAAGAAGCCTGGTGTTGTGGGGGTGAAAGAAAGCATGGGAGTGAGAAACCAGGGTGAGTGTGCATGCATGAGAGAGAGAGACTGATTGGTAAGGTGATGGTGTGTGTGAGAGAAAAAGACTGGTGTGTGTATGTGAATATGAGAGAATGTGATTCAGGGAATGAGAAGCCTGTGCACGTGGAGAGTGAGCATGGAAATGAGAGAGACTGGTGTGTGTGTAACAGAGAGAAAGTGATTATGGGAATGAGAAGCCTGTGCATGTGGAGAGAACAAGCATGGGAGTGAGAGACTGGTGAGTGTGTATGTGTGTGTGTGTGTGTGTGAGAGAGAGAGAGAGAGACAGAGAAAGTGATTATGAGAGTGAGAAGCCCATATATGTAAGTAGAACACGGGAGTGGGAAGCCTGTGTGTGTGTGTGTGTGTGTGTGTGTGTGTGTGGGTGTATGGCATGAGAGAAACTGTTCAGGAAGGTGACTGGTGTGTGTGTGTGTGAGAAAGTGATTATGAGAGTGAGAAGCCCGTATATGTAAGTAGAACACGGGAGTGGGAAGCCTGTGTGTGTGTGTGTGTGTGTGTGTGTGTATGGCATGAGAGAAACTGTTCAGGAAGGTGACTGGTGTGTGTGTGCCAAAGACTGTTTGGGAGATGATTGGTGTGTGAGAGACAGAAACTGGTCATGGGGGCATGACCGGTATGGTGTGTGTGTGTGTGAGAGACATGGGCACTAAGGAAGAGGACCATAAGTATAGAGCTTAGCTTCTACTGCTGCTTCTGGTGAGTGCCACGGCCTGCAGGGAAGGGGAGTAGGAGAGCTGCTGGAGGGGGTAAGTAAAGGTGGCTTTTTAAGTTTATTTTTCTTGACTGCCATTTTAATTGTGTGATGTCTGCTTTTTTGAAATATTTTATTGGTGTTTGGAGAATGTTAAATAGCTTTTATGCGTTTTTAATTGTTGGATGTTCATAGCTGTTTTGAAACATTTATTCTGCTTATTAGTATAGTTTTACAATTATTTCTGTGTGGGGATCTATAGCTGCTTGCTAGTTCTGTTTTCCTAATAAGAGGTGTATTGGTTTTTAGGACCTGATTTAATATTTGTAGTGTTGCCTTTTCATAGATAGGGTTGCTCCTGTTTGAGTGTATTCCATAATACAGGTGTAACTGTGTGTGGATTAGTTTATGTGCATTACTACAGATCCTGGGAGTATGTTAGGTCGGTTCTGTGTCTGTTACCGAGATGAGATATTTTGCTAGCATGTAAGCGTTTGTATCGGTCTTATTTGTTGTGTTTTCTCAGAGGACATGCATTGGTGGTAAACTGCTGTCTTTTCATAAGTAGGGCTATTGAGCCTGGAAATAGAAGGAGTTTGAGTTGCTGTTACTGAGATGTCACTAGAACCAGAATATCTTTTTTGTAGGGTGAGTTGTATGGGGAATGTCATAATTCTGCTTTACATCCATTATTGTGGGTCAGGGGGGTTCCTGTGGATACAAACTGTACTTTTACATCTAGCCCCGTGACGATCACGGGTCAGTGTGCCATGCATGTGAGAACCTATGGTGAGTTGAGTTACATTCACATTATAAATGTCATAATTAAATCATAAGTGTGCACTAAAATCCAACCCCATCCATAACCCCGCCCCCATATGACCAAAGCCCCGCCCTCACCCCACCCTCACGGGGCGAGGGCGGGGCGAGGGGTCACCGCAACATGAGGAACTGTATTGCGGGGTCACGGCATTAGAAAGGTTGAGAACCACTGCCCTAGACCATCCCATCAACAGTTTCTGCAACAGGAAACATCCCGTCAGGTAACCCCAACCATGAGCCCTCATAAAAAATGAGAAGCCAGCCAACTGTTGTGTAACAGCAGCCTTGGAACGTCCTAGTCTGAAAGCTTCTTCAATGAACTACAACAGCAAGTTATCGGATACCAACCCCCAACACCAGTCTCTCAGAAAGAGAAAATCTACCACTTTTGAAGCTCCATTTAAATAACCTGCCCAGGTGGAGGAGGCTAATGATGCCCGCAACAACTGCCAGGCTTCCAAGACCCAAACTTCCAAAGGAAACTTGGAACTGTAGCCACGCAGAGATCCGCAGTGGGAGCAAGTGTCTGAAAAAGTGTCCACTTGAAACAAGAAAGAGAATTGGCAATATTGTTAAAAATACCCGGGACATGCCACGCCCAAGCAGTGACATTTAACCTCACACAGCACAATACAAATTCCCGCAACAACTCAGAGACTAACAGGCACTTTGCTGCATGCTTGTTGATTACTTCGACCACCCCCAGATTATCACACCAAAATACTATCCTATGATCCCGTAACCGATGTCCCCACTAGGGCAACACAACTACAATAGGGAACAATTCTAGGAAAGCTCTATTCTGAGTGACCCCGAGCTGTACCCATTCTTCTGACCAAGAAGACGTGCATCAAGATCCCTGAAATAAACTCTGAATCATTTGCCCCAAGATGCATCCAAGAACAGCTCTGGACATCAGCTCCTTTTGCCAGAGACAGACCCCATTGAAGTCTGCCAAAAAAGTCTGCCGGACCCCCAGATCCTCCTTCATGCCCCTGGATATTTGAATATGGTGATTAAGCTTGTGCACCCCAGCCACTGCCATGGGTATAACCCGACACGCACCATACCGGTCATGCCCCCATGACCAGTTTCTGTCTCTCACACACCAATCATCTCCCAAACAGTCTTTGGCACACACACACCAGTCACCTTCCTGAACAGTTTCTCTCATGTATCAGGGAAGACTACAGTGATAGGGGTATACTACCGTCCACCTGGTCAAGATGGTGAGATGGACAGTGAAATGCTAAGAGAAATTAGGGAAGCTAACCAAATTGGTAGTGCAGTAATAATGGGAGACTTCAATTACCTAGGAACACTGGTGCAGGTAGAACAATGCAGTTCCGTTCAATTAATTAATAAATAGTATTTTATTGTGAACATTCATAATACATTCACTGTGGCAACTCCATTAGTATAACAGAAGTAATTTTACAGTCCCCCGACACGGTCCCGTGTTTCGCGGTGGCTGCATCGGGAGGGACAGGATGGTTTTCGAATCTTATACAAGACCATCAGGAGCGCTTGTATAAGATTCGAAAACCATCCTGTCCCTCCCGATGCAGCCACCGCGAAACACGGGACCGTGTCGGGGGACTGTAAAATTACTTCTGTTATACTAATGGAGTTGCCACAGTGAATGTATTATGAATGTTCACAATAAAATACTATTTATTAATTAATTGAACGGAACTGCATTGTTCTACCTGCACCAGTGTTCCTATGTACTTGCTCATGTGCAAGGTTTGCTTCTGTATTATACTGGAGACTTCAATTACCCCAATATAGACTGGGTAAATGTATCATCGGGTCACGCTAGAGAGATAACGTTCCTGGATGGAATAAATGATAGCTTTATGGAGCAATTGGTTCAGGAACCGACGAGAGAGGGAGCAATTTTAGATCTAATTCTCAGTGGAGCACAGGACTTGGTGAGAGAGGTAACGGTGGTGGGGCCGCTTGGCAATAGTGATCATAATATGATCAAATTTGATTTAATGACTGGAAAAGGAACAGTGTGCAAATCCAAGGCTCTCGTGCTAAACTTTCAAAAGGGAAACTTTGATAAAATGAGAAAAATTGTTAGAAAAAAACTGAAAGGAGCAGCTACAAAGTAAAAAATGTCCAAGAGGCGTGGTCATTGTTAAAAAATACCATTCTAGAAGCACAGTCCAGATGTATTCCACACATTAAGAAAGGTGGAAAGAAGGCAAAACGATTACCGGCATGGTTAAAAGGGGAGGTGAAAGAAGCTATTTTAGCCAAAAGATCTTCATTCAAAAATTGGAAGAAGGATCCAACAGAAGAAAATAGGATAAAGCATAAACATTGGCAAGTTAAATGTAAGACATTGATAAGACAGGCTAAGAGAGAATTTGAAAAGAAGTTGGCTGTAGAGGCAAAAACTCACAGTAAAAACTTTTTTAAATATATCCGAAGCAGAAAGCCTGTGAGGGAGTCAGTTGGACCGTTAGATGATCGAGGGGTTAAAGGGGCACTTAGAGAAGATAAGGCCATCGCGGAAAGATTAAATGATTTCTTTTGCTTCGGTGTTTACTGAAGAGGATGTTGGGGAGGTACCCGTAATGGAGAAGGTTTTCATGGGTAATGATTCAGATGGACTGAATCAAATCACGGTGAACCTAGAAGATGTGGTAGGCCTGATTGACAAACTGAAGAGTAGTAAATCACCTGGACCGGATGGTATACACCCCAGAGTTCTGAAGGAACTAAAAAATGAAATTTCTGACCTATTAGTAAAAATTTGTAACTTATCATTAAAATCATCCATTGTACCTGAAGACTGGAGGATAGCAAATGTAACCCCAATATTTAAAAAGGGCTCCAGGGGCGATCCGGGAAACTACAGACCGGTTAGCCTGACTTCAGTGCCAGGAAAAATAGTGGAAAGTGTTCTAAACATCAAAATCACAGAACATATAGAAAGACATGGTTTAATGGAACAAAGTCAGCATGGCTTTACCCAGGGCAAGTCTTGCCTCACAAATCTGCTTCACTTTTTTGAAGGAGTTAATAAACATGTGGATAAAGGTGAACCGGTAGATATAGTATACTTGGATTTTCAGAAGGCGTTTGACAAAGTTCCTCATGAGAGGCTTCTAGGAAAAGTAAAAAGTCATGGGATAGGTGGCGATGTCCTTTCGTGGATTGCAAACTGGCTAAAAGACAGGAAACAGAGAGTAGGATTAAATGGGCAATTTTCTCAGTGGAAGGGAGTGGACAGTGGAGTGCCTCAGGGATCTGTATTGGGACCCTTACTGTTCAATATATTTATAAATGATCTGGAAAGAAATACGACGAGTGAGATAATCAAATTTGCAGATGACACAAAATTGTGCAGAGTAGTTAAATCACAAGCAGATTGTGATAAATTGCAGGAAGACCTTGTGAGACTGGAAAATTGGGCATCCAAATGGCAGATGAAATTTAATGTGGATAAGTGCAAGGTGATGCATATAGGGAAAAATAACCCATGCTATAATTACACGATGTTGGGTTCCATATTAGGTGCTACAACCCAAGAAAGAGATCTAGGTATCATAGTGGATAACACATTGAAATTGTCAGTTCAGTGTGCTGCGGCAGTCAAAAAAGCAAACAGAATGTTGGGAATTATTAGAAAAGGAATGATGAATAAAACGGAAAATGTCATAATGCCTCTGTATCGCTCCATGGTGAGACCGCACCTTGAATACTGTGTACAATTCTGGTCGCCGCATCTCAAAAAAGATATAATTGCGATGGAGAAGGTACAGAGAAGGGCTACCAAAATGATAAGGGGAATGGAACAACTCCCCTATGAGGAAAGACTAAAGATGTTAGGACTTTTCAGCTTGGAGAAGAGACGATTGAGGGGGGATATGATAGAGGTGTTTAAAATCATGAGAGGTCTAGAACGGGTAGATGTGAATCGGTTATTTACTCTTTCGGATAGTAGAAGGACTAGGGGACACTCCATGAAGTTAGCATGGGGCACATTTAAAACTAATCGGAGAAAGTTCTTTTTTACTCAACGCACAATTAAACTCTGGAATTTGTTGCCAGAGAATGTGGTTCGTGCAGTTAGTATAGCTGTGTTTAAAAAAGGATTGGATAAGTTCTTGGAGGAGAAGTCCATTACCTGCTATTAAGTTCACTTAGAGAATAGCCACTGCCATTAGCAATGGTTACATGGAATAGACTTAGTTTTTGGGTACTTGCCAGGTTCTTATGGCCTGGATTGGCCACTGTTGGAAACAGGATGCTGGGCTTGATGGACCCTTGGTCTGACCCAGTATGGCATTTTCTTATGTTCTTATGTTCTTATGTTTAAACTGCCCACCGATGAATGCAGTTGCTGCAAGACTAGCTTCTTGCAAACACTAGCCCTTTCAGCCATTTCTTTCAACTTATCAGCTTCTTCCCTAAGCAACCTGGACACCATGTTGATTAAGTCCAGCTCAATACCCAAAAATAAGAAGGAGCTGCAAGGCCCTTCCGTCTTCTGTGCAGCAATGGGAATACTGAAATGATCCGCCACCCTCAGGAAACACTGCATAAGTTCCCCACAAGCAGTAGAGCCCCTGGGTCCAATGAATAAAAAATAATTGAGATAATGTACTATATTGGGTACTCAAGACACCTGCTCCACCACCCAATGTACAAAAAGACTGAACATTTCAAAATATGCACAAAAGAGGAACTTCGGGATGTGGGGGCAAGTCAGTTTCAGGGAATGCAGGAAAATGAAGGGTTCCTGAGGGCTTCATCTCCTATATTGCTTGAGGCTATGGAGCCATGGCTTCGGGTTTATCCCAGGATAGAGGTTGCCAGGGTTTTCTGTTGGTTTTCAGATTCCATATATGCGAATGGCCAGTGTGATCGGGCATTAGGATACATCACAGTACGGGCTGATGCTGGCTTATATGGATGCTATTTTGTCTGCCCACAAGGATTATGAGGGTTGGGCTTGACTCAACTATGATGAGTGCTTCAGGGATAAAATGGAGGAAAATAAGTTTATGTCCTGGGGCACTCAGAATGAGGGTCTGTGGTTCTCTCAAATGACGAGTAAGACAGCGATGGTGGGACAGGGCAGAGGGCTAGCAGGGGCTTGTGTGTTGGTGCAGCCAGTGGTGAGGTAGGAGGTTGGTACTTTCAGGCAGGGTCCACACCGGGCAGTGAGAGTAAGTCTGGGGCTGGTGTACCAGACGTGTGCTGGCGCTTCAACAGATCCATCTGTAACTTTACAGACTACAGTGAATAGAAAAATATAGGTATACCTGAGTGCTATTCAAATTGGAAAGTCATCCAATCATCCAGTCATTCATCTGTAGAGCACATTATGGGAATAGGAAAACCGGCATAGACCCCTTTTAAAATCATAGGGGTAGATTTTCAAAGGGGTACGCGCATAGGATACGTGCGTACCACCCCCCCCCCCCCGAAAACCTACCCCAAATCCCCCCTATGCGCGCGCCGAGCCCATTTTGCATAGGCTCGGTGGCGCGCGCAAGCCCCGGGACACGCGTAAGTCCCGGGGCTTGCATGGAGAGGCGTGCCGGGGGGGCGTGGTGGTCGTGACGCGGAATTTTGGAGGCGTGGCGCTCGTGATGCAATGTTTCGGGGGCGGCGCCGTGAGCGTGGTTTCGGCCCAGGGGCGTTCCGGGGGCGTGGCCATGCCCTCCGGAACAGCCCCCGGGTCGGGTGATGGCGCACCAGCAGCCCGCTGGCGCGCGCAGATTTACATTTGCCTCCGGCAGGCGTAAATCCAGCGATAAAAGTAGGTGGGGGTTTAGATAGGGCCGGGGGGATGGGTTAGGTAGGGGAAGGTGAGGGGAGGGTGAAAGAAAGTTCCCCCCGAGGCTGCTCCGATTTCAGAGCGGCCTCAGAGGGAACGGAGGCAGGCTGCGCGGCTCGGCGCGCGCAGGCTGCCCAAAATTGACAGCCTTGCACGCGCCGATCCCGGATTTTAATGGATATGTGCGGTTACGCGCGTATCTATTGAAATCCCGCGTACTCTTGTTCCAATACATTTATATTTGAGTTCCACCGATATATTCAAATTGGGTTTAAATCGAAAACCTGACAATCTATCCCACTGATCGAAAAACCCTGCATTAGAGAAACATGTTACTGTTATTTTGAAGATTAAGGGCCCAATTTATGTTACTCACATAGATATATTTTCTGGCTTAGAAAGCCTTTTGCCATGGGAAGAAAAAAAATTTAAATCAGCTTCCCTAGGTTAGTTTTTAAAATTCTTCGAGGTGAACATTGCTCTCCAGAGGGACTTTCTTCAAGACTATCACATTGCTCAGTATTCCTTAAACTACAGCAGCAAGATTATCCTGTCATAATATTGTAATCTTGTCTATGGTTATAGCAGCAAAACGATTCAGCTAAGCTAACTTTAAGTTTTCGATACTATCTCCACAGAGCCCCAGCATCTGACCTTGGAGTGCAATCTATTTCCATAGTTGCTAGGCGTTCTCTCTTATTCCTAGTTCTGTTTTTCAGCTCTGCCTACCAGTTTTGTAACCAGGCATGAGAGAGAATTCCAAGTGAATGGTGAAATATGAATATGTACATATGTAGACAGAAGGTGAGCTGAAAAGCATAAATGATCAGGAGAGCGGCTTCTGTAGGAATTGTTTGTGTGATTGACAAAATAAAGCATATTTCTAGTTTATTGTTATTCGTGAGAGAATACATTCAGACATTTGGTAAGCAGAACCCCACTGGACTCTCTCTTTTTACAAGGGAGCTAACTAAATTGTCAGAGCAATAGGCAGTCATGCCCTGCCTACCTTTTGCATGTTTCTATTCTGCACCATAGCTTTACTGGTGAATGTGCATCTTTGAATTTAGAAATTGTGTGCTTGGCATCTTGAAAAGATTACAAATGTATGCAACAACAAAAAAGGGGAAGTAATTGATTTTTTCACTTCTTCACTATTTGGGGTTTAACAATTTAGAAAAGCATTTTTATAAGAAAGTATGGATCGATGATTAAACGAAACCCTGTCAATATATTGATGGAACATAGTTCATGTTATAAGAGACGAAAAAGGCTAGTATGATGGTCCTAAATCTTTAAGTGTATAATATATTGCTTATGAAAAAATTCTTTATCATTTCGGCAATACGTGCTTTGTTATATTTAGATTTTTTTGTTGTTGCTATACATTGGGCTTTTTTTGTGTGGCATAAATTAATGGCATTAATAGAAATATAGGTGCATCCAAGCTAACTGCTCCAGTGTTTGTTTAATTTTGAAACTACATTCCATTGTTTATATAGATATTTAGCAATCAATAAAAATGTTTTGTAATACAAATACCTTGTTTGGCCAAGAAGTATTGCAGTCTTCCAGCTATATTGTTAATATACATGAGATTGCATCACTCAAGAACACGCAAGCTTCTTCTGCTTGGTTTAAAAATAATTTGTATGAATATCTCTTATCACTTTTTGCTTTGGAAAATTCTATCATTTTGTAGTTTTTCTAAATTGAATATCAGCCTCTTTTACAAGTATGCCAATCCTTTCCTGGAATTCATTTGTATAAGATGATTGCTATTATCCAGAGATATCCATGTAGACTGGGTAATCAGACATACTGCTAAGTGCTACTGCTGCACTAGTTTTGTTTGGTACTTAGTGATTAGTTATTCACTTCAGAGAGTTATTCTTTAAATCAGTCAGATCTCCATAATATTTTCAATAGATTTATCTGGAGGCAGTGTGCATGGAAATAAATCTATTTCATGCATATTCATTAGGGATGTCCCGAAAACCCAACCTAGTGGCAAACCTGTAGGGCTAGGTATAAATACCATTATAAAAGTGCTTCATTTGGGGGGGGGGGGGGATGAAAATGTATATTTTAAATCTTAAAGTATGGAAAATATTGACAAAATATGTTTTCTTGACAACTATTCATGATTGTTATTACCATGTTGAATTCTTCAACACTATACCATGTTCAACAATGGTTGGGAACTGTAAACCCTCTGTTTTATGTGCTTGTACACATGATCAGCACACAAAGTTAAACTATAGCTATTCTAGCAGTATGGCACTGTCAACATTATTTTATCTCAAATATTCTTTATGCTGTTTACTGAAAATGATACACTATGGGTCATGGTTTACAATGGGGAAAAATTTTTTAAGGCATGTTCATGCTTTGACAAACATAAAACTGAATATGGTTTTTAGGGGTCAACTACTATAAAATCAAAGTTCACTAAAGCTGAGGTGTATTACACTGTTACTAAAAGAAAATGTAGAAAGCATAATAAAGTGCAGTCTTTTTCTATAAATCTACTGTTTTATTTTTCTAGGTTATTTTGAGGAATCCCTATGCACAAGCTATAATTATACTAGTTCTGAATACTAACATTACCATGCTGACAAATAATTTAAAAAAAGTTGGTAAGTTATTTCATATACTCTACATTTCTGATTTCCTATTGTTCATTTTACTTGTGTGTGTCTGAATATTGCCTTAAAATGCTAAATAAATAAAGTTAATTCTTCAGTATACAACTGCAGAACACCACGGTCATATTCCTATTTAAGACACAATGAAGTCCATTTTCATCTGCCAGCCAGCAAATCCCTAGATTCATCAAAATGCTATAAATTTTGCATGAATAACTCATGAGAGAGAGAGCGAGAGTGAGAGAGAGAAAGAGAGAGTCTCTTTATAAAACTCTCATATTACTCAACTATTTATATCACTATAGGAGGGTCATCTAGTAACTTGAGGTAAGGTTTTGGTGGTGGTCTAGAGATTTGGGTCCAGTTTTACATGCACAGGCAGATATACGAACAGCACAGTACACATCAGTGATGATTTACAGTTATCTGGAATGAGGAAAGATACACAATGATGAGATTTCTATAATGTGCTCTCACCCAAGCTTGATGCAGATGTAAAGAGTGGGGCCAAGAGTCAAGATGAGGGACAGAAAAGAAATGAGGCAAGAGAGGGTAAAGGAATTAAAGTGATGCTTAAACAAGAGAATGAATAACACAAAAAGACAAATGGAAAGGAAATTACATGGAAGAGCAGGAACCAGGAAGAGGGAATATAGTAGAGACTGATTAAAGAAGGAGAAGAGAAAAGGGAGAGAGAAAGAGAAAAGTATGAATTTAAATTAAATATAAGGAAAGAACTGAATAAAATTAAGAATCTATTTGAGGCCTGTGCCAAACAAAAATAAAATGTTCACAGAAATAGAGAAAGTGTGAAGATAAGGAGTTCTACTCTGGCCATGGCCTCTAGTGCAAAGTACGGAGCAGCTTATATTTATTTCTTTATGTATTTAAAATATTTATATGCTGCCTTGTGCAAATTTATTCAAGGTGGATTCCTAAAAAACAAACATTCCTAAAAACATATAATCATAACAAATGAACAAACTTCAACTTAAAAACATTAAAAATCCTATGAAGCGATCACTTAAAATAACAGGCATAATACTACAATGCAAGCAAATGTCCTATCTAACCGGACAGAGGAAATGCGAGTGTGTGTGCTTTTGTGTCTGTTAATTTGCAAAGGAAATCCAAAGGCATGGTTTCCCTTTGAAACTTTTCTGCAATGTGCATGGGCTAAATGTGCTTTCCTATATTGTAAACAACATAAGCTATTCAGAAGAGATCCCTGTATATATAAGTATATGTCAAGAAAGATATTCACTGTGCGAAAGTTACCAAACCATGCAAATTGTTTCCCTATAGCAGGCCTCTATCCAAAAAATGCCTGCTTTATGTAGTGCAATATAATAAATAATTCTAAGGTAATAATAATATTCTATCTTCATGGTCTATTTTGGAAATCTCTGTTCTATTATCAAGGAAATCAACATCAACGTAACATGGTCTTGTCAGATATTGTTTGATCCTACTGTCTATTGTAGTTGCAAAACATTCCTCAAGAGTCACAATCCATCTGGTTGTGGGATTTCTGTAGGTTCAACAGTGACAGAAAACAAAATCAATGCCAGGAAATTGAGTGAATGTAATTTCTTCTCAAAAGTTGCTTAAATTAAGAAAAAAAAAACCCTGCTGTGATGATCATCAAACCACTTTAAAACAACTATTGATTCTTTAAGGAAGCTAAGGATCTAAAAGTTCTATTTTATTCTATTTTTAATTGAGTCAACCCTTTTCACATTCTACATACTATATGCAACACATGTAACAACAGTAGCAAAATATTTAATAATAATAAAAAATAATTATATCATATACAAATTCATAATTATTATACATAAACATAATACAATAATACATCATTATAAATAATTTTAAAAACAAACTTAATAATCATTATAACTTAATTACATTAAAATTAAACTCCCAGGCCTAGTCATTATTCATTAACACTATCCACATCTCTCATAGAGGGACAGGGAAACCACTAAGTCCTATCCCTTTTATCATCTGTCCAAACCCACATTAAACAAATAGACCCAGATACATCAACCATGATGCCTAGAAACTCACAAAAACAGAGGTTTCCAAACCTGTCTTGGAGGATCCCCAGCCAGTCAGGTTTTCAGGATATGCATGAGATAATATTTGCATGCTATGGACTAATGGGGTTATTTTCTTAAGCTATCGCACGGCTGCGACCGCGTGTACTTACTTCTTGCACAACTCTCCTGCCCTCCTCCGGTCTGCTGGCGCACCGCACCGGGCCAGTCTACACCACCGCGTTCCCCGGGACTCCTCATGGCGGCACGGACGCCACTACCACTCTCTACGACTGCGGGCCTTCCTAAGCGTGTGCGTGTCACTGGCCCCACCTTTGAAGCTTCTTTGGCGGGAACCTGTTATATTTCTGCTAGCGGGTTGGCAATCTGTAGCAAATCTGCTAAGGAGTTAGCAATCTGATTGGATCTGCTACTGGATACTCCTATAAAGGGAGGAGTTATCAATCTGTTGTAGGATATGCTACAGATGAGAATAGCAGTCTGATAGAATCCTCTCCCTAAGGAAAGGAGTAGCAATCTATAGTGAACTGCCTCCTATGGGTCTGCTAAGGAATGGCAGTATGTTATGATATAGACTGCAGAGTTGGCAATCTGTACCAGCGGAGTACTGGAGATGGTGCTTAGCTGGACAGAAAGTAATAGGTGAATCCTTTGGGCCACAGCGCCCCCAGGAGGGAGTCACGAGAGGGACCACCGGCTAGGCTGGAGTATGGAGACAGACACAGATAGTTTTTTTATTAGACAAGTAGTATAACCACCAGAGGTGGCAGTAGTGAGCTGATATGCCCGGCAGGGCTGAAGTCCCTCAGATACTGGAACTGCGCTTCCAAGGTTGCTGAGCTGCAAAGAGACTGTAGATAGTGAATAGACAGGGTATGCATATATACACAGCCAGTACTAGATGATAACTAACATAAGGCCTTGAAATAGCTCAGTAGCTGGAAAGGGTTAGGCCCTCGAGGAGCGAGTACCTGGTTCCAGGGACAGCTCTGAGAGAGCGGTGGTCACTCACAATAATCTGCATCTGGAATAGCTTCTAGCCAATAGAGAATCTTCAGGGGTTCAGGAACATAGCCCTCGAGGAGCGAGTGCCGCTTCCTATCTGCAATCTGAAATAGAGAGAGAGAGTGAGGCCCCCAAGGAGCGGGTACCCCTGGTAGGTCTGAAGAGGCAATGTTGCAAGAGTGAAGCGGGTCCGAAGGAATCCCGCAAACAATCCTTTGAGGCCAGAGTAGTCTTTGGACAGCCAAAGCTAATCCAATCGGAGTCCTTGCCAACTTGATCTGTTAGCAAAAGAAAAGACCTTTTATGTTGGAAGCGGATGACGTCAATACAGGGGGTGCCCCTGAGGTTTGCACCCTTGCTGGTACATACTTCGGAGCACGCGCGCACCCTACGTCATCAGGAACATGGCGGATCCACAGCGTCGAGCCGGCCTGGGGACGCCGGGGAGAAGCGGCATGAGACGCCGCAGCATCAAGCCATCCATCAGGCACAGAGGAAGTCGCCACACAGGTAGAGAGGGTGGAGCAAGGGCGAAAGCAGGCAAGAACGCAACAGAACCTCGGAGGCATCCCTGTTTGATGACATCACGGGACTGCTGTATTTAAGTTCCACCTTTGCCCCCAGCTAGATGACTTGGCAACAAGCGCTGTACGTGTCTGCATCTCCTGCCTTCGTGTTCCTGAGACTATGCTGCCTAGCCTTTGCTCCGGACCCTGTCTGGCACCCTCTCCTCAGGGGTCAGTGTGCGCTCCTACGGGGATTTTCGCTCCCCAGGCTGGCTCTGCGCCTCCTGGGTTCTATCCTGCAAGGCTTTCTACTGCACAGAATTCTCCCTGGAACACCGTGGCTACCTGTGAGTTCCATGACAGGGCTTCCCGTTCCTCGGGGCTGTGCCTGTATTCTACATAAGACTGTGCCTCCCCGCTCCTCGGGGCCATGCCTACAAGTATCAAGAGACTGTCAGAGCTTCCATCCCTAGAGATTAGGATTAAATGGACAATTTTCTCAATGGAAGGGAATGGGCAGTGGAGTGCTTCAGGGATCTGTATTGGGACCCTTACTTTTCAATATATTTATAAATAATCTGAAAAGAAATACGACAAGTGAGGTAATCAAATTTGCAGATGATACAAAATTGTTCAGAGTAGTTAAATCACAAACAGATTGTGATAAATTGCAGGAAGACTGTATGAGGCTGGAAAATTGGGCATCAAAATGGCAAATGAAATTTAATGTGGACAAGTGCAAGGTGATGCTTATAGGGAAAAATAACCCTTGCTATAGTTACACAATGTTAGGTTCCATATTAGGTGCTACTACCAAGAAAGAGATCTAGGAGTCAAGGTGGATAACACATTGAAAGCGTCGGTTCAGTGTGCTGCAGCAGTCAAAAAAGCAAACAGAATGTTGGGAATTATTAGAAAGGGAATGGTGAATAAAACAGAAAATGTCATAATGCCTCTATATCGCTCCATGGTGAGACCGCACCTTGAATACTGTGTACAATTCTGGTCGCCACATCTCAAAAAAGATATAATTACGATGGAGAAGGTACAGAGAAGGGCTACCAAAATGATAAGGGGAATGGAACAGCTCCCCTATGAGGAAAGACTAAAGAGGTTAGGACTTTTCAGCTTGGAGAAGAGACAGCTGAGGGGGCATATGATAGAGGTGTTTAAAATCATGAGAGGTCTAGAACGGGTAGATGTGAATCGGTTTTTTACTCTTTCGGATAATAGAAAGACTAGGGGGCACTCCATGAAGTTAGCATGTGGCACATTTAAAACAAATCGGAGAAAGTTCTTTTTCACTCAATGCACACTTAAACTCTGGAATTTGTTGCCAGAAGATGTGGTTAGGGCAGTTAGTATAGCTGTGTTTAAAAAAGGATTGGATAAGTTCTTGGAGGAGAAGTCCATTACCTGGTGTTGTCTTAGATAATAACCACCGCTATTACTAGCAACGGTAACATGGAATAGACTTAGTTTTTGGGTACTTGCCAGGTTCTTATGGCCTGGATTGGCCTCTGTTGGAAACAGGATGCTGGGCTTAATGGACCCTTGGTCTCTCCCAGCATGACATGTTCTTAAGTTCTTAATAGCAAATTGTTACAGTCTCAAAGTTGGTTTATGAACAAATAAAAATCGGTCATATTAGCTGCTATATCAGTTGTTTGTTTTTGTATTTTCTTGACTAATGCTATTTTGAGTCAGTATCTGTTATAAATTGATATTTTCCCATGACATGTAAACATTTAGGGGTAGATTTTAAAAAATGCATGAACGGTTCCTGGCACACACACAAGGATGCGCCGATTTGCACCAGATTTTACAATCCACGTGCGCATGTGCAGGCAGCACAAGCAAGGGGGGGGGTGAACTTTGCAATTTCAATGCGGCAACGCAATCAGGCCTTCCCCAGTTCCCTCCCAGTTCGCTCCAATTAAGGAGTGAACTGGGAAGGAACTTCCCTACCCCCTACCTAAACTCCCTCCCACTTCCCCTCTCCTTCCCACCTCCTAAACCCTACTGATCTTTTTCTTTTTTGTTTCACAACTTAATTCATGGCCAGAGCTGTCTTGGCCCGCTCCCTGCCCCACCCCTCCTTGCCCAGACCCTGCCCCCCCCCCCCCCCCCACATACACACAGCCCACCCCTTTGAAGAGGCCCGGCACTAGGGCACGTACCTGGGTTTACACGCGTGGCCGAGCCCTTTGTGCGCGTTTTTCACTGGGTACCATACTATTCATAAATTATCACATTATCCCAGCATAGCCCTAAGTTTTCAAATGCAGAGAGGTGCAGTGCATGTAAAGGATCTATTCTCACTACAAGGGAGAGAATATGATTAGAAGTAAGGGGTAGTGTAAATCCCAATTAGTAACTATTATGGTCCCATAAGATATTGCAAGTCTGAAAAAGGAGTAGTGCATGGCTAAGTAGTTAAACGGTGGCTACAATGCAGCTGGGTTATCCATGACAACCATTGTCATAAAAATGGGTCCTCTTGCAACTGGTCTGATAAGAAAGTGGAGTGATTGTGTTTACCTTTGTATACAGCTTTATAATCAAGGAATTATTCCTGTGATAATCAAATGGTTGTGCCTTTTCATGCTGTACATTTATTGTAATTTTTTGAACCATGGACGTTCTTTCATTTGTTTTGTATCAGAATATTTCACATTCCTATTTGAGTTTACTGTTTTTTGCTTAAAGTTTTTCTATCATGCTTTTTTGTAAATTCTACAAAGTTTTGTATGTGTATATGATGTTGCGGTTCTGGCCGCGAGCACCGCGGCCAGGCCCTTACCTCCGGCTCACAGACCTGCTCCCGCTTCCAGAGGCCTGGTTTGAGGCCTGGTTGGCGGTGTCCCCGCTGGGGCTGCACCGCTGCAAGCTCTCCCATGGTCGCCCGGCTACTAGGCGTGCGCGTGCCACTTAGGCGCTTTTCTAGGTCGTTTCCCGCCAGTGGTGACTTTGCCCAACTCCTGACGTCAGACGCCGCGGCCTTGATAAGCCGGCCGTGGCCATCCAGTCTTTGCCTTGCAACGGGTTAGCCTCCCGGTTTCCTGTTGCGCTGTGCCCTGGAGTGACTCGCTTTGCTTCGTCGCTCTGTTCCTGCTACAGTACCTGCCTGGTTCCTGCCAGCCTGCTACAGTACCTGCTTGGTTCCTGCTTGCTTGCTACAGTACCTGCTTGGTTCCCGCCTGCCTGCTACAGTACCTGCTTGGTTCCTGCTTGCCTGCTATAGTACCTGTGTGGTCCCAGCCTGCCTGCTACATTACCTGCTTGGTTCCAGTACCCGAATCCTGCTACAGTTCCTGCTGGTTCCAGTACCCGAATCCTGCTACAGTTCCTGCCTGGTTCCCGAAACCGAGCCCAGTTACAGTATTGCTACTAGGGATGTGAATCGTTTTTTGACGATTTAAAATATCGTCCGATATATTTTAAATCATCAAAAATCGTTAGAGCCACGATACAATAACAATTCCCCTGATTTATCGTCAAAAAATCATAAATCGGGGGAATGGGGAGGGGAAGGGGGAGGGCGGGAAAACCGGCACACTAAAACAACCCTAAAACCCACCCCGACCCTTTAAAACAAATCCCCCACCCTCCCGAACCCCCCCCCCCCCCAAAATGCCTTAAATTACCTGGGGTCCAGCGGGGGTCTGGAACGACCTCCTGCAGTCGAATCGTGTTGTCTACGGCCGGCGCCATTTTGCAAAATGGCGCCGGCAAAATGGCACCGGCAAAATGGCGCCGGCCGTAGACAACACGATTCGACCACAGGAGGTCGTTCCGGACCCCCGCTGGACTTTTGGCAAGTCTTGTGGGGGTCAGGAGGCCCCCCAAGCTGGCCAAAAGTCCCTGGGGGTCCAGCGGCGGTCCAGGAGCGATCTCCTGCCGTGAATCGTTTTTCTGTACGGAAAATGGCACCATTTTGCGCCGCCATTTTGCAAAATGGCGCCGGCCGTAGACAACACGATTCGACCGCAGGAGGTCGTTCCTGACCCCCGCTGGACCCCAGGTAATTTAAGGCATTTGGGGGGGGGGTTCGGGAGGGTGGGGGATTTATTTTAAAGGGTCGGGGTGGGTTTTACGGTTGTTTTAGTGTGCCGGTTTTCCCGCCCTCCCCCCCACTGGACCCCAGGTAATTTAAGGCATTTTGGGGGGGGTTCGGGAGGGTGGGGAATTTATTTTAAAGGGTCGGGGTGGGTTTTAGGGATGTTTTAGTGTGCCGGTTTTCGATTTACACGATTTTCACGATTTTAACGATATTTTAAAACCCCAAACGGCAACGATCCGATTCCCTCCCCCTCCCAGCCGAAATCGATCGTTAAGACAATATATGACACGATTCACTTCTCTAATTGCTACTGTCCTAGTCTGGTTCCAGTTACCTGTCCTGATCCACAACCTGCCTAAGTCCCAGCGGCCGGGCCCCTACGGGCTCCTCCCGGGGGGGGGGGGGGGGGCTTCGGCTTCCAAGGGTGAAGCCACCTAAGTCCCAGTGGTTGGGCTCCTACGGGCTCCTCCCGGGGGAATACCAGCTTCCAGGGTGAAGAGCATCTACGTCCTGCTTGAACATCTGCCTCCCGGCCTGCTATTCATCAGAGACATTGACCATATTTCCCAGTCTCCAGCAGGTCGGCCCAAGGGTCCACTAAACAGAGACTCCCATAACAGATTGCAAGGCCATGGACTTGGCGGATGCACCTGTTCCCTTGGACCTGCCGGGGTTGGCCCAGCAGCTGCAGTATCAACAACAGTACCTCGAGGTCCTTACCGGTTCGGTAGGGGAGTTGTCGGCCCGGTTGGATGCCAGGGCCTCGTCTGTCCCAGAACCAGCACTCGAGGTCCAGGACTCATCAGTGACCCAGCTGACCGCACCCTCTCGTTACGTCCTGCCTGAACATCTGCCTCCCGGCCTGCTATTCATCAGAGACATTGACCACCTTTCCCAGTCTCCAGCAGGTCGGCCCAAGGGTCCACTAAACAGAGACTCCCATAACATATGAACTTTGTATTTTTTTATACTTTTTGATATTATTAGTTAAATTTAATAAAAATTTGCTCTTTTGCTATATGCTTTATCATTAGAGTTCCATTTATGCATTTGTTTATATATATATATATATATATAGTATATTTGTAAATATATTGGTATACAGTGACCAACCTACCCATTTATATTTTTTCTAAAATACTTTTTCATATTAGATGTAGTTTGAGGGGTAGGGAGTTGTCACATTGACTACTAGGCTATACTGTACCAGCCTGTGGTTAAAAATACTTAAAACAAAAAATATTTATCTCAGTAATTATAAAATGAAATATCACATCTGTTAACATTTATAGTTATTTGCCTGTCCTCAATTTCTTTTCTTCAGCTTCATTATATGGCCTATGAAATTTTTGTGAATGAAACAGATTCTCTGAGATTTTAGTGAATCAAAGTATGATATGGAAAAATCTGTCTATCCTCTTAAGGATCCTAAAGTCTGTTATGTTATCCTTGGAGGTTGAATATATTTATGCTTTGTTCTCATTTCCCCAGATAACTTCATTTCACAAATGGTGAACTATGAAAACCAGTTCAGCCAAATGTCGCCGTTAATCAATGGGCTAGAAAATGTGTTATCCTGTATTTCATATGACCGATTATACACATTTAACAGCACAAAAGAACTCGAAATTAATGCTACAAATCTACTCAAGACTAACGATCTCTTGGCAAGTAAGTGTCAATGTTCTTTCACAGAACTGTATGCAGATCAGTATAGCCTGGCCAAAAACTGCTATGCTATGTTTACACCAAAAATACTATAATAAATACACTTAGACTCCATCATAGGTTTTCTCATTCTTAAAGAAGTAGATCTGGTCCTGACCTATGTGTAACCCCAGTCCCAATCTGATCCTAGACATAAAGGCTCATGGGAGGCTCAAGGCCATTGACAGGCTTCTTGACCTGCTCTCCTGTGCGCACGATACAGTAAATTAATTTATTTAAATTAGGGTCCACGGTAAAAAGAGGCGTTAGGGACACTAGCACATCCCTAGCGCCTCTTTTAGGACAGGAGCAGCAGCTGTCAGCAGGTTTGACAGCTGACTCTCAATTTTGCCGGCATCGGTTCTCGAGCCCGCTGACAGCCATGGGTTCGGAAACCGGATGCCAGCAAAATTGAGCATCCGATTTTCAACCCGTGAGCCGTGGGCCCATTTAATTTTTTTTTTTTTTTTTTTTACTTTTGGGGCCTCCGACTTAATATCGCCATGATATTAAGTCGGAGGGTGCACAGAAAATCAGTTTTTACTGCTTTTCTGTGCACTTCCCCGGTGCCAGCAGAAATTAACGCCTAGCTTTGGGTAGGTGCTAATTTCTTACAGTAAAATGTGCGGCTTGGCTGCACATTTTACTTACTGTATCATGCGGGAATGACTAATAGGGCCATCAACTCGCATTTGCATGTTGAGGGCGCTATTAGTCTCGGGGGGGTTGGATGCGCATTTTCGACGCGCTATTACCCCTTACTGAATAAGGGGTAAAGCTAGCTCATCGAAAACACGCATCCAAATGCCAGTTACCAGTGCGCTCCATTGGCCTGTGTGGCTTTTCTACTCTTCAGTCCTGTGTGGCTTTTCTACTCTTCAGTCCAGTCCACACTGACTCCAAAACTGTAGTTTAAAATAAAAATTCTTTACTGGCACTGATGGCTGAAAACTCTAAGATAGCAATAGAGAAAATGGTTAGGAGAAAAATCAGAAACACGTGGCTCCTTGGTTTTCCAAAGAATTAGTGATTATGTAGAAAAAATGTGCATAAAGCCAAGAAAAGATGGCATAAGTCAGAATCTACTGTGAAAAAGTTAATTACAAGATGATTTTGGCTGAATATAGGAAAGTTGTTAATGTAGCTAAGAGAGAATATTTTGCTAGATCCTTAAGTCTGTAAATAGACCATTAGAATTATTCTCTATGGTTTAAAGGGCCATGTCATTGAAGAAAAGAAATATTGTGGTTAGTAGGCCAAAATGTATTGAGTTAGCAGAGTTTTTATTGATAAGATACAGAGTCTGTAAACCAAAATTATTGAATAAGGTTAATAAGAGGGATGAAGTATGTCAGGTATCGGAAGGAATGCAATGGGATAGCTTTATATTGATTGGTAGGGATGTGCAGCCAGAAAGTATTCATTGCATTCGGGATACATATTCGTCGGAGGGCATATTCGTTGCATTTGTACAATGACGACCCGATATGTTGATACGTGCATTCGTTTTCCAGTTCCCATTAAAGTCAATGGGGAAAGGATTTGCAGCCTATTTTTGGCTGCAGAATTGGGGTTTTATTATAAATGTTGTTGAAACTTCTGGGGAGCAATCATCAGAACAACAAAAGAGCTCCAAGGTACTTAGATTATGGCAAAGTGGCACCAAAGTGCATGAATAGCCTAAGGCACTGTAAAGGAGCAAAGGCGTACCAGAAGTGGCAAGAGTGCTTTAACAGAGGCACAAAGCAGCAGCGAGAGTGTCAAAAGCACACCACAGCTTCAAAAGGAGCACCGATAACAGATGTATGAACCCTCGAAGGCAGCACGACAGGCAAAGCGGCAAGACAAGTGGCATTGACATCCTATAGCACAATGAAGGGGGAACATAGCAAGTAGAAAGACTAGCACCAACACACTGAGGAACCATAATAGTGGCAAGAAAACCACAAGGAGTTGAGTGAGTCATCTGGTGATGGGCAGCAAGGCAGAGTGGCAGAAAGTTGATAGGGGCAAGACAGGCTGGCAGAGCTGAGGTAGTCAGGTCGCTGTAGTGTTGATAAGGGAAAGACAAGGAGGCAAGACAAGACGAGGCTCAGCAGGTGGCGGGACTGTCAACTGGGCATACGGTGCACCCAACCCGTCTTGAAACAGGGACCAGGGAGTCTAACACGAGTGCTAGGACCTGAAACACGATGAACTATGCCTGGGTGGGGTGGAGCATTGGCAGGGGCCGATTTTGGTGGTAGTAGCAAATATTCAAGCAAGAGCCCCGGGGAGAGTTCCCTTTCCTATGAGCAGGAAAGGGTTCCCTTGTATGAGTTCGCCCCTAGAGTGGGGTGTTTCCATTGGAATCCAGTGAGCTCTCGCTGGTCTTTTACAATCTGGTGGAGTTAGCAGATATACAAACAAGAATTTTCAAGGCCGAGGTGGAGGAGGGAGCATGTGAACAGCAGTTCAACATGGGTCAGAGGGTAGATACAGGCTGGCTACACCCGGGACCCCCAGGGACTTTAGTGTGAGAATATCCTTGACAAAAGACAGGGAGGCTGGAAAGCAGTAAGAGTACTGCTTGGCATAGAAAGAGGCTGATTTCAAAATGGAAGAAACAACTGGAGGTAAAACACTAATAAAAAGGACTTTATCAAATAAAGTAAATTCCCAAATGTCAGCTGTTGTGTTAGTAGAAACAGAGGCTTTGAAGAACTTTACTATTCCGAAGCTAAGAAGAAGTACTAATAAAGTGTGCTTGGCACCTTGCAACACAGATACAAGCGAGTACATAGAGATTAATTTTTCTTTAGAAGAATCAAGATTTGATATGTGCTATGATCTGAAGTCTTCCTAGCATGTTGGTGATATGAAACTTGAATATGCAAATGAGAATTGTTAAGGCAGAGGCGGAGGAGGGTGCATGAGAACAGCGGTTCAACATGGGTCAGAGGGTAGATACAGGCTGGCTACACACGGGGAGAGTTCCCTTTCCTTTGCGCAGGAAAGGGCTCCCTAGAATGGGTTTGTCCCTAGACTGGGGTGTTTCCATTGCCGTCTAGTGAGTTCTCGCTGGTCTTTACAATCTGGTGGAGTTAGCAGATATACAAATGAGAATTTTCAAGGCTGAGGCAGAGGAGCTTACCATGTAAACAGAGGTTCAACATGGGTCAGAGGGTAGATACAGGCTGGCTACACTTGGGGAGAGTTCCCTGTACTTTGCGCAGGAAAGGGATCCCTAGAATGGGTTTGCCCCTAGAGTGGGGTGTTTCCCTTGGCATCCAGTGAGCTCTCTCTGGTCTTTTACAATCTGGTGGCATTAGCAGATATACAAACGAGAATTTTCAAGGCCAAGGCGGAGGAGGTTACCATGTAAACAGCGGTTCAACATGGGTCAGAGGGTGGATATAGTGTGGCCTCACCTGGGATCCCCAGGGATTTTAGTGTGAGAATATCCTTGACAAAAGACAGGGAGGCTGGAAAGCAGTAAGAGTACTTCTTGGCATAGAAAGAGGCTGATTTCAAAATGGAAGAAATGACTGGAGGTAAAACACTAATAAAAAGGACTTCATCAAGTGAAGTAAAATCCCAAATGCCAGCTGTTGTGTTCGTAGAAACAGAGGCTTTGAAGAACTTTACTATTCCGAAGATAAGAAGAAGTACTAATAAAGTGTGCTTGGCACCTTGCAACACAGATACAAGAGAGTACATAGAGATGAATTATACTTTAGAAGAATCGAGATTTGATATGTGCTATGATCTGCAGTCTTCCTGGCATCTTGGTGATATGAAACTTGAATATGAAAATGAGAATTGTCAAGGCTGAAGCGGAGGAGGGTGCATGTGAATAGCGGTTCAACATGGGCCAGAGGGTATATACAGGCTGGCTACACCCGGGGAGAGTTCCCTTTCCTTTGCGCAGGAAAGGGCTCCCTAGAATGGTTCGCCCCTAGAATGGGGTGTTTCCATTGGCATCTAGTGAGCGCTCGCTGGTCTTTTACAATCTGGTGGAGATAGCAGATATACAAATGAGAATTGTCAAGGCCGAGGCAGAGGAGGTTACCATGTAAACAGCGGTTCAACATGGGTCAGAGGGTAGATACAGGCTGGCTATACCCGAGGAGAGTTCCCTTTTCTTTGCACAGGAAAGGGCTCCCTAGAATGGGTTCACCCCTAGAGTGGGGTGTTTCCATTGGCGTCCAGTGAGCTCTCGCTGGTCCTTTAAAATCCGGTGGACATAGCTGATATACAAACGAGAGTTTTCAAGGATGAGGCGGAGGAGGGTGCCATGTGAACAGCGGTTCAACATGGGTCAACAGGTACTAAGAGATAGGCTGCAACAACGCGGAGAGTTCCCTTTCCTATGAGCAGGAAAGGGCTTCCTTGGAATTGGTTGGCCCCTAGAGTGGAGCCTGAGCCTTCAAAGCATGGCGACCTGGAGCAGGGTGCCATGTGAACAGCGGTTAAACATGGGTCAACAGGTCCTAAGTGATAGGTTGCAACATCCGTGGAGAGTTCCCTTTCCTATGAGCAGGAAAGGGCTTCCTTGGAATCGGTTGGCCCCTAGAGTGGAGCATGAGCCTTCAAAGCATGGCGACCTGGAGCAGGGTGCCATGTGAACAGCGGTTAAACATGGGTCAACAGGTCCTAAGAGATAGGCTGCAACACCGGGGAGAGTTCCCTTTCCTATGAGCAGGAAAGGGCTTCCTTGGAATGGGTTGGCCCCTAGAGTGGAGCACGAGCATTCAAAGCGTGGCGACCTGGAGCAGGATCTTACTGTGAGCATGGTCTCACTGTGTTTGCCACAGTCTAAGTACCTTGGAGATCTTTTCTCATTCTGAACATGGGTCAACAGGTACTAAGAGATAGGCTGCAACACCGGGGAGAGTTCCCTTTCTTTGATCAGGAAAGGGCTCCCTGGAATGGATTGGCCCCTAGAGTGTATAATGGTACAAATTGTTAGGATTTAAGCATTTTCAAACAGATCATGACTTCATAAGCAAGAAGGAGGAAGTTCTCTTCTCTGTCCTGAAACTAAAGAAAACTGTTTGTTTTATTTAAGGATCCATGCTGTGAAGGATTACTAGTTTTAATTGCCAGAGACTGAGGTTTCCCTTTGCAACGAGGGTTCAGCCGTTAGGACTAGACATAAGGACCGGACAAACAAGCACAGCCTTTGAGGACAGAGGTCAAACACTTGTAGGAACATAAGGCCTGGATGGACAGGCACAGCAATCGAGGAAAGATGTGAATCCCACATAGGGACATAAGGCCTGGAAGGACAGGCACAGCAATCTAAGGCAAACCCTTGTAGGGACATAAGGCCTGGACGGACAGGCAAAGCAGGTCACACTCTTGTAGGGACATAGGGCCTGGATGAACAGGCACAGCAGTCGAGGACACAGTCAATCCCACCTATGGACATAAAGCCTGGATGGACAGGCAAAGCAATTAAGGTAAAACCCTTGTAGGGACATAAGGCCTGGACGGACAGGCACAGCAATCTAAGTCAAACCCCTGTAGCGACAGAAGGCCTGGACAGACAGGCACAGCAGTTGAGGACATAGGTCAAGCCCATGTAGGGACATAAGGCCTGGACGGACAGACACAGCAGTCAAGGACAGAGGTCAAGCCCATGTAGGGACATAAGGCCTGGATGGACAGGCATAGCAATTTTATTTTCTTAATTTATTTATATTCCTATTTTCAAACTTTTCCAGCACTTCATAGTCGATTACACTCAGGTATTGTAGGTATTTCCCTATCCCCAGAGGCCTTACAATCTAAGTCAAACCCTTGTAGGAACATAAGACCTGGACGGACAGGCACAGCAGTCAAGGGCAGAGGTCAAGCCCACGTAGGGTCATAAGGCCTGGACGAACAGGCACAGCAATCGAGGTCAAACCCTTGTAGGAAGATATGGCCTGGACTGACAGGCACAGTATTCGAGGACAGAGGTCAAGCCCACATATGGACATAAGTAGTTGCCAGCCCTCCAGCATCTGTCTGATGCATGCTAGAATATTGGCTGTGGTATGGGCCTGGTCCATCAGGTGGGTATGCAGTAAAGCCCACCTCCACCCTGATACTTGTTCGGTAATAGAGCTGCTGGCTGCCCCTGCCTCAGCAAGGTCCCACCACTGTGCTGTCAGGGAGAGGTAAGAGTGTGCAGTGGACGGACAGGCACAGCGTTAGAGTTCAGACCACAGTAGGAACGTATGGCCTGGACAGTGGATGGTCAGGCACAGTGTTTCAGGTCAGGTACATGTGCTGCAATGCTTATATTATCTGGAGCAAAGGAGGCACTTGGAGCTGCTGCAAGGCTTTCAATTGCTTTTATTCATCTTGCCGTTCACAGGGAAAATTTGGAAACCCAAGCAAAGGCAGGTTTACTTTCAAAAACACTAGCATTTCCATCAACTCTGGTGCCAGCCTTGAGCGCTGAGGGCTCATGATATCCCCTGTCATTGAAAAGACACATTCACTGGGCACACTGGTTGGTGGACATGACAGATATCGCTGAGCCACTTTGGCTAGGTGTGGCCAGACAGTGGACTTGTGTGCCCAACATGCCAGTGGATCTGTCTGCATGTTCTCTATCGGCTCTGAGAGATACCCGTGTCACTGACAGCTGTGCTGGTGTCTCCTTTGCTTGGGCAGGCTGAGAGTCACTCATGCCAGCTGCTTTCTCTCTCGCCCGTCGCACAGCAGATGAATCTTTATGGGCAACATGCCTTTGGCGTTCTGAAGTGGAGGAGGAGGTACTATCTGTCGCTGACACAGTGCTGCTCCTGTTTGGGCTAGCAGTACAACTCTCGGAAGTGCCCGCTGTTTCTACCTCTGCTTTACACCTAATCTGTCTCTGCCTATGGCACTCCTGTTCACGGACTTTTGCTAAGAGCAGTTCCTTCATCAATAAGAGGCAATCATACTGTAGGGCGAGTTTCCCTTTCACACGGGGATCACAGACTGTGGCGAGCATGTATGTGTGGTCTTGTGTTAAAGCTCTTAATCTCTCTTTCACCTGCTGTTGCAAAATGCCCAGACAATGCAGCACCTCAACTGTCATTCCCTCTTCCTGTTTGAAGGCCTCCAAATGCTCATCCAGGAGATTAACTATAGGGATGATGTCAGCCAAGGTGGCACGTCTGGAACTCAGCTCCTCCATGACATCCTTGAAGGGCTGCAGGATTTTTACCAGCTGAATCATGACTAACCAATCATGATGCCCTAGGGGATTCTGCACACCTATGTCCATTGTACCAGAAAGTTCATGAAGGGGTGTCTGCAGCTCCACTAACCTCTCCAACATCATAAAGGTGGAATTCCACCGGGTGGCAATGTTTTGAATGAGACGCTTGTAAAGCATCTCCAAATCAGTCTGCTTTTATCGGAGAACCTGCCCCGCCTTCATATTTCTGTGGAAGTGCGCTGCTATGTTCCTGCACTTCTGTATTAACCTATGCAGGTATTAATTCTCTTTGTCATTGGAATCCAACCCCAGAGCTGACTTCACTACCAGGTGCAAAGTGTGTGCAAAACATTGGTTGTTCTTAAAGTGCCCGTCGTTTATTGCCTTAACCATGTTTGCACCATTGTCTGTGACAAAGAACCCTGCCTGAGTATTCCTGTCTTGCTGGTGTAGTTGCCAGTCCGCCAACATCTGTCTGATGCATGCTAGAATATTGGCTGCAGAAATCCACTGCTTATTCTTTGAATAAGCAGCTTGGAATCTATCTATCCCTTGGGATCCTGCCAGGTGCCTGTGACCTGAATTGGACACCATTGGAAACAGGATACTGGGCTTGATGGACCCTTGGTCTGACCCAGTATGGCAATTCTTATGTTCATATGTTTTAAGGAGGCAAAGAGATTGGGGTGATGCCACTTGCTTAGCAGGGAGTGAAGGGAAAAACAAGTAGGATGCTGGGGGAAAAAAGAGAAGAGAGATGCTGGACAGGGGGATTGAGAGAAGGGACGATTTTTTCTGTAGAGAAGGAGCAAACGGAGATGGTTGCAGGATTTGGCAGACGGTGTGAAGAGAGTGACAGATGGATGGATTCTGAATGGGACAAGACAGGGGAATGTTGTGCCAGAGCTACCACTTATATCTAGGTGTGTAAGGGGTAGGGCACAAGTCTGCAAGTTCACTTAGGGTGCCAAATATCCTTGTACCAGCCCTGCCTACACCAACCTTGCATACCAGGTCTGTTGAGACCACTTTAGCCATAACAGTGAAGGGCAGCTTCACTAGTAAGGGGAAATACAGGTTTAAAAGAATCCTTTTCATACTTACATGGAGCAAAGAGTCCATGCACAAAGAAATAAAATGTCCATTTGCATCAACATGGCTAGGGTACTTGAAACCTGGTAAGGTCCCACAAAGCAGACCAGAAGATGGTCTGTCGAACCGAGAAGGCAAACAGAAGCAAGACAGACCAGTCACCTTAGCTTGAAGATATTTATTGGCACATATATTTAAACAGAGCCCAACTCTGGCTGAGTTTCGCATAGTGGCTGCATCAGGGGCTTGTTTTTTAGAAAATGTATCTTTAAAAAAAAAAAAATTGATATGAATCAATTTTGCTAAATGCAATTTCTGATCTTTTTTATCACTAGATAGGTTTCCGGCAAGATTCAACTCCAAATATTGTTCTTTTTTCAACTCTGCCGTTCAAAAATTGTTAGAGTTATTTATTTATTTATTTATTTATTTGTTTGTTTGTTTGTTTGTTTGTTTAACATTTTTATATACCAACATTCGTTCAGAACATCACATCGGTTTCCACAGAACTGGTAATGCAGCTAACAGAGCTTTGAAAAACTATTTTATCATTTGAACAGCAGAGTTGAAAAAAGCACAATATTTGGAGTTAAATCTTGCCTGAAACCTATCTAGTGATAAAAAAGATCAGAAATTGCATTTAGCAAAATTGATTCATACCAATTTTTTTTAAAAAAAGGTACAACATGTTCTAAAAAAAACAAGCCCCTGACGCAGCCGCTATGCGAAACTCAACCACAGTTGGGCTCTGTTTAAATATATGTGCCAATAAATATCTTCAAGCTAAGGCGACTGGTCTGTCTTGCTTCTGTTTGCCTTGAAACCTGGTAATACCTGATATACCTAGATGACTGGCCTCTACTTATAAACACAATGCAATGGTAACATATTTCATCTAGCCCCAAAACTGCAAATTATCATGACAAATCCAATCACATAGTTAATAACTGTCAGTGGATCAGCCGTAACATATCTCAAAGTTCACCAACATCCTTGCCATTCCCAAGAAGGCCACGATGGCCACTGTATATGAGACCTTTATGAGCTTTTAGACAACAAAGGACTCAGAGAACCACTGCACTACATGAAAAGGAAATATATAAAGGGTAACAGGCTAACAGTAAAAGAATTCTGAAATTTGTTTTTTTTTCTGCTTGAACTAGGTGTCATTTTCCAGCTTCCTTCCACCAGCAGAAGGCATAGAAGGGCAGCTTCTGCCAAACCCAACTTACCTCAAAACGTCAAGTATACCATCAGGATGAAGTATACGTTCTCCGAGCCCACAAGCGCTATCCGTGATACATATTGGGTTCCAGGTCCTCATAACTCAATTTCTACTTATCAGAGCTACGGCAGAGTATTTATCTTCTTGCAGGAAAGTATTGACAGAGCAATCATTGAAATGCAGACTCAGAAGAATTTACAAGACATAGCCGTCCAATGTGAAGCCATGCCATATCCTTGCTACAATAAGGACATGTGAGTTATAGTCTTTTTCTTTTAAAAGGTGCATATTTCACAAACCCTTATCAATCCACCTGTAACTATGTGATTATTAGTACTGCTAATAGTAATCATCATCAGAAATGCTCAGACTATTTTTTGAGGGTTTCTTACTGTATTTGTTAATAATTTGAACAGCACTCTGTACCCTGGCAGAATTTGAGTAATACATTTATTTTTTATACTTAATGATTTATCCCAATTTGAAATGTCTTTTTTTTTGCAGTTTTCTGTATGGCGTGTCATTCGCTCTCCCCATTGTGCTGATGGTCGCCTGGATTCTGTTTGTGGCTGTGTTTGTGAAAAAGCTTGTTTACGAGAAAGAACTAAAGCTCCATGAGGTGTGTTAGTGGAGGAGGAGACAGCAACATTTTAACATTAATAACGTTATTTACATGCACATCAGCTGAAATGATTCAGATTTCTTTTCTTCTAAACCTGCTCCAGAGTAAGGGGTAAAATAACTTTTTATGAAAGGTAATATAGCACACCCATAGCTACAGACATTCCCACTAATCTCGTTCTCCACTCAGATTTTCTCCTTCTTCCCCAATGTTTCCTCTCTTATCTAGGAATGCCACTCTCTGCCATATGAGAGGTGATCAGAATAGCAGAACGTTCAGGTTTAGGAAAGCATGTGTCCCTTCTGTTTTCCATTGCTGCTGTTTCATTGTAGATATGTTTGCTAAGTATTTCTTCTGAATCAAATTTCTGTGTAGATTCTTTAAAATATTACACCAAGTTACCCTGTGGAAAACGGGCACCATTTTACATAGGCCTCTTGAATAGGGATGAGACACACTGGAAGGATGGTGTGAAAATAAGCTTGCAGTGTTTTTATTGTACTGTTATTACCATTATAGTTTCTCTCTTTATTTTTTTTTTAACCACTTTGGTGTAAATATTCAGCCGCTAAGCGGCTAGTTAAGTTAACCGGATACCCATATCCGGCTAACTTAACCAGGATATTCAGTGGCACAGCTGAAGTTACAGTTAGCCAGATATGTAGTATCCGGCTAACTTTAAACCTGCCCTATGGCATGTCTAGAGTAGCCGGTTAAGTTAACCGGATAACTCCAAATATCGGAGATAGCCAGTTAACTTAACCAGCTCACTCAGCTCCTTCCCGGAATACCTATCTCCTGCCCCTGACTTGCCTGGTTAATTTTAGCCAGATAATTTGTTATCCGGAAAGAATTTAGTCGGGTAAGCATTTTAAAAATGCAGCTAAGCCATTTAGACAGATACATTTCCCATTATCCGTCTAAATGGCTTTTGAATATGTACCCCCTTCATTTATTACTTTGGCAACACATGTGCAAATTGTCATGTCAATAAAGTTTCCTGAATCTGAATCTGTAATGCACATGCTGCATAAATGAAAGACGTTATCATTGTTTGAAAGATTTGTAACTCATCTGTTCTCTCTTTCATAGTATATGAAGATTATGGGTGTCAACTCCTACAGCCATTTCCTTGCCTGGTTTATAGAGAGCAGTCTCTTCCTCTTAATTACAGTGATCATCCTTGTCATCATACTGAAAGCAGGCAGTATTCTGCCCCACAGTAATGGGTTCATCCTATTCCTTTACTTACTAGATTACAGTTTTGCCGTTTTAGCCATGAGCTACCTCATCAGTGTCTTCTTCAGCAATGCAAATATTGCAGCTCTAAGTGGCAGCCTTATTTACATCATCACCTTTTTCCCTTACATTGTAATGATCTCCCAAGAGAAATACTTGTCCTTTGCCGAGAAGACCTTGCTGGTAAGTATCTTGTTGCTAAGCATTCTCAGTTCTTTCTTTTCATTTGCTTGGGGCTTGTAATGTAAAAAAAAAAAAAGGAACTCACCATAAAGAGCAAGATATCTGGAAACTCGAGTGACCCACAGAAATTAAAAGCTATATTGGTTCCCGAGAGATGTAATCTGTTCTGTTTCTTTATCTGGAGCACAATTCTTTTTTAATGTGGTTTTAATGCCAGTGATATGATTGGAAGGTAGAAAGATGGCTTGTGTGAAGATAAGCAGGAATTTACTAAATCTAAAAAGTTTTTGGCTAAAATGTTTGGTGTATTTTCTGTAGATACCAAAGGAAACAAATGTGTGCTGCGTTGACATTCAAAGTGGTTGAATACAAACAAAGGAATATTAAATAACTAGAGATAGAGAAAACATCTCAGCACTTAGTGAAATTTTAAAGCGTCCTTTTAATCAGGGATAGTCCAAAACATAAACTTAGAAAAATAGAAGCTCAATGAAATTTTCTGGAATTTAGTCCCCCATCGGGCCACCTTATTTTTGTGGTATTTTCTGTAAAAGCGAATGCAATATTGTGAGTTGTTCAAAGGTGCCTGACTGTCTGCCTCATGGCCTATATTGAAAACAAAATCCTCTGCTGGTCCCTTCAATACTACAAACCTCCGTCCCATCTCGTCCCTATAATTTCTGGAAAAAGTAATAGAAAATATTGTATTAAAACAACTTTTTGTTTTTCTTGATAAACATCATATACTCGATCAATATCAATTTGGATTCTGGAAGTTCCACATTAATAAAATGCTGCTTCTGTCAAGCTTTCATATTATTTGTCAGGGCTTTGATACTGGATCATAATACATGTTGTTCCTTCTTGATATTTCTGCAGCTTTTGATACTGTTGATCACTATTCTCTTATCTCGGCTTTCATCTCTGCGCTTAGCAGGTTCTGCACACAATTGGTTTCAGTCTTATTTTTCTTGCTTATTCAACAAGTCATGATTGGTTCTCATGATTCTACAAGGTATCCTCTTTCATCTGGTATACCCCAAGGCTCGGCCTTGTCAGCTGCCTTAATTAACATCTACCTTACTCCTTTGTCATCTTCTTGCTAGCCTTGGGCTATACTATAGACTATATGCAGATGATATTCGGTTTTTCTTTCCCCTGAAATCATCATGGGACGAAATTAAAAAATTCACTTCACTTTGTATCTCTTCAGTGCAATATTGGCTTCATTGTAATAAGCTTTCACTTAATCTCAAGAAATCTGAAATTCTCATTCTCTCCAGGTTTCCATCTTCCTCTATCCTCCCATTGATCACTCTTAATGACTATCAAATACCTATTTCTGATACTATACATAATTTCAGCATCTTGATTGACCCATCATTATCCATGCAGGCTTATGGTGACTCACTGTCTCATTCTCTTCTCTTTAAACTATGACTACTCAAGGACTTAAAACTTCTATTAGAACCTTTTGTCTTCTGAGCTGTCTTTCAGTTGTTCATGTTTTCAAGCCTTGACTGTTATAATTGGTCTTCCTGCATGTATCACTAGACCTCTCCAGATTTTGCAAAATTCAGTTGCTCATCGTCTTTCCAACACACTGTCCATGAACATATTACAATCCCTTCATTGGCTCCCTGTTTTTTATCGCATTCAATATAAATTAGTAATCAGTGCCCACAACATGCTGAATAATGTCTGCTCCCCATGGATTTCCTCAATGCTGAAGCTTTACACACTTATGCGATCATTACGATTCTCCAGCCAAGATCTCCTTGATATACCCTCTGCAAAGCTTGCTCATCTTGACGAAACTAGGGAGAGCTTTTTCAACTGCTGCCCCTACTCTCTGGAACTCCCTCCTGATAGAACAGAGAAAACTAAAAGACACTTAAGTCCTTTAGAAGAGCCCTCAAGACTTATTTTTTTCAGACTGGCATATGACACCACTTAGCCAGCATGATCTCTGAAATGCTCATGGTTTGTGTTTACCATGGGTGAAAATAGATGGTTTTATTTTACAGTTTTATGTATCTTTTATTATATCCCTCCCTGAACCATGGAAGGGAGGGGTAGAATAAATAAATAATCACTTCCTGAGGTACGGAAGATATGTATTTTTTTATTCATTTCATTTCAGATGCTGCCTTTGAAATTTTAGTATGTAAAAAGAGTTCTCTCTGCCTTAGTTACTTCCCATACACCCATCTCTTTCTCTGCTTTTTATTTATAGATTGGTTTTGTGGCAAAGATTATTTTAAAGATTCACCAACTAAATAAATTGGCCCCTGACTTCAATTAACCTCCACTTGTCAACCTTTTAATTTATCCTCTGGCTGTTTCTTATGCAGACTCCTAAGAGTCCTCATTCTTTGCAGCTTTATCCAATTCAGCTTCTCTTTTCTTAAATTATAATCTTAAACCACTTTATTTAATCCTTATCAGCCATAGCCTTGCTTTCTTATCTCAAAGCCTTTTATGTGTTTTTGTCATGTCAATTTTCTGTCCATCTTGACAAGATTGCAAGCTCCAAGGAATAGGGATTGTCCATTATATGTCTCTGTACAGCCCTGCAAACATCTGGTATGTGCATGTCTCTGTATAGCACTGCAAACATCTGGTATGTGCTATACAACTGTCAGATTCTCTGGCCATGCTAGCAGTCACTGGTAGGAGTTTAGGTTAGAGGCAAGGAGAGGAATCCTGGAATGCTGGAGCAAGGACTGAAGGCCAGGACTTGGAACGAGCTCAGAAAAGTCTGAATTGGAACTTGGAGCTGGAGCTGGGTTTTAGAACTGGAATTCAGAGCAGGAGATGGAGCAGATCTGAAGCTTGGAGCAAAGCTTGTAACAGAAGCACATAGCAGGAACTGGATCTGCACTTGGAATCAGGACCGAAACAAAAATCTTAGCAAACATGGCAGAACTGGAACAAAGTTCTGCAGGTGAAGCTTGAAACTTGGCAGACAGAAGGTAGGCAAGGAATGAAGCACAACAAGGACCGAAGCTTAGTAGACTAGAACGAGGCAAAGAGTGGAACATGACAAAGATTGGAAAAGGAAGCTGCAGCATGGAGATTAAAAGTTAGTGGATTGGAACATGGTAGAGCTTAAATAAGGTGTTGCAGCTAGAGCTTGAAACTTGGCAGGCTGGAAACATGACAGGGACTAAAACAAGAAGCTTGGCAAACTGGAGGTAAAGCAAAGCAGACTATATAAGTACTGAAGCAGGGGGCAAAGCTAAAACAAGGCAGAGAGGATACAAGGCAAGGCAACTGGAGTTAAGCAAGGTAAGGCAAACTAGGAAGTAAGGTAAGACAATTGGAAGAAGACAAACTGGATTAAGGGAAGAACTTTATCAAAGCTTGGGACATTCACTTACAAATGAGAACTGGAGTAACATTCTGGCTGCTGTGAACAACTTCCTGTTCTCTGCAACCTCTTTTAGCCTGACTTTGGATAATTCTCTTACTTTAAGGTGGGGCTGTTTTCATAACAATGCACCTACTCCAAGGGCCGAGCAGCTTGAACAGAACAAAGTACTTGAAATTCATATGCAGGAGGAGACTGCAACAAGTCATACAATGGTAAACTTAATACCAAGAGGCTCCCTATATTCCGCTTTTCACACTTTTTTTCAGCACTTCAAAGTGGATTGGTACTGTAGGTAATTCCATATCCCCTAGCAAGGATCTTTTTAAAAAAAAACTGACATTCATCAGTATCCTCTGGTGGCTTGGGGAGTAAAGCACAGGTCCTCTGCTTAACCAGGCTACCATATCAAGATCTGGTGAGTGATGACTCTGACAACAAGTCATGATAATTATAAACTGAGGACTTCCACAGCTCTGTGCTCCAGCCATTTTTGTCAATGTAACCAAATTGGAGAATAACTCTCAAAGGTAATAGTGCTTTACTGGCGGAAAATAGTGTAGCTTTTTTATTTTAAAAAGTAAGGAGGCAATTTTAAAAGGAGTTACATAATATAAGACACTATCATAGCAATTTTAAAAAGCCATTTACGCGAGTAAGTGCACTTACATGTGAATATCCTATGGACAATTCAATACCATATATTGTAACAATTTTCAAAACCCAGTTACACAAGTAAAATTTATTTATTTATTTATTTAAAAACTTTTCTATACCGTCGTTAAGTGATATACCATCACAACGGTTTACAAATAGGCACATAAAATAAATTTGAAATAGATTTTACTTTAAACAGTGGGTGCCAAAGTTGTTCAGATACATGATTCAAAATATTATAAGCTATATGTAGTGTAATAGAATAGTACCCTCTCTATCAGGTCGATACAGTGCATACACTCCGGCGGAGTGCGCGTTTTCGATGCACAATTTTTACCCCTTATACAGTTAGGGGTAATAGCACGTTGAAAACGCTTGGCCAACCCCCCCAAAACTAATAGCGCCCGCAACATGCAAATGCTTGTTATTGGCCCTATTAGTTATTCCCGCGCAATACAGAAAGTAATGCCTACCCAAAGGCTGGCGTTATTTTCTGCCAACACTGGGAAAGTGTACAGAAAATCAGAAAAATCTGCTTTTCTGTACACTCTCCGACTTAATATCATAGCAATATTAAGTTGGAGGCCCCAAAATTTAAAAAAAAATCAAAAATTAAAAAAAAAAAATTTGTAATCGGCCTGCGGGTTGGAAGACGGACTCTCAATTATGCCAGCATCCGTTTTCCGAGCCCGTGGCTGTCAGCGGGTTCAAGAACCGACGCCGGTAAAATTGAGCGTCGGCTGTCAAACCCCCTGTCAGCCGCCACTCCCGTCAAAAAGGAGGCGCTAAGGAGACGCTAGTGTCCCTAGCGCCTCCTTTTACCGCGGGCCCTCATTTGCATACTGGATCGCGTGCCCAGGAGCGTGGCCTGGGCAGGCGTTGGGAGAGCGGGCGCTCACCTCGGAGCTCCGGCTCTCCCGTGAATTTTACTGTATCGGCCTGTATGAAAGCTGCAATCTCAGTCTCCTGAGGTCAGGGATAATAGCCAAGGAGTTTAGTGCCAGCTCAACTCCAGTCCCTTACTGAGAGATTTTTTTCCCTGTGCTCGCCAATTGTTTCTTTATTCTAGCACAACTTTATAAGATTTGTGTGACGATCACACAACACCAGGACTCTTTCTTTCCTCCACATCTCTGATGCTATTGGTTCTGTGTTTTTTTTCTCTCCAGCAGAAGGCTGCATCTTTCTTTTCTTCTCTCCTCATTGGACAGAAGCCCCCCTTGCTTTCTCAAGCAGTCCTGAGGCTCCCCATTGGTCCAACATACTTTCCATAGCAAATTAGCTCAGCTGTCCTCAGGAGGGGAGGGGGAGGCTTTGCAGAGCAGTGAACATTTTTCACCACACTCAGTCAGTTCTCTGAAGATTTACTTACTTTTATTCTTATTTATTTCAGTAAAGTACTATCATAATTGATGGATGTCTTCCTTGTATGAGACTTAAGAGCAGCTTATTAGTTCTAAGTCACTCAAAGTCCTTATGCTGATCAGAGCAGAGGCACATTCATGCTCATGGGGACAGGTACCTTGTGACATATGTTTGCAAGTGTCTCCCTCATTGTATATAAATACATCTAATATATATTCTTTGTGGATATCCTGCGGAAAAGACTGGCTAGATGGTCCTTGAGGAATGGATTGAGAATCTTTGTCCTAGGCCATTAATGTCAATTGATGTATCCATTCAGAAAGCTCTGTTCCCATCATTAAATCCTGTTAGATTTGTAAAGCTATTTACTATTGAATTTTAACAATATAAAAGGTTATTGTTGGATGAGAGAAAGGTGGATGTGACAGAAGATTTTGAGGCACCAGAATGATAGCTGTTGTTTATAAATATGCACAGTCCTGACCAACATAAAGGGCAAGATTTATCATAATGTTGCTTCAAAGCTATTTTTTTTCATTTTTTTCCCTGGGATTTTTCCTGCTAAAAGCACTAGGATATGCCTATTAATGCACCTGAAAATGTTTTTGCTATGGAGCAAGAGGATAATTTTCAAAGTCATTTCCATGAGTAAAAAGAGTACTTTACTTGCAGAAACAGACTTTTAGAAAATTGCTACTCTATTTTGCAGGTAAAAGTATACTCATAGGTCTACTAAGCATGTTCTTTCCCCGCAGCAGAGGGAAGCATTCCTGGGAGCGGAGTTGGGGAGTGGAGGGTGTGCACTTATGCACGTACTTTTGAATTTACAATCATATGTTAAGGAATGTTTCAGGGGGGAAAACCCACCTGCACAGATTAGCAGGTGTAAATGCATGGGGCTAGTTTTTCTGGGATGATTTTCAAAGGGAGAGTATCTGCTTACTTTCACTTTGAAAATCAGTGCAAAATCTGTGGACAAAAGTACCAGTAGACTGAATTTATGCAGCCAGTCTTAAAATCACCCCTAGATATTTATTTGATTAGCCTCAAATACTTGGTTTAAATCTGTCAATATGATTTTCTTTCATTATGCTTTAAAATTGTTATTATATATGTTTCACAGGGCCTGTTTGCTCCCACATCATTCAGTTATGCCAGTCAGTATATTTCTCGCTATGAGTCGCAGAATATCGGTAAGCTTACTGGTTATGCTAAGTAACTAATTGCTACAGTGAAAGTGTAATATATCCTAACAAGGATACTATTTATAATGTTTAGGATCTGAGTCACTAAGGGTGATTTTTTTTCTCATTCTCTGTCCATTGGGGACAAAAGGTAGTGAATCAGGCACTTACTTACAATCTGAAAAAGATATCTATGTGCTTCTTAAAGCTCATACTCAAAGGGCCGGATTTTAAATGCCCTGCGCGTGTAAATACGGCCAGATTTACGCGCGCAGGGCCCTCGCACACCGGCGTCCCTATTTTGCATAGGCCGCAGGCGCACGCACAGCCCCGGGATTTGCGTAAGTCCCGGGGCTTCGTAAAAGGAGCGGTTCGGGGGCATGTCTGGGGCGTGTCCGGGGTCAGGGGGTGGTTCAGGGCGGGACCGGGGTTGTGACGCCAGCCCAGGGGCGTGGTCGAGGCCTCCGGAACAGCCCCCGGGTCGGGTGATGGCGCGCCAGCAGCTTGCTGGCGCGCGCAGATTTACACCTGCTTTCGGCAGGCGTAAATCTGCCAACAAAGGTAAGGGGGGGTTTAGATAGGACCGGGGGGGGTGATTTAGGTAGGGGAAGGGAGGGGAAGGGAGGGGAAGGGAGGGGGGGTGGAAAGAAAGTTCCCTCCGAGGCCGCTCCGATTTCGGAGCGGCCTTGGAGGGAACAGGCAGCGCGCCTGGTGCACCTGGTGCACGAACAAAAGTACACGCTCGCGCAATTTTTTAAAATCCGGCCCAAAATCTTTAGGATTATCCTCAAACTAGTTTGAGGAAAGGTATCAGCCTACAAAACATCCATTTTTTGTCTAGGATCAAAAATTGTTTGCCACACAACTCTGAAGCCAAAGGATTCTTTTCTGTGGATGAAAGGTGGCAAAATTGTCCCAAATGATATAAAAGCATGTAAAAAAAAAAAATTACAGTATTTATCATGAAATTTACATTATAAAAGGGCTGAATTAGCACAAGCAGAAAAAAAAATAACTGGAATGCATATCATACATAGTTAATGGTGAGTTGATGACAGAATCGACTAGCATTTCAGCAGTCTTTTTAAAGTAATCTTAAGGTGTCATAGAACTGAAACATTTGTTAATTAGTCCATGATCACAGGGCTAAGCATTATGCATAGCAAGAAAAGCAGTGGCATGTCATCAATAAAAGAATTTAGTTTCCTTCACCCACTTGTGAAACAGTCCCTGTATTTTATGAGAGAAAGAGTGTTTTATCTGCATTATTTAAAATAATTTTTCCAGCATTGTATTATCATTGCTCACAGCACCAGGATGATAGCATCACAATGGCTCAAGCAGGTTCAAAAAGTCAGGAGATGTCAGTGGATAATCAAATTACTTTCTTCCGCATGAAGAAATAATGGAGGATTTTTATCAGCTTTCCCAAGCATTTACATGGAAACATATTTTTATTTATATAAAATCAAAACCAGTCCCAGGACAATACGAGATAAGTTATTTGTCACCTATTGTTCTGTATAAGGAAGGAGCTTTGTGATCTAATTTTGTGAGATTTGCATTTTTCCTTTCCAGAGCCGCTGGTCCTGACAGGGAGCATGGCTATTTGATCATTTTTGTTTTATTTTTATATCTATACATTTGTATGCTATACATTTATAAAAACTCTCTTTTTCTCCCATAAAAAGATATATTGATGAAGTTTTTCCTATCCAGCTCTGAACATACAGTTTTTGCTGCCAGTAGATGTTAAAGATTTGTTATTTAGCTATTATTTTGATCTTTTAGCTCTTGGATTTGTTTCTATTAATAACAGGAGGCAGACTAACATTGTCATCTCCCTGCAGGAATTCAGTGGAACAATATGTATACATCACCTGTTGTTATGGACGAAACCTCATTTGGGTGGTTCTGTTGGCTTCTCGTGATTGATTCGTTCATTTATTTCATTATTGGCTGGTACATCAGAATGGTTTTCCCAGGTAAGAAGACCAGCAATTGCTGACTTTCCATGCAAACATTGATATGTAGGCAATAGTGCTCCACAGGGCAGGCATAAAAGGTTTTGACAAATGATCTATGAAAAAAAGCTAAAGAGAGGAAATAAATAATTGGCATTCATTTTTTTTCAGTTATTTCCCTTGCTCCCAGCTCTTCATTGAGCAATAGTGATGATTAACCAGAGAAAGGAGGTGGTATGTGGCTGTATGATTGGTGACCTTGTGCTAAACTGCAGCTGTTTTCTCGTTTGTTTGTTTGAAAGTGAAACATTAAGTGGAAGTAGCTAAAGGTGCTATATTTCCAGAAGATTTTTTTTTTAATTTCCAAACATAGTTACAGTATATTGCCAGCCTTGTAAAGGAACTGGAAATCTGCATCCACAATGCAGATATTTGTGAAATTCATCATTAAATTCAATGATATAATTTACATGTATCCAGGAATTGACATATAGCAAAAAGATTAGTCAGTAAGTGGTGACAGTAGGATTCAAAGTAGAAACAGAGAAGAAGTGTCTTGGGTCCTACCATGCTGTGCTCTAACCTCCATTCTCCAACAGAGTTTCCCCAACCATGAGCCTTCAGCCTGATCAGGTGTGCCATGGAAAAGTTACCACTTCCTGATTCTCAGCTCCTGGGCTGGGTATTCAGTACCCCGCAGTAACAAGAGTCACCAGCAGTGGCTCTTAAAAGTGTAGGAGCTTCTTTCTGTGAACATATGTAATCCTGCATGCCTCTTTTTCCCAGCTACAGCATGAACCCTGGTAATTAATGGATAGCATGCCGTGCATAGATAGCTAGGCCTCACTTTAACTGGCATACACAGTGCACACAGCACCTCCTCATCTTCTTCTTCCTGAGTCTCCTCCTTTGAGTCCTTCAGCCTCTGTCTTATCCCCAAGCTGAGTGAAACAGAGAAATTGAGCACTGGATGTGACTCATTCTGAGTGTTGGGAGCAGCAGCAGTGGAGGAGCCAAGGTATCTAACCGAGCCGGCTACCCGCACCACACTGATTTCTCCCTTTTCCTGTATAGGGGGAACTTGCCCATTATGATGAGTTCATGTATATCTCTGCCACCTCTCTCCCTTTGTTTTAAAATTTGGAAGAGAGACTTCTGGGGCTTTCAGTGCTTCTCTAGCTCTTGTTTTGATCATATGAGCCTTCTTCATGTCTGCATTGCCTGCCCCATGGAGGTTGGTGTGCCACATGACATTTTATTAATGTAGGTCTGCCTTAGGCTTGAAAAGAAACACTGTTCTGCAGCAATTGTCCAACCAATTTGTTTAAGATTACTGGTTTAAGTATATTCTGAGATTTGGTGAGTGTGTGTTGTTGAACGTTTAGTAACGTGCTTACCAATTTCTTGTTATTCCTTCTTTTAAGGAAAATATGGCATAGGCATTCAATGGTACTTCCCATTCCTTCCATCCTTCTGGGCAGAATTTTTTGGTTGCTCAAGTCTGACTTTGGAGAAGAAAAGTGGCCTAATTCTCACCAACATCTTGGCTCAGAATGAGGATGCATCCTTCCATAAACAGGGTAGAGTATCTATTATTCCTTGCCTGTTCATAAATATGCTAATAGGATAAATGCTATGATGCTTAAAACTTACCTACAGGCTTACTTTTTTTTTTTTTCAATCCACCATTTATAAGGAACCCGGTTAGAATATATATGGCTAAAATTTTAAAACCAAGGCGTGTGTAAAAACACAGAGATACGCGTGTGGTTGGGCCACACGCGCGCCAAGCACATTTTTATAGCAGCCCAGCCACGCGCATATCTTCCTGTTTGAGCAGAAGTGCCGGATATCCAAAAAGGGGCAGGCCAGGGGCAGGGTCTGGGTGGGGCAGGGCAGGGGGTTGTCCTGGTGAAGCGCACACCGGCAGCTGACCGGTGCACACAACTTACTTCCTAAGCAGAAGAAACCCAAATAGAGACTATTATTTCAAATATTAGGAGGAGGAAGAGCTACCATAGATGTCCCATTAGGGCCTTACAATCTTCCTTCAATTATGTCCACAAATACTTATTCGCTCAAATACATATGCATCTTTACTTCACCTCGGGCAGTCTTTACACCCAACTATATTTACTCCAGCTCCAGGCTTATGTAACTTTGGGCTGAAACACTGCAGTTTCACTAATTCTTATGGGATCAGTTTTGACGTTTAAAATTTGATGATTCTTATACAAAAACAAGAAAGCTGGCTCGAAATAAAACTGGCAAGATGGACTCTTTAGAGAAGAAGTGCTCAAACCAATGCTTGCCTGCCCCCTACCCCACCCCAGGTTTTCAAGATATCTCTAATGAATATGCCTGAGATTTATTTTCATGTACTACCTCCTATATATACAAATAGTTCTCAGACATATTCATTAGGGATATCCTGAAAACCCAGCTGGATGATAGGGGGGCCTCGAGGACTCATTTGAGTACTCCTGCTTTACAACACTAGATAGTACTATTAGATGCAATGTAAAAAACAAATGCACACATATAAAACGTGCATTCCTCATTAATACCACATGCATAACAACTAGTGATGGAGGTAATGGTCAAGTTTCCTAGGTCCTGACCTCAGCATGAAGTTCTGCTGGATAGGTGTGGATGAGAAATGTGTCTTTATATGTAATGTTGTAGGGGAAATGTGAAGTGAATATATTAAGTGCTGTTGTGTCTTTTCTGTGTGCTTGTAGGTGATAATGTATATCCCCTTTTGCTCTGCTTATTCCTTTTATTCCTTTTATTCCTTGTAACCCATCTACTGACTCAGAAGAGTGCCACATTAATGATCATTGAATCTCCAGGACAATTATTGAGCTTACATTTGACCTCCTGGAAACCCACTTTTAATGTGCCAACCACATTGTAGGCAGAGGTTTCCAAACTTTTTAAATGAAGGGCTGCATGCGACATTTCAAAGTACTGAGAGAGTCTTGGGGGGGGGGGTCCCGCTTGGAGTTTTGATGAGCAGGGGTGGAGGGCAACAAAGTCAATATTTGAAATCCTGCAGAAGGGGCGAGATAGAGCAGGATTCCCATAGAGGTATGGCACATATGGTGTCAGTAAAGAAATTCCTAGGAACTTGGCAATTCTGTCACACCCCTGGAAACCCTACTACCTACTTCCCCTTTCCTCTGCATCTGTTCCCAGTGGAAGTGGGGGTGGGGGAGTGAATAGCAGGGTGAGGTGTTTGAGGCACACTTATACCCTCTCCCACGCTTCCATGTACTCTTGCTCTCTTCTTCTCTCCCCTTTCTCATCCTTCACCAACCCACTCACAGCCTTCTCCCATTACTTTTCCCTCCTCTCCTCTGATGCCCTCCCATCCTCTCATCCCCTTTCCCCTCTCCTCACCCACACTGAAACCTGTCACCTCGTGCCAGATTTCTCTTCACCCCCACCAACGCTGGACTCTGCTCCCGTGAGATGTTCCCTTTTGCTGATGGAGGTTAGGCATCCTGCCAGCACTGACTGCTTCTCTCACCCAGCCACGACTGGGGACCCTCCTAGTACTGGTCACTTTTCCCTCTGTTTTGTGAGACTTTCTCTTAATGGCAGGAGTTGGGCACTCTGCCAGCACTGGCCGCTGCTCCTGCTGCCGTCAAAGATTCTTTATTGCAGGCAGGGGTTGAGACACCCCATCGGCATCACTCACTCCTCCCACGAAACTTCCTCTCACTGGTGGGCACAGTGGCTGGTGCTGGTAGAGTGCCCAACCCTTGCCATGAAGAGAGAGCCTTTCTCGGTGGCAAGAGCAGTGGCCACTGCACTGGCAGTGTACCCAATTCCTGCCAGCAAGAGAAAGTCTCCTGCCGAAGTGCACGGTAAAAATAAAATGTAAACTTTGCTCCATGGGCCAATTCTGCTGCAGGCAGGCAAGTGTTAGGTAGGCAGGCCAGAAAATATTGCTCTGGGAGCCAGATACGGTCCATGGGCCTTAGTTTTGGGATCTCTGCTGCTGGTACCATTCAAAGTTTATTACGTGCAGGAGACATTTATTTCTGATTTCAACATATATAAGACATTTTCCTAACTCCTATATCATATTCTTTATTTCCTTATAAATATGTAACCTCAGCCCCATGTGCAGATTGCTACCCGATGAGGCCATAAAAGTACGTGTGTGTTACTCTTTGGGGCTGGAAACTTCCCAGGCCAGCTTGAACACTGACTCTTCCTTTCAGAGCCTGGATCCTTTGTGGAGTGGGGGGGAGGGGGAGAGATTACTCCCAAGGCCCCAAGTTCTAAGGGTGGCTCCAGTGTATCCTTGCCCTGGCCCTTGACCCTGGGGAAAGGGGTACTTTTATGTCGCAGTGTGTGTTGGAGGTACCAAATAAAGTCTCTCGAGTCACTGTGTTAGTGTCCAAAATAAATCTTTACTGTTGAAAATGTATGAAAGATGGCACTACACGCTGCCCACAGCACACTAGAATCTTTCCTTTTACAGCCTCCTCCTCAATCTGTGCAGGAAGGTCTATGCCAGAGCCAGGGAAACTTCCACCCTCCACTGCTTGGGAAAATAGAGTCCCTAGGTGGGCAAGCTGTCCTTTGACTGGGCAGAATACCCCTTCCAACTAGCAAGGATACAAAGTTACTGTCTCTGCATAAACAGATAACCCCCTCTCTCCCCTGGGGTCAGAAGCACCGGATGGGTGTCTTCAAGGATGTTAGGCTTTGTCTTTACTCACAGCTGATTTCTGATCTCTTTGTTCCGATGCAGTGCTTTTTCTCTCTTGTTCTATTGTGATCCCTGATGGGAGGGATCCCCTGAAGCAGGACTCTCTGTGCTTCAGTCAGGAAGGAAGGGCAGTCAGAACTTCCTACTGGATCATGAAATCAAATCTTCCAAAAACTGAAGATAACACCAAAGTGTATCCTTACAGGAAGTCTCTTCCTCGTGGAGGATAGAGATGGCAGGTTTTCTCTAATCTGAACAGCCCCAGACCCAGGGTCCCCCCATTCCCTGGGACCAGGAGGTGTGCAGGCTCCAATAAGGCTCCTACCACTTAAAAAGTTAAATCCAAAAAAATGTACCCAGAGGGAAAAATCCAGACCAGCCAGTGAGTGGACTGGAAAGGAGAAAATGCCTCCCGACACTGGTCAGGTCCACCAAACAGGGCTTGCTTGGCTTCTCTGACTGGGCCTGTAAAAAAACAAAAGCTAAGCTCCTTACTACCTCCTCACTTCTGCAAACCAAAAGGGACTTCCCCCCCCCCCCGCCCCCCGGCTCTAGTCAGAGCACTGATATACATGTTTATCAGGGGGATGGCCATTCCAGACCCCGCAGAAGGAAGGCCTGTATTTGACCTGTATTTGGTGCAAAGGTGGCGGACCTCACGCGTCACCTAGATAGGATTTTAGACAGTGCTGGGGAGGAGCCGGCTGTCGTGGTACATGTGGGCACCAACGACATAGGAAAATGTGGGAGGGAGGTTCTGGAAGCCAAATTTAGGCTCTTAGGTAGAAAGCTTAAATCCAGAATCTCCAGTGTAGCATTCTCTGAAATGCTTCCTGTTCCATGCGCAGGTCACCAGAGGCAGGCAGAGCTCCGGAGTCTCAATGCGTGGATGAGACGATGGTGCAAGGAAGAGGGATTCAGTTTTGTTAGGAACTGGGGAACCTTTTGGGGAAGGGGGAGTCTCTTCCGAAGGGATGGGCTCCACCTTAACCAGGGTGGAACCAGACTGCTGGCGCTAACCTTTAAAAAGGAGATAGAACAGCTTTTAAACTAGAACAAAGGGGAAAGCCGACAGTCGCTCAGCAGTGCATGGTTCGGAGAGAGATATCTTCAAAGGATACTAATGATGCATTAGAATTAGGGCATCCCGACAGGTTTCAATAATTAGAAAAATAGTCCAAGTGCCTGTAACTAAAAACTCACCTGAGCTAAAAATTTCTAACTTATCCCTATCAATTAAAAAACAGAATGAAAATACAAACAAAAAACAAACTTTGAAATATCTGTATGCTAATGCCAGAAGTCTAAGAAGTAAGATGGGAGAATTAGAATGTATAGCAGTGAATGATGACATAGACTTAATTGGCATCTCAGAGACATGGTGGAAAGAGGATAACCAATGGGACAGTGCTATACTGGGGTACAAATTATATCGCAATGACAGAGGGAAGCACCTGGGAGGAGGTGTGGCGCTTTATGTCCGGGATGGTACAGAGTCCAACAGGATAAACATCCTGCATGAGACTAAATACAAAATTGAATCTTTATGGGTAGAAATCCCTTGTGTGTTGGGGAAGACTATAGTGATAGGGGTATACTACCGTCCACCTGGTCAAGATGTTGAGACGGACAGTGAAATGGTAAGAGAAATTAGGGAAGCTAACCAAATTGGTAGTGCAATAATAATGGGAGACTTCAATTACCCCAATATTGACTGGGTAACTGTATCATCGGGACACGCTAGAGAGATAACGTTCCTGGATGGAATAAATGATAGCTTTATGGAGCAATTGGTTCAGGAACCGACGAGAGAGGGAGCACGGTGGTGGGGCTGCTTGGCAATAGTGATAATAATATGATCAAATTTGATTTAATGACTGGAAGAGGAACAGTGTGCAAATCCAAGGCTCTCGTGCTAAACTTTCAAAAGGGAAACTTTGATAAAATGAGAAAAATTGTTAGAAAAAAACTGAAAGGAGCAGCTACAAAAGTAAAAAATGTCCAAGAGGCATGGTCATTGTTAAAAAATACCATTCTAGAAGCACAGTCCAGATGTATTCCACACATTAAGAAAGGTGGAAAGAAGGTAAAACGATTACCGGCATGGTTAAAAGGGGAGGTGAAAGAAGCTATTTTAGCCAAAAGATCTTCATTCAAAAATTGGAAGAAGGAACCAACAGAAGAAAATAGGATAAAGCATAAACGTTGGCAAGTTAAATGTAAGACATTGATAAGACAGGCTAAGAGAAAATTTGAAAAGAAGTTGGCTGTAAAGGCAAAAACTCACAGTAAAAACTTTTTTAAATATATCCGAAGCAGAAAGCCTGTGAGGGAGTCAGTTGGACCATTAGATGATCGAGGGGTTAAAGGGGCACTTAGTGAAGATAAGGCCATAGTGGAAAGATTAAATGATTTCTTTGCTTCGGTGTTTACTGAAGAGGATGTTGGGGAGGTACCCGTAATGGAGAAGGTTTTCATGGGTAATGATTCAGATGGACGAAATCAAATCACGGTGAACCTAGAAGATGTGGTAGGCATAATTGACAAACTGAAGAGTAGTGAATCACCTGGACCAGATGGTATACACCCCAGAGTTCTGAAGGAACTAAAAAATGAAATTCCAGACCTATTAGTAAAAATTTGTAACCTATCATTAAAATAATCCATTGTACCTGAAGACTGGAGGATAGCAAATGTAACCCCAATATTTAAAAAGGGCTCCAGGGGCGATCAGGGAAACTACAGACCGTTTAGCCTGACTTCAGTGCCAGGAAAAATAGTGGAAAGTGTTCTAAACATCAAAATCACAGAACATATAGAAAGACATGGTTTAATGGAACAAAGTCAGCATGGCTTTACCCAGGGCAAGTCTTGCCTCACAAATCTGCTTCACTTTTTTGAAGGAGTTAATAAACATGTGGATAAAGGTGAACCGGTAGATGTAGTATACATGGATTTTCAGAAGGCGTTTGACAAAGTTCCTCATGAGAGGCTTCTAGAAAAGTAAAAAGTCATGGGATAGGTGGCGATGTCCTTTTGTGAATTGCAAACTGGTTAAAAGACAGGAAACAGAGAGTAGGATTAAATGGACAATTTTCTCAGTGGAAGGGAGTGGACAGTGGAGTGCCTCAGGGATCTGTATTAGGACCCTTACTTTTCAATATATTTATAAATGATCTGGAAAGAAATACGATGAGTGAGATAATCAAATTTGCAGATGACACAAAATTGTTCAGAGTAGTTAAATCACAAGCAGATTGTGATAAATTGCAGGAAGACCTTGTGAGACTGGAAAATTGGGCATCAAATTGGCAGATGAAATTTAATGCGGACAAGTGCAAGGTGATGCATATAGGGAAAAATAACCCATGCTATAGTTACACAATGTTAGGTTCCATATTAGGTGCTACTACCCAAGAAAGAGATCTAGGCGTCATAGTGGATAATACATTGAAATCGTCGGTTCAGTGTGCTGCGGCAGTCAAAAAAGCAAACAGAATGTTGGGAATTATTAGAAAGGGAATGGTGAATAAAACGGAAAATGTCATAATGCCTCTGTTTCGCTCCATGGTGAGACCGCACCTTGAATACTGTGTACAATTCTGGTCGCCGCATCTCAAAAAAGATATAATTGCGATGGAGAAGGTACAGAGAAGGGCGACCAAAATGATAAGGGGAATGGAACAGCTCCCCTATGAGGAAAGACTAAAGAGGTTAGGACTTTTCAGCTTGGAGAAGAGACGGCTAAGGGGGGATATGATAGAGATGTTTAAAATTATGAGAGGTCTAGAACGGGTAGATATGAATCAGTTATTTACTCTTTCGGATAATAGAAAGACTAGGGGGGCACTACATGAAGTTAGCATGGGGCACATTTAAAACTAATCAGAGAAAGTTCTTTTTTACTCAACGCACAATTAAACTCTGGAATTTGTTGCCAGAGGATGTGGTTAGTGCAGTTAGTATAGCTGTGTTTAAAAAAGGATTGGATAAGTTCTTGGAGGAGAAGTCCATTACCTGCTATTAAGTTCATTTAGAGGATAGCCACTGCCATTAGCAATGGTAACATGGAATAGACTTAGTTTTTGGGTACTTGCCAGGTTCGTATGGCCTGGATTGGCCACTGTTGGAAACAGGATGCTGGGCTTGATGGACCCTTGGTCTGACCCAGTATGGCATTTTCTTATGTTCTTATTACTGCAACCTCCCCCATGAAATATCCTATACTAACTAGCTGACAATTAACACTCGGACTTACTGGTAGCAAGACAGATAGTATTTGCTACAAATATAAAGGTGTTTTTGGCAGAAAAAATACAGGATTTCTATTTTTCTTTATTTACCTTTCTTTCCCCATTGATTTCTACATAGTAGTTAGGTTGCAAATGTTTTAGCATATTTAAATGAGGCAGAGTGGTGAGTGAAGTTTGGGAAACATTTTTAGATTTTTGCCCTTAGTTTGAACCATGCTCACTGTAGTTCCTTCATGGTTTCTACACTCAATTCCAGATGTTCATGACGAGAGCAATTTTACATATTAAGAAGGGATAATGAGATTCAAGTATAATTTAGCTTAGTGTTTCCCCACCCAGATCTGGACTGCATACCTGTAATGAATATGGATGAGATAGATGTACATACATTGTGTCTCCAATATATGCAAATCTGTCATGCATATTCATTGTGGCTATTCAGAAAACCACATAGAGGCGAAACGAAGATATCTTTTGTCGGACCTATTACAGATGAACTTCAAACTTGATGAATTATTATACACGTGATTTTTTGCATATTTGTACTTAAAAATATTGAATGTACAATTATATAAATATAGAAGAAACATTTATGCATTATTTTTGTCAAACTTCATGCAATATTTTTAGTGTGGTGTATGTGGATGGATGTGCTAGCTTAGTTTTAATTTGTCTATGTAGGGTTAAATAATGGGGGGTTTTTCTACATTAATAAAACATTAAATTTATATTATATGTCTCTCTATTCTTGTTACATGTTATTCAGAAAACCAGACAGGATTGGGTTGGGAAACTCTTATTTAACATACATTATGCATTCATTGTAGAGTGGAGGTCAGTCAAGAAATTCACATTTTTTTTTAAACTAGCTGTACCCGGCCATGCGTTGCTGTGGCTCAGTCTGGTTAAATGGAAAAGAAAGAACAGAGAAAGCACACGTTTTGAATATGGTTAATTTCACAATGCTTGTGGGTATACAATATTTTTTGTTGTTCCATTGTCTGTGTAGATATAGAGATTGTCTGGTTTTCTGACTCTAGAACAAACAACATATAATTGTCCATGTGAGAAGCAATCCGTGTCTAGATGTAAACCGCATAATTCTAGAAATGAAAAAGAATGAAAAAAGAGAAAAACATAAACTATACTCACTAAATGAACGGTATGGTAAACGACACAGCTCAATTCCAACGCAATGTCACACGAAATAATTAAATCAAAATGAAAATAAATCGAAATCTATGAAAATTCAATTTAACAATGCAATCGGAAACATTGAAATAGAATCGTAAAATATTTAGTCCAAGCCGTTAAGACCATCAAAACGGGTGAGATTTTTGTCCCCTCTCCTCCTACGTCTTTGCTCTGCTCCTCTCCCCACCCCCCCAGCAGCACGAAGGGCCAGAGGCAGCGGCGGTGGTAGGAGCTGCAGCGGTGGCCGAGGGGGATCTCACGAGGCGTAATGGTCCTGCCATCCCAACTCCCTCCCCCCTTCCCCGGTGGTGGAGGGACAGGCTCAGACCCCTTTCACTCTATCCTTACAGGCCCCAACTCCTTTGCTTTCCCATTCCCCTCTACACTGAACCCCTTCCACTGTAACCTATAAGTGGAGAGCTGGGGGGGGGGGGTAGAGAATCTCTCTCTCATACAACCCCCTACATAGGCTTCCTCTCTCTCTTGCACATACACTCTCCATCTGTCCCTCACACACGCATGCCCAATCCCTCTCACACACATACACAATCCCTCACATAGTCTCCCTCTCTCTCTGGCACTCACACTCGCCTTCAGCGCACATTACCACACTTCTCTCTCACACAGTTAAAACGGGCAGGATTTTTGTCCCCTCCCCACCTAAGTCTTTGCTCTGCACTCGCAAGAGCTTGCAAAGTTCCCACTCCAGTTGTGTCTGGGAGAGAGAGGAAAAACACTCCGTCCCCCCCCCCCCCTCGCAAAGGGCAGGTAGCAGGCACTGCAACAGATTTGGGACACGTTACCTAGCTGACTTTGCTCTTTCTGGCAGACCTGTGCCTTTAAGAAATCCGATCGGGGGCTTGAGAGGGAGGAGGGAGCAGGGCTCTGGCTTTCACTTTCATCACAGTGCTTTGCTGGGAGTCAGGGTGGAGCGATGCCCATGTAAACTCTTCCCGTGGCGGCTGAGACCCATGGGCGGGCTGACAGCACTGCCTTCCCCCTCCCCTCCTCCATAGTTGCGGGATATTTACTTGGATTCTCCTTATCTGCGGGACTCAGGGGGCGGGGGAGGAGGGTGAGCTGTTCTCTGTTCAGCTCTTTGTGCTTTGGCTGCTTTGGCTGCAGCTGCTTGTGATCTCTTCACAGCCGCTTTGTATTGCATTTGCTCTGCTCCGGCCGTCCCAACTCCCTCCCCCCCTTGCCCGGCGGTGGACGGACAGGCTCGGTGACTCTTCTACCCTTTCCTCCTCCTGTGTGTAACTGTCCGGCAGTCCCTACTCCCCTTCCCCAGTGGGGGAGGAATGGGCTGAGCCATTTCTCGGAGTGGTGACTCGTCTGCCCTTTCCTCCTCCCCTCTGTGACACCCAGCATGTAGCGCAGAGCTCAATGGTCTGCACATGCGCAGTAGAGCTGCTCTCTACTGCGCATTTGCGGGCCGTTGGTCAGCGCCCATTTATATTGTAGATAGCGTGTGTTGCTTGTACGTCCAACAGATGGCACTGTTTTTCCAAAAAAGCATGTTTTTACATGTCACAGGTGTGACTATATAATATAGGTATATAAAAACATGCACATATTCGAATGCAACGTTGTGTCAAAATTTTAAAGCAATCGGTGAAGAACTTTCAGAGATTTAAGATTTTGAATAAACAAATATTTACATTTTTATTTATATAGATATGCAAGGCTGTTAAAATATTTTTTAAAATGGGTTAGAATAATTTATTCGTTGAAGGTGAATAATTTCATTTTGCTGGAAATCTTCTGAAGTCTCCATTTTGAGTGGATCAAGCTCACTGAGTACAAGCTAAGAACCTGAGTTACTAAGGCTTTTTTCTCATTCTGCATATATAGGAAAAATGCTTAGTAAATGAGGGCCTAATATTGGAATTTCGGTTGTGACTGTCCTATTACTGTTATCAACAGAAGGGAAAAACATACAGGGCTTAATGCCAGAGAAAGATGACTTGGGGACTAGATCAGTGGTTCTCAATCAGTGTGTCGTGACATACCAGTATGTCGCCAAGCACATGCAGGTGTGTCGCCACACTTCCCAGTCCTCCTGTGATTGAAAGCCTGTGTGTGTAAGCGTGAAAAGACAGACAGCATGTGTGTAAATGGGTAATTAAAAGTCTAAATAAGTGAGAGAGAAAAAGCATGTGTATATGTGAGCGATTGAGAGCCAGTATGAGTGAGAGAGAGCGAGGAGAAAGTTGCAAGCAAACCATCCCTCCTCCTGCTAATTCAAAACAATCTCAGGACACCTGGATATCAAACCTTCCCGGGTATGCAGAGCAAAACATTTTTTGTATCCTTATTATTTCTAATTATTGGGCCTTTGTGTCTGCTATTTTGAAATATTTTATTGGTATTTGGACATTTTTTATATAATTTCTAATTATTGGATATTCCATTCATGTTGGATTCGTGGACCCTTGAGCCGGCTGGGACGGATGGTGATGCACCGTGGGGAGGCCCACAGTGGACGTCAAAGCTGGGAGGCAGCATAGGAGAGGGGTCTCGAAGAATCTTTACCACCGGAAGCCCGAGGTCCCCCCGGGAGGAGCCCGTGAAGATCCAGGCCTCTTGGACTTAGGCGTGGTCCTCTGAGGCCGAGGACCCGAAGAGACGTCCCAGAGGGAGACAAGTGAAGAAGTCAGGACCAGGAGGTCAAGAAGAACTTCACCCTTGGAAGCCCATGGTCCCCCCGGGAGGAGCCCATGAGGACCCGAGCCGCTGGGACTTAGGCGAGACATCCTGGAAGGCGCAGAACCAGATGCCTGTGGGTTATGAGAGGTCAGAAGCCAGTAGATGAGCCGAAGTCAAAGCCAGAAGTCAGAAGCCGAAGACAAAGCCAAGGGATGGAAGCTGAAGTCAGAAGTCAATGGACAAGCCGAAGTCAAAGCCAGGAGTCAGAAGTCAAGGTCAGGAACCAGGAACCGCAACTAGAAACTCAATAGAGAACCTCGTTGTTAGGCAGGGAAGAGATCCAGTTGCAGGGTTAAATACCCTGGGAGCATCTGATGTCATTCAAGGGCAGGCTGCGTTTCCCGCACTGGCCCCTTTAAGAGCCAAGCCCCTGTGCGCGCGCGCACCTAGGGGGCGAGGCCAGCCGTGGAGCATCGACGGCGTCTCCCTCAAGGAAGGAGCCACACGGCCCGAGTCAAGCAGTCACAGCGGCCCGAACTGTCCCTGAGGTAAGTGGAGGGACCGGGACACGGCCCGGGACCATTACAATTCATCAGCTGTTTCAAAATAATCTGTTCTTTTTGTTAGCATGGTTTTGCTGCTATTGATTTTATATTTCTTGATTTGTTTTATAAGGACTGGTGATGTTTCTTTTTTTCCTTTGTTATACTGCATACCGAGACTCTGGCTTGATGCGATTTCCAACTCAGTTTTGTCTGCATGCTTCTAGTTATGAGTTTTGGTCTCTTTATTCTTTGTTAGGTGAGGATCAGCACATGTGATTCAGGTGAGGTTTTCTGTTGGTGTGTAGTTTCTGTGCAGGGCTCTATAGTATCCTAGTTTGTTCTGTTTTCCTAATAGGAGGTGTGTTGGTGTCTTAAGGCCTAGTGTAATATTTTCAGTGTTGTTAGGTAAGGTGGTTACTGTTTGAGTACTGGAAATTGGTGCTGTTTTGGTGTGGGATGTTTACTATTAATGCAATTTCTGTTCATTCTTAACAATAAAAATAATACTGGGCCTTTATTTTTTGTTTCTGCCGTGAATTGCAATGAGCAGTGTATCACACATGTGAGCGTGGTCTGTCAGGTGTGTCATGATGTGAAAAAGGTTGAGAACCACTGGACTAGATAGTTCAGTGAACTTGCACAATGAATCTTTCTTCTCTAGTCTGGTTGGAAGTGGCTGTATGTGAGTAGCAGCTAGAAATCATTTGGTGGCCTGTTTGAGATGAGCGAGTGGTCTCGGTCCAATTTTAAGTAGCGTCCACATCACTATAAAAAACACCATCACACCTGTCAGCAATTGGCACTAATTCCAACATCTCTGGAATACAATGACTGCGCTCTGGTTTAGGGCATCATATAAATGTATAAATAAATACACACATAATGGGTACAAAGGGGCAGATCTTCAAACCTGCTCGCGGGCATAGATTTTATAACAAGAGGGCGCTTATAAAATCCAGGGTCGGCGCGCGCAAGGGAGTGCACAATTGTGCAACTTGTGTGCGCCGAGCCGCTCAGCCTTCCTCCGTTCCCTCCCCCTCCCCCGACCTTCCCCTCCCTTCCCCTATCTAACCCACCCCCCAGCCCTACCAAAATCCCCCCCCTCCACCTTATCTCGGTTTTTACGCCTGCCTTGGGCAACCAAAATCCCCCCCCCTCCACCTTATCTCGGTTTTTACGCCTGCCTTGGGCAAGCGTATCTTCCATGCGCCGGCCGAGTGCCGGCGTGCGAACCTCTAGCACGGCGGCTGTGCTGGAGGCCTCGGTCCCGCCGACGGGCTGGCATCCCACCATGTCTCCGCCCCCGAACGCCCCGTTTTGCAAGCCCCGGGACATACGTGCGTCCCGGGGCTTGCGCACGCCACTGAGCCTACGCAAGATGGGCTCGGCGCGTGCAGGGGCAGGAAGGGGAAGGTTTTCGGGGGTTACGTGCATATGTTACGTGCGTACCCCTTTGAAAATCTGCCCAAAGAGTACTACATGCAAAAGCAGCAAAATATCTACAATATTTGTAAAGAGACAAAAACAAATAGATTTCAACTGGATTCAATTGTCTGTATTGGACTGTAAAGTAAATAGAACATATTTCTGACTTTTCTTGGCATTATTAGAGTATTTTAGTATATCCCCAGTGGTATAATTTTCCTAATTTGCATGGGTCTACAGGATACACTGATTCATTCTGGCCTGAAAATCAAAGGAAAAGATATACATTTGACTCAAATAGAGTAAGTTTTGGATTGTGAATAATTTTTTTTTTACAGACTTCTTTTTAAACTCTGTAGGTGACCTTTCTTCAAACTTTGAACCGGAACCCAGAGCACTCATTGCTGGAATTTCGTTGCATGGACTGACCAAAAGATATCAAACCAAATCAGTAGTTCATAACCTGAATCTTAACTTCTATGAAGGGCAATTAACAACACTCCTGGGACACAACGGAGCTGGAAAAACAACTACCATGTATGTACTGCTTAGTAGAAGTCTGCTAAATGTATTAAGTATTCTACAGTCTATCGGGTTTCTCATTATATAGCTCTTACCGTTAAGTTCCTTTAGACTTTCCTCCACCCAGTTTTAGCATCCTGTTTTATTATAACTTCAGAGTTTTTCTTCATTACACTTGTTACAGTTCTGTTTAGTTATCTATATTACACCCCCTTGTTTAATGTAAACCAGCATGATGTGATACTAATCTTGAATGCTGGTATAGAAATACATTAAATAAATAAATAAATAAATAAAATAAATTATAAGTGCCTTAGCACTTAATTCTAGAGAACACCTTTATATAACTGGACTCTCTTAATAAGACTCTGTGCTATTAGATTCTCTCAAATATGTGTCTCTTTTCTATAGGGATTCCAATACATTAGTTCAATTTGCTATGCATTATCCATATTTTCTAATAAAAGCCTGAATAAGAAGGTGGGGAAGACATTATCAGTCATTTACTAATGAGGTTTTATTTTTCCCACCACATAGGCCTTGAATTAGGAATAAATTATTTTCTCTTTGATCTTATAGTTCCATGCTAACTGGGCTATTCAGTGCCTCGTCAGGCACCATCCTTGTTTATGGAAAGGACATAAGGACTCATTTGAACCAAATCAGAAGGAGTATGGGCGTCTGCATGCAGTACGATGTGTTATTTGATCATCTCACCACTAAGGAGCACCTTTTGTTGTATGCTGCTATCAAGGCACCCCAATGGACCAGGCAGGAGCTGCATGATGAAGTGTCGAGGTACTGCAATATGTAGGAGGGTGAAGGAAAGGTGATTACAAATCAGCAAAACAATCTGATTTGTTAGCCTGACAACAAAGTTTGCTTTCCTAAAATTGCTGTTAACCACTGTGCCACTGGAGAAGCCATTTTATGTCTTTATTCCAAATAGGGGGTCTGGGTTCACTCTCCATTTTGAGCACTTGTTTTTGCTCTAGTCACAAAAGATGGTGCCTCAGTCCTTTAGTATGACGAGTACTATGCAAGATGATTTTACACTGTTGCAACATTCTGGCTCCAAAGAGTTTACAACCTGAGTTTGAGCACAAGGGGGGGGGGGGGGGGGGGGAGTGCTTTGCTCAAGATCACACTGTGAATAGAGAATACGAAAATGAAATGGGCAGTTGCCATGTCTTATGCTGCATGCTCTAAACACAGGCAATCCAAAGTGATATTTCCTGATGCTTAATTATCTGGGGCCTGATATTCAGCCGGAAGAAAAATAGGACTTATCCAGCTATCTATCGACCGCTGACTATTGGCTTAAATTCAAAGGCAGCTAGAGAGCTAGATAAGCCACTTATCTGGTTATCTCTTAGCTGGAGAACTTTGAAGATGGTCAGTGGGCAGATTGGGATGGTGCTACTTAGCCAGATACCTTATCCAGCTAAGGGGGTTATTTTCTGAAGCTCTATCGCGTGCGTTAGGGCCCTAACGCACACAATAAGGCCATATCGCATGCGAAAAGGGCCTTTTCACATGCGATATAATGCAAATTAGGGGGAGGGGAGGAGTCAGGGTGGGCAGGGGGCGGAGTCAGCGGTGTCTTCACTGCCGGCAATAATGTTAGTAACGTTATCATCGGCAGTAGCATGCCGAATAGCACCACTTTTCACAGTAGCACTATTCGGTGTGAAAGCCAGCAGCCAGCGCACCGCCATGGTGCGAAGGCTGCAGGCTTTTGCAGGCCCAGCCCCGCCTTCGCCCCTGCCCTCGTTTTTGCAGGATTCATCATTCTGTGAGGAATGATGAATCCAGGCCTAAGTTACTTAGCCATTTAGGATTTCAATATCTAACCCTTGATATCCCAATGGGTATTTAATAAATAGGAAATATTCAACCAAGATATCAGTATTGTTACTAGAAATCATTGAATTTTGAAAAGGAACTAAAAACACAACTCCTTAATGTTAATACTTTAAGGGGCGGATTTTCAGAGCCCTGCTCGCGTAAATCCGCCCAAAACCGGGCGGATTTACGCGAGCAGGGCCCTGCGCGCCGGTAGGCCTATTTTACATAGGCCTACCGGCGCGCGCAGAGCCCCGGGACTCGCGTAAGTCCCGGGGTTTTCGGAGGGGGCGTGTCCGGGGGCGGTCCCGGTCGTCGCGGCGTTTTCGGGGCATGTCGGCAGCGTTTTGGGGGCGGGTACGGGGCATGGCTACGGCCCGGGGCGGTCCGGGGGTGTGGCCGCGCCCTCCGTACCCGCCCCCAGGTCGCGGCCCGGCGCGCAGGAGGCCCGCTGGCGCGCGGGGATTTACGCCTCCCTCCGGGAGGCGTAAATCCCCCAACAAAGGTAAGGGGGGGGTATAGACAGGGCCGGGCGGGTGGGTTAGGTAGAGGAAGGGAGGGGAAGGTGAGGGGAGGGCAAAGGAAAGTTCCCTCCGAGGCCGCTCCGATTTCGGAGCGGCCTCGGAGGGAACGGGGGTAGGCTGCGTGGCTCGGCGCGCGCCGGCTATACAAAATCCATAGCCTTGCGCGCGCGGCTCCGCGCGTATCTACTAAAATCCAGCATACTTTTGTTTGCGCCCGAGCGCAAACAAAAGTAGGCCTATTCGCGCTCCTTTTAAAATCCGCCCCTAAGAGGTTAATTTTGAAAAGGTCTCCATATACAAAATCAGTATATAATTGTGTAAGTAGCATGTTCATGTGTATGTGCTATTTTGGAAGCATCGTGAGTACGTGCATATTTATGGTGTCATGCATAAATGTTAACAGGGAAAAAAGGGGTGATTTAGGGGTGCTCTGGGGCAGGGTTCTGAAATTTGCACACAAGTTGCTATTTCATACATGATATATGCACATACATTACTGAACTTCTCCATACCCTTTCACACCTGTTAATTACTATAAGTCTCAGAAGTGAATTTGCACTTCTCTTTTGTTTCATGTGTTTGGGTGGAAAGACTGAGTTAAGTGATTGGGAATTCAGAGTGAAGTGATGGAGAGTCTGGGTGAATTGGTGGAAGTGTCAGTGAACTTGTAATTGCAAGTACCAGCACAAGTATTTTAATAGGTGGAGTATGCACATTCATTATAGCAGTGGTCCCCAACCTTTTTTGCACCAGGGACCGGCTTCAAGCAAGACCATTTTTCCATGGCCCGGCAGGGCAGGGTGGGGGTGGGGGTGGGGCAGGGCTTTGGTCATATGGGGGTGGGGTTATGGAGGGGGTTGGATTTTAGTGCATACTTATCATTTAATTATGATATTTATATTGTGAATGTGACTCAACTCACCATAGGTTCAGAATGAATGGGAGCACTGGGCTTGTTTGCCTTGTTTTCCAAACTTCACACCTCTCTCCTCCACCTGACGCCTTCCCTCTCATGGCCTCCCCTGGCTGTGAGCACCAAACCAAGCTCCCAGTCATTCTCACACTGAACCCCAGGCAGGCTCCCATTCATTTTCACACCACTCCCTCCTCATCCCCCAGGCATGCACACATTCATTCTCACACACACAGACCCCCAGGCAGGAATCAATTTATTCTCACACACACACACACACACACATATACCACACACAGGCAGGCACCTATTCTCACACATACAAACCCCAGGAAGACACCCATTCATTTTCATACACAGACACACCCTCAGGCAGGTACCCATGCATTCACACACATATACCCCCAGGCAGACTCCCATTCATACACATGCACACACTAAAAGCAGAGACCCCCTCTCTTTCTTTTGCCAGCTACCTCAGAGCCTCTTTCATTCCTCTGCTTCCACTGTCACTGCTGCCGTGTGGCTCTTGGGGAGGTGCTGATTGCTGCTACTGGCACTGAAGCCCATTCTGCTGCCTCCTCTGTGCAGGCCCCATGGACTTCCAGTTCCTCCATGCATAGTGAAAGTGCTACTTTTGCACATTCCCAAAGATTGCATGTGTCAATCAGTAAAAAGTGATTTATTTTTTTATACATTTGCTGTCTAATCTTAGTTTTCTAATCGGTTGGTCACAAGCTTTTTTTTTTTCCACCTTCCCTTTCTTATTTTTTTGCCAATTCCTTTTATATTGTCTTTTTTTCTATTTCTTTTCTCTCCATCTGTCTTCTTCCCTCAAACACACAGTCAGGTTCTCATTCTCACATGCTTTCTCTCTCTCTCACACACACACACACACACACACACACACACACACACAGGCTCTCACTCTCACATGCTCTCTCTCATACAATCATTCATAAACACAGTCTGTCACGGGCACATGCTGTCTGACTCTCACACACACAGGCTCTCTCTCACTCCCACATGCTGTCTTGCTCAAGCACAAGCTCTCACTGTCACATGCTGTCTCTCTCACACACACAGAGGCTCTCACATGCTTTCTCTGCAAACATTCAGGTCTTCACTCCCACACACAGTCTCTCAACTCACTCTCACACACAATCTCTCAACTCATAAGAACATAAGAACATAAGAAAATGCCATACTGGGTCAGACCAAGGGTCCATCAAGCCCATCAAGCCCAGCATCCTGTTTCCAACAGTGGCCAATCCAGGCCATAAGAACCTGGCAAGTACCCAAAAACTAAGTCTATTTCATGTTACCATTGCTAATGGCAGTGGCTATTCTCTAAGTGAACTTAATAGCAGGTAATGAACTTCTCCTCCAAGAACTTATCCAATCCTTTTTTAAACACAGCTATACTAACTGCACTAACCACATCCTCTGGCAACAAATTCCAGAGTTTAATTGTGCGTTGAGTAAAAAAGAACTTTCTCCGATTAGTTTTAAATGTGCCCCATGCTAACTTCATGGAGTGCCCCCTAGTCTTTCTACAATCCGAAAGAGTAAATAACCGATTCACATCTACCCGTTCTAGACCTCTCATGATTTTAAACACCTCTATCATATCCCCCCTCAGCCGTCTCTTCTCCAAGCTGAAAAGTCCTAACCTCTTTAGTCTTTCCTCATAGGGGAGTTGTTCCATACATCTCATACACGCACACATACACACTCTACAGGCCCTCAGCCTCTCTCTCACCTCTGGGCCTCTTCTTTACGGGTCGCCACAGGATGGGCTCTGCAGCGGCCCTGGTCTTCTCGGGCGGCGCTGCTCCTCTTCTGCACGCAGCTGATGCTCCTCCTCCTTCCTGCCCACGCGGCTCCGGCAACATTTTTCTTCCTGGGCCGCACGGGCAGGAAGGAGGAAGAGCACCTGCATGTTTAGACGCGACCTTTTTCTTCGGCCGTGGTGACGTGAGCTCCACCACGGCCCTGCTGATCTTCTTGCTGTGTGTATCTGGCACACAGCATAGCAGTAGTTCACCGCTCAGCCACCAGTGGGATGAGGTCCACCAGCGGCCAGCGGCGGCTCGGCGCCCCCTAATGCTGTGCTTCCACCGGCCCTGGGCAGCAGGCAGCACATTGCCAGTGTTTAGTGCTGGTCTGCGGCGGTGCCGCGGACCGGCAAAAAACCCCAACAGCCCGGTCCTGGTCCGCGGACCGGTGGTTGGGGACCCCTGCATTATAGTATACAAGCCTCCATGTATAACTCTGGATTATTATATGCACATATTATAATTATTATGTGCATAAAATATATGTGTGTAATTTTATAAAATGGGAAGAGAAACTAATCATGTTTCTTTATTAGAAATGTTTGCGCATACTGAAACATACATACTTACTTTGGGGGCAGAAATTTGTGATTTTTTATAAACTGTGCAGATTCTAGCATAAATCTCCATGAGTCCACTTATAAGCACATTTGTTGATTTATGCAGACTATTTAAAAGTTCTGCTTTTCCTCCCATATCTTAATCTGTAGAGCTCTAAACCAAAACAGGAAATTGATGACAAATTACTTTTCACAGGTGACTATGATCAAGGTGACTGTGAAGTGTTTGCAAACATTTTGATTCTATTTCAATGGAAATGTCTGTGTCATGCATGATGATATTTTAATCATTTTAAGCTGTTTAGCACTCAGTGGGCAATTCACCAATTTTGATACCAGAAAGGAGTCTGCGGTGAATAGTTATTTGGGCAGGCTAGCAATTAAAAAAATGTGGAACAAAGTTAGAGCAGAGGGTGCATGAGAGGTCAAATAGGAACATATAGGGCCCACAATGCTCTGAGCCATGGAATACATTAACTGCTTCATTCTCTTGAGTATGAGTCAATAATCACTTTTCAGTCAGAAAAAATCGCTCAGGTGATGTCAATCTCTATAAGAAAAGGAATGGAAACCATGCTAAGCATGCAGGGACAATTATGTCAGTGCAATTGAAGAGTTTTGCTTGCACAAACCAGTCAGCACATCACCTCATTTTCATACTCTTTGAAACATTTATTCACCTTGGTTCCATGGGAACCAATGAGGATACCCCAATGCACAAATACACATAGATAATAAACACACACACACACACACACACACATACACATACACACACACACACACACACATGCTTATTATAGTCACACAGGTTGAGTCCTTGGAGCTCGCAGGGCTCCAAGGACTCCAAGGATGGCAAAACATCCAAGGATGGCAAAACATCCAAGGACTCCAAGGATGGCAAAACATCTTGGCTGGACACAGCTGGAAGCTGGACTAGCACTGAGGATAGGCAGGTGCTGGATATGCTGGATGAGGCTGGGCAGGCTGGTCAAGGCTGGACAGGCTGGGCAGGCTGGATGAAACTGGGCCTGAGGACTGGATACTGGAGCAGGAGGGTAGTGAGATACTGAGCAAGGGCTGTGGCAGGATATAGACATAGACTGGGCATGATACTGAGCAGGGACTGAGACTGGATACAGACACAAGCTGCGCAGGATACTGAGCAGGAACTGGGACTGGATACAGTATGGTGCAAGACAAGGCAATGGCAAGGCAGGTAATGGATACTAGGGACTGGACTGGGCAGGGCACGACAAGACCAGACAAGGATAAGACTAGACAAGGCAGACAAGAACAGGTCCGGACAAGGACTAGACAAAGACAACACTGAATAGAGAACACTGAGGCCCAAAGAAAACAAAGCAGAAAGCCCATAGGCACCAGGTATAAAACCAAAAGGCCATTAGACAAAGAGAGGCCTCGATAGGCTGCAAGGCACAAGATACAAGAGACCCAGAGGACACAAGGCAAGGAAAAGTCTGAGTAGGCCACAACACAAGGTGCAAGGCAAGAGCAGGCCTGGAGGCCTTAAGGCCACAAGACAAGGTGCAAACGAATAGTAGACCCGGAGACGACAGAGCAAAGAAAGGCCCGAGTAGGTTGCAGAGCAAGGTATAAGATAAGAGCAGACCTGGAGGACACAGAGCAAAGTAAGGCCTGAGTAAGCCACAGAACAAGGTATAAGGTAACAGAAGACCCAGAAGCCACTAGGAAAGGAGATGTCTAGATAGGTCCAGAGCAAGGTACAAGGTAAGAGAAGGCCTGGAGACCAGAAGGCATGGAGCAAGGTAATGGAGGCCAGGGCAGAGAGCCAAGGGTGACTCCATGAAGAGGCATAAATGGACTGGACAGGCTGGCTTAAGTAATTCAGGAAATGCTGGTTCAGGTGGCCAGTGAGGAGATGGCTCAGATAGCTAGGAGCAGAGCTCACTGGAGGCCTCTACTGGCAGGGAGGCATCATTGCAGACAGAAGCAGGGCAAGGTAAGGCTGCACAGCAGATGAAATTGTGACAGTGAATGAGCAATCCAATTTACTCCTAAGATGATATAATCAACCAGTGACAGAGTATTGAAAAATGAATATGGAGTCTGACATGGAACAGGCATTGCAGTGGTCACATGGGTAGAGGATCATTAGAAGCGGTCGTTGACAATTCAGATAATGTTAGGTTTCTACCCTGATAAAATGCAAACTGCAAGAGTGCTGAAAAAATAGAGAGTGGAGATAAGGTGGACCAGTGATGTTTAATGATTGTACAGATGTCTCCAATCCTACTTGAAAAGGGTAGCATACGTGCCATTCTGTCAGAGGGTGTGACTGGTGACAGGGAAACTGAAAGGTCCAGATTTAAATGTAAAGCTCATTTGTATGCTTGTTTGAATATTCATAATAGCTAACCTCTGTCAGACTCCATATCCATCTTCCAATACCTTTCTCTGGCCAATTATATCATCTTAGGAGTAAATAGGACTGCTCATCCAGTGGTATTGTAAATGGGATAAGTTGCACTTGCCTCTGGTTGTATGTAAGTAAAATAATTCATTAAGTTAAAACTAGAATTTATGAACACTGTTCTAGTATTTGCCTCTCAAAGTGCGACGCTCCCTTGGTCCCCTATTAGCTGGATAAAGGTCATTCTGTTACCGATTTTAGAATTTTTGTAATCGACATCGACATGACCACTTAGCGCTCTCATGACAGTGATTTTTCGATATTTAATATAATGCAAACAGTGTTGAATTTCTGAATTGGGATCCCTGGCACTCAGGAGATTGAGTAGGCCGTCTTTTTCTGATATATGCTCTTTGAGTTCATTTTGATTTTTTTTTTTTTTTATTTCCTGTGGTAGGACTACATTTTGAATTTCAATACACGTGACCCATTGTTAACCAGACTAGACCGTTTAGTCTCTCTTTGATTGGCTCCTTGCTGTAAAACTCATACCTTATTGGTCAGCTTTGTTTCTTGATTTTTTTTTTTTTTATTAAAAAGCTATTTTTTTAATAGCACTTTTTATAAATCTGTCTTGATGTTTGCATTGATCCAGCATCAATTCTACAGAAGCCGTGTCTTGTGGTAGATTGTTATTGTGTCAGTTTCCACTATACTGTATGTAGCCATATTCTTAATTTGTATTTTGATTCCCTTTATTGCCTTCATTTTGTCCCTCCTGATGCAGCTTCTTTGCAAAACACAAACCGTGTTGAGGGACATACTTGATTATCGATGTGATTAACAAGTGACTCAAGCAACTCTTTATACAGTTTTTTCTGGAACTAATATCATATTATCTTGATTAAAGGAGATGTTTTATGGGTGTTCTTTGCTTTGACTCTGTATTTAGCATGCCCTTGTGGATCATAAAACTACTGGTTTACACATCTTAAGATCGATAATATTTTGGTGTGTCCTTACTATACTCCACCTAATTCCAGTGTGTAAGTGACAGGCAGCCAGTAGAGTATCTTTAACATTGGCTTATATGGTCATAAGTTTTAACAACTAAGCAACTGTGTTTTCAAGCATCTGAAGTCTGTGGATTTGATATTTAGGCAGGCCAAGTAATAAAGAATTGTAATAGTCAATGCGTATCATGACCAATAACCATACTAAAGTGAGGTCATTTTTTTCCAGATATGGACAAATATATATTCCACAGATGGAAAAAAACAAGTTTTCACTATGACATAATATATTTTCCTATTGTTAAAGCCAAATCAAACCAGACTCCAAAAATTGTTACTTCAGCACTTGGAATTGGGGACACTCCAATTACCAATGCGGACTTTTTAACCATAAAAGTGCAATCTTATTATGCTTTAGTTTCAGCTTATAATATGCCAGCCATTGTTTGATTTCCTGTACAAAAATATTCATATAAGCTACAGATTCAGAGCGAACAGTATCCAAAGGGCAGTAGATTTGTATATTGTCAGCATATTTCACATATGAAAGTCCCCGAGACTCTATCAAGGTGACAAGAAAAACAAGATAAATATTAAAGTTGGGGAAAATATAAATCCCTAGGAACTCCAGAGTTTAGTTCCCAAGACTGGGAAAAAAATTCTCCTGTTGAGTCCTATGCAGTAAAAAGGAAGAAAACCAGGTAAAAACTTTAGCCTTCACACCAATATCTACCAACCATGTTAACATCTGTTTGTGGTCTGTGGTTCTCAAAGGTGGCAGACAGATCTAACAGAATTATGAAACATTCTTTCCCTGAATCTAGATTTCTAGGGGAATTAGCTAAAGTTGTAGAGTGCTCAAATTGGCAGGCGAGAGATAGTGGGATCAATGCTTGCATTCTCCACATGGTTTTATCCAAGCATAGGAAGTGAGCCTCTTTCAACAGAAAGAAAGTTCCAGAATGAGGAGTCATATAATGAATGTGAAAGAAGGTAAACTCAGGAGTAATCTAAATGAATATTTCTTTATGGAGAGGGTAGTGAATGCATGGAACAGCCTCCTAATGAGATTGTGGAGAAAAGAACTGTATCTGAATTAACACATAAGCATCAGATGAACATATATGATGTCTGAAAGAGAGGTAGGGATTGTAAAGCTGAAATAGTTGGGTGGATGGGCAGACTAGATGGACCATGTGGTCTTTTTCTGCCATCATATTTCTATTAGTTATGGCTAGAAGTGTAGACTCTGTGCTGTGTTTCTGGCAAAAGCCTGCTTGTCTACTTGCCAGAATGTTGTTATCCTCTAAGAATTCAGAAAGCTGCCACTCTACCACCCTCTCTATTAATCTCCCAATAAAAAGATGGGAGATGGATCTCAAACCCAAACACTGAGAATAATCAGAGAAACCTTGTTTCAAAACCAAGTTAATTATAGCACTTTTGTACTGCTGTGGAGGAATATTCTCTTCTAATGAGCCATTAGTGATAGAAGCTACAATTTGTGGTCAAGGAATATTTAATTTTCTCTATTTTGGAGTGGAAAACGTTTGCCGCACTGTTGGCTATTGCCTCATTATTAGCGAAAAATGAAGAAGAATTTAAATCAGATGTTGATGGTGCCTTCAGACCCTTAACGATTTGGTACAGTTCATATGATCTGTTTAAAAATGAAACAAGCTTAGCTGAAAAATATGCTTTATTTTATTTCTCTTAAACTGATTGGGAGCAGTGGGGCATTTTCTCCATTATCTCTCAAATTTCCTATTTATATACCTCAGATTTTTTTAGTTCATCAGAGAACATAAGAAGTTGCCATACCTGGCCAAACCAAGGTTTCATCAAGCCCACTATTTCCAACAGTGGCCAATCCAGAATACAAGTACCTGACAAATACCCAAAAATGAACATAGTAACATAGAAATGACAGCAGAAAAGGACAAAATAGTCTTCCTAGCAAGCTTCTTATGGTAGTATCTATGGTATTTTATGGTAGTAAATAAATCCCAGAAATAAGCAGCAGTGGCTATTCCCTAAGTCATTTTGATTAATAGCAGTTTATGGACTTCTCCATGAACTTGTCCAAACCTTTCCTAAACCCAGCTATGCTTTATCCACATCCTCTGACAATAAATTCCGGAGCGTACTTGTGCATTGAGAGAGCCAAGGAACAGTCTTGTCAGTTTTAATGTTTCTTACTTTTAAAGGAACAATGTTGTTAATAATATTTAATTAGTTAATAAGTCTGATTTTATCCATTCCATTTTGCCCACATAAAGGAGTCCACATGGGCACTGAATAACATACACCACAAAAACAGAGCATCAACTGGTAGAATTTTGTGAGTAGTATGTCTTCCTAGCTCCCAGTTGATCGAATCGCTGTAATTCTACAATATAGGAGTATACTGAGCAATTTCCACACTGCTCATGTCCTTGTGCAATCAGTAATTGAAGCAGTCCAATTTCATAGGAATGAGGTCTCAAATCAGCCTACACAATCATATTAACTAGGGATGTGAATCGTTTTTGAACGATTAAAATTATCGTCTGATAATTTTAAAATCGTTCTAAACCGTTAGAGTACACGATACAATACAAATGCCCACGATTTATCATCAGGAGCATTTATATTGTATCGTTAAATAGGGCACGGGAATTATTTGGGGGAGGGCAGGAAAACCGGCACACCAAAACAACCACTAAACCCACCCCGACCTTTTAAAAGAAATTCCTTACCCTCCCCCACCCTCCCGAACCCCCCCAAAATGTTAAGTTACCCGGTGGTCCAGTGGGGGGGGGGGGGGTTCCCCGGCGCAATCTCCCGCTCTTGGGAATTATTTGGGGGAGGGCGGGAAAACCGGCACACCAAAACAACCCCTAAACCCACCCCGACCTTTTAAAAGAAATTCCTTACCCTCCCCCACCCTCCCAAACCCCCCCAAAAACCTTTTACATGTACCTGGTGGTCTAGCAGGGGGTCCGGGAGCCATCCATTCAATCGTGCCGTGAGGGTGCTGCGCTGGAGGTTTCATAATGGCGCCGATCTTCTTTGCCCTTAACTTGTCACAGGGAGCGACCTGCACTCGAATCGTGTTGCCATACGGCTGGCGCCATTTTGAAAATGGCGCCGGCCATATTGCCGTACGGCAACACGATTCGAGTGCAGGAGGTCGTTCCCGGACCCCCGCTGGACCCCCAGGGACTTTTGGCCAGCTTGGGGGGGGCCTCCTGACCCCCACAAGACTTGCCAAAAGTCCAGCGGGGATCCGGGAACGACCTCCTGCATTCGAATCGTGTTGCCGTATGGCCATATGGCCGGCGCCATTTTGAAAATGGCGCCGGCCGTACGGCAACACGATTCGAGTGCAGGAGGTCATTCCCGGACCCCCGCTGGACTTTTGGCAAGTCTTGTGGGGGTCAGGAGGCCCCCCCAAGCTGGCCAAAAGTCCCTGGGGGTCCAGCAGGGGTCCGGGAGCGATCTCCTACGCTCGCGACGTCTGGGGACAGGAACCAAAATGGCGCCGGCGCTACCTTTGACCTGTCAGCAAAGGTAGCGCCGGCGCCATTTCTATCAAATGCACCCGTGGCCCGAGAGTGGAACATCACACTGGGACCCACCCACTGGACCCCAGGTAATTTAAGACATTTTGGGGGGGTTCGGGAGGGTGGGGGATTTATTTTAAAGGGTCGGGGTGGGTTTTAGGGTTGTTTTAGTATGCCGGTTTTCCCGCCCTCCCCCGATTTACACGATATTTAACAAAACAAAACTGCGACGATCCCATTCCCTCCCCCCCCCAGCCGAAATCGATCGTTAAGACTATCGATCACACGATTCACATCTCTAATATTAACAGACACAGGAAAAAGCTACCATTAGTGTAAATATAAATGTATGATGAATCGCCAGCACTGGCCAATGTTTGTGAAACATTTTTCTGATCCGAATGATTTAAAGGCTCTTAAGCAATGCGTAAGCAATCATTTGGTTATACTGAGATATAACTGCTGGCTTCTCTGAAAGTAAAGCTTCACAGCATATAATGCCCTTTTATAGGGTTTCGATATGCAATATCGATGATAACCTCGAGCAAAAAATCTTTCATTCATTTCTTATGCTCTAAATTTATACTCAGCTACTGAAGAACAAATATGGCATAACCAGAAAAACTGACTTAATGGCAGAATCTGTCAAAATTTATCATCATTATTATCATTACTGTGTTTAACTTTGTACTGTGAAGAGGTTGTATCAGCTCCGTTCCTTTAGAGATCCAGTGAAACATACAATTTAATCAGGAGTGCCTAGGCTTTTGCACACAGCAATATCTCAATCCTGAGTGTGAGTGCATGTGTATAGAGTAGGTCCCAATAATGTACACTTATGAGAATGATTGTGAGAAAGACGGCAGTGTACATGCAGATAATGTTCGTACAGTTAATAAGAACTGTCAGTGCTCCTCTTTTATGCACAAATATGCTGCTACTGTTTAATGACAATGAGAAATGGCTCCAAATGTTTTATGTTTTTATGTGTTTGTAACCCTTTTCTCAGAAGAGACATTTTCCTTTAGGGCACACAAAAATAATTTATATGTTGGGGCAGTCTTCCGTTTCTACTTGTCCCCTCCTCCTTGTGAACCCAGGGGTGAGTCCTTTCTGTAGAAGAAAAGCTGGCGCTTTTGGCCCAGACAGTGGGGTGTTTTCCTTAGTAAGTATGTAGCTTGTTATCTAAGGTGGTGCTGTGATGGTTCTTGGCTGGGACAGATGAGACAGGACACAGAACTAGGTATACAAAGTGATAATTTACTGATTTAGTCAAAACTAAATCAATGTCCAATTTGCAAATCATCTGATGTGTATTTTCTTTGTGTACAAGGTAAGGACTCAGTCTCCTAGGGTGATTCCTAACACTCCTGACTTGAGTGTATAAGAGGGCCAGTCTTTGGGGGAATTCCTATTCTGTGCAGGATCCCCTTAAGCATAAATAGTCCTAACTAAGTTTCAAGTTGTTCTCTTCTCCCCAGCCTATGCCTGTATCCCAGGGTCTTCAGTGTTTTTTTTTTTTCTCCTGTCTCCAATCTTGATCTTTTATTTTGGATCTCTCAGATGGAAAGGTCTGTAACTGATAGAGATCAGGCACCTTGCCCAATCTCCAAATGAGAAGAGGGGTGACAGAAATGCCTCCTCTCAACAAAAAGAGAATTTCCTTCCTAAATTTCCAAAACTTTCTGGGGTGACACTGTCACCGCTGCTCTTCTCTGTTCTAGAAGGGTACTGACAGATCTTACGTGGCCTGGCCTCCGGATTCAGGGGATGGCCGACACCAAGAGTGTCAGGCTGCAACACAGCAAAACAACTCTCAAAGTAGTTACAAATCCTAAAAACAGGCTCTTTCTCTAACTTGAGGTGCATCCAACCTTGCAGGGAATACACAGGAAGGAGTATTGTCCACAAATATTCTCAAGGGCATGTGGTCATATTGGGGCCACATATTTCTATGAGTGTTATGATGTAAACCGCTTTGAACCTGGTCTAAGCAGTTTATGCATTATTTAAATAAATAAAATTAAATAAACATACATCTGATAGTTTTTTTCCAATTCCATTTTTATGGAATTGGATAGAGCAAAAAGAAGGAAGTGTAGAATTCATTTTTCCTCCAGTAAGCGGTAACTGAAGTTAGTTGGGTAAACAGGAGAGTGGAGCAAATCTATTTAGGGTAGAAGCCTTCGGGAGGAAAATAAAAGCAGCCTATCTAATAGAGATGAGCTGTCAATTGCGAATGGAGCTCAATAATGAGAGTATAGGATGGTCCTTCCTCCTCTGCCCTCCAAATATTTTTTGGTCCCTTCCAAACATCCTTTTGAAAGTTTGAAAACACACTGAATGGCAGCTGAATATCCCTTTTTACAACAGTAGATATTCACCAAAACCTATAATTTGCCTTCTGGAAACCAAAGCTTCTGAGAGTGAATCAACTTCTTAGTTGTAAATGTGAAGGATTCAGTATTAATGCATTGTTTTCTTTTAGCACTATAATCCTGTGCATGTATATATTATCAGTCTATCAATACATCTCTCCTACTCTCCCTTTGTATATATATAAAATCATTGTTTCCAGAAACAGTATAAACATAGACATTTGAAAGTTACAATTTAAGTTAATTTGGGTTGCTTGCTGGAAAGCTGCTTATAAATTGATAAATTAAATAAAAAATTAGCACCAAAGAAGTACCTCAGCTGTACATACACGCACAGTTTGCGTAGTCATTTTATTTATTTATTTATTTTTAACTTTTATATACCAATGTTCCTGTATAGTATACATATTGCACCGGTTTACAAAGAACTTAACTGTCGCTGAGGGCGGATACAGTGAACATGTGGTACAGTAAAAACTGAGAAAACAATGAACAAGAGGTACAATGAACAAGAAATACAATAAACATGAGCAAACATTGAACGTGTGGTACAGTAGAGGTCTACTGAAAATAAAAGAGCCAAAAGGCTATACGTGATGACATTTCAAAATAAAACTTTGGGAGCAGGGCCGTCATAGCGGGGAGAACTGGAGTAACTTATAGATAACAGGTAGGGTTAACTTAGCTCACGGGCAAGTTTAAAGGGAAGAGACCAAACAGAAATGCATTAGGAACGAATGGTTTAAAGGTTCATGGAGGGACTGAGAGAAGACTACTAGCAGCGTATTGATCAGCAGCTAGGTTGAGGAACAAATGTAGTCTCTGGCTCCTGGAGTATTTGAAGAGCCGGGGGATGTATGGAGAGCAGGTAAAATTAAGAGGGATTACAGTTGAAGAACTAGTCTATAGTTGGACATGACCAGTGGGGCCTCTATGAAAGGATTATCTATCCGCAAAAGCCTGGCTGAAAAGCCATGTTTTCAGCTTCTTTTTGAATACCTGGTGGCAGGGTTCTTGGCGGAGGTCCGGAGGGAGTGAGTTCCAAAGGGGGAACTCCTGGTTACAATAATAGTGTTGTCAATGCTTTTTTCAAAATAGTATAGCTCTGCATAAGTACTGACCTCTATGGAAGAGATCATTCACTCTAGAGGAGTCTGCATATATGTCCTTGAAGTAGTACAATGCTTGACATGCACATCTAGATCCTGTTAGAGGACAAATTGCTTTTATGATTCATGTAATCTGATATAGTGCATAATATTCATTACTGACTGTATACTGAACTTTTTAAGGATTTTGAAAGACACTGGGCTGTACAATCATCGTCACAAGCAAGTTGGTAATTTATCAGGTGGAATGAAAAGGAAACTGTCAATAAGCATTGCTTTCATTGGTGGATCAAAAGTGGTTATCTTGGATGAACCAACTACAGGAGTGGATCCATGTTCTCGACGAAGCATATGGGACATCATATCTAAACACAAAGCTGGTAAGAAAAAACTGAATATTAAAATGTTGAATCTCAGTGTAGCAGACTACTGAGGCATCAGTAGGTTGGTTTTCCATTTTCAAAAAAATTATTTCAACAAATCAAGTGAAAGAAGTGATGGTAGAGTAAAACTTATTTTTGATTGTAAAATTTAGATTTATAAGTATAATATTTCAGTTTTAATGGAGACCATCACCTAATTTGAACCTCTGAAATTTTTTTCACTTTAAAAGGTAAATGTTAATTATATCTGAAGACAAAGAATTAGGCCTGATTTATTAAGGCTTTTCTCTCTTTTTGTTTCTAAGATAAAAAAGAAAAGCAAACTTGATAAATCAGGCCTTTAGAAGGATGTAACAGTGGGAAAAGCTTTTTGTTCTCTCATATTGCAGAAAACTTAGAGTGGTAATAGCAAATTATACATCTTGCCTTAAATTCTTCATTTCATGCACTAGGCAACACTAAGAACAATTTTATTGGATATGCAGAATGCACGCATTTTAAATAAAAAAAAACAGACATTCAAAAATGTATATTCTAGAGCAAATAGTCATAGTACTTACACCTAGGACAGCATCTGACAGGGACATTTTACAATATCCTTAACTTGATTTCTGCAGCCTTTATACTAGTGTAACAATTACAAAAAGCCCTTATATTTTTGTGGATGATGAACAGATGAGAAAATATAGATTCCTGTACTCTCCACAAGAAAGCTTGGGTAGTTGTGAAAAAAAATCCAGTACACAACTCTGCCCAGCCAAACCCCATAAGCTTTGCACCTCCTAATTGATCCCTTTACCCCTCCTTCCTCATCCCCATCCTCATCTTCTCTATTCCTCCATGAATTTGGCTCATACCAAAAATGACAAGGGGACTCTGATTTGGAGAATAAAATTATCTCAACATTTATTCTGTATTATATTTAAATTTCCATAATAAACAGGGTCCATCCAGACATAAACCAGTTATTAGGCACTCGTATTTTCATTGCCACCATCTAAGTGGATCCACCAAGGACTCTGGAATGGCCTAATCACCCCTTATTTCATAGTGGTGACGTTTTATTATCATAGAGTTAGATGGCAACGAATGGTCAGACCTCTCTCCATTACAAACATTTCAGGGTAAGGAGGCCCCATCCAAGCATGTGTTGGTCAGATTGCCCTCCTGACTTCTAATTGTTGTTCATTTTAGCAGTAATTGTAGGGTGCACCCTGGCCGTGGAAGCTCATGAGCAGACAACCATCATAAGTGAACTTGAATAAAATTCCATGCAATGCTGTAAACAGAAACATAGCTAAACCATATTATTAAATACAGAGGGGACAATATTCAAAAGTCATTTAGATGGATAACTTTTAGACAGATAAAAACGGGTGTTTCGGGGCATTCCAGGGAAGAGTTGAGCTATCTGGTTAACTTAGCCGAATATTGGGTATATCCAGTTAGGTTAGCTGGGTAACTTTAGACCTGCTTCTTAGTAGGTCAAAAATTATCCAGCATTGTGAGACTGGATAACCTGCCACTGAATCGAATATCTTCAAAAGATATCTGGTTAAGTGGCGATGCTAATGAAAAAAAAAGATCCCGAGCCTAAATGCCCTAACCAGTCCCCTCCTCCCTCTCACCTGAGCTCCAAAGGCTTAGCTCTACTGCTTGCTCCCAAAAATTCCCTGCATTGGATGGGTTACAAAAATTAGAGGCTGGAGTCAGTGACAGTCTCTTCTCATCCTCCACCCCTCACACCCAGATACAATTGTTTTTTATTTTGTTTTGGGGTGGTTTTTTTTCAAAAAACTCTACCTCCAGGTTCCCCCTCCTTTCTCCCTCAACCCTAACCCTTCCACCCTTGCTAGACTTTAAATTTCAGTTTCTCTTCAGCCCAAATTGTGGTAGCCTTCTTTAGGACTTCATGACGCCTCCGCAACATTTCAAAGATTGGTCGACCACCTGCTCTGTCCACATCAAGGGTATGCAGCCGGCAACTTGGATTACATCGTGATCTACAGCCCTGATTGGAAGATGCATTTTAGCCAACTCCAGGCAATGCTAACCAATCTGAAGAAAGCAGGTTTAATAGCTAACCCTAGACAATGCTTGCTGGGAGGGCAAGAGGTCCAATATCTGGGCTACATCCTGGAGAAGGGCAAGGTGCATCCACAGACCAGGCAGATTCAGATGTTCACCCAGGTGCCAATCATGCAAACCAAAGTAAAAATTAGAGTATTTCTAGGCCTTACAGGATATTACAGAATGTTTATTCCCAACTACTCAGAGAAGGTGGAGCCTCTCACAAGGCTATTGGTATAGAAAGCATCAGAGAAAGTCCAGTGGTTATAGGAAGCAGAGAAGGCCTTCAGGGCCCTGAAGGAGATGATATGCTATGAACTGGTCCTGATAAGCCTGAACTTCACTGAACCCTTCATGGTGCAGACCAATGCCTCACACATTGGCTTGAGAGCCATCTTAGTCCAGGAGAAGTATGGCCAAGAAAGTCCCATAGCTTACATTAACTTCATGCTGATGCCACATGAAAGGCGTTACTTGACAGTTAAGAAGGAGGCCTTGGCAGTCAAATAGGCTTGCACTATTACCTGCTGGGACAGTACTTCATGCTCATAACGGACCACCAACTGCCCAATGGTTGAAAAGAAACACGGAGTCCAATGCGAGAATGATGAGATGGTTCCTGGCATTACAGCCCTTCAATTACAAGATCTGACATAGGGCAGGAAGGGAGCATGCCAATGTGAATTTCCTGTCAAGAGATGTATCCCTTGTCTAGGCAGATACTCATCCCAGCAAAGCTGAGCTGAGGGGGAGGTTATGTGAAAGAGTATACAGAAAAATCTCTTAGACCACCTTAAGGGACCAAGTACAGCAGTCTCGCCCAGTCCTCCTTAGGGTTGAGACCTGCAGGGAATCATGGGTAAAGAGAGGAGCCCATCACCAGAGTATAAGACTCAGAGCCTAGAAGGATTAGATAGGCTCAGGGGAAGAGACAGAGTCCCAACATATGAGAAGTCCTGCTAAGTTTAAGGTTTGAGACTGATATTGTTAAGACCTGTTGTGTTTAAATTTGGGACTTAACTGAAGCTAAGGTGAGCTGCCTCCAAGTGATTTCTTTGTGCTTTGCATTACTCTTTGTTATTTGTGAGATACCTGAAGCCAAGGTGAGAGGTCTAAGTTGTTTTATTTTGCTGTGACTACACTTTTGTTTGTGTTCACTGTAAATAAACTGCACTTAAGGAACAACCACAGTCTGCCTCCCTTTTTCCTCTGGCTGTGTCCAAGCCACTACCACTCAAGGTACCACAAGCACATACTATTTCCTGAAATGAAACACCTGAAAACTTTGGGGGTTTTGTTAGATAGGTGGAATTCATTTTGTTTGAAATGATCCAAACTGAAAATGGCCATTTTCAGTTTGAATTCTTCATACGTTTCAAACTAAGATACATCCAAATAAACACAACTTGAGGAATGCCAGTGTAATGCACCCTTGACTGCTTACCTTGCGGGGCGTTCCTAGGTCTGGGACCGACTTGGCAGGAGGCCCCCCCCCCCCCCCCCCCCAGGGCAGACTCCATCGGTCCTCACGTTCTTGGTGCCTGGAGCCTCCACTTGGGGAAGAAGGTGTTGGTGGATGGGATTTCCCTCCCTTCACCACAGGAAAACAAATGGGACTGTGAACAAGGCTGGCAGTATGTACAAATATATACAGGTTTATTATATTATATAAGCATATACTTTTCTAAATGACTATGTACATCACTATTAGGATGTCAAACAGCATACTTATCAACTTCTGGTTAATAGTCTCAGGCCACACAACTATATACATTTCTATAAGGTAGCAAGAACATTTTATAGAAGAAGGGACCTTTTGTGTTCCTGCTTAATCAAGTGTCATTATAATCCTTCTCTTTTTTTCCCAAGTCTCACCCATGTAAAAAGATGTAACTGGGCTGGTGGGCAGTATTGGCCTGGGGGGGGATCCATTGTATCTAAATCGCTAACATGTCCTTGGTGCCACTTCCACTCTGCTGAAAGGTCTGTGCCAATGCTGGATCTACGCTCTTCTAGGGACCTGTCTCTACCTGTCACTGGGGTCCATACCCTCCTAGGGGACCTGACCCCACCTCCTGGAATGCTGCTAGGCTTCAGTTCTTTTCCTTTGGTAAGAGGGTTTTCCCTGGCTTTGGTTTACAGCTTCACTAGGCTCATGGAGTCTTTAGTGTTCAGTGATTCAGGACCTCTGCAGTCTCAGCTTTCAGTAATTTTAGCTCTACTAAGCTCATGGCCAGTCATTCACTGTTACTCAGCCTGGATGGGTCACCTTCTCTCAGCCAAAAGGCCAAGACCCAGGCAGGACCATGGAAAGATAATATGTGCACACCCTTCTATCCTGCTGGCTTTTTTTTCTGTTGTCTGGGAACTAGGTACCCCCTAGGTAACTCCCCTAGTTAGTCAGGGTGAGAATCTGTTTGCTTCCTAGTACTGTTTTTTTAGTTCATTTCTCTCATAAATCCCTTTCTCTTTCAGAATTCTCCAAAGTAGGACTTTCCAGGGGGCTGTGATATGCAAATTCCCTACCTGAGTCTCTAACTCATCTATTCAATGGTCATTTAAGCACCTTCACAGTAAGGGGACCGGCAACCTTTTCAATCTCATTTTGGGTTTTCCTGGGCTGGTGGCTCATGTTACATAGCTACATTGTCCTCTATTTTTTCCTCTGCTGAAGTTCACTTAAATGGTAGCATGTTCTTTAACCACCATCTCCCTTGGGAGGTGGATTTCACTCTCACCCACTTAAATTTCTTGTTGTCCTCAACAAGAAGCTACTCTCTTGCATGCACCTCCCCTTTAGACCAAAGTTTCAAGGCATCATTTCCTTACTTTTGGGTATTAGATAGAGATGTGGTTCGTTTTTCGCCCAAATTAGGAAATTACACAAAATTTCCTAATTCGTTGTGGTTTCAGAGGCCCCGAAACCCGAAAAGAATTTTCCCCGAATTTCGGGGAAATTTCGTTTTTCGGGTTTGCCTGGGGAGAGGGGCACAAATTTTGTTTTTTAATTAAAAACCACCCCAAACCACCCCAAACATATAAATTAACTATAATACAACACCCCCCCCTGATCCCGATCCCTCCCCAAGACTTACGAACATCCCTGGTGGTCCAGCGGGGTCCCGGGTGCCATTTGATCCTTCATGCCCATGTTGTGCGCTATTGCCAGGCTTGCTCAAAATGGTGCCGAATAGCCTGAACTACCATGTCACAGGGGCTACCGGCGCCATTGGTGAGCCCCTGTCACATGGCCATCGGCGCCATCTTGTGCTCCTGTCATGTGACTGGAGCTGACCAATGGCGCCGAAAGCCTCTGTGACATAGTATGGGCAAAGGCTATCGGCGCCATTTTGATTACTGGCAGCCGACAACGAAATCGCTCCCGGACCCCCGCTGGACCCCCAGGGATTATTGGCAAGCCTTGGGGGGGTCAGGAGGGGGCTTTGCATGCTGGCAGGCCTATGGAACATAGGCGCACCGGCGCGCAAGGCCCTGCTCGTGTAAATCCGGACGGATTTACGCGAGCAGGGCTTTTAAAATCCGCCCCTATATGTGCAGTTGTAAGCATGCACCAAATAACTCACATACTGGCTCCTAGGGGTGTGCATTCATTTTCAACATATTGGCAATCTGCAACATATAGGGCCATATTCGTTGTATTCATGGGGAAGCAAAACGTATCGCGATTCCCACGAATACAACGAATCTTCACTGAATTATTCAGCCATCTAAAGGAGCGAAATTAAACAAAACCCCCACCTCCTGACCCCCCCCCCCCCCCCAAGACTTGCCAAAAGTCCCTGGTGGTCCAGCAGAGGTCCGGGAGCCATCTATTTCACTCATGCCGTCGGCTGCCGGTATTCAAAATGGCGCCGATAGCCCCTGTGACATAGTAAGAGCAAAGGCTATCGGCGCCATTTTGATTACTGGCAGCCAATGGCACGAGTGCAGGAGATCGCTCCCGGATCCATGCTGGACCACTAGGGACATTTGGCAAGTCTTGGGGGACCCTTCTGTCCCCCACTGGCAAGTCTTGGGGGGTCAGTTCCCCCCAAGACTTGCCAATAATCCCTGGTGGTCCAGTGGGGATCCTGGAGCCATCTCCTGCACTCGGGCCGTCGGCTGCCAGTAATCAAAATGGTGCCGATAGCCTTTGCCCTTACTATGTCACAGGGGCTACGGTGCCATTGGTCGGCCCCTGTCACATGGTAGGAGCAATGGACGGCCGGTGCCATCTTGTGCTCCTACCATGTGACAGGGGCCGACCAATGGCACCTGTAGCCCCTGTGACATAATAAGAGCAAAGGCTATAGGCACCATTTTGATTACTGGCAGCCAACAGCCCGAGTGCAGGAGATCGCTCCTGGACCCCTGCTGGACCACTAGGGACATTTGGCAAGTCTTGGGGGACCCTCCTGACCCCCACTGGCAAGTCTTGGGGGGTCAGGAGGGTGGGGGGTTGTAGTTAATTAAATTTTAGCCGGGAAACGAATAAGAATGGAATGCATGAACGGATTGGGGGCCCCCCCCCTTGTCGAATGCAATGTATCTGCCCCCCCATGAATACGAATACCGAATATCATATTACAACAACGCTGCAATTTCTGCATTGGCTTTCAATATCATATCATATTAAATACAAAATTCCCATTATAATACACAATTTAACCTATAATCCCTTATCAATTTGGTTATGCTCAATGCTAAGACTTTACAAACCATCTCGTCAATTACGTTCAATGGATAAATGCATTCTCGAAGTGCCTACAATAAAAACAGTAAACTGGATCTTACCCATAAATGTGCTTTCTCAGTTGCTGGACCGGTTTTTTGGAACTCTTTACCTGAAAGCATCCATCTCATACCCAATGTCAAAGAATTTAAAAAAGCTTTAAAAACATATTTTTGCACCATTGCTTACAATATTATTTAGATTTACGGTAGTTTTTTTTGGGTTTTTTTTTAATTCTTTATTTATACATTATTTAAACATTACATCGCAAAAGATAAGTTTACATCAAAACATCAGCAAACTTAAATTTCATTTAAACAGTTATAAAGAAATAGAAGAGTCATAGAATACACAAATATGGAACAAAAATGTATATAGCACTCAAGACAATAATAGGAGAGATATTTGCAGCCTATTTCATTTTTCACCTGATTGGTTAGGTAAATAAACATGTAGAACAAATTGAAGATATTACAAATAATATAGCATCTGTTCAGAAGGTGCAGACCACAATGATTCAGTTTTAAGAAGGAGATTAGAAAATATGGAGAATAAAATGTGTTACTTGAACTTGAGAGTTCTTAATTTCTCTAATGTTAAGCTAATTTTTCTGCAGGAACAATTTAAAAAATATCTTAAAGATGTTTTATTATTGCCTTCAGATAAGTTGCCATTATTCTCAAAAATTTATTTTGCTCCATTGATAAAAAATGGAGTGAGATAAAGAAAGGTCATCCTAATGTTAATTTGGATTTAGATCTGACGGCTTATTTAGAGACTCCCTCAGAGGAACAGCTAGAACAACGAGGTACCTTATTAGTGTCATTTAATTTCTCGTCAGATAGAGACTTGGTTCTAAGGACATTTTTGAAGAACTGAAATAAAATGTTTCTTGGGCAAAAACTTCAGATATATCCTGATATTGTGAAAGATACACAGATTCGCAGGAAAGTTTTTGTTGCATTGAGTCAGGAAGCTAGAAAGATGGGGGCACAGGTTAATATCAGATACCCGTGCAAATGTTTAATGCAACATGAAGGGAAAAGGTATATCTATTATGATCCTGAACAAATGAAAATCTATTTAGAAAGTGTAAAGAAAAGACCAGCAGTACCTTAGATATAGGTTTAGCTTTTCTTTTTCCAACTATCATTAGAATACCTTTAATTTTAAGGCTGATCTTATATACCCTATTTAATGTTTTTAACTATTAATTTGCTTGTTTTATTGTTTCTCTGCTTTTACTTACATTTTGTTTTATTTTGAATTTTATGTGTGTCTTTGCATTGAACACCGCATAGATCAATTAATCAATTGTATAAGTGGTATTTTAAAAAATAAATAAAAATCTCTTTAATGAGTCTGCTTTCAAAATACCTCCCCTGGTCAAAGTGTATCCAAGCTGGGAGACCATAGCTCACAAAGAATTTATCCCTTAATAGTCAGGCAACAGTCTCTGCTTTCTGGTCCTTGGTGGGGTATGCCTAAACATACCTGGTGAAATGGTCTGTCACAACCAAAATGTTCTCTTTACGCTGGGAATCCATTTCTAAAGTCAAAAAGTCTATACACATCAAGTCCATAGGGCCTTGACTAAAAATGTTTACCATCTCTGCTACTCTATGCTGTAGGGTCTTTCTTTGTCTCCCTTGGGAGGTGGGTTTCACCAGTTATTTACTTGACCAATGTATTACACACTCTTGAAAATATCAGTTTTGTAACCTAGCCAAATTTATACATGCTATATATATTACATTATATATATAATGTAATAGGATCAGAAAGGGCAATCTTTGTCAGATCAATTTACCCAGGTAAATGGGCCTAAAAATTGCCCTCTCAACTTTAAGATTTTCTTTGACTGAACATATATTTCTAATAAAATTCAGTTTCCATCAATGGCGAGGACAGATTAATTCTCTTTGAAAGACAGAAGGTTTACTGTGCGGAACATTATCCTTTGTCTGAGCCTCCAATATTCAAACTAAGCAGCCCTGGATTTGTCAATAAGTACCCATTATGCCTGTGCCTAGTATAGCAAACATTTAGGGGCAGAAGGCTGGCTAAGATTTGCTGCCTTCCAGCTCTGCTGAATCTCACTCAGTAGAGAACATCCCTTTGCTACCCTGTAACAGACTGGGATGTGAAAGCACCAAAGGTGCTTAGGGGCGACAAAATACTAAATCCATCCCTGATAATAAGCTATATCCCATGATACTTTGACACTCTGCCAGAGAAGTTTGCCCAGGCCTGAAATGTGTTTTTTCTTGGGAACCAAATTTGCTGATCTCAAAAGCTATTGCCTCCCATTTGTGTGTCTAATAGTACCCTGAGCCTATCTCTCGGTTAGAGTTTTTACTATTAGTACATCTTTGGGCTAGCCTAGTCTGCAATAGGTCATAAAACACTGTGGTTCTGGAGGCAAGCTATTTGATTCAGAGAAAGATATAACACCATGACTCAAGAAATGAGAGTGGGAATGGACATCCTTGGTGCTATTCTATTCCAATATATCTGCTGACACCACATCATGGATGCTGATTGAGGGTCAAAGGCTGAGCAGCCATTTTAGCATGCTCAGGGGAAAGGGTGCCAGGCCATGTGACAGAGGCAGATTGTGCTTTCAGCCTTGATATAGTGTTGCATCTCAAGATCTGAAACAATGGAAAGATAAAAGTCATCGGTTAGGAGTAGGGTGAATGATTAAGGGGAATATGAATGATCTGGCACTGTCTATGTAATGTCTTGATGAAAAGTGGTAATTGTAATATCTAGTTATTCATTTTGGACATCTGTAAGTGAATTCCCCTTCTCCTTTTATTACACTAGGAGCATTATGTTTGGAAGGAATATAGGATTACAATATAGTACATGTCATTATTGCATGCATTGTCATTTTTATTTCTACAATTACTTTTAATAAATTGCAATATTCATATATATTTTTCAGGCAAAACCATTATTCTGTCAACTCATCATTTGGATGAAGCAGAGGTTTTGAGTGATAGAATTGCATTCCTGGAGCAAGGAGGACTCAAGTGCTGTGGGTCTCCTCTCTATCTCAAAGAAAAGTTTGGAGATGGATATCACCTCACTCTCACTAAAAAGGTCAGTATTCATATTTGCTTAATTTGTACCATTTATTTATTTATTTATTTATTTATTTATTTAGGATTTTTTAGGATTTTTTTTTTTTTGTAGCACCATCTCTAGAGTACATGAAATGTTGAGTAGATCTGTCCCAATATTATGATGGGCAGTATCTCTAATTTATTTCATTTATTTAAAAATGTATATATTGCATAACCAGTGAAACTTACAATAGAAGCAGCTTATAGATTTAATATACATAATAAAATCCAACATAAAATCAATACCTACATGCAGATGTGAAGTGAACCCTATAGAAGCAGAGCAGGTAACACCATTTCTAGCTGGCAAGCCTAGTACGGCTTATATGATACAGGTGTATGCTAAGTATTTTCTCCCTTAAGTTCTCCCTTAAGTTCTATGTCAACATGTTATTATGTTATAATGTATTCCGCCCCTGAGGCGACAGTTCAGTTCCATGTAAACCGGTGTGATATGTATTGTATACAGGAACATCGGTATAAAAAAATAAAAATAAATAAATACATACATAAATATTTTAATAAATAAATAAATACATAAATAAGGATGGACTTTGATGAGCCTCCCCTCCCCTCCATGATCCTGGTCCCTCTCCCATGTTCCCAGCTAGTGCTGGATCAAACAATATCTTACCGGGAACATAGTCACTCAGTTCAAAAGCTTCCAACTTTATTTTTTCTGGGTTCTTCCAGCTGGAAACCTATGTACAGATTGGAAGAGGACAGGTATTCATGGCTGAATAATCAGGGTTCACAGGATATACAGTCAGATTAAAACACACAGTAACATAATACTGTGTGTCCTAGATTAGCATGCCAGTCTTCCAGTATTCAATTGAACAGAGCACAGAGCTTCAGTGCCCTCCATACAAGTTCTCTTCTCCAGCAACCTCCCATAACCTTATAAATCATTTTAACAGAATGTAGATACTTTTGTGTCTCAAAGTTTCCCACGTCACGCCCCCACTTTTCTCATACAACTGTCCTATCAAACAGGGACAGGAGAATCTCTTCCTTTTAAACATCAATTCACATTGGGAATTGGGACATTGGGTTTACTCCTGGGACCTTTCTCTTTATATCTCATTCTATAACTTATACCTCCATGGACCTCTTACACTCCTCATTGGTCTTGCTGACTCCATCCTTCAAGCAATGTGCAGAACTCCCCAGTCTCCTCCACTTGCTGGAACTCTTTGGAGCCCTCCTCATCTTGGATAATTCCCTATTCCTTCTCACCCAGGCCTTTCCCTCTAGTGGAAGAATCACCTTGGGCACTACTTTTCTCCATCTTAGGGAGAAGAAATCCTTCCTTTCATGCCATGAGTCTGACCTTTTCCCTTAAGAGGAAAAGCCTCTGCAGGGCCTTCTCCATACTGGAGAGGATCCCAGGCACCACCAGCCCATGGACTGGCTTTTCAAGGCTCATTACATCCTGGAGTTCCCTCTCACTCCCAGCTCCAACCTAGAAAGGGCAAACTCCCACCAAATGAACTAGAATATACACTTTCCTGGGACAAATCTCCCAACAAAAAAGAAAATATCATATTGATGCACCCCTCCCCCCCCCCCCCACACACACACACACACAAACCAAATGCCTTCCAGTGGACAGTGGACAGTATTATTTGAAACATTTTACATAAAACTGAACAAAGAGCATCCTAGAGTATCTCCCACCCAGAATATTTGTGCTACTAAACTAGAAAGGAACACAAAATGTATGGGTGATCCCCCTACAGTGATCCCCATTACTTTTTAGTATTTTATGTAGTGCTCTATGAAGGAGAAATTAAAGCTATCATAGTTGCAATATATTATCATAAACATAACATAAATGATTCTAAAAATAATAGAGCATACAAGAAGAACAAGAAAGACATAAAAATAATCATCATTGTATAATTTAAAACTACATTTTGTGATATGCGCACATTTGAAGTACCAGTTTAGGATAGATTTAGCAAGCAATGATCTGCTGTATATTGTAATATATTAGGGTCAAAATAATATAAGGTCTATCTAGCCCAGCATCCTGTCTCGAACAGTGAGCAATCCAAGTCGCAAGAACCTGGAAGATCCCAAAAAGTAGTTCTATTTCTTTTTGCTCGCTCCCTTATATAACAATTATTTTTTACAGTTTACCTTGCTAATAATGTTTTATGAAATTTTTCTCTAGGAACTTGTCCAAATCTTTTTTAAAACCCGCTATGTGTTGCATTAATTGACCCTTAGACTGAGGAGGAGATGACGCTACCTGTAGGGAGGACCCCACATGTCTCCACCATTGGTAGGCAAGGCTGGAGACAGGCAGAGACCCCGCTGGAGCTTCACAACTACCAGCCCACATTCCCCTTAGGTTGAGCCCTTGGGTGCCGGGGCTGGCTGGACTTACATACGGTTTCTGATGATGATGGAGTTCCAGGAGAAGGATAGGTGCTGGAGAATAGGCGTAGTACCAAGTCAGGCATCAGAGCATGAGGACAGACTCTAGACGAGGATGGAGGTAGGTTACATAGCTCATGGTCGAGTTCCAGGCAGGGGTCAAGGCAGGTAGCGTATCACGTGGTTGGGTTCCAGGCAGGGGTTGAGGCAGGCAGTGCATCTCCATAGTCAGTGTCCAGTCCAGGGTCAGAGCAGAGGAGATCCAAGAAAGTGAGGAAGGAGATGAGGAACTCAGTAGCAAACCGTAGCTCACAAGGAGACCTCTTGCCAAGGCAAAGACTGAAAGCAGAGTCCAGTCTTATATAGGTCTGAAAGACTGACATCATCAGGAAGGGCCGACAGCAATTTTCCACTGCAGGCTCTTTAACTAGCCGAAGGAGGTGTGCGAGCACGCCTAGGGAGCAATCCTGTGCCCAAGGAAGTCGGCGGCATCCCAGCTATGGAGGAGACAGGAACAAATTAGCTGGCGGCTCGGAGCCACTCGAAAAGGGGAAATTGTGGCGGTAGCGGCTCCTTGCCGCTGCCAGGGAGCCCAGGCTTGCTTCCGCCATGGGAGTAAGTGAAGTCGGTTGTGGGGCTCTATGGCCAATAAGCTTAACAGTATCCCCCTCCTCTAAGCCCCCCTCCTAAGGGTTTTGGTTTTCCAGGATGAGAAGCAAGGAGTTGCTTAATTAGGTTTTTATTCAAAATGTTGGAGGCCGGCTCCCAAGTGTTCTCCTCAGGGACGTATCCCTCCCAAGCGAGGAGGTACTCCCGCCTATGGCCACATCTCCTTACATCCAGATCTTCCCATACTTGATACATGGTATTGGACTCCAAAGCAATTTCCTGTGGCAGGGGTGACCTTTGAGAGAGCCATGAGAGTACCAGCTGTTTGAGTAGAGAGACGTGGAAGACGTTATGAATTCCTAATGAACTAGTTAAGCGTAGCCAATAGGTTACTGGCCCCATTTGTTTGATAATGGGAAATGGACCAATGTATCTGTGTGTTAGGTGCATAGAATGTAGTCTCAAACGGATGTGGCATGTACTGAGCCACACTTTGTCTCCAGGTGTAAATTGAGGTGCTGATCTCCGATGAGCATCCATTGATCTCTTGGACTGAGTGGCTGCCTTTTGTAATAACCCAGAAGTGGGAATCCAAAGCTTCTGAAGTTCCATAGCTGTTAATATAGCTGATGGAGATGGAACGTTAAGAGGAATTAGCTGTTTCCCGTACATAATCTGAAAGAGTGAAGAACCCATAGAGGTGCAGAAATAGGAGTTATGCGAGAAATCTGCCCAGGGCAAGGGATTGACCTAGTTATCTTGCTGGTCATTGGTGTATGACCGGAGAAAGATCTTTAAGGAACGGTTGATTCGTTCAGCCTGACCTTTGGCCTGCAGATGATAACAGTCGTAAAGTCCAGTGTTATATTGAACTTTTACATAAAGAATGCCAATAGTGGGCTGTGAACTGAGAGCCTCTGTCGGCGACCACATGCTGAGGCAACCCATGAAGATGGAACACATGCTGAGAGAAGAGTTAGGTGAGCTCGGGAGCTGTAGAAAGACCTGATAATGGGACAAAAAGGATCATTTTAGAGAGGCGGTCGATCAACACCCAAATAACAGTGTTGCCATTAGAAAGAAGGAGGTCCACCACAAAATTAGTGGACAAGTGGGTCCAGGGTTCCCTGAGGGCTGACAATGGCTCTAACAGCCCCCAGGGTCATCTTGCCAACATTTTCTGCTGTGGGCAGGTGGGACAAGAGTCCACATAGGCTCGGACATTGCATCGCATTTGGGGCCATCAGTAGTAGTGTTGAAGGAGAGCGAGAGTCTGAACCCGATCAGGGTGACTTTCCACATGGGAATCGTGGGACCATTCCAAAACTTTTTCACGGAGCCTGCGGGGAATGACTGTCTTCCCTGGAGGAACAGTCTGGGAGATGGACAAAAGGATTCGTGCTGGATCTATGATGTGCTATGGTTGTTCGGGAAGATCCTCCGGCAGAAACGAGCATGATATGGCATCAGCCCGAGCATTCTTGTTTGCTGGACGGTACCTCAAGTCAAAATTGAAGCGGGTGAAGAATAGAGACGAGCAGGCCTGTCAGGCATTCAAACATTGAACGTGTTGCAGGTATTTGAGATTTTTATGATCAGTGTAGATTGTGAACTGATGTTGTGTGCCCTCCAGCCACTGGCATCATTCCTCGAGGGTTAGTTTGATAGTAAGGAGTTCTCTGTCGCCTAACCCGTAGTTGCGTTCAGCAGCAGAGAACTTCTGGGTAAAAAAGAACACGGATGCAGGGTGCCCTTAGGAGAGTACTGACTCAACACGGCCCCAACTCCTCCTCTCTAGGATGAAGGGTGATTAGGGTCTGGATGGTGAAAGCGGGGCTCCTATAGAAATGCTTCCTTCAGGTCCTGAAAAGCTACCATGGCCTTGGGGGTTAGGAGTGAGCATTTGTTCCCTACGAATTGGTAATCCGCAACGTAAATGGCCATATTCATTGTATTCTTGGGGAAGCGAAACGTATCATGATTCCCCATGAATACAACGAATCTTCGCTGAATTATTCGGCCATCTAAAGGAGCCAATTTAAACAAACCCCTCACCCTCCTGACCCCCCCCCCCAAAATGGCGCCGATAGCCTTTGACCTACTATGTCACAGGGGTTACCGGTGCCATTGGTCAGCCCCTGTCACATGGTAAGAGCAATGGATGGCCGGTGCCATCTTGTGCTCACTATGTCACAGGGGTCGACCGTTGGGAAAAATTCAATCATTTTTCAATTTTCCCGAACCATTCCAAATTAGGCAATTTCATTGACATTGCCAGTAATTCACAGTAATTGCCAGTAATTCACAATAATGGAAAAGAAGTCGCAGTATACACAAGCAAAGAAGCATTTTTGCATCCTTTGCTTGTAATGCTGCCTTGAGAGATGCAGGGGTTTCTTTTTAAATGATTGACCTACTTTTTCTCCTTTTCAGTACCGAAATCTAGAGTCAACAAACCTCTGTGACACTGAAGCAGTGACGGCTCTGATCCAGTCTCATATTCCAGAAGCCAGCCTCAAGGAGGATATTGGAGGAGAGTTAGTCTATTTGCTTCCCTCCTATAATGCTGGAGTTTCCAGATCCTACCTGTCTCTCCTCAGATCTCTTGACGCTGACATGAATGATCTCCAGATCGGATGCTATGGAATATCAGACACTACTATAGAAGAGGTATGAAGCCATTATTATGTTATTGATAATCACTTAGTAAGAGAAATAGAAAATGAAAGAGCACATTAGTGATTTGTTTAAGTTTTGATCTAGCTTAGGATAACTAGTTCATGGTTCTGTGTCAACAGAAATGAAAAAATACCAGGATTCGTTCCACTGATTTCTGGAATTTGCTATTGTATGCATGGAGAGGACAATTTTAAGTCATTTATGCAGGCAAATAGCGATTTACCTTGTAAATTGGCACTTTAAAAATTGGGTTCCCAAAATACAGTTAAAAGTATGCAAATTGTCGAAAACACTTGCACTTTGAGGGGTGGGGTGGTATTTTGGGTGGGATCAGAAAATAGCATATATAGACTATATTTCCAAGTTTACGCATATTGGGCCTGATATTCAAAAACATTAATGTGTTTAAAAATGGGATTTATACATATAAATGCACTTTACCTGTGTAAATGGGCTTCTGAAAATTGCTACACTATATGCTGCTGAATTGTCTGTAGGATTTACTCAATTAGGTGCACTTTACACGTTAATATAGCTTTTGAAAATTGGTACTATAGTATGCTACATTTATACACGTAATTCTTTTGAAAATTCACCTGAATATTTTGTGTAGAAAATATACCAACACAAAATGGAAGTACCAGGTACATTGCATCCCTGGCAAGTTTCATAGGGAAAGTACTTGCTTACTTTCTCTTTGAAACGCGGGGCAAAGTCTGAGGGTAAAACTCGAAAGCTTTGTTCCAAGATGGACTGTCTGAAAACTGACCTCTGTAATTTAAGTTTAAGCAATATAGAACTATTTGTGAATCTGATGATTTACAAATATTAAATAATCCTGGTTAATTCAATTTCACTGTAACTAATAATGTGGTGCTCATTGCAGATTTGTTTTCTTATATGGGCTACTGCTTGTCACAAGTAAAATACTTGGGCTGATTCAATCATTTTGCATGCTGTAGGCTCAGGCTGTAAAAAATTGTGATATGATGTTCCTCACTACATTTCTGCTGTTGTGTTATAAAATGACTCTGTGGGCAATATCAATTCATGCAAACATAGCAGATAGCAAAGATAATCTGAGCCACTAAATTTAGGTTCCCAGGTTAGGTTGCTATTTGCAGCCAAATTTAGGATCCTGAGTTTTCATCTGAAAATTAACATCAGTGTAGGGCTCTAAATGTTATGATCTAATTTTAGGCCTGCCGTTCATTTACCTAGATTTAAGCCCCTAGGTTAAGTACCTAGTTCTAAAAATCAGTGCTAAGCTCCTAACTTTGGGCCTCATTTTCAAAAGCATAAGAGCATAAGAACATAAGAACATGCCATACTGGGGCAGACCAAGGGTCCATCAAGCCCAGCATCCTGTTTCCAACAGTGGCCAATCCAGGCCATAAGAACCTGGCAAGAACTCAAAAACTAAGTCTGTTCCATGTTACTGTTTCTAGTAATAGCAGTGGCTATTTTCTAGGTCAACTTAATTAATAGCAGGTATTGGACTTCTCCTCCAAGAACTTATCCAATCATTTTTTAAACACAGCTACACTAATTGCCCTAACCACATCCTCTGGCAACAAATTCCAGAGTTTAATTGTGCATTGACTGAAAAAGAACTTTCTCCGATTTGTTTTAAATATGCCACATGCTAACTTCATGGAGTGCCCCCTAGTCTTTCTATTATCTGAAAGACTAAATAACTGATTCACATTTACCCGTTCTAGACCTCTCATGATTTTAAACACCTCTATCATATCCTCCGTCAGCCGTCTCTTCTCTAGGCTGAAAAGTCCTAACCTCTTTAGTCTTTCCTCATAGGGGAGTTGTTCCATTCCCCTTTATCATTTTGGTCGCCCTTCTCTGTACCTTCTCCATCGCAATTATATCTTTTTTGAGATACGGCGACCAGAATTTACTTAAAACTGGGTTTTACACATGTTTATGCACTAGAGATGTGAATCGGAACCGGAATCGGCCGTCCAGTGCTCCTATCATGTGACACTCTTTAATGATTTTTGACGATTTAAAAAATATCTTTACTTGTGTAAATGAGTTTTTATATATGCCATTGAATTGTCAATAGGTTTTTCCTGCGTTAAATGCTCGTAACACAGGTAAATGGCTTTTGAAAATTGCTACAATAATATGTTACATTTACATGCATAACTCCTTTGAAAATTCTCCTGTCTCCCTGCCCTAACTCTGACCCAGTAGCCATCCACTTTTTATGCTTCTAAACCTAGGAAATTAGGAACCATTCAAAAAAATGCTGAGCTCTTAAGTATAAGTGCTTAAATTAGGTCCCTGAGGGAATCATTTTCTAAGCCGCAGTATTTTTTCCCAGAATATGAAGATATAGTGGGGTGTACTAGGCTATAATACCCTATCATGTGACAGGGGCATAAGTTGAAATGCAGCTAAGTGCCATTTTAAGTTAGCATAGAGTCTGGAGTCTAGGTGGGACTTCAAACCCCACTAAGCCACCAGGAATACTAAGGTGTGACCAGGAAGGGTGAGGTTAAAGTGGGGGGGGGGGGGTGCCTATAGGAGGTATCAGAGGCCGGGAAGGCAAGTATTTCAAAGGGGTAGGTTTGAGAAGGAGAGCAGGGCCATCTTCACATGACTTTTAGTATTATTTTTAGACATTTTGTACCTTAGGGCTGCCACTAGAGATGGGTTGGGGAAAGGAACAAGGATCTCCAAAGACCTGTGGGGATTTTCACTCCTTGGAGGGGTTCATTCAGAAAGCTTGAGTCCCTTAAACTGACAGCCCCGGGAACCCTGGGATCTCTGTTAGCTAACTTTCATTTAAATAACAAGATTTGTGATTTTCCAGGTAAGCCACATAAATTTATTTACATGTGATTGCTTAGTAATGAGTTGGTTTGTAAGTGTTTGCAAAGCATTTGTATGCAAAGCAGCTCATTACCATACTCACATTGTTGAGGGTAAAATAACTAACAGTATTTAAAATATTCCACGTTATTGCTACTGCAAAGCGTTTTCCACATAGTAACCACCTAATGTGACTTGGTAAATGACATCCTAATTTTGGAACTTAGAATCCTAAGTTTTCAGCTGAAAATTAATGTAAATTTAGGGTCCTACAAGTTAGGTGCTGAATATAGGCCTGCTATTTATTTGCCTAGATATAGGATCCTGTCAGGCCGATTCAGAAAAATGTGCGAGAGAACTGGCGAACGCCCACTCTCCCGGCGCGCACACAGGCCACTCTTCTGGGCGTGCGATTCAAGAGGGTGGCCTATACAAATGAGGGCCCACGGTAAAAAGAGGCGCTAGGAATTCTAGCGTGTCCCTAGCGCCTCTTTTTTGATGGAAGTGGCGGCTGTCAGCGAGTTTGACAGCCGACACTCAATTTTGCCGGCGTCGGTTCTCAAACCCGTTGACAGCCACGGGTTCGGAAACCGGACGCCGGCAAAATTGAGCTTCCGGTTTTCAACCCGCAAGCCGCGAGCTGATTTAAAATTTTTTTTTTTACTATTTTAAACTTTTAGGACCTCCAACTTTTAGGACCTTACTGCTTTTCTGTGCACTTCCCTGGCACCGGCAGAAATTAACGCCTACCTTTGGGTAGGCGCAATTTCTGAAAGTAAAATGTGTGGCTTGGCTGCACATTTTACTTTCCATATAGCATGGGAATAACTAATAGGGCCATCAACATGCATTTGCATGTTGCAGGCGCTATTAGTTTTGGGGGGGTTGGATGTACGTTTTCGACGCGCTATTACCCCTTACTGAATAAGGGGTAGAGCTAGTGTGTCGAAAACATGCGTCCAAACTCGGGGAGCACACTGTATTGTATCAGCCCGTTAGTTAGGTGCCTTCTTCTGAAAATCAGTGCTAAGCTCCTAACATCAGTGCTAGGCTCCTAACATCCTGTCTCTGTAGCCACCCCCTTTAAACTCCTAAATTTAGGTGCCTAGTAAAATTAGGCATTTGTTCCTAGTAAATTTTCAAAAGAGTCTATTTAGAATCCTAAATCCCAAAGTTAAACACTTAAATCCTATTAAAAAAAAAAACATAAGAACATAAGAAAATGCCATACTGGGTCAGACCAAGGGTCCATCAAGCCCAGCATCCTGTTTCCAACAGTGGCCAATCCAGGCCATAAGAACCTGGCAAGTACCCAAAAACTAAGTCTATTCCATGTTACAGTTGCTAGTAACTAATTGTAGACCTCACTGTAATTAATTGTAGACCAGGAACTAAGACTACACCCCTACTGCTCTGAGTACAGTAAGAAGCTACTAACTGAACCAAACTAGAAAGGATGAATGTTGGTCAGTCAATGAAAATAACTTTATTAAATTATGTTATTCCATCCTGAAGGTGTTTCTTAAACTCACTGAAGGCCTAGATAGAGAAGAAGATGATACTGATTGGTCCAGAAGAGCGATTCCGATACCTAATAATGACTTTATGGTCAGCGATGAGAATTCTGTGACCAGCTATGACTTTCCTGACAGAGATGGTACACATTTTTTTTCCCTTAGGCATTACCTTAAAGTGGGTTCTTCTTATGATCAAGTAGCATTTTTTTTGAGTTAACAAAGACTAGCACAAAATAACAAAATTGTTGATTGAGTGATCATTTCTCTCGGTGAAATAGATGTGTGGGTGCTGTGCAAGTCCATTTAGATGTTTGTGAATGAAATAAAATCCCCTGGTGACATATCTTAAAATAAAGAAACCACTTGAAAATGAAAATTGAAAAAGGTTTTGAAAGTAACAGTCTTGTAATTTGTTTCAGAAATCACATTTTGTGCCCCTCTGTAAGGCCTCTTTCAATACACCTTCAAATACATTTTTGCTAGGCACCTATCCCAACTTTCTATCTCTTATGGGCATTTAAGGAAAAGAAAAGAGATGTGAAAAAATTAGGGAGTGAAAGGAGGTAATAAGAGCATACAAAATAAACAATAGGAGCCCACCCATCCCCATAGAGGGGTGGGGAGGCCACAGCCGGGGCTGTGCCCCAACTCCAGTTCAGGGAAAGAGGCTGGAGGCTTAAGGGGGGCGGATCAGTGACCACAAATATAAGTGCAGGCCGGACCACGCACCAGCCCTTTTCTTTAGGTGAATATTCAGCTGAACCTAACTGGCTAGGTTTTTGGCTGTCTATTATCCTAAATCTAGCTGGTCAAAATTTGAGCATCTAGATTTAGTGCTTCTGGGTTCCCCAGCTAAACTTAGCTGTTTAATACTGAAAATATGGCACTGACCAGCTAAATCCTATTTAAAAAAAAAAAAAGCACACACAACTACAACCTGGGGATCACTCCCTCCTACCTGCACCCATCTCAAAAGTGAACCCACCGATTTCAAAATGAAACCATCACCACCACCAGTGCCAATCCATTCACTTCCTCGCTCCCTACTTCCTTAAAAATAAAAAAAAAAGAAACAGTTGTGTCCCAGCCTGATGTCCATTCCTTTCTCCCTCCCTCCAAATACCTGATGGCAAAAATAAATATTGTCTTGGCCCAATGCACCATCTTCACTCGGACCAGGACAATCTTTTGTTCTCCCATTTGTGTAGTTGGAGGAAGGAAAAGAGGAAGTTGGCATCAGGCCAAATAATTTTTTTTCCATCAGGGGACTGGGCAGAAGAAGAAAGGAAGGGATACTGGCTAGGACACGCTTTACATCTTTTCTCTTTAAAAGCAGGGTGTTAATATAATAACTTTTTAGATTATTAGATTAAGGATTGAAACTATATAATTGCTCATTATTTTTTTTTTATCTCCTCAACCAAATAAAAAATGTAAATTTCACAAAATCCTACTGCTTAACATATTTTTCTTTTTCTTGAACAGATCTGGCTCTCACTAGGACAAAAAAATTGGGCGGTTTGACATTGATGCTGAAGAAATTTAAAGCCATATTTATTAAGAGATTTCACAATTCTCGCCGGAACTGGAAGGGCTACATAGCTCAGATCGTTCTCCCAGTGCTCTTCGTGATAGCATCCATGGGAATTGGGTCATTTAAACAGGGAGCTCAGAATTATCCAGCACTCAGGCTTTCACCCTCTCTGTATGGCTCTTCAGACCAATCAGTCGTCTTTGAGTAAGTAATATAAACAGGCAAATAAAAATACATCATCAAGACAGGCTTGGTCAGGAGTCTTCTCATGGCCCGGCTGGAAACAGCATTTTCACTCTGTAAACTGTCTGACTTGTTGAACAAAATCATACTTCTTCAGAGTTAGCCACAGATGTAGTGAGTTAGTCCAATGGAAAGCTGTCATCTACGGGTTGTTTGTTGACCCATATTTCTACATGTTCTACTCCTAAGGGAATTCTGCACAAAAAATTTTAAAATTCTGCGCATAAAAAATATAAATTCTGTGCACAAAAACTTAAAATTCTGCAAAATTCAGCAAACTTTATATTGGTCAAAATAACACAAAGGGTTATGCGCATAGGTTACACGCGTAACCCCCGCAAACCCACCCCAAACCCCCCCTGCACGCGCCGAGCCTATCTTGCAGAGGCTGCCGGCAAGCGCAAAGCCCCAGGACGTGCGTAAGTCCCGGGACTTTCCTGGGGGGGGTGTCGGGGGTGTGTTGGGGGCGTGTCGTGGCCGGCGCATCATTGGGGGCTGTTCTAGATGCATAAATGCCACCTCTACCACATAAGTCAGGGAATTTTAAAAGGGGCACATGTCCACACCATTGCCAGTTTCACCAGTTCATTCACCAGTTTGCCCAGTTATGAGCTAGGTCTTCCAACCCCCCTGGTTTAATAGCCTGTACTCCCCCCAGTTACACCAGACCCTTTAAACCTCTCCAAAACAGCTGGTTTTGTTTTCTGACTTATACCTCCTCCATAGCAGAAGTAACTGTATGTGGCAGGGGACCTGGCGCATGCCCAGGCCTGTAGGTAGATACGTACACATCTGTTGCCCATGCCCCGGTCAGACCACGCCTATGCCCCACTCCTTTTTGAAACTCAATGAGATGTACGTGCAGCCCAAGATGCGTGTGCATCTCTGAGTTATGAAAGTAGGGTGGGCACATGTAAGCCCAATTTGCGTGTGCAGCTCCTAATTGATATGGACACCAGTTTTTAAAATTCATCTTTAAGGCTTCTCTCCTTTTCTGTGTCTATGGGAAAAATATTTAGGAAATCAGGCTCTTAGGCCTAGATTTTCTAACCTACCGCGACATCGTGAATCACACGGTACGGGAGGCGGGCCTGCGATAGCTGGCAGCGATCGCACCTCCGCGGTGCGATCGCTGCCGCTTTCGCACCCAATAGCGCCATTGTAAAAGGTGGTGCTATTGGGCGCGAAATTGGAAGCGAAAAGGCTCCTTACCTTTTCGCCGTCCACGCTGTCTTCACGGCGTCCGCCCCAACTCCTCCTCTTCCGGGGCAGATGCCGCCCCGAATCTGCCCCTTTTTAGCTATCACATGCGAAAAGGGACTTTAAAAAATGACCCCCTTAGATTGTAAACTTTCTGTATCCAGGGAACTATCTACTGTATCTCAGCGTAACTAACCTTAAGCTTCCAATGAAGAGGCATGAGCTAAATCTAAATAATTAAATATACTCCACTCGGAATTCAGTAATTTCAAACTGGAACAGTAAAATTATTCATATTTCAACATTCAATGTAAAGTGTACTTAAATTTAGAATGGTGGAAATAATGGACACACATCCAGGGTATTTATTAAGGAAGGACGTGAAAATCATGTGTTTGCTTACATTCTTTTCACACTTTTGAACATGACCCTTTTGAAAATGATCTCAGACTCAACTGGTTGAGGTAATTTTCAATAGAAAACATTCCAGGTCCATGACTGGCCTTCACACCAAATTGTATCTAGATTGATCCACCTAGAGGGAAGATAATGTGTCTTCAGATAGACCTGGCACATGGTAGTAAAGACTGCAAATTCTTTACCACCATGTGCTGAAAAGCACTAAAGAGGTAGAGCAAACACAATCAGAAGTAAATTGTAAAGATTTAATATCTGCATAACTGTAGCATTTTATTATATAGAATTACAAATATGGACATTTCAGGTAAAAGTACTTGTGAATATATTTAGAGATGACCAACATGATTTATTATTCGTCCATATGTCCCTGAAGTTTAGGGTAATTCCATGGTAAACTTAATTTCATAATATAGGAGTCCATCAAAATGATAGTGAATGTTATATCGCCAGACACATAACTGCAATTATTTTCTGTTTTTCACTGTTTTCTGTACTTACTTTCTTGCCTGAGTCAGTTAAATATGGGACCCTGTCTCTACATTATAATATTACAGAATGGCTTTTTCTGAACATTAGTTATTTGTGCAGTATAGATGTTTTTATGTGACATGTACTATATATATTTTAATAGATAAATGATGTTTTGGCAGTCATTTAACATTTTCTTCTATTTAAAATTAAATTTTAGGAACTACAGTAACCTCACTAATGACCTAGTCTCTGCAATGCTTTCTTTTCCTGGAATAGACAACATGTGCTTGGACAACAGCCTGTAAGTGATTGTATTTTTATAACCTAACAAATGAAATAAGAAAATAATCTCAAATAATCAATCTGTGTTATAACAAGTGAACAAAACAAATGCATCTATAGTTAGATGAGATGCACACATTCATTTGAATACTTCCTTTTTTTCTTAATCCCATCATGCAAATGCATTAATAGAACTGAACCCTTAACGAAAATTTGGGGCTCCATTCATCCCCAGTATTTTGGGCCTCCGCTTGATGAATAAACACTTTTCTCATGCCCTCTGCATCACCCTAATGTGTCATTTAATCATCTTCTGATTGCCTCTACCCACAAATATAATTTATGCCTGCTCAGAGAAGGAGCAACTTTTTGAGTCTCCCTTTTTGCATGTAACTCTCATTACTTAATCCTACGAGGAACAAATGTTAGCTTTGTCATGGGCTGCTGTGCCACCTTGTTTCCGTTTACTCTCTCATATTGAATTGGAATGGAACAAGAAAAAGTGTCAGAACAAGATTTTAAGGGGTTCCATTTCGCAGCCCCTTGCCACTTTTAAAGAGAGAGAACATCAACCTCTGCCGCATATCAGAGCATTTTGTCATTTCAAAGCAGTTTGCAGAAACTTGCTTCTATACATACATGCCAGGACACTCACAAACCACACATATCCCTCCCAATCATACATCTCTCAGGCTCACACTTATGCTCTAACACGCATCTAATTGCCTACAATTATATAACATCAATAATGCTCACATTTCATTAAAGTTAAACAAAAAGAAAAGATAAAAGACATCAAAGTTATAATTTATTTTTTCTATATTGTAAAAATTACTAATTTGACATTGTTTTATCTGCTTCCTTCTGTGGGCAGGAGTTGAGATTGGGTCTCTGGAGCCTCAATTGGTAGAAAGGGTGACCATCTTGCCTCCCATACCAAACAGCCTGTATTAAATGAATTCTGGGGATGCTCTGTGTGAAGTCCTGCAAAAAAGGTGGTGCAGAGTTGAAGCCCTTGTGTGAAAGCTAAGGCTCCAGTGCCCCTAGCCTTACTGTTCTGTTTTAAGGATGTGGTATGATATGAGGACATAAAGCACTGCAGGGAATGACTAGAGAAGAAGTGGACAACCTTTCACACACAAAGGGCCTCATTTTCCAAGCCGCTCGCACGCGATAAGGGACCTTTCGCACACGAAAAGTCCCTTATCGCGTGCGATACCAGGATGGGGGCAGAGTCGAGGCGGAGTCGGCCCCGGAAGAGGAGGAGTCGGGGCGTCACCGGGGCTGACTCTGCGCCGACACCACGGACAGCGAAAAGGTAGGTGCCTTTTCGCTGCCTATTTCGCTCTCAATAGCTACACCTCCTATGGTGTATTATTGCTAGGTTCTCTCTCTCTCTCTCTCTCTCTCTCTCTCTCTCAAGCCCAGGGAATGGCCAAAATGCAATTTACAAAATGTATTGTGAATTGCATTTCAGGCATATCGCACAGCTTAATGCCAGGAAAAAAAGGTGTAATTATTTCCAGCGTTAAAACCGTGTGATAGCATGTGTTATGCTATCGCATGGTGTGATATTGCCCCTCATTTTAATTAATCCTGCCCAAACCCCTCCCTAATTCCACCCCTTTCAAAAATTTGCATTTGCACCGTGCAATAAGACTATTATCCCATGCGTTAATGCATTATCATGTGTGTTAATGCCATAACACATTTTGATGAATGACCCTATATGTGATTTAAAGTGCACTAAATTCCAATAAATGTACACTAAGTTGAAATAGTGCACACTAAAAAGTAGTGAAATAAACTAATGAAAATGATTTTAAAAAACAATTTTTCCTTGCATATCCTTATTAATTTGTGGGAAAGATATGACAGACCATAATTGCCTTCCATCCTTATGCTATTAAGTATTTTATAGAAAAAGAATATATTTCAATAGCACACTAAGGTGCTGAGTAAAGGGTTTTTCCCCCATTCTGTGTGTATATGAAAAAAGAACTCAATGAATTCAGCACTGAATATATTTTTCTGAGTTAAACTCAATATTCTTTACATTGTTTTTAAAAGATAAATAAGGAGCCAGATAGTTCTGTGGATCAGTGCCTTAACAGTTTGTAACTCTGGAGAGCTGGGTTTAAATCCTACTTTTATCCCAAATGAGATGAGTCATGGTCTCTCTACAGTTTCTTGTAGACCATATGTGATTTTTTTTTTTTTTATCACTAACCATACAGCTTCATGCAAATGGTCAAGAGAGGTTCTGGACTGGAAACAACTTGGCAGACTGTGTAGCCAACTGGGCTATTTATTACTGTGTTACTATGACTATGTAAGTAGGGATTTTGCACATCAGTGTTGAAGTGCATTGCTGTTTAAGAACATAAGAACATGCCATACTGGGTCAGACCAAGGGTCCAAGCCCAGCATCCTGTTTCCAACAGTGGCCAATCCAAGCCATAAGAACCTGGCAAGTACCCAAAAACTAAGTCTATCTAAGGAAGAATTGGACATCTCTGGAAGCCATCTCTTGACTTGCTCATAAAATTTCTGTGTGGCAGATCTGAATCTCTTTTTGTGGTAAAGTTTTAATCTCATGGTAACATATAGGAAGATAATAGGATAAAGGTTTAAAATAACAGAGAATTTATTCATCTAAAAATCTATTTTAATCTTTGAATCTCCATTGGAGTTGAGGAATCATCATGCTAACTATGTTTAATGTAACTTTACCTTCTACTTAGTTGTTAATTGGTTTCCCCTGTTCTAATGTAAACCAGTATGATAAGACCTTGTCTTGAGTATCAGTACAGTAAGATAATTTAAATAAATAAATAAATAAAATAAATATGTTAAATTTGGTAGAGCCAGGAGGCGTGTATAGGATATAAAGATATAGAAACCAATCAGTAGTACTGTAATTTTATTATATCTCTGGTACATAAATAATGTACAAATTTAGAATCTAGGGTAAATCAGTTCTATACAGAAATGTCTTCCTCTGCAGGGCTGGCTTTTGGGACGTGTGACCTGTGCAGTCGCACAGGGCACCATGCATTAAAAAACACCACTATTCCCTCCTAACTGGTTGATTTTAAAAGCCCTAAGCATGCTAAAGTCTGAAGTTATGTGTGTGTTGGAGACATGGACCCTTGAACTGGCTCGAGAGTTGGAGATCCACTGAAGGGAGGCCTACAGCGGCACTCGTAGCCGGGAGGTGGAACTGGACCAGGAGACCTGACAGGACCTTCACCTATACCAGCCCTCATTCCCCACAGGTTGAGCCCTCGGGTGCTGGGGCCGGCAGCATTTAGGCAAAGGTCTCTTGGTGGAGGATGTCCGGTGGGCGGTCCAAGTCGAGGCTGGCAAAAAATTGAAGAGGCGGAGATGGTCCAGAGGTTGTAGTGGGCAGCGGAGGTGCGGTACAAGGAACCGGGCCAGAGGTCAGGGCAGACAGAAGACAAGCAGAAGCCGGAGAACACGCCAAGAGTCAGGACGGGCAGCAGACAGACGAATCCAGGAATCAGGCCGAAGTCAAAATCAAAGAAGCAACCGGAGGCAGGAGCAGGAGCGGAACCACGGAACGGGAACAAAGCAGGAACAAGCAGGATCATGAGGATAGAGGCAGGAACAAGCAGGAACACTGGAGCGGAATCAGGAACAAGCAGGAATGCTGGAATGGAGTGAGGAACAGCAACTAGCTACTCAAGAGAGTGGACCTGTTGCCAAGGCAAGGCAAGGAAGTCAGCAGGAGCCTTAAATTTATTTTATTTATTTATTTGTATGTACCGAAGTATTGGTGTCTGCCTTCACTCCGGTTTACAATTATAACAATGATTTACATTAAAACATTAGGGAAACAATTATAACAACGATTAATCGCAAAAGTTTGGGTAGTACAAGCACTTGGGCCCTGCAGGGCATGTCAAGAGTAGAGATGGTACACGTTAGTCTGATGCACCTAGAAAACTCTCAGAGGAAATATATGTTATGAGATTGAACTCATACACACTAAAGATTCATTATACACAGCCCCTGAGGCAGCCCCAATGTGGGGGCGAAACTCGGCCTAAATCAGGCTCACCTTACAAAGAATACGTCTCCATTAATAAAATTTCTAATCGGACATTCGTTGGCATCTAATCCACTTTGTTGCCCTCAGAACATAGGTGGGACATGACCAGAATGGGACTGCACCATGAATTCAGCACATGCCAGGGTCCCCTACCATGTAACTTTACTTCTGGATGACAGTGCGAGTCGTTTAACAAAGTAAATGATGCTAATCAGCGGAGTTTTAAGGCTCAGGGCAAATAGGGTAAACGGGAGGCAAATTAGGTAGGGGGTTTAGGAAGTCCTCTCTTTTACTGGAGTGAACTGGGATCAACCGGGAAAAAAACCTATTGCGTCACTGTGGGTACATACCAAAATTTCCCCCACTTACGTACCAAAATTCCCACCACTTGCGCACGCATGCGGGTCTTAAATTTTATTTCTAATTGTACACTGCTTACAGATTGATTAATTATTAAGGCATTATATGAAATCAAATAAATAATGAATTTATGTAGCTGAAGAAGAGCTGCTGCCGCCACCCCCTCTCAATATAACTCTTGTGGCTAAAGAGCTCCTGCTCCTGCCAACCTCTCTCCCTCTTGACATGCCCTGCAGGGCCCAAGAGCTTGTACTACCCAGCCTCCTGACTTGGCCTGGAGAAGCCCCAAAATAACTGTTGTGGCAAGCCCCCATACTTCCCATAGCCTCCTCCTCCTGTTGCCAGCTCTGCTCTCTTTTGCACAGTTCAAAAAGCCATCTGCAAACTGAACCATCCTGGAGAAAGAGGAGCCGGGAACCGGAAGAGGTCAGAAGTCCAGTCACCTGTTTTACTCTTCTGTGATAAGGCAATTGGGGAGGAGGGTTGGAAATTGAGGATGAGGCTGGATGATGGTAGAAGGTGAGGGATGCAGGGGGAAAGGGTCAGCTTTAGGGTGTACAACCCATCCACCCCTGGCCTCAGAAGGTGAGAGGGCACCATTCCGATTGCTCACACAGGGCACCATAATTGTTGAATCCAGCCCTGTTACTATGCCTAGCTACCAAATGATTAGGACGTTTCTCACTCAAAATCATCTGTTCCCCCTTTTGGCCAGACTTTTGGTCAGTAGTTGGTTGCTAATACTGCTGCTGTTATGATTGATGCTGCAGTATTCAATGTTGCTTTTTTTCAAACACCCATTAGTATCACCCTTTATTTCATAGACTGCACTGTCCAGTTAATAGTAGGGACCCTTTGATTCATCACTTGGCTAAGCTGATGCAGGAGCTGGAGAACTATCTTTTGCTTGACAATACACTGCCCTTGAGCTAGTCGTGTAGTTTGTTAGCCTGCTTGAGGGAGTATCTTTAAGAAGGTGATTTTAGATCTTCATGTTCTATAAGGTTCATGCCAAACATTTGTGAAGTAACAACTTAGTTGCTGGGAATAATTTCTTTGTCTTCTTTTGGAAAGTAGTTGTCTTCATGCTGCCATCCAGAAGTGTTTCTGCATGTTGACACAAAGCAGGAAAGAGACTGAAAACCCTTAACCTGACTGACTAGAACTGACTGATGCTAAGCTGATGCTCATGTCCACCCCAGCACTATCCTACATCTGATTAAATCTACTCTTATTTTAGATATTTATTTTGCTCAACTTGTTAACGCATGTGATTGCAGTTTTGAAAGATGACAGTTTTGTGAATAGCTCCTCAGTAGTAATTTAAGTTAATTCTCAATAGATTTGAATTGATTTCAAGATTTTAATATTTGCTTACATGTTTTATTTTTTAAATCCCAGATCATGTTTATCAAAAAATTATCTTGATAAATGGAGATTCTCTGGAAATCAAACAGCTGATTATGGTGCCTGTAACTGCTCAACTAAATCTCAGGTAGGATAAATAAAAATCAATGCTGCTTCCTAAATATATAGTAAATCTCGAAAAAGTTACATCTAAACCAGAATTCCATTTGCATATTAGCTCTTAAATTGGTTGAAAGCGGTAACAGTACTAGGTTTTAAAATACTCTTCATGTGCATGTCTGCAGTCTGTACACACATATCTTATGAGAGTGAGAGAGAGACTCTTTATAGGGCTCAGCCTGACACTCAATATATGGACCACTGTAAGGGGGCACTTTGATTTGATTTGAATTGAGCTTTCATGAGGCGGATTGGAGTTTAGGAGGTGTATTACACTTTGGGGTAGATTTTAAAAGAAGTGCGCGTGCCTCCATGTGCATGCACTTCCCGGCGTGCATACATGGACGACCTGATTTTATAACAAGTGTGCGCCGGTGCATGCATGTTATAAAATCCGTGGGCCGTGCACACAGGGGGGCCTGATCTTAGAAACATAAGCATGGCGACAAAATCAGGCCTCTCCCAGTTCCCTCCAATTAAGGAACGGACTGGGAGGGAACTTCCTCATCCCCCTCTTCCCTCTTCCCCTCTTCTCCCCACCCCCTAAACCCGTTGTCCTACCTTTATGTTTTTTATTTTGTTGCTTACTTCTCCATTGGAGCAGAAGCAACATGCTTGCGCCATCAGTCCCTTCCCCGGCACAGTGGTAAAATTGCCGCTGTACCCGGCCGTCTCCAGCCCTGCCCTTCCCCCTCCTCCCTGGCCCACCCCTCCCCACCCCCCGGACCGCCCCTTTTCTTTTGCCCGGCACTTCTGCGCATAACAGAATGAGGATGAAGCCCTCAGTAATTGACACTGATCAGAAGATAAGGGGATCATACAATAAAAATGTTAAATATTTCGTAAAGTATGGTTTCTCACATTGAAGGAAATGGTTAACAATGTAGAGGATTTCTTTTGGATTCCAAAATGATTTTAAAAAATCCTGGGAGGAATAATATCTTGAGTAGTTGTGCAAAGGATGACTTTAAAAGTTCAGGCAAAGCATAGTCAAACGTTACTACTAGTATCAGATGCTTTTTGATGAATGCAGAGTAAAAAAAAATCAATACTGTATCTAATTTTTAGTGGATAGATGTTGCTTCACTAAAACTAAAATTGGAATTGCCACCCTACTTAGCAGCTTCACTGGAAAAAAAAAATAAGGCATAGAGTATGAACTGTTTTCTTAGTCCTACAGACAGTCTCCAGGATTTAGGCACATAACTGTAGGTAATAGCAAGACGTGTGGAAAATGTTAAAATGAACTTCAGCTGACCACCTTATAGTGGTTGTATAAATGATCAAATTACTCCATTTTTCAATGTTTTTAATCCATTGCCTTTCAAAAGCAGAAAGTTCTCTTAGAAATAGTCAAAAATATGAATAGATAGATAAAACTATTCCTTTTGCATTCCAATAGTATATATTCAAGGGGCAATGTGTATTTGAAATTAAAAAACTATATATTTCACAGAGCCCTATCTTTCTAACATTTGTATTCTATCAAGACTATTTCAAGATATCTGAATTTTCCCCTCCCTCCTCTCTCGCCAGTATCTTGTTTTCATAGTTTAGATAGAGCAATTAGCAACCCTCAGAGAGATTCAGCCTGTATTCCATTTGCAGAGTCCTTTTAGTCCATCTAACTAGCTATTATTGAGACATTACTCAGATAAAAATTACAGCTGCCAGTAAGAACACAATATTTCCTATAAATCTTCACATTCTTTTATTCTTGGCTTTTTGCTGCAATTATGGTATCATTAATCAAACATTAATATCCAACTCAGGGGCTATACTATTTGCAGGTCTGTAATTTTGTCACTGTATGTGTCAGAGAAAAAGAAATGTTAGAGTAAAAATGTCAAGCCACTGAACTTTTATTTATTTATTAGCACAATTTATATTCCATGAATCCAACAAGTTCAGAGAGGATCACAGCTTAACATCCATAATAAAACATATATGATAAATGAGGATATCATAAAATAAAACATACCATAAAAACATGCAAGATATACAAAAGTAAAATTAACATAAACAGTAACTAAAAATACAGCAACTGATAAAAAATAAAATAAAATACAATAGAATGCATAAAGCACAGATAAAATCTGCCACTATACATTAAAGTCTCTATTCAGCAAACATTTGTCTAAATAACTCAGCCTTTACAAGCTTGCAAAACCATTAAAAAAGTTATTTTCCTGTCATAAACACAGAGGAAGGCAATTCCAAAGATCTGGAGCAACAATGGAAAAGGCTTTAGGCCTAGTCTTTTGATGCTGTAATTGATGTAAGAAGGGCACCTTAACATCGTCTGTGTAGCAGAACATGATTCAAGATACAGAGTATACATGGAAAGTCTGGAATTCATTGCCAAAGGACGTAGTTAAAGCAGTTAGTTCCTAGAAGTTCCTAGAAGAAAAATCCATAAACTGCTACTATGGTAATTAATAAACAATAGTAGCTTGTTATTTATTTAATGTCTGGGTACTTGCCAGGTACTTGTGACTTGGATTGGCCACTATTGGAAACATTATACTGGGCTTGATGGACCCTTGGTCTGAGCCAGAATGGCAACTTCTTATGTGCTTATGTTCTTATGAAAAGCTTCCCTGCTAAACAATAAGAATCTCTGTAAATAATTTTATGAACAAATATATTTATATTTTAAATTGTACTCAATTTATTTATTCAAAATATTTATTACTCACTCATCCACCATTCTGAGCAAGGTGCAATATTAACATCCATAATAAGATACAAAACATATAATCAAAACAATCATAAAACAAACCATTCAATGACAAAACTGAAAACCCTGCTAACCACTTTAGTTTTTTTCGGGACTTACATGCCACCGTAGCAGAAGTAAAGTTACACGGTACGGGACCCTGGTGCGCACTTGTGCATATAAATACTTATGTGCAGATTTCATTGTAAAATCTAGGAATGGCCATGCCCGATCCAAAACTCAGACCTTTTTTGCAAAATATTTTTTGTGCGCATACCAGAAGATACATGCGTACTCGCACGCTTTTTAAAATCTGCGCAGCATGTGCTGGTCTGACTTCTGCATTTTTCTCTCAGCTTTGGTGCACATAGGGCTTTTAAAATTCACCTTAAGGCTTATATGTTAAACCTAATGCAACTAAAACCTTACTTTAAGGACTAAGGAATATATTAATAAGTGCTGCAGGCAAAGCAGAACCTTAGGGTATGCCAACATCACTAATAAACCATTCAGAACTTTCACCAGATAATCACATTTTCCATTTCCTATTTTCAAGACATGAAACAAACCACTGAAGAACCAAAACACCTATACCAAATTCTTTATGTCTTATTAACAGTCTTTTATGGCAAACCATATCAAAGGCAGAAGCAATATCTAATTGAATTAAAATACCAGACTTCTGCTCCACACCACAATATAAATCATCCAGCAAAGATAGTAGAAGGGTTTCTGTGCCATAATATTTACAAAATCTAAATTGTTTCCTGTCCAAAATGTTGGGTTGTAAAATAAGCTCATCTAATTTTTAAGAACCCATTTTTCCAGCAATTTATTCATGGTACATAGATTAGATATAGGATGATAATTGGATGTTAACTCTGGCAAAAAAGCCATATTTTTCTGAATAGGTTGTATGATAGCCACATGTAACAAACCAATGGATTAAGGAGAGTTTAGCACCTGGTGTAAGCAACCTTTAAAAATCTACAATTTATCCTTAATAACCAAAAATCAATAGGGATCCAAAACATTCTTAGTAATCCTAGTCTGTGCTACAATCTCCTCTAACCTACTAGAGTGAACAATGAGAAAGTATCCCACTGACAACCTTAGGGTTAACTACCATCCCATCATCTTCTTCTCCAGCTAGTCCAACAGTAATCTGCTGTTTCATGTTAGCAACTTTATCTTGAAAAAAACTGGGCCAAGGCTTGACTCCCTGGACTTTTAATAGCACTGCCTTATGAAGGTCTCAAAGCTCCTTTTAATAAGGAGAACAACTCTAAAGGTTTAGTAAACAAATTATTAATTATAGCAGAAAAATAATCTTTCTTAGCTATTTTTAGCACAGCTCTCTCTGTACGCTGCTAATGCATTATCATAATCTCCCTTTACTGGTACTGATTTGGACTTTCCTCTTCATCTGACATAGATTCCATCTTAGTATAACCATTGTATCGTCTGTAAACATTTCTTTTCTTTCACAATTTTTACCAGGGCTATTTCATCATAAATACTTCTAAGATAACCAGCTCATGATTCTATAATAGAACCAGGAGAATTAAGTTTACTTTATCCTTAACCTTATCCCAGGAAGCTAAGTATGAATTTAAATGTGGCAACTGCCTGATCTACCTAACACTGTATTTATTGTTAATAACCCACAATTTAATAAAAAATTATCAGACCAAGATACAGGCACAATATGTATAGCAGAAATAGCTTTCTGGGCTAGGAACTAATCAGGCACGATAATCAGATTCAGAATATGCCCGTAGTGATGTGTAGGGTGTTGAACTGAAATCCTTTTACAGTAGAAAATGTGTGGGAAGAACTAAAGAACCTGAAAGTGGACAAAGCCATGGGGCCTGATGGGATTCATCCAAGGATATTGAGGGAGCTCAAAGATGTTCTGGCGGGTCCGCTGTGTGACCTGTTCAATAGATCCCTAGAAACGGGAGTGGTGCCGAGTGATTGGAGAAGAGCGGTGGTGGTCCCGCTTCACAAGAGTGGGAACAGGGAAGAGGCAGGCAACTACAGACCGGTTAGCCTCACTTCGGTGGTGGGAAAAGTAATGGAGTCACTGCTGAAAGAGAGAATAGTGAACTATCTACAGTCTGGAGAATTGATGGACCAGAGGCAGCATGGATTCACCAGGGGAAGATCCTGTCAGACAAATCTGATTGACTTTTTTGACTGGGTAACCAAGGAATTGGATCAAGGAAGAGCACTAGATGTCATCTACTTGGATTTCAGCAAAGCTTTTGATACGGTTCCGCACAGGAGACTGGTGAATAAAACGAGAAGCTTGGGAGTGAGTGCCGAGGTTGTGACCTGGATTGCAAATTGGTTGACAGACAGAAAACAATGTGTGATGGTAAATGGAGCCTTCTCTGAAGAGAGAGCGGTTTTAAGTGGTGTACCGCAAGGATCGGTGTTGGGACCGGTCCTGTTCAATATCTTTGTGAGCGACATTGCGGACGGGATAGAAGGTAAGGTTTGTCTTTTTGCGGATGACACTAAGATCTGCAACAGAGTGGACACGCCGGAAGGAGTGGAGAGAATGAGACGGGATCTAAGGAAACTGGAAGAGTGGTCGAAGATATGGCAGCTGAGATTCAATGCCAAGAAGTGCAAAGTCATGCATATGGGGAGTGGAAATCCGAATGAACTGTACTCGATGGGGGGGGAAAGGCTGATGTGCACGGAGCAGGAGAGGGACCTTGGGGTGATAGTGTCAAATGATGTGAAGACAGCGAAACAATGCGACAAGGCGATAGCAAAAGCCAGAAGAATGCTGGGCTGCATAGAGAGAGGAATATCGAGTAAGAAAAGGGAAGTGATTATTCCCTTGTACAGGTCCTTGGTGAGGCCTCACCTGGAGTACTGTGTTCAGTTCTGGAGACCGTATCTACAAAAAGACAAAGACAAGATGGAAGCGGTACAGAGAAGGGCGACCAGGAAGGTGGAGGATCTTCATTGGATGACGTACGAGGAGAGATTGAAGAATCTAAATATGTACACCCTGGAGGAAAGGAGGAGCAGAGGTGATATGATACAGACTTTCAGATACTTGAAAGGTTTTAATGATCCAAAAACAACGACAAACCTCTTCCGTAGGAAAATAATCAGCAGAACCAGGGGTCACGATTTGAGGCTCCAGGGAGGAAGATTCAGAACCAATGTCAGGAAGTATTTCTTCACGGAGAGGGTGGTGGATGCCTGGAATGCCCTTCCGGAGGAAGTGGTGAAGACCAGAACTGTGAAAGACTTCAAAGGGGCGTGGGATAAACACTGCGGATCCATAAAGTCAAGAGGCCGCCAATGAAGAGTGGGTGACTCGCCAGAATGATGGCTATTGACACAATACCCTTATTAAATAAACATACACATGCTTACTGTGACTCCTACATCGCTCTAAGCTTCAACAACAAGAGGTAATGGAAAAAAGGATTTGCACTCACAAAGAGGGGAGTAGCTGGCTTGTTACGGCGGTTACTACCCCAAACCAAATATGCCTGATACTTCACTTTCAATGCATATACAGCATAGCTCTCTGCTTCAATGACAGGGGAGAAGAATAACTGACAGGGGAGAAGAATAACTGATACTTCACACATCCAGCAGAGCTCTCTGCTACAACGGCAAGGGAGAAGAAAAAGGGTTCGCACTCAAAAAGCGGGGAGTAGCTGGCTTGTTACGGCGGTTACTACCCCAAACCAAATGTGCCTGATACTTCACTTTCCATGCATATCCAGCATGGTTCTCTGCTTCATCGGCATGGGAGAAAGACTGATACATCACGCATTTCCAGCATAGCTCTCTGCTTCAACGGCAGGGGAAAAAAAAAAAAAACAAAAACAAAAAACTGATGCTTCACGCATATCCTGCATAGCTTCAACGACAGGGGTGAAGAAAAAAAGGATTCGCAATCACAAAGCGAGGAGTAGCTGGCTTGTTACGGCGGTTACTACCCCAAACCAAATGTGCCTGATACTTCACTTTCAATGCATATCCAGCATGGCTCTCTGCTTCAACGGCAGGGGAGAAGAAAAAAAAAACCAACAAGGGCTGTACAACATAGTCTAGGTAAAACAAATAAGCATGGGTGTAGCTTGCTTATCGCAGCAGTTACTGCCCCTACTACCCCTAACTAATCAAGCTAGATATTTCACTTGGATGCAGCTCCATCACTGCTCTCTACATTAATGGTGGGGGTGGAAGGGGAATAGAACAAGGAGCTAAGAGAAACAGATAAGAATGAGAGAAAAAATGTGTGAGGCTTGCTGGGCAGACTGGATGGGCCATTCGGTCTTCTTCTGCCGTCATTTCTATGTTTCTATGTTTCTATGTTTCTATGAACCAATTGATGTAACCTAGTTATAGAAATAAAATTCTTAAAATCCCTAACCACCAAGCCAGTATTGACATCCAGATGTAAATTAAAATCTCCTAACACCACAAGCTCATTATATTTGATGTACAACACAGACAGCACTTCTATTAAAGAATGAACCAAAGTAACAGAAGGAGCAGAAGGAACATACATCAGATAAAATGTCCAAAAGGACATCCTCAACAGTAAACCTTCACACCCTTTGAACAAACAAAAGGTACCTGAACTATTGGAAATTGTTTCCTTGTAAATTATAGGGATGTGAATCGTTTTTTGACGATATAAAATATCGTCCGATATATTTTAAATCGTCAAAAATCGTTAGAAGCGCGATACAATAGGAATTCCCCCGATTTATCGTCAAAAATCGTAAATCGGGGGAAGGGGGAGGGCGGAAAAACCAGCACACTAAAACAACCCTAAAACCCACCCTGACCCTTTAAAATAAATCCCCCACCCTCCCGAACCCCCCAAAAATGCCTTAAATTACCTGGGGTCCAGAGCGGGGGTCCCGGTGTGATCTTTTACTCTCGGGCCTGCGGTGCGTTGTAGAAATGGCACTGGCGCTACCTTTGCCCTGTCATATGACAGGGCAAAGGTAGCGCCGGCGCCTTTGCCCTGTCATATGACAGGGCAAAGGTAGCGCCGGCGCCATTTTGATTTTTGTCCCCCGACGTCAGGAGCATAGGAGATCGCTCCCGGACCCCCGCTGGACCCCCAGGGACTTTTGGCCAGCTTGGGGGGGCCTCCTGACCCCCACAAGACTTGCCAAAAGTCCAGCGGGCATCTGGGAACGACCTCCTAAACTCGAATTGTTTTGCCGTACAGCAAAATGGCGCCGGCCATACGCGTATGCACGCAGATGAGCGCATCAATGTAAAATCATGTGCATATGTATGCGCATATAGACAATTTTTAAAGATACGCACATATAAACACATATATGTCCATATGTTGTAAAATCGCCACATCCATGTGCACGTGCCAAGGAAGGCATGCACAATAGTGACCTTCCTCCAACTCTAGAAGCACTAATTGCCTGGCTATTGGAATAGAGCTGAGAATTCAGGAACAAGCTCGAGAGAGGAAGGCCTCCCATTGGGCTACTTCTGTAGCTCCCAAGCCCTTGTATTGCTTAGAGTTCATCCCAGAACCACCAAAAGTTGTTGCCTTCAAAGAATCTATGCAGTTGGGTAACATTTGACTTTCGGTTGATGGAAAACAAAGGCAAAGACGGCATAACCTCTGCCTTTACTGTGCGGCACAGGGACATTTTGACAATTAGTGCCACGAGAGACCAGGAAACTTCGAAGAAACAAGTCTAGTTCAGAGGGCAGTTCTTCACCAGCCTGCTTGTCCTCCACATTTGATGATACCAGTACCCCTCACCTTCGGGAAATACTCAGTTTGTACTGAAGCTTTAATAGATACCAGAGCTGGAGGCAACTTTATTCAAGATTCACTGTTACACCAATGTAGCTGCCTTACTACCAGTTTGACTACTCCCAGTGTTATTTCTTCCATTAGTGGAGAACCCTTACCCAGCTAGTGACTGCAGTTACCATGCCCATTACCATGATAAATCAAGGTCTTACCAAGAAAATCTTTAGTTCTATGTGTTACCTATGGCATCCGGCCCTCTGGTAGTTGGATTACTCTGGCTCAGACTTCATCAACCATCCATTGATTGGAATACCTTACAGATCACTCAATGAGGGCCATTCCATTGGGACCATTACACTGTCTCATCTCCAGATGCTCCATTCCAGTCCACCTTGTCTGAAGTACTGGATCTGCCACTCCTATTCCAGTTTATGTTATTAGACACGACCAGAAGCCCTAGCTGACCATTCCAAATCTTTGAAGACCTTTATCATGGAGGTAGAAGCCATTGTCAAGACAGTAGTGGGTGTCCTCATTCAATACAATAATCTTGTAACTTAGAAGTCATGCCTTTGTTCCTCCGAAGGATCTTGTCAGTAGAACAAGATCAACCAGCATATCTTTCTCCAGCTCAGTCCAAAGACCAAAGAATTCCTAGAAATCATGTTAAACCCCCTGTACTCCCAGATGGTAAAGTTGTATCTTCAATTTCTCCTCAGAAGCCGAAGAGAAGAGGTGGGGGTACTGTACATTTTACCACTCGTGGGATGACCCTGAAAGCAGCTGCATTCATCTCAGGCCGTAGCAGAATGCCACTGGATTTTACATGCGGCAAGACGCTGCTGAGAGTACTATCGTTGAACCCTTCCTTAGGTGCGTGCATGCCCGAAGCCAATTCCCTTAAATTACCCACAATGGGAAAAAATGCAGTGCCCTTGGATGATGTCACAGCCACTTGTCCTATATGTTGTATTCGGCAGGTCACAGGTCCATCCCGCAATCCGCCGCTCTTATCTCCAGCCTCAGAACCAAACGGCCCCAGCAAACACCAAAGGAGACTCCCTGACACCCATGCAGCAGCCTGCCACAAGCCTTACTCCTCTTCTACTCCTGGGAGCTCTGACACTGATCTCCCCCACCAGCGTGACAGGCACCACGCTCAGACAGCCTCTGACACTGCATCAGTCCTGAGCCCTCCTAGGCACGCACGCTGACCCTGCCCTTCTTAAACAGCCAGTGGCGAGAAACCAGGGCCAGCACTGCCTGATGACATCACAGCCTGAGGGGTATATAAGGTCACTCCTGCAGTTGATCCTTGCCTCAGCAATAGATCAACTCTATTGGAATAGCAGTTTGCCTCTGCGTTCCTGGTTCCTGTTCCTTGCCTCCTGGTTCCTGATTCCGCTCTGTGTCTTGAGTTCCTGTGTCCTGTTCCTGGTTCCTTCACAAGTCTGGTTGTCTCTTGAGTTTTTGTCTTCATGGTCAGCCTACCCTCATCTGTCTTCAACATCTTGTCTTCCCCTGCTATTCCTCCGTCTTCCTCTCCTCACCCCTTCAGATTCGATTTGTGGCTTTGACTTCAGATTGGACTTCTGACTTTGACTTTGGATCAGACTTCTGGCTTTGTCTTTAGATTGGATCCTGATGCTGCTTGATCTCCATCTGCCTTTGACCACTGCCTGCCCATCGACCTACTTGAACTCTGCCTGCCGAGACCTCTGTCCGAATCACGACACTTAGCAAACTCCTCCTGCCTCTGACCACAGCCTACATCTGTCTCTGTTGCCTGCCAGCTGTCCCGACTGCTGCTCACACTGACTCTGCTTCTCTTCCTTACTGGCCTATAACCTTCTTCACAATGGATCTGCACCTCCACAGAGGCCCGTGCTTAAATCCAGTTAGCCCCGGCACCCAGGGGCTCAACCTAAGGGGAATGAGGACTGGTATTGCTGAATTTCCTGTTGGCCTCTGCTCCAGGAAGCTTTGCCTGCTGATGGAGGAGACCTACAAGGTTCCTCCCAGTGGGGTGTGCCAACTCCACCTCGGTCCAAGGGTCCATTTCCACAACAGATTTCTGAGGCCATGGACCCAGCAGACATTTCGGGCTTCCAGGCTATTCCCGACCTGGCACAGAAGATCCAGAAGCAGCAGTTTCTTGAGCTTCTGGCAGACACCATGGAGCAACTCAGCACCCGCCTGGATGCCACAGCAGCCTCAGCTGCTTCTTTGCCTCCTGCAGCAACTGCAGCACCTCCAGCCAATCCATCTCCACCCATGATGTACCTACTGGTTCCCCTCCAGTACGCTGGAGATCCAAAGCAGTGCCATGGGTTTTTGAACCAATGCTTCATTCACTTATCCCTTTTGCTGTCCCAATGATTCTGTCAAGACCATCTTTATGCTCTCTCTACTGGATGGAAAAGCCTTGGCCTGGGCCTCTCCCTTGTGAGAGTGAGGGGGGGCCCCCTTCTGCAAGATCTGCAACAATTTGTCAAGGCCTTCAAGCTCATCTTTGACGAACCTGGCTGACTGGCCATGGTGGGTTCAGACCTTCTTCACCTTCGTCAAGGCAATCAACCCTTAATGGACTATGCGCCATTGAGTTCCAGACCATGGCCATAGAGCTGAACTGAAGAGAGGACAGCCTCCGTAGCATCTTTATGGAGGGGCTGTCATCCCGGGTGAAGGGCAAGCTAGCCACTCGTGAACTTTCTGAATCTCTAGACGGTCTTATTGATCTGCCTCCAGCAGTGGGCCTGGGAGCTCCGACCACCATACAGATAATTTCTGCTGCTCTTTAATTTTCTTGCCCTCTCTGCCCTGGGCCGAAAGCAGGCCCAGCCCAGGCATGATCAGAAGAAATGATGCAACTCAGACAGGAATGCCTCACCCCTGAAGAAAGGATATGCTGCTGACAGCTGCAACTCTGATTTTACTGTGCTAGGTTCAGGCACCAGCTTGCACGCTGCCCTCTGAAGCCAGAAAACTAACAAACCTAGGATCTAGTGGGGAGATTATCCTAGGCTTCATACTCCCAGCTCCTCAAATGACCCTTCCAGTGGTTATTTCTATGAATAACCATGAATGTACCAGCCAAGCACTAGTTGACTTGGGCACCGGGGGGGGGGGGGACACTTTATAATGAAAGCCCTTGTCAACACTTGCAGCTTCCTGTTGTTGCCATAAGATTCCCCTTGTCATCTCCTCCATTAACAGGGAGCCTCTCCCTGGTCAGATCACCTTGGCTACAGCACCCTTGCACCTCCACACAGGTTTACTACACTTGGAGAGCATAGTCTTCCATATCATTGACAAGGAGTTTCACCCCATTGTGGTGGGTTACCTTGGATGCTACTTCACTCTCCACATTTTGACTGGACTTGCCTCCCCAGTACATGAGTATGCCAATGTGTTCTCCAAGAAGGAGGCTGAGACTTTGCCTTACCACAGAGTATATGACTGCACCATTAATCTGCTACCTAACATTGAACTGCCTCGAGGGAGAGTATATTCCTTATGTGCCCCAGAGACTAAAGAAATGTCAGAGTACATCAAGGAAAACCTTGTCTGGGGTTTCATTAGGGCCTCCATGTCTTCTGTCAGAACAGGGTTCTATTTTGTGTCCAAGAAAGATGGCTCCTTACTCCCATGTACCATTTATTTATTTATTTATTTATTTATTTAGCATTTTTATATACCGACTTTCCAATAACAGAATTACTGATCAATTTGGTTTACATTTTAACAGTAACATTGACAAGTAAATGTCTTACAATGAACAGGTCGATATAACTTGGATAAGTATATATGGGGTTAATAACATAAATAAAAGATACATTGCCTAATGTAGGCATAAGTAAAAGATACAGTGCCTAATGTAGGTTAAATAAACAGTAGATAATTATAAGACTGGGTTGTGATCTTCGACTGCCAAAGTTTACGTGAGTTTTATAGATGATCTAAATGGCTCTCAAGTGGATTATAGGAGGTTGAATGCATTTAGCCATTCATTTCTAAGCTTTTTGACTGTCTCTAGGGATCTAGAGTATTTACATAGCTAGACCACTGCAGGCCCTACAACCTAATTCAGGTCAAACATAGAGATGAATGGAAGACGGCATTCAGTACGTGAGATAGGCAATATAAGTATCTGGTGATGCCCTTCGGTTTATGTAATTTCCCCGCCGTATTTCAAAAAATGATGAACAAAAACTTTAGAGACCTCCTCTACTTTTGTGTAATCGTGTATCTCAATGATATTCTCATCTTCTCTAAGGACCTTGATTCCCAAAATCAGGATGTTTGCCTAGTCCTCCAGAAGCTACAAGTTAACAAACTATACACAAAGCTGGAGAAAATTTTTTGAGAAAGAATCTTCCTTTCCTAGGATACATTGTCTCCAACAAGGACTTCCATATGAATCCATATAAGGTCAAGTACATCCAAGACTGGCCGCAACCCTCCAATCTTTGTGCCCTGCAAAGATTCTTAGGCTTTGCTAACTATTATCAGCATTTCATTCCCAACTACTCCCGGATTGTGGCCCCACTCACAGCACTCACCTGAAAAGGAGCCAACACTAAAGCCAGACCTTCAGAGGCAGTTACCACCTTCCAAAAGTTGAAAAACGCATTCCTGCAAGAGCCATGCCTCCATCATCCTGCCCCTTCATGTCCCTTTATCCTCAAAGTCGATGCCGTCTCACTGGGGATAGGAGCTAGGTCAACACTGGGTCAACACTCTGATACGGGAGTCCTTTGCCCCTGCTCCTTCTTCTTTCAGAAATTCTCCCCCATAGAATGCAATAATGGAATTGGGGACAAAAATGTTAGCTTGCACATAAGTCCAGCCCAGCCCCGCCATCCGAGAGCTCAACCTAAGGGGAACAATGGCTGGTATTGGTGAAGTTTCTGTTGGGTCTCTGTTCCAGTCAGTTCCGCCTGCTGACAGTGGTGACCTAGAGGGCTCCTCCCTATGGGTTGCTCCAACTCCATCTCAGCTCAAGGCTCCATTCCCACAACACTATGAAAGGGCTCTTCAGATGCTATAGCCTTGCCTCAGCAATAGGTCGTCCATTCTGATTTCAGCCTTGTCCCAGGTCTTCAGCTTCAGCCGCAGCCTTGCCTTCAGCCACAGCTTTGCCTTCAGCTTCAGCCGCAGCCTTATTTCCAGCTTCAGTCTCAGCCTTGCTCTGCATTTGTCTTCAGCTTTAGCCTCAGCCTTACTCCATGCCCTGTTCCAGCTTCAGCCTGGTCCTTTAGCTTTGTCTGGTATTTATCCTTTTCCAGCTCTTTGGATCTGACTGTAGTCACAGCCTTTTGGACTTTGTCATAGCCTGGCATGTGCCAAGATTCATTCACCCGCTGTGGAATAAACCTTAGGGCCTTGCCCATGAGGTTGTATCAATTGTGCCATGGCAAGAAGGGCTTCTGCTCACATCACAATAGCTGTAACAGCCACCAGGGTTGGGCACAATCAGTTTTGTTCTGTGCGCAAGTTGGGCAGGATTTTATGTATTCCTTTACATCCTGCTTGATGCGCAACCACCAGTAGTGGCACTGAAGAAGTTCAAGGGTTCTTGACATCCCTGGGTGCCCTGCTGCTTGGAGTCGTGTGCCCATTTCAACACTTTTTCCCCAGATTATCTTAGGAACAACAGACTTCCCTACCAAGAACAGAGATGGTAGAGGCCATAAGGACCCTTGCCGAGTCGATGATAAGTTGTGGTACATATGTGATATCCTCTGTTAGGAAGGAACAAGATAATGCATCATAAGAACATAAGAACATAAGATCTGCCATACTGAGTCAGACTAAGGATCCATCAAGCCCAGCATCTTGTTTCCAATAGTGGCTAATCCAAGTCATAACTACTTGGCAAGTACCCAAACATTAAAAAGATCTCAAGCTACTATTGCTTATTAATTAATAGCAGTTTATGAATTTTTCCTCTAGGAACTTACCCAGCCCTTTTTTTAAACCCAGTTGCATTAACTGCCATAACCACATCCTCTGGCAATGACTTCCAGAATTTAACTATGCACTGAGTGAAAAATAATTTTTTTCAATTTGTTTTAAATGAGCTACTTGCTAACTTCATGGAATGCCCCCTAGTCTTTCTATTATCTGAGAGATATGTAAATAACTGATTTACATTAAACTGATCAAGACTTTTCATGATTTTGTAGACCTCAATCATATCCCCCCTCAGTTGTCTCTTCGCCAAACTGAACAGCACTAACTTCTTTAGCCTTTCCTCATAAGAGAGCTATTCCATGCCCCTTATCATTTTGATCACCCTTCTCTGCACTTTCTCCAGAGCAACTATATCTTTTTTGAGATGCGGCAACCAGAATTGCACACAGGGCCGGATTTTAAAAGGGTTACGCTCGCCGGGCCTATTTTAAAAAGGCCCGGTGACACACGTAAAGCCCCAGGACACGTGTAAGTCCCAGGGCTTGCAAAAGGGGTGGGGAGGGGGTGGGGCATGGGTGGAGTCAGGATCCAGGCACAGCGGCCATATTAGCCGCTGTGCCAGGGATCGCGTGCCGGCAGTTGGCCGACGCGTGCAACTTACTTCAGCCCCAGAGCTGAAGTAAGTTTTGTGATAAATAAAAGAAATCATCAAAGGTAGGGGGAAAGGGTGGGGGAGGTAGGGGAAGGAAAGGGAAGGTGGGGTGGGATGGTAGGGAAGTTCCCTCTGAGGCTGCTCTGATTTCGAAGCCGACTGGGAGGGAAAGGGGGAAGGTAGCACAGCTCGGATCGGACTCGGTGCTTGCAAGGTGCACAATTGTGCACCCCCTTGCGCGCGCCGACCCTGGATTTTATTACATGCGCGCACCTGCACGCACATGTTATAAAATCGGGCGTACATGTGTGCGCACCAGGTAGCGCATGCACATGTACGCCCATGCGAATCCTTTTAAAATCTACCCCACAGTATTCAAGATTCGGTCTCACCATGGAGCAATACAGAAGTATCATGACATCCACCATTTTATATGCCATTCCCTTCCTAACAATTCCTAATATTCTATTTGCTTTTTTGACTGCCACAGCACACTGAGCTGACAATTTCAATGTATTATCCACTATGATGCCTAGATCTCTTTCCTGGGCGGTAACTCCTAAGATTCAACCTAACATTGTGTAACTACAGCAAGCTTTATTTTTCCCTATATACATCACCTTGCACTTCCACTTTAAATTCCATTTGCCATTTCGAAACCCAATCTTTCTCTCAAGGTTCTCCTTCAATTTATCACAATCTGTTGAGATTTAACTTTTCTGTATAATTTTGTGTTATCCGTAAATTTGTTCACTTCACTTGTTGTACCCCTCTCTAGATCATTTATAAATATATTATAAAGCACTTGTCTCTGAGGCACTCCAATATTTATCTTTTTCCAATATGAAAATAGACCTTTTAATCCTACTCTCTGTTTCCTGCCTTTTAACCAGTTTGCAATCCACAGAAGGACATCACCTCCTATCCAATGACTTTATAGTTTTCTTAGAAGCCTCTCATGTATAACTTTGTCAAATGCATTCTGAAAATCCAAATAGATCACATCTACAGGTTCAACTTTGTCCACATGTTTATTCACCCCTTCAAAAAAATGTAGGAGATTTGTGAGGCAAGTCTTGCCTTGGGTAAATACATGTCCCATTAAACCATGTCTATCTAAATGTTTTGTGATTTTAATATTTATAACAGTTTCCATGATTTTTCCAGGCACTGAATTCAGAGTCACTGGTCTATAGTTTCCCAGATCACCCTTAGAGCCCTTTTTAAATATCAGGGTTACATTGGCCATCTTCCAGTCTTCAGTTAGAATGGATGATTTTAATGAGAGGATACAAATTAATTGAAATAGGTCTGAAATTTCATTTTTTAGTTCTTTCAGATCCCTGGTGTATATACCATCTGGTCCAGGTGATTTACTACTCTTCAGTTTGTCAATCTGGCCACCACATCTTCCAGGTTCACCGTGATTTGATTTAGTTCATCTAAATCCTCACCCTTGAAAATCATCTCTAGACTGGGACTCCCCAACATCCTCTTCAGTAAACACCAAAGCAAAGAATTTGTTTAGTCTTTCCATAAGAACATAAGAACATAAGAAAATGCCATACTGGGTCAGACCAAGGCTCCATCAAGCCCAGCATCCTGTTTCCAACAGTAGCCAATCCAGGCCATAAGAACCTGGCAAGTACCCAAAAACTAAGTCTATTCCATGTTACCATTGCTAATGTCAGTGGCTATTCTCTAAGTAAACTTAATAGCAGGTAATGGACTTCTCCTCCAAGAACTTATCCAATCCTTTTTTAAACACAGATATACTAACTGCACTGACCACATCCTCTGGTAACAAATTCCAGAGTTTAATTGTACGTTGAGTAAAAAAGAACTTTCTCCGATTAGTTTTAAATGTGCCCCATGCTAACTTCATGGAGTGCCCCCTAGTCTTTCTACTGTCTGAAAGAGTAAATAACCGATTCACATCTACCCATTCTAGACCTCTCATGATTTTAAACACCTCTATCATATCCCCCCTCAGTCGTCTCTTCTCCAAGCTGAAAAGTCCTAACCTCTTTAGTCGTTCCTCGTAGGGAAGTTGTTCCATTCCCCTTATCATTTTGGTAGCCCTTCTCTGTACCTTCTCCATCGTAATTATATCTTTTTTGAGATGCGGCGACCAGAATTATACACAGTATTCAAGGTGCGGTCTCACCATGGAGCGATACAGAGGCATTATGACATTTTCCGTTTTATTCACTATTCCCTTTCTAATAATTCCCAACATTTTGTTTGCTTTTTTGACTGCCGCAGCACACTGAACCGACGATTTCAATGTGTTATCCACTATGACACCAAAATCTCTTTCTTGGGTTGTAGCACCTAATATGGAACCCAACATTGTGTAATTATAGCGTGGGTTATTTTTCCCTATATGCATCACCTTGCACTTATCCACATTAAATTTCATCTGCCATTTGGATGCCCAATTTTCCAGTCTCACAAGGTCTTCCTGCAATTTATCACAATCTGCTTGTGATTTAACTACTCTGAACAATTTTGTGTCATCTGCAAATGTGATTATCTCACTTGTCGTATTTCTTTCCAGATCATTTATAAATATATTGAAAAGTAAGGGTCCCAATACAGATCCCTGAGGCACTCCAATGTCCACTCCCTTCCACTGAGAAAATTGTCCATTTAATTCTACTCTCTGTTTCCTGTCTTTTAGCTGGTTTGCAATCCATGAAAGGACATCACCACCTATCCCATGACTTTTTACTTTTCCTAGAAGCCTCTCATGAGGAACTTTGTCAAACGCCTTCTGAAAATCCAAGTATACTATATCCACCGGTTCACCTTTATCCACATGTTTATTAACTCCTTCAAAAAAGTGAAGCAGATTTGTGAGGCAAGACTTGCCCTGGGTAAAGCCATGCTGACTTTGTTCCATTAAACCATGTCTTTCTTTATGTTCTGTGATTTTGATGTTTAGAACACTTTCCACTATTTTTCCTGGCACTGAAGTCAGGCTAACCGGTCTGTAGTTTCCCGGATCACCCCTGGAGCCCTTTTTAAATATTGGGGTTACATTTGCTATCCTCCAGTCTTCAGGTACAATGGATGATTTTAATGATAAGTTACAAATTTTTACTAATAGGTCTGAAATTTCATTTTTTAGTTACTTCAGAACTCTGGGGTGTATACCATCCGGTCCGGGTGATTTACTACTCTTCAGTTTGTCAATCAGGCCTACCACATCTTCTAGGTTCACCATGATTTGATTCAGTCCATCTGAATCTTTACCCATGAAAACCTTCTCCATTACGGGTACCTCCCCAACATCCTCTTCAGTAAACACCGAAGCAAAGAAATCATTTAACCTTTCCGCGATGGCCTTATCTTCTCTAAGTGCCCCTTTAACCCCTTGATCATCTAATGGTCCAACCAACTCCTTTGCAAGCTTTCTGCTTCAGATATTATGCAAAGAAGTGCTTGGACCTGCAAAATGGGTGGGCTATGGGCGTGGTCTGGGTGGGGAGGGGAGGAGCAGGGCAGGGGGGTGGGCCAGGCAGCACCATTAGCCAGCCAGTGCGTGGATTTTACTTCTGCTCCTGAGGAGCAGTAAGTATTGCAACAAAAGAAAGGGGGTTAGTTAAGGATAGTGTAGGGGTCGGGGAGGAGAGGGGGAAAGGGAGGAAGGATAGGGTTAGGGTTAGGGAAGTCCCTCCCAGTCTACTCCTTAATTGGAGTGGACTGGGAGGGAACTGGGAAAAAGGCTGATCGCATCGTCGCACATAATTGGAAAATCTCCTCCTAAACGTGCAAGGCGCAGGCTGCCCACACATGCACACGGACATCGTATTTTCTAGCATGCGTCGATGCGCATATGTTATAAAATGATTGTGTTCATGTGCGCGTGCTGGGAACTGTGCATACATGAAAGCATGCATGTGGCTTTGAAAACCAACCCTTTAGTATATGAATTTAGATCACTTTTGAGTTTTAAAAGTAATTTTAAGAATAGAGAAAAGGATAAAATAATAAAAATACTTATCAGAAATTTTCTACAAGGTTGCTGAAACTGATGTGGAATATTGTTACCTGTAATGGAAGTAGAAATAATAATAATTACCTTTGAATGTTATACCTAAAGATAAACATTTTGATTTAAATAGTAAAATATATAAATAAATGAAGGTAATTCCTTATTTTTTATTTTATTAACTCTGCCTTTCATCTCTATCTCCAAGGGACAGTTCGGGTGGAAATTTATTTACCAGTAAGTCCTGGTAAGGTGCTCTGACTGAAAGGAGGGTATTCCTCTTAATTCTCTCACTTGTGAAAGAGTTTTCCTATTTGAAATATCCTGAAAGTAAAATATCTTTAAAATGAAACCATAGTCACCGTGCAATGGGTGAAAGTCTCTTAACAAGGACAAGGGGGGTTAAATCTCTGTGATGGGAACTACATGGGGCCAGCACGATTTGTGAGACCACATAAGAACATAAGAACATAAGAAATTGCCATGCTGGGTCAGACCAAGGGTTCATCAAGCCCAGCATCCTGTTTCCAACAGAGGCCAAACCAGGCCACAAGAACCTGGCAAGTACCCAAACACTAAGAAGATCCCATGCTACTGATGCAATTAATTGCAGTGGCTATTCCCTAAGTAAACTTGATCAATAGCCCATTGCAGTTTCAATTGTAGAGGAGAGCCAGCAGAGGGGAAAGCAGAAGCAGCAGCAGATACGTGCTGCACTCTGACTCCCCCTGCTGGTGAGAGGATATCCTGCAGGTGAGCTGTTGGGAAAAAAGAAACTGAAGATTGCCTCGGCACACCAGAGATACAGCTTCGTCACACTAGTGTGCCATGGCACACCAGTTTAGAAATGCTGCCATAGTGTACCTGGTCCATGGTCTTTGAAAAATTCATAATGATTAGAAAATAGGTTTGGTGACATGAAAGTCAGAAAAGAATTACATTTTGCTGATGTTCTTAATATTGCAGTATAGAACTATACCAGATATTTAAATTGTGTATGTTTTTATGTTCAACACCTAGGCCTTTTTAGTGTTAGGCTGTTTATAAATTCAATAAATAAATGCAATAAAATATTAGGTTGAGGAACTGGCACAACTCAAATTTGTTGACATCTGTTGCTTTCATTATCTCATCAGGACCAATATTGTTTCCCAATATAATGATTAAACTTACAATTATCAGTTGATACATTCAATCAACCTGCTATGTTAAATTCTGAGAGGAAGCACTTCCAGAGTCATTCAGTCTTAAAGAGGATTTTAGTGTGTCCTGAGATTTTGCCACAGTATTTGCCACTAGTCAGAAAGGAGGCAGATATTAAGGAAACACAACACCACTTCTTATATCAAAATATTATTTTTCCTAATTGAAAAAGTTACATTTTTCTGATGCATCAAGTGCTGGTGGAAAAAAGTCTCATTTAGAAACAGTTTCTTGTCAGTATAAGCAGCAATACTACAATTCCCCTTGTCAGGCTTTTGTTATTTTATTTGTCTCTAAGGAAACAATTTCAGTGATAAGGGATAATCAAGTCTCGGTGTACAGGTACTTAACATTTCTGCCCATTTGCCACTTAGGGTATCAGTTGTGATGATGGATTCAGATATGTATACACCTGATGCCTAAGACCAGCAATTCATTTCACATAAGCTGCTGGTCCATCCTCACCACTGACTTCTCCTAGCAGTAATCGACCAAGTACTTCAATTTTCTCAATAACCCAGAACTGCAACCAAATTATTACCGATTTTAAACGTTTGCATCATTCACTTCTAAAAGTTAATGCCTGCAAATTTAGATTAAAAAAAGATCATGTTTTCCTTTATTTACTGTTCTTAGGTATGTGTCAAGCCGCAATCTGAGCCACCTCATAGAAGAACTTTCTCCTCCCAAATGCTGTATAATATCTCTGGCTATAATATGGAGAACTACCTTCTAACAACTGCCTTGGAATTTGTGCAACAGAGGTAAGAACATGGTTCCCTTTTGCTGCTCTGTTACTCTTTAGGTTTGTTTGGCAGCGTATTAGTATGTAATCCCAGTTGAACAAGTCATATTCTTCTTAGCTGCCAAATTACTGGTAAGTACAAGATGTTCTATAACTGAATGATCTCCAGCGTAAGTGAGATCACACATCCTGAAGTGTTAATATAATGCTACAGGGTACATTAGAAAACTGAAACCTTTCAACAGACGTGCTGTATATCTACAACTTCTTCATGATCTTGGTTAATTTACTGAATTACTTTAAGCATTCTTTACAGTAAGCACACTGGGAACACCTTACAATTCTGCTAAAGTCCAAACATGTTGTTTTTCAACTTATAATTTTCTCCTACATGCCTAAGTTGAAAACCAACATGAATGACTGCAGCTGCACGCACACAAGATAAACAAGAGAGGAAGGAGGAGGTCACAAGCCAGGGCCCAGCAGGAGGAGGCAAACTCAATCAGGGCCCAGCAGACAGAGACTGCATTAGGGTCTGACCAGAGCCCCATCGGAGCTGGAAGAACAGAGGAATTGCCGCAGAAGGCACAGTGAGGGAAGAGAAGGAAGAGCGCAAGAGGGCTGGGGAGAAAGAGAGCACAAGAGAGGATGGGGCAGAAGAGGACAGTGAGGGGTTAAGTGGGTGAGAGGGAAAAAGAGTGCAGGGTAATTGGGTGGGGAGAAAGGACTGCACTTGTTTGAGGTGAGGAGCTGGGGGGAGAAGAGAGAGAGAGTTGCATGTAGGTACGGCAATGGACTTATTGCTGACACCATGAAATGCAGGCAGTGCTCAGGTGATTCAACTCGATGGCCAGCAGCATTGCCCAGCAGCCAACCAGAGCCTAGCTCTCCCCCGCAGCCTCCACTGCTGCCCCTGCTGAACTCATGCTTGTTGATCTTGCAGGGCCTGGCCTACTAGGTTGGGAACTATAGGCACCATAGGCAAGGGGCAGCAGGAGCTGGGAGAGAACACTAACAGGAGCCAGATGGAGTCCAGACACCAACAGTATGATCACGCCAGTCACTGCAAGGGCAGGGAATAGACAATGACCAGTAACAGTGATTACACACATAATTATGTTATTTTTTTTTTTTTATAATTTCATACTTATAGACTGCCTTCCTTGTACCAAAGAACAAAAAGCAGTTTGCAACACTTAAAAAATAGAATTAATAATTACATCAAATATAACAAACAATATTTAGCAAATTATACAATCATCAATACATTAAATAAATAAAAAAGGGTAATTTTCAAAGGCATTTTTGCAAGTAAAGCAGTGCTTTACCCACAGAAATGGCCTGTTATAAAATTGCCTGCCCAGCGGTCAGAGAGGTCAGCGCTGCAAGTCTATTTCTGTAAGAGACCAAATGTCATGTTTAGTTCCATATTAGGTGCTAGGGTTTAGTTCCATATTAGGTGCTAGGGTTCCATATTAGGTGCTACAACCCAAGAAAGAGATCTAGGCGTCATAGTAGGGGTGTGCATTCGTATTGAACATAAATGTAAAACGCTACTTATTTTTTTTTTTAACTTAAAAAAGTGATGAGACATAAACGATCGGATTTCCAACTTATTCAACATAGCTATGTTGAATATGTTGGAAATCGCGATTGTTGATCCAAAATAAAAATGTAAACCCCTCACCTTCCTTAATCCCCCCCCCCCCAAAGACTTACCACAACTCCCTGGTGATCCAGTGAGGAGTGAGGACGCCATTTCTGAAATTCTTTGCGAGGAGCACGTGACGTCGGCGCCATGTCGGAGTGACGCGGCGTCACGTGATTCCCCGCGGGGTCGCTTCCGGGATCCTCGTTCGGCCCAAAAGGACCTTTTGGCCAGCTTGGGGGGGCCTCCTGACCCCCCCAAGCTGGCCAAAAGTTCCTTTTGGGCCGAACGAGGGTGCCGGAAGGAACTCGCGGGGAATCACGTGATGCCGTGTCACTCTGACGTGGCGCCGACGTCACGTGATTCCCCGCGGGGTCGCTTCCGGGATCCTCGTTCGGCCCAAAAGGAACTTTTGGCCAGCTTGGGGGTGTCAGGAGGCCCCCCCCAAGCTGGCCAAAAGTTCCTTATGGGCCGAACGAGGATCCCGGAAGCGACCCCGCGGGGAATCACGTGACGCCGCGTCACTCTGACATGACGCCGACGTCACGTGCTACTCGCAAAGTTGGTCAGAAATGGCGTCCTGACCCCGCTGGACCACCAGGGAGTTGTGGTAAGTCTTGGAGGGGGGGGGATTAAGGAGGGTGAGGGGTTTAAATTTTTATTTGCACATATGGACATAGACTCAACTCATTGAATTCTGTTTCTGTCCATATTGACCGCAAATGGGACCCCCTTTGGACATATGGACATATGAACTTAAACTTTTGCTCTGCACATCCCTACGTCATAGTGGATAACACATTGAAATTGTCGGTTCAGTGTGCTGCGGCAGTCAAAAAAGCAAACAGAATGTTGGGAATTATTAGAAAGGGAATGGTGAATAAAACGGAAAATGTCATAATGCCTCTGTATCGCTCCATGGTGAGACCGCACCTTGAATACTGTGTACAGAGAAGGGCTACCAAAATGATAAGGGGAATGGAACAACTCCCCTATGAGGAAAGACTAAAAAGGTTAGGACTTTTCAGCTTGAAGAAGAGACGACTGAGGGGGGATATGATAGAGATGTTTAAAATCATGAGAGGTCTAGAACGGGTAGATGTGAATCGGTTATTTACTCTTTCGGATAGTAGAAAGACTAGGGGGCACTCCATGAAGTTAGCATGGGGCACATTTAAAACTAATCGCAGAAAGTTCTTTTTTACTCAACGCACAATTAAACACTGGAATTTGTTGCCAGAGGATGTGGTTAGTGCAGTTAGTATAGCTGTGTTTAAAAAAGGATTGGATAAGTTGTTGGAGGAGAAGTCCATTACCTGCTATTAAGTTCACTTAGAGAATAGCCACTGCCATTAGCAATAGTAACATGGAATAGACTTAGTTTTTGGGTACTTGCCAGGTTCTTATGGCCTGGATTGGCCACTGTTGGAAACAGGATGCTGGGCTTGATGGACCCTTGGTCTGACCCAGTATGGCATTTTCTTATGTTCTTATGTTCTTAACTAAATACAGGACAACCCTCTGGCAGGATGTGCACAGAGATAAACCTCTTAAAAAGTATAAATTTCCTGGTGAGGCAGGGAGGCCTCACCAGAGATTGGAAACACTACATTCTCACTGCTCTGAATGTAAATCAAAATGACTCCAAGGAACACTAAAATGGCTGCTCTAAATAGGATGAGGAATCCAATCCAAACCCTCCATGTTGGGAGGAGCTGAAAGGAATGGAAGGCTCATAGATGTAAGGTTCTAGGCAGGGACCCAGTGACATTTAGTGGCCAACTCATAGGAGTGCCACACAGATAACCTCCTCTCTTGCAGACCCACAACAAGTAATAACATCCAGCAGGGACACATAGGGGCAGATTTTTAAACGAGCGCGCGCGGGGTACATTTGTGTGCGCTACCCAGCGCGCACAAATATACACCTGATTTTATAACAAGCGCATGCTTCCACATGCATGTTATAAAATCTGGGGTCGGCGCGCCCAAGGGGCACCTTACGCGCGCCGAGCCCTAGGGGAGCCCCGATGGCTTTCCCCGTTCCCTCCAAGGCTGCTCTGAAATCGGAGCAGCCTCAGAGGGAACTTTTCTTCTGCTCCCCCAACCTTCCCCTCCCTTCCCCTACCTAAATTCCCCCCCCCCTACCTTATTTCAAGGAGTTATGCCTGCGCCAGCCGGCTGCTAGCACGCCATCCCCTGGCACTGCCGCTATACCGGAGGGCTCGGTCCAGCCCCCTGACCGTCCCCAGACCAGTGCCCTGCCCACGACCCTGCCCCCTTCCCGCCCCTTTTTCAAAGCTCCGGGACATACGCACGTCCCAGGGCTTGCGCGTGCCGCCAAGCCTTTGCAAAATAGGCTCGGCACACGCAGGGTTTTTTTTTAAAGGGTTACACGTGTATATAACCGCGTAACCCTTTAAAAATCTACCCCATACTGTTCATAACAGTGGCAGGCATAGCGTGCATGTACAGACACACACACACACACATACAAAGCCAGCCAACCACATCAATCAGCAAGTATAAGATTGGCACAAGCCTGGTGATTACCAATGGCAATAACCTCAACTCATTGGCATACTCTCTCACAATAGGACACAGATGCAGCATCAGCAGCAGATGCACACACACACATGAATACATACATACACAAAAGGCTCAATACTCAATGTAAAGAATGCTTTTGGAAAATTTGTGTATGCCATGAAATACATCTTTCCAACTTTGGGGGTCATTTATCAAAATGTGGTAAGTACTGCTTGTGATAGCAAAAGGGGTGTGTTTTATGCTACCATTTCAGATTCTGTATTTCAACCACCAGGGGACCACTGTTAATGGTCCTAGACATATGGGAGGGAGAGGGAGAGGGGGAGAGAGAGAGAGAGAGAGAGAGAGAGAGAGAGAGAGAGACTGGCCATAATAGCATGGCCCATAGGCAGGTATTTGTATCCCTAGGGCAGGCCCACCTAGTAACTCGAGGTGGGGATTAGGTAAGTGTGTAGGGGGTTAGGGGCCACTTTGACATGCTATGTGACACCTACGAACAGAACAGTGGTCTCTTGTGAAGATTTGCTGGCCTTCGGAGTGAGGAAACTCACTCCAAGATGAGATTTGGGCAAGGTTCTCTCAACCTAGCTTGATGAGTCCATAGGCCATAATAGCATGGCCTATGGGCCATGCTATTATGGCCAGTCTCTCTCTCTCTCTCTCTCTCTCTCTCTCTCTCTCTCTCTCATTGTCTGAATTAAGCCTTACATGGCAATGTGATAATACAATATGGTGCAGCAAACACATTTTTGCATGTGAAAACGCCTTACCGCATTTTGATAAATGACCCCCTTTGTTTACCATTGCAAAACGCTAAGTGTGGCAGATTTTGGAAGAAACCTGAAGATTCTGGTTTGCAGGAAGTTTCACATAAAGACATTTTTTTCTCACTCTGTACTGCATTCTCACTCCTGCTCACAGACACTGGCTTGTGAGGCATAAGCTGTATTTTTATTGCTCCTGAGTTATGACATCAGTCTATGTAATTGTCAGAACAGGGACAATGATGTGAACAGGGAAAACAGAGTTTCCAAACTGGAAGTATTCATATGGCTATAATACGTTTTGATCCCTCTAGATTAGAACATAAAGCTTAAGGTTTTCTTACTTTTCTGGTCAGCAGTTTCCTTTTTCAGTGTGGGATTATGGAAAAACATGACGGCAGACAAAAAACATGTGGTTCATCCACTCTGCCCTGTTATGTTTGTAGCTCATCCAGAACCAGGGCTGGGATCCAGCTCCATAAGACTTCATGTGAAACCACTAAGGGATTTTTCCCCCCTATATCCCTCTCCCAATTTGCTTGTCCCAGTCATGGCAATGACAGGCCTTGACTTGGGGGGAGGGGGGGCATGAACCAGGCTTCCTTCTGGAGTCCTGCAATCATGTGCTCTAAACTGGTCTAGCTCCAGTTTGAGGCTTTCTAATAGGAACAAAACATTTGAAGAGTCAAGGCTACAACAGGATAGCCATGAATACCTGTGAGAGATATTTTATATATTTGCCACAAGTGTATGAAAATACATCTCGTGCATATTCATTGTGGATCTCCTGAAAAGCAGACCTGTTTGTGGCACTTGAGGACTGGAATTACCTACGCATTTGATATCATATTTTTGCATGCTGTCAGTGGTTCGTACTAATACTTTCAGCCATTATAGTCTGGTTATGCCAGTAAGTAAAACTGGAAAAATCTGGCAGACTAGGAGCTGAAAAAGAGAAACCATGCACTCCACATTAGGTAGTTTTAAGTGCAATGGGCCAGTATAATTTTATTAGAAATTAATATTCTACAATTAGTTTATTTAACAATTTCATAGCATCATATGGAGGAGTAGCCTAGTGCTTAGAGCAGTGGCCTAAGAACTGGCAATGCCAGTGTTCGAATCCTGCTTCTCTTACTGATGCTTTTTGTGACCTTGAGTCCATCACTTCACTATCCTCTCTCCCTACCCCATTGCCTTAAGTTCTCATTTAATAAGCATTTTTCCCAAAGACACAGAATGGGAGAAAAGCCTTAGTAAATCAGGTCTTAGATTGTAAGCTCTCTGGGATAGGGAGATACCTACTGTACCTAAAATGCAACTTGGTTTAGAAAGGCAAATAATTAAATCTAACAATCCAAATGAAAAATGCAATCAATATTTTACTAAAAATTGTTTTAATGTAGGTATGGAGGTTGGAGTTTCGGATTACCTTTAAGTCGTGATCTCAAGATAGATATAAAACCAGTGCCTTCCAACAGAACACTGAGTAAGGTAACTAATGGCAATTATCATGATCTTCCTATTGCAGCTAAAACTTGAAAGTTTCATCTATAACAATCAGCTATAAATCTCCTGCATTCAATCAGAATGTTACTGCTGTCAGAAATTGTTGAACCTAAGTTCATTTCATAAGTTTATTAATGTATAAATTGTTGAAAAAGGTAGCAAATAGATATTAGAAACTAGCTATCAACAAAGCCACTAGAACAGCACCATCACTGGCTTCATCACACGACTTTGCATGATGCTTCAAAGCTATGCTTCAGTGACCACTGTTGGAGAGAATTGTCAACTCTCTCCCCTCCTATTGAATGCACAACTTCTCAGGTGAGAGTGCCAACTTGAATGCTAATGAAAAGCAAGCCAACTGGGAATTTTAGTGCTGTAGACACCTATTTACTAGGAAATGAACTGAGGCAGATTCCTTTCACACAGCCCACTAAAGAGCCATGAAATGTTATAATAATGTAATCACTACACTCATGACTAATTTGATTAAAATTATCTATGTGAATGCCAAAACATGAAGCCTAACAGATTCTGCAACATAATCAGGTCTAGTACGTTGGGGCATGCATGCCATGGATTAACATGGTTCAACACCAAGACAGCAAGAATCCTCTCTGGCTCTCATGCTGAAGGAGATCAGCAGGCAGAGTAAGTTGCTGCTTCTCTCTTGCTTCCTGCAGCTGATTGGTTTCATTCTGCTCAGGAGAACCAATCAGATAAGAGAGGTGGGAGAAAGCAGCCATGTATTTGTTACTGCCACCACCACACAGAGGAGAAGAGGTAGACTGACAGAGATGAGGAAAGGGAGAGGGCAGAGAGAAGAAGGTAGAGTGAGCAGAAGAGGAAGAAAGGTGAGAAGTCAAAGGAGAAGAAGAAAAGAGGAGAGGACAGCAGCATAGAGGATGAAAGGAGAAAATCAAAGATAGAAAAAGAAGAGGGAGAAAGGGTAAGATGGGGAAAGAAAATGGGAGGGAATGTAACAGAAAGAAGGGGGAAAATAGGAGAACAGATGAAGGGGGGACTACAGCCTGTAGGAGAGGTTGATGAAAAGGGGAAGGCCAACAGCAAACAGAAGAATAGGTGTAAAAGGGAAGAAACAGCAAAGGAGGCAAGGAAAGAAAAGAGGGATGAAGATCAGGCTATAGGAGGAATTTAGAAAAAGGGGAATATAGATCAGATGGGAAGAAGAGTAGCAAAAAAGAGAAGGAGAAGAGGAGAAGGAGAAGGAATGCAGTAGGAGAAAAATGGGAAGAGGGCAGCCTGCAGAGAGAAGAAATTTAGGAAAGGGAGAAGAGAGGAGAGGAGAAAGGAAGAGCATAATAAACAGTTGGAAAGGTGGAAGAGAATGGAAGGCAGTAGAGAGTAATTTTGGAAAGGGGAAGAGGAGAGGACAAAGGGAGAAGGAGAGAACAACAGTGGGAGAGTGGGGGAAGAAGAAAGGAAGATCAGAGAGGAAGAATTTAGGAAGAGGAGAGAGAGGAAGGAGTGTAGTAAAGTGGAGGAAATGAGAGAAAGGAGGGAAATTAACAAAGGGCGAACATAGGAAATGAGGGAATGAAACAATAGGAGAGAAACAGGGAGGGAGCAGTAGAGAAGAGGAGGCCTGGAGTAGCAAGACATCTGCAGCAGAAGAGGAGCTGGTTTCTAAAATGAAGACTGAGTGTCTATATCAGCTGTTGGGGTAGGATGAGGGCCAAGAAGAAAAATGAACTAAAGGTAGAGATGAAGGATTAGAGGAGGGGATGATAGAAAGGGGGCAATGGATGGGAAGATGGATGAGTGACAGTTTGGGTAGCAATGGAACTAGGAGATTCCTGCAATAAATACTTTCAGAACAGATGATAGATACTGTAGAAAATATATTGCATATATTCCTTCATATCTCCAAGAAAAACTTGGTCATCTAATATTGCCATGCAAACCAATATATATAGTATACGGTTATTTAGATTAACATTTTCATTTTCATCTACTATGGAATCTGTCAAGTATTTGCAAACTGGGCTGGCCACTGACAGAGTCAGGATGCTGAGCTTGATAGACCTTGTCTGACTCAGCGTGGCAATTCTTATATTCTCATGTTGTTAGTATTTAAAATAACTTTCTTCATTGTCATCTGTTGTAGGTGTGGTACAACCCTGAAGGATATCACAGCCTTCCCGCTTTTCTCAACAGCCTGAACAATTTCATCCTGAGAGCTAACCTACACGAAAATGATTCTTCTCAATATGGTGTGTGCTCCCTGAAATGTTTCTTTTTATATTACATACAAATATACACATAACCATCTCCAAGAACATCTATAGGCACTCTTCCTTCTCTCCTGAAATATATCTGGCTAGATTAGTAATTGTAAGGTAAATATTCAATGGAAAATGTCTAAGTAAGTTAGCCAGGTAAGACTTATCTAGCTGACTTTTCAAAACAATAGGAAAGCCCACGAAATTTCGTGTGGTTTTCTTATCGTTTTTTTTGGGGGGGGTAGTAAAGGCACACAAAAAAAAACCCCAAACCCACCTCAACCCTTCAGATTTAATTAATTATAACCCCCACCCTCCCTACCCCCCCCCCCAAAACTTGCCTAAAGTCCCTGGTGGTCCAGCGGGGGTCCAGGGAGCGATCTCCCCCACTCGGGCCATCGGCTGCCACTAATCAAAATGGCACCGATGGCCCTTTGCCCTTACCATGTGATAGGGGCTATCAGAGCCATTGGCCGGCCCCTGTCACAAGGTAGGAGCAATGGATGGCCCGTGCCATTTTTTAAGATGGCGCCGATGGCCCGAGAGCAGGAGATTGCTCCCGGGACACCCACTGGACCACCAGGGACTTTAGGCAAGTTTGGGGGGGGTCAGGAGGGTGGGGGATTCTAATTAATTACATCTGAAGGGTTGGGGTGGTTTATATATTTATTTATTTAGAGATTTTTTTTTTTTATATACCGCGGCACGTGCAGCACATCACCTCGGTTTACAGTAAACAGTAATGCAGCAACAGGCTTTACTATAAAATATTAAATGGAGCAAAAAACAAATAACATGTTTAACAGTTAATTTAGCAAATAAATATCATTGACTTAAGACATTATCAGGTTTGTTTTATTTTGGATCGGGACACTGAAAAAAAATCGGCCCGAACCACGGGAAACGAAATTTCCCACGGTGGGCCAATAACGAAGGCCGAACCAAAAGGTTCGGCCGAATCACATCTCTAATATTCAGCTGCACAGTTATGCTGCTGAATATCCCCAAATATGTTGCTAGTTAGCCATATAAGTCCTATCTGGCTAACTTTAGACCTGCTTTGAGCAGATCTAATTTATCCAGTTAGACCTAGATTCCTCATTTTGCTATAAATATAGCCTGCCTAAAAAAAGGGCATGGAAATTTTCAAGATACCACAACAGATAGAATTTGAAAAGAAATTGACCGTAGTTGGTCCCGGTCTTTTTTTCCCCCCCTTGTCTGTTTTTTCCTTTTCCAGGGTCTCTTTCATTCTGTCATCTTTCCTTCCTCTTTCATACACACACAGAGACTCTCTCTCACATGTTCTCTCTCACACACAAACTTTCTCTCACACAGTATCTCACTCTTCCATGCACTCTCTCACATACACACAAGTTCCCACTCCTACACACACAATCAAACATAGGCTCTCACTCTGACATGCTCGCTTTCATACAGTCTCCCACTCCTACAAACACACGCACAGGCTCTCTTTCTCACATGCTCTTGCACACATGCTCTCATTCCCACAAACACAAAACACAGGCTCTCACTTTCACATGGAGGCTCCTGTTCCGGTGGCAGCCCCAGCCTCTTTCCATTCTTCTTCAGCCGCCGCCGGCCTCTCTTCCTTCTTCTACAGCTGCCGCTGGCCTGAGCTCTGGTGGTGGCCCTAGCCTCTCTCCTTTCATCCCAGCCGCCGCCAGCCTGAGCTGAGCAGCCGCGGCAGGGGCAGGCAGGGTGAGGAGGATGCCACAGCAGCATTCTGAGAGGGGCATTTTTTGCCATCTCAAAATTCTGCCACCTGAAGCGGCTGCCTCACCCTGCCTCATTATAGAATTGCTCCTGCTGGGAAGGAATTCTAGGAGCAGGATACCTATACAGAAAAGGTCTACCATTCATCTACACTAGATAAAAGTGAGAACAACTACTGTATATTTACATAATGGCATCCAGCAGTTTCTCAGATTGGATTATCACAGAACAGTGTTTCATGTAAGATCTTGGTTGGGGAATGGATGGATCAAGAGAATTATAACAGCATTACAGAGTCTTTCAGCACCAGGTCACCAGCTCAAATCCTGCTTGGGTTGGTAGACATTTAAGAGGGTGGCCTTTACAAACTGAGCTGGTGGTAGCACAGTAACGGAGTAAATGACAGCAGGTAAAGTCTAACCGGCCCTTCCAGTCCAGTCCGATTGAAGTTGTTTTCTCTGTTTTTCTACCATTTGGCTAGAAAAACATACACATTTCCAATGTCTGAACCAAAATAAGCTTCCTCTTTCATAGTTCAGTAATGGGGGCCATAGCAGAAGTGTTCACATTCTCTCCCCTGAGAGATTCTTGTGTATCTGTAAATGCTGCTGCACACCTTGTTGCTGATTTGTGAGAAGCAGGATGTAAGACCTTGACTTGGCAGCAGTTGAAAGGCATCTCTAATACTATGGGATACCATTTCCAACATCACTTTACTTAGCAGCCTCTATTTCACCATCAATGAGGCTATATGTTAGGGATGTGAATCGTTTTCCATATCGTCTTAACGATAGAAATCGTGTGGCAGGGCAAGAAAATCGTCTTAGGCACGATTTTTTAGTTAAAAAATCGTTAAAAATCGTTTTTTCCGATTAGTGCGCACTAACTCCCAGTTAGTGCGCACTAACGGGAGTTAGTGCGCACTAACTGGGAGATAGTGCGCACTAACTGAAAATGATACAATTTGACACTTTTCAGGTCAGTTAAGGTCAGTTTAGGAATGAATATGTATTCCTATTGGCTGCCCTCTTATTTATTCATGTTACCAAGTTTCCTACTGACAGTATATGGGGGATGGGAAATGGAAACAGTTGGTAGCTTGACAAAACAAGTAATGTGATCAGTCAATGTGACTAGAACTTGTGCCCTAACCCTGATACCAGGGGTATTGTGATCTTCCTGCACACAGTGCCCTATCCCTATTAATACCAGGAGTGTTGTGATCTTCCTGCACACAGTGCCCTATCCCTAATACCAGGGGTGTTGTGATCTTCCTGCACACAGTGCCCTATTCCTGATACTGGGGGTGTTGTGATCTTCCTGCACACAGTGCCCTATTCCTGATACCGGGGGTGTTGTGATCTTCTTGCACACATCCCGATATCAGGGATAGGGCACTGCGTGCAGGAAGATCACAACACTCCTGGTATTAATAGGGATAGGGCACTGCATGCAGGAAGATCACAACACTCCTGGTATTAATAGGGATAGGGCACTGCATGCAGGAAGATCACAACACCCCTGGTATCAGGGATAGGGCACTGTGTGCAGGAAGATCACAATACCCCGGAGGAGTGAGGGTCAGGCAGCTCCCCCCTGTCTGTGAAGCCAGCCTCTCACTAGTAATGCAGGGAGGGAGCTGTCTCAGACTTCACCATCCTCCCCCCCCCTTTACCCACACACCATTCACTAGCTGGGACATGGGGGAAGTCAGGAGTGAGGGTCAGGCAGCTCCCCCCTGTCTGTGAAGCCAGCCTCTCACTAGTAATGCAGGGAGGGAGCTGTCTCAGACTTCACCATCCTCCCCCCCCCCCTCACCCACACACCATTCACTAGCTGGGACATGGGGGAAGTCAGGAGTGAGGATCAGGCAGCTCCCCCCTGTCTGTGAAGCCAGCCTCTCACTAGTAATGCAGGGAGGGAGCTGTCTCAGACTTCACCATCCTCCCCCCCCCCCTCACCCACACACCATTCACTAGCTGGGACATGGGGGAAGTCAGGAGTGAGGGTCAGGCAGCTCCATCCTGTCTGTGAAGCCAGCCTCTCACTAGTAATGCAGGGAGGGAGCTGTCTCAGACTTCACCATCCTCCCCCCCCCCCCCTCCCCCACACCCCACTCACTAGCTGGGACATGGGGGAAGTCAGGAGTGAGGGTCAGGCAGCTCCCCCCTGTCTGTGAAGCCAGCCTCTCACTAGTAATGCAGGGAGGGAGCTGTCTCAGACTTCACCATCCTCCCCCCCCCCCTCACCCACACACCATTCACTAGCTGGGACATGGGGGAAGTCAGGATTGAGGGTCAGGCAGCTCCCCCCTGTCTGCGAAGCCAGCCTCTCACTAGTAATGCAGGGAGGGAGCTGTCTCAGACTTCACCATCCTCCCCCCCCCCCCCTCACCCACACACCATTCACTAGCTGGGACATGGGGGAAGTCAGGAGTGAGGGTCAGGCAGCTCCCCCCTGTCTGTGAAGCCAGCCTCTCACTAGTAATGCAGGGAGGGAGCTGTCTCAGACTTCACCATCCTCCCCCCCCCCTCACCCACACACCATTCACTAGCTGGGACATGGGGGAAGTCAGGAGTGAGGGTCAGGCAGCTCCCCCCTGTCTGCGAAGCCAGCCTCTCACTAGTAATGCAGGGAGGGAGCTGTCTCAGACTTCACCATCCTCCCCCCCCCCCCTCACCCACACACCATTCACTAGCTGGGACATGGGGGAAGTCAGGAGTGAGGGTCAGGCAGCTCCCCCCTGTCTGTGAAGCCAGCCTCTCACTAGTAATGCAGGGAGGGAGCTGTCTCAGACTTCACCATCCACCCCCCCCCCTCACCCACACACCATTCACTAGCTGGGACATGGGGGAAGTCAGGAGTGAGGGACAGGCAGCTCCCCCCTGTCTGTGAAGCCAGCCTCTCACTAGTAATGCAGGGAGGGAGCTGTCTCAGACTTCACCATCCTCCCCCCCCCCTCACCCACACACCATTCACTAGCTGGGACATGGGGGAAGTCAGGAGTGAGGGTCAGGCAGCTCCCCCCTGTCTGTGAAGCCAGCCTCTCACTAGTAATGCAGGGAGGGAGCTGTCTCAGACTTCACCATCCTCCCCCCCCCCCTCACCCACACACCATTCACTAGCTGGGACATGGGGGAAGTCAGGAGTGAGGGTCAGGCAGCTCCCCCCTGTCTGCGAAGCCAGCCTCTCACTAGTAATGCAGGGAGGGAGCTGTCTCAGACTTCACCATCCTCCCCCCCCCCCTCACCCACACACCATTCACTAGCTGGGACATGGGGGAAGTCAGGAGTGAGGGTCAGGCAGCTCCCCCCTGTCTGTGAAGCCAGCCTCTCACTAGTAATGCAGGGAGGGAGCTGTCTCAGACTTCACCATCCTCCCCCCCCCCCCTCACCCACACACCATTCACTAGCTGGGACATGGGGGAAGTCAGGAGTGAGGATCAGGCAGCTCCCCCCTGTCTGTGAAGCCAGCCTCTCACTAGTAATGCAGGGAGGGAGCTGTCTCAGACTTCACCATCCTCCCCCCCCCCCCCCCCCACCCACACACCATTCACTAGCTGGGACATGGGGGAAGTCAGGAGTGAGGGTCAGGCAGCTCCCCCCTGTCTGTGAAGCCAGCCTCTCACTAGTAATGCAGGGAGGGAGCTGTCTCAGACTTCACCATCCTCCCCCCCCCCCTCACCCACACACCATTCACTAGCTGGGACATGGGGGAAGTCAGGAGTGAGGGTCAGGCAGCTCCCCCCTGTCTGCGAAGCCAGCCTCTCACTAGTAATGCAGGGAGGGAGCTGTCTCAGACTTCACCATCCTTCCCCCCCCCCCCCCTCACCCACACACCATTCACTAGCTGGGACATGGGGGAAGTCAGGAGTGAGGGTCAGGCAGCTCCCCCCTGTCTGTGAAGCCAGCCTCTCACTAGTAATGCAGGGAGGGAGCTGTCTCAGACTTCCCCACCCCCCCCCCCCCCCCCCTCACCCACACACCATTCACTAGCTGGGACATGGGGGAAGTCAGGAGTGAGGGTCAGGCAGTTCCCCCCTGTCTGTGAAGCCAGCCTCTCACTAGTAATGCAGGGAGGGAGCTGTCTCAGACTGGTATCAGGGTTAGGGCACTGTGTGCAGGAAGATCACAACACTCCTGGTATTAATAGGGATAGGGCACTGTAAGAGATGACTGTAGTAGATTGAATAAAGATCTGATGTTTCTGCTCTCCTCACACCAAACAAAAACAACACACAAGCAGAGAAGCCCTTCTTACAAAGCTGAGCTAGTGAGTTAAGTAGGAGGAAAAGTAAACATACTGGTGCCAGTGTGGCTACTTAAAAAATACACTTACCAACAATCAATTACATATATTTGAACTGTGTACAGTTCCAGCCAGGACCACCTTTCTAAAATGCACAGTGATTGGCAAATTCAACATGCACTAGCATTTCAGGTGCCTGCTAACAAAAATAATAAACAAACAAGTTCTAGTCACGTGAGTGCTGATCATTACATTACTTTTTTTGTCAAGCTTCCAACTGTTTCCATTTCACATCCCCCCAACCATATTGGTAACATCAATAGATAAGAGCACAGCCAGCCAATAGGAATACATACATACATATTCATTCCTAAGTGACCTTTACTGACCTGGGAAGTGTGAACACTTTGTTTCATTTTCTGTTGGTGTTCGTTAGTTTCCAGTTCCATTTCCCATCCCCCCAACCATCACCTCAGTGGTAACGTAATATCAATAGATAAGAGGGCAGCCAGCCAATAGGAACACATATTCATTCCTAACTGACCTTCAGTGACCTGGAAAGTGTTTATTTGTATCATTTTCAGTTAGTGCGCACTAAATCGAGTTAGTGCGCACTAACGGGGAGTTAGTGCGCACTAACTCGAGTTAGTGCGCACTAACACGATTTAACGATTTTTAACGATAAATCGTTAGAATTTCTATTGTATCGTGTTCTATAACGATTTAAGACGATATAAACATTATCGGACGATAATTTTAATCGTTGAAAAACGATTCACATCCCTACTATATGTAGAAACTGAGATTGTGAGCCTTTTGGGGACAAGGAAGTACCCAAAGTACCTGAATATAATCTTCCCTAAGGGGCGGATTTTAAGAGCCCTGCTCGCGTAAATCCGCCCGGATTTACGCGAGCAGGGCCCTGCGCGCCGGTAAGCCTATTTTACATAGGCCTACCGGCGCGCGCAGACCCCGGGACTCGCGTACGTCCCGGGGTTTTCGGAGGGGGGCGTGTCGGGGGCGGGCCCGGTCGTCGCGGCGTTTCGGGGGCGTGCCGGGAGCGTTTTGGGGGCGGGTACGGGGGCGTGGCTACGGCCCGGGGCGGTCTGGGGGCGTGGCCGCGCCCTCCGTACCCGCCCCCAGGTCGCGGCCCGGCGCGCAGGAGGCCCGCTGGCGCGCGGGGATTTACGTCTCCCTCCGGGAGGCGTAAATCCCCCGACAAAGGTAAGGGGATGGTTTAGACAGGGCCGGGCGGGTGGGTTAGGTAGGGGAAGGGAGGGGAAGGTGAGGGGAGGGCAAAGGAAAGTTCCCTCCGAGGCCGCTCCGATTTCGGAGCGGCCTTGGAGGGAACGGGTTAGGCAGCGCGGCTCGGCGCGCGCCGGCTATACAAAATCAATAGCCTTGCGCGCGCCGATCCAGGGATTTTAGTGGATACGCGCGGCTCCGCGCGTATCTACTAAAATCCAGCGTACTTTTGCTTGAGTCTGATGCGCAAGCAAAAGTAGGCTGATCGCGCTTCTTTTAAAATCTACCCCAAAGTGTCTAAAGGTATAAATCAATTAAATAAATAAATAAATAAATAAATGCATCTAGAGCATTTTGAGATGTGAGGTCACTATGTAAAACCAAATTCCTTTCCCTCCTTTCTGTGACTCACAATATCCTCTTACTGTCTAAAACTGCTAAGAATACTAAATACTGACATTCAGAAAATGAACAAAACACTTTGACCTCATTTCTGTGAATTAATCATACAACCAAAGAAAGCAATAATAGTTATTCCAAGTTGACTTAAGACAATTTTTCAAACTGACTCTTTCTTTTTTATCTGTAGGCATATCTACATGGAGTCAACCTTACCCAGGCTCAGTGAATATGGAACAAACCATGTAAGAACTTGCACTAAATCCAATACGCGTGTGAAAACCCAGTATTATGCAATATCAGGAACTTGAGAAATTGTTTATGAGTAAAACAAACTTTTTAAGATGGGAGGTACATATTTGTTATCAAAGAATTAAAAAAAACAGAAAGAAGTTCCTTTTTTCAGAGAAGACTATTAAGACCTGATAGCAGTATTTTCTGATCAGTACTTGCAGACTTTAGCAAATCTTTTGTGCTCTGGACATATGCAATAAGGTCCTAGGTGTGCTGTCTGAATTCACCTTTTTCCAGAATTTGGCATTTCACTGATCTTTAAGATACTCTCTAACATTTAGACTCCAAACCCACTTAAACTGTTGCAACATTAAGTAACCCCAGCTGTTTTATCAAGTTTGACTAGTGGTGAACTCCACCAGAGTATACATGTAGATATCTGAGTTGTACAATTAAAAAAATTCTGAAGAATATCAAAAACACATGTGCATAGATTAGACTTGTGGCTCCCAAAAGCCTGTACAGTAGGACTCCCAGCCAGTCGAGTTTCCAGGATATCCATAATGAATATGCATGAGATAAATTTGCATGTACTGCCTCCAAAACATGCTGGGGGTCCCCCGGTACAGGTTTGGGAACCTCTGGATTAGACACATAATAGCACACACAGAGGAATTCAAAATAGTTTGAAAGTTGTGAACAGTAGATAGCGCCAGCCATCAAGATTTAAATGCTGGCTACTGGTCATGTGCGCATCTTCTAGAGTGGAAGAGTAGTCTAGCGATTAGAACAGTGAGCTTAAAAACCAGAGAAGCCAGGATTCAAATCCTACTACACTGATACTCCTTGTAATCTTGGGCAACTCATTCACCCTCTATTACTTCAAACATAAATATGAGTTCTGATTTACAAAGGCTTTTCTCCTATTCTGTGTCTATAGGAAAAATGCTTAGCATATGACCCCCTTAGATTGAAAGTCCTATGGGACAAGGAGCTACAACTGTACCTGAATTGTTACTGACCTTGAGCATGGGTTTGGAAAAGAAAGTAATTAAATCCAAATCTTTTGTAAATATTTAGAATTATGACCGATGCATGATAGTAATTAGGGTTAAAATCTTGATGACTAGTGCTCCCTCTCACAAGTTTCAAACGAGTACTAATTCAACCCCTTTGTATTCTGAAAAATGAGAAAACATTTTCACTTTCTTTAAATATATTTTTCAGGAATACAAAGTCAGAAGTCAGCAAATAATACAGATTTTGTTAAATGCACAATTTCCATATTCAAATGAATACATACATTCATTGAATTGTGCAAATAGAAAAATATATTAGAGCAAAAAATGCTGAGTTAGATTGCACTTCAAGTAATTGCTAGAAGATTTGTTTATCTCACTTTTGAAAACTGAGCCCACTTTATGTACTACAGACTAAAAGAATCAGCTAAATAAGTATGTGTTCAATTCACTGAATTTGAGGCTAGAAAGGAGGCCATGGCGAATAGCTATTCAGGAAGACAGGCAAATGAAAAATAGCTTAAAAGGTGCATATGTGGTGATTTAATATTATGTACAGTATGTTTTAACTGTAAGCTGCTAAGGATGTTGGATTGTGAGACATAGAAATGTTTTAAAGTAAGTAAGTAAATGAATAAATAAATAAATAGTTTGAGTGCCCTGGGTCACTTGCCTAAAAGTTAGGGACTCTCAGCCCAGTCTAGTGACTCACTGGTATGCTGTGCATAGCTATGTAGAAAGTCTGGACTTGATTCCCAGATCAGGTTTTTCATTCGCTGGGCCAGCCAGGGATTGACATACCTAGAAACTCTCCAGGTTTGATCTGGAGACTCAGGGATTTCAGTGAAATCCCCAGGATGCCCTGGGAAATACATTTCTCCATCCAAAAGAACAAAAGGTGATAGAACCCCCAAGGGATGGAGTGATACTCATGTAGTACTCCCAAATGGGGATAATGTCTCGAATGCCCAGGTGGGTGCTCACCTCAGCACCAGTAGTTATCAGACAGTATGGTTCAATATAGCAGCCAGGATGAAGAAAAGACACACAAAGATTCACATTTTGAAATTCAGAACTACAGACATTGGTAAAATGGGAACGTATCTTGAGGAGGAACTGGAAGACTAGAAGGAAATGGGTGAAATGGAACAACAGTGGGCCAAAGTAAAAGGAACTATTACAAAAGCATCAAATCTGTATGTAAGAAAAGTGAGCACAAGTAAGAGGAAAAAGAAACCAAACCGGTTTTCAAAGGAGGTGGCTGAAATAATAAGGGGAAAAAAAAAGATCTGCATTCAAGAATCCCAAAAAGAGGAAAACAGGAAAGAATATCTGGTGAAGTTGAAGAAGTAAAGGAAGAAATTCAGGAAAACAAATGGTCAAGCGGAAGAAAGGATTGCCAAAGAGGTAAAGAGAGATGAAAAAACATTTTTCAGATATATAAGAGAAAGGAGGAAGGCCCAAAGTGGTATTTATTTATTGATCCATTTATTTATTTATTTTAAAACATTTTTTTGGCTGCTTATATTAAAAATAATCAATCTAAGTGGATCAAACCATAACATATAACAAAAAATTCACATTCAACATTTAGTACTTTTCATTAAAACAAATTATCACCTAAAAGCTTCTTTAAACAATAAAGACATCAACTTGTTTCCTAAAATGTTTCAAATCAGATATCATCTGCAACTCATTCCACAATTTAGGACCTATTAATGACAGAGCTCAATGCCTTGTAGCCTGTAGCCGAGCTTCCCCCATAGGTGGAAGCACTAAAAGTTGTTGAAAAGCAGATCTTAAACAGCGAGATGGCTGACAAAACTTAAACATTTTTGTTAAATAAGGAGATTAATTCCCTTTTAATGCTTTAAAAACCGTGACCAGAACTTTAAATTTTACCTGAAATAAAATAGGTAGCCGATGTAATTAATACAGCTGTGGGGTGAAATGCTCCTGTAATGGACTTTTTATAACTAAATGCGCTGCTGAATTCTGCAACAACTGCAGAACACGCAAGCGGTTTTGAGGTATACCCACATATAGAGAGTTACAATAGTCCACTAAGAGTAATATAAAGGCTTGAACTACTGTTCAAAATTCTGCCACATCTAAAATAGATCTTAAATGGAGGATCCAAGATTGCGACCTCAGTAGATGCTCATAGTTTGCTCCTGTCAGTGCCTTTTTTTGTTCTTTCCTCATGCCGCATTCTTCAAGAAAACGCCGAGCATGGGAGCATGAGTCTGTGACCGCTCCACTGGCTCATTTACCTTCAGGACAGATGGATGCCCACGTTGTCTGGGAGGCCAAAGCTTCAAGAGAAAGCTCGTGGCAGGTGTTCGGGAGGAAGTGGAACCTGCTGCCCTGTAAGAGTCACAAACAACTCTAACATAAAAATATAAGATCATGCCATACTGGGTCAAAGGGTCCAACAAGCTCAGCATTCTGTTTCCAACAGTGGCCAATCCAGGCTATAATAACATGGCAAGTACCCAAAAGCTAAGAGGGTCATTTTCCAACGATATCACATGTGAAAAGGGAGTCCGAAAGGGGAGGAGTTGGGGCGGCCTCGGGGTGGACTCCGTGACAACTTCGCTGGCAGCAATAAGGTAGGCCATGCTATCGCTGCTAGTAGCGCGCCCAATAGCACCACCTTTCACGGTAGTGCTATTGAGTGCGAAAGCCAGCAGCGAACTTAGAAAATCCAGGCCTAAGTCTAACTCATGCTACTGTTGCTAGTAATAGCAGTGGCTATTTTCTAAGTCAACTTAATTAATAGCAGGTAATGGGCTTCTCCTCCAAGAACTTATCCAATCCATTTTTAAACCCAGCTACACTAACTGTACTAACCACATCTCCTGGCAACAAATTCCAGAGTTTAATTGTGCATTGCGTGAAAAAGAACTTTCTCTGATTAGTTTTAAATGTGCCATATGCTAACTTCTTGGAGTGCCCCCTAGTCCTACTATTATCTGAAAGAGTAAATAAACAATTCACATTTACCCGTTCTAGACCTCTAATGATTTTAAACACCTCTATCATATTCCTCCTCAGCTGTCTCTTCTCCAAGCTGAACAGTCCTAACCTCTTTAGTCTTTCCTCATAGGGGAGCTGTTCCATCCCCTTTATCATTTTGGTCTCCCTTCTCTGGACCTTTTCCATTGCAACTATATCTTTTTTAGAGATGTGCAGCCAAAACGTTTTCGTTGCGTACGTGATATGTATTCGTGGGGGGTCAATTCCGTTTCATGCGGAAGTATGGAGAATTCCATAAGTTGTCGATCTGTAAATACGTTACTACGGTGAGTTAAATTATTGTCCCAGCTAAAATTAAAATTAACTACAAACCCCCACCCTCATGACCCCCCCCCCCAAGATGTACCAAAACTCCCCGGTGGTCCAGCAGGGAGTCAGGAAGCCATCGCTGCACTCGTTTGCCGGTTTCATCACGGCGCCGATAGCCTGTGTCACAGGGGCTACCGGTGCCATTGGTCAGTCCCTGTCACATGGTCACCGGCGCCATCTTGTGCTCCTACCATGTGACAGGGGCTGAGCAATGGCACCAGTAGCCCCTGTGACATAGTATGGGCAAAGGATATCAGCGCCATTTTGAGTATTGGCATCGGATGGCCATTTTGAGTATTGGCATCGGACGGCCGGTGTACAAGGAGGTCGCTCCCGGACCCCCGCTGGACTTTTGGCAAGTCTTGTGGGGGTCAGGAGGCCCCCCCCCCCAAGCTGGCCAAAAGTCCCTGTGGGTCCAAGGGGGTCCCGGAGCGACCTGCCGTCGGATGCCAGGACTCAAAATGGCGCCGATAGCCTTTGACCATACTATGTCACAGGAGCTACCGGTGCCATTGGTCAGCCCCTGTCATGGTAGGAGCACAAGATGGCGCCGGTGACCATGTGACAGGGGCTGACCAATGGCACCGGTAGCCCCTGTGACACAGGCTATCGGCGCCATGATCAAACCAGCACCGAGGTGTGAGAGTGCAAGGAATGGCTCCCGGACTCCCCGCTGGACCACCAGGGAGTTTTGGTAAGTCTTGGGGGGGTCAGGAGGGTGGGGGGTTTAAATTTTTATTTAGGAGGCCGAACAAAACAGAAATCTGTTTAATACATAGGGAGTCGCGATGCGTTTCGCCTCCCCACATATTTAACAGATAGCAAAAAATAAGTTGCGGATTACAAATACGTGGAAAACAGATGCACACCTCTAACCTTTTTTGAGATGCGGGACCAGAATTATACACAGTATTCAACGTGTGGTTTCACCATGGAGCGATACAGAGGCATTATGACATTTTCCGTTTTATTCACGATTCCCTTTCTAATAATTCCCAACATTCTGTTTGCTTTTTTGACTGCCACAGCACACTGTACCGACAATTTCAATGTGTTATCCAGTATGATGCCTAGATCTCTTTCTTGGGTGGTAGCTCCTAAAATGGAACCTAACATTGTTTAACTATAGCATGGGTTATTTTTCCCTATATGCATCACCTTGCACTTATCCACATTAAATTTCATCTTCCATTTGGATGCTGAATTTTCCAGTCTCACAAGGTCTTCCTGCAATTTATCACAATCCGCTTGTGATTTAACTACTCTGAATAATTTTGTATCATCTGCAAATTTGATTACCTCACTCATTGTATTCCTTTCCAGATCATTTATTAATATATTGAAAAGCACAGGTCCTGGTACAGATCCCTGAGGCACTCTACTGCCCACTCCTTTCCACTGAGAAAATTGTCCATTTAATCCTACTCTCTGTTTCCTGTCTTTTAGCCAGTTTGTAATCCACGAAAGGATATCACCACCTATTCCATGAGCTTTTACTTTTCCTAGAAGCCTCTCAAGAGGAAATTTGTCAAATGCCTTCTGAAAATTCCAAATACACTACATCTACCGGTTGAACCTTATCTGCATGTTTATTAACTCCTTCAAAACAGTGAAGCAGATTTGTGAGGCAAGACTTTGTTTCATTAAACCATGTCTTTCTATATGTTCTGTGATTTTGATCTTTAGAACACGTTCCACTATTTGTCCTGGCACTGAAGTCAGGCTAACTAGTCTGTAGTTTCCCAGATCATCCCTGGAGCCCTTTTTAAATATTGGGGTTACATTAGTCACCCTCCAATTTTCAGGTACAATGGATGATTTTAATGATAGCTTACAAATGTTTACTAATAGATCTGAAATTTCATTTTTCAGTTCCTTCAGAACCCTGGGGTTTATACTATCCGGTCCAGGTGATTTACTACTCTTCAGTTTGTCAATCAGGCCTATCACATCTTCTTTGTTCTCCGTGATTTGGTTCAGTCCATCTGAATCATTATCCATGAAAACCTTCTCCGGAACGGGTATCTCCCCAACATCCTCTTCAGAAAAACACAGAAGCAAAGAAATTGTTTAATCTTTCTGCGATGGCCTTATGTTCTCTAAGTGCCCCTTTAACCCCTCGATCATCTAACAGTCCAACTGACTCTCTCGCAGGCTTTCTGCTTCGGATATATTTTTTTAAAGTTTTTACTGTGATTTTTTGCCTCTACAGCCAACTTCTTTTCAAATTCTCTCTTTCTCTTATCAATGTCTTACATTTAACTTGCCAACACTTATGCTTTCTCCTATTTTCCTCTGTTGGATCTTTCTTCCAATTTTTGAATGAAGATCTTTTGGCTAAAATAGCCTCTTTCACCTCACCTTTTAACCATGCCGGTAATCATTTTCCCTTCCTTCCACCTTTCTTAATGTGTGGAATACATCTGGACTCTGCTTCTAGGATGGTATATTTTAACAATGTCCCACCACCATTACCTCTCTCACCAAATCCTGTGCTCCACTGAGAATTAGATCTAAAATTGCTCTTTCTCTCATCGGTTCCTGAACCAATTGCTCCATAAAACTGTCATTTATTCCATCCATGAACTCTATCTCTCTAGCATGTCCCAATGATCCCCCGGAGGATCAAAGGGCTCCGGAAAACCCAGCAGAGGCCCATTTCTCCTGCCAGCCCCATGATCCTCTCTTCAGGGAGAAGGGGGATGACTCCATCGCGAGTCTGGAGAGCAAGAGTGCTCTGGGATATTTACCAGAGCCAACTGGAGCCTCTACTTGTTCCAGGGAGTCTACAGATCATGCAGTTTTGCACCAGCTACAGCAGGAGGAAATGGATATTCCCTCAGTTTTGAAAAAAGACCTGGTAAGGCCTAGAATGATCTCTTTAGATACAATATGGGACAGTATTCAAACTTTAAATGAAAATATTTTCCAACAATTAAGACCAGTTGTGGAAGTCATTAAAAACATGGATCAGAGATTAAAAATAGTAGAACAATCCATGACTGAAAATAAAGCATCCTGTTTTTTCCTGAGAGAAGCGGTTAAGGAATCTTCTAATTTAACCCAAAATGTTATTAGAAAAAACCAGATAATTTCTAACAAGATGGACCTTGTTGAAAATCAGGGGGAAGAACTTAAGGTTTATAAATTTTCCAAAAGATCTTCTGACTCCACCTAAACATATGTGGAAAAAATAGCTTACACAAATATTGAAAATACCTGAGCAAGCTTTGCCACTAGTCTCCAGAGTGTACTACATTCCCCCCTTTAAAAAGGACTCTCCCTCTCAAAAAGAATTTCAGGTTTTAACTCCGGGTATTCCTGACTTGGACATCACTAACATTCTGGAAACATCTCAAAGGGATCAAGTTAAACCTTCCACCTAATAGTTTCCTTCTTATTAGAATCTGATAAGGAATGAATCTTGAGGATGTTCTTCCGACATCAAACAGAGACTTTTCTGGATATGAAAATCAGTGCCTTCCCAGATCTTGCAAGATCTACTCAGTTGAAGAGGAGACAATTTGTTCAATTGAGGCCCCAAGTATTACAACTGGGAGCCCTTTTCCTACTAAAATATCTATGCAAATGCATGGTTATTTATATTTATTTACCATTTTTATAGACCGACATTCATTTGGAACAACATATCGGTTTACATAGAACATTAATGTAGCATAACATAACTTTACAAGGAACAGAGATTAGAATATATGATATTTGTCTCTGGAGGGCTACCTCCAGAGACCAGCCCTGGCTGCTGGTTCTCTGACACTTATAATAACCAGTAGGAAGTATAGTATGTAACTGAGCCTTGAAATCCATATTAGAATAAAAAATAACCCTTCTTCTTCTTCACCTGATATACAAAGGGGATTAATTCCCCATGAGTACAATAGCTGTAAATCTTTGGCTTGGCTTTCTGGAAATCCATAAATCTTTGGATTTTGAAAAATCAATCCCCAACTACCATCAAACATTGAAAAATCTGAGAAAAGAGAAAACGTAATCACCTGAACTAGGAAAATACAGTTAGACATCATCAGCATAGCATCTGAAGAAAATATCAAAAGAGCTCAATAGTGAACACAGCAAAAACAAATAAATATTAAAAAGAGTAGGCAACAGAATAGACCCCTGGGGCACTCCTACCAAAGATTCAAACCAATCAGATGTCTTATAACTAAAATTCACTTGTTGCTGCCTAGATTCTAAAAAAGATTGGAACCACAAATATACCTTCTCCCCAATACCTAAATCCTTCAGCCAATCCATTAATAAAAGATGACTACCCGAGTCAAAAGCTGATGAAATATCTAAGTAAATTACAACTACACCAATCTTCTGCAATAGTCATTAATTGCGACCAGAGCTGCCTCAGTACTTTGATGCTGTCTAAACAACCAAACCTACACTGATTCTCATGAAGGATGTTTTTCTTATCCAAAAAAATCTTTCAGTTGTTTAAAAACTGCTCTAAAACCTTACCTAATGAAAGGGCCGATGCAATAAATTTTGCGGAATGCAGGTGCTGACTTTTCATTTAATCTCACAACTATCAATTCCTATAACAGTATTCCACATCTGAAGCACTTGTATCCTAGCCAGTGTACTATCTGATTTAAATATACAGCGATCTGAAAACTCTTGGGCTGAAAACCCAAGATTAAATTTGAAAGAGACAAGGAGTAATATGTTGAGAAAGATGAAGAAGCAGAAATATTAAACAAATACTTCAGATCAGTGTTCACTAAAGAAAATCCTGGATAAGGACTATTGCTGGTTGAAAGGAGTATGGATGGGAGAGGGGTACATGCAATTCCATTTACAGAAGAGAATGCATGGGAAGAACTAGTAAAACCGAAACTGGACAAGGCGATGGGACCAGATGAGGTACATCCCAGGATACCAAGGGAGCTCAGGGATATGCTGGTGAGTCTGCTGAAAGACCTGTTCAATAGATCCCACAAGATTGATGAAGAGATTTTATGGTCCCTCTTCTTGAAGGTGGTAGCAAAGAAGAAGCTGGAAACTACAGGCCGGTTAGCCTAACTCTAATGGTGGGAAAAGTAATGGCGACTTTGCTGAAGGAAAGGATAATGAGCCATCTACAATCCGGTGGGTTTCTGGAGATGAGGCAACATGATTTCACCAGAAAAGGTCATGTCAAACCAATCTGATTGATTTTTTTGATTGAGTGATTAAAGAATTAGATCAAGGATGAGCACTGAATGTCATTTACTTGGATTTCAGCAAAGCTTTTGATTCGGTACCAGCATAGGAGGTTCATGAATAAAATGAGAAGCTTGGGAGTGAGTGCCAAATTGATGGCTTAGATTACAAATTGGTTGACTGACAGGAGACTAGGGATGTGCATTCATCTTCAACATATTGGCAATCCGCAATGTATACGTCCCTATTTGTTGTATTTGTGAGTTCGTGAAACGGATCACGATCCCCCACGAATACAAACATATCATACGTTTCATTCTTTTGGCTCGCAGTGATTTCTTAGCAGTCATTTGAAATAAGAGAAGGCCATTGGGGGAGTATCCATAGCAAAAACCAGCCCTTTCCTGTGAGTCATAAGTGACTTCACAGCCTTGTCATAGAGTGGATCAGACAGGTTGGCAAGGAGACCAGAATGCAACCTATCAGAGCTAAGCATTTCTCTAATGCGGCCAATCGCCGCTCTCACTCAATGCTCTGCAACGCTATTCCTGATGACACAGGACTATTTATTCGGTAAGCACACAGCATGACACGCACTTTCTTGGCGGGGATGGTGTGGGAGGTGGCTGAACGTCTCAAATCTGTAATCAATTGCTAGCTACTGTGATAGAATTTTCCATTGGAAAAGATATTTGTTCGATTTGGCTGCAGTGCTGCCGCTAGCTAGCCATACTATTTTTTTACCGCACTTTGTTTTATTGATCTGGCATAGCAGTGCTCTTTTAAGCCAAGAAGGCAAGGCATTGCCTGCTCGTGGGGGTCTGTGGGCAGTTTTCCAGACTCATCTATATTGGTACAGCAGTGCTATTTTAAGCCAAGGAGGCACTGCCTCGTGGGGGTCTGTGGGCAGTTTTCCAGACTCACCTATATTGGGACAGCAATGCTATTTTAAGCCAAATCCCCAGTAGGCCTCTTTTGTAGTTACCACTTTGTTGTGTGCACATACATTACATTAGTGCACATCAAGGCACTGTGCCTGTGTTCCTGTGGGCAGCCAGTTTTGCAGACTCACGTATATTGGGAGAGCGCTGATCTCTGAAGCCAAATCCCCAGTTGGCCTTTTTTGTAGTTACAAGCTTGGTGTGTGCACACACATTACATTAATGCACATCAAGGCACTATGCCTGTGGGCAGGCAGTTTAGCAGACTCACGTATATTGGTACAGCAGTGGTCTGTGAAGCCAAATCCCCAGTTGGCCTCTTTTGTAGTTACAAGCTTGGTGTGTGCACACACATTACATTAATGCACATCAAGGCACTATGCCTGTGGGCAGGTAGTTTAGCAGACTCACGTATATTGGTACAGCGGTGGTCTGTGAAGCCAAATCCCCAGTGGGCCTCTTTTGGAAATTATTCTTCTAATTGAAATCCCTAGTAGGCAGTGACATTAAATCCATAATGTCAGGGAAAGCTAGACGTGGTCGAGTGATTGGGACTGGGAGAGGAGACACCTCAAAAGGGAGTGCCAATCCCCCATTAAAGTTAAAAAAGGGACCTGTTCCAATCTAAAATCTCTGGAGGGGCAGGCAGTTCCATCCGGAAAAAAATGAAATCTAATGATGATGCATCACCACCACCTGTTTCTGACCCTGTACTTTTGGAGGTGAGGGAAGGGGAGGCTGAGTCATGCAAGACAAAATGGTGACACCCAAAAGCAGCAGTGCAACAGCAGTCTCAACTTAGCATTGACAATGTAGCTCAGGCACTGTTTCCTTCTGATTCTGATGAAGAATTATCTTGTGTGGGATTCTTATCAGAAATGGAAGAAATAATAGCTGATGAAGGTTTAGGAGGATTCGTTAGTCCTTCAATGCTGCAGGGGAGAGATGAAACTGATGATGAGGAGGAGAAAGAGCAGTCACTGCAGGCACAGAGTATGACTGATGCCCCTGGCATTGCTTCTCAGGGAGCACCCACTATTTCAGCTCCAGTGCCAGCATCCACCCCGAAGGCTATAGAGAAGGGATCACGAAAGACATTTGCGATCTGGAGCCACTTTAAAGTGACGGAGGACCCGCATTTTGCTCAGTGTAATTACTGTGGCAGGGCTATTAGCAGAGGCAAGTAAATAGGCCATCTATCTAATTTTGGCATGACGCATCATATGAAGAGGCAACACCCAACAACAGTACTGCTATCTTGGAATGGTGGCAGTACATGTCAAGGGACCCCTTTTTCTAGGCAGCGTAAAGTGGTTGAAAAGGAGCAGAGTCACCCCATGCCCTCAGCCCCTTCTAGCAGTCAGGTGGCAGGCCAGGAGCCCCCTGCCATGTGGCAGAAGCGACAACCTACCATGGAGGAAATGGGGTGGCGTGCGGTAACACTATCCCAGGGTAGGAGGCAGTTAGCCTCAAAAGTTGTAACCAGGAGCATTGGGGAAATGATTGCCCATAATGACCAGCCCTTGCAAATAGTGGAGAATGTGGGTTTCAAGCATTTTCTGAAGGTTATAGTTCCAAATTACAAAGTTCCCTCCAGAACCACATTTAGCAGAAAGGTCATCCCCAGCCTGTACAAGCAATGTTGCAGTCGCATCCAAGTGCTGCTAGCTAAGGCAGAGGGGAGTGTGCATTTCACCTGCAATATCTGGACTGCCATGAATGCTGCACACTCTTTCCTTTCCCTGACAGCACACTGGTGGGACCTGGCTGAGGCAGGGGCAGCCAGCAGCTCTATTAGTGAACAAGTATCAGGGTGGAGTTGGGCTTTACTGCATACCCACCTGATGGACCAGGCCCATACCGCTGCCAGACAGATGCTGGAGGGCTGGCATCTACACCAGCGAGACAGGAATCCTCAGGCAGGGTTCTTTGTCCCAGACAATGGTGCAAACATGGTAAAGGCAGTAACCGAGGGAGCTTTCAGAACATCCGATGTTTTGCACACACTCTGCACCTGGTAGTGAAGTCAGCTCTGGGGTTGGAATCCAAGCACCAAGAGAATGAATACTTGCAGAACTTAATACACAAGTGCAAGTACATAGCAGGGCACTTCCACAGAAGTGTGAAGGCAGGGCAGGTTCTCCGACAAAAGCAGACTGATTTGGACATGCCTCACAAGTGTTTCATTCAAGACATTGCCACCCGGTGGAATTCCACCTATATGATTCTGCAGAGATTAGTGGAGCTGCAGACACCCCTTCACGAACTTTCTGGTTCAATGGACATAGGTGTGCAGAATCCCCTAGGGCATCATGGTTGGTTAGTCATGAGTCAGCTGGTAAAAATCCTGCAGCCCTTCAGAGATGTCACAGAGGAGCTGAGTTCCAGATGTGCCACCTTGGCTGACATCATCCCTATAGTTAATTTCCTGGATGAAACTTTGGAGGGCTTTAAACAGGAAGAGGGAATGACAGCTGAGGTGCTGCACTGTCTGGATATTTTACAGCAACAGGTGCAAGAGAGATTAAGGCCTTTAAAAGAAGAGCACACATACATGCTCGCACAGTCTATGATCCCCGTGTGAAAGGGAAACTCGCCCTACAGTCCAATTGTCTCTCATTTGTGAAGGACGCACTGTTAGCAAAGGTCCGTGATCAGGAGTGCCATAGGCAGAGACAGATTAGGCATGATGCAGAGGAGGAAACAGCGGCGGGCACTTCAGAGAGTTGTGCTAGCCCAAGCATGAGCAGCACTCTGTCAGCGACAGCTAATACCTCCTCCTCCTCCTCCACTTCAGTACGCCAAAAGCATATTGCCCATAAAGATTCATCTTTTGTGTTATGGGCTAGAAAGATAGCAGCTGGCATGAGTAGGGATGTGAATCGTGTGCCATATCGTCTTAACGATTGAAATCGTGTGGCAGGAGAAGAAAATCGTGTTAGGCAGGATTATTTTGTTGAAAAACCGTTAAAAATCGTTTTTTCCGATTAGTGCGCACTAACGGGAGTTAGTGCCCACTAACAGAAATTGATACAATTTGAAACTTTTCAGGTCAGTTAAGGTCAGTTTAGGAATGAATATGTATTCCTATTGGCTGCCCTCTTATTTATTCATGTTACCAAGGTTCCCACTGACAGTATATGGGGGATGGGAAATGGAAACAGTTGGTAGCTTGACAAAAAAAGTAATGTGATCAGTCAATGTGACTAGAACTTGTGCCCTAACCCTGATACCAGGGGTGTTGTGATCTTCCTGCACACAGTGCCCTAACCCTGGCACCAGGGGTGTTGTGATCTTCATGCACACAGTGCCCTATCCCTACTAATACCAGGAGTGTTGTGATCTTCCTGCACACAGTGCCCTAACCCTGGCACCAGGGGTGTTGTGATCTTCCTGCACACAGTGCCCTAACCCTGGCACCAGGGGTGTTGTGATCTTCATGCACACAGTGCCCTATCCCTATTAATACCAGGAGTGTTGTGATCTTCCTGCACACAGTGCCCTAACCCTGGCACCAGGGGTGTTGTGATCTTCATGCACACAGTGCCCTATCCCTACTAATACCAGGAGTGTTGTGATCTTCCTGCACACAGTGCCCTAACCCTGGCACCAGGGGTGTTGTGATCTTCCTGCACACAGTGCCCTAACCCTGGCACCAGGGGTGTTGTGATCTTCATGCACACAGTGCCCTATCCCTATTAATACCAGGAGTGTTGTGATCTTCCTGCACACAGTGCCCTAACCCTGGCACCAGGGGTGTTGTGATCTTCATGCACACAGTGCCCTATCCCTATTAATACCAGGAGTGTTGTGATCTTCCTGCACACAGTGCCCTAACCCTGGCACCAGGGGTGTTGTGATCTTCCTGCACACAGTGCCCTATCCCTATTAATACCAGGAGTGTTGTGATCTTCCTGCACACAGTGCCCTAACCCTGATACCAGGGGTGTTGTGATCTTCCTGCATGCAGTGCCCTATCCCGCCTGCATTACTAGTGAGAAGCTGGCTTTACAGACAGGGGGGAGCTTCCTGACCCTCACTCCTCCCCTCCCCATGTCCCAGCCAGTGAATGGTGTGTGGGTGAGGGGGGGGGAGGATGGTGAAGGGTGAGACAGCTCCTTCCCTGCATTACTAGTGAGAGGCTGGCTTCACAGACAGGAGGGAGGTGCCTGACCCTCACTCCTCCCCTCCCCATGTCCCAGCCAGTGAATGGTGTGTGGGTGAGGGGGGGGGGAGGATGGTGAAGGGTGAGACAGCTCCTTCCCTGCATTACTAGTGAGAGGCTGGCTTCACAGACAGGAGGGAGCTGCCTGACCCTCACTCCTCCCCTCCCCATGTCCCAGCCAGCGAATGGTGTGTGGGTGAGGGGGGGAGGATGGTGAAGGGTGAGACAGCTCCTTCCCTGCATTACTAGTGAGAGGCTGGCTTCACAGACAGGGGGGAGCTGCCTGACCCTCATTCCTCCCCTCCCCATGTCCCAGCCAGTGAATGGTGTGTGGGTGAGGGGGGGGGGAGGATGGTGAAGGGTGAGACAGCTCCTTCCCTGCATTACTAGTGAGAGGCTGGCTTCACAGACAGGAGGGAGCTGCTTGACCCTCACTCCTCCCCTCCCCATGTCCCAGCCAGTGAATGGTGTGTGGGTGAGGGGGGGGAGGAGGATGGTGAAGGGTGAGACAACTCCTTCCCTGCATTACTAGTGAGAGGCTGGCTTCACAGACAGGGGGGAGCTGCCTGACCCTCACTCCTCCCCTCCCCATGTCCCAGCCAGTGAATGGTGTGTGGGTGAGGGGGGGGAGGATGGTGAAGGGTGAGACAGCTCCTTCCCTGCATTACTAGTGAGAGGCTGGCTTCACAGACAGGGGGGAGCTTCCTGACAAAAATAACAAAAATAATAAACAAACAAGTTCTAGTCACATGAGTGATGATCATCACGTTACTTTTTTTGTCAAGCTTCCAACTGTTTCCATTTCACATCCCCCCAACCATTACCTCAGTGGGAACCTTGGTAACATCAATAGATAAGAGCACAGCCAGCCAATAGGAATCCATATTCATTCCTAAGTGACCTTTACTGACCTGGGAAGTGTCAACACTTTGTTTCATTTTCTGTTGGTGTTCGTGAGTTTCCAGTTCCATTTCCCATCCCCCCAACCATCACCTCAGTGGGAACCTTGGTAACATCAATAGATAAGAGGGTAGCCAGCCAATAGGAACACATATTCATTCCTAACTGACCTTTACTGACCTGGAAAGTGTCAATTTGTATCATTTTCTGTTAGTGCGCACTAACGGGAGTTAGTGCGCACTAACGGGAGTTAGTGCGCACTAACACGATTTAACGATTTTTAACGATAAATCGTTAGAATTTCTATTGTATTGTGTTCTATAATGATTTAAGACGATATTAACATTATCGGACGATAATTTTAATCGTTGAAAAACGATTCACATCCCTAGGCATGAGTGATTCTCAGCCCACCCAAGCAAAGGAGACACCAACACAACTGTCAGTGACACAGTATCTCTCAAAGCCCACAGAGGACATGCAGACAGATCAGCTGGCATATTGGGCACACAAGTCCACTGTCTGGCCACACCTAGCCAAAGTGGATCAGCGATATCTGTCATGTCCACCAACTAGTGTGCCCAATGAACGTGTATTTTCAATGACAGGGAAGCCCTCACTGCTCAAGGCTGGCACCAGAGTTGATGGAAATGCTAGTGTTTTTGAAAATAAACCTGCCTTTGCTTGGGTTTCCAAATTTTCCCTGTGAATGTCAAGATGAATAAGATTCTGTACGTGTCCATCCAATGTCCAGGCCGTAAGTCCCTACAAGGGCCTGACCTCAAACGCTGTGCCTGTCTGAGTTTAGTTCTGGAATTTCTAATTTCAGTTTCATGTATTTGTGCATCACTTCTTTCCAGAATATTCTTTTCCTGTTTTGCAACATTTGGAATGTAATAACATAAAAATCTGACTTCAGATGTTTGGAGCTTGCATAGTTCATATGCTCAATAGTTCTCCTGACCTTCATAATATGGGCCATGTTCCCGAAATCTTTCCTAGGTGCCAACAGTAATGTTTCTAGTACTATAGAAACTGGTGGTTGCACTCTAGTTCATCCTCTGTCTTCCCATAGTTTACAGAGGCACTGTGTAAACCAAAAAGTCAACATAGGTTGATATTGTGGATTTGGACTTGAGTAGCGGTTTTCTTATTTCTGAAAGCTCTTCATGTTCCTTTGTCATCAGCTGAAGTGCATAAGTACAGTTAATAGCTTGTGCGTATTTACAAATACTCTCCAGCTCAGTTCATGCTTCACAAATGGCAGTCTCTATTTCTCTAAAAGCATCCTCTGCTGAATTATCTTTCAGAAATGAAAAAGATGCCATTTTCTTCTGGCAGTGAACCAGTTCAAGAAGAAGAGACAGGTCAAACCACAACATACCTGCACAAAGGAAATCCTCTAATGCTGTGCCTGTCTGTCCAGGATTTATGTCTCTATGAGGGTTTGACCTCGAATGCTGTGCCTGTCCATCCAGGCCTTATGTCCCTAAAAGGGCTTGACCTCTAACGCTGTGCCTGACCATCCAGGAGCCCTTTCCTGCTCAAAGGAAAGGGAACTTTCCCTGGGGCCAGCCTGTCTTGCCCCTATGAAAACCACAGGGACCTGACTACCTCAGCTCTGCCAGCCTGTATTTCCCCTATCAAAACCACAGGGACCAGACTACCTCTGCTCTGCCAGCCTGTCTTGCCCCTTTCAACTTTCTGCCACTCTGCCTTGCTTCCATACACCTGATGACTCACTCAACTCCTTGTGGTGTTCTTGCCACTATCATGGTTCCTCAGTGTGTTGGTGCTAGTCTTTCTGCTTGCTATGTTCCCCCTTCATTATGCTGTAGGATGTTGATGCCACTTGTCTTGCCACTTTGCCTGTTGTGCTGCCTTTGAGGGTTCATGCATCTGTTATTGATGCTCTCTTTTGAAGCTGTGGTATGTTTTTGACCCTCTCGCTGCTGCTTTGCACCTCTGTTAAAGTACTCTTGCCAGTCCTGGTACCCCTTTGCCCCTTTAAAGTACGTTAGGCTATTCGTGATACTTTTGTGCCACTTTGCCACAGTCTAAGTACCTTGGAGCTCTTTTCTCATTCTGATGATAACTCCCCAGAAGTTTCATCAGAATTGATAAGAAATCTCCAATTCTGCAGCCAAAAATAGGCTGCAAATACTTCCCCCATTGACTTTAATAGGAAATCGGAAAGTGAATAAAACGTATCAACGAATTGGTTTTCCCCCGTATGAAATGAATGCAACAACTTTGGGTCTCGGCAAAACGAATACAGAATAGCAACAATTTTTTTTCCTTTTGCACGTCCCTACAGGAGACAGCATGTAATGGTAAATGGAACTTACTCTGAAGCAAGAACAATGTTAAATAGAGAGCCTTAATGATCAATTTTGGGACTGATTCTACTCAATATTTTTGTGAACGAAATTGTGAAAGGGTTGAAGAAAAAATCTGCTTTTTGAGAATGATACCAAGATCTGCAACAAAAAAGACACACCTAAAGAAGTGGAGAGAATGAAGAGTGATTTAAAAAAGCTTGAAGAGTAATAAAAGTTGGGTAGCTGGGATTCAATGCCAAGAATTGCAGAGTCATACATTTAGGGTACAGTAATCCAAAAGAGCTATGGAGTAGATTTTTTAAAAAAGCGTGTTCACTTACTTTTGTTGGCGCATCAGGCGCAAACAAACGTACGCTGGATTTTATAAGATACGCATGTAGCTGTGCGTATCTTATAAAATCCTGGATTGGCGCGCGCAAGGCTGCCGATTTTGGGCAGCCGGCGCGCGCCGAGCCGCACAGCCTGCCTCGGAGGGAACTTTCTTTCACCCTCCCCTCACCTTCCCCTCCCTTCCCCTACCTAACCCAGCCCCCAGGCCCTATCTAAACCCCCCCCCCCCTACCTTTATCCATGGATCTACGCCTCCCGGAGGGAGACGTAAATCCATGCGCGCCAGCGGGCTGCTGGCGCGCCGAGACCCAACCCAGGGGCGGTTCCGGAGGGCGCGGCCATGCCCTCGGAATGCCCCGGGCCAAAACCACGCCCCCAGGCCCGCCCCCGAAACGCCGCGTCTGCCCCCAAAACGCCGCGTCGTTCGGCCCTGCCCCCCGACACGCCCCCTTCAGAAAACCCCGGGACCTACGCGCGTCCCGGGGCTCTGCACGCGCTGCGGCCTATGGAAAATAGGCGTGCCAGCGTGCAAGGCCCTGTTCGCGTAAATCTGGGCGGATTTACGTGAGCAGGGCTTTTAAAATCCGCCCGTATATGTGATGGGGGAGTCAAGATGGCAGCATGCTAGAGAATGTGTTTATCTGCTGAGCCCTTCCTTGCTTTACATTTTGTTTGATTCTTCTACGATGTCTTCTAAGTACAAGGGTAGAGTATGGGTTTTTCCTCTTGACACTCTTACCCTTCGGCCCAGCAGTTAATAATGGCTCACACATCGCTGCCAACTGCACCTTTAGGAGTTGAGGATCCCAATGTCTCACATGGTGAAAGAGCACTGTGGCCTGCTCTGAAGGAAGCATCCCTGAGCCTGTTAGACCATCAACCACTGCCAACACAGAAGCATAACTCAGCTTGCAGCCCTGCGGAGCAACCGCAATGGAAGGGTCTAGAGCGATGTCAGCATCAGAGCAGCAGGATTTGGTTGTGCTACCGGAAGATGGAGGACGAGAGCGTATGCTTCTTTGTCTCTCCCCTTAAGCTCTTTGGACTCCGGAGATTTAAGAATTGCTGTGGATATGTCATTCTTGGAATTTCCCTCAGAAGAGCAGCAGATTTCTCAAGGTGAGTACTTTGAAGTTCCCTTAAGGCCAGCGGTTGTGAAACTAGATTCCCTCTGAGAATTAACAGTAGGTTTTGCAAAGTCCTTAAATACATGTTCTTCAAAAATTGATGCTTTATCATCCAGATTTGACCATTTGGTTGATAAGTATGGTGGCCAATTGTTCACTTTGAATACAAAGGTTGCAGCTATTGAAACCAAAATTAAGGATATTCAGTCTTTCAATTCTGACTGTAAAGGATCGCAACATGCTTTCTAGGCAGATAGAATATCTTGAGAACAACATGATTCACTTAAATTTACTTTTTTAAACATTTCCTAAGGTTATGGGGGAAATTCCAAATGTTACCTTAAAAAATATTTTTGGGAGGTTCTAAAATTTCAATTTGACCAATTGCCTTCTATTAATAGCTTGTAATTTTTACCTGGGAATAATTCTGCTACATCACAACAAGTTTCAAATGTTTGGTCTTTTTCTGAAATGCATACTTTACAAACTTTCTTGAAAATTCTACCTCTGAAATTATAGAACATTCTACTTTGTTTCTTTTACAAAAGTATTTCAAAAATCTGTTTTCTTTGTTTTATGGTCAGACTATATAGATTTTCCCAGATTTAACACATATGATTCAGGAAAGAAAGAAGGGCTTTCATGTTTTAGACAGGAAGCTATCTGTTTAGGTTGTTCTATCACTTTTCACTACCCGTGTAAATCATCATCAAATATAATAATAACTGTTTCATCTTTTTTTCCCCTGAACAATTGAAAGTGTTTTTAGACTCTAGAAGACTTTTAACTTCATCTCCAGTATCCAATTAATTATCATGGGTTTAAGTTAATTTTGTAGTTCACAACATGCTAAACTTGTTACTATAAAGTTTTCTTATTGTCTCTTTGATTTTTATTCACTCTCTTCATTGGATATAAGACTTAGTTTATGAATGTTAGTATTTCTTTTCCTATTAGCTATTTTTAAATTATCCTTTTTTGTATGATCGTATACAAATGTCCATGTATTTCCTAGCAAAGTTCTAATAATTTGTCAAAATATTGTAAACATTTTTTAAATAAAACATTTTTTATAAAGACTAATGTGCATGGACCAGGAGAAGGACCTTGGGGTTATAGTGTCTGGTAACCAGAAGGCAACAAAGCAATGTGACAAGGAGGTAGCTAAAGCCAGAGAGATGCTGGGCTACATAGAGACAGGAATAATCAGCAGGTAAAAGGAGGTGATAATACCCTTGTACAAGTCTTTGGTGAGGCCTCACGTGGAGTACTGTGTTCAGTTCTGGGTGCCGTATCTCAAAAAGGATAGAGACAGGATGGAAGCAGTCCAGAGGAAGGTGAAGTCCTATGAGAAGAGGCTGAATGATCTAAATATGTATACCCTAGAGGAGAAGAGGTGCAGGGGAGATATGCTACAGACTTTCACATACCTGAAATGTATTAATGATGCACAAACATCAAACATTTTCCATTGGAAAGGAAACTGTATTAGAGATGTGGCTGGGGGGGAGGGAATCGGATCGTCGCGGTTTTGTTTTTTAAAATATCATGTAAATCGTAAATCGGGGGAGGGCGGGAAAACCGGCACACTAAAACAACCCTAAAACCCACTCCGATCATTTAAAATAAATCCCCCACCCTCCCGAACCCCCCCAAAATGTCTTAAATTACCTGGGGTCCAGTGGGGGGGTCCCGGTGTGATCTTCCACTCTCGGGCCACGAGTGCAGGAGGTCGTTCCCGGACCCCCGCTGGACTTTTGGCAAGTCTTGTGGGGGTCTGGAGGCCTCCCCAAGCTGGCCAAAAGTCCCTGGGGGTCCAGCGGGGGTCCGGGAGCGAACTCCTACACTCGTGACATCGGGGGACAGGAACCAAAATGGCGCCGGCGCTACCTTTGCCCTGTCATATGACAGGGCAAAGGTAGCGCCGGCGCCATTTCTATCAACGCACCCGTGGCCCGAGAGTGGAAGATCACACCGGGACCCCCCACTGGACCCCAGGTAATTTAAGACATTTTGGGGGGGTTCGGGAGGGTGGGGGATTTATTTTAAACGGTCGGGGTGGGTTTTAGGGTTGTTTTAGTGTGCCGGTTTTCCCGCCCTCCCCCTTCCCCTCCCCCTTCCCCTGATTTACGATTTTTGACGATAAATCGGGGGAATTCCTATTACATATCGCCTCTAACGATTTTTGACGATTTAAAATATATCGGACGATATTTTAAATCGTCAAAAAACGATTCACATCCCTAAACTGTATAACTAGGGCTCACAATATGAAACTCCAGGGGGGATGACTCAGAACCAACATCAGAAATTATATTTTCAGAGAGAGGGTGGTGGATGCTTGGAATGCAGTAATGGAAATCAAGTGGCATGGGACAAACATCCCTAGAAATTAGCTGATGTAAATGAAGAAATTGGGTTACCTATGTTAACTTTGGGTGTAACATTTTGTCATGGGGGTAAGCTGCACAGAGCGGCACTTACCACCCTAACAAAAGCCATGGGGTGGACCTGCTTGGAACAGTATTTACTACCATAAGCAAATTCTTAGACAGTCTGGATGGACCATTCGGTCTTTATCTGCCATCATTTATTATGATATTAAATAAGAAAGAATGGAACATGGACAAAAGAGAGATTATCCAGTATTATTTCTGTTTGAGCAGAATTTAGGGTAGAGGCCTTAGAGAGGTAAATAAAAATTGTGTAACTAGGTGATGAATAACTCCTTGGAAGTGGGAATGAAGGCAGAAGAGAGCACAATAATGGAGAGTGCAGGTAGGTTCCACCTCAAGATATCCAGGATTTGAGTGAACAAGAGGAAAGAGTAAGTCTTCTTGCCCACTTGCCTTTTGAGCATCCTGGGTGTGAAGAGTGGGAGTCAGGGAAGGGGATCAGCAGTCTGTGGAAGGGGAGGGGGGTGGACACATCTTTATTTGAATGAACAGTGGGAAGATGATCCACGGGCCAGTTACTCTTTACTTGAATAGGGAGAAGAAGGAGGAAAGGAGGAATCACTGACTTTTTATAAAGAGTACTTAGCCAGCTAGTGCTTGTTTTCAGTGATAACCAGACAGGGGGGCCTTATTGCAAGTTGCACTATTAGCCCACATTGCCAGGGGGGGGGGGGAGAGAGGGAGAGAGAGAGAGAGAGAGAGAGAGAGAGAGAGACTTGCTATAGTGCCTCCTCCCTAGACAGGTATTTCTATCCCTATGGGAGGCCCACCTAGTAACTCGAGGTGAGGGTTAAGTATTAGTGTAGGGGGGTAGGGGCCACTTTCACATTCAACGTGAGATGTACAAACAGAACAGTGGTCTCTTGTGAAGATTTGCTGGCCTTCGGAGTGAGGAAACTCACTCCAAGATGAGATTTGGGCTAGGTTCTCTCAACCTAGCTTGATGTTACCCAGGTAGAGAGTCCCTCAAGCTAGGTTGAGAGAACCTTGCCCAAATCTCATCTTGGAGTGAGTTTCCTCACTCCGAAGGTCATCAAATCTTCACAAGAGACCACTGTTCTGTTTGTACATCTCCCCCCCCCCCCCACCCCCGCAACTCGGCTGGTCTAACAGGCTAATCAGCGAGCCTGGCACCATATTACATCAATCACAAAAATAGCCCAAAGACACACCACAGTGTATTCCAGAAACCTTTCAGTACTAATACAAAAATACAATTGGTTTCACTGGTTTCACTTTTATATCATTTCAACTAGCTACATAATCAATCAAATCACTAGACTTTTATAATTTGATTTGTAGGCCCCATACACAAGGAGTTTGTCTATCAATCAAACTTACAATTGGTCATAGGTCACATTACTTTATTTATAACTCCAATATTTTTTGGTATTTACTTCATTTTCTATAAAAGTCCCTTGCAATAAATATTGCTAAGCCTTAACAAACTTAAATGTTAATAATACATATCTCATGGGAAAATCCAAAAAAGTCGGTAGTGTAAGTGCAAAAAAGTCACCTCCTCTGTATATTTTCCAAGTGAAACAATACTCATCTCATAGAAGACAATGTTCCAATTCAATATCCCGACACAATTGCGATTCGAACCCAAAGGTCCTGCTTCAGGGGAATTGTCCACTCCAAACTTTACATCTCCAAATCAGATCTTCCCTTCGTTCCCACGGCACAGAAATGGCTTATTTCATCTCTTTTTCCCGCGGTCTGAACTCAGACTTGGAAATTGCGTATGGGTCCTACAAATTAAATTATAAAAGTCTATTGATTTGATTGATTATGTGGTTAACTGAGATGATATAAAAGTGAAACCAGAGAAACTAATTGTATTTTTGTACCATATTACATCAGCCAGGCAGAAACAAGGCTTGCCTGACCTCCCACAGTGTCTCATAAGTCAGCTGATCTTGGTAAATCCACAAGATCGACTGATATAAGCCAAGATCCTTTTACAATGCATGAAACATCTTACATACTAACAAACCTTTACTTAGTGTGTGCAAGTAATAGCAATGATACTGTTAATGAAAATCAAACAAACAGTGAAAGAAAATAAAAACTGAATCCTGATTATCCTTTCAGAACTTCAATTATTGTTTATTCCTAGCAAAGTACAGTGATCACATTGGTCATGTTCAGAATGCACTGACATTTCTCTAAGGCCTATTTTCTAAAACAAAAAACCCTGAATATATTTCCAGGTGCTATAGGCACAGATGTAATTCAGGTGCTGTGCTGCTGTAATACTCTAGATGTATTTACCTGTCTACATTTTCAGGCATCTTATTTATCTTCTAACCAACTGTTTCACAGTTTTTGTGGTATCTTAGTCTTGAGTGATAGCTGGGAGATGGAAGGATTTGAATTGTATTTTCATTTACATCTGATCTTATTTTTTCCCTCTTCCTCTTCTTTTCTTTTTGGCTCCTAGGATCAGTAACATGGTGAATATGTTAGTGGCCATATCTATTTTGGTTGGCTATTCCATTACAACTGCCAGTTTTGTGAATTATGTGGTGAAGGAGCATCACACTGGAGCAAAGAGACTGCAGCACATCTCAGGTGTTAGCACAACCTTCTACTGGATGACAAACTTCACCTATGACATGGTAAATAGCCTACACCTAAATTCAGTGAGAACATAATTGAAAATGTCCTTATGCTGATCATAGGCTATGACTTCCTGGTCATACCTGCAGAGTCTTTTCATTACAGTTAACTTTTTATGCCACTTTTTATTGTCACAAACACAAAACTAAATCCTGTTTGGATTATATCCAGATAAACAAAGAGCTGAAGCTGCTTCTCTTGTGTATACAATCAAAATCCACTGATCTGACCAGCTAGGAAGCAGGTTCTTCACTAATAGCATCAAACGATAGGCTTGAAATTGATAGTGTGGCATTAAGGAAATACATGTACCATGGATTTTGATACATTGTATTATTATAATTTAAATATTTGCTAGTGCAGTCATACTTTTCTATGATATGAAAATTGTATACTTGGGAGCCAGTTAATGATAGTAAGACTGCTATTTTCTTCAGAATAGATGTGATTGATGTCTCATGCATAAACAATAAGAAAGTTTAAGAAAGAGTTTATAACAAGGTTATTAACTGCACATTATGGTTCTAGTAACAACTAAATCATGTGACCACTGATTTTGTAACTTAATTATTTTACAACTCCTTGATAAAGCTAGCATACTGATTTGTATGCACTTAAAAAGAAAGCCACTGAATAATGATTTTTCCCTCAGTGTATTCCTATATATATATATATATATATGCACCTTGATATTATGAATTCATACTTTAATTCTGAAAATAAGAAACCTATACATCAAACTCAAAGTTTCTCAAAAATGGAACTAACTGCTGTTAGTTATGCAACAACCCTGTGCTCATTGATGCTAGAGTTATAATTATGGCTTTTCTGTGCAAGGTTACCCTAGCCTTCTTGGAAATCTTGTGCACCTTGCACTCTTATGTTAGGATTGTAACCATGGCTACTCTGTGCAGGTTACCCTAGCCTTCATGGAAGCCTGTTGCAAGCCATAAACTGACACTCTGCATATTGACTTGTATTCTCTCCTTTTTGTCCCTATACATTTTTACATTACTGAGCAAGCACTCAAGACCTCACCTTCATTTTTTTTTTTACTGTTATCACCATCTGCCCTTACCCTTGCACACTGCGTGTCCCAGGCATATTTAAATTTGGTCATGATTTGGTTACTACTACTACTGCTGATAGGCTATTCCTAGAATCTATCACTCTCTCAGTAAAGTATTTTCTTATGTTTCCTCTGAACTTACTTCTTGCATTTTCAGATAATGGCCCTTTGTCTATGAATTTCTTTTTTTCTTTACTTTACTGATGTTTTTAAATATGTGAGTACTTCTATCATATCCTACACACCTTCTTTCCTCCAAGTATATTTTGAGTGTCTTAAGCTTTTCTTTGTAGTGTTTGTGTGTTCTGGGTTCTAACCGCACACTGTGAGTTTTACCCAAGGGGTTTCTGCCTCATACCTACAGGAATATACCTTGGGAGCTTATCCAGTGTACACACACACATACATACATACTCTGACTTGGTACATTGCAGTTCCAGGTCTTTCTCTTCGTAGGTTTATTTAAGCAATTAAAGGATAGAACAGAAAATAAATAAAAATCAGATAAAACATTTCCAAAGAATCAAAGGATCAGTCTGCTCTAGCACATCCAGGAAACAATCTCTCTCCCCCTCTAGCTAGTCTCACATTTATATTCTAAAAACTGGCAATTGCTTAGAACTGGAGCAATGTCCGCTCTCTCCCTTCTTCTTATCAGTTCCAAGCACAGCTGTGGTGTTCTTTTAACTTTCACACTTTGGAACTGTTGGCAAAAACTGAAGTTCATGAGCATTTGTTTAGCATTTCACAGTGTTATGTAGTAAATATGAGTTCATGCAGAGGTTGGTCTGTGGTCTCTAAACTAGTCTCACTAAATTCCATTACATTGTGTTATAGGCCATGTAACATTCCAGTAGCCCTTTTCTGAACTGTTTCCATCCTCTCAATGCCATTATGAAGGTATAACCTCTAGGAATGAACCCAGAACTCAAAGTGGGGTCTCACTAGTGACAATATTATCTTTTTTTTCCTGCCAATGATTCCTCAATTTATGCAACTAAAAATACAGAGGACCATATTCAACCACTGTGCAGTTCTGCTAGTTAGCCAGATAAACTTATCTCGATAACTAGCAATATATATTCAGCAACTGCACCGCAAAATATACCCAGCTACCTTAATGTTAGCAGGATAAGTTTAACCAGCTAACTTTAAGACTGCTTTCTGGCCCAACTAGACTTAGCTGTCTAAGTCAACCGAATATCGGAGTTAGCCGGTTAACTTAGCCGGCTAACTCAACTCCTCCCTGTTACGCCCCTGGAATGCCCCTAATTTATCTAATTTAAGTTTAGCCACTTAACTTATTAATTGGCTAGAATTTAGCCAGATTATATTCCCAGATATTTATTTAGCTGTCTAACTTCTCACTTACCAAAAATCACTCCACCACTAAAACAGTGAACTATAACTATAATTAATCAAAAAAAAGGACAATGTATGTCCTGTCACTGTAATGTTATTTCAAATTCTGCTCACTATTTCATAAAATCATCTTTTATTGAATCGTTATTTAAGCAACAGCTGCTGTGTTTTGACGTATTGTATATCTTTAAATTTAAAACATTTTTTAACCAATTTCCAAGAAAAAAAATTTTGGGAGGTGAGTTTAAAGTTTGATATGTTAAAGTGTTGACCTGCACCGTATATTAAAGTCCCAAAAAATGTTTTAAATGACATCTGTTTTCCAATAAATCACTCTAGGTGAACTTCTTAGTATTCTTTCTAAATTTTACTAGAGTCTATCGAGTATGAACACATTAAACCCTGCTATTAATTCTGGATAGCTATAACAAATCCCAACATGTACATGTTTCAAACCAACCATCCTTCCTCAGGGGATGTAGACTCTATAAGCAGTGCAACAACAGGTTCTTGCCATACTCCTAAGTTCTCTAAAGCATCCTGAATTGTCGTGCCTTCGATCTTCAAACGGACACCATAAATATCAACTGATCCTAAGTGTAAAATGACTTTTATACGTCATCCTGGTTCTTAAGTTAAGCCAATCCAAAGTCACACAGACATTTTTAGCCAATCACAAACCTGATAGTGAAACGGGCCCTGTTTGACACATCTTTACTCTGTACATCTTCAGAGCTCTTTAATAAAGCCTGTGCAGGATCCCGAAATACCTTGAGCCAACAGCAAGCCAGTTATAGGTGTACTTTCTTTGACACACCTCTCTACCTTTACTAATGTTGCTAGATTAAGTTCCTCGTTCATACCATATAGAAGGGAGGTGTTAGTTCAATTTGATAGAGGTGGTAATTTGTTCTAAAACAATAAGACACTCGAAATTTGACAGCAGAGTAACTATTCAATGATTCACACGTAAATTAAATGTAAAATTATTTTTTTCTCAAAACAGTGTGGAAAGTAGTGATTTATCAATAGTGAAAACTCGTTCGCATTGCAACCTCCAGGCCCTGTTGACCCACATGTACAAACATTTCACCATTGGTTTTACAAGATCTTACCAATTATGAGTCTCAAACAGTTAAATGGGGTCACAACCTCTCTCATCCAAAACGTACTGCTTTGGAGAGTTTATCCCGATCTTCACAGCTAGTCATAAAACCTGCTGATAAAAGGGGTGCGGTGATGGTTCAGGACAGGGAGACATATATTAACACCATGATGGATCATTTGCAAGATCCCCATTATTATGTACTGTTACAAGAGGACCCAACTAAAGGTCTTCAAAACAAGCTCATTTTCCAGACCCTTGAAAAATCTTCCAGTTTTTTTCTACCCCCTTTCAGTTTTTTCAAGCCTTCCGGTATGTCTACTCTGTTACAGACTTGTCTATTGTCTCTAAACCAGAATACTTTTCCCAACATGTTTTTCAGCATTTTTGCTAATAAAGATATTGAAAAGAACCAGTACTGAGTTCTCGGGTACCAGAAAGTACTTGATTTATCACCAACCTCTACTTCCTGCTGCCCAACCAGTACTTCACTCAAATTACAACTTTTTAGTTTAGACTTCTATAATCCAAATGCTTATCAGTGTTCTATGCAGAATAGAATCAAAAGTCCTACTAAAGTTGAGATAGGCAACATCTACTTCACATCTTTGACCAAATACTTTTGTCACCTCGTTAAAGAACTCAATCAAGCTTGGTTTACAGAATCTGCTTTTTCTTAAACTAAGCAATTTTAACAAAAGAAAAATCCTATGAAATCTCTTTCTTGCTTATATGATACAGTTAATGAAGACACCTAATATATCATTAAATATATTGTTTTATAGATCATATACATGGTTCCAGTGATACTTTCAATAGGAATAATTGCAGCTTTCCGTATACCTGCTTTCTTTGATAATCAGAACTTAGCAGCTGTGTCACTTCTCTTTGTGCTCTTTGGGTAAGTAGCTTTTGTGTGTGAACCATCCATGGCAAGTATCTAAAATATGCAATGCTAGTTCTAATCAACTGCAACCCAGAGTACCTTAAAATGGTATACCATAGAGGCTGATATACTAAAGTGAGAAAAAATTGGCAAAGTTCATTTCACACACAAAACCAGCAAATAGTGTACTTTATTTGAGATAGCATGCACTGTTTTCCCTTTTAGCTCACAAAGCAGATTTTGTAAAATTTTTCAGCAACAATTTTTAATTGATAGTTAATGAGTTGCTGTGATTACAAATTATGCAAATCAGTTCATTAACTATTAGCAGGGGTGGGGATCTCTGGTCCTGGAGTGCCACAAACAGGTTTGGTTTTCAGGTTATTCACAGTGAATATTATGTATGAGATATGAGGGACCCGCCCCTCCCCCGACATCATTGCTCATGGAACTGATCCGTTAAAAGCGCCAAGCCAGCAGGCGCCGCTGAGGGGGAGAGCTGGCCACTATCTGGAAATCACCTGTTCACATCTGAGGTAAAAAAGACAAAAAAAATTGAAAAAAAAAAAGAACAGTGCTGAAACTGGGAAGAGATGATGAATTTGAAAAGAATAAAAGGTCTGAGGGACCCGCCTCTCACCCGACATCATCGCTCACGGAACTGATCCGTTAAAAGCGCCAAGCCAGCAGGCGTTTGTGCACCCTTTCGTGCATCCTCAAGTTTTAATATTCCCCTTGTTATCTTTATTCCCTTGTTAACAATTTCTACTTTATAATTGTTTTACATTTCTGACAAAGGTAATGTATGCTTTTAATATAATTTATTGATTGTTCTATGTAACGCTCACAGGCGAAGTTATGTTTTTATTGTAAACCGGTGTGATTTGTATTTTATACAGGAATGTTGGTATATAAAAGTTATAAATAAATAAATAAATAAATATATTTGCATACAATGGAGGCAGTGCATGGAAATATTATAGAGATGTGAATCGGAACCGGAATCTGATCGGTTCCGGTCCGATTCAAAATCTTAAAATTTTTGTCGTCCGGCTCGATTTTTTTTGGTTATCGGCTGCGCCCGATCTGATAACAAAGAAACCCTCCAGAACCCCCAAAAACCGTTTTAAAATTACCTGGTGGTCCAGTGGGGGCGCGGGGAGCAATCTCCCGCTCTCGGGCCACTCTCGGGCCGCTCTCGGGCAATCTCCTGCTCTCAGGCCATCGATTTTTTTAAATCATCAAAAAACGATTCACATCCCTAAAATATACCACATACAAATTAATTGAGGATATCCTAAAAACCAGACCTGTTTGTGGCACTCTAAGACTGAAGTTTCCTATCTCTGTATTAGCACATAGTAAAACTTTGTGCAAAATGTGCTTTGCAAAGCTGATTTCACTAAATCTTTCATTATACCTCAGTGAGGTGTAGATAAAGTCTTTATGAAATTTCCAGTAGAAAAAATAGATGTGGTATTTGATTATAAGTCCCAGTAGAAAAATAACACTTGCTATTTCACAAATAGTGCACAAAATGTTTCTCACTTTAGTTCATTGGCCTCTCTCTTTATTAGAATAATTTTATACTTAGATGTGTTTGTCTAGTCTTGATCTTATCTCCCATCCCAGCACCTTAAGAGACCATAATGTTGTTTTCAAATAGTCATAGTATGTCTACAAACCTCAGCATGATTGGCATGGAATAAAATGGAAGGCAAGACTAGACAACATTGTATATGGAATTCTTTGGTCATTCTTAGTAAATATATAATCTGTACAATGTCACTGCTAGTTTGTTATGTGTATGTTAGTTGACTATGCTCTTTGAATATAGCTGGAAAAAATATCCTATGCTTGTAATCTTTTAAATCAGGGGTGGCCAACTCTGGTCTACAAGAGCCACCCACAGACCTGGCTTTCAGAAAATCCATAATGAATATACATGAGATAGATTTGCATGCACTGGACATGCTTTTTCCATCAATAAGCAAGCTGAATTAGCCATTACATATGGGGAGTCCTAAGCTGAGGATTGCAGCAGAGCGATTACTTAATAAGCAAACCACAGAGAATGGATCACGGAGAAAGGCCGCTACTTCACGCATATCCAGCATAGCTCTCTGCTTCAACGGCAGGGGAGAAAGACCGTTACTTCATGAATATCCAGTATAGCTCTCTGCTTCAACGGCAGGGGAGTAAGACCACTACTTCATGCATATCCAGCATAGCTCTCTGCTTCAACGGCAGGGGAGAAAGATCACTACTTCACGCATATCCAGCATAGCTGTCTGCTTCAACGGCAGGGGAGAAAGTCTGCTACTTCACTTTCAACACATATCAAGCATAACTCTCTGCTTCAACGGCAGGGGGGATGAAGAAAAGTGGATCTATATACAGACAACAATCAACAAGTACTGAATTACATAGTCTGGGTAAACAAATAAGCATGGGTGTAGCTTGCTTATTGTGGCGGTTACTACCCCTAACTAATTAAGCTAGATATTTCACGTAGATGCAGTTCCAACACTGCTCTCTACATTAATGATGGGGTGGAAGGGAAATAGAACCAAAAGGTTACTAAGAGCCAAGAGAAACAAATAAGTATGAGAAAAAAAAAGTGTGAAGCTTGCTGGGCAGATTGGATGGGCCGTTTGGTCTTCTTCTGCCGTCATTTCTGTTTCTATGTTTCTCTGAACAGGTTTTGCAAAACTACTGTGGTGTGGACTGAGGACCACATCACAGCTTTACAGATGTCTTCAATAGGCACCTCCCAGAGGTAGGCAATAGAAGAAACCATGGCTCGCACTTGATGAGCTTTGACTGAATCTGTAAATTAAAGTCCAGTCAAGTTATAACAGTGATGAATGCACTTTGCTATCCACTTTGGTAAAGTTTGCTTTGCAACAGTTACTCCAAGGCAGTTTGGGTCATAGGAACCAAAGAACTGGCTTGATTTATGATAAGATTTAGTACATTTGTAATATGCTAAGGCACACTTGCAGTCTAGGGTATGAAGGGCTTTTTCCCCATCATGGGAAGAATGTAGGAAGCACAACAAATTGATTTATATGAAATGCTGAGACTATATTTGGTAGAAACTTGGGGTGAGTTTGGAGGACCACCTGGTTGTGATAAATTGTAGATGGTTAGTGGACGAGAGCTTGAAGTTAACTAACGCTTCATGCTGAGGCGATTGCAGTGAGGAAAAGTATTTTCCAGGTCAAGAACTTCAAAAATAGTTTCTAGAGGCTCAAAAAGAGGCTTTATCAATTGAGCAAGAACCACATTAAAGTCCTGCAGAACAAGGGGTTTCTGAACTGGGGATTTGATGTTCTAGAGACCTTTCATAAAAAGGAATATGAGTGGATGCGTAGAGATGTGTTTCTTATCCATGAAGGTGTATGCTACAATTGCACTCAGATGGACTCTTACTGAAGAAGTGGTGAGACCTGAATGAGATAAAGAAATATTTCAATAGTTGGGGAGGCTCACTAGAAAAAGGATTAGAAGATTTTTGCTAACACCAGATGGAAAATCTTTTCCATTTGACAGATTCATTTTTCCTGGTTAAGTCTTTCTTGAGGATATCTTTGATCTCTGTTGGTAACTGAAAATTTGCAAACACTGTGCGCTCAATATCCATGCTGTGAAGTTGAGAGCTGTGAGATTGGGATGAACTAACATTTTGTTGTCTTGAGTGAGTGATGATATGCACATATCAAACTTGCCTGGGCCTTGCCAGTATTATTAGGATCAGGAGGGCTCAATCCCGAAGAAGCTTCTGCACTGTTTTGGAAAGAGCTGTATCGAAGAAAACATATACATAAGGCTTTTGCCCCAGTCAAGAAGAAAAGCATCCTATGCCAGTATGAGGCTGCTTGTAAGAATGGCACAGAATTGATTTAGTGATGTGAAGAGATCTACGATTGGTAGACCCTGTAAGGTGAATAGTCTGTTTGCTACTGATTGCTTCAAAGTCCACTCATTTATGGAGATGATCCGCTATGATGTTTGAGATGTCTGGCAGATAGTAGCTTGTAAAGTTTCATGATTCCATTCTTCCCAGTTCCAGATCTTGAGGACTTCTCATCAGAGAAGCCATCATCCCATCCCTCCCTATTTGTTGACATACAACATCACAAATTGTCTGTCTGGATCAGGATGCTTTTGTTTCAGAGGAGATAGGTGAACATGAGGATGGCCAGCCATATCACTTGCAGCTCTAATAGATTGATTTGACAGAGGGATTCCTGAGGTGACCAAATTCCTTGGGTATGGAGGGATTCCACATGTGCTCCCCATCTTTGGTGGAGGCATCTGTCATATGGATGAACTGGCATGGATGTAAGCAGAGGGGGGTTCCAGCCCATAGCACATGAGGTAAGAACTACCTGTGCAATTCGCTGGTCATTGATCATGTGATGTGTACTACTGAGGAGAGGGGTTGCGTGAGCTGATCCCATTAGGATCATAGATCCCACTGTACATGTCGGTATATAAAAATAATAAATAAATAAATAAATAAATAAATAAAATATCATATATAGAAACATTTGAATTGTATGACGTGGATGGCTGCAGTCATATGCCCTAGTTTGACCAGGAGGTTCCTGCCCATGGATCACAGATTTGAAAGTAGTGTCCAGATGAGTGAGAGTATGATGGATTTCCAGTCACTGGGCAAGAGAACCCTCTGACTCAAGGAGTCTACAGTCGCACTTATCAACTGCAGGGTCTGAATGAGTTGTAGATTAGACTTCTTACAGCTGATGAGGAACCCAAGCTCTGCAAGAGAATTATGGATGTATTTATAGAATGGAATACTGATTCTCAAGAATTCACTGTTATCACCAGTCATCTAGGATTGGAAACCCTTGGATTTTCTGGCAATAAAGGTGGGCTGCAACTAATACATTACACTTTTTGAAAATTTTCAAGGCAGAAGAGAGGCTGAACAGAAGGATTTTGAATTGATAATAGGATGAATTCACTTGGAACCATAGGTAGTGCCAATGGGCCAGATAAATCAGAATATGGGGTAGATTTTAAAAGAAGCGCGATCAGCCTACTTTTGCTTGCGCATCAGACTCAAGCAAAAGTACGCTGGATTTTAGTAGATACGCGCGGAGCCGCGCGTATCCACTAAAATCCTGGATCGGCGCGCGCAAGGCTATCGATTTTGTATAGCCTGCGCGCGCCGAGCCGCGCTGCCTCCCCCCGTTCCCTCCAAGGCCGCTCCGAAATCGGAGCGGCCTCGGAGGGAACTTTCCTTTGCCCTCCCCTCACCTTACCCTCCCTTCCCCTACCTAACCCACCCACCCGGCCCTGTCTACACCCCCCCCTTACCTTTGTCGGGGGATTTACGCCTCCCGGAGGGAGACGTAAATCCCCGCGCGCCAGCGGGCCTGCTGCGCGCCGGGCCGCGACCTGGGGGCGGGTACGGAGGGCGCGGCCACGCCCCCGGGCCGTAGCCACGCCCCCGTACCCGCCCCCAAAACGCTGCCGACACGCCCCCGGAACGCCGCGACGGCCGGGCCCGCCCCCCGACACGCCCCCCTCCGAGAACCCCGGGACTTACGCGAGTCCCGGGGCTCTGCGCGCGCCGGGAGGCCTATGTAAAATAGGCTTCCCGGCGCGCAGGGCCCTGCTCGCGTAAATCTGCCCGGTTTTGGGCGGATTTACGCGAGCAGGGCTCTGAAAATCCGCCCCTATGAGTATAGGCAACTTTGAGATCCAAAACACACATCTATTCACTTTGTTGAATGAATTGTGCTGAAGGAGTTCATTTTTAATTTCTCTCAAAGGATATGCTTGTTGAGCAGCCTCAAGTTCAGGATTGGACATTTTCCCCCCAGTTTATTGGGAATGAGAAAGTAGTTGGAGTAGAAACCCTGCTGGTGTTGCAAAGCATGGCAGATTTCTATCACCTGATGATTGAGAAGTAATTGCATTTCCTGAAGGATCTGTGGTAGCTATGAAGCATCTGGACAAGGAGTAGAGTAATAGGGATGGTAAGATCATTGGGAGAAATGCAACTTGTTAAGTTTATGTAAGAATGTGAACCCTGGGCTAAGATGAGAGGTGTCTCTGCCCACAGGAAGGAGCCCCATGAGCCTCATCATCAGCAGGCTCAGTCTCAGTGATGTGGGACACAGCTAGAAATAGAGACTTTATTATAAGGAAGGAAAAGTAATGTCCACAGAATTGGAGATGAAATAGTACAGTCCTGAGCAATGGGAATTACCCAGAGTGAGACCACAGCTGAGAAGATCTGGTAGTGGCCCATGGAGCGGAGTATGCTGGGGATCCCCTCAGGAATACAGATCCAGTAGTGGCCTGTGGAGCAGGGTATGCTGAAGATGTCTGTACAGTAGATGTTGAAGAACTGGTAGAAATGCCGGAACCCGGAAGTGGCTCCTGTAGCTGGTGTGTAGATATTATGCAGAGCAGGAAAGCTGAATGGCTTCTACTGAAGAAAGGCAGTAGTGGCCCAAGGGTCGGGGTACACCATGTGGAATCCACAATACAGTTCGTATAGTAGAAGTCAGTAGAGGTACTCATAGTAGATGGTTCCTGGAGAGAAAGAGACCTGAGAAGCAGGTCTAGTAGCAGTCAGGCAAGAAGGCCCTCCGAGGAGCGGATAGCTGGGAACGCAGGGGAGCCCCCGAGGAGCGGGTACTCAGAGCATCCAGATGCCAAGACCAAGTCAGGAACAGGAAGTCCTTGAATGTGGAGGATTCAGCAAGATGGAACTCCTTGCTAACTCAATGAAGGCAAGGGCTGGTCAGAATAAATACACTAGCGGGTTGACGTCATCAGGAGGGGACACCCCCAAGGTTTCCGCCATGACGTGTTCAAAAGGAGGCCCTTGTGCATGCACGCCTTGGTAATTCCAGATCCAAGATGGTGGTCGGCAGCACCCACGCTGTCCCGGGAACGCCAGAGAGGTCTGTGAGGACTGGCAGAGACCGCCATTCTTCCCAGACTTGATGGAGCGGGGAAAAAAGAGGTGAGCATGAGAGGTCACAGTCATCTGCCACTGACAGCTGGAACACAACTGGAATCCATGTTGCACTATGCTAATAACCCAAGAGTCCTGGGTGATGTGGCATCAGTTGTCAATGAAATGCTGAATTTATCCTGCTACCGGAAAGAAGGGATGCAGATTAATTGACAAGATCAAAAGGTAGGCCCTGGTTTAGGCTGGGCCTGCTGGGAAGTTTTTTTTATGATAGCATTCTCACTGTCTGGGCCTGGTCACAAGATGTTGCTGGTGCTATTTTGGAAAAGATGGGAGCCAGTACTGTTGAAAAGGCCATAAAGACCATCTATGATAGTATGGCTTCTAATAGAGATAATAAGGATGCCATGACTAAGCAGTCTGTTCCAGGGCCAACAATAGAGATTGATCTGCAATATTTTGATCTTTAATCTGCTAGACTGGTTCTCAGAGTTTCTCTACAAAGAGGTTGTCTTCTAGGCATGTGAGGTCAGCTACTTTTTCATGGACATTCTCTCTGATAGAACTGACTCAGAGCCAAGCCATTTGTCTGGCTCCAGTGGAAGTTGTAGTGGCTCTAGTAGCAGAATCAAAGCTTTTGTACACTGGAAAAGGTGGTGTATCACTTCTTCTGCATCCCAGAAAGGTTGTGAGATTCTATAATGGTCCACCAAAAAGGTAAATATGGTTTCAGCATATGGAGGCAACCATGAATGTATTGTACAATATAGAACTTGTGGATAGCAATACAGGTGGAGAGCATAGCAGCCTAGAATGTCTTTTTCCTGAAGTTATTGAGTAGTTTATGATCTTTACCCAATGGGGAATTGGAGTAAATATGTGTGTTATTTTCCTTTTTCAGCACCGACTCCAGAAATATCAACTGGTGGGGAAGGTGGACTATTACGAAATTGAGAGAATGTTGAACTCAAAATTTGAGGTTTAGTTTTCTAGAGATCAAGGACACAAGATGGGCATTTCCCATAACTTCATGCACAGTGCCTTTAAAATTTTATGAACTGATAAGACCACTGATTCAGTTGGTGTATGCAGGATCTTGACTAGATCAAGACGTTCTGTTCATGGGTCTATCTTTACAGACTTGAATACTGAGGGCTTTCGCAAACTTTTTCACAAATTTAGAATGGGTGAGGTATTCTGGAGAACAGAATTCTGGAGGGTTTGGAAGAATCTAACAGCATCCCAGTGGATTTGTCTTCTGATCCTAGAGGCTCTGGTTCCCTGATCCAGGATGCCAGTGAAGAAGATAGGGATGATGGGCATTCCTGTTTGGAGTTCCAGAGGAGCAGCCTGTCTGGTGACCTCCATATGAGTAGATTCCACTGGAAATTAATGAGGACCCTATGCGATGAGGTTCCAATGATGAAATACCTCTAAAGGTGAGTTTGAGATTCCAAGCTTAGGAACCACCAATGCTATTGTGGAGAAGAGAGGCTGGAGAATTTAATATCTCTCTTATCGGGGAGATAAAGACATTCTTCACTATACTGTACCTGCAACCTGCTAGTAAGATTGCTGGACCTTCTGACCCAGAGTTAGTAGGGAGATATCTTCTTCAGAAACTAGGATTTGTTATATGTAATAGGCAGTTTTTTGGAGGCAAATTATATTATAACTAGGATCAGATCTATCATCAATAAGTGGAGACTTTCTGCTATTAAATTTGGAGGAGAATCTCTGAACCAATGGGGGCAGTAAGTGAAGTTTGATCCCTCCTCTGGCCAATTTTGGATGAGCTACAAAATACTGGCTTGAAAAATCTCTTGCATCCCAGGATGGGGTTGCGGCCTATCTTGCAGTTCCAGATGGGAAGGTTGTGAGCCTTATTATTGAGGACAGTCCCAGCACCTCATGGGGCAAGACATGTGTCAAATGCATCAAAGTCTGCATCAGGTATACTGGCACTACATGCAGAGAAGAGAGTACAGTATCAAAAGACTGCATGCATCAAATGCGACGGGGCAACTTGCATTGATGCATCACCTATCAATGTCTGGTGTTGCATAATAGGTTGCAACAGTGTAGAAGGTATCATGTGCATTGGTAAACCATGCATAGGGTGCATTGATGCACCATGGTTAAGGAACTCTGGCGCATCGTGCATCAAGTGCATTGACTGCACTGAGTGCATCAATGGCTTCAGTTGTTATTCTGCTTTATATAATGCATGTGGGTGTGGTAAACACTCAGGAGCATAAAAGGGGCCTGAATCATGCAACTTCTCTCTCAGGTAGACTTTGATACAGTCCCACCATACACTGCACACCGGCTCACATACACAGCATACTGGAACGATAGCAGATCCCAGGGCAATTAATGTAAAGTTTTATTATTCGGTAACATATCTACAGTATATTTGCTCAGTTATGATGGTAACGCAAATATATATCCATCAGAGAACTCTGAAATAGGATAAGTAACACCACTAATGTTTTAGATGATTTGAAAGATGCTTTATGTTGCAAGCTTTATTACACAATGGCAAAGAATATCAAAACTATTCAAAAGATAAAATTAGTACAATAGCACATACATATACTTATCACCTGCCCTAGTCCTCACTCACACCACTTCTAAACTCTCTTTAGTGTCATGCATTTATAGCATGTAGAAATATCCACATAAAACTGTAATAGAAAGGGAAGCCTTGGGAGGCCTTCCATTCTGTTGTGTTGGGGACCGCTAGGAGACTGATCCCAACTTAAGGGGAATGTGTGCCCTTGGACCTCAGCATGACCCCAGACGAATCCAAGACAGCACTGAGGGTTGGCGAGGCGTGTCCCAGCATGGGCGAAGACAAAGTCTGACCCTCTGCCGGACCTGCATGCTTCTGGAAGCCAACAACATTATGTTGGTATTTGAACAGTCCTCTGACCATTCCCAGCCCTTTTGGACCTGCTGCTGGATATCGGCAAGAAGCAGCAGACGGAGACCTTGTGACACAGAAGAGTCAAGCCATGGATGAGAAGACTCTGGAAGTGGATGAGGATCTTAGAAGACTCTCGATGAGACAAGGAACTTGGAAGACTCTTGAATGAGACGAGAAGCTGGGAAGGTTCAGACATTGGCACTGTCTCTCAGGGTGCCCTACACAGCCCACCTACATGGGCGGACCCAATGGGATGGTCATGGACCACCCTGTCCCACTGCGTGCCCTACACAACCTAAAGAGGCTGGTCACGGACCAAGCGCAGGAAGGGAATGCAGCTGAGATGAGACTCCAATGACGAGGCAAGGTGTCAGATGGAGAACCAGAGAAGCTGGAAGGTGAGGAGGACTTGAAATGAGCGAAGGAGGGTGGAACCTTGGAAACATCAGGAAGTGGAACATCAGGAAGCCTGGACTAGGAACCTCAGGACATGAAGACATGGAACATCAGGAAGCCACAAACACAGGAAGCAGATGAGACATGGAGCTCCAACGAAGAACGAAGACCTAACGGAGCACTGGAAGACAAGACTTTCAGGAGCAAGTAACTCCAAGGCAAGGCAGAAGTGTTGGAGAAGCCCATTTATAGGGCTGAGACAGGAAACAGTCATCAGGTGGGGCCCAGGGCATATCCGGCCACAGGCCCTTTAAATCTTGTGAAGAGGCGCGGCCCGTGCCTTAGGAACAGGAAGCAGGAAGTTGTGCAGGACCATGGCCAGCGGTCATGTTGCTGCTAATGCCGAAGAGCAGGGCGTGGCCGAGGAACAGGCCCAGCATTATCGGCAGCTCTCAAGCCGCAAAGAGCAGACTGAGGAGCGGCTCCAGCCGCAAGGAAGACCGGGGACTGTGGCCTCCAGGCCGAGGGGCAGGCAGAGAGAAGGTTTTTGTTGTGATTCTGCTCCATGAGGGCAGAATCACAACAAAAACATTTTCAAAAACTATATATATATGAGTGCTTATAATGAAACAATAAAACATTTGCAATAGAGCTGGACTTCAAGAAAGAAACTTTACGCCGAATTTAAAAATGGCTACGTGCGTAAATCCGGAGGCTGAAGTAAGTTTTGAAATAAAAGAACAAAGAAGGAAAAGGTAGGGGGGAAAGGGCGGGGAAGGTAGGGGAAGGGAAGGTGGGTGGGGGGTAGGGAAGTTCCCTCCGAACGGGGAAAGGCAGCATGGCTCGGAGCGGGCTCGGCGCGCGCAAGGCACACAATTGTGCACCCACTTGCGTGCACTGACCCCCGATTTTATAACATGTGTGCGCCTGCGTGCACGTTATTCGATCGGGCGTACATGTATGCATGCCAGGTAGCACACTCACATGTACGCCATGCGCGCTGCTTTTAAAATCTACCCCTGAGAAGCTTGTGTACAAGCATTCCGATTTTTTTTTTTTATATTTAATCTTTATTATTTTCAATATTAAAGTAAGACAATCTTACATTGAAGAAAACAAGGATACAGTCATGTCAATATGTTGTAAATTAGAAATTATATATGCTCCAAAAACTATATTCATATATCTGACTGACACCTCATACTAAGAAAAACTGAGGAGAAGAAATCTTAGGAGCATTGATCAAAATAACATCTTTCCATGTTACTAAGGAAATAGCTAACTTTATGGTAGTCAATCCTAAATCTAGATCCCTCTTAGTGTATACAAGGAGAAATCACAGGGATAACTATAGCATTAACAAAAGACTTAAGTTGCTCTGGATAATAAAAGACAAGAAGAATGTTTTGTCTTTTATTATCCAGAGCAACTTAAGCATTCCGATTTTGTTCAACTATATCCCCTTTTTAATGAAAGTGTTATCCATGTTACTCATTTACAAGTGTTTTATTGTTTCATTATAAGCACTCTATATATATTTTGACAATGTTTTATGTGGATATTTCTACATGCTATAAATGCATAACACTAAAGAGAGTTTAGAAGTAGAATGCGGAATGATTGACTAGGGCAGGTGATAAGTATATGTGTGTGTTATAGTGCAAATTTTATCTTTTCAATAGTTTTGATATTCTTTGCCATTGTGTAATAAAGCTTGCAAGATTAAGCATCTTTCAAATCATTTAAAACATTAATGATGTTACTTACCCTATTTCAGGGTTCTCTGAAAGATTTACCATTTTAGATGCCCATACATCATTTTCTAGTTCCAATATAATATATTGGACTAATAATAACAATAGTAGTAATACGGTATGACACATCCATTATGAAAACAGCCCAGTGTGGAAAAGCGTAGAGTGGCAATGTCTCAGTCCATCAGTTTTCTTCTGTCTTCCTTTTTGTCTATCTAACTTGTTCTTTATGCTGTGTTGTTCAACTGCCATGTAGTAAGTGACACCTTGAAGGCAGATTGTGTCAGAGGTAACCTTACCTTTCTGCCAGCAGAAAGTAACCGTGTGGGGGATATATAAGCAAAACACAATTATGTGGAGGATTAGGTGTCGGGGATAGTGTTCTGCAGCCCTACACATTTGTAAGTTAAGTTAACCGGTTCGGAGTTGGTCAGTCCCAGAAAAAACTCTCTACATGCCTCTGTGTGTGGCTCTGAGTTCATTAATAGTCAGACTCATGCTGTTGGGAGCGGCCTCAAGAGGCCTTGCATTCTGTTGTACTTTGGTGGTTTAGTGTGCCCATGGGCCTCAGCTCGACCCAGACCTTCAGGGCCGAGCCAAGGGTTGACGGTGGCTCCGCATGGCTGACGGTCTACCCTCCGCCAGGCCAGCAAGCTCCCAAGGCCAACATCCGAGGATGTTGGAAGTTGAATGGTCCTCCAACCATTCTGAGCCCTTTCAGACCTGCTGCAAGCAGCATGGAGCAGCAGGCCTGGCCTGAGGTTGAGGGCAGACGAACCTTGACATGAAGACAAGAAGATTGATGCAACGACATCACATGGCATGAAGACTTGGGTTGATGCAACGGCATCACATTGCACGAAGACTTGGGTTGATGCGACGGCATCACATGGCACAAAGACTTGGGTTGATGCGACAGCATCACATGGCACGAAGACTTAGGTTGAAGACATGACACCAGGACTATGAAAACATGACACCAGGATCGATGCAACGGCATCGCAGATGAGACTTGACACCAAGGCTGATGCGAAGACATCATGGACCAGTAGTCGATGCGACGACATCAGAAACATGACGCTGAAGTGCAGGCACAATGAGGAACTTGGAATCCAGACGAGATGAGAAGCAAGGAAGGCAAACATTGGCACTGTCTCTCAGGGCGCCCTACTCAGGCCACCCGCGGGACTGAGTCGCGGACCACCCTGTCCCACTGCGCGCCCTACACAGCCCTTGCAGACTGGTCATGGACCACGAGGAGAACGGGACAGCGCAGGAAAGATCCAGGACATGACGGCTCAGGAGCACAGGACAACCGTCCACCAGCAGCCTAGTCCACTCAGACACACATCATCCAAGGGACCCCCGGCCTACCGGACCAGAAGGCTCGAGAGCGAAGACAGGACAGAGGAACGAACATCCAGGAAGGCAGGAACACCAGGATGTAGAAGATCAAGACACCAGGACACCTGGACGAGGACCTCAGGCACGAAGACTTCACAAAACACAATGGACAAGATGAGGAGCTCCAAGAAGAGTAGAAGACCTTACACAGGCTCTGGCAGGCAGGAGCCTCCAGAGTGAAGTCACCACGATGCAAGGCCCTGAACAACTGACGGAGCAGCCCTTTATAGGGCTGAAGCAGGAAACAGTCACAAGGGTGGGGCCAGAACACTTCCTGTGTCTGGCCCTTTAAATGTTACAAGAAGACGCGGCCGTGTGCCTAGGAGAGAGCAGGAGGGAGCTGTGCAGGACCGCGGACTGCGGCCTGCACTGTTGTCATTGCAGCAGATGTCAAAGAAGCAGGGCAGGGCCTGAGGAGCAGGCCCTGATGTCGGCAGCGGCTCCAGCTGCTGCGGGGAGCCCTGGGGGCGGCTCCAGCCGCCGGCTGGCACCGGGGCTTGCGGCCTAGCACCACGAAGAAGAAGACAGCGTCAGGGGCAGTCCAGCCACGTGAGAAGGCAGCAAAGGTCACGGCTCCGGCCGCGATGAAAAGGAGACCCCAGGGCGGCCTCCAGGCCGCGTGGGCAGGCCGACGGCGGCGTCCTGCCACGTCGGCGAAGAAGAGCATGTAGGTGAGTGAGCCTGCTCACGGGGAAACCCACGGGCAGAGTTCATAACACAGGCTAAATAATCCCATAGGTGAGGGCTTAGAGTGTTTCGATGACTTTGAATGCATTGATGGCTTTACTTGCTTTACTTGCGCCAGTGCATAAGAACATAAGACTTACATCAAACCGTAAAGAATTTAAGAAAATGCTAAAGACATATTTATTTAAAGAAGCATACAACATACCACAAAACCAATAACACAATATACAGATAGATCTTTACTATGTCCAATTTAGTTGCTTATGTCTATTTTAACCTTCATATGTAAATTTCCTATGCTTTATTTTTAACTTGTGTATGTAAATTTGTAAACCGCCTAGACGGACATGCAAATGTCTTATTGTTTGCGGTATATAAACATTTTTAAATAAATAAATAAACATAAGAACATGCCATACTGGGTCAGACCAAGGGTCCATCAAGCCCAGCATCCTGTTTCCAACAGTGGCCAATCCAGGCCATAAGAACCTGGCAAGTACCCAAAAACTAAGTCTATTCCATGTTACCGTTGCTAGTAATAGCAGTGGCTATTTTCTAAGTCAACTTAATTAATAGCAGGTAATGGACTTCTCCTCCAAGAACTTATCCAATCCTTTTTTAAACACAGCTATACTAACTGCATTAACCACATCCTCTGGCAACAAATTCCATAGTTTAATTGTACGTTGAGTAAAAAAGAACTTTCTCCAATTAGTTTTAAATGTGCCACATGCTAACTTCCTGGAGTGCCCCCTACTCTTTCTATTATCCGAAAGAGTAAATAACCGATTCACATCTACCAGTTCAAGACCTCTCATGATTGTAAACACCTCTATCATATCCCCCCTCAGCCATCTCTTTTCCAAGCTGAAAAGTCTTAACCTCTTTAGTCTTTCCTCATAGGGGAGCTGTTCCATTCCCCTTATCATTTTGGTAGCCCTTCTCTGTACCTTCTCCATCGCAATTATATCTTTTTTGAGATGCGGCAACCAGAATTGTACACAGTATTCAAGGTGCGGTCTCACCATGGAGCGATACAGAGGCATTATGACATTTTCCGTTTTATTCACCATTCCTTTTCTACTAATTCCCAACATTCTGTTTGCTTTTTTGACCTCTGCAGCACACTGAACCGACAATTTAAATGTGTTATCCACTATGACGCCTAGATCTCTTTCTTGGGTTGTAGCACCTAATATGGAACCTAACATTGTGTAACTATAGCATGGGTTATTTTTCCCAAAAGCATCACCTTGCACTTATACACATTAAATTTCATCTGCCATTTTGATGCCCAATTTTCCAGTCTCACAAGGTCTTCCTGCAATTTATCACAATCTGTTTGTGATTTAACTACTCTGAACAATTTTGTATCATCTGCAAATTTGATTATCTCACTCATCATATTTCTTTCCAGATCATTTATAAATATATTGAAAAGTAAGGGTCCCAATACAGATCCCTGAGGCACTCCACTGCCCACTCCCTTCCACTGAGAAAATTGTCCATTTAATCCTACTCTCTGTTTCCTGTCTTTTAGCCAGCTTGCAGTCCACGAAAGGACATCTCCACCTATCCCATGACTTTTTACTTTTCCTAGAAGCCTCTCATGAGGAACTTTGTCAAACGCCTTCTGAAAATCCAAGTATACTACATCTACTGGTTCACCTTTATCCACATGTTTATTAACTCCTTCAAAAAAGTGAAGCAGATTTGTAAGGCAAGACTTGCCTTCGGTAAAGCCATGCTGACTTTGTTCCATTAAAACATGTCTTTCCATATGTTCTGTAATTTTAATGTTTAGAACACTTTCCACTATTTTTCCTAGCACTGAAGTCAGGCTAACCAGTCTGTAGTTTCCCGGATCGCCCCTGGAGCCCTTTTCAAATATTGGGGTTACATTTGCTATCCTCCAGTCTTCAGGTACAATGGATGATTTTAATGATAGGTTACAAATTTTTACTAATAGGTCTGAAATTTCATTTTTTAGGTCCTTCAGAACTCGGGTGTATACTATCCAGTCCAGATGATTTACTATTCTTCAATTTGTCAATCAGGTCTACCACATCTTCTAGGTTCACCCTGATTTGATTCAGTCCATCTGAATCATTACCCATGAAAACCTTCTCCAGTACGGGTACCTCCCCAACATCCTCTTCAGTAAACACCGAAGCAAAGAAATCATTTAATCTTTCCACGATGGCCTTATCTTCTCTAAGTGCCCCTTTAACCCCTCGATCATCTAACGGTCCAACTGACTCCCTCACAGACTTTCTGCTTCAGATATATTTTAAAACGTTTTTACTGTGAGTTTTTGCCTCTGCGGCCAACTTCTTTTCAAATTCTCTCTTAGCCTGTTTTATCAATGTCTTACATTTAACTTGCCAACGTTTATGCATTATCCTATTTTCTTCTGTTGGATCCTTCTTCTAATTTTTGAATGAAGATCTTTTGGCTAAAATAGTTTCTTTCACCTCCCCTTTTAACCATGCCGGTAATCGTTTTGCCTTCTTTCCACCTTTCTTAATGAGTGCCCCATGCTTCGATTGCTTGGTCACCCTGTGTTTGGAAAGCATCAATGAAGAACTATGGTGCATCGATGCTTTGATGCCCCTTGCATCAGTGCTGTTGAAGAAGAGTGTTGCATCTGCATCGGCATTGATGTCCCTCAGTGCATGTGTTTCTTTGGTGCATTAGAGGCTGGCTCGAGAAAGGGGTACCACTTTTTTGTTGCTTTCCAGACTGTTGAACTCGACTTTGCAGTCTTGGCCTTGGTGGATAGAGTAGTTTTCAAGTGGCTCCAACTCATAGGCTTTCCCAAAGAGGCAGATAATACTGCACTACAGGAGGAAGAACGGCTGATATTCTTTTGAGATTCACACAGCTCTTCCATTTTTAAGGCCATGGAATGCTGTGAGCATGGGGACATCCATCCATAGGCTGCACAATTTGGCTGGTTGTGGTCAGGTCCCAAAGAATGGTAGCAAAGTTAATATCTGTCTGTGAAAGACATAATTTCCCCACATTGGAAATTTTGAACCCACTCATGGCTGTTGCTTTTTTCTTGTGGCTTGCCATTCTGAAGAAGATGAAAAACTTTCTGAGCACCAGTATCTTTTCCCTATATTCTTTTTTTGGTAGCATTTAAAATTGCTATTTGGGGGCTGCTGAGACAGTTAGGAGAAGCAGAAGATTTTGAAGAAAAAAATGCAGTTTGAAAAGAAAATGAGAAGAGAGACAAAGTACATATTCGTGCTTTAGCTCAGATAAAAAATAACTGAGAAGATTAACAGAGAAATTGCTGTGTGGGAACTCTCACACATGGTCAGTAGATCTCAAAGCTGTGCAGCTTAAAGAGATAAGTCCATTCAGTGCCACTCAATGATGTCACCCTACATGTAATGGCTAATTCAACCTGCTCATCAATAGAAAATGTCTAATAATACATGGTAATTTGATAAATGTTTCATTCTCTATTTTACAATAAAGCACCCAGATATGGATTCACCCATGGCTAACATGAAAGTCAATCCAGTCCATAGTTTTTCTATTTTATTAAAAGCAGGTGGTTATCTGTCATTTAAAACAGCGTTTCTCAACCAGTGTGTCGCCAAGCACCGGCTGGTGTGTTGCGTGCTCCCGGTCTCTCCCGCTGCTCTTTCTTCCCTGCTGCCGTTGCCGCCGGGCTATCAACACGTTCAAGCCCAGTGGGAACGACAGCAGTGCTAAAGGAAGCTGTGGCACCCGCGGCTGGCCTTTTCTTCTTCCCACGCCTGCATTCACCCCCCCCCCCCCCGTGACCCGGAACAGGAAGTGATACACGGTGCGCGGGAAGAAGAAAGAGCCGGCCTGTGCCGCGTGATAAAGTAGCAGCGGCCGCTGCAGCATCGGCCCCCGAGCAATTGAAGCAGCCGGTAATCGGGAAAGGAGACAGCAGCATGAGCCTCCCGCGGTCGATGGAATTCTTCCTTCTTGGCCTGCGGGGGCTTGAGGAGGAGGCTGCTGCAGCTCCCATTTGAGCTCGGGGGGGGGGGGGGAAGAGAGGAAGTGAGTGAGAGAAAGAGAGAGAAGCAGCCAGCCAGCGTGTGAGAGAATGTTTGTGTGATTGAGAGCCTGTGTGTAAGTGAGAAAATGTATTTGATCGAGAGCATGTGTGTGATTGAGAGAAACTGGTCAGAGAGATGATGTATGTGTATATGTGAGAGACAATGAAAGTGACTGCTCAAGGAGATGACTGATGTGTATGTGAGAGTGTGAGACAGTCAGGGATGTGACTGGTGTGTGTGTGAGAGAGAGAGAGAGAGAGAGAGAAAGCATGGAAGTGAGAAATCTGGATATGTGAGAAAGCATGGGAGTAAGAAGCCTGGTGTTGTGGGGGTGTATGTGAAAGAAAGCATGGGAGTGAGAAGCCTGGGAGTGAGAGCATGGGAGTGGGAAGCCTGTGTGTGTGTGCATGTATGAGAGAGAGACTGGTTGGTAAGGTGACTGGTGAGTATGTAAATGTGAGAGAGAGAGAATGTGATTCAGGGAATGAGAAGCCTGTGCACGTGGAGAGCGAGCATGGAAATGAGAGACAGACTGGTGTGGGTGTGTGTGTGAGTGTAACAGAGAGAAAGTGATTATGGGAATGAGAAGCCTGTGCATGTGAAGAGAGTGAGCATTGGAGTGAGAACCTGGGCGTGTGAGAGACACAGCATGGGAGGGAGAAGCCTGTATATCTGAAAGAGAACATGGGAGTGGGAAGCCTGTGTGTGTGTATGCATGAGAGAGATCAGGTGACTGGTGTGTGTGTTTGTGCATGTGTGTGAGAGAAAGAAAGTGATTATTTATTTATTTAACACTTTTTTATACCGACCTTCATAGCAAAACCATATCGGATCGGTTTACATCGAACAGGGTAAAAAACTGGAATGACAACTAGAATAAGATAAGCAAATGAAGTGGAAGAGGCAAAGTTACATTCAAACAAGGGGTATGAACTTGGAAGCTTAATCAGCTGGAAAGAGAGGTTAAAAGTTGGCAGTAATTATAAATATAATACAATAGAGAAAAACAGGTTAAATCATCATGTGCTTAGAAGTACCAGAGTCCATCGTTCAGGAAGAGGTTAGGTCCATCGTTCGGGCAGAGAATAAGGACAAGCTAGTGTGTATCTGGGGGATCTGAGAAGGCTTGGCGGAACAGCCACGTCTTGAGTATTTTCCTAAATGTTAAGAGGTAGGGTTCCAATCTGAGGTCTGAGGGGATGTTATTCCAGATAGATGGGCCTGCTGTCGAGAAAGCTCGGTCTTTGGTCGAGGTGAGGCAAGTGGCTTTAGTTGGGGGAAATTGCAGGGTGCCTTTGTGAATTTCTCTAGTTGGTCTGTTGGAGGAATGGAGTTTGAAGGGGATTTCAAGGTCGAGTTGAAGTTGGTTGTGGATGGATTTGGGTATTAAGGTGATTGATTTGTGCAGGATTCTGAACTTAACTGGTAACCAATGTAGGTTTCAGAGGATGGGTGAGATGTGTTCTCCACGGTTAGTGTTGGTCAGCAATCTCGCTGCGGCGTTCTGTATCATCTGCAGTGGCTTGGTGGTAGATTTGGGGAGGCCTAGGAGGAGGGCGCTGCAGTAGTCAATTTTGGCAAACAGCAAGGATTGGAGAACTGTCCTGAAGTCGTAGAAAAATAGGAGTGGTTTGAGTCATTTTAGAATCTGGAGTCTGTAGAATCAGTCTTTGATTGTGGTATTGACCATTTTCTTTAGGTTTAGTCGATTGTCGAGAATTACCCTGAGGTCTCTTACATCCGAATGGGTGAGATGGGTGTTATCGGGGGGCGGTGGGGGGACGTTATCTTGGTTTGAAGAGATGAGGAGGAGCTCTGTCTTCGAGGCTTTGAGTACCAGGTTTAAGCTGTTGAGAAGGCTGGTGATAGATAGTAGGCAGTTATTCCAGTGGGAATGATTATGGGATTATGGGAATGAGAAGCCTGTGCATGTGGAGAGAACAAGCATGGGAGTGAGAGACTGGTGAGTGTGTGTGAGAAAGAGAAAGTGATTATGAGAGTGAGAAGCCCATATATGTAAGTGGAACACGGGAGTGGGAAGCCTGTGTGTGTGTATGGCTTGAGAGAAACTGTTCAGGAAGGTGACTGGTGTGTTTGTCAAAGACTGTTTGGGAGATGATTGGTGTGTGAGAGACAGAAACTGGTCATGGGGGCATGACTGATATGGTGTGTGTGTGAGAGACATGGGCCCTAAGGAAGAGGACCATGAGTATAGAGCTTAGCCACTACTGCTGCTTCTGGTGTGTGCTACAGCCTGCATGGAAGAGGAGTAGGAGAGCTGCTGGAGGGGGTAAGTAAAGGTGGCTTTTTCAGTTTATTTTTCTTGATTGACTGCCATTTTAATTATTTAATATTATGTGATGTGTCTGCTTTTTTTGAAATATTTTATTGGTGTTTGGAGAATTTTTAATAGTTTTTATGAGTTTTTAATTGTTGGATGTTATTCTGTTCATAGTTGTTGTGAAACATTTTTTCTGCTTATTAGTATAGTTTTACAATTATTTCTGTGTGGGGATCTATAGCTGCTTGCTAGTTCTGTTTTCCTAATAAGAGGTGTATTGGTTTTTAGGACCTGATTTAGTGTTGGTGTATTGGTTTTTAGGACCTGATTTAGTGTTGCCTTTTCATAGATAGGGTTGCTCCTGTTTGACTGTATTCCATAATACAGGTGTAACTGTGTGTGGATTAGTATATGTGCATTACTACAGATCCTGGGAGTATGTTAGGTCGGTTCTGTGTCTGTTACCGAGATATTTTACTAGCAAGTAAGTGTTTGTATCATTCTTATTTGTTGTGTTTTCTCAAGAGGACATGCATTGTGGTAAACTGCTGTCTTTTCATAAGTAGGGCTATTGAGCCTGGAAGTATAAGGAGTTTGAGTTGTTGTTACTGAGATGATACCAGAACCAGAATACCTTTTTTGAAGGGTGAGTTGTATGGGGAATGTCATAATTCTGCTTTACATCCATTATTGTGGGTCAGGGGGGTTCCCGTGGATGCAAACTGTACTTTTACATCTAGCCCTGTGACGATCATGGGTCAGTGTGTCACGCATGTGAGAACCATCTGTCAGGTGTGTCCAGAAAAAAGGTTGAGAACCACTGATTTAAAATATACTTATAAGTGCAGCTCTGGAATATGTTTGTGTATGCTTTGTTTTTTATTAGTTATGTGTAATTTATGTTATTGTAATTCGAATTCTCTTTTTCATTCAGTATAATTTTTAAAAATGTATATAGTTCTGACTTCCTTTTTATACTGTGCAGAAAGAACAGATGCTATAATAAATTGAGTCGTGAAGCAGAGTAACAAGGTTTTTACTGTGAAGGAAGGGTCACTAAATATCTATTGAGCCCTAGCATTAGCATGTGAAATCAAGCTCTGACAGTACATTTTATATTACATTTGCTTCCCTTAATTGTCTCTCTTGTTCTGGACAATAGGTTTTCAACCTTTTCATGGATGTATTTGCTATCAGGAACATTCAAGAACTCAGGAATGGCCTTCATAGTTTATGTCAGCATCAACTTGTTCATTGGCATTACCACTATAATTTCTACAACTGTGGTTTACATACTTTTCCAGCAAAAAAGTGATAAGGTAAAACTCTATAAAAGTCTTATTGCATAAAGTGACTGCTTTGTGGAGTATGTTGGGAAGCAATAGGTAAAGGGAATGGTGAGATTTGAATGTTGGACAAGTTGTGAAAACCAACATGCTGCATCACCTGCAACAGTAGAGGACCAGAAAGAATCAAAACCAAAGCCAATTTGTACAGAGTGTACAGGTGCACCAAACTCACAAAAAGAGGAAGCAAGATCAGCTAACATGAAATGGTGGCAAGGATTTGTAAATTCTCAGATATATCGCCAGGTACAATAAACATTTTTCCCATAGAAACAAAATGGGAAGAACCCTTTAGTTCATCTGGTCCATGATTGCTGGGAGTTGGAAAGTTTCCTAGCATGGACTACAGAATGACTAGGCTATGCTTCTCAGATAGGGAGAATGAATGATATCATACTGGCCATCAAGCTTTATGGCTAACAGCTGTGAGATATCATTAGTGAAGGGAACAGAAGAAGAGTAAATATATTTTTACTGTTAGTGTTGTGAGTCAGGAGGTGGATCCTTGGTCCGACCAGCGGAGAGGTACTGACGTAGATCCCCGAGGATGAAGTAGGTCAGTAGGCGGTACCACCGCTGCAGGTGGATAGCTCTTAGCCCAATAGGTCTGTAGCTTCTCTGGGAGATCCAATGGAGACTTCGCCCTGGAAGCCCGTGGTCCCCCCAGGAGGGGCCTGTAGGGACCCAGGCCACTGGGACTTAGGAGGCTTCACCCTGGAAGCCCGCGGTCCCCCCAGGAGGAGCCTGTAGGGACCCGGGCTGCTGGGACTTAGGAGATCGGCAGACGACGTGGGCAGGTAGACAGACCAGGTTCAGGGCAGGCGGCTAGAGGCGTAGACGAGTAACAGACCAGGTTCAGGACAGGCAACTGAGAAAGGCAGGCAGGCAGGAGCGGGCAGGCTGAGTCAGGTGGGCAGACGAACAGGAGCAGATGAGCAGGGTTGGGCAGGCAGGCTGGCAGGCTGGCAGGCAGACGAACAGGAACAGATGAGCAGGGTCGGGCAGGCAGGCAGACGAACAGGAACAGATGAACAGGATCAGGCAGGTGGGCAGAAGAACGGCAACTAGTTACTCACAGGAGTCGACCACGTTGCAAGGCAAGGTCCCAGGGTGAATGCTGGGGTTAAATTCCCCTCGGCGTCTGACATCATCCTGGGGGCCGGCCAGAGCTTCGCGCCGGAGGCCCTTTAAAAGAGGAGCCCTCCGTGCGCGCGCGAGCCTAGGGGCGGGGTCAGCAATGCCTGGCGGCGTCTCCCTCATGGAGACGCCGCGGTGTAGGCCCGAACGGGCCCTGCGGATCTGGCGGCTTCGGCGGCGTCTCGTGGGGAAGAGGAGGTAAGGGTCCGGTTGCGAGGCGCACGACCGGAGCCGCAACAGTTAGTTTGTATGAAAAGTTAGATAACATTTGAACAGCATAGTGGCTTTTTGTTCTGTTTGTGATTGTTAGTAAATAATAGAGTTGCTAACTAGTACCATTTTTTCAGGACAGGTTGATCCAATCCTGATTTTATCCCATTGCATACCTGAACTTATAATTCTGATTTCCCAAAAAAAAAGAACTAAACATTCATGTTTGATTGTCCTTCTCTACACTAATCTAAGTAAGGGTACCTTCCAGCTATTATCCATACAAGCTTAACTGCCATGTTTGCAGTGGGGTAAAATGGATTCACTTAGAAACCCTAATAAAGAAGGGTGATAGCCACAGCTATAATATTGTTAGAAGTCAAACTTGTGTAGATAATAGCTGGAAGGCCACCCTCAGCCATATTAGTGTAGGCAGTAGGAATATGCAGAGGCAAAAATTTAATTTCAATTTCTTTCTTCATTTCATAAATTAAAATCATTCATTTGGTTCATTTCAGATGATTTTTTTTATTCATTTATTTATTTTCTATTAAAGTCAATGGTGGAAGCAGTACAGCCTATTTTGGACTCCCAGACTGGGGTTTTCATATCATTTCTAATGAATCTTGTGAGTAGACATCATCAGAAAAGTGAAGGGCACTCCAATGTATTAAGACTATTTCAAGTGCACAAACAATGGTATGAATAGTAGGGATGTGCAGACCAAAAGTTTATGTTCATAAGTCCATAAGTCGAAAGGGGGGGTCAATTTCGGTCAATATGGACATATGGAGAATTCCATAAGTTGAGTCTATGTCCATACGTGCACCGATTCCCTAAATAAAAATTTAAACCCCTCACCCACCTTAATCCCCCCCCCCCAAGACTTACCAAAACTCCCTGGTGGTCTAGTGGGGAGTCAGGACGCCATTTCTATACTCCTTTGCGAGGAGCACGTGACGTCGGCGTCACGTCGGAGTGACGCGGTCGTCACGTGATTCCCCGCGGGTTCGCTCCGGGACCCTCGTTGGACCCAAAAGGAACTTTTGGCCAGCTTGGGGGGGCCTCCTGACCCCCCCCCCCCAAGCGGGGAATCACGTGACGTCCGCGTCACTCCGACGTGACGCCGACGTCACGTGCTCCTCACAAAGGAGTACAGAAATGGCGTCCTGACTCCCCGCTAGACCACCAGGGAGTTTTGGTAAGTCTTGGGGGGGGATTAAGGAGGGTGAGGGGTTTAAATTTTTATTTAGGATCAACAATCGCGATTTCCAACGTATTCAACATAGCTATGTTGAATACGTTGGAAATCTGATCGTTTTCGCCTCATCACTTTTTTAAGTTAAAAAAAAAAAAAGTTGCGTTTTACCTATAAGTTCAAAACGAATGCACACCCCTAATGAACAGCCCAAGGAGGCTAGAGTGGCAGACCAGGAGGAGCTGAAGAAGACAGAGAGGTATATAGATGAAAACCTCAGGGACCTATTAGAGCAGTCCCACCTCCATTCAAGTAGCCTCTGTGCTGCCTTGGAGGAGGAGGGTCCATTGGATGGAGAGTATCATCTTGATATGCATGTAGTATCCTCTTGCACTGAGGATATGTCTCCAAGGGTATGTGCCCAGGAGGGAAGGATTAGGGTGACCAATGTAGTTGGTGATTCAATCATTAGGAATATAGATAGCTGGGTGGCTGGTGGATATGAGGATCACATGGTATGGTAACTTGTCTGCCTGATGCAAAGGTGGCCGACTTCCCGCATCATATAGACAGGACTTTAGATAGTGCTGGGGAAGTGCCAGCTGTCTTAGTACATGGGGGCACCAATGACATAGAAAGGCGCAGGAGGAAGGTTCTTGAAACCAAAATGTAGGATTTTAGGTAGCAGGTTGAAATCCAGAACCTTCAGGGAAGCATTGTCAGAAATGTTCCCTGTTCCACGCGCAGAACCTAAGAGGCAAGCAGAGCAATGGAGTATCAATGTGTGAATGAGACAATGGTACAGAGAAGAAGCCTTTAAGTTTGTAAGAACCTGGGCAATATTTTGGGGAAGGGGGGCCTTTTCTGAAATGATGGGTTGCACCTTAACCAGGGTGGAACTTGGCTGCTGGCAGTAAAATAGAGATAGAGCAGCTTTTAAACTAGATGATAGGGGAAAGCCAACAGTCACTCAAGAGCACATGGTTTGGAATAGTACTAACCCAACAGCTAACTTACAGAGCCATGCGGCAGCTGAATATGGACTCTAAAAATCTAAAAAACAAGATGGGAAAGTTAGTGTATAGCACTGAATGAAGAGGTTGATTTAATTGGCATCTCAGAGAAATGGTGGAAGGAATATAATCATTGGGACACTGTGATAGGGTACAAATTATATTGCAATGATAGGATGGATCAAATTGGTGGAAAGCTGGCTCTATTAAGGAGGCATTGACTCAAACAGGATAAAAGTTCTGCAGGAAACAAAATGGACTGTAGGATCCTTATGGATAGAAATGCCATGCGAAAAGAGGGATAAAATAGAATTGAGGGTATATTACCATTTGCCTGGCCAGAATGAACAGGCAGAAAATGAAATGAAATTAGGAAAGCTAACAAAATTAGCAGCACAGTAATAATGGGTATTTTCAATTACCCCATAATTGACTGGGTAAATGTCACATTAGGACATGCTAAGAAGGTGAAATTCCTAGATTAAATAAATGACTACTTCATAGAACAGCTAATACAAAAACCAACAAGGCACGGTGGGGGTGGAGGAGCTATTTTAGACCTAGTCCTTAGTGGAACATAGAATTTGGTGCGAAAGGTAACAGTTTTGAGGCCATTTGGCAATAGTGATCATAACATTTATTTATTTTATTTTTTATTTATTTTATTTATTAACTTTTATTTACCAACATTCGTGCAGCACATCATGCCGGTTTACAAAGAACTCAAGTGGGTGATACAATGAAACATTATAACAAGAACAATGTACAATGAATAAAATAAAAGTAAAGCTATAACGATGTAACCTTAGAACAAAATACTATTCCTTACAATAAGGACACATTGACCGATCATGATCAAAAATAAAATTAAGCCGTAGGGGGAATGTTGTTTCTTCAAGGGTATCCATGGGTGGTGCGGGGGGAAGCGGGGGAAGCATAGGAAGGTGTGGGGAAAATTCGAACAGAGGGGGCTGGGGAGAGATTAGATTTGGTTTGTGTCGGGATAGGCCTGTCGGAAAAGCCATGTTTTTACTCCTTTCTTGAAAGTTTGCAGGGATGTCTCTTGGCGTAGGAGGGTGGGGAGAGAGTTCCACAGGGTGGGGGCAGCAACGGAGAAGGCTCTCTCTCTGGTGTGGGTAGAATGTGCTGCCTTTAGGGACGGGGTGTGTAGAGTACCTGCATGGGTTGTTCTTGTGGGTCGGTCGGATGAACGATAACGAGGCATTTCGTCGAGCCAGGTATGATTATGTTTGTGTAGAGAATTGTGAAGGATGGTGAGGGTTTTGTATTGTGAGCGGAAGGAGATGGGTAACCAATGTAGGTCTTTTAGTATGGGGGTGATGTGTTCCCTTTTTTGTGTGCCTGTTATGATTCTGGCCATGGAGTTTTGTAGAATTTGGAGGGGTTTGATGGTGGTGGCGGGGAGTCCTAGTAATAGGGAATTGCAATAGTCTAGTTTAGTGAGCATTGTGGTCTGTACGACTGTGCGGAAATCGTGGGTGTGGAGGAGGGGTTTGAGTTTTTTTATGATGTTGAGTTTATAGAAACCCCCTTTTAGTAGATTTTTGATGTGGGGTTTGAAACTTAGGTGTTGGTCTATGTAGACGCCCAGATCTCTTACAAACTGGGTCTGGGGGGTGGTTGTGGTTGTATTTTGAGGAGTGTTCTGTCGCAGGGGGAGAGTAAAACGTTCAGGTTGCTTAGAGATGACGAGTAATTCTGTTTTTGACGAGTTTAGAGCTAGATGGAGTTCGGATAGTGAGGCGCTTATGGTGGCGAGGCAAGATTCCCAGCGTTGCAGAGGTTCTTTTATGGATCCCTGAAACGGGATGAGAATCTGCACGTCATCTGCATACAGGAAGAATTTCAGGCCTAGTTTGGAGAGGAGGTGGCATAGGGGTATGAGATAAATATTAAACAGGGTGGAGGATAAGGATGATCCCTGGGGTACGCCCTGCGTGATAGGTATGTGTGAGGATTCGTGCTTGTCGATTTTTACTAGATACTCTCTGTGTGTGAGGTAGGAGGAGAGCCATGAGAGGGCTGTGTCGGCAATACCTATTTCTGTTAGGCGGGTCATTAGTATCTGATGGTTGACAGTATCGTAGGCAGCTGAGATGTCTAGTAGGGCGAGTAGGTACGAGTTTCCGTGGTCCATACCTTTAAGTATGGTGTCTGTCATGGCTAGTAGTAAGGTTTCGGTGCTTCGGTCTTTACGGAAACCGAATTGTTGAGTGTGGAGGACATTGTGGTCTTCTAAAAACTCCGTTAGTTGTTTGTTAATAACCCTCTCTAGTACTTTGGATAAGAATGGGAGATTGGAAATTGGACGGTAATTGGCCGGGTCTGTGGGGTCGAGTGTGGTTTTCTTTAGGAGGGGCTTGACTATGGCCAGTTTGAGTGGGTCTGGGACACTGCCTGCAGTAATAGAGCAGTTGATGAAATCCTTAATATGTTTGGTGATGGCGGGGGTGATTGAGAGGAGGGTTTTTGAAGGAATGGTGTCTGAAGAGTGTGTGGATGGTTTCATCTTTTTTAGTATAGCTTCTACTTCTATGTTGGTGGTGGGGTCAAATGTTTTGAGGGTGATCTTTTTGTCATTGGGAATGGGGGGGAGGGGGGTAGTGTTGTCTGGGAAGCGGAGTAGAATATTGTCGATTTTATTCTTGAAGTATAGGGCTAGTTCTTCGCATTTTTTGTTGGAGATAGTATCGGTGAGTGAGGGTGCTTTGGGGTTGGTGAGTTCTGAAACATATGTGAATAAGGCGTTTGCATTAAATTGGTAGTCGTGGATCTTTGCCGCGTGGAAATCACGCTTGGCTTGGGTAATTGCATGACGGTATACGTGTAAAGTGTTGTTATAGGTGGCTTTAAGTGAAGCCGATGGTTGTTTGCGCCAGGCGCGTTCTTTGGCTCTTAGTTCTTGTTTCAAGGTTTTTAACTTGGCTGAGAACCAAGGTTTCCTTTTCTCCTGTTGTGTAATGGGTATTTCTTTGTGGATAATGGGGCATAGTTCATTGGCTATGGTTGTAGTGAGATTGTTCCAGGAGTGTAGTGCGGAGTCTGGATTGGTGAGATCGATGTTGTTAGCTATTTTGTTGAAAGCTAGGGTGAGCTCTTCCGTACTACAGTGTTTACGGAAGGAGATGGTTTTATGTTGTTTTTGTGTGGAAGGTGTGAGGGGTTTGGTTTCGAGGGTTGCATTAATGAGGAAATGGTCGGACCAAGGTACTGGGGTGACTACTGGTGGGGTGGCTATGGTTATTTTAGAATTCACAAATATTAGATCGAGTGTATGGCCTGCTTTGTGGGTGGGTTCGGTGATGATTTGATTGAAATCTAGGGCTTTGAGGGTGTCTAGTAGAGTCTCACAGGCGGGGGTGGTGGGGCGGGAGTCCACATGGAGATTGAAATCCCCTAGAATAATGGTAGGAAGGTCTGTTTTGATGTTGACGGTGAAGTATTCAGTGATGGGTGAGGGATCTTTTTCAATTAGGCCTGGGGGGGGCGTAAACTAGGCAGATTTGTATGGATTTGGATGCAAATAGTGCAATTTCAATTTTGGGTGGCGGTTGAGTGGTTTGGAGTTTGAGGTTGAGTCTTTTCTTGGCTGCCAAGAGTAGACCACCTCCTTTCTTTTTCGGCCTTGGTATGGAGAGGAGGTCGTATGACTTTGTGGGGAGCAGGTTTAGGAAAACCTGGTCGGTATTTTTTAACCAGGATTCAGTAATGGCACAAAGGTCGGGGTTGTCGTCTGTAAGCAGATCATTTAGTATAGTACCTTTTTTTTGTATGGATTGGGCATTGAAGAGAGTTATGGCTAATGTTGTTAAACCTAAGAGTTGTGAGAAAGGTGGGGTCATAATCGGTATGAGGGATTTGCGAAATATGGGTGGGTGGGGGGGTGTTGTAGGGGGTTTGCGTAGTAGCGGGCAGTGCCGTGTTGGGATTGGGCGTAGGCACATGGTTCTAGTATAGTGAGGGGGCTTGGGTGGAGGGGACTAACAGAGGATAAAAACAGGGAGGAGTCTGTGGTGAGAGCGTGTAGGGCAATACAGTGCGGGGTTTAAGGTATAGGGAGAGTTTGGCTGAGGGAAAAGGCACAGTGCTGGTGCAGTAGTGCGAGAAATGCTGATAGTACCCCATGCAGGTTAAACAATGCAGATCGTGCAGATTAAACAATGAAGGTAATATATAGTGGATACGAAATAGACAGTACAAGACAATGCAGATAGTGTGCGGTTCTTAGACAGGTTAAGACCATGTAGGTAAGACAATGCAGGTTATGCTGGTAACAATGTTAGACTATGTAGGTAATAAGCAGTTAATGCAGCTCTGAAGGCTGTCAGATATTCTGTATGCTGTATGCTGGTATGACATGATCAAATTTGACTGAATAACTGGAGGGAGAATACTAAAGAAATCTACTACAAAAGCATTTAACTTTCAAAAGGGAGACCATGAGAAAATGAGAAATATAGTTAGGAAAAAACCTGAAAGGAGCAGCTGCCATATTTAAGAGTTTACAAGAGGCATGGACTATGTTTAAAAATGCTATCTTGGAAGCCCTGCCAGATGTATTCCATGCATTACAAAAGGTGGAAAGAAAGCTAAATGACTATAGGCATGGTTAAAAGGTAAGGTGAGAGAGGCTATTATAGCTACAATAACATCTTTTAAATAATGGAAAAGGGATCCAAATGAAAAAAACAGCATAAGCATTGGCAAATTAGATGCAAAGCATTGATAAGAAAGGCAAAGAGATTGCCTTTCTTTTAAAAGAAGCTTGCCATGGAAGAAAAACTCATAATAACAACAGAATGCCTGTGAGGGAGTTAGCTGGACAACTGGATGATCAAGGGGTAAAAGAGGCCCTTAGGCAAGACAAGACCATAGCAGAGAGACTAAATGATTCCTTGCTTCAGTCTTTACTGAGGAAGATATAAAGGAGATACCCATGCCAACAATGATATTTAAAAGTGATGATTCAGAGGAACTGAAACAAATCTCTGTGAACCTGGAAGATATAATAAGGCAAATTGACAAACTAAAGAGTAGCAAATCACTTGGACTAGATGATATGCATCCCAGAGTGTTGAAAGAACTGAAAAAAGACATTGCAGACATACTATTAGTAATTTGTAAACTATCTTTAAAATCATCTATGGTAATCTGAAGATGGGAGGGATGCCAGTGTAACATCAGTTTTTAAAAAGGGTTCCAGGGGTGATCCAAGAAACTACAGACCAATGAGCCTGAAATCAGTATTGGGTAAAATGGTAGAAACTATTACAAAGTACAAAATTACTGAATATGGGACAAAACCAACACAGATTTACAAGGGGAAGTATTGCCTTACCCATCTGCTACATTTTTTTGAAGGAGTGAGCACCAAGGTGGTGGCATGGATTACAAACTGGTTGACTGATAAGAGACAGTGTGTAATGGTAAATGGAACCTACTCTGAAGAGAGAACCATGTTAAGTGGAGTGCCACAGGGATAGGTATTGGGGTCAGTTTTGTTCAATATCTTTGTGAACGACATTGCGGAAGGAGTACAAGGTAAAATTTGTCTATTTGTGGATGATACTAAGATCTGCAACAGAGTGGACATGCTGAAGGAGTAGAGAGAATGAAAAGTGATTTAAGAAAGCTTGAAGGGTGGTCGAAGATTTGGCAACTGGGATTCAATGCCAAGAAGTGCAGAGTCATGCATCTGGGATGTGGTAATCCAAAAAAGCTGTATATGATGGGGGTGAAAGACTGATGTGCACAGACCAAGAGAAGGATCTTGGGGTGATAGTGTCTGGAGATCTGAAGATAACAAAGCAATAAGATGAGGTGATAGCTAAAGCCAGAAGAATGCTGGGTTACATGGAGAGAGAAATAACTAGTAAGAAAAAAGGAATTGATAATGCCTTTGTACAGGTCCTTGGTGTGGCCTCACCTGGAGTACTGTATTCAGTTCTGGAGCCCGTATCTAAAAAATGATAGAAATAGGATGGAGGTAGTCCAGAGAAGGACAACCAAAATAGTGTGGGATCAGTATCGGAAGACATATGAGGAGAGGCTAAAGGATCTAAATATGTATACCCTGGAACAGAGGAGGTGCAGGGGAGATATGATACAGACCTTCAGATACCTGGAAGGTTTTAAATATGCACAAACTTCAAATATTTTCTGTTGGAAATAAATGAATAGAACTAGGGATAACAAAATTAAACTCCAGGGAGGACAACTCAGAACCAATGTCAGGAAATATTTCTTCACGGAGAAGATGATGGATGCCTGAAATGCCCATCTGGATGAGGTGATGAAGATGAAAATAGTCAAAGGATTCAAAGGGGCATGGGATAAACACTGTTGATCCCTAAAAGATAGAAGATGGAAATGAAAAAAAGATTGCTGGTGCTGGTTACTACACTTAACCAATAAGCCTTGATGCTTTTGATGCAACTGCAACATTGCTCTCCACTTCAACAGCAGGAGAAAAGAGGAATTGGATTCAGACAACAGACAATGAGGGCCCAACTTTTACGGTCTGGGGAACTGATAAGCATGGAGGTAACCTGCATGGAGCAGCAGTTACTACCCTTAACAGAAGGCATGGGATTACTACCCTTAATCAATAAAAGCATCTGTAAATTCACTCTACACTTTGCCGGTGGGTGGGGTGAGGAATTGGATTCATATGACAATCAACAGGAGCCCTGACTTTTATGGTATGGGGAGCTGATGCACAGACATAAGGGAAAAAGCAGAGGACTACTTCTACCACCAAGTCCATAAGTAATGCATGTCAAGCTGTACTATCTAAATTTTCAAGAAGGTTCATCACCCAGTAAAAATGTTGCTAGCAGTAAACTTTGTATAGGTTATCATAAGATATGAAGATAAATGCATGGAGCAGTAGCAGTTACTACCCTTAAAAGAAACATAGGGGTAACATGCACGGTACGGCAGATACTACCATAAGAAGTTTGCTGGGCAAATATGATGGACCATTTGGGTCTTTACTGCCATCATTACTATGTTACTATGCATGTTATGTATAAATAAACATATAGATAAAGGTGATCCAGTTGATATAGTATATCTGGATTTCCAGAAAGCATTCGACAAAGTCCCTCATGAGAGACTTCTAAGGAAATTAAAAAGTCATGGTATAGGAGGAAATGTCCTATTGTGGATTGGTAACTGGTTAAAAGATAGAGTAGGGCTAAATGGGTCAGTTTTCTTAATAGAGAAAGGTGAGTAATGGAGTACCTCAGGGATCTATTCTGGGATCACTGCTTATTAACATATTTAGAAATGCCCTGGAAATGGGAATGAGTGAGGTGATCAAAGTTTCAGATGACAAAATTATTCAGTTGTTTTTTCACAAGAGGATTGTGAGAAATTTCGAGAGGACCTTACAAGACTAAAAACTGGGCATGCAAATAACAGATGACATTTAATGTGGACAAGTGCAAAATGATGCACATAGGGAAGAACAATCTAAATTATAGCTACAAAGTGCAAGGTTCCACATTAGGAGTCACCACTCAGGAAAAGGTTCTAGGTGTCATTGTGGATAATATGTTGAGATCCTGTGTTCAGTGTGCGGTGGCAGCCAAGAAAGCAAATGGAAAGCTAGGAATTATTAGGAAAGGAATGGAGAATATAACAGACAACATCCTATTGCCTCTGAATTGCTCCATGATGCGACCACATCTTGAATATTATGGGCATTTCTGGTCACTGTATCTAAAAAAGATAGAAAAGTTGCAGAGAAGGGCGACCAAAATGATAAAAGCGATGGAACGATTCCTCTGTGAGGAAAGGCTAAAGAGGTTAAGGTTCTTCAGCATTTGAGAAGGCAGCTAACGGGAGATATGATAGAGGTTTATAAAGTTATGAGCGGAATTGAATGGAAAATGTAAAACAGTTGTTTACTATTTCAAAATGTACAAAGACTAAAGGACATGCAATGAAGTTACTAAGTAGTACTATGAAGGAGTGTCCCTGAAAAAATTCCTTAACCAGTGCTGGACCAGGCATCTAGCCTGGTCCACCTTAAAAGTTAGACACACAGGTAGTTTGGTGGGTGGATCCCAGAGAGCAGAAATAAGAGTCTGGGCCCAGCTGCATCAGACAGGCCCTGATGCTCCAGGATAAAGCAGCTCCTGCAACAAGGTGAACACTAAAGGTAAAGAATGAATGTGAATACTGAAAGTAAATGCTGGGAAGTGAATAGTGAATACTGAAGATAAATGCTAAGATGTGAATACTGAAGACAGATGTTGTGCTATGAATACTGAAGTTAAATGCTGCATGTGAATGTAGCTGAAGGTTAGCTTTCTATAAGAAAAGTCAGATTCTAACTTGTATCTGTCCTCTGAGGAGTTAAAGACCATTTGTACTATCCCACAAGTACATTTAAAACAAATAGGAGGCATTTTTTTGCTCTATGAATAACTTAAGCTCTGGAATTCATTGCTAAAACATGAGAGGTCTAGAATGAGTAGATCTAAATCGGTTATTTACACTTTTGGATAACAGAAGGACTAGGGGGCACTCCAGAAAGTTAGCAAGTAGCACATTTAAAACTAATCAGAGAAAATTCTTTTTAACTCAATGCACAATTAAGCTCTGGAATTTATTGTCAGAGGATGTGGTTAGTGCAGTTAGTGTAGCTGGGTTTAAAAAAGGTTTGTGTAAGTTCTTGGAGGAGAAGTCCATTAAATGCTATTAATCAAGTTGACTTATGGGATGGCCTCTGCTACTACTGGCATCAGTAGCATGGAATCTTCTTAGTGTTTGGGTACTGACAGGTTCTTATAGCCTGGTTTGGCCACTGTTGGAAACAGGATGCTGGGCTTGATGGACCCTTGGTCTGACCCAGTATGGCAATTTCTTATGTTCTTATATTCTTAATAATGGTTTATAGATTTTTCCTCCAGGAACTTGTCCAAATCTTTTTTAAACCCAGCTCAAAACATATGAACATAAGAAATTGCCATACTGGTCAGACCAAGGGTCCATCAAGCCCAGCATCCTGTTTCCAACAGTGTCCAATCCAGGCTACAAGTACCTGGCAAGTACCCAAACACTAAGTAGATCCCATGCTACTGATGTCAGTTATAGCAGTGGCTATTCATTAAGTCAACTTGATAATAGCAGTTAATGGACTTCTTCAATAACTTATCCAACCCTGTTTTAAACCCTGCTACACTAACTGCACTAACCACATCCTCTGGCAACAAATTCCAGAGCTTAATTGCGCTTTGAGTGAAAGCATTTTCTCTGTTTAGATTTAAATGTGCTACTTGCTAACTTCATTAAGGAGGACTTGTGAAAATCCACTGCTTATCCTTGTGATAAGCAGCATGGAATCTATTCACCTTTTGTGATCCTGCCAAGTACTTATGATCTGGAGTGGCTACTGGGCTTTATGGACCTTTGGTCTGACCCAGTATGGCAAATCTTATCTTCTTATCTTCTATGTTCTTATTAGGGATGTGCAGAGCAAAAGTTTAAGTTCATATGTCCATATGTCCAAAGGGGGTCCCATTTGCGGTCAATATGGACATAAACAGAATTCAATGAGTTGAGTATATGTCCATATGTGCAAATAAAAATTTAAACCCCTCACCCTCCTTAATCCCCCCCCCCCCCCCCCCAAGACTTACCACAACTCCCTGGTGATCCAGCGGGGTCAGGACGCCATTTCTGACCAACTTTGCAAGGGGCACGTGACGTCGGCGTCACATCGGAGTGACGCGGCGTCACGTGATTCCCTGCGGGTTCGCGCCGGAACGCTCGTTCGGCCCAAAAGGAACTTTTGGCCAGCTTGGGGGGGCCTCCTGACACCCCCAAGCTGGCCAAAAGTTCATTTTGGGCCGAACGAGGGTGCCGGAGGGAACTCGCGGGGAATCACGTGACGCCGCGTCACTGCGACGTGGCGTCGACGTCACGTGATTCCCCGCGGGGTCACTTCCGGGATCCTCGTTCGGCCCAAAAGGAACTTTTGGCCAGCTTGGGGGTGTCAGGAGGCCCCCCCAAGCTGGCCAAAAGTTTCTTTTGGGCCGAACGAGGATCCCGGAAGCGACCCCGCGGGGAATCACATGACGTCGGCGTGACGCGGCGTCACGTGATTCCCCGCGAGTTCCCTCCGGCACCCTCGTTCGGCCCAAAAGGAACTTTTGGCCAGCTTGGGGGGGTCAGGAGGGCCCCCCAAGCTGGCCAAAAGTTCCTTTTGGGCCGAACGAGCGTGCCGGCGCGAACCCGCGGGGAATCACGTGACGCCGCGTCACTCCGACGTGGCGCTGACGTCACGTGCTCCTCAGAAAGGCTTTCAGAAATGGCGTCCTCACTCCTCGCTGGATCACCAGGGAGTTGTGGTAAGTCTTTGGGGGGGGGATTAAGGAAGGTGAGGGGTTTAAATTTTAATTTTGGATCAACAATCGCGATTTCCAACTTATTCAACATAGCTATGTTGAATAAGTTGGAAATCCGATCGTTTATGTCTTATCACTTTTTTAAGTTAAAAAAAAAAAAAAAAAGTAGCGTTTTACATTTATGTTCAATACGAATGCACACCCCTAGTTCTTATGCTCTAAGGACCCGTAAGCAAAATGGTACCAGCAGAGGCAGGAGTTCTCCAAGGCACTGTGAAATGAGGAAAGCAGCAGCAACAATGGCCAGAACACTAAAGGGGTCATTTATCAAAATGCGCTAAGGTGTTTTCGCATGCGTTATGGGCTTATCGCATGCGAAAAGCCCCGTTAATGCATGTGATAGGCCCTTACCGCATGCGAAAACGTCTTTAATGCATGCGATAGCACCATATCATATGGTGCGATGCAAATTTGAAAAAGAGGAGGATTTAGGGGCAGGCTGGGTTTGTCAGTCTGTGAAGTGCTATCGCACAGATTTAACACCGATTTTAACTATACCTTTTTCAGTAGCGTTAAGCTTTGTGATAGCTTGTGTTACAGGGCGGTAAGGTTTAGTGCATTTTGCGATGTCTCTGGAAAAGCCTATTTTAGTAGATTTGAAGGAGAGAGAGAGAGAGAGAGACAAGCCATAATGTCCTCTCCCTAGATTAGAGATGTGCATTGGTTTATCACGAATTAGGCAATTTCAATGAAATTGACTAATTCGTAATGGGTCGGGGACCCCGAACCCCGAAATTGATTTTCCCTGAACTACGAGGAAAATTAGTTTTTTGGGTTTGTACGGGGAGAGGGGTACATTTTATTTTTTTTTAAATAAAAAAACACCCCAAGCATTAAAATTCACTGTAATACAACACACCCCCCCCCCCACCATCCCGATCCCTCCCCAAGACTTACTAACATCCCTGGTGGTCCAGCAGGGTCCCGTGAGGGATTTCTCCCTCTGTGCTGTCTGACCTGCCTCGATCAAAATGGCGCCGATAGCCTTTGACCTACTATGTCACAGGGGCTACCGGTGCTATTGGTCAGCCCCTGTCACATGGCCATCGGCGCCATCTTGTGCTCCTACCATGTGACAGGGGCTGACCAATGGCACCGGTAGCCCCTGCGACATAGTAAGGGCAAAGGCTATCTGCGCCATTTTGATTACTGGCAGCCGATGGTCCGAGTGCAGGAGGACAATCCCGGACCCCCGCTGGACTTTTGGCAAGTTTTGTGGGGGTCAGGAGGGTCCCTCAAGACTTGCCAAAAGTCCCTGGTGGTCCAGCGGGGGTCCAGGAGCGACCTCCTGCACTCGGACCGTCGGCTGCCAGTAATCAAAATGGCGCCGATGGCCATGTGACAGGGGCTGACCAATGGCACCGGTAGCCCCTGTGACATAGTAGGCCAAAGGCTATCGGCACCATTTTAATCGAGGCAGGTCAGACAGCACGACAGCACGGAGGGAGAAATCCCTCACGGGACCCCGAGGGACCACCAGGGATGTTAGTAAGTCTTGGGGAGGGATCAGGATGGTGGGGGGGGGGGATTTAATGTATTAAAGTGAATTTTAATGCTTGGGGTGGGGTTTTTTGAGCTTCGTTTTCCCGCATCGTTTTTTGGGCCGGTTTCGTTTTTCCCCGTTTAGTTTTTGTTTGTTTTTCCAAAAAACGAACCGAGGAAAAACGAACTTTACCCCGAAGCATCCGACTCAAAAAATGACCCGGTAGAAAAAAACCAAGCTCATGTCCACCCTAGATAGGTATTTGTATCCCTATGGGTGGCCCACCTAGTAACTCGAGGTGAAGTTTAGGTATTAGTGTAGGGAGCTAAGGGCCACTTTGACATTCAACATGAGACGTACGAACAGAACAGTGGTCTCTTGTGAAGATTTGATGACCTACAGAGAGAGGAAACTCACCCAAAGAAGAGATTTGGGCAATGTTCTCTCCATCTAGCTTAATGTTACCCAGGTAGAGAGTCCATCAAGCTAGGTTGAGAGAACCTTGCACAAATATCATCTTGGAGTGAGTTTCCTCACTCTGAAGGTCATCAAATCTTCACAAGAGACCACTGTTCTGTTCATACATCTCACTTTGAATGTCAAAGTGGCCCCTAACCCCTACACTAATACCTAAACCTCACCTCAAGTTCCTAGGTGGGCCTCCCATAGGGATAGAAATACCTGTCAAGGGAAAGGGCATTATGGCTAGTCTCTCTCTCTCTCTCTCTCTCTCTCTCTCTCTCTCTCTCTCAAAATATTATTGTAATTTACACTAACTTAGCTCTTCACATAGGTAATTAGCGCAAATTGTGATAAACTGTATATTAGCATAAAACACACCCCTTTTACTATCGCATGCGATACTTATTGCATTTTGATAAATCCAGGCCTAAGACTCCAAAAGAGAAGCAAAGGGCACCAACAATAGTGTTATGAGCCCCCTCCCCCCACAAGGCAGCACAAGAAGGGCAAAGCGGCACCAAGTTTGGCATGAATAGCTCAAGGCATCATGATGGAGGAAGAAAGCACCAAAAGTGTTAGAAAAATACCCCAAGGCAGAGATAAAAAGTGGCCTGTAGATCTGAAAGCACCATGAGAGGTGAAAAGCAGTTACCCACAGTAGCAAGAACATCCTAAGGTCCCAAATGAGGGGCAAAGGACACCAATTAAATTAATAGAAAGCACTAGGCAGGGAAAAGCCAGAAGAAATCCTTGGATAAGGCCTCATGTCATTTCTGCACAGCATTATTAAGGGAAGTGGCTGGCTTAGAGTTGGTCTTCCCCTTTGCTGTGTATAATGATCAGCCCTATCTGCAACACTCTTTAACATCTACCTCCTCCCAGTATGTCACTTACTAGCAGGACTGGGAATCGTACATTACATTTATGCAGATGATATACAATTACTGTTACCCATTCCAAACACCATTGAAGAAACAATGAAACTAGCCAATATGTACCTATAAATAATCAAACAGCTCCTAAACCAGTTGGAATTGGTTATAAACATTGACAAAACTGAATTCTTACACCTTGAACGTAAAAACAGTCACCACACACAACCAACATTCACAATAAAAAATATTCAAACCATCGAGTTAGCAACAAAAGTTAGGAATCTAGGAGTAATAATTGACCCTGAGCTAAACATGAAGACTAAAACCTCTATTAACGATAAACAATTTTCGCACAGTTCTACAAGCAATGATATTCGCTAGCACAGATTATTGTAACTCCCTGCTGTTAGGACTACCTCAATCTACAATTTGGCCTCTGCAAATATTGCAAAATTCCGCTGCCAGAGTTTTGACAGGCAAAAAAAAGGAGTGACCATATTACAGGAACACTTGCTGAACTCCACTGGCTTCCAATTGAACAAAGAATACAATATAAAGCACTTTGTATAATCCATAAACTAATCCACGATGATAAAGCCGACTGGCTTAACACGGCACTGTGCGTGCATGTACCACAAAGAAACCTGAGATCAGCAAATAAAGCTCTATTAACTGTCCCCTCTGTCAAATCAGCACATCTCACACAAGTAAGGGAAAGAGCACTGTCACTGGCTGGTCCTGTACTCTGGAATACCATGCCACTCGAAATAAGACTACAGACAAATCTGAAATTATTCAAAACTAATCTGAAAACCTGGCTTTTTAAACAAGCATTTTATAAAGATAAAGAAAAGGAGAAAAATAGTTGAGCGATAAGGATGCACCAAGCTAGAAGTTTATAGTAACCTACATAAGCATATTAATGTTAAAATCAAACTGCCTAATTTGTTCCTAACAATCAGGTTTAATTTACACATCTAGTTTATTATTTTACATTGTTACCGTACTATGATGGCACACGAGTAATTTGTAATCTATACCACCCATATTTCTCTTTATCGTGTCCTTCTGTAAACCGTTGTGATGGTATTTAACTTAACGACGGTATAGAAAAAATGTTTAAATAAATAAAATAAATAAATGTAAGCCCTGTCGGCATCATGTGCCTCCTTCACCATCATTGGAGGCTAAAATACTAATGAATAGAGACCCCAAATTCTCATCAGCCACTAGCTGTTCAATAGCTTGTGACTCAGAGCTTCCAGGACATGATTATTCTTCTAATCAGTTTTTGCAAATATTGCCTCCATTATCTGGGAAGCAGTAATAATTGAGAGCGTGGTCCTGGATTTGGGGGTCGCACTTCTGCTTCCCTTTCCTTTTACTGTGGACTAATCCATCAAAGGCTAAACAGCAGATTTGACCAATAAGACCGTAAGGGAAGGGAGCTTTAATAAAAAGTGCAAGAGGGCATGAAACCATTTATGGTAACTGGGTATTGTCTGTGTAAAGTATCAGATTGCCATGGGAAGACCAGGAATCAGCAAGTACCATAAGGGAAAGGAATTTGGAAAGAACCTCGAAGACAGTCAGAGCAGAGGAGGAACCACTCAAAGGTAGCAAGAGTGGCTTTGAGCAGCAGCAATAGCAGCAGCAAGGCTGGCTATTAAAATCACAAATGGTAGAAACATAGAAATGACGGCAGAAAAAGACCAATCGGCCCATCCAGTCTGCCCAGCAAGCTCCCACACTTATTTTCTCATACTTATCTGTTTCACCAACCCCCAAGTTCAGGGGGCCCTTGTTGGTAACTGTTTGATTCAAATTTCCTGCCACCCCCTGCCGTTGATGCAGAGAGTAATGTTGGAGTTGCATCAGAGGTGAGCATAAGGCTTAATGGTAGGTTCAGAGCAATGCAGCAAGGTCCCAAGATATAGAGCAAGGGCTAAGGCAGGAAGAAGAATGGCGTCAAAAGCTCAAGGCCCCAAGAGGAATAATGTGGTATCAGGAGTGGTGTGAAGGGCCCAGGGGTCCAGGAGTGGTGCAGCAAGGGTGTAAAGTATCAGATTGACAAGGAAAGATTAAGTACTGTAAGGGGAAGTAATTTGGAAAGAATCTTAAAGCCAGCCGGAGCTCACTGCAGCAGTCTTACCACAGCACTTCTCAGTATGCTGTAGATTTGAATGGGAAACAAAAACAAATAAAACAAACATTTTCATTTAAATTCATAGGCACCCTCCATTCATTTTGGGGGTCCATGAATAAAGCCAAACATCAAAACCAGAACAGCCAAATTGTACAATCCCAAAGTCTTTGGAAAATATTTTTTAAAAAGCCAATAAATTACACCCATAAATTACATTTATTCAATCAATGAAAAAAAAAAAAAAATTTACAATCTCAAAGAACTTCTTAAAATCAAGATACATTTCACTTGTAAATTATGAAATATAATTACCCCACACATTCACATATCCACACTTGCCAAAACGTTCACTCTCACACAACCCACATTCATTCACTCATCACTAAAATACACACAAACTGCAAAAATCCCAGAAAATCACATTCAAAAATACTTCAACAGATTTCAGAGTCCACTCCTAGGGAAGGAGAACTTGAAACAGAGCACTTAACTTGTAATGACATCCATTGGAAAATCCAGTGTTAATGAATATCCAATTTGAATATATCAAGTGTTCACATTTTAATATTCCATGTGCAATGTTCCAAGATAGAATTTATCACGTTGTTTATGCAGCTCACCAATCAAAAATAACAACTGTCAATTAAAAGTCTTTATATCAGCAACAGATCTCAGCATCCAAGGCTTTATCACTGCCCTGGCAAAAAACTTGTTGTGCAGACTGAAAGTTGTTTTTGCGGCAACTTATATGTGAGAATACAAGATTTAATTAATGAGTGACCCCTTTTTTTCCTTTATTAAAGAATCCATTTAGTTGTATCAATGAAAAGAAGACTGCACCAGTGTTTGTCAATCACTCCTTAGATGCAGTATTTCAAATTCCATTCCCTTATTTAAATAGTTTTGTTAAGAGGAAAACAACGCCCATGGCAAATATGCTGAACACTCTTGTTATAGAGCACAAGGAATACAAACGTGGCTGTCGAGCCTAATCATGAAAAAACATAGATTATCCTGTTTGATGAAATCCCATTCCAGGAGCATAGAAGAACCGGCTTTCTCTTCCAACACTGCAGCATTATTTATTATTCATTATTCTGGCCAGTGTGCAGCATTTCTCGTTTTATGATGCTGCGTTGTAAAAATGGGTGACAGATTTGGAAGGCAGTGTGTATGCAGTGTAAAGACCACATTTTTTCCTGAAGTGATTTTTAGCAGTGGATACCAAGATTCCATAAATAACACTGCTGCGTTGAACTAGTTTAGGGCAGGCAGCATAGATGACTCTGGATTTCTGTCACCGTCAGCTAAGATCAATACTTCATTTTAGAAACAACTTTTAAAATCATGCTAACATAACTTTCTAATGTTCCATTTTTTGAAATTACTGCTCCTGGACAGAGTTCTACAGTTCTAAAATAAAATAATAAATAAAAAAAAACGGAGGTGAAAACTTAGATTAATGTCAGAGATGTAAATAAATTACAACTGATACAATAATAATAATAATAATAATAATAATAATAATAATAATATAGTTTGAGAATCCTTATTTAGCATGTTCAAATAGAAATGATATTTACAGATTGGCATATCATTCTTTCAACATCACTCATGAATATGACTGGCAGATATCCTGTTCTTCTTTTCCTATATAATATATCACTTCTATATGCCTAGTCTTGTTTTCAAAAATAAAACTTGCATACTATAAGGAAAGGCTAAAGAGATTAGGGCTGGTCAGCTTGGAGAAGAGATGGCTGAGGGGAAAATGATAGAGGTCTTTAAAATCATGAGAGGTCTAGAACTGGTAGATGTGAATCAGTTATTTACTCTTTTGGATAATAGAAGGACTAGGGGGCACTACATGAAGTTAGCAAGTAGTACATTTAAAATTAATTAGAGAAAATTCTTTTTCACTTAACGCACAATTAAGCTCTGGAATTTGTTGCCAAAGGATGTGATTAGTACAGTTAGGGTAGCTAGGTTTAAAAAAGTTTGGATAAGTTCTTGGAGGAGAAGTCTATTAAATGTTATTAATCAAATTGACTTAGGGAATAGCCTCTGCTATTACTGGCGTCAGTAGCATGGGGTCTACTTAGTGTTTGGATGCTTGCCAGGTTCTTGGAGCTTGGTTTGGCCACTGTTGGAAACAGGATGCTGGGCTCGATGGACCCTTGGTCTGACCCAGTATGACAATTTCTTAACAGGCCGATACAGTACAGTGCGCTCCGATGGAGCGCACTGTTAGCCTGCTCTTGGACGCACGTTTTCCCTTACCCCTTATTCAGTAAGGGGAGGAAAACACGCGTCCAACCCGTGGCACCTAATAGCGCCCTCAACATGCAAATGCATATTGATGGCCCTATTAGGTATGCGCGCGGGATACAGAAAGTAAAATGTGCAGCCAAGCCACACATTTTGCTTTCAGAAATTAGCGCTGACCTTTCTTCCGGCACTGGGAAAGTGCCGGAAGAAAGGTGCTTTTCTGTGCACCCTCCGACTTAATATCATGGCGATATTAAGTCGGAGGTCCCGGAGAGTAAAAAAAAGTAAAAAAAAAAAAAAAATTGAATTCAGCCTGCGGCTGTTGGGCCGAAAACTGGACGCTCAATTTTGCCGGCATCCAGTTTCCGAGTCCGTGGCTGTCAGCGGGCTCGAGAACCAACGCCGCCAATTTGAGCGTCGGCTGTCAAACCCGCTGACAGCCGCCGCTCCTGTCAAAGTGTCCCTAGCGCCTCCTTTTGCCCGGATCTACCGCCGGACCTAATTTAAATACTGCATCACGCGCACCGGCAAGTGGCCGGTGCGCGCGCCGGGAGAGCGGGCGGACTTTACTGTATCGGCCTGTTTGTTCTTATGTTCTTACTTGGCTCAGGTATACATTTTAGTTTCCAATTTCAGATATTTCTAGTTATTGTTTAATTTATTTTCCATTATTTTGAAAAAGGCAAAGTTTGGGCAGACTTCCAAAATAGAAATGTTCTGTGTAAAAAAAAAACCGCAGAAGTAACACTCGAAAATAAGAGATCTTTGTCCTGTTCCTAGTTAGAAGAGCAGGACTGTGGAGCAAGAACAAGCATGGAGAGGCCAGAATTCCATACAATACAGAATAACACACTAGAGTCAACTTCTTTGTAATATTAGTAAAATTACTCATTATTATAAATTGACTGTGAGAAGATAGTTATATTGCTTGGCCGTGATGAAATTTGAGAAGAAAATAAATATATTGGAATTTCATATTTAAAAAAAAAAAGTTTTTGGTATCAATGAAGCAAACAAATTTCCATTCAATTTAAGATTATTAGTGGCATTAATGTTTACTTAAAATCTTAACATAGTATTTATTGTGCAATTAGATCACATGCAGAGAAATGCTATTATAGTGGGAAGGTTTGAACATAACCTTGCACTCATTTGAAAATCAATGGACTTGAAAAGGTTTCCTCCACATGCTACTTTATTCATGTGGCATTATGCATCTTATTTAAAAAATGAGTTAATATGTAAAAAAAATAAAATAAAATAAAGCAGTGCTGCCAGTTGAATAATGCTGGCAATTTTCTGTCATCCCATGAATTAAACTTTCTATTGCTCTAGTAACTTTTCTGAAAGTCACTGTATGTCCTTTCTTCAGCCATTTATGTTACTTTCTCTGGAAATACATCTTGTAACATATTTCTCCTCAGGACCTTTATAAGAAATGAATTTCACAAAATCTATAATGATTTCTAAAAGAACAACAATACTCACGAATATTTCTCCTATAACAGAACCTGCAAAATACCATAACCACGCTGAAAAATGTTTTCAAGATTTTCCCCCAGTTTTGCTTTGGATATGGTTTGATTGAACTCTCCCAACAGCAGACAATAATGGATTCCTATAAATTATATGGAATTAACTACAAGATCATGACTTTGGAGATGGACATTGTGGGCTGGAATCTTGTTGCTATGGCTATTGAAGGAACGCTCTGTCTTGTACTACGTTTGCTTATCAATGAAGTACTATTTCAAACCATTAGGTATGTATCATGTGAGTTTAGAAAATAATTGAGAAAAATCCAATATTATGATTTGTCAGATAACATAATGTGACTGTGTACCTTATAATATGTTCTCTGTGTACCTTTGGTACACAGAGAACATATTATAAGACACCAATTAATAGCAGGACAGCTTTGGTCATGCTAGCCAACATCACCATGTGCATTAACTTTACTGTGTATTTAACTCAGTTGAAATACCAATTAAGTTAATTTTTAAAGAAAAAATTATGGTTTTTTTTAGTCCTAGGATATCTTATAACATACTTCAGGATATGAATTAAAATGGTTTTGATGCACTTCCCAGTCTCATACCTTACAAAGCACCTACAGCACACCTGGGAATCCTTTAACACCCACCCTGCAAACAACTTAAAATACAGAACCTGTGAAGCAAAGTTTCAGTACTATATTTAATGAGGAAAGCCTCAGAATAATTCATGACTTATTATCTAACAAAGTACAAAAGGATGAAAAATGGAGGTTTCCCCTTCAATATAATGTTTACTACTGGCTAAAAAAAATTGAAAATATTTCTCTTTTCTTTATCAGACGCTTTGTAAGAGCAAAATGGCAGAAATTTCATCATGTGGTGAATACGGTTGATGAGGATGAAGATGTCCAGGCAGAGAGGATACGAGTTGAGTCCGGCAGGGCAGACATGGACCAGCTACAGCTCTGTGGGCTCACCAAGATCTACCATCAAATTCACAGGCAGAATATTGCCGTCAACAATATGAGCCTTGGCGTCCCAGCTGGAGAGGTAAGTGTGCTGCTGCAGATGTCTATGCAGTTGGAAAAGTGAGAAAACTGACCTTTTCAAAATGATGCTTTAAAAATTAAGACATTATTAAAGCAAGGCATTCCAGCTGTGAAATGTAAGCAACTTCAAATGGAAACAAATGTTAAAAGAAACCTACACCCTGAAAGGGAGATTTTAAAAGCAAAATGAAGAAATGCACTCACAAGTCAGATTCACACGTGCCTGCTGAATTTTAAAAGCTGCCCAAATGTACATGTATCCTCCACTGTGTCCATGTACATCTTACTCAGTATCAAAAAGGGATGTGGTCTGGGCGCATGGGCATTTCAGGGCATGGTCAAGAGATGTGCATGTAAATACTTCTGTGCCCCAGTGCACAACCAGTAACTGCTGAGTAAATTTACTTCTGCTAGAGAGGATGTGAAAGTTGTAAAAACAAAAAAAGAAATAGCTGTTTTGGAGGGGTTTTGTTAGGATTCGTGGGTTTCGTGGACCCTTGGCCTGAGGTAAAGGTTGATACTACCTGGTAGGGCCCCACAGGTCCTCACCATCGGGAGGTGAGGTCAACTGCAGCAGGGACACAACTAAGCTCAGTAGAGAGAGGACGCCCTGCGTCACTGCCACGTGATCGCAGTACTGGGCTGGACTGAAGATACGATGTATCAGAGAAGGAACCTTCAATGCAGAGATGCACTGGGCAGGTCCCAAGGAGCAGGGAGCACAGAGACAGGATCACTGAAGGAGTAATGCAGAGACTGTCCTGAGGGGCGGGACAGCGTAGCAACAGAGTCACTGGTGCGATGACGTAAGGCTGCCCCGAGGAGCGGGAAGCGCAGTGTCAAGACTCTGATGTAGTGGCGTAGACTGCCCCGAGGAGCGGGCAGCGTAGAGTAATGGCACAGGTGTGAAGATGTAGAGACTACCCCGAGGAGTGGGGAAGTGTAGAGTCAAAGTCTCTGGTGAAGTGACGTAGAGGCTGCCCCGAGGAGTGGGGAAGCATATAGTCAAAGTCTCTGATATGGAAAGGTAGAGACTGCCCAATGAAGCATAGAGTCAAAGTTTCCGGTGTGGAAAGGTAGACTGCCCCGAGGAGCTGGGAGCGTAGAGATGGGATCTCCGATAGGCAGTGCCGAGGCTACCCTGAGGAGTGGGGAAGTGAACCAGTAGGATCTCTGAGGAGGAGCGCAGGGGCTACCCCGAGGAGCAGGGAAGCCTGGAGACCAAGTCTCCCGAAAAGAAGTGCAAGCAGGCCTCTGAGGAGCAGGTACCCGAGCCAGAGTCCAAATCAGGAGGTACAGATCCAAGGCAGGAGCCACGGGTCCGGAGAGACAGGAAACAAGAACCCGAGAGGTGAAGGAACTTGTTGCCAAGTCAGTTTGCTTAGGCCAAAGGAGGTGCTTAAATATCCCAAGGTAATGATGTCATCAGTCGTGGATGGCTCAGGGGTTCCCGTCATTGACCCTATAAGTAGAGAACCGATGGCATGCGCACACGTCTAGGAAGGCCCAAAGTAGGAGCATGGGTCGGTGGCATCCTAGCCACCATGTGGAGCAAGGAAGACCAGGAACAGCGCAGCGATGATGGCTTGCCAGATCCGCAAGTTCCCCTGGAGGGGAGGGCCAAGCATGACATGATGTAAGTTGGGTCGGCCGCGGCTGCCTGCGGCCGATGGTCATAACAGGTTTAAAGGGTCTGGGGTAACTGGGGGAAGTGCAGACTATTAAACCAGGGGATTTGGAGGACCTGTCTCAACACTGGATGAATTGGTGGACGGACTGGTTAAACGGCAGTTTTAAAATACTCTGATTTACATGATAGAAATGGGATGTATGCGCCTAGGTGCATTCCCACTTAAAATTAGGCATGCGTGTCTGTGCGCTCAGGCTATTTTATAACATACATGCATAAAATTGGCACGTGCCGACACACATGCATCACTGTGCACCCACATGCTGTTTTGAAAGTTACCGCCTTAAGGTATGGTACAGAATTTGAAAAAATACACATAGTGAGTAGTTATTCTCACTTCTTATCAATTAGAAATCAGATTTGTAATTTATTTGTTAAATTCTTTAAGTTATGCTTTTGTAATATGATGGTTTCTCCACGCTAACTATTTAACAAAAATACGATAGCTGGAATTAACATGTGGAACAAACTTCCCACTGATCTACGCCTGGAATCCTGCCACAAGAAATTCAAACAGAATTTAAAAACATGGCTGTTCAAACAAGCCTACAATTTGTGAACCTTTCTCTTCAGACTAAAATTTAACATGACATTTATATAATGCTATCTTCTCATTCCAATCATTTACTATTAATTACACTAAACACACTATGGTGTCCTATTTATTTTATTTATTTATTTAAGTTTTTTATATACCAACATTCAAGACAAAAGTCCCATCATGCTGGTTCACATGAAACAGGAGTGCAAAATAAACTTAAACTTGAACAATAGTGCGGAAAAGCAGTTACATGTAACAAGGAAAAATAGAACTTGGAGTGAGAAGGAAAAAGGAAAGGAAAACCAGCTAATTACATATAATTACATTGTAAGAGGTAGCTAATAGTGATATTGATGGTGATGTGTGTTGATTGTTAGGAGTTAAATAATATTGGAGTTAGGAAAAGCCTGCATGAACAGCCAGGTCTTGAGTCTTTTCTTGAAGGTTGAGAGGCTGGGTTCCATTCTAAGATCTGGGGGGATGGAGTTCCATAAGGTAGGACCGGCTGTGGAGAAGGCCCGATTTCTTAGCGTAATGTGTCTGGTAGTTTTGGCTGGGGGTGCTTGAAGTGATCCTTTGTAAGCATCTCTTGTCGGTCTTGTTGAAGTGTGTAATCGGAGGGGGAAATGAAGGTCAATTGGGGCTAGTTGATGGATGTTTTTGTATATGGTGAGGATGGCCTTGTAGATTATTCTGAAGTGGATGGGTAGCCAGTGGAGGCCCAATAGGATAGGGGTTATATGGTCTCTTCTCCTGGTGTTAGTGAGTATACGGGCAGAGGCATTTTGAACCATTTGCAGTGGTTTGGTGTGTAGTGAGGGGAGATCAAGCAAGATGGTGTTACAATAGTCCAGCTTTGCGAAGATGATTGATTGTAGGATTGTTCTAAAGTCATGCGTGTGGAACAGAGGTCTTATTCTTTTCAGTACTTGGAGTTTATAAAAGCAGTCTTTGGTGGTTTTGTTGATGGTGGCTTTAGGTTCAGGTGATTGTCAATTAGAACTCCTAGGTCTCTCACTTGTGTAGTTTTTGGTATGGCTGGATGAGTGGGGGTGCAGGGACTGTTCTCTGGTGTGATGAGTAGTAGTTCCGTTTTGGATGAATTTAGTACCAGGTTGAGGCTTGTGAGAAGCTGTTTGATATTTTGGAGGCAGGTTTCCCAATGAGATAGTGTTTTCGCGAGTGACTCCTTAATGGGGATCAGGATCTGGATATCATCCGCGTAGAGGAAATGTTTGAGCTTGAGGTCAGTGAGAAGTTGCAATATTTACCTGCAATATGATTAATATTGTAATTATCTCCGATCTTATTCTGATCTGAAAATTTCTGTGTTGTTAATAATGTACTATTAAGTTGATCCGCCAGTCTTAAACCCCTAGCTAATTTCTAGTTTGATTTATTTCAATTATTGTAAGTTCTATGTTATCAGCTATATATCATTACTTTTATCTGTTGGATTGTAAAGCTTGTTGCTAATTTAATGTTCTTTGTAAACCGAGGTGATGTTTGCTAACGAGCCGCTGTATATAAAAATCCTTAAATAAATAAATAAATAAATAAATAAATAAATCACACACACAGATATTTGACTGGCTCTTTCTGGCCGCTGTTAACCAAAATCCAGAGGTATGCACAGAAATAAATAAATCTCTGAAGGACAGAAACAAATGTCCCTCAACTTGCCCTCAAAATCTTTTTTAAAAATATGATGTGGCCCCTTTCATGCCTTTAAAGCCTGTTCTATGTGAATAACTAAGAATTTTTCAGCAAAGAAATGATCTGGAGGGTGTATTTAAACAGTGAGTGATAGGGAATTCCTGCTCCCAAAAGGGATGGGTTTGGTGATAATATAAAGGTGCTTTCACGAGCACTGGGAGGAATAGAGAGAAGGTCTTATAAGACTGTGGAGCTTGCAGGCCTGGAGTTTTAGCCTTTGAGAAATTCAGCGCTAACAGAGTTGCTGTGAAGATTTGCTGGAAGAGCAAAGGGAGCTTTTCTGGTATGAACCAAGGGCCATCTGGGATATAAAGGCTCCCTCAGTCAAGAGGGACACTTTTCTGCTTTGAGAAGCCCATAATTGGAATTGGGACTACAGAAGAAAATTGCTTTGGGAATTTCACTTAGACCTGGAATATTATAGGAACCATGGTGGGACAATGAAAAGGTGAAATCCTTGTTAATGGTGTTCAAATATTATGTGAATAAGACTTGTGATTAAGGGCACTGATGAACCGTTTGGGAAACTATTTTTTATCTTAAGTACTGGTCTGTGCTAATTACATCTTTCATCTTTTTCCCTGACTTTCTGAACTTTAAAATTTGGAATAAATTATTTCCACTTCTATTTTGGAACAAAATTGAGGTATAGACTGATGTTTTTGACATGTGATTCCCCTTGAGCTCCTTAGAATAGCTATTCCCTAGGAGAAAGAACCTTGTGCCGGCACTGTAGACGGGTTTTTCCATCTCTCCAGCACCTGAAGGTGGCCCCCTGTGAAGGGGGATTACAATGAGAAAATGTGATATTAAGATCAGAAAATGTTCAGAACCAAGATCACTGTGTGTGATGTCATTGATGACTAACCAGCACGGAATAATAATATCCAGTGTGCATGGGATGCATTTTACAACTTGCTTTCAAAAATGGCCACTCAAAATGATCCAGAGAACTAGCTGTGCTTGCTGCTTAAAAAGTTATTTGAAAAACAATGCACGAGTAAAAGGTTTATCTGGCACAGGGTATTTTTAGAACATTCTCAGTGCACACTGTACTGTAGAAGATACATTACAATTTTAGGGATCCCAATGAATTTTCCAATCAAGGATGCCAAAGTACTAAGCTATGCTTAAACTCACAAAGGTGAGTTTGAGTTCTAAAATTGCTATTAATACATATTGAATGGAAAAATGCACGCCATTTGTCCTTTTAGCATACTTAATTTTAGTGTGCATAGGTAACCCCCATCCCCAGGTAGGGACTGTTACCCAGTGGGGCCATAAAATTTGTTTCTCTCACAATCTCTCTTACTTCCAGGGCTGGATTCTTTATAGGTTGGGGAGCCCAATTTGACAGGGGTATCTTTTTTACACATTTCCCTTTCCTTTATGTTCCCTTGGGAGAGGGTACAGTGCAGTGAGTATGATGGAAAAACTCTAGAGTTACTGAGTTAGTGTCCAAAATTAAAGTCTTTACTGTTCAAGCACTGCTGATGAATGGCACAATAACCTAAACTGCCACACCACAGAATTCTCTTGTGTTCTTCTCTTATAGTCTCTTTCCCTCTATCTGTGCAGGACTCCACTGCTTATTCTTGGGATAAGCCGCTTGGAATCTATCTACCTGCCAAGTACTTGTGACCTGGTTTGGCCACTGTTGGAAACAAGATACTGGGCCTGATGGACCTTTGGTCTCAGTATAGCAAGTCTTATGTTCTTATACCAGAGCCATGAAACCTTCACTCTCCAGTGCTTGGTTAAGTATAGTTCCCAGATGAACAGGGTCTCTTTGGCTTGGTCAAAAAAACATTCCAATCTGGTAAAAATGGTAGAGTCTATGGCACAGAGAGTAACTCTATCTCTCTCCCCAGAGTGATTAAAACATCATCTGGGTGACCCCAGTGATTTGTGATTTCCCTTACTCATGGTTAGCAGATCATCCAGATCTCTTTGGTTCTTACACAGTCTTTTTATTTCTTCTCTCTGGATCCCTAATGGGAGGGATCCCCTTGAAGCAAGCAGCTCTCTTTGCTTCAAACAAGGAAGGAAGGATCTTTGAAATCAAAGCCTTTTTCCCTTAATTGAATTTAACACCAGAGTTTCTCCTTGCAGCAGGTCACTAAAATCTCCTTCCTCGTGGAGGGTGTAGAAGGCAGATCTTCCCTAACCTGTCCAACCCCAGACACAGGGTCCCCTGTGCCCTGGGCCCAGCTGGTATACAGGATCTCACAAGGCTCCTACCACTTAAAATCATAAACCTGAAAAACGTACCCAGAGGAAAACTCCTAACTAGCCAGGGTGTGGACTGGAGAAGGAAAACCTTCCCAACTCTGTCTCCCCAAGCAGGGTTTGCCGGGCTCCTCTGACTGGACCTGAGAAAACAACTTAAGCAAAATTCCTCAGTACCTCCTAACACTCAGCAGACCACAAAGACTACCTCCCCACCCCGAGCTTTCTGTAGGGAGCTGTTATATAGACTCTCAGGGGTCTGGAATAGCCACCCCCTCAAAGGAAGGGGCTGCATTTGAATGGTAACCTTCCCCTAACACAAACCTGCACTCTTACTAACTGAAATAAAGGTTCACCCAAGCCTTAATGGCAGCCCAACAGGCTGTCAGGTTCACATATTTGTTCATTTGTGAGATTTTGCACAAAATCAATGTTATTGAGTGACTGTGATAAAAAATCATGCAAAGCAACTCATTAGCTCTGCACACGTAATTATATGTAAAAACAAATTATTTGCAAAAGCAAAATTGCAACAGATTTAACTATACCTCAAGAAGGTTTAGTTAATTGTATTAGGAATAGGTAAAGTATGCATGTTTCCCTACAGGGCTCATTTACTTATAATGCCTAATCATAAAATAGTGTATGTTAAAAATGAAAAAGCATATAAAGTTTACCAGGTCTGGCAGAGATTAGTACACTGGCCTCTTAGCTGGAATTCTAGGATTTTAAGCAACTTGCACAAAGTGAGTTAGTGCTAGAACTGAGCCTCAAATTTGGGTTTACTGCATAGGCAAGAAGTGGTAAATGCCACCCCAAAAAATGGCTTGTCACCCCAGTCTGTGCTGGCCAGAGGAACTTGTTCAAAACTCGCCGGTCAGCACATCCTGTAGGCTGATCTTGCAATGAACAAGATCAGCCTACGGGATGGGCGGCCTGCAAGGTTTGAACATGCTCACCCAGCTGGTGCAGACAGAGAGGAGCAGTGAGGACAGCAGCATGGCTTTCAGAGAAATATAAGGAGGAGGGGAAAGAGAAAAACTGGTGGGGATTGATGGGATAGAGAGAAAAACTGATGAGACTTGAGGTCTCAGGAGAGAGAAATTGTGCGGTTGACTGTGGTAATCCCTACTGCGGAGAGTGGGAAGGGGAGAGAAGGTGGGGAAGAGCATAGGGAAGGGTAAGAATGGGAGAAGATCTGGAGAGAGGGAGGGTTTAAGAATGGGAGAAGAGCCTCTAAAGGTTAGGGGAATGGGAAAAGGCAGAAGAACTGAGCTAAGAAGGGTTATGTGGAGCATAGGGAAGGAAGGAAGAGTATCTGGAGGAAGGGAGGAGGTGAGAAAGGAGGAGACCCTCAGGAGGGAGAGCTAAGAAGAGAAAAGGTGTGAGAACGTAGAAGAGGCTTATGAGGGAGGGTGCGAGGAGAGAAGAGCATCTGAAGAGATGGAGGGAGGGAGAAAACTGTCTGGAGGAAAAGAGTAAGAAGGGAGAAAGAATGTCTGGTGGGATGAAGGGCTGTAGAAGTGGTGTGAATGATCTTGAGAGGCAGTGTAAAGAGACAGCACTGTGGGGGCATAGGGGAGAGGAAAGAGACAGGTCTGTGAAGGGCTTGAGAGTGTGAAAATGGGATTGGGGAAGAAAAAGAGGAGAACAGGAAGCTGGGTAGGGAGTAAAAGAATGAACAAAGGGATTGGATGTCAGGGGAGATGAGTACAGTACAATAGATGGTGCTGGTGAGGAAATAAAGGTCAGAGGAAGGATGATGAGGACTGGGGATGACTAAAAAGGGTGGAATGGGGATGAAAAACAGAAGGGGAGATAAGCTTGAGAAGGAGTGAGAGACAGACGGGAGTGGCAAAGGATGGGGAGGATGTAAAAGTGGGAGGTGGAAAGAGAGAGGCTATGGACTAGAGTGAGAGAGAAGGGAAGAATGATGGTAAAATCTTATCTATGAGTGGATAGGGTCATATAGAAGAGGGAAATGGAGAACAAGATGAAAAGGAAAGATCAATGCCAGTTACAGATGTAGAGAAGGAAGGGAAAAAGTCAGGAGGAGAGAAAATCCTGGAAAAGAAATGAAAAGACTGACAGCAGGAAACTGGAAAGAGAGATCGTGACCAATACAATTAGAATAAATATTCAGACAACAAAGGTAGAAAAGAATAATTTCAAATTTTAGAGACTGAAATATGTCAGCTTTGGGAAATATGTATCTCTTCCATTTTTGTGCTTTATAAAACAGTATGAAATGTATTTCCGTTTCATTTTCTCCAATATTGCACTGCTCAGACTCTGATTTATTGTATTTCCCATTACAGTTTTTGTCTGCATGTTTCTGATTCTAATTTGTGGTCTTTTATTCTGTATTGGGTGAGGGTCTGTCCATGGTTAACATTTGTGACTAAGGAGAAGGATTCTGGTAGTGTATAGCTCTTTTATAGGGATCTGTAGCAATCTGGTTTGTTCTATTGCCCCAGAAGGTGGTGTGTTGTTGTTCTAGGGCCCAGTGTAATTTTTACAGAGCTGTTATTTTATAGGTCAAATTTTGGCTGTATGAAATCTGAGAGTTAGTGCTGTTATGGTATACAGTAATAGATGAGTTATATAGGTTCCGAGTGCCTTTTTTGCAGTTTTGTGTTGTTTCACAAAGTGTCTGGCAGTGGAAGATATTTGAATTGCTATTACTGAGGTGACACTAGTCTTTGAATACATTTTCTTTTGACTGGTGAGTTGTAAAGGTCAACACCCTGTGTCCATTGTTGGAATTTCTGTAGAAATGGAGTGTGTTACAGAATTGGAGGAATAGGATATATATTCAGATGATGTCCCTTCCTATATAGACTCTAGAATTCACTGTCATTGAGGCTATCAAATAATGCTAATGGTATTTTTACTGAGAGGTTGAAACTGTCTAGGGGTTTTTTTGGGTTTTTTTTTTTTAATTGCACAGAACAGTGAGACCTTTTCTTATTGTGTCTTTTACAGCCAATTTTAAAGCAGAGGGCCATGCTGTAGGAGTTAGCATGCAGTGTGAAAATGTCACTTTGGCTTGCTTCCCTTCATACTTAACTTGCCCTCAAATACTTCTGTCCAGAGATACCACTGATCTTCTTGATTTACTAGTCTCCTGATCACTAGTCTACAGAGCTAGCTTATTTTGCATGCATGGGTTTTTAGAACTTTGTGTGGTGCCTTGTAATGAAAAGGAATTCTGTGTCCAATAAATGCAAGGAATGTAAGTGAATTAGTAGTATTCTCATTAAAATAAAGGCAACCGTTTATTTTCTTTTTAAAACAGTGTTTTGGTCTGCTGGGAGTGAATGGAGCTGGAAAGACAACAACATTTAAGATGCTGACCGGAGATATTGCACCTTCCAAAGGAAACATACGAATCAGGAATCAAACTGGGTATGCTAATAACTTTCTTTTCTTTCCTTCACATTTACATAGCTAGATGGTTGTGTGTATAGTAGGGGGCAATGTTGGATAACCTGTGGTATTGCAAGCATGCATGCACATTTTGTACATACGTACCTTGTGATTAATCCCCTAAAAGTAGATCTGGATTTATTTATATATTTAGATTTATATTCCACCTTTCAGGCATTTAGGTAACGTGCTTGGTACCAGGATTTGAAGGCATCAAATACCCAGGTCAAAGAGGCGCCTGTTCACGTTTACTTTAGGGCCAAGTGCCAGTGTCACTTCAAAGTGGTGCCACCGTGGCACTTTGGTCTCTGATTTCAATTCTGTGGTTCTGCCTATGAGCTTGCAGACCTTAAATTAGACCATGCCTACAAGGTGCATGTATATGAACTCCTGAACCCACCACAAAATGCTCCTAAACCACCCCATTTTGCCTTTTAACATTTATGCATGCCACTTCTAGCGCCGCATATCTCAGGCTTTTGAAAAACACTGCTTAAGCACGCCTATGCTACTTACTTGTGTAACTTCCAATTTTAAATGCTGAAACGTTTTGAAAATTCACCCCTGAAAGTATATCAGGCCCCCTCTAAAATACATTTTTGAGGATTGGCCCAGTGACTAAGTGGCTGTGAATTGCAGAGCAGAAGGCCTGGATTTAATTCCCTGGTCAGATCTTATGTTTCCCCAGGCTGGCATTCACACCGCCTTGGGGCGAGGAGTTACTGCTTTCTCTCAACAAGTGGCTACGGATAGGATGCGCACACATGCCAGGTTCTCGAGGGAGCTACAACATGTGGCTCCTGGATCAGAACCGTCATACAATGGCCGGGCTAGGGAAGTTTTAAAAGGAGGAAAAACCCTTGGATTGTTGCGTATGAAGGCTCACGGCATCGTAGCCCACTGGAGGCAGGCTCTAATTGAGCTGGAAGCCCAAAGGAGCCTGAGAAAACTGCTGGGTCAAAAAATAAAAACATTTTTTAAGATCTCAGAAATTCAATATAATTAAATTAAAGAGTTGTCTTTGACCATTTGCTTCATTATCCCATCCATCTGAATGGCTCATGAAGCAGCCTAAAATTCAATTTAAGGAAACCTTGAAGACCTTCTGTGCACAGGTGATCATTTTTGTTCTTTTATTCTATTACTATAATAGTTGCTTACTGCCTTCTTTTGCAAGTGTTAATGTATGAATCAATCTACAGTGTTGTATAAATCGTTGGTTCTATATGAAACTCATTATTAATAGTCTCTGCGGGTTTTTTCTTGGGGGGGTTGTATTTTCTTTTTTTATCAATCCAGAGCCCTACTAGATGTTTTTGACTGTCGCATAGATTCGTCAGTCATTGGCTACTGCCCCCAGGAAGATGCCCTGGATGAGCTACTGACAGGGAGTGAGCATCTGTATTACTATGCTAGGTTGCATGGCATTCCAGAGGCACGGATTAAAAAAGTGAGTAAAACCACAAATTCCACTTCTGAATGTATTTAGTACAGTATTTCCAAATATTCTGAAATCTGTAACCGAAGAAAGTTGGGAGGTTCAGCAGGAAAGTGCACTATAACTGACGACATATTCTTAATAGTGAGGAAGTTGAAGTAGGATCTTGGGGCAAACCAGCATGCACACTTCAGTGGAAGGGATCATTTACAGATCCTACTTGCCATTTCCAGTTTACTTATTTAGGACACACTATTAGCAATAGCATTTTCTTAATATGTCACACAGTTAAGTGCAATTATAAAGGCATACAAAACTAGCACTTAAGTTACTGAGTGAATACTGTTTTAATTATTCAATTCATCCAATGTAGGCATTCTAATACTCTAGGTCTCAAACAACCTTTGTATCTTGTTCAAGTTTATATTCCGCTATTCCAACTTGCCCAACACAGTAACAATAAAAAGCAATGATAAAGTGGATTAAAATTAAATAAAAGTGAATAAACAATAGAATCACAACATCTATATTATAATACAGTAAAGTCAAAGCAATCAAATAAATCAATCATAAATAGTTATAATAGAATAACCCCAAATATAATTAAATTTAAACACATTCAAATGCTCTTTTTCCTCTCAGATATCTTTGGCTAATCATTTCTCAGCATGATTCTCTAAAATTAGCTGAGCATATGCAGAAATCTCTCTTTTATCATCACCTTCTTCTAAAGCTTTATTCATCTCTAATGCCTTCTTAATCACAGTTGGCATGGAATGCCTATGTCTGTTAAAACTCACTTTTTAATATTTTTTCCTCTGTAGGAAATATGATAATAATTTCTACATCCAGGCCTGCTAGTCAAGTCACAGCGAATTGCTAAACTAAGCTTCTGAGAGCTAAGGGTAGGAGTCATCCTATGGGCCTGAAGCTGTTGGGTTTGAATTGAGAACAGAGGTTAAACATGGAATGATCCACCAGGGGGCCTCCTTGTCCTTCTAGTAGGAAAGAAAAGGGGACCTCAGAATGCATCACTTCAGTTTCTGAGAAAGGAAAAGAATACAACAGAAGTGATTTAAATGTATTGTTTTGTCTTGGTTTCCTGCATTTTGTTGTATGTATATCCAGTCTATCAAAATATGACAGTAAAAGCAAATGCTTCTTGATTTTATTGATCAATCCTTCCAATGGAGTTGCTTCTCACATGGTTACTGCACAGACTATACTTTTCACTACCACCCCTAAAAAATAAAATGAAATGAAATCAATTGTGATCCTTTTGTGTTACAAAGGGAAGAAAAGGAGACCTCTAAGAACATTTTTTCAGCCATTGAGTATTATCAAAACAATCAGAAAAATATGTACAATTCCTTACGGATGAAAAATGGTCAGATTGGCTTCCCTTTCTATTTCTTTGGAATATAAAAGGAACCCCCAACTGGCTAGAGCCAGTCTTAAAGTTAGGAGAAAAGAGTAGGCTTTTGGCAAAAGAAAAAGAAAACTTAAGCACTGCTTAAATGGATGTCTTCATTATAGACACCAGCCTAGCTTTATTATTTTTCCCCTAGGTAGTACTGCACCTTCTGCATAAACTACAGCTGTTGCCGTACAAAGACAGAATCACCGCCAAGTACAGCTGTGGCACAAGGAGGAAGTTATCAACAGCTCTTGCCCTTGTTGGAGGACCTTCCATTCTTCTGCTGGTAAAAAAAAAATATTTCCTGCACATTCATTAACTCCCTTGTGTCTCCCAAGCTGTTGTGTTTCCAAAGTGTTCATTTTGTATAATAGAGGCTATCAGGGTGCATTATGGTGGGTGCTGTGTTTATTTGCTCATCTCTGTTCAGCTGTGATATTCATTTTAGCATCTTTCTGAGAATTTGACCTCACCACCATCTTTCTGAGAATTTGACCTCACCACCAACATAGAAGTAGAAGCTATCCTAAAAAAGATGAAACCTGCCACACACCCCTCAGACACCATTCCCTCAAAAACCCTCCTCTCTATTACCCCCGCCATCACCAAACCTATTAAGGACCTAATCAACTGCTCCATTACCGCAGGCAGTGTCCCAAACCCACTCAAACTGGCCATAGTTAAGCCTCTCCTGAAGAAATCCACCCTCGACCCCACAGACCCGGCCAATTACCGTCCGATTTCCAATCTTCCTTTCTTATCCAAAGTCCTAGAGAGGGTTATTAACAAACAACTGACGGACTATTTAGAAGACCACAATGTCCTCCACACTAAACAGTTCGGTTTTCGTAAAGCCCGAAGTACCGAAACCCTACTACTGGCCATGACAGACACCATACTCAAAGGTATGGATCACGGAAACTCGTACCTCCTCGCCCTATTAGACATCTCAGCTGCCTATGATACAGTCAACCATCAAATACTAATGGCCCGCCTAGCAGAAATAGGCATCGCAGGTACAGCTCTATCATGGCTCTCCTCCTACCTCACAAACAGAGAATACGTAGTAAAAATCGACAAGCACGAATCCTCACGCATACCTATCACGCAAGGTGTACCCCAAGGCTCATCCCTATCCTCCACCCTCTTTAATATTTACCTCCTACCCCTATGCCACCTCCTCTCCAACCTAGGCCTGAATTTCTTCCTATATGCAGATGATGTGCAGATTCTCATACCGTTTCAAGAATCCATAAGCGAACCCTTGCAACGCTGGGAATCCTGCCTCACCACCATAAGCGCCCTGTTATCTGAACTCCATCTAGCTTTAAACACTTCTAAAACAGAATTACTTATCATCTCCAACCAACCTGAACGTTTCACCCTCCCCATGCGACAGAACACTCCTCAAAATACTACCACAACCCTCTCTCAGACCCAGTCTGTAAGAGACCTGGGCGTCTTCATAGATCAGCACCTAAGTTTTAAACCCCACATCAAAACTCTACTTAAGGGGGGTTTCTATAAACTTAACATCCTAAAAAAAACTCAAACCCCTCCTCCACACCAATGATTTCCGCACAGTCATACAGACCACCATGCTCACAAAATTAGACTATTGCAACTCCCTGCTACTAGGACTCCCCGCCACCACCATCAAACCCCTTCAGATTCTACAAAACTCCATGGCCAGAATCATAACCGGTACGCGCAAAAGAGACCACATCACCCCCATACTAAAGGACCTACATTGGTTGCCCATCTCCTTCCGCTCACAATACAAAACCCTCACCATCCTTCACAACACCCTACATAAACACAACCACACCTGGCTCGATGAAATGCCTCATTACCGCTCCTCCAACCGCCCCACAAGAACAACCCATACAGGCACTCTCCACATCCCATCCCTCAAAACAGCACACTCAACTCATACCAGAGGGAGAGCCTTCTCTGTCGCTGGCCCCACCCTCTGGAACTCCCTCCCCACCCTCCTACGCCAAGAGACATCCTTTCACAAATTTAAGAAAGGAGTCAAGACATGGCTTTTCCGACAGGCCTACCCCGACACAAACCAAATTTAATATCCCCTAGCCCCCTTGCTCTACCTTTTACTCCTTGCTCCCCCCTTTCCCAGGTCCTTCCTCTGAAGAAATCCTTTTACTCCATTGAATACCGCCTACTTCAACTCTTCCATAATCCTACCTAGTTAAGCGATTCCATGTACATTAGCCATCTGTACATGGTATCCCTCTTTTCTGCCTTTCTCTCCCCCCACTTCTTCAAACAAGCCTTTCTCCCCCTCCCTTCCTTTTCCCACTTTCTCTCCCCTTTTTTGCCTCTATCTATACCTTTCTTTCCCTTACTTATCCCCCTTTTCCCACCCTTCCTACCTTCTACCCCTTACCCTCCCCCCCCCTCCCCCCTCCCCCCCCTGCCTACCCTCCTTTCAAAACTACACTCCTCGTTTTCCTTTAACATTATTTATTTTGCTGTATTTTGCTTTTGGTTTTTCTGTTTGTTGCTTCTTGTTTTAGTAACATCCTATTGTTTCAATGTTATACTGTTATATTGTTATATTGTTATACTGTATTTCCCAATTGAGTTCTATGTAAACCGGCATGATGTGTTTCACGAATGTCGGTAAATAAAAGTTAATAAATAAATAAAAAATAAATAAAATGTGAAATCATCTGACAAATATGATACCCTGAATTGGTACCACTGAGAACAGCACAAACTAATACCTGCACTCTTTTAACTGAAATAGCAAACTGTTGATGCTTGTTGTTGTATTTTGAAAGGATGAGCCAAGCTCCGGAATGGACCCTAAAACTAAACGCTACCTCTGGAAAGTTATCTCAGAAGAAGTGCGAGATAAATGTGCAGTAGTACTTACTTCTCACAGGTATGGACTTTGGCCATTGTGATCATAAGGTCTCACATAGCGGTCAGATTTACTAAGGATTTTTTTTCCATTCTGTGTCTGTGGAGAAAATGCTTTTGTAAATAAGGCCCATAATTTAAAACATCTTATCAGAAAGCAACTGAGCTTGTATTTCTTATATTTTAGATATTTATCTTCTTACTTTTCATTATTTCTAAGGGCATTTGTAGAAAATAATTGTCATTTTAAAACACCAGGGGATGTTCAACTAATCAAATTATTTGAATGATTGGCAATGCCTCACTTCTCTAAATATGGACCAGCTCAGTGCCTACTGTGGGAAGAGCAGTTCAACAGTTCCAATATGGGCTATTTTTTATTAAAATAGGTAAATGTTGTGACATAGCGGATGTGTATTTAAATTTGTTCTCATTTGCGGCTGATAAGATTTGGGTGCACCAAGAAGCTGGCACATTTGAGCCCAGACAGAGATGGAAGTTGACTCTTAGGGCCAGGATGAGTAAATTAAGTGATCCCATTATCTGCAGTGAAGGAGCAATTGGGACATACAAGGGAAAATGAGGATATAAGAAATTCTTTATTATAACATACCTTTAAATATAAAGTTTGTAGCTGTTTTATAGTAAGGAAAGTGAAGTGCATGCTGGGGAAAGAGGTGGTACTACTGTAGGGACTATGAGCTTATTGCGGTTCACATTTACAGATAAAGCCACTCACTACAGGGAAGGCTTGGAGTGGCAAGAGAACCCAAGCAGGCAGGGGAGTAGAGTGGATGCACATGGAGGATGTTGGGGGTGGCAGTGGCAACAGAGGCCTGAGGGAATGCAAAATTCGAAGGCACCTAGGGTTGCAAAATTCTATGTGCCAGTCCTGCTCATGAGAATCACTCACAGTCAAACTCAGATGTGTTGACAGTCAAAAAAAGTAAGATATGCAGGCAGCAACAACTATGAATGCTTATTGTTGCCCTTTGAAATTTCCCTGTTTTCATCACGTGCTCTGCCCTAAAATCAAAAGTTGACTTCGCAGTCATAGCCACAATCACAGAAAAAGCAGATGGTTATAATTAAAGATAGTAGGAGCAGAGGAATAATTTAAAAATGCAAAAGTCATTTCTATTTTACAAACATTCTTGGCTAAGTAAGTAATGAAGAAAGGAGGAATGCAATGCCAGCAGCTTGTAATCGGCCTGCCAACAACCTATTATGGCTCCATTAAATTCATAGGAATTGAATGCAGGTTGCTCTGGAAACCAGCAAAAAAAAAAAACTGCTGACACTAAATAGGAAAAATAGAACATATCATACAAAATAAAGCAAATTTTGTCTAAATATTTTGTTCAAATTTTTTTGTGAGGGTGGCAGCTTTTTAAGGGCAGGAAACAGCTTCTCTGTTAGACTGTGAAACATGATCTAAAGTTTGATGTAAAGTATTTATAGCACAATACTAAATCAAGGCCATTTGTTTCTGTTTTTCTTGTAATAATTATCTATTGTGAGAGGAATATATCAGAGAGGAAGCTGTACAAAATGTTCCCTGGAGAAATGTGATCATACTGCAGTTCAAGGCTTGCTACTCTCTCTGGAATACAGAAACAGATTAGTATTTGAGGTAGAAGAATTTAGGGTATATACATTTTGTCTTAGCAGATATATATGTTTGTCTGCTCTGTGTTGGTAGCCTGCTAATAAATCAGGTTTCTGAATGGCTCAATATATACCAAGTGATTTAATTTAATAGCATATGAGATTGGAAGAGTAAAGTGCTTCCATCAGAAAATGAAACCAGATCATAACTCTGAACATGAGAAAAAAATTCTTCTGTATATTGTGAAAACTGTGAAGACCACCTGATCTACTGTGAGATTTCAGAGAGCAAGATAAAGATGAAAGCCCCAATATATCTCACCTTAAGTAAAAAGAAGGTTTGTAGGCTAGCCTTTCATTATGGGGATCTAGTTTATTCTATTGAACACATTTTGAGAGTAGTGGAAGAAGAGATTAGAGGATCTGGAAGTCAAAGGAGAAGTGTGGAATAGCCTAGGAGGAGGTGATCAAGGGAGGTCCTAGGAGTAAAGGTTAATATCATTTAATTGAAGAAGGTAGCCATAAAGAATAGGAGACTTATGAAATATATTGGTGTCTGATGAAAGGTTTACTTACCATAAATGGTGTTTTCTGTAGATAACAGGATGAATTAGCCATAACATGTAGCCAGCAGCATTGCATGGACTTATCTTTCCTAGCTTTTAGAACTTTGAGCTCTACTGAGCATGTGCAGGAGTTACCACATACCACATTTGAGTCTCCTCATTCAATGTCAAAGCTAATGATAGCCAGGTAGTCGACTCTGTAGGGAGGCGAGAGAGTATTCAGTATGACTAATTCATCCTGCTTTCTTCAGAAAACACCATTTACATGTAAGGAGTCCTAGGCTGAGGGTTGTAGTAGAGCATTTGCTGAATAAGCAACCTAAGCTCCACCTTTGGAGAATAGACTACTGCAAGTAGTCCAAAAATGTAGCTGTCAGGTTAGTGTTACGGTATCCTAGATTGCATCCTTTGTGAAGATACTCAACTCAATTGGAGTGGTATTGTCTCCTACAGAATTTAAGATACACTGAAAGAGTGGCCTAGTGGTTAGAACAGTGCACTTTAAACCAGAGCGATGAGTGTTCAAATCCCACTGCTGTTCCCTGTGATTGTAGACAAGTTACTTTACTCTCATTAACTTAGGTACAAACTAGCTTGCCTCAGTACAAACTAGCCCCTGGATTCATTATTCTGCTATAAATATAGCAGAACGATAAGCCACAAAAAAGAAATGGATGGGGGGTTGATACAGCATATTACCACCTGCTGTGGCCATGCTGCACACTATTACCCCGTAGAGCCAATGAAATAGCTATAGCTATTTTCAGCACTAATGTGGGTGATAATGTACAATACATTATTGCCTGCAGCATTACAGTACCCACATTTTCCTAAACTCCACCCCTTTCCCTAATTCAAATTTAGATTGCAAAGCGGTAGTTATCGCATGCGTTAGGAATTATCACATGCGATAATACCCTAACACATGCGATAACAACACATCACGATTTGAAGAATGACCCCCCCTTAGATTGTGAGCCCTTTGGGGACAGAGAAATAACTACAGTGCTTGAATGTAATCTGCTTTGAAGTGCTGAAAAGTGGAATATAAAATCAGATACTTCGGATTCCCTCTTTTAGGATAGTACAAGGTACTCAGGGCATGGGGCTTTCTCCATTCTGGCACCTACACTGTGGAACATAGAGGTGTGCATCCGTTTTCCACGTATTTGTAATCCGCAACTTATTTTGTCCTATCTGTTAAATATGTGGGGAGGCGAAACGCATCGCGACTCCCCACGTATTAAACAGATTTCTGTTTTATTTGGCCTCCTAAATAAAAATTTAAACCCCCCCCCCCACCCTCCTGACCCCCCCAAGACTTACCAAAACTCCCTGGTGGTCCAGCGGCGAGTCCAAAAGCCATCCCTGCATTCTCACACCCACGTTTGCCGGTTTCATCATGACGCCGATAGCCTGTGTCACAGGGGCTACCGGTGCCATTGGTCAGTCCCTGTCACATGGTCACCGGCGCCATCTTGTGCTCCTACCATGTGACAGGGGCTGACCAATGGCACCGGTAGCCCCTGTGACATAGTATGGGCAAAGGCTATTGGCGCCATTTTGAGTCCTGGCATCGGACGGAAGGTCGCTTCGGGACCCCAATTGGACCCACAGGGACTTTTGGCCAGCTTGGGGGGGCCTCCTGACCCCCACAAGACTTGCCAAAGGTCCAGCGGGGGTCCGGGAGCGACCTCGTGCACGCCGGCCGTCCGATGCCAATATTCAAAATGGCGCCGATCGCCTTTGCCCTCACTATGTCACACATAGCGGACCCCCGCTGGACTTTTGGCAAGCCTTGTGGGGGTCAGGAGGCCCCCCCCAAGCTGGCCAAAAGTCACTGTGGGTCCAACGGGGGTCCCAGAGCGACCTGCCGTCCGATTCCAGGACTCAAAATGGCGCCGATAGCCTTTGCCCATACTATGTCACAGGGGCTACCGGTGCCATTGGTCAGCCCCTGTCACATGGTAGGAGCACAAGATGGCGCCGGTGACCATGTGACAGGGACTGACCAATGGCACCGGTAGCCCCTGTGACAAAGGCTATCGGCGCCATGATGAAAAAACAGCACCGAGGGTGTGAGTGAGTTCCCGGACCCCCCACTGGACCACCAGGGAGTTTTGAAGTCTTGAGGGGGTCAGGAGAGTGGGGGGTTGTAGTTAATTTTAATTTTAGCTGGGACAGGAATTTAACTCGCCATAGTAACGTATTGACAGATCGACAACTTATGGAATTCTCCATACTTCCGCATGAAACGGAATTGACCCCCCATGAATATGTATCACGAATGCAACAAAAACTTTTTGGCTGCACATCCCTAGTGGAACAAGCTTCCCATGGAGATCAAACAAGAGCTAAATTACTTCACCTTTCATAAAAAAGTGAAGACTTGGCTCTTAACTAAGACATAGGTAGTTTAGTTCAGAGTTTATTTGGAACTGTGAGATTTATAGTCTGGTTCTGCTGGCTTATTATTCTATTTGTTTATTTTTATTTTATTTTTTTATGGTTTGGTTTATTGTTTAATGTTTTTTTGATTATAGATGTGGGGGTTGATTTTTAATGTTATATTATTTATGTAGTTATATTTTGTTTATATTTCTGGTTGTACTCTGCTTTGGATGATCTTTGTTTTTATCAAGAAGACAGCATAGAAAAACTTTTAAATAAATAAAATTAAGTAGATTTGTTGTAATGAGAGTTCAGTCATCTAAATAAACAATATTGCATCCGTGAAACCATGTCACTCCTGGCACAAACTTAGGGCCCTATTTACTAAGCATTTTCCTGTAGATATAGAAACCTTAAAGGTAGATTTTCAAAGTGTAGCTTTATTTATTTATTTATTTAACATTTTTATATACCGGGCTTCATGCAGGATTGCATATCAGCTCGGTTTACATTGTAACTGAAAAAAGACATGCATAAAGAACGCAATTTACATAGAACAGGGACTAAAAAACTTGGAACGAATACATGGGTAAAATTAACTTAACATAGTATAAAAAAATGTGAAAACTGGAAATTATCTTGATTGTGAAGTGTTATGTTTCAGGTTTGATTGAGAGTCTATGGATGGAATGTTTGCTAGTGCGTGGAAGATGAGGTGCTTGCACAAAAACAGCCCCATACAACGCAAAGAGACAAATAAGAGAGAGAGAGAGACTTTTAAAGGGCCAATCTGCCACTTTATATATATCCCACTAAAAGAGGGGCACTTTCAACTCAGGGTGGGTTTTGAGGGGGAGGGGAAGTGTTACAGTGGTCTGCCTAGGGCACAAGAGTCTGTAGACCCATGCAACACTGCTCCCCCCCAAAATACCCAAGCTGATTTGAAAGTGCCCCTCTTTTTGTGGGATATATAGAGTCAGATTGGCACTTATAAAGAGTCTCTCTCTCTCTCTCTCTCTCCCCCCCTCCAGTCACTGGTATGAGTACACAAGAAAGGGATATTTTAAATAGTATGCGTATACTTGCACACACAATATAAAATCAAGTGTATTTTTGTTTGCGTGCCCAATATGGACATTTATGGGCGCACACCTTCTCAAATTTACTTGTTAGTGCCTAATTTTAAAAAGTATTTACTCAAGTAAGTCTGCTTTTGAAAATTGCTACAATATATGCCATTGAATTTCCATAGGATTTACTCAAATAAGTGCACTTTACTTGAGTAAATGGCCTTTGAAAATTTCTACAATAGTATGCTACATTTAAACGTGCAACTCCTTTGAAAATTATCCCGTAGTAAATAAGCCCCTTAGATTGTAAACCCTCTGGAAACAGGGAAATACCTACAGTTCTTGAATGTGTCCACTATAAAGTGGCTGACCAGTCACAAAAGGCGGAATACAAATTCAAAAAAATAAATTAAATTATATACTCTCCACTGGCTCCCAATCAAGTTCCAGATTTAAGTTTTCATTGGTTTTTAAAGTTTTAAATATTGCAACCCCACAGTATTTGAAAGAGCAGGAACATCAGTGTTTTCCTGTGAGGTATGAAAGATCCTCAAGCAAAATCTTTTTGTGTATACCTCTGCCTGCTGAAGAAAAACTGAAAGGAACTTGTAAGGCCTTTTCTTGCTTTTCCCCAAAGTGTGGAAATCACTCATATATTCCATTAGGAATGTTCAGGACTACTGAGCTTTCAGGAACTTATTAAATGTGTTCTTTTTATATTAGCTTTTAAATAGATTTTATTGTTTATTAGGGATGTGCATTCATTTGCAACGAAATAGGAAATAAAGACAATATTTCCTATTTCGTTGCATTTCAGGGGCCTGCCGAAACGATAGGAAAACCCATGAAATTTCGTGTGGTTTTCTTATCATTTTTTTTTGGGGGGGGGGGGAGAGAAAGGGCACATTAAAAAAAAAACAAAACCCCAAACCCACCCCAACCCTTCAAATTTAATTAATTGCAACCCCCCACCCTCCCAACCCCCCCAAGACTTGCCAAAAGTCCCTGGTGGTCCTGCAGGGTCCCGGGAGTGATCACCCCCTCTCGGGCCGTCAGCTGCCACTAATCAAAATGGTGCCAGTGGCTCTTTGCCCTTACCATGTGACAGGGGCTACCGGTGCCATTGGTTGGCCCCTATCACATGGTAGGCGCAATGGATGGCCCATGCCATTTTTAAAGATGGCGCCAGCCGTCCATTGCTCCTACCATGTGACAGAAGCCGGCCAATGGCACTGATAGCCCCTGTCACATGGTAAGGGCAAAGAGCCACCGGCGCCATCTTGATTACTGGCAGCCGACGGCCCGAGAGCAGGAGATCACTCCTGGGACCCCCGCTGGACCACCAGGGACTTTCAGCAAGTCTTGGGGGGGGGTTGGGCAAGTCTTGGGGGGTTGCAATTAATTAAATTTGAAGGGTTGGGGTGGGTTTGGGGGTTTTTGGGGTTTTTTTAAATGTGCCCTTTCTCCCCCCCAAAATACGATAAGAAAACCACAAAAAATTCATGGTTTTTCTTATCGTTTTGCTGCCCCCCCCTCCCCGAAATGCAACGAAATAGGAAATATCATCTCTATTTCCTATTTCGTTGCAAACGAATGCACATCCTTAGTAGCTGGGTTTAAAAAAGGATTGGATAAGTTCTTGGAGGAGAAGTCCATTACCTGCTATTAATTAAGTTGACTTAGAAAATAACCACTGCTATTACTAGCAACAGTAACATGGGATAGACTTAGGGCCTCATTTTCTAAAGTATCGCAGGCCTGCGATACTTTAGAAAATCGCGTTAATGGGAGGCAGGGGGTCGACACGGGGGAGGGCAGTCCTGTGCTAGCCGGCAGCGATCGTACTGCCGCAGTGCGATCGCTGCCAGTTTCACACCCAATAGCGCCACCATAGGTGTAGCTATTGGGCGCAAAATAGGAAGCGAAAAGGCACCTACCTTTTCGCCGTCCGTGGCGTATTTGCGGAGTCAGCCCCGGTGATGCCCCAACTCCTCCTCTTCTGGGGCCAACTCCACCCTGATTTAGGTAGCGCAGGTGTGCGATAGCTTTAGAAAATGAGGCCCTTAGTTTTTGGGTACTTGCCAGGTTCTTATGGCCTGGATTGGCCACTGTTGGAGACAGGATGCTGGGCTTGATGGACCCTTGGTCTGGCCCAGTTTGGCATGTTCTTATGTTCTTTTGTTCTTAATAGGGATGTGAATCGTTTTCCATATCGTCTTAACGATAGAAATCGTGTGGCAGGGCAAGAAAATCGTCTTAGGCACGATTTTTTAGTTAAAAAATCGTTAAAAATCGTTTTTTCCGATTAGTGCTCACTAACTCGAGTTAGTGCGCACTAACGGGAGTTAGTGCGCACTAACTGGGAGTTAGTGCGCACTAACTGAAATGATACAATTTGACACTTTTCAGGTCAGTTAAGGTCAGTTTAGGAATGAATATGTATTCCTATTGGCTGCCCTCTTATTTATTCATGTTACCAAGTTTCCTACTGACAGTATATGGGGGATGGGAAATGGAAACAGTTGGTAGCTTGACAAAACAAGTAATGTGATCAGTCAATGTGACTAGAACTTGTGCCCTAACCCTGATACCAGGGGTATTGTGATCTTCCTGCACACAGTGCCCTATCCCTATTAATACCAGGAGTGTTGTGATCTTCCTGCACACAGTGCCCTATCCCTAATACCAGGGGTGTTGTGATCTTCCTGCACACAGTGCCCTATTCCTGATACTGGGGGTGTTGTGATCTTCCTGCACACAGTGCCCTATTCCTGATACCGGGGGTGTTGTGATCTTCTTGCACACATCCCGGTATCAGGGATAGGGCACTGCATGCAGGAAGATCACAACACTCCTGGTATTAATAGGGATAGGGCACTGCATGCAGGAAGATCACAACACTCCTGGTATTAATAGGGATAGGGCACTGCATGCAGGAAGATCACAACACCCCTGGTATCAGGGATAGGGCACTGTGTGCAGGAAGATCACAATACCCCGGAGGAGTGAGGGTCAGGCAGCTCCCCCCTGTCTGTGAAGCCAGCCTCTCACTAGTAATGCAGGGAGGGAGCTGTCTCAGACTTCACCATCCTCCCCCCCCCCCTCACCCACACACCATTCACTAGCTGGGACATGGGGGAAGTCAGGAGTGAGGGTCAGGCAGCTCCCCCCTGTCTGTGAAGCCAGCCTCTCACTAGTAATGCAGGGAGGGAGCTGTCTCAGACTTCACCATCCTCCCCCCCCCCTCACCCACACACCATTCACTAGCTGGGACATGGGGGAAGTCAGGAGTGAGGGTCAGGCAGCTCCCCCCTGTCTGTGAAGCCAGCCTCTCACTAGTAATGCAGGGAGGGAGCTGTCTCAGACTTCACCATCCTCCCCCCCCCCTTAACCCACACACCATTCACTAGCTGGGACATGGGGGAAGTCAGGAGTGAGGGTCAGGCAGCTCCCCCCTGTCTGTGAAGCCAGCCTCTCACTAGTAATGCAGGGAGGGAGCTGTCTCAGACTTCACCATCCTCCCCCCCCCCCCCTCACCCACACACCATTCACTAGCTGGGACATGGGGGAAGTCAGGAGTGAGGGTCAGGCAGCTCCCCCCTGTCTGTGAAGCCAGCCTCTCACTAGTAATGCAGGGAGGGAGCTGTCTCAGACTTCACCATCCTCCCCCCCCCCCTCACCCACACACCATTCACTAGCTGGGACATGGGGGAAGTCAGGAGTGAGGGTCAGGCAGCTCCCCCCTGTCTGTGAAGCCAGCCTCTCACTAGTAATGCAGGGAGGGAGCTGTCTCAGACTTCACCATCCTCCCCCCCCCCTCACCCACACACCATTCACTAGCTGGGACATGGGGGAAGTCAGGAGTGAGGGTCAGGCAGCTCCCCCCGTCTGTGAAGCCAGCCTCTCACTAGTAATGCAGGGAGGGAGCTGTCTCAGACTTCACCATCCTCCCCCCCCCCTCACCCACACACCATTCACTAGCTGGGACATGGGGGAAGTCAGGAGTGAGGGTCAGGCAGCTCCCCCCTGTCTGTGAAGCCAGCCTCTCACTAGTAATGCAGGGAGGGAGCTGTCTCAGACTTCACCATCCTCCCCCCCCCCCTCACCCACACACCATTCACTAGCTGGGACATGGGGGAAGTCAGGAGTGAGGGTCAGGCAGCTCCCCCCTGTCTGTGAAGCCAGCCTCTCACTAGTAATGCAGGGAGGGAGCTGTCTCAGACTTCACCATCCTCCCCCCCCCCTCACCCACACACCATTCACTAGCTGGGACATGGGGGAAGTCAGGAGTGAGGGTCAGGCAGCTCCCCCCGTCTGTGAAGCCAGCCTCTCACTAGTAATGCAGGGAGGGAGCTGTCTCAGACTTCACCATCCTCCCCCCCCCCCCCTCACCCACACACCATTCACTAGCTGGGACATGGGGGAAGTCAGGAGTGAGGGTCAGGCAGCTCCCCCCTGTCTGTGAAGCCAGCCTCTCACTAGTAATGCAGGGAGGGAGCTGTCTCAGACTTCACCATCCTCCCCCCCCCCTCACCCACACACCATTCACTAGCTGGGACATGGGGGAAGTCAGGAGTGAGGGTCAGGCAGCTCCCCCCTGTCTGTGAAGCCAGCCTCTCACTAGTAATGCAGGGAGGGAGCTGTCTCAGACTTCACCATCCTCCCCACCCCCCTCACCCACACACCATTCACTAGCTGGGACATGGGGGAAGTCAGGAGTGAGGGTCAGGCAGCTCCCCCCCGTCTGTGAAGCCAGCCTCTCACTAGTAATGCAGGGAGGGAGCTGTCTCAGACTTCACCATCCTCCCCCCCCCCTCACCCACACACCATTCACTAGCTGGGACATGGGGGAAGTCAGGAGTGAGGGTCAGGCAGCTCCCCCCTGTCTGTGAAGCCAGCCTCTCACTAGTAATGCAGGGAGGGAGCTGTCTCAGACTTCACCATCCTCCCCCCCCCCTCACCCACACACCATTCACTAGCTGGGACATGGGGGAAGTCAGGAGTGAGGGTCAGGCAGCTCCCCCCTGTCTGTGAAGCCAGCCTCTCACTAGTAATGCAGGGAGGGAGCTGTCTCAGACTTCACCATCCCACCCCCCCCCTCACCCACACACCATTCACTAGCTGGGACATGGGGGAAGTCAGGAGTGAGGGTCAGGCAGCTCCCCCTGTCTGTGAAGCCAGCCTCTCACTAGTAATGCAGGGAGGGAGCTGTCTCAGACTTCACCATCCTCCCCCCCCCCCCTCACCCACACACCATTCACTAGCTGGGACATGGGGGAAGTCAGGAGTGAGGGTCAGGCAGCTCCCCCCTGTCTGTGAAGCCAGCCTCTCACTAGTAATGCAGGGAGGGAGCTGTCTCAGACTTCACTATCCTCCCCCCCCCCCCCTCACCCACACACCATTCACTAGCTGGGACATGGGGGAAGTCAGGAGTGAGGGTCAGGCAGCTCCCCCCCTGTCTGTGAAGCCAGCCTCTCACTAGTAATGCAGGGAGGGAGCTGTCTCAGACTTCACCATCCTCCCCCCCCCCCTCACCCACACACCATTCACTAGCTGGGACATGGGGGAAGTCAGGAGTGAGGGTCAGGCAGCTCCCCCCTGTCTGTGAAGCCAGCCTCTCACTAGTAATGCAGGGAGGGAGCTGTCTCAGACTGGTATCAGGGTTAGGGCACTGTGTGCAGGAAGATCACAACACTCCTGGTATTAATAGGGATAGGGCACTGTAAGAGATGACTGTAGTAGATTGAATAAAGATCTGATGTTTCTGCTCTCCTCACACCAAACAAAAACAACACACAAGCAGAGAAGCCCTTCTTACAAAGCTGAGCTAGTGAGTTAAGTAGGAGGAAAAGTAAACATACTGGTGCCAGTGTGGCTACTTAAAAAATACACTTACCAACAATCAATTACATATATTTGAACTGTGTACAGTTCCAGCCAGGACCACCTTTCTAAAATGCACAGTGATTGGCAAATTCAACATGCACTAGCATTTCAGGTGCCTGCTAACAAAATAATAAACAAACAAGTTCTAGTCAGGTGAGTGCTGATCATTACATTACTTTTTTTGTCAAGCTTCCAACTGTTTCCATTTCACATCCCCCCAACCATATTGGTAACATCAATAGATAAGAGCACAGCCAGCCAATAGGAATACATACATACATATTCATTCCTAAGTGACCTTTACTGACCTGGGAAGTGTGAACACTTTGTTTCATTTTCTGTTGGTGTTCGTTAGTTTCCAGTTCCATTTCCCATCCCCCCAACCATCACCTCAGTGGTAACCTTGGTAACATCAATAGATAAGAGGGCAGCCAGCCAATAGGAACACATATTCATTCCTAACTGACCTTCAGTGACCTGGAAAGTGTTTATTTGTATCATTTTCAGTTAGTGCGCACTAAATCGAGTTAGTGCGCACTAACGGGGAGTTAGTGCGCACTAACTCGAGTTAGTGCGCACTAACACGATTTAACGATTTTTAACGATAAATCGTTAGAATTTCTATTGTATCGTGTTCTATAACGATTTAAGACGATATAAACATTATCGGACGATAATTTTAATCGTTGAAAAACGATTCACATCCCTAGTTCTTAATCCAGTGGAAAGGAAGTTGTAGAACTAGTGGTCATGATTTGAAACTCCAAGGTGGTAGACTTGAGAACAATGTTAGTAAATATTTCTTCATGGAAAAAGTGATAGATGCATGCAATGCCTTCACGGAAGAGATGATGAAGATAAGAATGGTATTGAAATTCAAAAGGGCATGGGAAATTTACCCACTAAATCTAGTGCTAATTTGTGTGCTGAATTTTTATGAGGAAATATGCCTGCATACGTTTGAAAATGCAAAAGTATGTACAGAAGTGCAAACTCTTCCCCAGTTCCACCTCCCTGGGGAATGCCTCTGCTCACTTACATGAATACAGACTGCACGCATGAAAGTTTTCCTGCAGAGCAGGAGTGCAATTTTATAACAGGCCAATTATACTGTTTTACCTGTGGAAATGCCTTTGAAAATTACCTTCACTATGAATTATTGTGGCAACACATGTACAAATTGGCATGCCAACTTATTTTTAGACCCTTCAGATGTTATCACCCTGTTGTCCATCCTTTATCTCTGTTGTTCTATATATGTAAAAGAGAAGGCAATTTTGAAAATTATATGATAGATCTTACGAGTTGCCTGCAGTTCTTTAATTTCTACTTTGTATTTCTATTCCTACTTCTTAATTTATTCTGTTTATTTTTACAGCATGGAAGAATGTGAAGCTCTATGTACCAGGCTAGCTATTATGGTAAATGGCAAGTTCCAGTGCATTGGTTCATTGCAGCATATTAAACACAGGTCAGTAACAAATACATTTCAGATTAATGGTTTTCTCTGTGGCCTGAAATTATGGCGCCAGGATTCCTGTCGTATATGATGCCTTTCTTTACAAAGAGGCTAGGAACCAAATTCCAACCACCTCCTGTTTCTATGAGTAGATTAAATTTGGATGTTAAAAAACTTTATTTTGAATATTCTATATTGAAATTAATCTATTTTAAAGAGTTTTAAAATGATTCCTGAAAAATATCTAAAATATATTTAAGTATTCATAGGTGAATGACAGCAATATGATTCTTTTCACAATTATAAATCATAAGTTGGAAGTGGCTGATTGATTCATTTTGGAATGTCTTACTGTACTTAATTAAGCAAAAATGTTTGTTTTTCTTGCACAGTTATATTTCCATTGTTATGCACTGCACATAATTACAGCCTTAACTAATGATATTTCTTCTGTGATGCGTATATAAAAGAACTTAACAAGATCTGTCAGTGTTTCATATAGAAGATCTGTCAGTGTTTCATACAGAATTTTCTCATTATCTTTTTTGCTATAGGTTTGGAGGTGGATTTACTGTGAAGGTGCACATGAAAGATGGAGAAGTCCACGCTGAGACCCTGACTCAATTCATGCACATGCACTTTCCAAACACATACTTGAAGGTGAGTGGGGAAAAAAGAGATCTGATAGTTCAGAGAAGATTCAATTTGCCATGCATCAGGTAGCATTTCACAAGCTCCTGCAGCAAGTTGAAATGATAGAAATAGGTACGTCAACTCAATTCTGATTCAGTTGGAGCAGTTTCCAAGCCATAGTTATCTCTCTTGAGGTAGCTAGAAATAAATGCAAGCTGAAGTGACACAACTTACCAAAACATCTGAGCTAGAGATGTCCTAACTTTACAATAAAATTTTGCATGCTATTTTGATGAACCTGCCAGAATTTTTTGCAAGTTCATTAAATTAATTTTCCAAACATTTTGTTCTGTAAAATTCCAGTGCAAATGTCCATGTATTGACAAATCCAGAACAGATTTCATACAAATATATGCCAATTTGCATTCATCTGTAGCTGCTAGCATCATGAGCATTGGCTATTGACTCACAAAAGAGCATGGAGGTGCTATAGTGAAACAGAAGTTTTTACTCTTTGGACATAATAATAATAATAATAATAAGTTTATACAATACAATTTGGCTCCTATAGGTTCTCCAAGAAATCCCTTGCTTTCTTTCTCCCAGTACACCATAGCAGTGCACGGTATGCTTATAATTTAACTTTCAAATCAAATCAAATCTATCTGTTTTTGAGAGCTCTATAACATTAGTCAAACAACAAACCTTACAACAAGGGTTAAGGTGGCATGCTTCTTAGTGTTTCACGTATCTGCAGATAAGCAGTCATATCTCAAAATGTTTCTATAAATCAGAAAGTCTCATGAGAGTCTTAGCTATTTATTTATTTAAAATATGTTACCTGCCCTTCCATGGTTCAGGGCAGGGTACAAAAGACATACATAAAAGTCATAAAATAAAACATCTATTTTTACGTATGATCTCACAAACAAAGACATTAAACATTTCAGGGAACATATTGGTTAAGTGATGTCAAATTCTAGTCTGAAAAATAAGTTTTGAGGGCTCTTTTAAAGGACTTACAGGGTCATTCATCAAAATGCATTATGGCGTTAATTCCCGCGATAACTCCACAGCGCATACGTTAACGCCATAATGCACGCTATAGTTATGGTAGCCTGTCTGAGCACTTCTCATGGTGCAATAATTCTAAAATTGTCATAACCGTGCCCCTTTTTCATATCGTGGGTGTTATCCATGCAAAATTATAGCATTTTGATGAATCTAGGGGTTAGTGACTTTCAGACTTCATAGCTCATTTGGAAGGGAGTTCCAGAGGATTGGGGTAACATTTAAAAAAAAAAACCACCTCTCTCCCTGGTCTCATCAAGATGAGCAAGCTTTGCAGAAGGTATGTCAAGGAGACCTTGATTGGAGGATCGCAGTGATCGAGAGAGTGTTTGAAGTTTCACTGTTGAGAAGATCCATGGAGAATGATATTGTTCAGTAAGTTGTAGATAGTGATTGCTAGTTTATATTGGATGTGGTAGGAAACAGGGAGCCAATGAAGAGACCACAAAACAGTTGTAATATGTTCTCTGATGGGTGTATTAGTTAGAGGCTGAGCAGTGGAATTTTGCAGAATTTGAATGGTGTCTAATGATATAAGCAGAAAGGCCAGTTAGCAGTGAATTACAATAGTCCAGACTTGAAAACATGAATGACTGAAGAACAGTTCGGAATCAAAAGGTTCTAAAAGAGATTTTAAATGTCTGAATAGTCAAAGTTTAAAAGGAAGATAAAGAGACAGTGAGTTAACATAGGCGTACATTGAAAGTAAAGGGTCAATCAAAACCCCAAGATTGTGCACTATGTCAGAAACAGGTAATTGAAAGTTGTTAAGCATGATAAATGAAGGGATGGAGGAAGATGGGAATCTAGAAAGAATGTAATGTGACCTAACCAAGTGACTATTGGCATTGGACTGTCACTGTTCATTGCTGTATCCTGGATTGCAGCTAGAACCTCTTGCACATCATTGGGAAGGTTCAGTGCCACTGCAGAACTTCCAGACCTTGGTGAGTCATTGGTTGGGTTTGTAAGCTGAGGCATTGTGAGGAAGCAGCTGAATGTGACTTCTGTTCCTTCATGCTATAGTACCCTGTAAGATCTTGGTTTTGAAGATTCTTTAATTACAGTTGCAGGTGTGTTCCAGTGTTTCCCTCGATCCGACTTAAGTCAAATGTTGTCTCCAGTTTTCAGACAGGATAAAGGATGAGCATTGTAGTGCCTATTGAAGAAGTAGGCAAAAATTGTTTAGCTTTGTCATCTAGCTTATGCATTTTTTTCCACGTTTGGCAATTTGGGAGAAGATTCTCCATCAAAGAGAGGAGTCATTTACATTTATTCACTCATAAAATAAGCAGCTGTGCTGGACTGAAACTCAGTGCTGGAAGTGGAGTTACTCTGTTGTTCATGAGGGTTAGCTGCAGGTCTGGCTGTTGTAAGATGCACTTGGCCAGCTGAATTGCTTGTTCTGCTTTGCCATTGGTGTGGGGAAAATGAGGGCTTGTTGTGATATATTCAATATCATATTCTACCAGCACAATAGTGGAGGACTCAAAACACACACCAAAAATTGAATCTGCAAAAAGTGATGTGCTCAGTCGCTCAAGTTTACCTACAGACAGGAATGCCTTAGGGAGTCAGTTATCAAAGTGCTATATGGCGTTTTCGCATGTGTTAAGGTGTTTTTGCATGCAAAAAATGCCTTTAACGCATGCAAAAATGCCATTAAGACATGCGAAAGCACCATAACGCATGGTGTGATGCAAATGAGAAAAAAGGGAGGTTATTGGACCAAGCTCACAGTTGTGTGAAGCCGTATTGCATGGCATTAATGTGAATTTTAACTACACCTTTTTCATTTGTGTAAAGCTGCATGCTGTGATGTTTTTGCAAATGCTGTTTTAAGCTCCTGGAGAGCCAGCCTAGCTATCAGGGCCTGAGAGAGAGAGGGAGAGAGAGAGAGAGAGAGAATCCATAATGCCCGCACACTAGATAGGTATTTATATCTTTTTGGGAGGCCCACCTAGTAACTTGAGGTGAGGTTTAGGTATTAGTGTAGGGGTTAGAGGCCACTTTGACATTCAAAGTGAGACATACAAACAGAACTGTGCTTTCTTGTGAAGATTTGAGGACCTTCAGAGTGAGGAAACCTACCCAAAGATGAGATTTGTACATTGTTCTCTCAACCTAGCTTGATGTTACCCAGGTAGAGAGTCCTTGATGGTAATACTCACACAATAGTCTCTTGAAGCAGCCCAGGGGCTGGAATGAAGCAGGCCCTCGAGGAGCGAGTACCTGGTTCCAGGGAAAGCTCTGAGAGAGAGATGGTAACTCACTGGTGTTGTAGGCAGTGGTGACTTCCTGGCAGAAGTTGTATTCGGTAGCAGGTCCGGGAACGTGGGCCCTCGACGAGCGAGTACTGGTTCCAGACTGCGACCTGAAAAGCAAGAGAGAGAGTGAGGCCCCCGAGGAGTGGGTACCCCTAGTAAAGTCCGAGGAGGCAGAGTAGCAAGGTAGTGGAGAGCGAATCCCATCCGCAGCAACTCGAATAGCTAGCAAAACAAAAGACCTTAAATATCCGGTGAGGATGATGTCATCTCAGGGGGACGCCCCTGAGGTTCACGCCACAGCTGGTACTTAAGTCGGGGCCGCACCGCATGCGCACCCTTAGGCTTCAGGAGATCATGGCGGAAGGCAGCGTCTAGCCGTCCCGGGGACGCCGGAGGAGAACAGCAAGATGACGCCGCGGCAGCCAAACGTCCATCAACCAAAGAGGGAGTCGCAAAAGAGGAAAGGTGGGCGGAGTGGAGACGCTGGGCAGCGATGGTCGCAACAGGCTAGTCTCTCTCTCTCTCTCTCTCTCATAAAAGTTATCACAATTTGCGCTAAGGTAGCACTTCTCATAGGTATTATTGCAATAAACTGCCTATTACCATAAAAAACATCCCTTTTCCTATTGCATGCGATATTTAGTGCATTTTGATAAATCCAGGCCTTAGTGAGAAGGGTAAATTTATTAAAGTTCTTTGGATCAGTTAGGCAGTTTTTACCATTTAAGGCTGAAAGGATAGCAGTTCATTTACAATAATAACAACATCAGTCCCCCGACACGGGCCGTGTTTCGCAAGGGCTGCATCAGGAGGGAACAAAAATATACCCGGCTGGTCTTCAAAGCCATGATACCTACAATCTTTAGATTGTACAGACTCAAGCACAATATATGCTTTCAGGTCACTTTCTGCTGTACAACATAATGATGCCAGCCTTGGTTCAACTGGTGGCAATTTTTAAAACCAGGATAGATGGGGCAGGAGTGACTGGGGATTGCTCCTGCCCATGGAAGACCCACAGATGGAGTACAATGTGGTGTGAGGTGTCCTGGGAAGAGGGGCAGCTTTATTTTTCTTTTATCTATCCAGGTTCACCTAATTTTATAATTTTGCTTTTTTTGTTTCTTTTTTTTATTTCATCTGTTTTGTAATTTATTTCATTTTCAATAAACAAAATGAAAATAAAAAATAATAAAATGAAAAAAATGTTCAGTGCACACCTCTGCTTTGTACTTTGCACCTGCAATTTTTTCAGGTGGTGGAAAAGAGAGCAAAATAGCACAGCTACTTTTGAAAATGTCATGCATATATTCTGTTTTCCTTCCCTAAATGAACATAAGAACATAAGAAATTGCCATGCTGGGTCAGACCAAGGGTCCATCAAGCCCAGCATCCTGTTTCCACCAGAGGCCAAACCAGGCCACAAGAACCTGGCAATTACTCAAACACTAAGAAGATCCCATGCTACTGATGCAATTAATAGCAGTGGCTATTCCCTAAGTAAACTTGATTAATAGCAGTTAATGGATTTCTCATCCAAGAACTTATCCAAACCTTTTTTAAACACAGCTACACTAACTGCACTAACCACATCCTCTGGCAACAAATTCCAGAGCTTTATTGTACGTTGAGTGAAAAAGAATTTTCTCCGATTAGTCGAAATATAGCACCAAGAAAGCCTTCTCACTGAAAGTAAGTGTGCTGTGGAAACCCCACACACTCAGGCCAATACAGTAAAGTGCGGCCGCGGTTACCCTGCTTCTAACCCGCTTTCTACTCACAATTTGGCCGCGTTAGTCCAACCTGTGATTCACTATCCCTTTTCACCCATCCTTACCACTTCTTTAAATCAACGGGTAACAGCTAGGATTCTAACTAAAGCAAACAAAAGGGACCACATAACACCAATTTTAAAGAATCTCCACTGGCTCCCTATCAAATATAGAATCCTCTACAAAACATTTTCAATCATCCACAAATCTATCTACAACACCTCCCCTCTTGACCTCAGGATCCCATTGCAGCTGCATTCCTCCTCCCGTCCTATGAGATCTGCACAAAGAGGCTCTCTAAAAACCCCTCCAATCAAAACATCTTTAAGCAAAAGAGCCTTCTCCACAGCTGGCCCTAACCAATGGAACTCTCTCCCTTCAGACCTTAGGCTCGAACAATGCCCAGTCACCTTCAAAAAAAGACTCAAGACCTGGCTGTTCAACCAAGCCTACACCTGAGTTTGATTCTACTCGCACCTTCCCACCCAGGGCAATTTATTATGTCTCCCACCGCATAATAATTCTTGATTCAATAACAACTTTCACTTGCCAACTCTTGCTCGCTTTTTGTACAAGTTTTTAATCCTATTAATTTGTATCTTAGATTTCTGTTATTTAAAATGAGTTGTATTCTAGTTCTTCAATCCTTTCTCTGTAAGACACTATTAAGTCATTTCAATGTTGTATGTAAACTGAAGTGATTAGTAACTTTGTTACCAGAACCTCGGTATATAAAAGTGTTAAATAAATAAAATAAAAATAACCTTTTCCGCCCGCGGCATTTATTTATTTATTTATTTAATATATATTTCTATACCGGACTTCACGAATGGAATTCACATCAGGCCGGTTTACATGGAACTTAGGGGATTAACAAGAGTAACCAAACAAGAAGGCTGAAACAAGCAAAGTTACATAAAACAAGGGCATTGAACTTGGGGGCTAAAGGAGCCAGGAAGAAGGCATGTATATGAGATGTAAACGATCTGATTAGCTATTCCCTCCCATTCAGTAACGTGCGCCCCGACTATCGCCTTTTTAACATGCAGTTTAGCCACGCGTTTAACCTGCTAATTTACCTCCTACCCCTACCCCTGCGTTATAGGCAGGGGTAAGGGTAGACGGCAAACTTTCCCCCAGCCCCCGCTCACCTGCCCTGGCCGCATCCATGGGTGCCAGTCTCCGGGGCAGCCCCAGTCCTCTCTCCCCTCCTCCCGAAGCAACTTTAACCAAAAGAAAACCTAAAAACCTAAAATCCCCTCCTCCCGAAGCGACTCGACATGTAAAGTATTGTGAATAAGTGTAGCCAAAGTTAACTTACTTTTTCTTTCAGCCCTTTCAGCCCTCTCTGCCCTCTGCCGGAGGCGCGCGCCACGGCTCCCCTGCCTCCCGGGGGCAGCCGGCGGCAAAAGTGGCTTCCAGCAGCCCCCGCCGGCGAAGACGGATGAACGCACGCCCGTAGTGCACGGGCACTCAAGTCAGCGAAAGCACATGAACGGACATGCGTGACGTCACGGCGTACGTTCATACGCTTCACTGGCTTGAGCGCCCAAATTGACGGGTGCTCAAGCCAGCGAAAGCACATGAACAGGCGTGCGTGATGTCACGGCGCACGTTCATATGCTTTCGCTGACTTGGGGGCCCGTCAATTTGGGCGCTCAAGCCAGCGAAGCGTATGAACGTACGCCGTGACGTCACGCATGTCCGTTCATGTGCTTTCGCTGGCTTGAGCGCCCATGCACTACGGGCGTGCGTTCATCCGTCTTCGCCGGCGGGAGCCGCTGGAAGCCGCTTTCGCCGCCGGCTGCCCCCGGGAGGCAGGGGAGCTGTGGCGTGCACCTCCGTAGGAGAGCAGAAAGGGCTGAAAGAAAGAAGAAGTAAGTTAACTTTGGTTACACTTATTCACAATACTTTACATGTCGAGTCGCTTCGGGAGGAGGGGATTTTAGGTTTTTAGGGGTTTTTTTGGTTAAAGTTGGGATCCACTTCCTGACATTTGAAATGACAGGTACCAGCGCACCCAGGATACTGTATAGGCGCTGTATAAAACGCCTATACAGTAAAATGGATTGCGCTTCATGGACGCGCATTGGACGCGGGTTGGACGTGGCTTGCATTTGCATGCCATTTAAATAGAGTATTGAGCGGTATGTGATCCGAACTGTGCATGCGGCAAACGCGGGTGCGCCCGGCCCTAACGCACCTCTTTCTACCGCACCTTACTGTATTGGCCCGACTGTTAGCCAGGCAGAGGAGAGTGTTTTTTAGTTAGGTTAATTTACCGAGGTAAATCGCTATTTAGCCAAGCAAATGGTTTTTAAACTTGTCTTATTAGGGTCTTTCCCCACAGAAAGGGAGAAAAACGTTAGTGAATCGTACCTTTAGAGCCTTATTCAAAAATATCTTAGCCTCAATTGTTTTTCACTACAGAAAAGTAAGAAAATAATAATAAAAAAGAGGTCTGATCTTTTTCTGATTCCAGTTAGCAATTAAATTGATCCATTCTGCTGAATTCTGAATGCAATTGTCTGTGATTTTGTCAATCCATCAACAAAAGCACAAAGGCTAAGAAGTATTCATTGCAAATGTTAAAATGGTTTTTTTTAAATGTACCAATGTGCTTTTATGTTAAGTAAATATTCTATGAATCAGTAAGTGGATCAATAGGAAGGAGTTCACTGTCCTTTTAGACAATATCCATTTGCCAGAATGTGACACTGACCTGAAGCAACATTATTGCGCCACAGCTGTCATTTGGCAGTAACTGATTTACAAAGTGCAGATTGTTTGTTAGAACAAACTATTCGGCAGCCTTGTAAATAATAAAGTAATATCATGTAGATGATCTTTTGCTTCATCAGTGCTTTGGTTCACCTTTGTTAAGAAGACAATGTTTCTATAGTATCTCAGTAGTGAGAAATTTTTATTAGGCAAGGCTGTCTTCGACAGAAGAGTATTTTATCTGCCAGTGCTGCCTTTTAGAACATTTTTGCAGAAGAAAAAGCTTTAAAGTGTTTGCTAGGGAAACAGTATGACCTGTTGCTTATAGTTTCATGCTTGAAAGAAAAATACTGGTTGTTTTTTTTGAATGCTGAAAGAAAATTTTGATACAAGGACAAATGTTATTATTTAAGATGTCTGGGCAGTTTGGATGGAGGAAATACATTTTCAACAAATTTCAGATCTCTGAGTAGAGGTAGGATAAAATTGACTTTGGGGCTTGTTTTTAATTTAGGTAAATAATGTTTACTGACAAAGCTAAAAATATGTTTTTGGCCTCCTTTTTACCTCTGGCATCCTAATTACTTGGTTAGATGAAAATATATGCTTGAACTAAAGAAAGTACAAAGCTACAAGAGAAAATTCACAAAGTCTATTATCAGTTCTCCCTCTACGAAGCGCATCTTTTTCAGCAAAAGTATTCCATCTGCTGAAGACAGCTGCTGCAGTCAAGATTGGGCCTCCATATGTAACCAGAACTTATAAGCAGCATGAGGTCCACATTCAAAGGAATTTGTCCAGCTAAGTTGGCTCTTAGCCAGACAAACCACAGGGTTTTGAATTTCCTGCTATTTTTTGACTGCTCCCGAGTTACTTAGTTAAGTCATTAGCTGGCTAACAATTTATTATTTATTTATTTATTTATTTATTTATTTATTTAGAGGATTTTATATACCGATAAACGTTGGGAACATCTCATCGGTTTACAAGAAACAACGTGTAGCAAACTGCGCTTTACAGAGAAACTTGAACCAAATATACAATAAAGAACGAGAACATAATATTTCTAACAGATAGATTCCTCAATTAAATTACAAATGTGCATCAGTTTAACAAAAGGAGGGGGAAATATGATACAATATAAAGGGAGAAGAAAGGAAGGAGAGATTTACAAAAGAAAGGCATGGTTAGATAATTAGATAAAGAGTTAAATTACAGTAAGTAGGACGTGTGAAGGGAATGCTGTTAAGCAAAAGCTTGCTTGAAGAGGCAGGTTTTTAGATTGTGTTTGAATTTTTATGGGCAGGGTTCCTGCCGCAGATAAGGGGGGAGTTTGTTCCAAAGGGCAGGCCCAGCTAAAGATAGTGCCCGAGCTTTAGTGGAAGCAAGTTTGGATTGTCTGGGTGAGGGAGTAATGAGGGTAGCCCTGTGTTGTTGCCTTATCGGTCTGCTTGAATTGTGAAAGATGAGGTGATCGGAGAACCAGTGCATGCCTTGGTTGTAGAGGGCCTTATGGATCAGGGTGAGAGTTTTATAGGGTATTCTTTCAGCGACAGGTAGCCAATGCAAGTTTTTAAGAACAGGGGTGATGTGGTCGCTTTTGTGAGTGTTAGTTAGAATCCATGCAGCAGCGTTTTGTAGAAGCTGTAGTGGGAGTAGTGTACTTTTGGGTAAACCTAGCAGTAGGGCGTTGCAATAGTCAATTTTGGATAAAATGAATGCTTGCAGGATGGTGCGAAAATCACTGAGATGCAGCAGGGGTTTGATTTTTTTGAGGGAGTGCAGTTTGAAATAACAGGCTCTGAGAGTGTTATTGATATATTTTTTAAATGAGAGATGGCTGTCAGTAGTGATGCCAAGACTGTGCACCTGTTGGCTGAAAACAAGGGTGGAGTTAGGGCTGCAGGAAAGTTGCAGTGGAGGGGGAATGTTTTGTGGAGAGATGTGCAATAGTTCTGTTTTATCCGCATTGAGTGCCAAAAAGTTGCTTGTCAGGAGTGTGTTGATCGCTGATAATGTGGAATTCAAGGTCTCAATAGCTTTTTGAAGTGTGTCTTTTACGGGTATGAGAAGTTGCACGTCATCAGCGTAGATGAAGTATGGGAGGCTTAGATTGGCTAAAAGATTGCATAAAGGGAGAAGGTAAATGTTAAACAGGGTGAAGGAGAGGGAGGAACCTTGGGGTACACCATGTGGCAGTGGAATGGTTTTGGAGGTGCAGTTGCCGATTTGTACACTGTATTGCCTATCTTGCAAGTAAGATTGGAACCATTGCAGCGCGGTACCTGCAATGCCAATATCTGAAAGGCGTTGCACCATTATTTCATGATTAACAGTGTCAAAGGCGGCTGAAATGTCCAGGAGTATCAGGATATGAGAAATGCCTGAGTCCAGGCTTTTGAGAATGTAGTCAGACATAGTAATAAGCAGGGTTTCAGTACTATGGCGTCGCCGAAAGCCATATTGTGAGTGTGAGAGCAAGTCGTGTTCGTCCAGGTAGTCGGATAGCTGTCGATTGATAGCCTTTTCTAGAATTTTCGCAATAAATGGGAAGTTAGAAATGGGGCGGAAGTTGGTAAGGTCTGAAGGGCTTAGCGAAGGTTTTTTTAAGATAGGTTTAATGATGGCATGTTTCAGCTTCTGGGGAACAACACCAAAAGTGATGGAGCAGATAATAATATTCGCAATGGGTTTGGCGATGATGTGAAGGATCGTGAGTAGGGTTTTAGTCGGTATAGTATCAGAGGGATGTGTGCAGGGCCTCATTTTTTTTAAGATAGAGTCAATTTCCATAGCGGAAACGGTATTAAGAGCAGGGAGCCTTGTGGTATTGGTAGGTACATAACAGTCAGAGGAGACTTGGTTGTTAGGGAAACGTGCTAGAATGTTGCAAATCTTTGTGTTAAAGAATGCAGCAAGGTCGTCACATTTGCTCTGTTCGTCAGTGACCTGGAAGCAGTTGGGACTGGACTTAGTTAAGGAGTTTACCAACTCAAAGAGGGCCCGAGGATTGAATTGAAGGTGATGAATTTAGTAGGATAAGCCAGGAGTAGTCTGGATAGTCAGTGATATCAGGCTAAGTTATCAAGCTAACTTTAGGACTCCCTAAAAGCAATCATAAAATTAGTCGGATAAATTTATCTGGCTAACTAAATTTTTAAACTACTGACATACAACATCTTGATAACGATACATATTAGATAAAGAAAAGGTGTCATAAAAATTACTTACAATATCGATTTAACAAGCTTGTATAAGTTTGCATTGGAAGTCGGAATAATTCTACATTTCAGCGATTGAGCAGTTGCTCCTGATTGATTAACTTTTGCGTTGACCAGCGGTGCACCCACATTACTGAATATCCGGTATGAGTTAACTAGATAAGTTTTTTTCAGCTAACTTAGCTGATTTCCCCACAGTTCAATATTAATCTTTACGAGTTTTGCATATTCTGTGCTAAGATTCTTCTTGTATGGGCACATGAAAGCACCTGAATGTTATCCACTTTGAATTATCATGAAAGGGAGAATATAAATAAAAAAATATTATTGTGATGATTATTATTATAGAAGTCCACTATGCAGGTAAAACACTTTTCAATATTTCTTCCAGTTTTTTTCTCTGTTCTGTCATCTATTTCTTTATATAGCCCCTCATATACATTCTATGCTATATAATATACAATACGTTATGATGAGCAGGACTTTATTTGTAGATAAAAAGGAAGTGAAAATGTACAGCAGTGGTGAGGGAGAGGAGAATGGAAGCAAGGCCAGGGCCATGTATGAACTTTCTGCCAGAAAATAAGCCCCCCGGTAACAGATACAAAAAGGAGCTGAATTAAGACAAGTTCAAAACATGTGAGCAGTAGTGCCAATCACCAAGACCAGGGCTGAAGCCTTAATTATCGGCACCTCTGCTCACATGTTTTGAACTTGTGCTGATTCGTCTCCTTCTTGTGCCTTTTTGTGCTCTGCAGTATCCGCTTCAGGGAACAGGGAGGCTGCCTGTTCTCTGCTCTGTCTGCCTCAGGATCACACCACTTCCCCTTCTCTTCTCTGCAAAATAGGAGGAAAAGGGCTGGATTAGATAGTAGAGAGGCTGTTCTCTGCTTCAGGCTCACCCTCTCTCCTCTTCCTTCCTGCAGGCTGCCTGGAAGGGAGGGGCTGGAGCAGAATACCCCTGCTGCTCTGCCTTTTCATTCTGAAAAGAAGTGGTGGAACTATGTTCCAGGCCATTCCCCCACCCAAATTAAGTCCTGATGATGACCAGGAGAAAAACAAATTATCATTCAAAGATGGCAATATATTAGAAAATGTAGGTGCCAGTTAAAAATTTTTAGGAGGCAAGGACATTTTTTTCTTGGTTTTTCCTCGCTTTTTTTTATTCTTATTTGTTGTTGCTGTTTTGCTTGTTATTTTGTTTGGCTTTTGTTCTTATTATGCTCCTCCTTATTAGTGTAAGGATACTTAAAATATTTTATTGCTTTTTTTCCCTTTACATTTTTTTTTTCTTTCCTGAATTTTTGGTAGCCAGACGACCTGGCTTCTGAAAGTTTTCCAGCTTTGTCATCATCACTCACTGCCGAAGGTAGAGGGGCTTCATGAGTTGAAGTACTGTAGCTTCATGAACATTCCAGAAGCAACTCTAGTATGTTGGGAGATACACACGCATGTAGGGATTACACTCGCTCGCCATATTTTAAAAACTGCCAGATGCTCGTGTATCTCCCGCTGCGTGAACATCTCACTCAGAATCAAAAAGGAGCATGATATGGATGGGCTATGGGCATTCTGGAGTAGCGCCAAGAGATGTGCACACAAATACTTACACGCCTGGGCACGCACCCAGGTCTAGTGATGCATAACTTTACTTTTGCTATGGAGGAGGTGTAAGTTTCAAAAATAAACAAACAAAAAGCCATTCCAGAGGGGTTTAAATGGTCCAGGGTAACAGGGTGTACTGTAGGATATTAAACCAGGGTTATCTGGAAGACTTAGCTTTGCACTGGGGAACTGGTAGACAAACTGTTAAAACTGGTCTTGGTGTGGATGCCTACCGGTTATAAAATCTCCTGACTTACACTGCTGAAATCTGATTTGCATGGTCAGGCTTGCCTACTTGCAAAATTAGGTGCACACATACCCACCGAGGTTATTTTGTAACATATGTGCGTATATGCAAGTATGTTATAAAATCATTGTGTCCCTGGGCATGTGCTAACGCACACATGTCAATGTGCACCCACATGCCCCTTTACTAGTTACCATCTTTGAGTCTCTGTACAGCCTATTGTTTTCAGTAAAAAATCTAAATTCAGCTCTTGGAATTGTACAATATGTAACACAACAAAATACATTGCAAATATGGTAAAAATTAATTGTCTCAAGAAAGGCAGTAGTCATGGCCATCAGTAGGGGTGGACACAATGAGGCCAATGTAATAAGCTGTGCAAGCTTACCAGGGGCTTTTGCACAGGTAATTGCACGTGGGTTTTCTGAGCTAATCTTATGCGTGTATGTAAAAATGCATTTAGTGCAGAAAAATGCACCCACACACACCCATACAAAAACCCGCAGCGGTTTTTCTGCACGTGCAAGAAAATGGCATGTAAAGGAGGCAATTATCCAATGCAGTGGTTCTCAACCGGTATGCCACAACACACCAGTGTGTCGCCAAGCACACGCAGGTGTGTTGCCACATTTCCCAGTCCCCTGCTGACCCAGCTGCTCCCCCCTACCCGAGCAAGACAGGTCCTACACCCAGGCTTAAAATGCTGAATGCCCGGGAGGAATGCAGCAGGAGAGCAGGAGTCAGCGGCACCGGCATGCTCTCTTCTTCTCGCCCCCCCCCCCCCCACCACGGCCCAGAAGAGGAAGTGGTGAGCAGTGGGTGCGTGCGCGGGAAGAAGAGACCTTGCTAGTGCGTTCGGCATCGGCCCGAAGAAAAGAAGAGAGGCACGGTCTGAAGAATGGGCAGCGCGGCTCAGAGAAAACGAAGAATGTCATCAACCCCCGCGGCCGATGGGACTCCTTGCTCCACGAGGGTTGAAAATGAAGTAGATTGCTGCTGCCTTTAGGGTTAGAAGTGGAGGAGGCTGCTGCTGCCGCTAGTTCGGGGGAGGGGGAGAATGAGTGAATGAGCAAGCATGTGTGTTTGAGATCATGTGTGTGTGTGTGAGTGAGATAGCATGTATGTGAATGATTGAGAGCCTGTACATGTGAAAGAGAGTATGTGTGTGATTGAGAGCTGGTTTAAGTGAGAGAGCATATGAGTATGTGATTGAGAGCATGTGTGAAAGTGAGAGAAAGACAGTATGTGTGACTGTGTGTGATTGAGAGCTAGTTTAAGTGAGAGAGCATGTGAGTATGTGATTGAGAGCTTGTGTGAAAGTGAGAGAAAGGCAGCATGTGTGTCTGTGTGTGATTGAGAGCTGGTTTAGGTGAGGGAGCATGTGAGTATGTGATTGAGAGCCTGTGTGTAAATGAGAGAAAGAGAGAGCATGTTTGTAAGCATGTGAATAAGAGTCTGTGTGTGAGAGAAAAGGACAGCATGTATTTGTGTGATTGAAAGCCTGTGTGTGTAAGCCTGAAAAGATAGACAGCATGTGTGTAAATGTGTAATTAAGAGCCTGTATAAGTGAGAGAGAAAAAGCATGTGTATATGTGAGTGACTGAGAGCCAGTGAGAGAGAGAGAGAGGAGAAAGCTGCAAGCAAACCATCCCTCCTCCTGCTAATTCAAAACAATCTCAGGGCACCTGGATATCAAATGTTCCCAGATATGCAGAGCAAAACATTTTTTTGTATCCTTATTATTTTTCATTACTGGGTCTTTGTGTCTGCTATTTTGAAATATTTTGTTGGTATCTAGAAATTTTTGATATGAGTTTTTAATTATTGGATATTCCATTAATCCGCTGTTTTGAAATAATCTGTTCTTTTTGTTAGTATGGTTTTACTGCTATTGATTTTATATTTCTTGATTTGTTTTATAAGGACTGGTGATGTTTTTTTTTTTTTCCTTTGTTACACTGCATACAGAGACTCTGGCTTGTTGCGGTTTCCAATTCAGTTTTTGTCTGCATGCTTCTAGTTATGCATTTTGGTTTCTTTATTCTTTGTTAGGTGAGGGTCAGCACATGTGATTCAGGTGAGGTTCTCTGCTGGGGTGTAGTTTCTGTGTAGGGCTCTATAGCAGCCTGACTTGGTCCATTTTCCTAATAGGAGATGATGTATTGTCTTATAGCCTTGTGTAATATTTTCAGTGTTGCCTTTTCTTAGGTAAGGTGGTTACTGTTAAGTGCTGGAAATTGGTGCTGTTTGGTGTGGGATGTTTATTGTTTATGCAATTTCTGTTCAGATACAATATGTATCTTTTCCTTGTGTGATTCTTAACAATAAAAATAATACTGGACCTTTATTTTTTATTTCTGCCGTAAATTCTAATGAGCAGTGTGTCACACATGTGAACGTGGTCTGTCAGATGTGTCATGATGGGAAAAAGGTTGAGAACCACTGATCTAATGTACACACAGGCTCCCTCTCAGATACATACACACACACAGTCATGATGTGTGAGCCCTTGAATTGTGGTGAGATTGGCGCTGCCCCACTGGTGATCCAGCATGGCTCTCATCAACAGTAAGTAGACTCGTAGGGCAGGGACAAGGTCTGTTTCACCTATACCAGTCCCTTCCTCTGCAGATTGAGCCCTTGGATTTGAGGGCTGGCAGGACTTAGGCAAGGTCCCATAGAGAACAGACAGAGGATGAAGTCCAGGCAATAGTCATGGGAGGTGGCAGACAGGCATGTTCGAGGTTCAGGCAATGGTCGTGGCAGCAGCATACAGACACAGTCAAGGTCTAGGCAGAGACCATACATGAGAAGACAATTCAAGGGGGGGAAAGACAGGACTGAGAAGAGGCAAGGGGGAGCAAGGCAAGGCTGGGCAAAGGCAAGGACTGGAGCATGGCAGGAACGAGATGAAACAGGTGCTAAGATTTGTAGCCAGCAGGTAAGCCCCGTGAGCCACGGCACTCACCCCAGACACCGATCAGTCTCAGCTGGCTGGAAGCCATCAGAGTCAGCCATCACACACCACCTTGTCTCTCCTGTCAGTCCCAATGCAGCCCAGCCTCAACATGGCAGGAATGCATCACATGCCACCAAGTCACCGCGACCTGGACTTCCCATATGTGTGCACATAATATGCATGCTGTGATGGGAACCCCTGAGTAATGCCTCCAGATGACATCAGCCTCTTGGACTATTTATGCCAAAGGCTCTCAGCAGTTCCTTGCCTCAGCAACAGGTCTCCTGCTTTACAGTGAGTGTTACCAACATTCCTGAGTTTCTGCATCTTCAGCTTGCCTTCTCCTGCCTTGCCTTGTGTGCTCCAGCCTTGCCTTGCCTCATCCAGCCTTGCCTTGCCTCTTCCAGACTTGTCCATGCCTTGTTCTGTTCTCCTTGACTTCTCCTGCTACTTTTGTCCAATTTGCCTCATCCAGTTTTGTCTTGTTCATCTCGTCCAGTCTCTGCTGTGTGTCAACATCCTCCCGAGGCTTGACTTTCTAGATCTTGACCTTCTGCCTGGACCTGACCATGTTTTCTCTGCTGCTTGGACCTGACCTACTCTGTTTACAGCCAGCCCCATCCTTGGCCTCTGACTCCGTCTGACCACTGTCTGTCCTGATCCCGGTGTGCTATTGCACTCTTGCTCTTGTCTCCAAACTAGGAACCTGCCTAAGTCCTACCAGCTGCCAGAACCCAAGGGCTCAACCTGCAGGGGAGGCAGCCTGTATAGGTGAAGCTCCAGTCTGTCCCACTATAGGGTGCATTTGCCAGCTGCCACCGTAGGCCTCGTAGGTTTGCCTATGAGGCTGCATCATCTACGCCACAGCACCAAGTGTCCATGCCAACTTTTACAGCAGGAATTAGCAACATGCACTGCAGAGCAAGAGGGCTGGCATTATTTCATCAAATGGCACTGCAGGGCTTTTCCCACCATGGCCTTTTAACCTTCAGGCCATGCGCTCATGTCTAAGGGAGGCCAAGGAGGAGGAGGAAGAATGGCGGTATCATTGCTGTTGTTATGCTTGCCAGCTGCGAGGTCCTGCAGCTGGATTCACTCACCCAATGCTACACCCTTGCAGCTAGGCCAGCCCTGGGCTTCCTGGTGGTGGCGGAGAGCTGCCACCACCACTGCCACTATTCCTTGTGGCTCTGAGTCACCGTCTGATGCCTTCTTCTTCACAGCTGGAACGCCGCCAGCTTCCTCCTGCATTCAGCATCCTATTTAAAGGGCCCACAGTGAAAAAATGCCCGCGGCCCTCCCTGATGACATCATCGCCTGGGGACTATTTAAAGCTGGTCCCTGCCTTCAGCCAGTACCTTGGCAATAGGTTTCCTCATCTTGAGTTGTGCATTGCCACTCCTGAGTTTCTTGCTTTCCTCCTTCTTCCTTCGATCTGCTCTTGGCTTTGACTTGGACCAGATTATGACCTTTGCTGTTCACCACATGCCACAACCCTTGCCTGGATCTTGACCATGAGCTATGCCACCAGCCCTGACCCTTCACTTGAGTTGTTCCAATATTTCGGACCTCGGCCTAAGCACCAGCTTCTTTTCTATATCAGGACATCTACTAGCTGCAGAGACCCCACCTAAGTCCAACCGCCCTGGTACTCAAGGGCTCAACCTAAGGGGAATATGGGCTGGTAGTGGTGAAAGTCCAGCTGGGCCTCTGCTCTTCATCAGCTTCGTCTACTGATGGTGGGGACCTGTGGGGCTCCTCCCCACAGATAGCGTCAACTCCTCCTCAGTCCAAGGGTCCACTTGCAATGCCACCAGCCTCGACCGTTGCCTGACCCTTGACTTGAGCTGTTCCAATATTCTAGTCCTTGGCCTGAGCACCAGCTTCATTCTACATCAGGACGTCCATTGCTGCAGAGGCCCCACCTAAGTCCAGCCAGCTTCAGTACCTGAGGGCTCAACCTAAGAGGAATGTGGGCTGGTAGTGGTAAAGCTCCAGCTGGGTATCTGCTCTTCATCAGCCTCACCTACTGATGGTGGGGACCTGTGGAGCTCCTCCCCACAGGTAGCGCCAACTCCCCCTCAGTCCAAGGGTCCAGTTGCATAACAGCTGTGAAGAGGTATCAGCGTTGGAGTGATGCTGGCAGTGGGAAGGCCCTGCAGTCATCCAAATGTGATAGTACCCCCTCTTCTAAGCCTCCATCCCAAGCCCATTGGCTTGGGCTTATGGTGAAAGAGGCCATGAAACCTACTGGTTAACTGAGGGACCTGGACATTCTTGGGTGGTTCCTTTCTGTTTTCTTCAGGACCAAATCCCTTCCAAAATATGAAGTAGAATAGCTGGCCTCTGCAGATTTTAGATTTCAGGATATCTTGCACCTCATATTCCATGTCCTCTTCAGAAACTGGTGGACACAGGGATGGACTGAGATGGCCAAGAATGGAGCATGGGCTTGAGTAACAACATATGAAAGGTATTGTGGACTTTCAACTTTGGAGGTAGCTTAAGCTGGTAGCTGACGGGTCCTACTTGACAAATGATAGGGAACGGGCCGATACATCATTGCAAGAACTTCATTGAAGGAGTCTTCAAACACAGATTGAGTGTGTTCAGTAATACCCTATCAGCTGGTTTGAAGTGAGGTGCTAAACAGCATTTTTTATCTGTTTTGAACTTTTCTGCAGCCAAGACAAGGAGCTGGCACTTTCTTTACTACAATTCTTCTGGATTCTGACCCATAGCATCTGCTTCGGGGCATGGTACTGCTAGAAGTATGGGAATGAGGATGCATGGATGTTTCCCATATATGATTTTAAAGGGTTAAGAGCCTGCAGATTCATCAATGTGATTATTATGACAGAATTCTGCCCAGGGTAATAGAGATGCCCAGTCATCCTGTCATTCATTAACAAAAGCCCACAGAAAGCTCTTGAGAATCTGGTTGGTTCATTTGGTTTGCCCATTGGTCTGTGGATGGTAAGCAGATGAGGAATCCAAAGACATCTTTCATTTCTGTCAGAGGTTCCTCCAGAATTTGGCAGTGACTCAAACCATCAATTTTCACAGATGGTGAGATGGGTATTGTTTGACTTCACCAAATCACTAAAATATCGTTCTTGGCTAAATTCAACACAAGTTTATTGTGCATTAGCCATTGCTTTATCATACTGAAACATAAAGCAATCAAAGAAGTGGTGTCAGCTTATGATGTTGCTAGAAGGAAGTAAAATTGAATGCTGTCTGCATAGAGATGAAATCCGTCACAGATAGTGGCCAATAACATAAGAACATAAGAAAATGCCATACTGGGTCAGACCACGGATCCATCAAGCCCAGCATCCTGTTTCCAAAAGTGGCCAATCCAGGCCATAAGAACCTAGCAAGTACCCAAAAACTAAGTCTATTCCATGTTACCATTGCTAATGGCAGTGGCTATTCTCTAAGTGAACTTAATAGCAGGTAATGGACTTCTCCTCCAAGAACTTATCCAATCCTTTTTTAAACACAGCTATACTAACTGCACTAACCACATCCTCTGGCAACAAATTCCAGAGTTTAATTGTGCGTTGAGTAAAAAAGAACTTTCTCCGATTAGTTTTAAATGTGCCCCATGCTAACTTCATGGAGTGCCCCCTAGTCTTTCTACTATCCGAAAGAGTAAATAACCGATTCACATCTACCCGTTCTAGACCTCTCATGATTTTAAACACCTCTATCATATCCCCCCTCAGTCGTCTCTTCTCCAAGCTGAAAAGTCCTAACCTCTTTAGTCTTTCCTAATAGATGTTAAATAATTGGGCTGACAGTGCTAACCTCTGAGGTACACCAGTATGCATTGAGAACAAATTCTGAATCAGTTTCTGCAATTCTTATGCATTATTTTCCTCCACAAAGGTACGAGTCAAATCAGTTTAGGACCATGCCTGACAAACCAGCCACTCTGAGTAGGTACAACAGGATTTTATGATCTACCATATCAAAGGCTGATGAGATGTCAAGCATAATCAGAACACATCCCTTGTTCTTTTCCAGTCCCCTCTGTAAAGAATCAAAGAGCAAGCAAGAGGAGCAGGATCTCAGTACTCAGAGATATTCAGCTGATTATACTTATACACTCAATACTTGACTTGGCCTCTGAGTTTCTGGCATCTTCACTAACTATAGTTGAGAAGTGGTTGACCAGTAATAACAGTGCTGAACGTAACTAAAACTGAAATTCTCTAGGTAAGCTGTAGGTCAAAACCTAGGGATTTGCAGAAACTAAATCCCAATGGGAAATGTTACCCAGCTGTATCATAGTTTTGATTTAGGCATAATTCTAGATTCCAGCTTAAGTTTCAAATCACAAATTAAAGAAGCCTTGCAAAGCACATTTTATAAACTATACTTGGTAACACGGTAAAGGGATGAATTTTAAATGCTTTGCTAGCACTAAAAGGCTCATATACGTGAGTATATGGGCCATGTGAGCAACACGTAATTTAAAAGCCACAAATTACATGCATGTATACATATGCACGAGTAAAAAACAAGGAGTGGAGTTAGGGCATGCCGAAGGCGTTCCAAGGTGGGCTCAACAGTTATGCACGTAAATCCATATTTTAAATCCAGCGGCTGCAGCGTGTTGCAGGCTGTTAGCCATGCATGTTTACTTCTACTCTTGTTGAAGTATAAGTCTGCATATATCTCTGTTTGGGCCTAAAATGACTGAGTCAGGGTTCTGAGTCAACTAGGGGGCGTGCAGGTTAAAGAACCAGAGAGATCTGGATGACCTTGAAATGGACTGGGCAAACAGGTGGACTAGTTGGCAAAACTGGGAATGTCCTTCACAGAAGCTTGTTTTAAAATCCACTTACTTTTGTATGTTAAAGCCAACAAAGTTCTAAGGAAGATATGCAAAGTACATTTTCTCAAGTAACTGCTTAAAATTTGTAGCACACACACACGCTGTAGGCATATTTTAAATCATACATGCGCAACTGCGCTCATGATTTAAAATTTCAGCATATTTCTGCTTGCGTGCCCATACGCTTGTGTATGGTTTTATTTGGACTAACAGGACTTTGGCGTAGTAGCACAGGCACTTGTTTCACCAGTCCTTGACCACTGCAACCCATTTTACTATGGGCTTCCTAAGAAGTATGTGAAATCACTACAAGCAATCAAAACTTGGTCATACAACTAATCATGGGAATAGGGAGATGAGCATATAAACCCAAATTTGATGACCACTTGGTTATTAGTTTGATGACCAGTTAGTTACCAGTTGAAATGAGGATTACATTTAAAATTGTAATTTTAGTTTTTAAGATATCATTTGAGAAAGGTCCAGAGCATTTTAAAAGGGCTAGAAGGGCATATGGCCCGAACTATAACTTATGTTCTATTGTAAGGCCACCAAATAGTGATCCCTCCAGTAAATCAAGAAAAACTTCAGACAACCCATGCTTGGGCTTTTTCAGTTGCCGGTCTGATGGAACCAGCTACTCTTGGACTGGAGAGAAATCACTTGTATTTTGTTTTTTAGGAAGCAATTGAAAGCGTATTTATTTATAGAGGCATATTCAAATTATGCCTCCTGAAAGCTTATTATTATTATTATAACCTATTAGTTTTATATAAATTATTGTTCACATACAGGTGAAATTTCAAAGCCCAACGTGCTTTAATTAAGGGATGCGCAAGTATGTCGGGCTTGTGCGCACCAAATGGATTTTAAAAGCCATCCGGATACATGCGAATATGCCTCTGCACGCAAATCTCGTAAATTCTCAAAAAGGGGGAGGTGTAGGCATGATCTGGCCAGAGCATGGGCTTTTCAATCCTTGAACCAGAAATTTTCACGTAAATACTTACACAATCCGACGTGCGCCAAGGTGCCCTGCCATGTAACTTTACTTCTACTATGGATGACATGTAAGTTTAAAAAAAAAACACCCCAAAAAAACGAGCCATTTTGCAGGGTTTAAAGGGTCTGTGGTAAATTGGGGGTGTACAAGCTATGAAACCGGGGAGGGGGGGTTGGAGGACCTATCTGATAACTAGGCAAACTGGTAACAAACTGGTAAAACTGGTTAATGTGTGGGTTCAGGTCCCTTTTAAAATCCCCCCACTTATATGGTAGAAGCAAGATTTGCACTCACAGGTGCACTGCACACCCACTTAAAGTTAGGAGCACTTGTGCGCATAGCCAGGCTATTATAAGACATGTGTGCATACACGCCCGAATGTTATAAAATAGCCATATTTCTGGGCACGGCCGACGAACATGCGCACACGTGCACCAGTTTAAAAGTTACTGTCATATTGTATGAATGCCATGTTTGTCAAATTTTACATGCTCTGATATTATATGACTGAACACTGGAATCTACTTTAGAGCATGCATTTGCTGAAAAAGCAGAATACAAATGTTTCAGCTAAATAAAATACAAATTTAGCAGATGTAAAACAAAGTAGAGAAATATTTTTTTCATTCAATGCAGAATCAAACTGTGGAATATGTTGCCGGAGGATCCAGTCAAGGCATCTAGCATAACTGGATTTAAAAGGGGTTTGCACAATTTCCTGGAGAAACTGTTCATTCACCATTATTATACAGGTAGTCTAGAGAAAGCTACCGCATATCTTTAGGCATGAGCAACTCTTTGAGATCTGCTGGGTACTTGTGACCCGGATTAGCTACTGTTGGAGATAGGATGTTGGACTCGGTGGACCTTTGGTATGGCATATCTTATGTTCTTATGAGCCCATTCTGAGGACAACATGAAAAACAATGGCATCAAGGCCACTATTACCAAGCAATGATTGGTTATGTTTTCACTCACATAACCTCTAACTTATATGAAAAGTCCTATCAGAAATCCAAGATTTCATAAATGCTTTGGGTTTTGTTTTCCAGAATGAGTAGTTTATGTACCTTTTCTTGTAAAAAGCATACAACTTAAAACATGCACAGCAATTTTTTCTGAAAGGGCAAAAAGCAAAAGACTGCCCCATTAATTGCTCAATTTGGAAGGACCCTATTACATGATTTTCTCAAAGTTAAAATGTTTTGCAAAACATTTTGCAAAACATTTTGTAAAATGCCCACAAACACAAAAATGAGCGTGTTTTGTGCAAAATTTGTTTCCCTGAAAACATCTTTTGTGAAAAAATGAGGCATTTATGCGCTTCAGGGTAATAAACTTTAGCACACAATTTACTATGCTAGAAGGTTTATTCAAATGGCGCATTAATGAGCTGCTGCGATGAAAAATCATGCAAAGCAGCTCAATGTGCCATTTGCAAAAATAGGCATACAAGAAAGGCTTTGGGGATCCATTTTCATCCCCCCCCCCCCCCCAAGAAAAATAATAAAACCACCTAAAAAGATGTAGTTATTATCCCAGTTTGCCCATGAAGTGGCCATTCACTTGAACTGCCACAGGGCTTTAAAGGTCCTCATGGCCTGTGCAAATTCCCCACACCCCTCCTTCAAATGCCATTAAACGTCCCTAGTGGCCTTAGTGGCCCTGTAGTTCCTTGCACCTTGCTGGCCAAAAAAGTACAAAATAAAACTCCATGTATTGCCCCAACCCTTTGCCACTCAAAATCATAGTTGAGGGGTCACTTTCACCCCTGCCCCTCTCAACTCCCAGAAGCCTCCCAGATAGCTGCAGGGAACGTCTGGGGGCAGGAGTGATTCCCACTTGCTCTTGTCAGTCCAAGCCAAGTTCCAAAATGATGCCGTGTGATCTCAGGTGCAGGAAGTGGGGTAACGTGCACGGGCTGTACAGTTTGCATGAACTGTACTTCACAGACTAGGTTTGTGAGTTACCATGGCCAGCAACACGTGAAGTTCCTGATTTCGGTGGTACACGAAAAAGGTCTCCCACAATTTTGCTATGCATTTGCAAAGGCTTAGCAAAATTCTTCACAAAAAGGTCAAGGGTTAGTACTTTGGCCTCCTAGACAAATGTCTTAAAACAGCAAGGAATGTAACCCAGACCTTTCCACTTGGCAGTGTATGAAGTACTGGCACTGAGCCACTGCAGCAGAGCCAGTGGTCACAGCCCCTGGAGGTGAGGGAGTCCCCGTCATGGTGCAGTGGCAACACCTAGTGGCCAGATTTTGGGCCCATGATTGCAGAGTTCTGGAAGGAGTCAACATGCATGGTCCCCCTCCGTGGACTGTTACATAATGGCTGGACTAAACTAATTTGGGAGAGAGACAACAAAATCCCCAGGTAGTAGTAAATGTTCATGGAGCCATTTCCCATCCCTGTTTCTGACTGAGCTGAAGTCCAAAGGAGCAGGAAGAAACTGTCAAGTAAAAAAAAGAAAATCTGAAGGGATAGGGCCAACATAAAAAATATTTTGGAACTGTATAATTTAAACTTGAATTTCCATGTGGTAAAATGCTGTAATAACATAGTAGCAATTATGCAAAATAATTTTAAATGTATACAACTATTTTTTTCTCGATGTGACATTTTCAAGAAATGTTAACATATTTATGTAATTGAATAATGAAGTACAGTATGTTTGGTATGTCTTCCAAACAGATATATTCCTTATTATTCACATACCATAGAATTCATTGAAGTAACATGATTTTACTTTCAGTTTCAGACAGTAAATGTGGCTGCATTTTTCACCCTGAGCTTTTATTTCAAGAAATATATCAACCACATCGCTAAGAATCTACATTACCAATTTAATAGCAACACTCTGATCACTGTTGTCTCAGTAGAATGTGGAGTGCTTGATTCATACCCATTATAGAACTGGGCTATCACTGTAAATCACAAAGGGACTGAAACTATTTTACTGACTGTCTGTCACATAACAAATTGATTTTAAAATACTTGCTTTCTTCTAAAGGTTCAAATTGTCTTGCTTGTGCTTAAACACTGCATAAAGGAAATTTAGTGGCCTATTTATTCCTCTTACTGTTGTGGTGTGCATCTTTTAAGCTGTCCACTTGTCTGCAGAAATTTAAGTTTAGATATTTATCCATTTTATATCCCTTTAGTTCCCTAACATTTCAGATTAGGAACGATGAAACACTTCAGCTTTTATATCATGTGTGAAATATAAATCATTTTATTTTATTTTATTTGTAGTATAGATTTACAAATCAATATCAGAAATGTAGTATAAAGAGAACCAGTCTCATTGCAGAAGATCCTCAGTTTGAATCCAGAGCTGGATCTTCTTCTCCCTGCATCAGCTGGGGCTGGAGATACCACAGGGGTGGCATTTATAACTCTCGGTGATGAGGGATTAGAGATCATTGTACAAAGGGGACATCTAGTAGCTGAGTCAGGGCCCATGGCTGCAGGATTCAGGAAGGAACCTTAGTGGATGGACCCTGGCTGAAGACCATCTCTGCAATGATTAGACTAGATAGGGGGACAGGAAAGAATTATAAAAGAGAGGAAGAACCCTTAGGTATTTGCAAATGAAGATTTATAGTGCCAGGGTCCTGACACTGTGTCTCATTGATCTGGAGGCCTAAAGGAGCAGGAGAAAAATGCCAAATAAGAGAAGAAGAAAAAAAAACAATATTTATATTTCAGAAGCAAAAATTCTTCCCATTCACACCATTAACTCAAGTCCTCCAAAGCAAGAGATCCAAAAACAAAAGAAAAAGAAACAAAGCAATACCTAAAACAGAAAAAATCACCAGTACATTCTGTAGAAACAATTGCTATTAATGGTCACATATCAGAAGAAGTATAAAAAAGTATTAATCTCTCTCCATATGTGATGACCTTTTGAGATCATAACTTTAAGGCACAATAGCTTCTTCACTGAGGTTACTAGAATGGCCAGCCCCCTGCTGTTATAAATGCAGCTTGCAGCAAAGCTAGATGTGGCATTTTCAGTTAGAAGTTAAAGGTGAAGGAGCTATTTTTCCAAGTTAAAGTTTGTTCCCCTACTCTTTGTACTAGCCTCACAGCCCAGAACACCACCTGGCATAGGAAGGAGAGTAATGCTCCTTTTGGTACTTGTTCCAGGGGATTATTTAAGGATATTAGGCTTATCATTTTGAAGGTTTCTTCTTGCTAGAGCCCTGGTACCCCTGGCTGGAGGATTTTGTGGAGGCCACTGACTAGGTTAGATCATCTTCATCTCACATAAAGTGGGTTGGATCAGGGGTGACTTGCTGTAGGAAATTTCCAGATTTTTGCCATTTTTGTGAAGAAGTTTGCCTTGGGTTTAATGGGGGAAGTTTGCTGTCACTGTTCCTGCCCTGGAGGAGACATCTAAGAGAATGTTGTTTTCCCTGCTGTTCGGAAACTTTCCAAAGAAAGACCCTGTTGTCATCTGAAGAAGAAAACTGTAAGAACGTTTTTATATACTTGGAGGCCACTATCAGGAGTCTTCACGCTGGAAGAGAAGGTAAAAGTGGAAGTTTATACCAGAGACTATCTTGTATTTTTGCACTCCATATTTTTGGAAGAGGATTTTTCTGCCTAAATAGGATACTCCTGTCCATCTGGGAACCTTGCTGGTCCAAACTCTGGAGGGTGAATGTTTTCTCCGGTCCAACTACTAAGAGACACTTGCACATATAGAGAAAATTTGGAGAACTATTGATTTCCCACTAATTTATCAAGATTAATGTGAAAAGTGCCAATTTTGCCATCTAAGAATTTCTGCAGTAAAGATTTATTTTGGACACTCAACTTGGCAATCACTTCTCTTATTGATGAATTTTAAGAGCTACCTTCCCAGGTTAAAGAAATTACCCCGCCCCCTCATCCCAGTCAGTAAGAATCCGATCCCCAGGAACCTGGACAGTGAATGGAAGGGAGAAGGAAGTGGCAAAATGGTCCTGGGACCCTCGTGTTTCCTGCTCTCTAGACTCACAAAACGCCAGATTTTTAAAAACATTTACACGCTTGGGGCGGATTTTAAAAGGGTTATGCGCGTAATATACACGTGTAACCTTTTAAAACCCACTCCTGCGCACAGAGCCTATTTTGCATAGGCCTGGCGACGCGTGCAAGCCCCAGGACACGCGTATGTCCCGGGGCTTGAAAAAAGGGGCGGGGCAGGGTGGGGCAGGTGGACCGAGGCCTCCGGCACAGCGAATGTGCCAGGGGATCACAGGGCGGCACTCGGCCAGTGCGCGCAACTTACACCTGCCCGGAGGCAGGCGTAAATAAAAAAATAAAGGTGGGGGGGGGGATTTAGGTAGGGCTGGGGGCGGGTTAGATAGGGGAACGGAGGGGAAGGTGGGGGGGGGTGGAAGGAAAGTTCCCTCTGAGGCCGCTCCGATTTCAGAGTGGCCTCGGAGTGAACAGGGAAAGCCATCGGTGCTCCCCTAGGGCTCGGCGCACGCAAGGTGCACAAGTGTGCACCCCTTACACGCTTCCACCCCCCCCCCCGCACCTTCCCCTCCCTTCCCCTATCTAACCCGCCCCCCAGCCCTATCTAAAAACCCCCTCCTAACCTTTATTGCAGAAGTTACGCCTTCCTCCGGGCAGGCGTAACTTGCACGCGCCAGCTCTCCAGCTCCTGGCAGAGGCCGCTGTGCCGGAGGACTCGGGACCACCCCAGACTGCCCCTGAACCTCCTCCATGCCCCCGGACCGCCCCCTAACCCCCGGACCCGCTCCCGGACCACCGCCATGCCCTTGGACCCACCCCCTTCCCTCCCCTTTTTCGAAGCCCCAGGACATGCGCACATCCCGGGGCTTGCGCACGCCGCCGAGCCTATACAAGATAGGCTCGGCGCACGCAGGGGCAGGCAGGGGCAGCTTTTCAGGGGTTAAGCGCGTATGTTACGCGCATAACCCTTTGAAAATCTGCCCCATATGCCGGCTCACTCCAAAGGATGTGGCCATTTTATAACATATGCTCATATATGTGTGCACAATATAAAACAGGTTTACTGCACATACATGTGTGCATAAGTTTATAATGGATGCGTGCATGTGCACGCAAATGCCGCTGCTACTGTGTAATGGGGGGATTTTAGTAGACATACACACCGACACAATTACCAGTTTTCCCAGTTCATTCCCAGTTCACCCATGTAAAGGATAGGACTTCCTAAGCCCCTTAGTTAAATAGCGTCTCTTTTACCCTGTTTTCAGCAACTAGCCTCATTTTTTTGTTTTATTACTTACACACCATCCATAGCAGAAGTAAAGTTGCGCAATAGGGGAGCCTGGCACACTCTTGTGCACATAAATACTTTCGTGATGCTTTCTTTCATAAATCCAAGAACGCTCATGCCCCACCCAGACCTTGCCCAAGCCCCACCCCTTTTTTGGCAAAACATTTTTGTGCACCTAGCGGGAGATACACACGTTCTTGGCATGCGCCGGCCCAAGATACTCACATATCTCCAGGTTTTGGCACGTGCAGAGCTTTTAAAATTCACCTGTGTGTGCATAAATGAAATTAACCAGTTTACCAATTAATCCACCAGTTTGCTCTGGGGCGGGGCAGGGGTGGGACCGAGGCCTCCAGCACAGCGGCCCTGCGGGAGGATCGCGTGCTGGCAGTCGGCCGGCGCGCGCAACCTACGCCTGCCCAGAGGCAGGCGCAGCTTATTTAACAAAGGTCAAGGGGGGGGTTAGATAGGCTGGGGGGCGGATTAAGTAGGGGAAGGGAGGGGAAGGTAGGGGGGGGTGGAAGGAAAGTTCCCTCCGAGGCTGCTCCGATTTCAGAGCGGCCTCGGAGAGAACGGATCGGGGCTCCCCTAGGACTCGGCGCGTGCAAAGTGCACAAGTGTACACCCCCTTGCGTGCGCAGACTCCGGATTTTATAACATGTGCGCGGCTGCACGCATATGTTATAAAATTGGGCATAGATTTGTGCATGCCGGGTTGCATGCACAAATCTACACCCGCATGTACCTCTTAAAATCCTGCCCATAATTGTTTGGCTACACATAAAGTTATATGATTAAATAATGCAATCTAAACTGTATACAGATGGTAACTTAAAAATAAATTCTAATAATTTCACAATTTAACAAACTCTATTTCAAAAATATTCCAAAACATTTCATTATAAGCATACTATAAAATTCTGAACAAAACAAGTAACTACACAGATATATTATACAAAACACATTTAAATACACACAACAAAAAATTCAGAAAAATCAAAAAGTGATATAAAAATTACAAAAAAAACAACAGCCACTCTCTATCAAAAAAAGGAACACACAAAAATGAAAAATAAATAAAAAAATGTTTAAATACAGTAGCTACCACATTAATAAAAGGAAAACCAGCCAATTCATAATGCCTTGTATCAGCAATTGAAGAAATGTTTTATATTACATATGCTTGCCAGCTTTAGCTGATGTTATAATCATTACTGGCTGTAAAAAAAACTCAAATTTTTGTTATAATTGCTTTTTAATTTCAATGTGACAATTATGAGAATCTCATTTTTTGTAGCACCATATACTCTCCTGGTAGTATACCCAAACTGTATTCCTTACTTGAGACAAAAAAACATGTATTTTTGAATAGCCTCTCAAGAGGCCTCTGTTTTCCTCTAAAAAACAGCTTCATCAGGGGATAGTCTCTATGTCCAAGAATACTTGATTTATAAAACACGAGACAAAAATACTCATCTCAACATGTAATCCATACTTGGATAGAAACACTTTGTTGCAAAGACTAAGTGATACTGTAAATCCCAACTTCAAAGTCTGTCCTGGATTTATCAAAATGCGATAAGTATCACATGCGATGGCAAAAGGGGTGTGTTTTATGCTAATATACAGTTTATTGCAATTTGTGTTTATTATCTATGTGAAGAGCTAAGTTAACACAAATTGTGGAGAGAGAGAGAGTGAGAGAGAGATCCTCTCCCTAGATAGGTATTTGTATCCCTATGGGAGGCCCACCTAGTAACTCGAGGTGAGGTTTAGGTATTAGTGTAGGGGGTTAGGGGCCATTTTGACATTCAACGTGAGAGGTACAAACAGAACAGTGGTCTCTTGTGAAAATTTGATGACCTTCAGAGTGGAAAAACTCACTCCAAGATGATATTTGTGCAAGGTTCTTTCAACCCAGCTTGATGGACTCTCTACCTGGGTAACATCAAGCTAGGTGGAGAGAACATTGCACAAATCTCATCTTTGGGTGAGTTTCCTCTCTCCATAGATCGTCAAATCTTCACAAGAGACCACTGTCCTGTTCATACGTCTCACGTTGAATGTCAAAGTGGCCCCTAACCCCCTACACTAATACCTAAACCTCACCTTGAGTTACTAGGTGGGCCTCCCGTAGGGATACAAATACCTATCTAGGGAGAGGACATCATGGCTAGGTTCTCTCTCTCTCTTTCTCACAGCTAGGCTGGTGCTCCAGGAGCTTCAAACCTACTAAAACAGACCTTTCAGGAAACATCACAAAATGCACTAACACCTTGCTGCCCCAAAACACAAGCTATCACATAGCTTAACACTACTGAAAAAGGTGTAATTAAAATCAGTGTTAAGCCTGTGCAATAGCACTCCACAGACTGGTGCTATTACATGCATTAAGGGCCTATCGCATGCGTTAACAGGGCTTTTCACATGCGTTAAGCCCTTAACACATGCAAAAACACCTTACCGCATTTTGATAAATGACCCCCTCTGCATAGAAGAATGGTGTATAAATTCTTCTGAATTGTGCTGTTTTCCCCAAAGTAAGGCTGACAAAATCATGCCAACCAAGTAAATGTGCTACAATTAATTAAAAAAAAAACAAACGAATATCACAATTGTCATGATGAAATTTAAAAGCAATTTTTCCAGCCAGTAATGATTATAACATCAGCTAAAGCTGGCAGGCATTTGTAATATAAAACATTTGTTCAATTGCTGACACATGGTGTTACGAATTGTCTGGTTTTCCCTTTATTAATGTGCTAGCTACTGTATTTAAAAATGTTTTGACATATGTTTCAGAAAGATATATAATATACATATATATGTAGTAAACTAGTGAGACCTGCCCTGTATTGCTTAGGTAGTTTGGTCTTTAATAGCATGTGTGTGTGTATGTGTGGCTGTGTTTGCCTGGGCCTGCTTGTAGCCTGTGTGTGTGTATGTGTGGCTGTGTTTGCCTGGGCCTGCTTGTAGCCTGTGTGTGTGTATGTGTGGCTGAGTTTGCCTGGGCCTGCTTGTAGCCTGTGTGTGTGTGTGTGTGGCTGTGTTTGCCTGGGCCTGCTTGTAGCCTGTGTGTGTGTATGTGTGGCTGAGTTTGCCTGGGCCTGCTTGTCTCTATGTCTGGGAGCATTAGAGATGAGCTTCACAGACAGTGTGACTGACACAACTAACCAACCAGACACCTTTTATATAGATAGATAGTATATAATGTTAGTGGCTCACTGTTACCCACTCATCCACATTTTTTCCACTCGGTAGATACCATATAAATGGAAAATATAAAATCAGACTGTTGCTTTAGAACTCTTTTCCTTTTAGCCACAATAGTTTCTGCCAGCAATGATATTAAAGTTGCTCTATCAATTGAGTTGGGTCATGATAATTCATACAGCATTTTTATTTTTTCATTACAACACATTATTTGTGCAACTTATTCACCTTCAGTTGGGAAGAAAAGATGTTCATTTTGCTGGCTGTGGTTCACAGCCATGTATGCAAATTGCTTCTTTATAAAATACCCGGTTGGCAATCCTATGCATTCTGTTTTCTCTATGAAATAAATACAATGAGAATGTTTTTCCAAATTTTCATGTGCATATATTAGAAATTTGAATAGCTAACATTTTCAACAATATTAGAAAAGGGGGATTTATAAATGTATATATTTAATCTGAACTCTGCAGATGAGTTTTCTGCTACTGTGATTGCTGAACCGGAGCACACTGATTAACTTATATGTATTCCAAACATATTGAGGCTAGTGGAAGGGAAGATGATATATTGCTCTGTTTTATTTCCTGTATCTTTTCTCACACTTAAGTGCTACATTCACTCAAAAGGTCTTCAGATCGCATATTGTTTGCATACTCAGCCAAATGTTTCAATTTTTGCCTGTGAAAGTTCTGGCCTTGGAAGAATGGGCTTTAGAAATATGACAATTAAAAAAGCCATTTATGCTAAAAGATCTACAGTTACAGAGGAAGACAATGTCAGATCCCCTAGATTTGTCAAGTTACACTAAATTGTGCCATGATAAATTGCATCCATTTATAGCATACAATCAGATATATATGTACGCATGATCATTTTAGTTTCCCACTCTAATTTCTGCTCAGAAGTGACTGTAATAATGGAATAGTGGTGATTTGTGGTCAAAGAGACTGGAGGAAGGAGGTGGAGGGGATAGGTTTGTTGCTTATGATGGTAACTTTCAAACTGGCACAGGGGTGCTCTTTGGTACGTGTGTGTCAACACTCACCCAGATACACAGCCATTTTATAACTTGCAGGCGTATATGTGCGCATGTTATAAAATAGCTTGAGTGTGCGCATATGTGTGCCCAATTTTAAGTGGGCGCACACCTATGCGTCTAAATCCCAATTCTACCGCATAAGTCATAGAATTTTAAAGGGGGCGTGTGTCCACCCCATTGCCAGTTCCACCAGCTAGTCCACCCGTTTTACCAGTTGTCAGCTAGGCCCTCCAAACCCCCCCCTGATTTGTTAGTTTGCACTCCTCCTAGTTACCCCAGACCCTATAAACCCATGAGAAATGGCTTGTTTTTATTTTTTAACTTACACCTAGTCCCTAGCAGAAGTAAAGTTCCACGGCAGGGGATCTGTGACCCAAGCACGAAAGTATTTGCCTATACATCTCGACCTTGCCCCCAAATGCCCATGTCATGCCCAGACCACGCCTCTTTATGAAAACTTTTGAGGTGTCCTTACAATGGGAAATACACGCACATTTGGGTGACTTTTAAAATTCAGTGGGTGCGCGCCAGCCCAACTTGTGTTTGTAGATTCTGATTTTGGCGCATGCAGGGCTTTTAAAACTCACCTCCAAGGGTAGGTGGTTGCCTGTGTGTAAACTAAAGCTAAAACATTCAAATTCTACAATGAGTGGTAGTTATAGTTGGATAACAATAAAAATGATGTTCAGTCTCTCTGTAAATAGCTTTGAAATTTTATATTAATGATATATTGGGTCTGATTCACCTAAAAGGTGAATTTTAAAAGCCCTACACTTGCCAAAGCCAGGAGATAGGCGCAGAAGTCAGGCTGGCTTGCGGATTTTAAAAAGCCCGTGAGTATGTGTATATCTCCCGGTACGCGCACAAAAAAAAATTGTACAAAAAAGGGGTGGGCATGGGTGTGGTCTAGGCGAAGCATGGGCGTTCCTAGATTTCTCAGTGAAATCTGCTCCTAAGGATTTTAGCACACAAGCACACTCTGGTTCCCTTACCTTGTAACTTTACTTCTGCTATGGATGGCAGGTAAGTCCTGAAACAAAAAAAGCTAACGAGGTTAACAGGCTTTTAAGGCTTGGGGCTAAGAGGGTAAAAAATAGGCTAGTAAACTAAGGGGGTTAGGAAGTCCTATCCTTTACCTGGGTGAACTGGCAACAGACTGGGGAAACTGGTAATTACGTCGGCGTGCATATCGACTAAAATCTCCCCCACTTACACGGTACAGGAGGTATTTGCGCACACATGTGCACCTCCATACAAAATTGTGTGCACATGTATATGCGTACAGCCTATTTTATACCATGTGCGCATATACACGTGTATGTTATAATATGGTTGTGTCCTTTGGCATAAGCTGGCATATGCATGTACATGTGCGCTCGAGCGGATTTTTCAAAGTTACTGTTCCTGGTTTTTTCCCATCCTGTGTCCATGGGAGAAAAAATGCTTAGGGGTAGATTTTCAAACATATGTGTGGTTCCCGGTGCATGCACAAGGATGCGCCGATTCTATAACATTTGCACACCAGCGCGTACATGTTAAAAAATCTGCTGGCTGCGTGCACATGCACACCGGATTTTATAATCCACGCACATATGCAGGAGGCACGCGCAAGGAGGTGAATTTTTGCAAAGTCCATGCAGTGACGCAGTCGGGCCTTCCCAGTTCCCTAACCTCCTGCCAAACCTTCCTTCCCCTTCCACCCCTTAAAGCTAACCTGCCTTGCCTGAATTTTTTTATTTTGTTACTTGCTGCTCCTCCTGGAGCAGAAGTAATTTACATGCTCCGGCTGGCATGCACTTCCCTGGGACAGTGGCTAATAGCCGCTGTCCCGGCTGGCCTTCGTCCCACCTCACCCTGCTCCTCCCTACCCCGAATATACCGCCTGGCCTGCCCCTTTCTCAGGGCCCGGCACTTGTGCATGTATTGCCACTTATGCGCGTGGCCAGACCCTTTTGAAAATGTGCATCAGTGGCGATTTTTACGCGCATGGCCAATTTAAAATTTGGCCATTAGTAAATTGGACCCATTATGTGTTGTGCATACAAAATTATTATTATTATAAAATATTGGTTTACATTAGATGGACAACTGATTCCACTTTTCCTCCTGCAGGATCAACATTTCAGCATGTTGGAATATCACATACCAATCTCTGCAGGTGGAGTAGCAAATATATTTGATTTGCTGGAAACCAACAAATCAGATTTGAATATCAAGCACTTTTCAGTGAGTCAAACCACTCTGGATGAGGTAAGCAACATAAACATGAATTTTTCAACCATAAACTGCTTCCTAGTTTTACATGTTTGGAATAGGAGACCTCTTCATGGGGAGATTAATTTTTAAATAGCCTACAAAGCAGTAAAGTCTGCATGTAAATTGCATATGCAGAATTAATTGAGCATTTTCCTAGCAAACTTACCTGTGGAAGCTCAGTTTGAAAATACTTGAGTAATTGGCCAAGTACCCACACCTATGTAAACTTACAACTTCTATCTGGAGGGTATAACCTATGTGTGCACACTTAGGCACATACTTTTTTTGAAATCAAAAAGTATGGGCAAGATTTTAAAAAGGTTACCCACGCTGGGCCTATTTTAAAAAGGCCCGGCGACGCACGTAAAGCCCCGGGACGCGTGTAAATCCTGGGGCTTTAGAAAAGGGGCAGCTCGGGGGTTGGGCGGGGGCGGGATGGGGAGGTCCAGGGCAAGGTGGGGGCGGGGCCAGAGGCCTCTGACAGAGCGGCCATTGCTGCTGTGTTGGAGGATCACGTGCCGGCAGGCGCAAAAGGTAAGACCAAGGATGGGGTGGGTTAGAGTAGGGCTAGGGGGGGAAAGGTTAGGAGAAGGGGTGGAAAGGTCAGGTTAGGGGAAAGGGAACGGGGGAAGGCAGCGCGGCTCGGCGAGCGCAAGGTGCACAATTGTGCACCCCCTTGTGCGCGCCAACCCCGTATTTTATAACCTGCGTGCGGAAGTGCTGACTCCATCCCACCATAACGCATCTGCTCAGTTTGTTTAAAAGAATGATTTTTACTGGGATACACATGAACTTTTATATGTGCTGAGTCCCAGGCTGTTTGAGTATATCCATTTACATGCCTAGAACCAGGTATTATGCACATAAATTACTTTCCAAATTACTCCTAAATCTTGATAATATGGCAGTATATTATATTCTGTAATATTCTAAAGCCCAAAGAAGCAATACAAATCTGAAGTTTTTAGCCAGATTGAATAAGAATTAGATATGCAAGAACACTGCATAAAAAAAAATTTCATTTACACATAAGCACTGTATGAAAAGGAGATATGATGCCATTCTATTTTTCATACTAAAGAAGCAATAATTATTTTATTTAGAATAGCCATAAAGTTACTTGCCTGTAACAGGAGTTCTCTGAGGACAACAATCATGGAACACATTTCCAGAGTTTATTTTTAAGAACCAGAAGTCCCCTCTGAGCATAATGCAGTTCCTGTATCGCCACTGGTGCTGCTCAATGTGCCCCAGATCTAATAAGTTCTAATACTCTCAACTCCACTAGAGGAGGAGGGAGGGTAGATGTGACTGGTGGTGCTTTGACTTCACAGAACATCTGATATAGGTAAGCAACTTTACTTTCTTTGAGGACAAAGGGGCCAAGCTCCTTAATTTAGGGTCCTAAATTAGATACTGAAGTTAGGTGCTTATTTTCAGTCAAACTTGCTATAGGTGCCTAAGTTTTCAGCTGAAAATTCACATACATTTAGGATCCTAAAAGTTAGGCTCCTAAATTTACGCCTACCTTTCATTTCCCTAAATTTAGAGTCCTAAATAGGGTGCCTAGTTCTGAAAATTAGTGATAGGCATCTAACTTTGTTTCCCTGTACCTAACTCATACCTGTAGCCATCTAGTTTTTAGGACACTAAATTTAGGATCCTAATGAAAATCAGCCCTAGTACATTGTCAAAAATGACAATTTAAGAGCCTAAATCCAAAAGTTATGAGCATAAGAAAAAAGGCCCCAAGATGAATCACCATTCAAAATGATGGGACTCCACAGTTAAGGGCAATGCCCCTAGGCTCCTGAAATCCTACAGCTGTGGTAGAAACTACACAATTAGGCTGTTGTCACCTAATTTACCACAGGATCAACAAATCTGAAGCTCCCCTGCAGCATAATTCAATTATCTTGTTATGCCTGTCTGTCACGGGCGGCTGCAACCACGAGTACTCACTGCTTGCTCTACACTTCTGCCCTCCCTGGGTCTGCTCGCCACACGGGCCTGCCTGCTTCGCCGTGCTCCTCAGGCTTCCGCGCGGAGGCACGGGCGCCATCACTTCTTACTCCGATGATGGGTCCTCCTGGGTGGGCGCGCGCGCGTCACAAGTCCCGCCTTTGAAGCTGCCTTGGCGGGAAGCTCAGAGCGTCCCCAGTTGATGATGTCATCGGACTCCTGTATTTAAGCTACATCGGCGCCCTCAACCAGCTGACTTGGCTACAAGTTCCGTACAAGTCCTATACCTGCTTCTGGTTCCTGAGATGCCGCTCTTGCCTGCATCTTGGACCCTGTCTGGCATCCGCTCCTCGGGGGTCAGTGTGCGTTCCGTCGGGGACTCGCTCCTCGGGCTGGCTCTGCGCCTCTTGGGTTCTTCCTGGCTACCGGTTCTACCACCCTGGTCTCCCTTAGAACTACTGCAGCGACTAGTGAATCCTCGGCTGGCCTTCCCACTCCTTGGGATTGTGCCTGTGTCATTCAAGACCGTCCATGCTCTCCTGCTCCACAGACTGCGCTTACAATTTCAGAGACTATCTTGGGCCTCCCCGCTCCTCGGGGTCTGCTCCAGGAAATACTATCACTGCCAGCTGTCCCGCTCTGCGGGCCTGCTTCTCTACTACTCAGCTGGCTCTCCCTTCATCTCCGGATACCTGCCTACTGGAGCTGTTGGAACCGGGCTTGGGCTTCCCGCCATGTGGGTTGGCCTGCACACTCCTGTCTACGCCCACTACGCCACAGCTCTGCCCTGCGGGGCTGTCCTACCGGAGAATCTCCTGTACATTTATCTCTGCACCCACTGTACTGAGAGCTGCCTGGCACCCTCTCTCTCCTGACTCTCCAGGTTCTGCCTACAGTCTGCTAACCTACGGGGTCACCTCCTGGTTCCTGGGGGTCCTTCCCTTGCTGTGCTCAGAGCTTCCTGCTGCTCCATCACCTCGCCTCCTGATGGTGCGGGCCTGTGGGGCTCCTCTCTACAGGCAGTGTCAACTCGCACCTCAGGCCAAGGGTCCACATACACACCAACCATAACGTATCTGATAGAGAACAATGCCTGCAGGGTTGATTCAGTGTGCCCATATCAACTTTAAACCATTGAGTTGCATGCTGATTAGCTCTCTGTAACAGCCAAACAGCATAGCCAGCATCATGGTAGTCAGAAGGGCACTGTCACGTTTAATGAAACAAATCTCTACAGATCCTATTATTAGTATTGCTGCTGCTGCCATCTAGTAACAAAGATATAGAATTGCCTATTCTCAGTAACTTTTGTTGCTTTTACCCTCAATCCAACTGAGAGGTATGTTTTGCACTTTTGCAAATTATGTTTGCTACTTTATTTTTATATTTATATAAATCTATTTTCATGTGGAACATTTTTATCCCATTTCTCCTTAACTATATTTATCTTTTTTTTTTATTTATAAATGTATTTTCATAGAGAGAATTATTCTCTGTTTCCCATTAGATATTGAATCCCCTACCCCAGATTGTAAATGTGGGCAGCTCTGTGAGCTGGAGGGATGTGTCTGCTCATACTATCCCTCTGCACACCTCTGCTATTGGAGGCTGCTATTGCTGTAGCAACTATTTTCCCTCTCTCCTGAGCTAAAGCACATCACATTTACAATATGCCCATAGAGCCATAACTGGGGAGGGATGCAAGCAGGACTCCTAGGCGAAAGGGGGAAGGAGAGCGATGCGATTATTTATAAATAATATGAAAAGTTTTCATTAAAAATACTTTTTTACATCGTGAGAGATATGAAACTTTATGAAAAATCATACAGATTTGCCACATAGGTACCACAGGATCTTGAAAAATCTGCTACAGAATTTGCTTACTCTTGCTACAGTCATGAAAAATGTGCCGCAGGAAACTGGGGGCTCTAGCTAAGGGTTGTTTTCTAACACAACAAAAGGTGGGGGAATGGACATGACAACAACAACAACCTACTTACCAACAGAGTGCCACAACTGTTTTTGGTAGGTTAGAATTCCCCCATCTCTTTTTTTTTCATAATGGCAATCCTCACATTTAAAAAAATTAGCCTTAGGAGGATTGAAATTATGCTCTGACCCTCAAAAAGGCCCCAAAGAATAAATTGCCCAAATCTGCTGTTGCATCAGGAATCAGTGCATAAACAATCACTGATGCAATAATTTGTTGTTAATGTGTGAACTAAATTCCGTGTTGCATCCTGGCAAATCTCTTCTATAGAGGTTGACCTTAAGATGGGCCACTGACATCTATGTGCCTTGGCATGCCCTTCTAAGGTCACCCACTTGAGTATAAGTGAAAAATATGCAAGTAGTTATCCAATTAGAAAGGGTTCTCTTCAAAACAACAATTCTGGACCTTTTAGAACAAAATAAGAGGAAAAAAAAACTGGGTGAACTTTCTAAGGACTTTAGTCCTCTCCAGATAGAAGGTTTTTGCTCTCTTGAAATCCAACGTGTGCAGGGTTCATTCAATTTTGTTGGCATGTGGCGTTGAGAAAATTGTTGGAAGAATAATTGACAAAGATAAAACTCTAACATGACCTTAGGTAGGAACTTTGGATTTATGCATAGCAATACCCTATTTGGATAAAATTTAATATAAGGTGGATAAATTACTAAAGCTTGGAGCTCAGTGATGCTATGAGAAGTGACTGCTACTACAAATACAATCTTACAAGTCAGATACTTGAGCTCACATGAAACTAGAGGCTTAAAGGGGATTTTCATCAGCTAGGTTAAAACTACATTAAGGACTCATAACACAGCAGGCAACTTGACGGGAGAATTTACGTGAAGCAAGCTCCACATGAATCTTACAACTAGAGTTTGTATAGAATTTGGTGTTCCTTCTATATAACACTTAAGTGAACCCTTAGGAAGTTGATTCTAGGCCCTGACATAAATATTTATTTATTTTAAAATGCTTATAGCCTTCAACATCCAATTCGTCTTGTTCTGGGTGAGTAACAGACTCATCATCTATAGTAAGTAACATAAAATAAATATAAAACTTTGCAGTCAACATTCAAGCTGTGAGGGTGAAAGATTGAAGACTGGAATGAAGCAAGTTCTTTTGTTCTGAAATGTTAGAGATGGAAAATCTTCCAGTCTTACCCCTAGATTAACTAAGCCAGAATGTTTTATCGCAGGAGGGGTCCCACTATGACAGGGGGGTTACATACATAGAAACATAGAAATGACGGCAGAAGAAGACCAAACGGCCCATCCAGTCTGCCTAGCAAGTTTCGCACTTTTATTTTTCTCATACTTATCTGTTACTCTTGGCTCTTAGTAACCTTTTGGTTCTATTTCCCTTCCACCCACACCATTAATGTAGAGAGCAGTGTTGGAACTGCATCTAAGTGAAATATCTAGCTTAATTAGGGGTACCTAATTAAGCTAGATATGGCACTTGTGTAAACTGATAGAGGTTAATAGCATTACTCTTGTGCCTTACTCTAAACCGTTGTGACGGTACCCACCTTAACGACGGTATAGAAAAAGATTTAAATAAATAAAATAAAATAGTAACCACCACAATAAGCAAGCTACACCCATGCTTATTTGTTTACCCAGACTATGTAATTCAGTCCTTGTTGGTTGTTGTCTGTATATAGATCCATTTTTCTTCATTCCCCCTGCTGTTGAAGCAGAGAGTTATGCTGGATAAGCATTGAAAGTGAAGTATCAGACTTTCTCCCCTGCCGTTGAAGCAGAGAGCTATGCTGAATATGCATTGAAAGTGAAGTATCAGACTTTCTCCCCTGCCGTTGAAGCAGAGAGCTATGCTGGATATGCGTGAAGTATCAGTCTTTCTCCCCTGCCGTTGAAGCAGAGAGCTATGTTGCATATGCGTGAAGTATCAGTCTTTCTCCCCTGCCGTTGAAGCAGAGAGCTATGCTGGATATGCATTGAAAGTGAAGTATCAGGCTTATTTGGTTTGGGGGTTGTGCCATGATTGTGAGGCCCTTTCCCTGAAAAAGCATCACTATTGTATGGCGTGTTCTTTTGTGTCGTGGCCAAACACCATGGCACAAAAGAATGCGGCAGAGCTGCTGTTTAACATAATGGTGGCCCCAATCTCATGGAACCACCATTGCCTTAAAAGGCTGCTGGCCTGAAAAATCAAAGTCATGGGAAAGTGGGAGGTTGAGCGGGGATCACTGCTATCTCAACCTGGGTCACCAGTCGAGGCAGCCTTTACTCCCCACAAAATGTAAAACAAACCCAAATAAATGAAGGCTCTAGCCCCAGCCACCCCTTCCCATCCACTCCCCCCACCCCCAGTAACAGTGCCAGAGACAACCCCCACTCACCAAGTGATAGTGACAGTGACACCCCCAGTGACAGTGACAGTGATGACCCCCCTTCCCCCATGTTTCCAGTGATGACTCCCCTGATAAAAAAAGAAATGGTACCAAGCCCAACCCCACCATACCCCCTTCCCACCCTCCCCCAGAAAGGAAAAAAGTGTCCCGACTCCCACCCCCTTCCCACTCTCCCCCACCCCATCCACCCTCCCACACCTCTCCCTGCCTCTGACCCTTTGGGACTCAGGAGTCCAGTATCTCATCTACTTCATATTGAGTGTCATCTTCGATGTCAAGTTCAACAGGCTTGCAAGGTGGTCTGGAGGGCCAGGACAGGACAGCAGGTTTCATCAGCGAGACATGAAAAATGTCATGTACACAGAGAGTGGGTGGCAAGGTAAGGGTCTCACAAATAGGGAAGTGAACTTTAGTGATGGTATGCAGAGAGTGAGCCAAACTAAATCTCGAGGTTGGAGATAGGGTGCAGGACGGTGCTTCTTGTCTTCCTGTCTCTTGGATGGGCAGCTGCTTGCTCCAAAAGGTGGTGTTTCATCTGCCAGAGGTTGTTTGGTCATGGCCCATAATAATGGCGTCTGCACATGCTACTGGGATAGGATCAGTCATGGGCATACTGGGGTGACAGCCAAAGATGACATAGAACAAGGAGCACCCTAATACCAAACTCACCCAGAGAAGGAGGGAGGACCAGTTATCCAGGCATTGGTTGATATACGACCTGAGAGAGGTTTTGAGTTTCATTGCTCTGAGAATGATAGGCAGAGTTCAACTACAGCATAATGCCAAACTTTTTGCATTAGCTCCTCCAGTAGCATGCCATGAACTGCACTCTATGGTCCTAAAAGATGTGAGTAGGAAGTCCATGCAAGCAAAAAACATGTTGGATGAAAAATTTTTATATAACATGAAGGAATCGCATATATTTCAAAAATAATTTTGAAAAACCTTTAATAGATGGATACTAAATTTCAAATTTTAAAATTATTACTACAGATAACACTTAGGGGTAAATTTTTAAAAAGTATGCATGGGTGTCCATGTATGCGCGCTACCCAGCACGCACACATGGACGCCCGATTTTATAACATGCGCGTGTAGAAATGTAATTGATTTTAGAGACACATTTGTTCTGTTATATAGAAGTTGGGCACTTTTTGCAAAATTATAACAGCTCCTGATGGAGCAGACCAGTTTGATTCTGAAGTGGCCCGGTGGACAGGGTGATGCAGCCAGGCAAGGGCTCTCCCAAGACTGATGAAACGGTAAGCACAGTCACCAACAGCTCAGAGGGGATACCATGTTGGCATACAAGGTCCTCCACGATGAAATTACCTGCTGCACCTGTATCTCGGAAAGCTTGTACATGGTTGTCAGCCTCCTCATAGGAGAGGCAAACTTGGACTAAGATTTGGGGAGAGGAATTGTGCCAACCTAGGATGGCCTCTCCTACTAACCCTAGATCCTGGGGTTTCCCAGCTTGGCAGGACAGCATGCTGTGAAGTGCCCCTGGCCTGCACAGTAGAGGCAGAAGATATGGTGCCTCCTCCTCTGTTTTATCTCCTGCAACAACCTACAATGATCTACTTGCATGGGTTCTTCCAACAGAGTTGTGGCCCCAGCAACTGCAGGGAAGCTAGATGAGGATTGTGGATTGTAGACTCTGGGTGGGATCCCAAGATAGGCCTCTCTCTCTAGCACATTCTCAAAACTGCTGGAACAACCTAATGGCCAACCTGATGGAGGATGACAGTCAAGCTGCCCTCTCTCCATTAGAAATCCAAAGGTTAGCATGCAAAAACTGACTGCGTACTCCCCCATTGATGTGGGGCCTTGGCAGATCTGAGGAATTCTGACACAGCTGATATGGTGCAACTGGGCTCATAAAAAATGAGACGGATTTCTGAGGAAATGGTTCACGTTGGAAAGAAGAGAGTCATCCCTTTCCCAGTGGAGAGAGGCCCAAGCCGATGCTGAACCCCCCCCCCAACTTAAACAGAATGCAGATCATCTTGACCTTGACTATAGGAAAGGGGACTGCCTGGAGGTCAACATCATATGGCACTGATTGAAAAAACCTCTGTACTCTCTGGGCTTTCCATGAAAATAAGGTGGTGGTGGCAGCTGCAGAACAGGTCTTGGGGAAGGAGTTGGGGCCAGCTGTGGCAGGACCACAGGAGGGGCAGCAACCACCACTGGTGTAACTCACAGAGCATCCATACGAGTGGCAATTTTCTCCAAAACCCCAGTTACCTGATCCAGGTTATCCTGTTGCTGCTGAATCTGTTGAGCCATGACTGGTATGGCATGTAGAGCAGCCAGATCTGCCAAGTCCATGACCTCAGCAATACAGTAAAACCATACTAACAAAAAGAACACATTTCAAAATAGCTGAAGAATGGAATATCCAATAATTAAAAACTCATATCAAACATTTCTAGATACCAATACCATATTTCAAAATAGTAGACACAAAGACCCAATAATGAAAAATAAGGATTAAAAAAATGCTTTGCTCTGCATACCTAGAAATGTTTGATATCCAGGTGCACTGAGATTGTTTTGAATTCACAGGAGAAGGGATGGTTTGCTTGCAACTTTCTCCTCTCTCTCTCACCACAAGCTCTCTCTCTCACACACAAGCTCTCTCTCTCACACTGGCTCTCAAACACACATTTATACATATGCACTAGGGGTGTGCATTCGTTTTGAACTTAAATGGAAAACGCAACTTTTTTTTTTTTTAACTTAAAAAAGTGATGAGGCGTAAACGATCGGATTTCCAACTTATTCAACATAGCTATGTTGAATACGTTGGAAATCGCGATTGTTGATCTAAATAAAAATTTAAACCCCTCACCCTCCTTAATCCCCCCCCCCCCCAAGATTTACCAAAACTCCCCAAGCTGGCCAAAAGTTCCGTGAGGGTCCGGGAGCGGACGCGTGGGGAATCATGTGACGTCTGCGTCACTCCGACGTGACGCCGACGTCACGTGGTCCATCGCGGTTCCGCTCCCGGACCCCTTGTTGTACCCAAACGGCACTTTTGGCCAGCTTGGGGGGGCCTCCTGACCCCTCCAAGCTGGCCAAAAGTGCCTTTTGGGCCCAACGAGGGGTCCGGGAGCGGACCCGCAGGGAATCACGTGACGCCGCGTCACTCCGACGTGGCTCCAATCTATGGGAGCAAGATTTGGCCACCTAGATGAGCCAGTCAGCCTTGGCTGGAAATTGGCCTCTTAGTAAATACAGCACTATTTAATGCATGTGTTTAATTTTGTGCAACTTAGACCATAGGACCAAAGTTACTAGACAAAAGTCACACTTACTGAGCTCAAGGAGCTCTTATAGCCTAATGCTCTAACCAATAGGACACTCCTCCTACCAAAGAACTTAAAAAAGTCCACCTGAGCTTGTAAAAGATCTGGATAACTTTAGTTAAGCTGCTCATTTCTTGTCCATTTATTTTTCACAAAATATGTTAACAGTTTTTAAAAACAATGAGCATTTATTTATACAAATGAAAATATTAAAGAAAAGATGAATAGGTGTCTGTAAATACAGACAGGTAGGTATCTGGGATACTAAATGTAAAGAAATACACTGATATTTCTGTTGAAATGAATGAAAAATTATGAAATTGTAATAAATAAATAAATTATACCAGAAAGAATGTAAAATAATGGATATCCAAGATTTAGTCACAAAATACAATTTGGCTGCTCTTCAAAGTAACCAATGGCTTCATCTTTGACATAGTATGGTAGCAATTAAAATTGTTTACAGACATCAAATGAACTGGAATATTTGCAAGTGTGTTCTAACGTTCTGCCCCTGCTAAAACAGTATATAATTATTAGCAGTGAATCAAAACTAGCTTAGAGTCTAGGAACCAAAAACATTTATTTATTTATTTATCGAGTTTTATATACCATCGTTCGGTTTCACCTTCATAATGGTTTACAAAGTGCCAATTTTCCGTAATTAAACATTATCGATAATTACACATTTGTTGAAAAGTCTATTCAGTCGCAGTAGTAAGAAATCTTTCTTGGTGTCGGTTTAACATATAGGCTGGCTTCTTCTAGTGAAGTCTAATTTCTTCTAGTGATGTCAGTTTGGTGTTACGTCATTGAGAGTTTGGTAGGCTTTTGTAAACAGCCACATTTTTAGCTCTTTTTTGAAAGTTTTTAAATTTTGTTGCGTTCTCAGTTCTGTTGGGAGGGAGTTCCACAGTTTGGGGCTTCCTAGGGATATGGCTCTTTTCCAAGTTATGAGTTTGTGGCGGGTTGGTGGGATTTTTAGTAGGCCTTTGTTCCTTGATCGGAGTTTTATGGATGCGCTGAGCCAATTTGTTTGTTTTTCATATATTATTTTGTGAATTATTGATAATATTTTGTATTCAACCCTGTATTTTATTGGAAGCCAGTGTAGAGAAATGGGGGTAGGAGTAATATGCTTGAATTTTCTTGTTCCTGTGAGTGTTCTGGCGGCTGTGTTTTGTAGGATTTGTAGCGGTCGTATGGTGGTGAGAGGTAAGTTGAACAGCAGTGAGTTGCAATAGTCTAGGTTGGAGAAGATGAGTAGTTGGAGTACTGTTCTGAAATCACTGGAAGAGAGGAGTGGGAAAAGGTTTTGATTCATCCAAATGCTGGGAAAAATCTACCAAAAAATGCACTTTTTGGCTCATAGGGCAATTTTGATACCTATAAAGATGGCTGAATGCTCAAAACAAACTGATGAAACATTTTGATTCTGTATGATTGAGCCAGGTCTTTATCTCATATGTTGTATTTCTTCTCGTGCCTAAAGTCATACTGGGAAAGAATACAGGAGCGGATTTGTACAATATTACGCATCCAGGAGGAATTTTCATATAAATTGGTTATTTTGGAATTTGCTTGACTTAGAGCAAATTATATTCACCCCGAAAAAGAAACTCAATATCTCAATATTCTTAGCAGCTAAATTCATACTGCAGAACTGGAAGAATGGTGATGGTATTGAAATGAATATTTGGTGGAATATGATTTGCCTTACTCATAAATAGGAAGCTGTTGCTACAGAGAAAGTTAACAGACGTTTTGCCAGTTTCATGAAATTTAGAAACCAGTAGATGTGTTTATTTCAATATAGCTCTGCAAGCATTGAATTTATGACTGTAATTTCCTGAGGAAGTAAACAGATTTGTGCACAGCGTTCAGTTTATTTTTAAGCTTAATATGTTGTTACCACTTTGGTGTATATTTTTTTCTGTAGGAAGAGAAAGCAATGTCAATAAACAACTTTTCTCCTAAAAAAAAAAAATCAAATACACATTTTTAATGACAAAAAAAAAATCAATGGGAGTTCATGAAAATGGTACTAGTTCAAACACTATGGAATTCATTTACAACATGACAATGCTGGTGCTAAAGGCTTAGTACCAAGATTATTTCTGTTGGTATATTTGTAACAATAAAGCAAGTCCAAAAAAAGGAGAGACCACCAAAAGCAAGTAATACACAAAGGTCAATTCAAAAACATTTCAAAAAAGTCTTTTATGCATTACCACAGACATCTTACCTGGTAACAAAACTCAGCACCTGTTCAATGATTTGACAGATGGTACCAAAGTTTTCTATAAAATCATGGGTCTAAATGTGTTTTTTGTTTTTACTTTTTAAGTGTTCATTATGCTCCCAAATGATAATCCCAATCAAATACAAAAAAACCCCCAGTTCTTCAATAATGCACTTGTTTAGTCTTTAATCTGTACTTATCTTGAATCTTTGATCTTTAGTCTTGAAGAAGACTATCTCAAATTCAACAGTCTCTTAGTCACCATTCCCAATTCTGGCTGTGTTTTGAAGAATTACACTTCGGCCTCAGGGGAACATACAATTCTTCTTGATGCTTGTTGGGCTGGTGGACCCTTGGACCGAATGGGATTGATGCCACCTGTGGGGAGGAGCCCCACAGGTCTCCATTGGTGGCTGGCACGGCTGATGACCAGCAGAGACCCTGCTGGAGTTTCACCACTACCAGCCCCCATGTTACCCTTAGGTTGAGCCCTCGGGTGCTGGGGCCGGCTGGACTGTTCTTTGATGGAAGTCCAGGAAAAGGAGAGGTGCTGGAGAGAAGGTGCAGCACTAGATCAGGCAGCAGAATACGAGGGCAGGCTCCAGGCAAGGGTTGAGGCAGGAAGGCGTATCTCGTAGTCGGGTTCCAGGCAGGGGTCGAGGCAGGCAGCGTATCTCATAGTCAGTATCCAGTCTGAAGTCAAAAGCCAAGGCAGTCCAAGGAACTCAGGAACAACATGCAGATCACAAGAAGTGAGGAGACCTGTTGCCAAGGCAAAGGCTGGGAGTAGTATCCAGCCTTCAGTAGTGCTGAAGTGATGATGTCATCTGAAGGGGCCATTTTCCTGCTGTGGGCCCTTTAATTGCCGAAGAGAGGTGAATGCGCCCACCTAGGAGGATGCTGGGTGAAGGAGGACATTGGTGTGGTGGCCTGCAGCCGCAGAGTCAGCAGCATTGATGGACTGCTCAGAGCTGGAGGGAGTGCTGCGCTTGCGACAGCGATTCCCCGCTGCTGCCAGGAGACCCGAGGCTGGTCCAACCACTCGGGAGTGGCGTTGGGTGAGTGAGGGTGGCTGCAAGATTCCCCTTTGTCTGCCACAACAAAGACGTTAGGAAGAAATGTATGTTCCCCTGAGGCAGAAGTGTAATTCCTGGAAACAAGGCCAGTGTTGGAGATGGTGACTAAGAGACTGTTGTATTTTAGATAGTCTTCTTCAAGACTAATGATCAAAGACTCAAGATAAGTACAGATTAAAGACTAAATAAGTACAGTACTGAAGAACTGGTTTGTTTGTTTTTTTTTGGGGGGGGGGGGGTGGTTGTATTTCATTGGTATTATCATTTGGGAGCACAATGAACACTTAAAACGTAAAAAAAAAACAACAATCCACGTTTAGACCCATGATTATATAGAAAACTTTGGCACCATAGTCAAATCATTGAATAGGTGCTGAGTTTTGTTACTACGTATGAGGTCTATTTGTAAAACAGCATTAATTTTGAAATGTCAATTTAAACATATATTACACTGCTTCAAGATAGTTATGTATGCATGCGTTTGGATAGGGTTTCTCAAATATTAACTGAAGCTTTAATGAGCATTCTGAAATCTGACTTAAGGTATACATTTCATTATTACATTATTTAATAATATATGCCTTTAATCATTCAGGGCAGTTTTTTTCAGTAATTTTATATTTACTTGCATTTCTCTTTTGTCACTTTAGGTTTTCATTAACTTTGCCAAATCCCAATTAGGTCAAGATGATGATTCTGCAACCATCCCAGATACTAATGAAACCATCATTAATTAAAGAGATAAACTCAAACTTGAATTCTTATTAACTGACTACAATAATCAATTCATCAATTGAACTTAAAGAATATGAAGCTGCCTTATATTGTAACATTTACTTTTGCATCATCATGTCAGGTGATCAATATATTTACATTTTAATCATTTTCCATATTTTTATTATTTACAGTATATAACATATCAACCATTTTGGTGCTGAAAATGTGGATTTTCCTCACCATCACACATTGGTGGCATTCAATGTGGCAATGAATGCTAAAGCCAAGGATTTGGTTCCCAAATACTGATCAATTGATTATTTGCCACATTATAATTATGACTATGTTATATCATAAGTACTGTTGACTTTCTAATTTACAATTGCATTTTGTACCTGTTTACATGTTTGAATGGATAACTTATGTAAAATGTCAGCAAAAATGTTTCTAATATGTTATTCTGTAACATCTGTGTTTGAAAAAATGAGTGGCAATATAGTTATTTTTATTTATTTTTTAAGAGCAGCTCTGGTGCCATATTGATAGCACTAAAATCCAAAATCCTCAGTCTGTCTTGAAAGTGCTGACCTATGAAAAATGCCAAACCCTTGTTCTTAAGCGGCCTCCTCTAAAGCAAAAGCAGTTTTTTTCATTACTATTCAGTCCTGAATGTCTGTGCTACCTAAAGTACTAATTGTGATGGGCAGTATTTGAGAGCTGAACAGAGATAACTCAAGTATTAAAGAACTGTGAATAAAAGGTGTTTCAATTCATGCATCTGTAAATCCAGAAGAGTTCGGAGATAACGGAGTTGAAAACCAAAAGGCCACTATATTTTGTAGCTGTAAATATATTAACTATTTGTACTTATTGTTTGTCATGCATTACAGTGAGTGTGTTTTGGAAATCTGCTTAGTATAATAAGTGGAATAGAAATATTTTCTATAAATTAAATAAATAAATGTAAGGATCAATAAAAAAACGATCTGAAAAAAAGGTTTTTTTGTACCTCATCTTTTAGATTTTTGTGAAGAGATTGGGTCCTAATATTTATAAATATCACTTAGCAAAACTACCAACATAAAAAAAAATAAACATCTGGGGAAGATAATTTTCAAAAAGATTTCTTCAGGTAAAATTCATTTTACCTGCATTAATTGTCTGTCTGATAATTGCCCTCCCTCGGTGCATTCTTCCACAGTGTATATACCTTTAGCCACTTTGAGAGGCAGGGTTCCCTGAGGTATGTTTAGGGTGGGGAAGAAAAAGTATATACATGAATGGTGTTTTCAACTCTACATGCTTACTTTTCCAGCAAAATTCTACTTTTAGGGAAAGCAGGTGCAAGGGACCATTCGTACTTTGTACCCATGGCCAGTTTCAAAGCCAAAATACTGCATTCAAGTACTTAGCTTTGAGAATTACTGTAAAGCCCATGGGTAGAAAAATGTCTAGGTGGTCTATCCCAATGCAAACGATTGTAAAATTGGCTCCTATAGTCTTTAAAAGTAGCATGTTTGCTTATCATAAATGGCATGCTCCATAGACAGCAGGATGTATTAGCCATGATATGTGGGTGGCATCATCCAACAGCACAGAAAAGACCTTTCACCCTTAGCTCAAAGAGCTTTTGCTCTACTGAGCATGTGCAAAGGTTCCTTGGAGGAGGAATCTCATGAGCTCCTCAATTGATTGTAGAGCTGAGCTTTAGCTTAGTAGTTGACTTTCCAGGAAAGCAAGTGGATATTAGGGATGTGCAGCAGGGACAGATTTGTCCCATTTCGTATTCGTCGGGACCCAAATCCATTGCATCCGTTCTCGGGGGACCCAGATCCGTTCATTAGTTACATATGTATTAATTTCCCCAAAAAAAAACCCATCCCAACCCTTTAAATTTAATTTACTACAACCCCCACCCTCCTGACCCCCCCCCCCCCCAAGACTTGCCAAAAGTCCCTGGTGGTCCAGCGGGAGTCCTGGAGCGATCTCCTGCATTCAGGCTGTCAGTTGCCGGTATTCAATATGGCGCCGATAGCCTTTGCCCTTACTATGTCACAGGGGCTATCGGCGCCATTTTGAATACTGGCAGCCGACAGCCCGAATGCAGGAGATCACTTGAGGACCCCCGCTGGACCTCCAGGGACTTTTGGCAAGTCTTGGGGGGGGTCAGGAGGGTGGGGGTTTATTCATTAGTGATACGTTGTATTTATGGGGGTTCACCATATGTTTTGTGACCCTCACAAATACAACGAATATGGCATATACATTGCGGATTGCCAATACGTTACAAACGAATGCACACCCCTAGTGGATATTAATCATGCTTATTTCATCCTGATAACTATGGAAAACTCTATTTAAGGTAAGCAAACTTACTTTCTCAATTGACAAACAGGGCTGAATTAGCCATGATATGTGGGGAGTTCCAAGCTGAGAGTTGCAGTGGAGTAATAACTGAAAAAGCAATCCATACCCAACCATGGAGAGTGAACTATTGGGTGAACAAGCTGAATAAAACTGGTTGTCGAAAGTTATTGTCACTTCATGAAACATAGACACATGATGGCAGAAAAAGACTGCATGGTCCATCTACTCTGCCCATCTGCCCAATCAATTTAGCTTTGTAATGTCCATCACTTTCTTAAAGACCCCCTGCTTTCTTGAATTCAGACTGATCTTGACTCTACCATCTCCACTGGGAGGCTGGCTGTTCCATGCATCTATCACCCTCTCTGTAAAGTTATATTTCCTGAATCTAACCCAAGGAAAAGAAATGGCACAAGGAGCCATCCCCTATCCTTCTAGCCACATACAAACACACTCTCCACACCTACAGAACCGCAATCCTAAAAACCAAGAGAGATTACTACGCTCTCAAAATACACAACTATCAATATAATGCCAAGGCCCTCTTCACTTATGTCTCAAGCCTTACAAAAGCCTCCCCTCCCCTAGTCTCAGAGAACGATGCCTTAAACAAATGTAATGAACTAGCTCACTTCTTCCACAACAAAGTAGATAGATAAGCTTATGTCTCGATTCCCACCTTCTTCCTCCCATCCCCCCACCATCCAAAATAACCCAAACATCTCACTCAACTCATTCGAACCAACCACCACCTCGGAGATAACCTCAATCCTAAAGAAAATGAAGCCCACCTCACACCCAGAGGACCCGATCCCAATAAAATCTCTTCTCACCATCCCAGAGACTATCGCCAAGCCACTATCATTAACTGCTCTCTTTCTCTAGGAAAAGTTCCTCCCACCTGTAAACAAGCCACCCTCAAGCCCATTCTTAAGAAACCAAACCTAGACACATCAGACCCCTCTCATTTCAGACCTATATCTAATCTCCCATTCCTAGCTAAACTTTTGGAAAGGGTAATCAACTTACAACTTACAGACCATCTGGAACAACACAACATCTTACTCCCATCACAATATGGCTTCCGTAAGTTCTTCAATACGGAAACCCTCCTAATATCCCTCATGGATACCCTTCTCAAGGTTCTTGACAAGGGCCAGTCATACATAGCCGTGCTAGACATTTCCGCTGCATTCGACATGGTCAATCATAACATACTAATTGACCACCTCTCCGAAATAGGTATTCCAGAATTGCCCTCAGCTGGTTCAAATCCTTCCTCAGTAACAGACACTACAAGGTTAAAATTGGCAAACATGAATCTAACTCCATTAACCCAACCTGAGGGGTCCCTCAAGGCTCCTCCCTTTCCCCGACACTCTTCAATGTTTACCTACTACCCCTGTGCCAACTCCTCGCAGAACTTGGTCTAATGCACTACATCTACGCGGATGCTGTACAAATACTCATCCCCATCACGGAATCCCTACCTAAAGCACTCAAGACCTGGGACAACTGTCTCACCGCCATCAACAAACTCTTAACTAACCTCAATCTAGCCCTAAATACCACAAAAACAGAGCTACTTCTCATTTCCCCAGAACCGCCCCCCCCCCCCCACCAGCCCTCTCCCTTTCCCCAGCACATCAGGGATTTAGGGTTCTCTCTTGACAGCCACTTGAACTTAAAAACATTTATCAATAACACCACTAAAGATTGCTTCTACAAACTACAGGTCCTCAAGAAACTTATACCTCTCCTCCACCGCCATGATTTCTGAACTGTTCTCCAAGCCACTTTATTCAGTAAGATTGATTATTGCAATTCCTTACTTTTAGGCCTTCCTACAATTTCCATCAAACTCTTCCAATTGCTGCAAAACGCAGCAGCTAGAATCCTCACCAACTCCCACAGAGTAGATCATATTACGCCAATCCTCAGAGACCTCCACTGGCTTCCTATCTCTGCCAGAATACACCACAAGATCCTCACAATTATCCATAAAATGCTACATAACCAAAATATTCATTGGTTTAAGAACTCCCTGCACTATCACATTTCCAATAGACCTACCAGAGCTGCCTACAAAGGATCCCTATCATTACCCTCTCACAAACTCACTCGCCATATCTCCACTAAAGATCGTGCCTTTTCCATTGTGGGACCTACACTATGGAACTCAATGCCACCCGGACTACGCCAAGAACACTGCACAAAAACTTTAAAAAAAAACCTAAAAACTTGGCTATTTAAAAGCGCCTATTCATAATAATAACTCTCCATCATCCCTCTCCCTAAAAATCATCCTCCCTTCCCCCCCTGCAATGAAATCCATAGACACTTATCTATTGTTACTTTTAGTTAACTCCTTGAACTAGAGCCTCAGCACAGAATCTTGTAAATAGTTATTCCATTTCATTTTATTTTACTTTATTTTTTCTTTCATTTTATTAACCTATCCAACCGCCCTATGGCCCTTTATTCTTCTACTATATTACCATCTTGTTCCTTCGCCTCCCTGTTTCATGTAACTTATTTTTCACTTTCTAAATAATTTTGTATTAACCCTGTTATATGTAAACCAATGTCATATGCAAATGAATGTCTGTATAAAAAAGTTTTAAATAAATAAATAGATTTCACTCTCATCCTACAACTACCTCATTTTAGAACCTCCTTTCCATTGAAAGAGGCTCACCTCCTCTGCATATAAATCTTTGCAATATTTAAATACCTCCATCATATCTCCCCTATGTCACCTTTCCTCTAGGGTGCACATATTTAGACCTTAAAGTCTAGCCAAACATGCTTTAGAATAAAGACCACTGACCATTTTAGTAGCCACTCTTTGATCACCTCCATTCTGTTTATATCCTTTCTGACAGTCCGGTCTCCAGAACTGTACACCGTATTCCAAATGAGATCTCATCAGGGACCTATAAAAGAGCATTATCACCTCCCTTTTTCTGCTGACTATTCCTCTCCCTGTGCATCCAAGCATCTTTCTGTCTTTTGCTATCGCTTTATCCACCTGTTTTGTCAGCTTAAGATCATCATATGAACATAAGAAATTGCCATACTGGGTCAGACCAAGGGTCCATCATGCCCAGCATCCTGTTTCCAACAGTGGCCAATCCAGGCTAGAAGTACCCAAACCCTAAGTAGATCCCATGCTACTGATGCCAGTAATAGTAATGGCTATTCTCTAAGGGGTAGATTTTGTAACGTGCGCGCTGATCTTATAACATACACGTGCCGGCGCGCGCATGCACTTGGCCGTGGGCTGCACGCACATGCATGCCGGATTTTGAAAAACACATGCGCATGTGCTGGTGGCGCGCACAGGGGAGGATTTTAGTAGATTACGCATGGCAATGAAATCAGGCCTTCCCCCGTTCCCTCCCAGTCCGCTCCAATGTTCCCCTCTCCTCCCTATCCCCTTAACCCGTCCCAAAAACTTACAATTGTTCTGTTTCACCACATATTGCTCCCCTGGAGCAGAAGTAGTTTGTGCGTGCCAGCCAAATGCTGGCATGTGCTTTCTAGGACAGCAGTTAATGGCCGCTGCTGTCCTGGCTGGCCTCTGTCCCACCCTACCCCACCCAGATCATGCCCCCGAGCCTGCCCCCTTTTCAGGACCCAGCAATTATGCATGTATCGTCAGTTACGTGCATAGCCGGGCCCTTTTGAAAATGAGTGCGGAGTGCACAGGGCCTGGCCACGTACATAAGTGATGATATTTGCGCGCGTGGCTGATTTAAAATTTGGCCGTATTTCAACTTGATTATTAGCAGTTAATGGACTTCTCCTCCAAGAAGTTATCCAAACCTTTTTTAAACCCAGCTACACTAAATGCACTAACCTCATCCTCTGGCAACAAATTCCAGAGTTTAATTGTGCATTGAGTGAAAAAGAATTTTCTTTGATTAGTTTTAAATGTGCTACTTGCTCACTTCATGGAGTGCCCCCTAGTCCTTCTACTATTCAAAAGAGTAAATAACTGATTCTCATTTACTTGTTCTAGACCTCTCATGATTTTAAAGACCTCTATCATACTCTCCTCCATCCATCCCTTCTTCAAGCAGAACAGCCCTAACCTCTCTAGCCTTTTCTGTTGTATTTACCATTCCCTTCCTAATAATTCCTAACATTCTTTTTGCTTTTTTGACTGCCACAGCACAATGAGTCGATGATTTCAATGTATTATCCACTATTACTCCTAGATATTTTTCCTGGGTGGTAGCTCCTAATTTGGAACCTAACATCATGTAACTACAGCCTAGATTATTTTTCCCTACAGGCATCGCCTTGCACTTGACCACATTAAATTTCAACTGCCATTTAGATGTCCAATCTTCCAGTCTCGCAAGGTCTTCCTGCAATTTATCACAATCCACTTGTGATTTAACTATTCTGAATAATTTTGCATCATCTGCAAATTTGATTACCTCACTAATTGTATTCATTTCCAGATCATTTATAAATATATCGAAAAGTATGGTCCAAGTACAGATCCCTGAGGCACTCCACTGTTTACCCTTTTCCATTGAGAAAATTGACCATTTAATCCTACTCTCTATTTCCTGTCTTTTATCCAGTTTGTAATCCATGAAATGACACTGCCTCCTATCTCATAACTTTTTAGTTTTCTTAGAAGCCTCTCATGAAGGACTTTGTCAAACATCTTCTGAAAATCCAAATATGCTACATCTACTGGTTCACCTTTATCCACATGTTTATTAATGCCTTCAAAAAACGAAGCTGATTTGTGAGGCAAGATGTGCATTGGGTAAATCAATGCTGACTGTGTTCCATTAAACCATGTCTTTCTATATGTTGTGTGATTTTGATCTTTAGAATTGTTTCCACTATTTTTCCCGGCACCGAATTAGGGCTCACTGGTCTATACAATCTCTCCTAGGTCCCACTCTTCCTTTGTGCTTAGAAGAATTTCATCTCCAATACTTTACCTCTTCCTTGCATTTTTGCTTCCTATGGGGGTAATTTTCATAAGGATTTACATGTGTAAATGTAACTGCTATTGTAGCAATTTTCAAAAGCCATTTACTTGAGTAAAGGACACTTACGTGAGCAAATCCTATGGACAATTCATGGCATATATTGTAGCAATTTTCAAAAGCCCACTTACATGAGTAAAGTCCATTTACTCGAGTAAAATCCAGTTTTAAGTGAGTAAATGCTTTTTAAAATCAGGCCCTATATGCATTATTCTGCATTTTTTAGCATTAAACCTTGGCTGCCAGACCCTAGACCATTCCTTAAGCTTTGCTAGATAACGCTTCATCAGTTCTCACCTTCATATCCAGACAATAATAAGATGTGAAAGCAAGAACTGATGACCAAATTGCAACTTTGTATAATTCTTCAATAGGCAAAGCTCACAGATGAATCCTGAGGTAACCATAGCTCTCACTTGTTGAGCCTTGACAGAGTCTGATAGCTGGAGGTTAGCCAGTGTATAGAAATGTAATACAGCCTGCTAGCCACTTGAACAAAGAGGATCATAAGAGACAAAAAGTTGTGAGGCCTCACAATGTGAGAATTCTCTTCAAATAGTAAGGTAAGACCCTCTTGCAGTCCAATAAATGTAGGACCTTCTTTCCTTCATGTGCATGCAGCCATGGAAAGAACATGGGTAACACAATGGCTTGATTCAAATGAAAAGCTGAAACCACTTTTGGCAGAAATTTAAGGTGAGTGTGGAATACCATTCTATTCTGGAAAAACTGCATATACACTGAATAATGTACCAATGCCTGAAGCTTATTGACTTTTCTAAATGACATAATCATCACTAGGAATATTGTTTTCCATGTGAAGAACTTCAAGGAAGTCAACTTTAACAGTTCATAAGTAGGCTTCATGAGTTGTGTCAGTACCACATGGCACTGGCGGCTTGGCTCTCAGAGATCTCATATCCCATAAGCCTTTTATGAATATTGACACTAAAGGGTGAATGGATATTGGTTTTCCATTCACTTAAGAATTGTAAGCTGCTAAGGCACAAGATGCATTTTGACAGATAATGTACAGAGATGTATAGAAAAGGAGAATTAGTAGAGAAAGCAATTCCCTTGGCTTGCAAGCGAATTGGTCCAGAGAGCTCTCCTGATACCAGGAAGAAAAGTGTTGCCATTTAAAGTTGTAAGATCTTCTGGCTGAAGGCTCCCTGGTAGAAAACAAAATGTCTTCAACATCCTTGGGTAGTGATAGTGCTCAACATTCACACTGTCAAACAGAGAAAAAGGATTTGAAAGATATAAACAATCCTCTTCTTGAGTTAATAATATCAGATTGGATCTCAGAGGAATTGGAGGGCTGATGGATAACTGGATGAGGTGCGAGTAATGAGTATCAAGAAAGTCCAATCCTTGAGCACTTTTTGCACTGTTCTGGGTAGCAGTGGAAATGGCAGAAAGGTGTACAGTAGATCTGCATCCCATTTGGGCAGAAAAGCACTCATAGCAGATCTGAACTTGCTTCAAAGAATGGAACAGAATCTTTCTACATTCCTGTTTATCTCCAACATGAACAAATTGATCAATGGGTACCCTCAAAGGTCAAATAACCTGTTTGCCACTCTCTGATACAGAGACAACCTGAGAGGATGAAACAATCTGCTAAAGTGATCTGCCAATGTGTAAGAGATCCAGGGAAGGCAGGCAACATGTAGGAGTGCCTTGTGGCTGCAAGCCCACTCCCAAATCAATAGGGATTCTTGGCAGAGGGTCCACAATCCTGTGCCTTATTGTTTGTTGACACAGAGCATTGCTACTTGATTGTCGGTCTGGATTAGAATTCTCTTTCCCTGAAAAAGATGTGAAAAAGCTCTACTTGAAGCTCCAGTAGATTGATATGAACAGTTGTTTCTACTGACAAGCAGGTTCCTTGGATTCAGAAAGGACCCAAGTGTGCACCCCATCCCCTAGTGGAAGCATATGTTAACAGTGTTGTTTGATGGAATAGAAGTCAACGGGGAACCACCATCTCTAGGTAGTTCGAGTCTATTCACTAGTGGAGTGACATCTTCATTTTTGCTGTGACCCCCACAGGTGATTATAAAGGCTAGAGTAATTTGTACCACTAATGTGGAGTCTCCAATGAAGAATACACATGTGGAGGTAAGTTACATTAATCATCACTGCCAGGTGACCAAAAGCAATCAACACTTCTCTGGCTAGGACTTGATCCTTATGTAGTAGCCAATGGACCACAGATCGGAAGCAGCATGCTTGTCTATCCACTCTATGAACTTGATTCTTTGGGTCAAGACAAGGTTTGATTTTGTGAAGTTCACAACGAATCCCACTGACTGAAGAAGTTGGATCATTTTCTGCAGGGAGTGTCATAACCCTGCTTAGGAAGACTCTGTCACTAGCCAGTCATCCAAGTAGGGGAAAACACAAATAGCCTGATGATGAAGATGTGCTACTACTAGTACCAGATATTTGGTGAAGACCCATGGGGCCACCAAAAGTCCGAAATGGAGCACTTTGTATTGGTAGTGAGAGGAATCCATCATGAAAGAGAGGTATTGCTAATGAGAGGGATGGATTGTGTTTGTGGGCATATGCATCTTTCAGATTCAGGGCACGCATCCAATCTCCCACTTGAATGAAGGGCAGAATGGTGTGGATGGAGTTCAGTTTGAATTTCTCCCAAAGCAGGCTTTTGTTTGGTCTTCATAAACCCAGGATAAGCTTCAATTTGCACAATTTTGGGGGATAAGGAAATAACAGTAGAACCCCTTGCCACACTGGTTGGGAAGGGAAAGTTCTATTGCCCACTGGATGAGAAGAGACCACCTTGAGAAGAAATTGAAGGACTGTAGAGATGAGGGAGGCAGGCTGGGCTGGAGAGAAGAGACAGGCACAGGTACAGAAATGCAGGCAGAAGCAACAACTCACACTAAAGACACGATTATAGGCAACCCATTGCTAAGGCATCTGTTCATTGCGTGGCTGGGATTTAAATAGCAAGCCACATGATGTCATCTCTGACTGCTGGTAGCAGAGGTCCCCACCACAGGGCCTGTAAGAGTAGGTGCACTGTGCATGCGAGCCTATGGGGAATCCCAGGGGCAGCATGGCAGCAGAATTCTTGCTGCCATGAAGAGGCGTGTGATACAAATACACTAGCAATCAATAATATATCACACAAAGAATAAAAAAAAATATCATATAGTGACATATAATATATTATAAATCTTTATTCATTTTTCCAAAGATATTATTGGAAAAACCTCCTTAAAAATGTAAATTTCAAATAGACAAAAGGAATACTAATATAAAAGGCTCCCAACCACTACTTACAAACCATTCATACTTCCATCCACACATATCTTATCTAAAAGCATTTTTCAAATCTTTTCTATGTATTGAGATTTCTTATCTTCATTCTTACAATAACACCCTTCTTTTCTTCAAAGTAGCTTCTCAAGAGCAGAAATAAATTCTTCTTATGCTGTAAAATTTTTCATCCCTACCAACGATCACAATCTCTTCTCATATGAATTCTTGCAATGTTTTTATACTCTCTTCATCCTCCCAACATGTTTCGCCTTTTCACAGGCTTCTTCAGGAGAGCATAAATACATTCACCACTGCTCATATATCTTCAATACATTCCTTTCAAGTATTCCCATGTATATTTTTCCTACAAAATTAACATATTTAAATAAAGTTCACCTAAAACATTTTTCAAAAAAATAACTACTGTAAAATATTTATTGAAGAAGGACATGGGTTACTCTACCTAAGCTACTCTGCCTCCTCGGACTTACCAGGGGTACCCCTCCTCGGGGGCCTCGTTTCTCTTTTGCTTTTCAGATCGCAGTCTGGAATCGGTACTCGCTCCTCGAGGGCCCTCGTTCTTGGACTTGCTACTGAATACCACTTCTGCCAGGAAGTCTTCGCTGCCTACAACATCAGTGAGTTATTTCTCTCTCTCTCTCAGAACATTCCCTGGAACCAGGTACTCGCTCCTCGAGGGCCTACTTCATTCCATCTCCTGGGCTGCCTCCATGAAACCATTATGTGAGTGTTACATCAAGGTTTTGTTCCTGAACTCTGCATACCCTGCCTACTCACTATATACAGTTTCTCTACAGCTCGGTTATCCAGGATCGCTGTTCCAGTATCTGAGGGACTACAGCCCAGCCAGGCAATTTTGCTCACTACTGCCACCTCTGGTGGTTCAATATACTGTTTAATAAAAGAACTAGTGTGTGTCTGTCTCCATACTCTGAGCCTGACCAGTGGTCCCTCTCGTGATCTTCTCCCAGGGGTGTGGTCATCCACCCACAACTACCTCAAACACTAACACCCCAATACACCTCCCCCTCCCTAGCATCCTCTTACAATATGGTTACAAGATTCACACACCCTACACAAGGCCCCCACACCTACTACAAACACTATACATATAATACAACACCTGGAGTCATCCTCAGAAGACTTATCCCCATTCCCCTATTCCATGACCCACACATGGCTGCCCTACCAGTTCTACCCTCTTCCTTCTGAACACACAGTCCATAGCAAAGAAAATCCCCATCCTCAATGACCTCCTCACTGACCAAAATCCAGATTTTCTCTGCATCACTGAATCATGGCTCAAGAACTCAGATACCCCCCTCATCAATCAATTACCAACAAGCAGTTACAACATCTTCTCCATTCCAAAGCCCAGAAAAAAAGGAGGTGGCCTACTGTTTCTAGCAGCCAAAAAACTTAAATTTAGTACCCTCCCCATCAACCCCCCACTATCCTTCAAAATCAGTCTCTTCAAGTCTAAAGCTCTACAAATCTTGCTGATCTATGCCCCTCCTGGCACTCTCAACAAGGATCCCTGCCCCCTCATCGAAACCATATCATTTTGCATCAACACCAATCACCCCACCATCATCTTAGGAGCTTTCAAAAAATCTCCCCACTCCCCATCATGTGAGCTCCTCCTCAACACTCTAACTGCTATGGGTTTCAAACAAATAATCAACTCCCCCACACAAAAATCAAGCCACACCCTGGATCTGATATTCATCAACAACAAAGTAACACTCAATTCCCCCCCTTCTATCACCATGGTCTCCTGGTCAGACCACATGGTAATACAAACCAAGCTCCAAGTGGACTACGCCCATATCCACACTCACAAAGACAAAAAACTCGTTGAATTCACCAAAACGTGCTCCAGTGAGATCCTAGGGAAAACCCTACTGGAAGCCCTTAAACAACTGGATACATCTAATACCATAACTGCAGTTAACACATGGACCACAATCAACACAGAGTTAGCAAAAAATATATGCCCAACCATCGAAAAAGAAATTAGTACCTCAGCAAAATGCAAAGCACCTCAGCAAAATGCAAAGCAGCTTGAAAACATAAAACGCCTGTTAAGGCAAGCAGAAAAAGCCTGGAGAAAAAACCCTACAAACCAAGTACGTGACCGATACAAAACACTGCTCTACATATATACAACAGACATCAACAAAGCCAAATAGAATTTCTACACTAAAAGAATTCATGACTACCAATACAACCCGAGAGTCCTATTTGATTATGTCACTCAACTAACTTGGCCCATCAACAATGCTCTTTAAAAAGATACCCCAACAATATCCAGCCAAATATTCGTCCAATACCTTAAAGACAGAACATCCAAACTAAGTTCAAATAGCCCACCAATCAACCTTGAACCCCCTACACCATCACCTCTTACTACATCAAAATGGTCACAATTTGAGACCATTGCCTCCACCGAGGTGGAAACTATTGTTCAGAAGATCAACCCAGTGGCACATCCACTCAACTCCATTCCAACGAAAACCCCTAAACTAATCCTGAACTGCCTAGCAAGACCTATCGTGGACATCATCAACCTTTCCCTCGAACAAGGTCTCCTCCCAGATTCCCTTAAAGGCACCGTGGTTAAACCTATCCTAAAGAAACTTCAACTGGATCCGACCATCCCGTCCAACTACCGACCCATCTCTAACCTGTCTTTCCTGGCCAAGGTCATCGAGAAAACAGTTAACCACCAACTTTCAGAATTCCTAGAAAACCAAAATATACTTGTTCCAGCTCAATACGGTTTCAAGAAATTTCACAGCACTGAATCACTTCTACTCACCCTCACAGATACAATACTGAGAGGGTTTGACAAAGGCACTTCCTTCCTCCTAATACTTCTTGACATTTCTGCCGCATTTGATACTGTCAACCATGAGATCTTAATTCACAGACTAGGAGAAATTGGTCTCAATGGCACCATCCTCCAATGGTTTCAACCATTCCTCTCTAACAGATCCTTTAAGGTAACATACAACAGTACAACATCAGAACTAATACCCCTCTCACAGGGAGTCCCACAAAGCTCATCCCTATCCTCTACCCTCTTCAATATTTATATGCTGCCATTATGCAACTATTTGGACAAAGAAGGCCTTTCCTATTTCCTGTATGCCGATGATGTACAGATTCTGCTTCCCATCAGAGATAGCATCAATAATACACTAAGCCGATGGGAAACATACCTTACTGATATAAAATGTATCCTCACCCAAATGGCACTCATGCTCAACCAGAACAAAACAGAAATTCTTCACCTTGCAAGCAAAACTTCAACACTCCCCACTGACCCTACAACACCGCTCAAATACAAATCACTCACAACAGTTAGAGACCTTGGATTCACCTTGGACAAGGAATTAAATTTTAAATATCATATCAACACACTGATAAAAGGGTTTTACAAACTACAAGTCCTTAAGAAACTCCAACCCCTGCTACATCCTCCAGATTACTGGACTGTACTACAATCCCTCCTCTTCGCCAAGTTAGATTACTGCAACACCCTCCTAATAGGCCTGCCCGCTGCCACCCTCAAGCCCCTCCAGCTCCTTCAGAATGCAGCCGCAAGATCACTAACAAATAGTAAAAAAAACAGACCACATCATGGCCCTCCTCAAACAACTCCACTGGCTACCCGTCCCATTCAGATCTCAATATAAGATCCTCATGCTCATCCACAAAGCAATCCACAATGACAAGGCTAGATGGTTACAAGGACCACTGCACCCCTGCAACCCTACAAGGAACCTCCGCTCATCCAACACAGGTTTACTTACAACTCCCTCCATTAAGGAAGTTCATCGAGTCTCCACAAGAGAACGCGCTGCATCAATAGCAGGGCCCCCACATCTGGAACAACCTCCCGACTCCTCTCAGAACTGACCCCTCTATGCCTTCCTTTAGAAAGAATCTCAAAACTTGGCTCTCTAGGAAAGCATGCCCTCCAAAATATTAATCCCCGGCTCCCTGTCCCCCCTCCCTACACTTTTGGTTACCCTTCCTTGGCACTGCCAGTTCCCTTCCCCCCCCCCCCCCCCTGCCATTGCACATACTAAGTTAAATTCAGAACACATTTACTGTTAGTATAGTTATTATGTAAAACAAGTTTCTTTATATTTACTCGGTTAATCTGTTATACTGTATCATGTTACCAAAAGGCCTGCCTTTTAGACATCCTGTTGTATGTAAACTGGTGTGATATTTTGAATCTAATACCGGTATAAAATAAATAAATAAATACATATTTACAAGTTAAAATGGTTTTGAAAATTGTGCTCAATGTGTGCAGCTTTCTTTTAAGGCTTAGGCAATAGGCTTGCAGTGTTTTTATCCTGTGCATTTTATTCTACATTTTTAATTTGTAGAAGAATTCTTATTTTGGATTAGCCATGTGTAATTTGAAATTTGTACAAGCAAACCCAGTTACAGATTTTTTTTTTAATTCTTGCAAAGTTTGCTCATGTACAATTCTTTTTGAAGAGTAGCTATGTTACATATGTTACAATGATTTGTTTCTTTTCCAATTTTGCAAGAGAACATATGCTAATAACACATAAGGCAGAGGTTGCTTAGCAATCATGATATAACTTTTTTTTTTTAAAGGTACAGTTTCTGTTGCAGATGGTGATAAAATTAAAGCTATTATGTAAAGACCTTTTTCAATACTGCTTGACCAAAGGCACTACTCTGAGAGAGTTTTTCTAGATAATGCCTCACAAAATTATGAAGAGAGGACCAACAAGCTGCTTTGTATTTGCTTTGAATAGAAGCTGAGTGGAAATGTGCAAGTAAATTTTCAGTTGCTCAGATCTAATGTGCTTTAACTGTATTTGGAAGGCTTAGGCCTTACATCTTTAAAACAAAAAGCAATGCAGATAGCCAAGAAGAAAGCATTGCTTTCAGCTGGACATCCCCTGTTTGTTGTATCGTGAGATATGAATAACTGAGATTTCCTGTGAGGCTTTGTCATCTCTTTTTGTTATGGCTCCGGTCCGGGCGGAGAGGAACAACGTGTAAATAAGGCTGGAACTGAGGATTGGGTAGGAACAATGTGCATGTGAGACTGGAACTGAGGCTTAGACAGGAACAACATGCAGGTGAGAATGGAATTGAGGATTGGACAGGAAAAGCATGCAAATTAAGGCTGGAACTGAGATTTTGACAGGATCAGACTAAGATAAGAAAGGACAGGGTGAGACAAAGACAAGACAGAACATAGAACATAAAGTCCGAAGACAGCAATACATGAAGGCCTCAGGAACAGGACAAGGAAAGGCCAAGGTAGGCCACAGAGGAAGGCTAGACCTATACAGGCCAGAAAACAGGGTAAGAGACAAGAGGCCCAAAAGGAACAAGGCAAGACAAGGGTCAGAAGGCCCAGAGGCCACAAGGTAAAGAAAAGATCATAAGGCCCAGAGGTCATGAGGCAAGGCAAGGCTGAGGTCATAAGGCCCAGAGACCACAAAGCAAGGTAAGGATAGGCCTGGGGAGGCCACAAGGCAAAAGTGGCAAGGGCAGGGAGCCAAGGGTGATTCAATGGGAAGCATCTTAGGAATGACAAAGCAGGGTTATGTAGGGCTGGAGTTTGGATGTGGTGAAAGCAGGAGAGAGGAGCTTGGCCAGCCTGGAGAGTATGCTTTCTGAGGTCCCCTGGCAGAGGGGAGGCTGCATAGCTGCTGAAACCATAACATCTGTGTAAAAGATCTCTTCTGAAGTCTAATGTATGAAGTGCTTGTTTTCCTTTACTGGGGTCGAAATCTTGGGAAAAAATAGGAAGGATTATAGATTGATTCAAATGGAGTTGACACACTACTCTGGAAAACCAAACATAGGGTAAGTTCTCAGTATGACTCAGTTGTTAAATATTTGTGTAAAGGGGTGGTCTACTACTAAATCCTAAAGTTTGCTTATTCTACAAGCTGAAATAACTAGAATCAGAAAAAGAACTTTCCATGCTAGAAATCTGGTAATATTATTTATTTATTTATTTTTAATTTTTCTATACCGATGTTCCTGTATACAATACATATCGCACCGGTTTACATGGAACTGAACTGACGCCTCTGGGGCGGAATACATTGTAACATGTTGACAAAGAACTTTAAGGGAGATATACATGAACAAGATAAACTGAGGCAGGGACCCTGTCACATGGTAGGAGCACTGGATGGCCGGCGCCAATGGCACGGATACCCTGTCACATGGTAGGAGCACTGGATGGCTGGCGCCAATGGCACGGATACCCTGTCACATGGTAAGGGCAAAGGGCCATTGGCGCCATTTTGATTAGTGGCAGCCGACGGCCCGGGAACGGGAGATCGCTCCAGGGACCCCCACTGGACCACCAGGTACCTGTAAAAAGTTTTGGGGGGGGGTCAGGAGGGTGGGGGAAGCTAAGGGATTAGTTTTAAAGGGTCGGGGTGGGTTTAGGGGTTATTTTTGTGTGCCGTTTTTCCCGCCCTCCCCCAAAACAATAAGAGAACCCCCACGATCAATATCGTAGGGATTTCCTATCGTTTTGGGGGAGCCCTCGATTTCTGACGATTTTGAAAATATCGTCCGAAGCCCGATTCACATCCCTACAAGATATATATAGCTTCCTATTCTCCCTATTACAGTGCTCTCTCTCTCTCTCACACGTGCGTTAGACCCATTTAACATGTGCTTGGGCCCTAATGCATTTTGATGAATGACCTGGTTAGCCGGTTACAAAAGAGAATTAGCTAAGTTAGTAGTATAACTTTGGCCCTCCCAGGAATGCATCTTTTTTATCTGTCTAAATTGCAGCTGGATAATGACATGTAATGACTATAATTTAGCTGGATATGTTCCCCAGTATTGAAAAAGTTGCCATTTAGCTAGATATCTTGAGAGTTATCCAGCTAAATGGTTTTGAATATGGAACTCAGTCTCTATATTAAAATAATTTCCAAATTGTTTTTTATTATCTTCTTCCCTAGTTAGTATATTGCCTAAACCTGACTGTAGAGAGACCTTGTCTGTTTTGAAAAACTGAATGATTGATTGGTGTCCTCTAGTTCCCTTTCTTTTATCTTCTTATATTTCTGGTTGCCTGATATGTATTTATAGCCAGACATGTTCTGTGTCTGTTAGAAGACATATTCTTTCCATCCAGGCTCTATTCCCTACCATTTCTTCTCTGGGCAACATATAGACTGCCAGGCCTAACTCATTCCTCACGCTTGGGTCTGCAGCAAGCAATGCTGGTTTCTTCAACTGCTTTTGGAAATGTGGGATTAGTGTTCCCCCTTCCCCTCTCCCCCACCCCATACTCCTTCTCTGTATACATAAGGGATTCTAGGATTTGTCATTTTTAAGAACGCACATCACCAAGGGAAGCATAAATCCCTCTGTCTCTCAAACTACTAGACTTAACTCCCCCAACAAGGGGGCTAAAAAGATCATGGTCCCCTGCTGTCTTCTGAGTTTTAGCAGGGTTATTGCTACCAGGGGCATTGGAGGATAAACACAGAAGACCATGTCCCCAATTGAGGGAGAAGACATTCAAACCTAGTGTGCCTTGTGTCCCTATTCTGGAGCAGAAGTTTGGAAACTTTCTGTTCAGAGAAGACACAAAAAGACTTACCATGGATGCTCCCAATTCATGGAATATCTGATTTGCCTCTTTCTTATCCAGGGACCATTTGTAAGATTCTCACTAGACTATTTTTCTTGCCTGGCAGCTATAATGGCTCTAAGGGCCACCTTTTGAGAGATGGCCAAGTTCCACATCTAGACAGCTTCCTGATACAGGAAGTACAAGCCTATTCCTCCCTGCTTGATCATGAAGAGCATGGCTACATGACTGTCTGTAAAATAGTAAATGATGGCAGAAAAAGACCCAAATGGTCCATCCAGTCTGCCTATTTATTCTTTTAATTAATTTATTTGTATTCTCTTACTGGAATAACTGCAGGTTATCCCATACCTTCTGTCTGAATAAGGGCAATTTTGTTAGCCTTAGCTCTTGAAAATGTATAGAATGAAGCTTTTCCTGAGCAATTGAAAGGTATAGAACCCATCTACTTGAGCTTCCCAATCTAGGTTGGATGCATCCGTGGTTAGAACAATTTAAATTGGAGAAATTTGGAAGGAGATTCATTTGGCCAGATTTAATTGTATCAGCCACCAGGACAGAGAGTTCTGAGCTGCCGAGTAATGGGATGAGGTTTTGAAGATCTTGAGTGGCTTGAGTTCACTGTGATCTTAGAGTCCTTTAGGCTTGACCCCTGCTTACTGTCCTCAGATCCCTAGGCATACACCCAAGAATTCTCAGACTGTTAGCTAGAATCAAAAGTTGGCAGTCTGGTCTGAATCAGTCTGCATCTATATCTGACTAGAAGATAAGGCCTCTGTGAGGGTACCCCTTGCCTGCTGGTGTCTAGAACCCAATGAACTTCTGTGCCTTGGGGACGTTCCCTTCCCTCTTGGATGCACTGGAAATTGACACAAATGTGGCGGTCCTCAATGCAGATGCCTCTCTAGGAACCAGAAATGGGGCTGTACTGCCAGATGTCACAAGAGTTTCCAGCAGAGGCTGGACCTCAGTTTGCAAAGCTAGCAATGATGGTGCAAATAATCTTGCAATCCAATACAGCTTAAATCTTTTTTTTCCCCAATACCTACTCAAAAATTGCTGATGTCAATATTGCAAGTGTATCGGGCACTGTGTCAGGCGGGCATTGCAGAGCATTTAAAATTCATGCTGCTGCACTACTAACACGATAAGTGTCTTTAGTTCTATTTACTACAGCGTTAAAATTGAATTTCAAAACTAAAATATTTATTAAATGACAAACCCAGTGATTATATATCTGAGTGGTTATTCTGTATCACTCAGTAATGAAAAGTGTTACTATTATAAGTGAACATACAGGAACATTTTGTTGTTCAAGTTTTCAGCTCATCTATGAGAGTTTTGTCATTTTTTCAGTAATTCATTGGCATTTTTTCATGTGGTTCTACATTATTTGATATATTTTTTTTACCACATATCTAACCAGTTCTTAGTCTTAATATTGCAAGTGAAGCAGGAAGCGTGGTCACATCTTCCTGGATTTCTTAAGAAATAATAGTAGCTGGTGGCTGGGCGCTTGGAGGCTCTTCCAATTTTCAAAATACAAAGCTAAGCTGCTCTCTCTGCAACATGTTTCAAGGGATTTACAGGTGCATTCAGAATTTCCCCATGCCTTGTATCATGCACCAAAGGAGACTGATGCTGATGCTTTTTGGCCTTACTTCAATGCCCAACATTGGTACTACTTAATGCAGTTCCAATGAATCAGAATCCTTTGTTTTCTTCAGATGGGAGTAGTTAGATAATGATCTATCTCCCTGGCCTCTATGATACTCGATATTAAGAGAGATTAATGCTTTCTAGATATCAATGCACCTGCAGCATCCGGTGTAGATCCTAGGCCTTTTGATGCTGATGCTTCCAATGCTGATGGGCTGAACTTACTTTTATCAAAAGCTCCTCCATGAGCTCCAGATGGAACAATGTCCTCTAGGAGTCTTCCTATACATGGAAAACTTTGAGATGATGTGATTGTCTCCCAGGCACAGCATATATCTATCTTGGGGATTCATGCGAGACATAGGGATGGTAACTTTCAAACCAATGCATGTGCGTTCTTTGGCACATGTGCGTTGGCGTGTACCCAGATGTGCAGCCATTTTATCACTTGTTCACATATATGAGTGCATGTTCTAAAATACCTTGACTGCATGCATAGATGCGCCCAATTTTAAGTGGGCACACGCCTATACGTGTAAATCCTGCTTCTACCGCGTATGTCAGGAGAATTTAAAAGGGGTGAGCATCCACACCATTGTTAGTTTCATCAATTCACCCTCCAGTTCACCCTAGTTAACAGTTAGGTCCTCCAAATTTCCCTGGTTTGAAAGTCTACACTCTCCCCAGTTACCCCAGACTCTTTAAACCTCTGAGAATTGGCTTTTTTATTTATGATTTAACTTACACCTTGTCCCTAGCAGAAGTAAACTTACGCAGCAGGGGATCTTGGCATGCACCCAAGCGCATAAGAATTTATACATGCATCTCTTGACCATGCCCTGAAATGCCCAGGAGATACATGTGCATCTGGGTGGCTTTTAAAATTAGGTGGGCTCGCGAACCTGACTTGTGTGCATATCTCCTGATTTTGGCAATCGCTGAACTTTTAAAATTCATCTCTATGGGCCGGATTTTAAAAGGGTTATGCGTGCCGGGCCTATTTTAAAAAGATCCTTCGACACAGCCTTTGCTGCTGTGTCGAAGGATCTCATGCCAGCAGGCTGACTGCGCTTGCAAAGGGTAAAAGAAAAATTTTGGGGGAGGGTTAGGGTAGGGCTAGGGGGAGGAAAGGTTAGGTTTAAAATCTACCCCTATGTGTCTGCATCAAGAGCACTTATGGAAGCTACTGGCCATTTTCTCTTGGGAATACTGGCCTAAAAATTAATGAGGCAAAATCAAATGACTCAATTTTAACAAAATCGACCAATACTACTCGATGCACTGATGCACATAACAGTTGACAAAAAAAAATCTAAGAAAACTTAAAATTGATTGAAAAGCCTACCTAGCAATCCAAGAAGGGTGAGATAAGGTGAATTGAGCAGCTCTATGACCAAAACATGCAAAATAATTGAAAAATTTCTCACAGAGCGAAAATGCTGTAACAGTTAGGCTTTGTAGAAAAACTGAAACTAAATGGGGCCCACGCAATATCCATAATATGGGATAACATACATATGCTCAGTAGAGCATGCCAAACATTTCTAGAAGCTTTGGAATAATCTTCCCCAGATGGGCTTTGTTGGATGACATCACCTACCTGTGAGTTCTACACATCCTGCTTGTCTTCGGAGAACCATATTTCCACTCAACTACAAGCAGAGGGCGCAAAAAGTCTACATTATCTGTACCTCTTCACCAGATATCGTATTAATGCTTAAATAATAGAACAGAGTAATCAGTAAAAATATTTGATATCTTCAAACTATACAGAAAATGACAACTGCAAACTGTAAGCATATAACAAGTTACTGAGGCATTTAAAGAAAATAAAAATGCCTTTTGTTTTTAATCATTTTCACTTGGAACAGGCATTTACTTTTGTCATCAAGAAGCAGGAGCTCTCTCATTGGTCATTAATTAGCACAGACGCTCCCATTTTATTATGAAATATTGCTTCATTATGATAAGATCTTGGATGCCAACAGATGAAAGCCTCATTCTGATCAGAGATGCTTTGGTAATGTCACATACAAAGAAACTGTTATGATGTCTTGGACAAATACTAATAGGCTACTCTATTGTGATGTTACCTATTCATGCTAAGATGCAGTAAATATGCAATGTTAAAAAGATTCTAGTTCCTAAATAACAGCATGCAATACACTATATATATATTCAGCTTTACAGTCTCTTAAATTTTGGCAGTAATGTAAATGACTAATGAGTGCACAGCTGATTAAAACTCAATTTTAAAATCACAAAAAGAAACAAAGTTGATGTCAGTGTTTATTTGCCAAATGAGTCTTATGTACATACAAGCAGCTGGTGAAACAACAGAAATCTGAAACAAGCTGTTTGTAAATTTTACTCACAGCTGTTTTCCTGTATTTTTGTCACCATATTTTTGCCAGTTTACATCCAAGCATTCTTTCATCACAAAGTTGCTTCAGAAAATAACTTGCTCTCTTTAATCACATTTTCTCTGAGATTTATGTTAATTTGCTTATTTGCTGGGGGAGCTTCTAGACATAAAATGTCAGTGAGCCTGTTATAAATTGCCCCTGGTATTGCCACTCTATTTTTTATTTGGCTGTAAGTATTTCCACTGTACCTGAAAGTGATAAATTCCTGCAATAACCACTTTATGTGCTTCAGTAATTACACTGTAGAAAAAGATGTGGGGCGGGGTGGGCGGGGAGAGAAAGAAAGAGAGGTTTCTGTGGAGGTATCTTTTTTTACAACTAGCTAGCAATAAAAGCAGTGGGAAGGGCTGAACTCTGATGCATTATTGAACAAAATACATCTGAGCTTGTCAAAAGTGTAATAAATAGAAGAGACAGTACAGGAGCCCTGAAAATTGCTATATAAGTCCTGATATACTGTTGTGAAAAATCTGGTTAAAATAATCAAGTACACCAAACCGAAGGATAAACAAGAACACAGCAAACACCTTTCTAACTTATATTGTGGAAATTTTTTTTTTCTTTCTTATATATTTTCTCTGTTGTTAAGCAGGACTGAATTAGCCATGGCAGGCACATGGGTGCCGAATGGACTCTTCTCTTCTAGCTTACAGAAAACTACTGATGCACGCTGTCTTGAACCAAGCTTCCTCACAGACACGTACCCTCTATTTCTTTCGAATTAGGTACTTTGTAGTTTTCTTTTTCTTCTTAAACTTGCTTGCAGTTGCCTCGCTGCCTCTAGCAGCCTCTCAACAGCACTTTTCAATGCTATCAAAAAAAAGAATACAAAAATATTTGAGGAATGTCTGACTTCAAGAAGGCCACTTCTAGTGGCTTCATGGAGTGTGTGTGTGTGGCCAAAATATGTCCATCGCCAATTAACATATTTCTTATAAATGTCTGGGGCCGGACCATGACACAGCCAACTGCTATGACTGAGGCTGTATATCTCCGAGGACCCAGGGGAACAGAGTGTGGAAGACGGAAAGCTGGAGTCGTATCTCCTCAGACTCCCTCTGTGCCAAATTGAGCAGGAGCTCCTCAAGCAAAGCTCCCCATTCTGCAGTGCCAGTTTCCATTTCCACTGCTCTTCCAGGGTCAAGTAACATATGGAAGCATTGCCAACAGGGATCAGCGAGTCCTTCATTGCACGCACCATTGGAGCCAGTATTGCAGTCAGTACTGCCAATGCTCACCACCATTGATGCCAGCGTCTAAACTCAAGTGCATTAGTGGTGAAAGTATTAACACTGGTTGGTTTATGCATTTGGTCAATACAGATATCACCTACCATCACCCATCCTAGGTCGAGACAATGATCATAGGGGGTGATGTATGGAACATTGTACAACTGACGAACATTGTGTAGCCCCAGGACATCTCTATCAAGGAGGAATAAGATTTGAGCATCAGGATCTAAAGGCAGGAGAAGTTTAGCTATAGGCTTCAGATAGGGATGATGACATGCTACTTCTGGCATAGGAATGTCTCTCCTGTTGGTCAGTAATTGGTTGCATACTAAGGGGCTGATCTAATAAGCAACACTAAAGCTGCCATGGGTTTTTGCATGTACTTGCGTGGGTTTCTGCACACGTTTTTCCCATGCTAGCCTTAGGCAGGTATGTAATAATATATTCAGCGAGGAAAAATGCACAACGAGACCCAATTAAAAACATGCAGCTGGTTTAGCACTAGTGCATGCAAATGAGGCAAATTAACTATTCACGGGCTATGCAGTAAAGCACACATCAGTTAGTGCATGTTTTTTGTATGCAGGACCTTTTAGTGTCTGGGTCAGGGCAGGAGTTAAGTTAAAGCACGTATCGAGACTGGCTTTGTTGGCATTCGTGTGGTTGTCTGTGCAACTCAGGGGTGATCATGGATTACCTTCACTTTTTCTGGATGTTTGTTTCATTCTGCGGGTCAGTAGAAAAAAATATCTGCTGCATTTCCCGTGCCTACCAGCCTCCACCAGAACAGCTGCCATGCAGTAGGAGACAAAACATGAAGGGGATAGACATGCTTTTTCCTCCTTCAGTTCCACTAATTTCTCACAGTTTTATTGAAAGGGGAAGGCTTTCCCCCCTTGACAATTACTCGTGGGTCACCAAATTAATGCAGGTTTTGATACCGGTTTGTGTGCGGTTTATTACATAGGGCTGTCAGGACGTGTTTGTGTGTGCTTTCCTACGTGGGTTTCACATCAGTGTGGATTTTCTGTGCGCATCTCACTTACATGCATGGCTTTTATTACATCCTGCTTTTGTTGCGCATGCTAAAAAAATATGCACAGACAACTAGCACCAATTTCACCACGGGTCTTATTACATTGGCCCCAAAGAGTGTGGGAAGTGGTGATCTGATTCTGCCATCTATGGCTTCTTTCACAAATGTCTTTGCTCTTCTCCCTATTGTCTGTCTCTAACTCTCCTGCACACATTTTGAGCATGTATGGGGAGTAGTCTTCATTTATGTTAAACAGCTCAAAGAACTCTGAGCATACCAGGGACCCTTGCTTTGGTCATCCATGAGAGTGAACATCTTTACTGATGTTTCAGGCTGTCTCTTGGGATATACTATAGCTAGGCATATCTTGGAACAGGACCTTCTTTCATTGCATGCTCCACAGACGTCAGTGCATTTGAATATGACATCAGGTGACAGTCTTTGGCCAGTAGAGGGACAGAAAATAAACTACAGGAAAGTTATATACAAAATATATTACTTTATATATTACTACTCTTATCTCTATACCTCTACAAGCACATTTCTCCTCCAGTACTGTACTCTGCACTATGGGATGTGTTTGTAATAACAACTCTGACTAAGTCTTAAATCACACAATAATATATTTATTATACTGAGTATAAGCAATGGTATACGCAGGAAGCAAAGGTATACTTACAACATGTACATAGCACATCTATGGTCTGGAACATTTGCTTAATTTTTTCTTTTTGCAAGCTCTTTTTATATACATTTTCTGTAAGCTAATTGATAACTACTATTTGTTCCAAAACCACAAGATTTCAGTTAACCTTGCTGCTAAGTGCAGCTACTCTTTGTTCCCGTTTAATCTTATCTTACTTCATATGCACAAACTTTCTTCACAGATACCCTTTTTCAGATCTGTTATCTTCACAGATACCCTTTCTCAGACCTGTCATCTTCTTATCTTATGCTCATCCTGTGACTTCACTTGTTGACGTTTCACCTGGTTTCTGCTAATGTGTGTTTTACTAGGCCATAGTTCATATGTTGCTTTGCAAAACTAGGCCATAGTTCACCATAGCTTCTTCTTCTTTCTTCAGAGCCTTAATTCATTTTGAGGCCTCTGGTATTTTTTCCATCAGTATGTTCTACAATCCTCCCTTGAGCCAGATTGACTCTGGCTCACATTAGGTGTCTTCATTCTTCACACAGGGGAACAGCATAGAGACTAGGGTTTTCTTCTTTGTATCTGTGGACACCTCCCTAGGACCTCCCTTTTTTAACTGCTCTCACTTTCCGTTTCCCAGCTATCATCTGTACTGATTGTGGTTTGGACCATTCTAGTAGTTCTCAAGTTTATATTGCTATACGCTATCATATTGGTTACTGGTTTTGGTGTTGGCATCTTTGGTCGACAATATTGTAATACTGAACAAATACAAAAACATAACATTATACCTAAAACTAGTAATCCAAGAAAAACTCCTACTATCCCCTTCAAATGACTAGATAAGTTAGAAAACCAGGAGGTTATGGAATCCCACCAAGTTACTGAGATTCCTCCCTCAAAATCGCTAACTTGAAGTCTAGCCAGTTCTTGTATCTTTTGCATTGCGTTATAAACTATATGAGAGCGATTAACCACTACTGTACAACATTCAGAGCTATTAAGTACCGTACACAATCCGCCTTGGGCAGCCAATATATAGTCCAGACCATGTCGATTATATGTAGAAACAGTAGTTAATTCATCTACCGTGTCTTGAAGGGCTTTAAGGGCGATTTCTAATTCATGCGTGACTACATGGAGAACAGATTGTAGTCGCCGAATGGCCATTCCCAATTCAGCTGCAACTGCAGGTTGGGCAAATGGTAACCATGAGGTATAGCTTAATGCATCTAATCTAGTTTTAGTTAAAGGGTAGGTTGTGTTAATATAATCCAATGAGAGTTGGATTGCTTGATCTTCAGGGACAGCTGAGGGAACACTCCTTCGGGAGCGGGTATGCATAGGGTGATTTAATGGAATAATTCGAGAAAAATAGTTAAATGTAACTAACACACAAAATTCATAGTATGTAGGGAGTTTGAGGAAAACTATTCCATCACACAACCAATAATGTCCAACATAAAGATTTGCAAAGTTTTGTATTACGGTATCATTGCTATTGTCATAAGGGCCATAAACAAAAGGAGATTTATATTTTCCTAATACACTACAAGGAACCAAAGATAAGTCATTTTCAGATGAACAGTTATTGTCTGCTATGTTGAAGAGGTCACACAGACGTGGACAGGCAGTGTATGTGGAATTGAAAGTGCGTATGTATTGGGTGTCGGTGGCTACATGTACAATCTTGGACAGATTTGCTATACATGGGAGGCAACCTGGTGGAGGAGATGCAGTAATATGTGAAAATGTGCAATTACAGCTTATTACAATGTCAGTGAAAGGGGTGCTGGGTAAGATGGTTCCCTTACGAATAATCCATGTTGTATTGTATGTGGAGTAAGTATAGTTGCAAGGAATAGGGTTCGGGGAAGTAACATTACTAAGGCAAAGAAAACCATTTTTTGGTAAATCAGCTGTAAGTGGGGGAGGTTTGGCATTACCCAAATATTGTGTCCATGTTTGTCCTGCTAATGGATCTATGGTCATATTGTGTGGTCCATTATCTTTAAATCCTAAAATATGGTGTAATGGAACTGGAAAGGAAATGGCTGGGACATGTGAATGGGCTTTTTGATGTGGAGTACAGACGATACAATCAGTAACATCTGCTGGAAGAGTCTTTACTAATTCTTGTATTGTCTGTACCCACAAATTTGTTAAACCTGAAACAGGGGCCTGTTGGAGAGGGAAAGAAGTAACAAGTGGCCATGTATACGTTAGTACATATAAACAGGTTAGTAAACATAACATTTTCATTTCCTGCAGTCGTCAGTCTACTTCAGAGAGAAAAGATAATGCAACAGTCCAATTATAGTATCGGATTAAATGTCCGTATATCCGACAAATGTACCCAAGTGGAATGTTCAGATAGTTTAGCAGCAGTATGGCTGAGGTCTGTGATAGTGAAAGGTCCAACGTATATCGGATCCTTCCAAGTCTTGTGGGTGTAATTCTTTCGTAGTACTTGATCACCTACTGAAAAGGAAGCGCAAAAAGATTGTTTAGGAACCTTTTTCGATTCAGTCTGTATGAGATCTGCTGCCATGGCTACTAGGGGCTGAACTTTTTTCCAATACTCTACTTGAGTATCAGTTTGTCTTATTCTCACCGGATTCATAATCCGTCCTGTCTGTAATTGAAATGGAGTGATCTCATGGATTGTACCTGGCGTATTCCGTATATTCATTAAGGCCAATGGTAATACATCCAACCAGGTATATAATTTGTTTGTTTTGTTTTTATTTAATGCTGCTAGTAATACCCTCAATTTGGTTTTCAATATTCCGTTATATCGTTCTACCAAACCATTCGAGGTTGGCTTATAGACTGACACACGTCGATGGATGATATTACAGATCTCTTGTAATTCATTCATAATTTGATTATTAAAGTGTGTCCCATTATCAGATACAATTTTGATTGGACATCCATGGGCTGGTAAAATTCTATGTAAAAAGGTATCAATAACTACATGAGCTGTTTCTTTTGTACATGGGAAAGCTTCTATCCAATGTGAAAAGCTATCCACCCATACCAATACATACCGTTTTCCTTTAACTGCTTCAATCATATCAGTGTAATCAATGTGCCATTCCAAACCTGGTCCCTGGGGGATAGGCAAGTTCCCAGGACTCACAGCTGGGCCTCGACGAGCTATATGAGTAGAACAGACTAAACAGTTATGAATTATCTGTACAGCTAAAGCATAAAGATTCTGGTTCCAATGGTTACTTTGTATGCCTGCTAATAGTGCAGTGGCAGACAGATGCATGGTTGCATGCCATGCAAAGAAGTATCGCAACACTTCTGATGTTGTTAAACATTTTTTTCCATTAGGGTGGAGCCATTCTTTCCCTTTTTTATAACATCCAATTGTCACCCATTTCTGTAATTCCTCACCACTAGGTTGTTCATGGAGTATGTCAAGTGGCATGGGATATGGAGTATGCATTAATTCTGAGCTAAACCGTGTTTGCATAGTCATTAGTTTCACAGTAAGCACTTCTGTAGCAGCTTTATCTGCTAGGTCATTTCCTTGTGCCTCAAAGCTCATATGTCCAGTATGTGCTGGCGTCCATACTATAGCAGTTTTAGAACCAACCCCTTCCCTTTTCGATAATAAATTCAGTATTTGTTTCCAGTTGTTGATATGTTGTAAGGGCTGACCCGTGGCAGTAATCATTCCCCTTCTTTTCCATTTCAATAAATGGTATTGTAGAGAACTGACTACATATGAACTATCAGTATAGATTGTGCAGTGCTCTTTTATTCCTGAAGATTTCAAAGCTGCTATTACAGCAAGGAGTTCAGCTTCTTGTGCTGTTACACCTTTCTCTGTTTGATACTGTATTTTGGTAATAATATCTAAACTGGGTGTAACACTTAATGCTGCAAACGCTGCTTGCTGGTCTTTCTGTGCCCCATCTGTAAACCATATTAGTCCCTTGTCAAGGGGATCAAACTGGGTCAGTAAAAGGTCCGGGATGTCTTTTCTTTCAATTTGGCTCTGTACATTACTAGGAAAAAAACAATCTAGTAACTTATTCTGAGCTTTCGTGAGAGGTGCTGTTACTATATCTTGGCCAGTCAATATTGTTTGATATTTACCAAATCTGGTTGCTGTCAATGCAGCCTGACTAGTCGTTAGCAAATGATGTATTGAATGAGCACAGTGTAAAATTAACGAGCTATATGGCATCATAGCTCGCCATTTACCAATAGCGGCGACAATAGCAGTTAATAACTTTGGAATTTCAGGCAGAGCCATTTCCACTGGACTATAGGATCCAGATAGAAATGCCACTGCTTGTTTCGGTGTATCTTCTTGATTTACAAAAGCAGCCCATGTGTTTCCCATGTCTCGGACCCATATATGCACTTTCAGCCTGGGGTCTACAGTACCTAAGGGTTCAGCCTGTAGTAAAGTCTGTAATACATCTTGTATTACCATTTCGTCATCTTCAGTCAATTTTATTTGCGCATAAGACCCAGTACCAGCCGGTACCTGTAAATGCCTCAGTAGAGGAGAAATGCGCGCTGAATAACTTGGTATCCATTGTCGACAGTAATTAAAAGTTCCCAATAAACCTCGTAATTGCTTTAAATTCTGGGGAAACTCCTGTTTCTGTAGTTCTAACAATAGGTCCTTTGTTATGTGTTTAGTAGCTGAGGATATTATTTGACCTAGAAAATTTACTTGAGTCTTAGCTAATACACATTTTTGTTGATTACATTTATATCCTGCCTCACCAAGCCTTTGTAATAATTTAAATGTCCATTCACAACATTCTATTTTAGTTTCAGCAGAAAGCAATATGTCATCAACATATGTAAATAAAGATACTGATTTAGGTAAAATACTTCTGAACTGCTCTAGATCCTTGTTCAATTGTTTTGAAAATACAGTCGGGCTATCTGTAAAACCTTGGGGCATCCGTGCCCATCGATAAGCCTTTGTGCCTAATACAAAAGATGTTAGATCACGAGAAGCAGTATGTAGAGGAATTGCAAAGAATGCATTAGATAAATCAATGACAGAGTTGAACTTATATATGGGCTGTGTTTGTAATAATGTCAGAGGATTAGCACAAACTGGATATTGTGGAATCACTATATCATTCAATGCACGTAAATCATGAACAATTCTGACATCATTTTCTCCTTTTGGCACAGGGAACAAAGGAGTATTATAGGGTGACTGTGATTCTTCAATAATACCATGTTTTAACAATCTAGCAATATGTTTCATAGTAGGTTCCATTAATTTTTCTTTTACTGGATAAGGGCTCACATTTGGTCCCAGCTCAAATGGTACTGTTTTAATTCGATAAGCTGGAGCTGTTTTTGCCCTACCATAAGGAGACTCTTCAGTGCTCCACAAATCTAAAGGTAGTTGATCCCATTTCCATTCATCTGGGATTTCATTCTCCTCCTCACTTCCTATTGAAGTGAGTAAGGAAAGGAGGCTCTTAGATGTTGGGATTTTAAAGGTGAGAGTTAATCCAAATTGAGTAAGTAGGTCTCGTCCTAGTAAATTTACAGGGCAATGTTCAGCAATTAAGAATTTAACTGAAGCTTCTCTTTTACCTTGTGTAGTGTTAATTACTACTGGGGTTAATTCAGTTAAATGTTTTTTACTGGGCTTGCCATCAAAGCCAATAGTGGTGTTTGTTTCAATGGATCTTTTTACAGCGCTTGGTTTAACACAAATAACAGATGATGTAGCGCCTGTATCAATCAAAAATTGCATTGGAACCTGCTGAGGACCTACTAATAATTGAATAAACGGCTCTGAATTCTGTAAAAACACAGTATCACCCTGCATTATTCCCTTATTCCCCGACGTCTGTCAATAATTACCTTGGCCCCACACAGGGAATTGTGAGGGCTGTTGGCCAGCCTGTAACTGATCTGGTGCAGATAACGGTGGTGTCTGCAATGTTTGGTTAAGCGGCGGCGGTGTCTGTAATGTTTGTTGTGTGTGATCAGGGACTCCTGATCGCCTGCATTCAGTTGCATAGTGTCCAAATGACTGGCAATTCCAGCACTGCACATGAGCTCTTCTATCAGGGGACGGTCTATTCATTATCCCCTGTGCAAAACCTCTTCCTCCCCTTCCCCTTCTCATCCCTCGACCTCGGGGGATATAGGAGGGATATGCTCCCTGATATATTCCTGCATACGGGGTACGCGGAGGACCCTGTATCACATAACAATCCTGTATATCACTGCCTTGTAGGTTTACTGTATCCTGATTTCTTTGTGTTTTCATATTCTTTTTCTCTTCTAAGTCCGCTATCTGTAATGTCATTAATTTGCTAGCCATTTTCTGTTGCTCTTTATTAGAAGTTCTTATCATTTTGCAATGCACTGAGGCGAAATGCATTAAAGTGTTTCTCACCTCTGGCCATGTTTTTGTTGAAAGTGCCACAACATTATTCAAATTAGTCTGCATATTTGCAGGCAAAGTAGCATAGAATAAATGTAAAAATACAGGGATGTTTGGCTGTATATCAGCATCCTGCCCGGTTTGTGCCTTATACATGTCCATACATTTTGTCAAGTGCATTGCAAAATCAGTTAAGCCATCCCACTTGGCTGCAGTGATAGCTGTAAAATCTATGCTTGTAGGATACAGGACATTTAAAGCATTTACCAAATCTATCCTATCCTGTCCTTGAAAAGGGAGTCCATCAGCAATATGGGTTATAAGTCTTGGACGTGCGCTTACTGCTGAGAGTTGTGGTAAACTAATGCCGCAAGCTGCACATAGCGCCTTAAAATCCCCTATGGCTAAATGTGTTCCGGCCGTATTAGTATCTATTGCCTCGAGCCAGAGCCTTGCTCCTTTATGTATACTAGGCAATTTTTGTATAATCGTACTAATATCTACTGGTGTATATGGTTTATAAGCTGCAATGGGTGGCTGTTGCCCATTATCTCTTAGGAAGATAGGAAATTCTTTCAATTCCACATTATCTTTCTTGTTTCTTACTCCCTTAGAAGGTGGCGCGTTTAAATCTTGTATACATTTTAACCATATGTCTAGACCTTTTTGGATAAATTCCAAATCTTCTGACTCCGTACAATATTTGTTGATTAATTCCCTTATTTCTGAAAGCTGTGCTTCAGTTACTGGCCCTTCCGGGTGGCAAGGAGTGTTTATATTTGCATTGCCTAATTCTGTCTTAACAGTGGTCCACCATGGAGCCCCATATGAACCTTCCTCATTCGTTTTAATCCTTTCTTTAATCATCTCTGGTGTCAAGGATGACCCTTGAGCCGTTTCTGTTGACCGACTCTGTGGGGTTTCTGATAACACATTAACCCGTAATTGCTGACAGTCCTTGCCATCGGCAGGTGTCAGGTGCACTAATCCCTTAATTTTAAAGTTATCTGTTCCAGGGAAAAGCTCAGCAGCTTCCCGTTCAAATTTAACTGCTTGTTCTAAGTCCGGATATAAGGGTTTAGGCTTTTGTACAGGACCTTTCAACGGACCATAGCCTGCTGGTATAGGCATTAAAATTTCGTGATCACTGTCTTCCAGCAGGGGACATGTAGTCACATATGGGGGCGGATTTAGGGTTTTTGGTCCTATCTCACCTATAACCTTGTTTTTCTTTTTTATTTCTTTATCAGCTGTATATAAGTCACCTGTCACTGAAAATAAATTCCACACATGCAGATGTTTCTCTAGACTATTTTTCTTTTTATTATCTTGTAGGAATGTTAACAATGGCAATAAATGACTAAGTTTCAAAGATCCTTCCATGGGCCAGGAAAGAAAGGAATCTTTAGCAGAGTATTTACCCCATTTGTCATTTGTTTTCTTAATAAGGTCTTTCTCAAATGGAAATAAATTAATTACATGCTGGACAGCCGTACATGTATCATCACCGTTAACATATAATGTACGTACCGTGTTAGGCTTTCCTAATTGTCCTTCTGGGACCCTTTTAGGGGTGGGGTGTGTTTTAACCATTTTAAACTGTCGTTTACTTAGGCTACGCACATATAACTGTATATAGTAACCAAAACAAAATAAGAACACAAAATATATACACGCTAATATCAACCCACACAGTAAATACAAGAAAAACAACAATTGCTGCAGCGTTAAAACCTCAGGCACCTTTTCTCAAAACTATCACCACGATTTACACAGGACTCTTGGCTTTTAATTACCGATTGGGCTGCAGCTGATCAATCTGAGCCCTAGCGAATCAAACCAAGAGAACGTAAATCTTCTACTCTTCCCAAGAAATAATCAGAGTTGCTTCCGCAAACATGTGACAAATGCCCGCATTCTCCACCAATTGTTTGTAATAACAACTCTGACTAAGTCTTAAATCACACAATAATATATTTATTATACTGAGTATAAGCAATGGTATACGCAGGAAGCAAAGGTATACTTACAACATGTACATAGCACATCTATGGTCTGGAACATTTGCTTAATTTTTTCTTTTTGCAAGCTCTTTTTATATACATTTTCTGTAAGCTAATTGATAACTACTATTTGTTCCAAAACCACAAGATTTCAGTTAACCTTGCTGCTAAGTGCAGCTACTCTTTGTTCCCGTTTAATCTTATCTTACTTCATATGCACAAACTTTCTTCACAGATACCCTTTTTCAGATCTGTTATCTTCACAGATACCCTTTCTCAGACCTGTCATCTTCTTATCTTATGCTCATCCTGTGACTTCACTTGTTGACGTTTCACCTGGTTTCTGCTAATGTGTGTTTTACTAGGCCATAGTTCATATGTTGCTTTGCAAAACTAGGCCATAGTTCACCATAGCTTCTTCTTCTTTCTTCAGAGCCTTAATTCATTTTGAGGCCTCTGGTATTTTTTCCATCAGTATGTTCTACAAATAATATGAATAAACACAAACATACTCACACACATATACTGTACATGAAGTGTGTCCTGGATTCCTGACCTGGTGCCAAAGTCTCTCACTAACCAATCAGCTCTTGAATTGATTGCCAGGCAACCAGGCATGCTTACTGCCAGCCAGTTTTGTTTTTCTGCAAGTTGCTGAAAGCAGCAAATGTACAGGTAAACAAACACTGACCTGCTGCACACAGAAAAGCAAAGAGACACAGACACACCAGACCCAGAGAGATACTGAGACACTCACACCACCTCCACATAGACATAGAAAGAAAACACACTACACCATACACACATAGACCACACCAAGCAGACACAGAGACAGACACCCCACACAACTGATATAGACAAAAAGGAGATAATATATTGCTTTTTTCATGCCATACACTATAGCATCATTATATCTGAAAAGCACTGGACATGACCTGAAAGAATTGTAGAGAATGAAGAAGTTGTCATCACCTGGGACATTTCTATTCCAACAGATAAAATGCTTGATCCAAGAAAACCAGATATTGTGGTAAAGGAGAAAAATCTTCAGAAGGAAAACCATGTTAGTCCGGGGTAGCAAAAATAACAGGAAACGAGTGGCACCAATTTATTAAAGAATGAGCTTTTGAGGACAGAGTCTACTTTGTCAGATGCATGAAGTGAGGTACAAGAGATGTGAAAAATGTACACAGAATAGGGAGAAGGCATTGCATTAGGCAGGACCTGGTATAGAGAGAGTGTTAGCCTGGTATAGAGAGTGTTAGCTGGTATAGAGAATGTAGCTAGATATTATATAGTATAGCCTACTGACAACTGAGATAAGTGTGAAAAGACAAAATGATCTGATAACAGTTAAATTCATAAACTGTTGTAATGAGTCATACAGTCATTGTCTGTGTTCAGATCTAGGGTGATGGTGTTAAGCTTTTTAATGAGTTCCAATTCAGCAGTTTCACTGAAGTGCTCCTTTGACATTTCTCTGTAGGAGTATGGCAACCTTAAAGTCAGATAGAGTTTGTCTGGGAAGGCTGAAATGTTCTCCGTCTGGTTTCTGAATGTTGCCATTTCTGTCAGATTTATGTCCATTTATTCTTTTCCTTATAGATTGATTTGTTTGTCCTATGTAGACAGGAGAGGGACATTGCTGGCAGGTGATGGCATATATTACATTGGAAGAAGAGCAGGTGAATGAGCCCGGATGCTGTAGTTGATGTTGTTGGGTTCTGTGATGATGTTGCCTGGGTAAATATGTGGACAGAGTTGGCATCTGGGTTTCTGGCAGGGTCTGGTTCCTGAGTTGTTGTCATTGTTGTACAATTTGTGGTTGCTGGTGTGTATCCATTTGATGTTGGGGGATTGCTGGTAGGCCAGAATAGGCTTGCCACCCATGGCCTGTGAGAGGGTGGCAGTACTGTCCAGAAGGGGTTGTAGATCCTTGATGATATATTTCAGTGGTTTCAACTGGGAACTATAGGTAACAACCAGAGGTGTTCTGTTATTGTCTTTTTTGGAATGATCCTGTAGCAGAGTGTGCCTGGGTATTTGTCTGGCTCTTTTGATTTGTTTTCTTCCTCATTGGGTAGGTACTGTAATTCCAAGAATGTCTGTTGTAATTTCAAAAGATGAAAGTCCTTCTCTAAGGGTTCAGAACAGATGGGATTCTACTATAGGGCTTGGCTGTAGACAATAGATCTGTAGACAAAAGATCTGGTGGTGGTGGGGTGGGTGGAAACTGGAGGCATGTAGGTATCTATGGGAATCAGTGGGCTTTCAGTGTAATGTGGTTCTTATGTGTCCTTCATGTATTTAGACAGTAATGTCTAGAAAGTGGACTTGCTGAGTGAATTGTTCTAGGCTTAGGCTGATGGTGGGGTGGAGTTGAATTTTTGGTGGAATTCTTTAAAGGCTTCTAGTCCATGTGTCTAGATGATGAAGATGTCATGAATGTATCTTAGGTAGAGGAGCGACTTCTGGGTGTAGAAGTTGAAGAAAAGTTGTTCTAAGTCTGCCATGAAAATGTTGGTGTATTGTGGAGCCATGCGGATACCCATGTCAGTGCCATTGACATCCAGATACAAGTCCTCTTCAAATCTGAAACAGTTGTGTGTGAGGAAAAATGGAAAGGTTTGCTGGCCAGATCAGCTGTGGAGGCATCTGGGATGTGCATTTGTTCAGGACGAATTAGGCAATTTCAACGAAATTGCCTAATTCGTCCTGGTTCGGGGACCCCAAAACCGAAAGATTTTTTCCCAAAATTTTGGGAAAAATTTGGTTTTGAGTTAGCACGTACTAACCTGAAATTCAAGTCCCTCCAAATTTCAAAAGCCCGATCCACGGAAAATACGATATTGCCCACGGCGGGCTGAAAATGAAGCCCAAAACAAAAGGTTCAGGCTTTGCACATCCCTAATATTCATAATGGCTTGTAATCCGTCTATGTGGGAGATATTGGTATAAAAGGATTCAAAATCCATGGTTGTCAGAATGGTGTTGGCTGGGAGGTGGCCAATAGATTGGAGTTTTCTCAGAAAATCTGTGGTGTCGTGAAGTTGCTGGGAGTGCTGGTGGCATAGGATCTGAGGATGAAGTCAATGTAGCCAGATATTCCTACTGTGAGGGTATTGATGCTGTAGATAATGAGGCAACCAGGCTTCTCCGGTTTATGTATTTTGGATAATAGGTAGAAAGTACCTGGTTGAGGTTCCTGGGGTGTGTCCAGGTAAATCTGTTGGAGTATTCCAGTGGGAAATCCCTTCAGGAGATTATGTAGTTCCTTCTGGTATTCTACAGTGGGGTCAGAAGGCAAGGGCTTGTAAATTGTGGTATTGGAGAGTTGCCTCTTTGCTTCTTGTGTTCAGTCCAATCTATTCATGACAATCACAGTTCCTCCTTTGTCATCTTCTTTGATAATGATGTCCAGATTGTTTCAGAGGCTATGGATGGGGTAAGTGATGCTGTTTATTGATTATCTCTCTTTCTGGGTGTTGTGTCTGTCTCTGTGTTTGCGTGGTGTGGTTTAGTGTGTGGTGTAGTGTGTCTGCATTTCTATTTCTGTCTGGAGGTGGTGTGGTAACGGAGTGTAGCATCCCCCTCAGGTAAAACAGAAGAACTACTGTCAAGAGATAGGGAAACTGTAACAAAAGAAACCCTAGCTGGCTCAGTAGAAAGGGAAGACTGAATGGGGGTTGCGGGTTGCTAGATACAACTGGGGATAGATGAATCTCCATACTCACACTTTCTATTTCCAGAATATCCCCACCATCCCCAAAACCACTGGGTCCCACGGCAGGGAAAACACCACCCCAGAAATGCAAGTATATTCTTTACTCAGTTTTAAACCCATGGGTAAAATGAAAACGCATTAGAACATAAACAAAATATTTAAAAGGACAAGAACATTAGTTATTGAGAATAGCAGTATGTAGAGAGATAATGGAAAATATCAGTGTGCAACTGTTTAGGAAAAACTCTAAACTCTTCCTAATGGCAGTGGCCTGAGAGCCTAAGTAGCAATCTCCCTTTACATGCCTGGCTCAAAAAAGAAAACAAAGTTCAATATGGCACAAATGTGAATAAAATATGGTAAGATGTATAGCTAGCTGGGGTCCAGGTATTAATTGGCTAAAGAATCATTCCAAAAAAAGAAAATAACAGAACAGCTCTGGTTGTTACCTATAGTTCCCAACTGAAACCACTGAAACATATCGTCAAGGATCTACATCCCATCCTGGACAATACTACAACCCTCTCACAGGCCACGGGTGGCAAGCCTATCCTGGCCTACCAACAATCCCCCAACATTTTTATTTATTTATCGAGTTTTATATATCATCATTTGGTTTCGCCATCATAATGGTTTACAATTTTCGATGAATTAAAGTATGTTAATGAGTTAGCATAAATTCCAAAATCAGAACAGGAGCACAACTGCACACAAAATGCAAATAAACCAAGGAAATGTGCAGGATATATTAAATGTCCATGCAAAGTTCAGTAATAATTTATATTTACTCAATATGGCAACTCCACAGTGTTATCATAAGCAATCTTGTAAACAGGACGGGTTTTCTTCTGTCCCTCCTGACGTGAGGCTGCATCAGGAGGGACAGAAGAAAATGTTAACAATTCTAGAAAAGTAAACGGTAAATACAGAAATTAGATGCGGGAGATATAAACAATGTGGACATAGAAAGACAGATGGCAACGGCATATTTTAAAACATAGAATAAACTTAAAGCATACCTGTGATGTTTTCAACATAGAGCGTCACTGGGAGTGCAATAGTAGCGTATACCAAGCGGCCATTTAACATGAAAAACTTGGCATGAATTTCAATAGCCAATCAAAAGAGGTAAGGCAAAACGGACGTGAAGGAGAACTGATACACCAAATTAAAGCAGAGAAAGAGGACCTGAACCAAAACTGATTAGGTGAAATAACACCATTCAATTTCTTTATTCAAACCATGAGGTGTGAGACTATTTAAGTTAAAAATCCACTTTTGTTCCCTTAGAATCAAAATCTTTAAAAAAATTGCCCCTGCGAGGCGAGGGAGATATCACATCAATTACAAAAAACCGTAGATCCGAGATATCATGTGATTGGTCAGTCCAATGTGGGACTAAAGGAGCATTTTCACGAAGGTTATGCAGACTGGATCTGTGTTCAATTATCCTAGTTTTAATAGCCCTTGTTTTACCCACGTAGATCTTATGACACAGACACAAAATGATATAAATCACACCAGATATTAGACAAATGAACTAAAACGTAGCAAATATGTTTTATTAGATTGAGGATGGGTAAAAGAAGTCAAAGATAATGATAGGGTGCACACTGATCAGCCTCCGCAAGGGTTATTGCCACTATAAACAGGAGAAGAGGGAAATAGTGAGGATAGTTCGGAATGAACTAACAGGTCTCGCAGATTTCTACCTCTATGAAAAGTAAACCTGAGAGGACATTTAAACATGTCATGCATAGACAACAGAGACCATTAGCAATGAATGATAGATACCAAGGCTTTACTGTGAACTGAATAGGGTAAGATACAATTTCTGACACCATCAGAGGATCTAGATTGGGGTGTGAAAAGTAAATCTCGATTAGCAAACAAAGCCCGTTTGAATGCTTTCTTCAAAACAGTTTGAGGGTACCCCCTCTCCTTGAACCGAGTCATCATCTCCTTAGCTTGGGAAATATATTCAGGCTAGGACGAACAGAGCCGCCGAAGTCTTAGGAACTGGCCGGATGGAATATTATTCTTAAGGACATGAGGGTGGTGGCTGTCAAAGGATAAAAGCGTATTGCGGTCAGTGGCCTTTCTAAAAATGGACGATATAAAGCAGTGAGAATCAAATGAGATGCAAATGTCAAGGAAAGAAATCTTGGAGGGATGTATATTGAAATTGAACTGTAAGTGAGTATTACAACTATTCAGCCAATCCAAGAACATGAAAAATTGAATGTCTGTGCCCAGCCAGATCATAAATACGTCATCAATATATTGAACCCATAGGTACATTTTTGACCACCAATGAGAGGGATATATAAATTCATCTTCAAAGTTGACAACATATAGGCATGTGAGGCTAGGGGCCATAGTGGCACCCATCGCAGTGCCTTTGACCTGTTGGTAATATACAGAGTGAAACAGAAATTTTTTTTTGTCAGAGCCAATCTCGTTAAGGCTTCTAGAAAATACGTTGGACCACGATGTGGTCTGGGACAGGAATCAAGAATATTTTCAATAAGAGAAAGAGCTTCCTCCTGGGGTATATTTGCAGTGGTCCCCAACCCTGTCCTAGGGGCCCATCAGCCAGTCGGGTTTTCAAGATATCCACAATGAATATGCATGAGAGAAAATTTGTATGTTATGGAGGCAGTCATGCAAATTTTCTCTCATGCATATTCATTGTGGATATCCTGAAAACCCGACTGGCTGGTGGGCCTGCAGGACAGGGTTGGGGACCTCTGTATTAGAGTACAATGACACTATGTCTAGGGTGACAAAGAAAAACGAACATTGTGGGATGGGAAGATCTTGTAGGGTCATAATTAGATATGCCAAATCTCTAATTGACTCAATGGGATAAATGGTTGAAGGAATACATCAACAAATTTGGACAATGGTTCCAACAGAGAACTGATCCCTGCAACAATCGGATGTCCAGGAGGGTTACACAGAGATTTGTGTATTTTAGGTAGAATATAGAAGGTGGGGGAATGGGATGTTCCACATTAAGAAATCATGCTTCACGAGTAGTGATACATTTCTCATCGAGGGCATCTGATACCAAATCTTTAATTATAGTCTGTAGAGCAGGGGTGGGATCAGAAGATAACGGACAGTAAAAAATGGGGTCTTGTAATTGATGGATAATTTCCTCCACATATGTAGTTCTATCTAAAATCGCAATTCCTCCCCCCTTATCCGCTGGTTTGATAACAATATTCTGGTCATTAGCTAAAGCACTTATAGCAAGTTTCTCAGCCTTACTGGTATTAAACTTGACATATCAGGGGCCAAGGCCACATTTTTCAATGTCTAACTGTACCAGTTTCTCGAAAGTCAAGAGTGCAGGATCAATGGGACCCGGTGGTACCCATCTAGATTTATTGACTAAAACCGAATTGTCAGGTAATGATGGAGAATCAGAAAAAAAATTTTAATTTCAACATCCGAAAAAATCTGTATAAATGCATCTGTACATCAAAAGGATTAAATAGACTAGTTGGTATAAATGAAAGACCTTTCTCCAAAATCTTAAACTCAGAAGTGGATATTGTATGAGATGACAGATTGAAGACAAGTCCATGATAATTTGTAGTTATTGCCATGGATTGACAGGATGTTCTTGCTGCTGACTTGTCGTCCTAGTGATTCGGGAACTCTGTTGTAATGCTGGACGGCCTCGGGATTGAGGGCTTCGTGAGTTCTTTTGAGTCTGAACCAGTTCTAAAAAAGGTTGTGTTATGCGAGGCTGTGGTGGGAATGGCTGATAACCAGAAGCAGATGAGTAGTCCAATGAGGATTCTGAAGACATCTCTGAATGGTCTCCTTGAATAGGCAATGTTGTAATCTCATCCCCTGATGAGTCCTCTGAAGAGGATTGAGCAAGAGTCACTGATTTGTTTCTACTCGGGTGGCTGACATTCATGGGTACACGTACCCCTTACGGTAATCAAATTCATCTCGTTGGAACTTTTTATATTTAACAGGTTTGAGATAACTTTTAAACTTGTCTAAATTGGTATTGAAATCAGATAGTTGACGATCAAAGTCCTCAATAGTAGAATTAACTTTTATGGACTCAATTTGGACAGTGAGTTCGTCCTGTAAAAATGATGTTGTTTAGTCGTCTCGATGATTAAAAGCATCAGATCGAAAGAGCATTTATTTAGAATTTGGCTCCAATGTGTCAAAAAGTATTTGTTCTCAGTATGTAAACTTGGTTCTTTTTGGATCTGTAAGCCCCGAGGAATTCTTTTGACATGGCAATATTCAATTAGGGTAAAGGCATGTAACTCAGCCCGGGTGAGACGTTTTTGTAGATTAATAGCGTCCAGCCAGGATACAGAAGAGTAGGTAGAAGAGGAATCAGCAAAGAAATGAACATCCATAAGCACAGCCTTGAAAGCTTCTTCAGAGTAGCTAAATGTTAAATCATCAGCTGAAGTACCCATTCGACTGGCTCCAAATTAGTGGAGAAATTCCAAAATCAGAACAGGAGCACAACTGCACACAAAATGCAAATAAACCAAGGAAATGTGCATGATATATTAAATGCCCACGCAAAGTTCAGTAATAATTTATATTTACTCAATACGGCAACTCCACAGTGTAATCATAAGCAATCTTGTAAACAGGACTGGTCCCCCGACAAGGAGCCATGTTTCACCATGAGGCTGCGTCGGGAGCGACAGAAGAAAACTTTAACTATTCTAGAAAAATAAAAGATAAATACAGAAATTAGATGCGGGAGATATAAACAATGTGACAAATAAGACTGGAAGGTTAGAATGTATGGCGTTAAAGGAAGATCTAGACCAGTGATGGTGAACTCCAGTTCTCGAGTGCCACAAACAAGCCAGGTTTTCAGGATATCCACAATGAATATGATTGAGATAGATTTCCATACAATGGAGGCGGTGCATGCACATCTTTCGCATGCATATTCATTGTGGATATCCTGAAAATCTGGCTTGTTTGTGGCACTCGAGGACTGGAGTTTGCCATCTAGATCTTCCTTTAACGCCATACATTCTAACCTTCCAGTCTTATTTGTTTGACTTCTTGCATTTACACATAGACCTTTTAAAGTAGCTTTATTTGTATTTCTATCTTTATATGTACCACAACCTGCTTATTATCAGATGTTGCAGGCAATTTGGAATTCTTTTTAACTGCATGCTCTATATTTAAATCCATCTTTTTTTTCCAGCTTTTACAACTACCTCTCTATTGGGACATTCTAACTTACTTGCCCATCATTCATCAAAAAGTGTTAACGCATGCGATAAGGAAAAGAGGCATGTTTATGGAAATTAGAGAGAGCGTGCACCTATCTACAGGGTGGCCCATGGAAAAGTAGCCTGCCTCCAATACTGGTGCATTAGAGGCAGGCTACTTTTCCATGGGCTACCCTGTACAAGGCCCTCATAGTAAAGTATTTATATCTCTATAGGAGGGCAACCTAATAGGTCTAGGTGAGGTGTTAGTGGTGGTTTAGGGGCCAATTTCGCATGTAGAGTGAGATGTATGAACAGCACAGTACACCTTGAAGATTTGATGTCATTTGGAGTGAAGAAAGTCTTAAAAAGATGAAATTTCTATTATGCTCTCTCACCCTAGCTTGATGGACTCTATAACAGGGTACCATCAAGCTAGGGTGAGATAACATAGTACAAAATTTCATCTTTGTGAGACTTTCCTCACTCCAAATGATGTCAAATCTTCACCAAGGTTTACTGTGCTGTTCTTACGTCTCACTCTGCATGCAAAACTGGCCCTTAAACCCTAACCACCACTAACACTTCACCTCGGCTTTAGGTGGCCCTCCTATACAGATATAAATAGTTGCACAAAGTGGGGCCCTCCCTCTCCCCCCCATCCACTCCACTCCTCTCCCCTCCCCTCCCCCTCAGCCCAGAAATGGCCAAAATGCAATTCCAAAAATTCATCGTGAATTGCGTTATGGCCATTTCGGTCATATTGCACAACTTAACACCACGGAAAAAGATGTAGTTATTTCTGGAGTTAAAACTGCAATAGAATGCGTGATGCTGTCACACGGTGCGATATCGCCTCTAATTTAACTAATTCCCACCCAAAACTCCTCCCTGATCCCACCCCCTCAAAAATTTGCATTTGCACCATGTGCCTCAGTGTTTTTCGCACGCGTTATGGTGTTAATGCACCCGTTAACACGTTATCGCGTGCGTTAACGCCATAATGTATTTTGATGAATGATGCAGTTGGTTTGTCATTATTCTTTGAAGATACTTCCCTCTGAAACATAACATACTCATAACACTTCTATTTCTCAAAGTAAAGTGTGGGACTTCCCATTCTGTTGTGAACATTTCCTGAATGGCAACATGTAATGGAAAGGCTTTGGTGAGTTTCTTTATCCTTCTAGGCGATGCTCCCTTCTCTTGCTCCTCGGGCAGGTGCAGGGATTGAGACACTCTGTCAATCAATGCCCTAAGCTCCTCTGTTCTGAATAGCCTGACTGTGGACTCCTTCCCCTTCCCTGACTTCTGAGTGATCACTGCTTGTACTGGGCAAGAGGTCTCTTCCTACATAAGAACATGCCATACTGGGTCAGACCAAGGGTCCATCAAGCCCAGAGGTCTAGAACGGGTAGATGTGAATCGTTTTTTTACTCTTTCGGATAATAGAAAGACTAGGGGGCACTCCATGAAGTTAGCATGTGGCACATTTAAAACAGTTTTAAATATGCCACATGCTAACTTCATGGAGTGCCCCCTAGTCTTTCTATTATCCGAAAGAGTAAAAAAACGATTCACATCTACCTGTTCTAGACCTCTCATGATTTTAAACACCTCTATCATATCCCCCCTCAGCCGTCTCTTCTCCAAGCTGAAAAGTCCTAACCTCTTTAGTCTTTCCTCATAGGGGAGCTGTTCCATTCCCTTTATCATTTTGGTAGCCCCTTCTCTGTACCTTCTCCATCACGATTATATCTTTTTTGAGATGCAGCGACCAGAATTGTACACAGTATTCAAGGTGCAGTCTCACCATGGAGCGATACAGAGGCATTATGACATTTTCCATTTTATTCACCATTCCCTTTCTAATAATTCCCAACATTCTGTTTGCTTTTTTGACTGCCGCAGCACACTGAACCGATGATTTCAATGTGTTATCCACTATGACACCTAGATCTCTTTCTTGGGTAGTAGCACCTAATATGGAACCTAACATTGTGTAACTATAGCATGGGTTATTTATCCCTATATGCATCACCTTGCACTTGTCCACATTAAATTTCTTCTGCCATTTAGATGCCCAATTTTCCAGCCTCACAAGGTCTTCCTGCAATTTATCACAATCTGCTTGTGATTTAACTACTCTGAACAATTTTGTATCATCTACAAATTTGATTACCTCACTCGTCATATTTCTTTCCAGATCATTTATAAATATATTGAAAAGTAAGGGTCCCAGTACAGATCCCTGAGGCACTCCACTGCCCACTCCCTTCCACTGAGAAAATTGTCCATTTAATCCTACTCTCTGTTTCCTGTCTTTAGTCAGTTTGTAATCCACGAAAGGACAGCGCCACCTATCCCATGACTTTTTACTTTTCCTAGAAGCCTCTCATGAGGAACTTTGTCAAATGCCTTCTGAAAATCCAAGTACACTACATCTACTGGTTCACCTTTATCCACATGTTTATTAATTCCTTCAAAAAAGTGAAGCAGATTTGTGAGGCAAGACTTGCCTTGGGTAAAGCCATGCTGACTTTGTTCCATTAAACTATGTCTTTCTATATGTTCTGTGATTTTGATGTTTACAACACTTTCCACTATTTTCCCTGGCACTGAGGTCAGGCTAACTGTTCTGTAATTTCCCGGATCTCCCCTGGAGCCCTTTTTAAATATGGGGGTTACATTAGCTATCCTCCAGTCTTCAGGTACAATGGATGATTTTAATGATAGGTTACACATTTTTACTAATAGGTCAGAAATTTCATTTTTTAGTTCCTTCAGAACTCTGGGGTATATACCATCTGGTACAGGTGATTTACTACTCTTCAGTTTATCAATCAGGTCTACCACATCTTCTAGGTTCACCGTGATTTGGTTCAGTCCATCTGAATCATTACCCATGAAAACCTTCTTCAGTACGGGTACCTCCCCAACATCCTCTTCAGTAAACACCCTGCTGCCCCATCCTGAAGTGAGTCAGAACTTCTTGGCTAGAGCTTTGGTGCCCTGGGGACAGTATTTTCCACTTTTGACCTTCCAGTATGGCTCTTCATTTCACAGTAGGTTTTGTGCATTTACAGCACAAATTCAGATAAAAATTCATGCTGCTCTGCAGGGGACGTCTTCAGCCCTCTCCCTCCTGGGTACACTTCTTGTGAACTACTTGACCCTGCAGAGCTATGTCATTCGTGGGTCTCAGTGGTTCTTTTTGCCCTTAGCAGCAACACAGCAGAAGGTGCGATCCTGCTCAGGGTTCTCCTTGAACTGTGAGCTTCCTGCTTCCATAGCACCATCCTTTCTCTCTGATGTGTCCCCTTTTTGCGGAGTCCATCAGCTCCCTGCTGCCCCGTCTTGCTGCTTCACTTGATGGTTCGTCCCTGTCACAGAATAAAGAAAGAGAGCCTGCTACACTAAACTGTCTCCCGGCCCCACATTACCTACATTTCCTTTCCCTCTCTGATATACCTTTGAAGCTGGAAGGAGGAGGTCTGCTACTTCTCTCAACAGCTTTGTCTCTTACAGAAGAGAATGATGGAGGAGAGGAATATGGATGTCTCCCTTTTGCAAAACATAGACCTGCCTTTGGATAAATGCAAGACTCCCTGAGCCTGTTCTCCAGCAGAAAGAAAGATGAGCTAGCCTGTCTGTCGTTCCTGAGTCCCTTGATTCAGTCCTGGCTTTAAACTAAGGAAATCATCCGAGCAGCCCGTTGCCCTAGAAACCCATGTAGAATGGCTGCTAACCCAGACCAGACATCCACCATCTGCTGAAGGCCTATCCTGCTGCACCAGACTACATAGATTTCAGTTCAAAGATCTGTTCTCTATCTCCATCTGCTAGTAGGAGGGCATAACCAGTATTTTTAATTTTCCCCTGAAGTGGGTCCGCTTAATAATGGCAGTAGAGGAGGACTGTGTGGCTGGTGTGCTGGCAGCAAAGATTACAAAGTCTGTAAGCATGCCTCCACTAACATCTTTTCCATAAGATTAAGTTTATTACATGATCGCTATGCAGAAAACCAAAGCGGACGGTGGCGATCGTTTTGCGGGAAAACTGCATCAGAGCTATTCCCTGAAACACAATGAATCTCCATGTGGAAGCCTCAGTACACTTTTTTGAGGAAAAGGAAAATAAATGATAAGTAAGTGTTGTAAAAGTTATTTTTAAGAATCTCTTGATTGGACTCATATTATAATTGAAATTTGTGTGTTGCAGGGAATCGCCCTGAAGCAGCTTTCCTGTGAAACAATGGCCGCCATCAGCTTTGGTTTTCTGTAGTGTGATCGTATAATGAACTCAGCAATTCACCCCAGTATTAGAAGAAAACCACAGCATTAGAAGAAATTAGTATTTTCCTTCTATATATTATCTAAATTAGTTATTAGAGAAATAACAACTCTGTAGTTTTAATCATGATTGCAACATAACACAGCATTTTCAAAGATTGACACTTAATTCAAATAAGTTATTGGAGAAATCACAAAACTGTGGCCTTAATCGCAACTGTAATTTAGAAGAATATTCTCTAAATTGACAGAAAATGTATAAAAGTATTCCCTAAATTTATGCAGCACTTAAAAAGTTTTAAGAAAAAGAAAAATTGTTAAAATTAAAAAATCAAAATGGAGGCTGGAGGTTTTTTTGACCTATGATTGAAGCGATGAGGTATTCTGAGGTCTTTTGCCTTCATTAAAAAATTATGACTGGGTGAAGGTTGATTTGGTTGGGTTTACTGTTCTACTTTATTAAGCTACATTTTGATTTGATTCATAGGCAGAGCACCAGGGGCAGAGAGCAGCAAAGGAAGTCTCAGTTTTGGGGGACCTTCAGAATTTGGACCCTAGACGTGCCTATACTTAAACCCATCTCCGACCCAGAGTACCTACCTATTACCAGGGTGTGCAGATATACTATGGACTGAGACTGTGGTTTCTTGGAAATTTTTATTTTTCTGTACTGATTGTGCTCTAAACAAAAATGTATCTACTATGCTTTTCACCTGCAATCAAGTTTTACCAGTAAAGGATTTTATTTTGAAGAACACTTACAGCTGTGCTCTGTATTTTTCCTGTTGAATTGTTACATAGCAGTGGTACAGGCAGCATGCTGCTACCCTGTCAACGAATCGAGCAAAGTGGAGTAAGTAATGGTTACAGATTGGCCATAGCTTTAGCAATATTTCACTACAACACAATCTAATACATACATGGCCCTACAAGAACTAATATAATTTGTGTTCTATATATTGAAAAACGCATCCCACCACCATTTACACAACCGTTATGTCTCCGGTTATGGCCCTCCTCTTCCCCCCTGGGTCCATCTCGATAAGTCCTTTTGATCGGTTCTTTGGCCATGGTTGTTCACGTTAAAGATCCTATATGATCCCTCTGACAAATATATAGACTATCAGCAGTGATCATGTACTGAGTACTAGCTAGCCAATCTCTATTATTATGTTTTTAATGATCGAGCTGCAGTATTGCTGCTAGTGTGTAGTTTCTCCGTAGGGATTTTTAGCAGTCTGGCTTGTTCTGTTATCCCAGTAGGCGGTGTATTAATGTTCTAGGACCTGGTATAGTATTTGCATTGCTTCTTTTTCATAAGGTTGCTGTTATTTGAGTCCTGGGAGTCAGTGCTATTATGATATAGTAAGGCAAGGTTCTAGGCACCATTTTTTTTTGCAGGGGTTATTGCTGAAATGACTCCAGAATTTAAATATAGTTTTTTTCATGTTGGGTTGCAATGTGAACTGTCAGTTTTGCTCTGCACCTATTCTTATGGTTATTGCTATTTTATTGCAGTTATGGTGATCTCTGTCTTTCTGGAAAGAGGATTTGTGAAAGAATACATTGATAGTTTTATGACAAGACTGATTGGCTCTGATGTTTATGTGTTCTTTGCTTTTTACCAAATATTCTTGTGGATTTATAAAGTGCAATAAATATAAAATATATTAATGTAGATTAATAAGGAATTTTTAATGTTGGTAAGTTCTTGAAATAATAAAGTTAAAATATTCTAAAAATTTTCACTCATGATGCATAAGGATTGTTGTAGACTACTAATGCTATCATAAGGACATAAGAAATTGCCATGCTGGGTCAGATCAAGGGTCCATCAAACCCAACATCCTGTTTCCAAAAGAAGCCAAACCAGGCCACAAGAACCTGGCAATTACCCAAAGACTAAGAAGATCCCATGCTGCTGTTGCCAGTACTAGCAGTGGCTATTCCCTAAGCCAACTTGATTAATAGCAGTTAATGGACTTCTCCTACAAGAACTTAACCAAACCTTTTTTAACGTTACACTAACTGCACTAACCACATCCTCTAGCAACAAATTCCAGAGCTTAATTTTGCACTGAGTGAAAAAGAATTTTCTCCGATTAGTCTTAAATGTGCTACTTGCTAACTTCATGGAGTGCCCCCTAGTCCTTCTATTATCCAAAAGAGTAAATAGCCGATTCACATCTACTTGTTCAAGACCTCTCATGATTTTAAAGACCTCTATCATATTCCTCCTCAGCCGTCTCTTCTCCAATCTGAACAATAACCTCTTCAGTCTTTCCTCATAGGGGAGCTGTTCCATCCCTTTTATCATTTTGGTCACCCTTCTCCATACCTTCTCCATTGCAACTATATCTTTTTTGAAATGCGGCGACCAGAATTGTACACAGTATTCAAGGTGCGGTCTCACCATGGAGCAATACAGAGGCATTATGACATTTTCTGTTTTATTAACCATTCCCTTCTTAATAATTCCTAACATTCTATTTGCTTTTTTGACTGCTGCAGCACACTGAGCCAATGATTTCAAAGTATTATCCACTATGATGCCTAGATCTTTTTCCTGGCTGGTAGCTCCTAATATAGAACCTAACATCATGTAACTATAGCAAGGGTTATTTTTCCCTATATGCAACACCTTGCACTTGTCCACATTAAATTTCATCTGCCCTTTGGATGCCCAATCTTCCAGTCTCGCAAGGTCCTCCTGCAATGTATCACAATCCACTTGTGATTAAACTACTCTGAATAATTTTGTATCATCTGCAAATTTGATAACCTCACTCGTATTCCTTTCCAGATCATTAATAAATATATTGAAAAGCATCAGTCCAAGTACAGATCCCTGAGGCACTCCACTGTTTACCCTTTTCCACTTAGAAAATTGACCATTTAATCCTACTCTCTGTTTCCTGTATTTTAACCTTTTAGGTACCAAGAACTTAAAACCTCGCTTAAAAATGTTCCACTTGTGGAACGCTGGTACCTAAAACTAGTTTGTAATTCACAAAAGGACATTGCCGCCTATCCCATGACTTTTTAGTTTTCTTAGAAGCCTCTCATGAGGAAGTTTGTCAAATGCCTTCTGAAAATCCAAATACACTACATCTACCGGTTCACCTTTATCCACTTGTTTATTAACCCCTTCAAAAAATAAAGCAGATTGTGAGGCAAGTCTTCCCTTGGGTAAAGAAACAAGGAAGGCTATCTAAAAAAGCCTTCCTTTTTATTGAGACGTATTTCCTTCTAGCAAGCCCAACTCAGGCCGTGTTTCGCCCCCACATTGGGCCTGCCTAAGGGGCTCTATATAGTCAATGTTAAGGATCAGTCTCATATGCCAGATTATATCTTATGGTCTTTTCATGTATCACCATTGCTGCACAGACTGTCTCCGTTCTGATCAGACCATAAGATATAATCTGGCCTTAACATTGACTATATACAGCCCCTGAGGCAGCCCCAATGTGGGGGCGAAACTCGGCCTGAGTCGGGCTTGCTAGAAGGAAATACATCTCAATAAAAAGTTTCTGATCGGACATTTTGGCTTCCAATTCCCTTGGGTAAATCCATATTCACACCATGCCTTTCTATATGTTCTGTGATTTTGATCTTTAGAATAGTTTCCACTATTTTTCCCGGCACTGAAGTCAGGTTCACTGGTCTATAGTTTCCCAGATCGCCCCTGGAGCCCTTTTTAAATATTAGTGTTACATTGGCCACCCTCCAGTCTTCAGGTACAATGGATGATTTTAATGATAATACAACTAGTAGGGTTACGACCTGTATGCCTACAGCACACCCTTGTTAATCTTGGGCCCAGCCAAAAAATCAGTTCTCATTATGCCACTGGGAGGAGCCCCATGACTGCTGGGGGATCCCATCTAGCCCGGCAGCAGAGAAGGCCTGTGGCCCAACTGAAGGAGTGGAGTCAGAGAGTGAGTGAGTGTGTGTGTGTGGTAGGAGAGGAGTCAGTGTGTGCATGGCTCTGAGAGGAAGCCAGCCAGTTTGTGTGTGTCTGTGTGAGCATGAGGATAAACATATGTGTATATGAGGGAGAAGAAAGTCTATACACCTCCTTTCCCCTCACACTATTCCAGGACAATCTCAGGTTGATCAGAAGTCAAAAGCTCCCAGGTAAGGAAAGTGAGTAATTTTTTAAAATCCTTATTGATTTTAATTAATCAGGTGTTGTTTAATGTGTATGCTGTTTTGAAATATTGTATTGGTGTTTGGGAAATTAAAAAAAAAATGAGTTTTTAATTATTGTATGTTATTCTGTTCTTCCACAGTTTTGAAATATTATTTTTATTAGTATAGTTTCACTGTTATGGTTGATGTTTTATATTTCTTGATTTTATTGTTTGATGTTTTCTGAGGAATGGTGATGCTCTTGTTTTTCCATTGGTGCACTACACACGGAGTCTGACTTGTTGTGGTTTCAGTTCACTTTATGTCTGCACATTTCCATTTATATGTTATGGTCACTTTATTTGGTGAGGGTCTGTCTGATTTAAGAACATAAGAACATGCCATACTGGATCAGACCAAGGGTCCATTAAGCTCAGCATCCTGTTTCCAACAGTGGCCAATCCAGGCCATAAGAACCTGGCAAGTACCCAAAAACTAAGTCTAAGTCAACTTAATTAATAGCAGGTAATGGACTTCTCCTCCAAGAACGTATCCAATCCTTTTCTAAACACAGCTACATTAACTGCACTAACCACATCCCCTGGCAACAAATTCCAGAGTTTAATTGTAGGTTGAGTGAAAAAGAACTTTCTCTGATTAGTTTTAAATGTGCCACATGCTAACTTCATGGAGTGCCCCCTAGTCCTTCAATTATCCGAAAGAGTAAATAACTGATTCACATTTACTTGTTCTAGACCTCTCATGATTTTAAACACCTTTATCATATTCCCCCTCAGCCATCTCTTCTCCAAGCTGAAAAGTCCTAACCTCTTTAGTCTTTCCTCATAGGTGAGCTGTTCCATTCCCTTTATCATTTTGTCGCCCTTCTCTGTACTTTCTCCATCACAACTATATCTTTTTTAAGATGTGGCAACCAGAATTGTACACAGTATTCAAGGTGCGGCCTACCATGGAGCGATACAGAGGCATTATGACATTTTCTGTTTTATTTGCCATTCCCTTTCTAATAATTCCCAACATTCTGTTTGCTTTTTTGACTGCCGCAGCACACTGAACAGACGATTTCAATGTGTTATCCACTGTGACGCCTAGATCTCTTTCCTGGGTGGTAGCTCCTAATATGGAACATAACATTGTGTAACTATAACATGGGTTATTTTTCCCTATATTCATCACCTTGCACTTATGCACATTACATTTCATCTGCCATTTAGATGCCCAATTTTCCAATCGTGGAATTCTGGGTTCTGCATTTGAGATTGAGGTTAATTATTCTGCTAATGTGTCCTTTCAGTGTAGGGATCTGTAGAGCTTTGGTTTGTTCTGTTTTCCTTATAGGCAGTATATTGGTGTTTTAGGGCCTGGTGTAATGTTTGCAGGGTCTCCTTTTCATAGGGTTGTAATTGTGTGCTGGCTGTTAGTGCCTTTTTTGGAATGGGATGTTTAATATATTGTAATTGTTTGCTCATGGCTTTCTGAAGACCAAGCCCACACCCAACATGTGTTGCAAAGTCCTAATACCATATCTGTTCTAAATGTCATTTTAGCTTTTATGCAGGGTTTTCTGGTTGACACCACAGCAGTGCATATGCTGTTGTGATATTTTTAGTTCAAAAGACTGTACTTTGAGTGCCTTTTTCATGTAAAATCTTGTATTATAAATGCATAAATTGAAATTGTGTTAAGCTGGCCATGGGGAGGCTGGGCATAAAGCTGTAAGATTCACTTAGAGTGCCTAATACCCTTGCACTGACCCTGACTAGAAAAATATACAAATAAAATGTAAAAAACAAACAAACCAAAACAGATTGAGGAAGCGACAGCATAGTAATTGTTCACAAAGGGCTGCAAAAACGTTAGTACTGGCCCTGCACAGCGATGCTCTGTGGTGATACACTGGCTAAGAGACCCCACACAGTGATGCCATGAACTCAAATACATTGGCCCCTGGGCGCTATAGACCTTCGTTATGCCTCTGCCATTAAACTCGATTAAGGCAGAGTTGCAGAAATCCACTGCTTATTTTTGGGATACGTAGCTTGGAATCTCTCCACCCCTTGGGATCCAGGTGCTTGTGACCTGGCTTGGCCACTGTTGGAAACAAAACACTAGGTTTGATGGACCTTTGGTCTTACCCAGTATAGCAAAAAAAAATCTGACCCTATGCTAGTATAATCTTGAAACACACACATCAACCATAAATTAATTATCTTCTCTTCAATAGCGAAAGCAGAACTAAAACCTACAAAATAGAAAAATACTAACTTTTCTGTGCAGCAGTTTTCTTCTCCCCTGAACGTCAGAGAAAAACCCAAAAACAAAAGGCTTGCCATACTGGGTCATGCCAAGGGTTCATCAAGCTTACGAACATCCCATAGCTCAACCAGGCTCCTGCTTCTCTTACGCGGAAGCAGAAACTGACCGACCTTCCCTAAGCTAAGACCTCCTCCTCCTCCTTCTCTCCCCGCCCACTTTGTACTTTGGCGCCATCTTTCAAAGCGCCCGTAGGGCTTGGGCTCAAACGGCGGCAGTGTGCGGAAATATTATCAATAACCGCTGCTGCTGACGCTTTCGGTAACGTCCCCGGCAGCGGGTCCAGGGCCACTGCTAATCGCACGCCCTTAAAGTGGCAGCTCGGGGTCCGAACTGTCTTGCGCGCGCCTGCATTGCTCCCTTTCCCGGGTAAAGCTGTTCCTGCGGCGAGGAAGTAATGCCCGCTTCCGGGGCAATGAAGATCCGCTCGGGGAACCAGCCTGGAGGAGGAGCCGGTGCCGAAAAAGTGACCGGAACCATGGAGGCGGAGCAGCTGGACTGGACCAACACCCGGGCCGCATTGGAACAGCTGGAGAAGCGACTGAGTTGCTCCCTCTGGTAAAGACGTGTTTCTATCTGCGGATCGGCCTCTGCTCTGCAGACCTTGCACTGAGTATGAATAGGCACTATGGATGGGTTGCAGCGGATTACTCTTAAGGGCCTGATTGATGAAGGCTCCCCTGTCCCTTTCTCTAACTTTGGATGCATCAGGCCCTGAGAGTCTCCTCTGTAGATGTACCGTATTTGCTCAGGCCCGAGAAAATAACAACATGGGATATCAAAAGAAAAAGGGAGTCTCCTTCCTAACCTATACAGAGAAACTAGGCAGTTTTGGATTAGGGAGGGGATGTATCAACAAGCCTAACAGAATAAGTCTTGAGTCTCCTTCTTGTCTTTCTTTTTTAGATCTCATTCTGGTAGACTGCTTAGAGGGAAAACAATTTTCCCCACCTTCTGTGATATCAGATGTTATTGCCTGTTTGTTTTACTGTTTAAGATTCATACCATGTGCGGTTTGACTATAAGGACTGCAAGACCCTTGTGAGTAAAATGAGACTAGATGATATGGGCAGAACTATCTTAAACAATAAAACATACCAGCAACAAAAACTATTAACGTATTACAAAGTACCTGCAGATTACATATTCAAAGATAGTGTACATGACAAAATGTGCTGCTGACAGTCTCTAGTAATACAATAGCACTTTATACACACTTGGCTCACCAGAATTACATACACCAAACATACACACTGTGACATCTGTATATTAAAAAGCACCATCAACCTAAAATGTTTAGAAATCAGCTGAAAGACTGCATTCATAAACCCTGCTAAAATATACAGATTTTTCAAGAGTTTAACAGATCATAATCAAAACTGCAAGAAAATAAATTAAGGTGATCATGGGACTTTACCATCCCTCTCTCCGGTTTTCAAGCTTCTTCTGACAACTGCAGGAAAATCCCCACACTAAGAACAAGGCGTTTAGCTGCATCTCCTCATCTCAAAACATATCTGGAATATTATTTCCTTAACCGTTTATGAAGTAAATCCCCCATATCCTTGAAAGTTTGCAGACACTTAAATATGAAATGTATATATACAGTTTATAAATGAATAACTTGTGTGAGATACATTTTAGAGTATAAGAGAAAAATGTGTGTGACTTCTTTTTGGTCTTTGCTTTTTTTTTTTCTTTTCTTGTTAGCTATGTTCATATGCTTTTATTTCTAGTTTTCCTTTTCTTATCTTTCTGTTGCATGGTTAACATTTCTTCAGGCGTGCAAATAAGTTGCTCACCATTTTCTTTTCTAACTTTAAATGCATTTTCCAGTAAGAGGTGCTCATTGTTTGTCATCTATTTCAAAGTTAATACTGCATTTGATGAGCCTGTCTTATTGTGGAAGAGTCATACTTATATATGTTTATTTAAAACATTTGTATTCCGCACCTTCCATAGTTCAGGGCGGGTTACAATGGTATATACAATACATAGTTACTCTTTTAACATGACAAAAACATAAATTAGAATTAAAATGACTAACAGATTACAAAATATTGACTGGTAGATGGCCAATCAAAACAGTGCTGGAAAAGCTAATTTAAATAAGTTTTTGAAGCATTTTCAAACTTCTGATTTCTACATTGATGGTCCGGCTATGGAAAATGCTCGTTCTTGGGTATATACAGCAAGAGTTATGTTTTTAACAAATCCTATTCATTTACAGGCCACTGCAATATGGACGTGCTAAAAAAGGACACGCGATATGCAAATAAACAACCACATTAAAAAAAGGATGTGCTAGGGGAAATTGCGTGTCCTTGGTATTGGTCGCCCAGGAGACGTGGCTGTGCACACAACCACGGGTTAGGGAAATGGTCACTCAATTAATGAGTATCCGTTTTCTGAACCTGTAAACAGCCATGGGTTAGGAAAATGAAAGCTGGTAAATTGAGCATCCATTTTCCTAATCTGACAAGACTTTTTTTTTTTTTGCATGTTTCTGTTTTCTGTGGTTCCTCCTACTTAGTACTGCAACAATATTAAGTCAGAGGAACCAAAGAAAAGCGGTATTTTCTGTTGATGGCTTGGTGTGCTCAAGACTTAGGCCAGCTCTGGGGCTGATGTTAATTTTGGAGGGGTAAAATGTGTGCGTCGGGCGCACGGTGATTTTTTAAAATTGGGGGTACTAGCTAATAGCCTCATCAACATGGCATTTATATGTGATGAGCACTATTAGCTACACACAGGTTTGGAAGTGTGTTTTTGGATGTGCTAATCCCATTATTGCATCAGGAGTTATTCTAGCGCATCCAATCGGGCATCAAGCTAGATATACAAATTTAAGACCATATCAAACTAGCAAGGCAGTATAAAACTATCAAAGTTGAAGTTGGCAAGGCCTGAAATGGCCTAAACAGAAACCTTTGTCCTTGTTTGTAAACCGTTATGATGGCTTTATAATGAAGCCGAATGACGGTATATAAAACCTGATAAATACAAATAAATAAATAATAAATGTAATCTGCTTTGAAGTGCCTGAAAGGTGAAATATAAATCAAATAAATAAGGAGGTGGAGTCCATCCCTGTAACAGGGTTTGGGTATGTTTGGGACAGATTATTGAGGGCAGTGGTAGGCAGGAAAAATTTGAGAGGTTAGGTAAATTATGTGGGGGAAGGGGGAGTTTGCATTGGTTGCATATGGGGATGTATATGCGTATCTATCCAAAGTGGATGAATCTCAAGTGGGCAGTCTGGATGGGCCATTTCAATGTTTATCTGCTGTAATTTATTATTAGAGGTAAATAGGGCTCTTTGATTCTAATTTAAACATTTATTTTTATCTATAGTTATTTTAATTAGAAAAAAATGTGAGAAAATGAAGAAAACAGATTGAAAGCTAAAAATTGCAATTGAGCTAATGCCTTTCAAATGGGCCTGGATCCACCCTCCTTCCTCTTCTCCCATCCACTCTTAAAAAGCAGAGGCATTCTTGTTTGCTCTGAATGACCTTGTTGTGATCTTGCTCTGATTTTCTTCATTCTTCTTCTCTCCAGCTGTAACAGTAGTGCTCCAAGCTAAGGTTTAAGTTCCTGACATTCTGTGTTCATCTGGAGACCAACAAACTTTAGTTTTTACCCAGATTTTTCAAGTCAGATCACATAAAAATAAGAAAATGTGTCTGGAAAAATACTGGTTAGATTTACTTTCTTAAAGGTACATTTACATTTAAAATGTATTTATAACCCATGTACATCATATAGTTCACAGCAGTTTATAGCAAACATAATTAAAATCAAAGATATCATCAATGAGACAAACAATACATAAAAATGAATGCAAAATACAAAAATAAATCCATGAGGGATCACATCTAAAATTGTATTTTTTGGATACTTAAATAGGTTGTATAAAAATTCTCCTCAGTTTGTACATTGAAAGATGACTTTGCATGTGAATGAATAGCTGGATGGGCATGCCAATTAATTCAGACTGCTCCATTTTCATCTTCTCATCTCTCAGTCTTTACCTACAGGGCTTTAGTATTAATTTCTTTTTGGATTTGTTTGCATTGCTTACTCTCTTTTTGGAGAAAATCTGTGTATAACTAGAATCATCTGCATTGCTTTTTAAACAGATGACATTTGCCAGCAGCTTGAATTAGCTAAGGTAGAAGGTAGCCTTTATGTATCAAGACCTTAATGCCATTTTAAAATCCGATGCAGATAGTGCAGTCAAATTGTAAGAAATCTAAAGAAAGTAAAGGTAATGTTCACAGACTGACATGAAACCTGACACAAGTAGTGGTATAAAATACATTGATTAACATTTTTTTTTTATCAATAGTGTTTGTGTCTTGAAGGAACCTGTGTGCCTGGGAGGATGTGACCATGTCTTCTGTAGGTAAGCAGCTGGATAGTAAGCCTTAAGGATTGGGTGGTTTAATAATTTCTGTCAGAACTTTCAGCTGGATGGTATTAAGAATCAGAGATGTGCAGGCCCAATATTTTTGGTTCAGTTCATTTGGGGGATTTGTGCACAAATCCTGTTTTTCTGTGCGTAATTGCTGATTGCAGGATCCCTGCATCACGAACACCAGATTCAACCTCATAGACCAACACTACCCCCAGAAACTTTACTCCATCTCTGACCAGGAGTTAAATTTCCATCATAAAGAAAACATGATTAAGTCTTCTCTGCATTGCAAAATAATGCTTTGATTTACATAAAATTTGAATGGAGTAGCACTCATTTGTGTCCACAGTTTTACTCATGGTTGTGAACACATTTTATATGTGCTAAACTCCTTTTTGCATCAGGGATGAAACTGTATGTTGCGGTCCCGGTCGCTAGGCTAGCGACCGGGTCCTTACCTTTCTGCTGCCTCTCCCGGTCTCGCCGCGTTCCGTTGCTCCTGGGGCCTGCAGGGCCGCATGGCAGCGTCTCTCTCCACGTGGAGACGCTGCCGAGGGACGACTCAGACTCCTCCCACTGCCAGGCAACGCGCGCGCGCGAGCAGGGGGCTCTTAAAGGTCCAGCACCCGGAAGTGCTGAACCGCCCCGTTCCTGACGTCAGACGCTGGCCGGCTATTTAAACCAGCGTCTGACTTCCTTGCTTTGCCTTTGCAACGAGGTCACTCTGCTGTGTGCTTAGTTGCTTCCCAGCGTTGCTTTCAGACTTGGTTCCTGCTTGTTCCAGCCGTGCCTTGCTTCCAGCCCTGGTTCCTGCTTGTTCCAGCCGTGCCTTGCTTCCAGCTCCGGTTCCAGCTTGTTCCAGCCGTGCCTTGCTTCCAGCCCTGGTTCCTGCTTGTTCCAGCCGTGCCTTGCTTCCAGCTCCGGTTCCAGCTTGTCCCAGCCGTGCCTTGCTTCCAGGTCAGGTTCTGTTTGGTCCTGCTGTGCCTTGGCTCCAGCTCTGGGCTCTACTTGCTGTCTACATATCCTGACTCCAGCTCCGGTTCCTGATTCTCCTTGTCTTCAGCCAGCCACGAACCTTGGTCTTCTTCACGATTCTCCTTTGTCTTCAGCCAGCCACGAACCTTGGTCTTCTTCACGAATCTCCTTTGTCTTCAGCCAGCCACGAACCTTGGTCTTCTTCACGATTCTCCTTTGTCTTCAGCCAGCCACGAACCTTGGTCTTCTTCACGATTCTCCTTTGTCTTCTGCCAGCCTCGAACCTTGGACTCATTCACGATTCTCCTAAGTCCCAGCGACTCGGACCCCTACGGGCTCCTCCTGGGGGGGTCTTGGGTTTCCAGGGTGAAGACGCCATCAGTCCGCTCCAGCTGAGTGCCGCCTCCCGGCTTATTAACTCCTATGGACGCTGTCCACCTCAGCCGGCCCAAGGGTCCACTATTGACTTTACTCATAACATAACAGTTTGCAAAGGCCATGGACTCGGCGGACTCCGCTCCTATGCAGGCCATCCCTGGCATGGCCCAAAGAATCCAGCAGCAACAGCAATGTCTGGAAGTCTTGGCTGCTACGGTGGATCGCCTAGCCAGTCGCTTGGACGCCAATCCTCTTCCGGTGGCACAACCCCCGCCTCCACCGGCGGTTCTAGCTCCCGCGCAGACTCAGCTTCCAGCGCCTACTCGATACTCCGGGGATGCCAGATCGTGCAGGGCGTTTTTGAATCAGTGTTTCATCCGCTTCACTTTGCTACCAGGGCAGTTCCCGTCTGATGCCGTCAAGGTAGCATATATTTTGTCTCTGCTCGATGGGAGAGCTATGCTATGGGCCTCTCCCATGTGGGAGAAACAGGACGCCATGCTGCACAATTTACAGGTTTTCGTGACTCACTTCAAACAGACTTTTGACGAGCCAGCTCGTGCTACCACCGCTACCACTGAAATTCTACAGCTACGACAAGGATCCCGTTCTCTGGCGGAGTACGCTATTGAATTTCGTACTCTGGCGATGGAACTCGGCTGGCAGGATGACTGTTTGCGGGGTATTTTCTTGGAAGGCCTTGCAGGCCGTATCAAGGACGAGCTGATGGCTCGCGACCTGCCCTTCACTCTGAACGGGGTGATAGACTTGGCCGGGAGGATTGACCGGCGATTGCAGCAACGAGCTAAGGAGGGTCGAGTTCCTCGTCGGCCTGTCTCTTTGGCACCCTCCTTCTCCAGGTCTCTGACTTTATCTCACAAGACATCATCAGCCTCCCACAGCCCCTCTGAGGAACCTATGCAGCTTGGTCGGGCGCCCCTAACCGAGGAGGAGAAGACACGTCGCCGCACTCAAGGCCTGTGCTTATACTGCGGCACTAAGGGTCATTTCCTGGGTCAGTGTCCTGCGAGACCGGGAAAAGCTCAAGTCTAGGGAGAGATGAGGAGGTTCCCCTAGGCTATGTTAATGCTACTCCTCAATGTACAGTTCCTATAACGTTGGAGTATCCAGGTGGCTCCTTTCAGACTCTAGCTTTCATTGATTCCGGAGCCGGAGGGAACTTTATCTGGAGAGAACTGGTACACCAATTAGGACTACCTACTAAGCGCCGGATACCTCCATTACGGGTTACCTCTATCCAGGGAACCCCTCTACCTGGATCCATTTCTGAAACTACGATGCCTCTCACTTTACGGACGGGAGTGCTTCACACTGAGACAATCTCCTTTTTGCTACTTGATAAATCGGTGCACCCTGTGGTCCTGGGACTCCCTTGGTTGCAACAACATGCTCCGGTGATCCATTGGGACTCTCTCCAAATTGCGCAATGGAGTCCTTCCTGTTTCCAGAATTGCCTGGATCCCGTTCCTAGACCGGAGATATTACTCTCTCACTCTGCCCTGGACCTTCCTTTGCCGTACCAGAATTACGCTGACGTGTTCTCCAAACAAAAGGCTGAACTGCTTCCATGCCATCGGCCCTTCGACTGTGCCATTGATTTACTACCTGGTTCCACTCCTCCGCGGGGTAGGGTATACCCTCTTTCTCTGCCAGAAACCCATGCAATGTCAGACTACATTACGGAGAATCTTGCCAAAGGGTTCATTCGTCCTTCGCACTCCCCTGCAGGAGCAGGATTCTTTTTTGTGTCCAAAAAAGATGGCTCCCTCCGGCCGTGCATAGACTATCGAGGTCTGAACTCCATCACTAAGAAAGATCGCTATCCCTTGCCTCTGATCCCAGAACTGCTCGATAGACTTCAGGGGGCCAAGATCTTTACAAAATTGGATTTACGTGGAGCATACAATTTGGTTCGTATTCGTCCCGGTGACGAGTGGAAGACAGCGTTCAACACGCGAGATGGACATTACGAATACTTAGTAATGCCTTTCGGCTTATGTAATGCCCCTGCTGTCTTCCAGAATCTGATGAATGAGGTACTCCGGGAGATGCTTCATTCCTTCGTCATAGTGTACCTTGATGACGTCCTGATCTATTCCCAAGATCTTTCTTCCCATCGCCAACACGTCAAACAAGTCTTACAGGCTCTAAGGGACAATCATCTATACGCTAAATTTGAAAAATGTCAGTTTGAGCGCGAGTCGCTTCCGTTCTTGGGATATATTGTTTCCTCGTCCGGTTTCCAGATGGACCCAGAGAAGGTGGCGGCCATTGTCAATTGGCCTCGCCCGTCTGGCCTGAAGGCGCTACAGCGATTCCTTGGATTCGCCAATTTTTACAGGCATTTTATACCACATTACTCCCAGAAGGTAGCTCCTCTCACGGCGCTTACTCGCAAAGGGGTTAACGCTCACGATTGGTCCACTACCGCCTCGGCTGCCTTTGAAGACTTAAAACAAGCATTCCTAGCCGCTTCCTGCCTACGACACCCAGATCCACAACGACCCTTCATCTTGGAGGTCGATGCCTCGAATCTGGCTGTTGGAGCGGTGCTCAGTCAACACGATACTTCGGGCCAATTGTTGCCATGTTCTTACTTCTCTAAAAAGTTTTTGCCTGCTGAATGTAACTATGGCATCGGAGACAAGGAACTCCTAGCCATTAAGTTAGCCTTCGAGGAGTGGAGGCAATGGCTGGAGGGGGCTAATCATCCGGTGACAGTGTACACTGACCACAAAAATTTATTGTACTTGGCCCGAGCTCAACGACTAAACTCGCGGCAAGCAAGATGGTCACTCTTCTTCAGTCGTTTCAATTTCATCCTCAAGTTTCGACCAGCGGAGAAGAACGTTCGAGCCGATGCTCTATCTCGTACCTGTCAGCCGGAGGAAGAGGACGACTCTCCACGAACCATCCTGGATCCTGCCTGTGTTCAACTAACTACTACTTCCATTTGTTCCTCAAGTAAGACTACGGTTCCTAAAAGGCTTTGGAGGGAAGTCCTGTCTTGGGGCCACGACTCCTTGACCGGGGGGCACGCTGGTAGACTAAGAACTTTGGATCTTATAAATCGTTTCTATTGGTGGCCAGGTCTTCGACGTGATGTTTCCCTTTACGTGAGTTCTTGCCCCACTTGCGCTCTGCAGAAACCGCTTAATGGCCCCCCGAGAGGGTTACTACAACCGTTACCTATACCCACGGAACCCTGGACACATATTGCCACTGACTTTATGGTGGAACTCCCGCCTTCGCAAGGCAAGACTGTGGTATGGGTCACGGTGGACCGCTTCTCTAAAATGGCTCACTTTGTGCCTTTACCCAAATTACCTTCCGCCACTGAACTGGCTTCTCTGTTCACACACCATGTATTCCGTATTCATGGTCTGCCTCAGGACATTGTTTCAGACAGAGGTCCTCAATTCACAGCCAGGTATTGGAAAGCCTTATGCAAAAAATTTAAGATCCAGTTGAGTTTCTCTTCCGCTTTTCACCCGCAAAGTAATGGGCAAACTGAACGCATGAATCGTTCTTTAAAGTTGTTCCTACGAGCGTTCATTAACCACAAACAAGATAATTGGGTGGAGCTTTTGCCTTGGGCTGAATTCGCCTATAATAATCAGATACATACGGCGACGGGGAAATCCCCTTTTCAAATTGTGTACGGTAAACAGCTCAAACCACCGTTACCTCTACCTGTACCAACCTCCTCACCCGCTGCTCAATTGTCCGCGGACCAATTGAGTAAATTGTGGTCCTCAACTCAACACCGTCTTCAGAAGGTCGCACGCACTGCTAAACGCTACTATGATCGACACCGAAAACCTGCATTCACCTTCCTCCCAGGCGATCGAGTGTGGCTTAGTACAAAGAACATTCATTTGAGGCAACCTTCCAAGAAACTCTCTCCCAAGTTCTGTGGTCCCTTCCGCGTAGCAGAAAGAGTAGGGTTGGTCTCTTACCGTCTACGACTCCCAACCACTTTACGCATTCATGATGTCTTTCACGTCTCTCTCTTAAAACCAGTAATTCTTTCCAGATTCCACCCCAGGCCTCTTGACGACGCTTCCACCACCACGGATGGGGATCCTACGTTTCAGGTACGAGAGGTCCTGGATGCTCGTTTCGCCAACAGACGTTGGGAGTATTTGCTGGCCTGGGAAGGTTGTGGAGACGAAGACAATACGTGGGAGCCTGCCCGCAACATCTTGGACAAGACTCTCCTACAGCAATATCATCTGGACCATCCTGACAGGCCTAGTCCTCTGAAGAGGGGGCGTAAAAGGGGGGGTACTGTTGCGGTCCCGGTTGCTAGGCTAGCGACCGGGTCCTTACCTTTCTGCTGCCTCTCCCGGTCTCGCCGCGTTCCGTTGCTCCTGGGGCCTGCAGGGCCGCATGGCAGCGTCTCTCTCCACGTGGAGACGCTGCCGAGGGACGACTCAGACTCCTCCCACTGCCAGGCAACGCGCGCGCGCGAGCAGGGGGCTCTTAAAGGTCCAGCACCCGGAAGTGCTGAACCGCCCCGTTCCTGACGTCAGACGCTGGCCGGCTATTTAAACCAGCGTCTGACTTCCTTGCTTTGCCTTTGCAACGAGGTCACTCTGCTGTGTGCTTAGTTGCTTCCCAGCGTTGCTGTCAGCCTTGGTTCCTGCTTGTTCCAGCCGTGCCTTGCTTCCAGCCCTGGTTCCTGCTTGTTCCAGCCGTGCCTTGCTTCCAGCTCCGGTTCCAGCTTGTTCCAGCCGTGCCTTGCTTCCAGCCCTGGTTCCTGCTTGTTCCAGCCGTGCCTTGCTTCCAGCTCCGGTTCCAGCTTGTCCCAGCCGTGCCTTGCTTCCAGGTCAGGTTCTGTTTGGTCCTGCTGTGCCTTGGCTCCAGCTCTGGGCTCTACTTGCTGTCTACATATCCTGACTCCAGCTCCGGTTCCTGATTCTCCTTGTCTTCAGCCAGCCACGAACCTTGGTCTTCTTCACGATTCTCCTTTGTCTTCAGCCAGCCACGAACCTTGGTCTTCTTCACGAATCTCCTTTGTCTTCAGCCAGCCACGAACCTTGGTCTTCTTCACGATTCTCCTTTGTCTTCAGCCAGCCACGAACCTTGGTCTTCTTCACGATTCTCCTTTGTCTTCTGCCAGCCTCGAACCTTGGACTCATTCACGATTCTCCTAAGTCCCAGCGACTCGGACCCCTACGGGCTCCTCCTGGGGGGGTCTTGGGTTTCCAGGGTGAAGACGCCATCAGTCCGCTCCAGCTGAGTGCCGCCTCCCGGCTTATTAACTCCTGTGGACGCTGTCCACCTCAGCCGGCCCAAGGGTCCACTATTGACTTTACTCATAACATAACACTGTATGTAAAAAATGTATGCATAACCATGTGGTAATATATGCGCATAGCCCAATATAACCTTACTACATCAGGGTCTTGCTGCACTAGGTTGTATTGTAAGTGGGTTGAATGGGGATACTAGGTACAAGCAAAACTAAGGTACTAAGTTAATTGAGTTTCCGCAAATTCACTTGAACTTGTAGTATTACTATCCCACCTGACCCTAGCACAAAGCAACCTAACATAAGGTAGCATCAGTAGTTGATGTGTCAGTGAGCTGAAGTAATGACACTTTCAGAGCATAGAGACTAAGATGGTATTATTGGCACTCATGTGATGTGCTATAACTGTAGTCAATATATAAAGCATTCCATTTTATTTACAGGCAGGTAGTTATAGGAACATAAGTTGTCAGAGGGCCCCTCAAGCCTAGTAGCTTGTTTCCAACAGTGGCCAATCCAGGTTACAAGTACCTGGCAAGTCCCAAATATTAAAAAGATCCCATGCTACTAATGCCAGTAATAAGCAGTGGCTGTTCCCTATGTTAACATGATTAATAGCAGTTTATGGACTTTTTCTCCAGGAACTTATCCAAATCTTTTTTTAAACCCAGCTAACTAACTGCCTTAACCACATCCTCTGGCAACAAATTCCAGAACTTAATTGTGCATTGAGTGAAAAAGAATGTTCTCAGATTTGTTTTAAATGTGTTACTTGATAATTTCATGGAGTGCATCTTAGTCCTTGTATTATCTGAAAAAGTAAATAACCGATTCACGTTTACCTGTTCAAGTCCTTGTATGATTTTATAAACCTCTGTCATATCTCCCCTTAGCCATCTCTTCTCCAAGCTGAAGAGTGCTAACCTCTTTAGCAAGGGAGCCGTCCCTTGCCCTTTATCATTTTGGTCACCCTTCTCTGCACTTTCTCCAGTGCAACTATATCTTTTTTGAGATACGGCGACCAGAATCACACATGGTATTCAAGGTGCAGTCTCACTATGGAGTGATACAGAGGCATTATGACATCCTCTGTTTTATTTGACATTCCCTTCCTAATAATTACTAACATTGTTTGCTTTGCAGCAGACTGAGTCGTTGATTTCAATGTCTTATCCACTATGATGCCTAGATCTTTTATCTGGGTGGTAGCGCCTAATACAGAACCTAACATTGTATAAATACAGCATGGATTGTTTTTTTCCTATATGCATCACTTTGCACTTGTCCACGTTAAATTTCATCTGCCATATGAATGCCCAATCTTCCAGTCTTGCAAAGTCCTCTTCTAATTTATCACAAACCATTTGTGATTTAACTACTCTGAATATATTTGTGTCATCTTCAAATTTGATCATCTCACTCATCATACCACTTTCCAGATCATTTATAAATATAATAAAAAGCATCGGTCCAAGTACAGTTCTTGAGGCACTCCACGGTTACCATTTTCCACTGATAAAACTGGCCATTTAGTCCTATTCTGTCTGCTATCTTTTAATCAGTTTGCAATCCACAAAAGGACATTGCCTCCTATCTTTTTAGTTTTGTTAGAAGTCTCTCATGGAGGACTTTGTTGAATGCCTTCTTTTTTTTTTATTTAATCTTTATTAAATTTTTCATTAGTAGCTTACACCATGAAAAAGAAAATATGTATCTCAACACAGAAAAGAATATAGAACTCAAACAATTCCGTAATTACTACTGTTGTTACATATACCATAAATGGGGGAGACTTAAAGTAAACATTACCATATATCCATCAATTCTGAAAAGGCAATTTATTATATTCTATACAACAAAACATTGAAACAATATATGAAGAGAAGGGAGGTATTCTTTCTTTACTGGGCATGCTCACTTGATATTTCCGCTTGACTTTTATCAACCAAGAAAGTTTCTAAGTGTGTTGGATCTAAAAATGCAAATCTCTTCCCTCTATAATTAATACAACATAAACAAGGGAATTAAAAAAAAAAAAAGTCGCACCAATTGCAAGTACACATGCTTTCAATGACAAGAAATACTTTCTTCTAGCTTGTGTGGATCTAGCCACATCAGGAAACATCTGCAGTTTATGTCCACAAAATAATAAATCCTTAGATCTAAAGAATCTTTTAAATAAATTCTCTTTATCTTGTTCAGCCACAAATGATATAAAAAGAGTAGCTCTTTTATTAATAATATCAATCGACTCCTCTAAGGAAGTCGAAATTCCCGGAGAAGATGGAACTTCTCCATTTACATTCTGAATATCAGTACCTTTGGCTGATTTTTTCTCTAAATAATATATTTTTGAAATTTTGGGAATTTCATCATCTTGATATAATAATGACACTTTCAGGAATTTTTTAAACATCTCCCAAGGAGATAGGAGCCGAGTGACTGGAAAATTTAAAATTCTCATGTTCCTGGATCTCAATAAATTTTCTACATGTTCAACTTCCTTGTGTATCATAATACTATCCCTTTATAAAATCATTTTCAGAATTCTGAGAGCTGGGGTGGGTGGGTGTGAATGGATGCCTGGGTGAGAGCTGGTGTGTGTGTGGGTTTGAATGGATTCCTGGGTGAGAGCTGGTGTGTGTGTGGGTTTGAATGGATGCCTGGGTGAGAGCTGGTGTGTGTGTGGGTTTGAATGGATGCCTGGGTGAGAGCTGGTGTGTGTGTGGGTTTGAATGGATGCCTGGGTGAGAGCTGGTGTGTGTGTGGGTTTGAATGGATGCCTGGGTGAGAGCTGGTGTGTGTGTGGGTGTGAATGGGTGCCTGGATGAGAGCTGGTGTGTGTGAGGGTGTGACTGGGTGCCTGGGTGAGAGCTGGTGTGTGTGTGTGTGTGTGGGTGTGACTGGGTGCCTGGGTGAGAGCTGGTGTGTGTGTGGGTGTGACTGGGTGCCTGGGTGAGAGCTGGTGTGTGTGAGGGTGTGACTGGGTGCCTGGGTGAGAGCTGGTGTGGGTGGGTGTGAATGGGTGCCTGGGTGGGAGCTGGTGTTGGGTGGGTGTGAATGGATGCCTGGGTGAGAGTTTGTGTGGGTGGGTGTGAATGGGTGCCAGAGTGAGAGCTGTTGTGTGGGTGTGAATGGATGCCTGGGTGAGAGCTGGTGTGAATGGGTGCCAGAGTGAGAGCTGGTGTGGGTGGGTATGAATGGGTGCCAGAGTGAGAGCTGGTGTGTGGGTTTGAATGGATGCCTGGGTGAGAGCTGGTGTGGGTGTGGGTGTGAATGGGTGCCTGTGTGAGAGCGGGTGTGAATGGGTGCCAGAGTGAGAGCTGGTGTGTGGGTTTGAATGGATGCCTGGGTGAGAGCTTGTGGATGTGAATGGGTACCTGGGTGAGAGCTTGTGGGTGTGAATGGAAGCCTGGGTAAGAGCTGGTGTGAATGGGTGCCAGAGCATCTGTGTGTGACTGAGTGCCTGGCTGAGTGCTGGTGCGTCTGTGTGTGAATGAGTGCCTGGGTAAGAGCTGGTGTGAATGGGTGTGAGAACATTTGTGTTTGATTGAGAGCTTGTATATAAGAGACCATGAGTGTGATGTGGTGGTGATGTGTTTCTGTGTGTGAGAGAGAGACTGGTCAGGAAGATGATTAGTGTGCGTATGTGAAAGAGAGAGACTGGTCAGGAAGATGATTGGTGAGTGAGAGAGCCCGAGACTGGTCGAGGGGTCTAATTTGGGGGGGGGTGTGATTGGTTGTGGGTGCTAAGGAAGAGGACTGTGGGGACAGAGCTTCAGCAGCCCTTGCTGCCTCTGGTGAGTGCTATTGGCCTAGAAGGGAAAGGAGTAGGAGAGTTGCTGGAGAGGGTAAGTAAAGGTGGCTTTACTTATCCTCTCTTGATTGACTGCCATTTTAATTATTGGGTATTATGCAATGTCTGCTGTTTTGAAATATTTATGATATTTGGACATGTTTTAATATTTTTTATGAGTTTTTAATTTTTTATGAGTTTTTAATTGTTGGATATTATTCTGTCCAGCAGCTGTTTTGTAACATTTATTAGTATAGCTTTACAATTATTTCTGTGTGGGGCTCTATAGCAGCTTGGCTTATTCTGTTTTCCCAATAGGAAATGTATTAGTGTTTAGGGCCTGGTTTAATAGTTGTATTTCTTAGATAGGGTTGTTACTGTTTGCGTGTGTTCCATAATACAGGTGTAACTTTGTGTGGGTTAGTTTGTGTGCATTATTGCAGATCCTGGGATTATGTTAGGTGCTATATTTCTCTTTCCATTTCTCCAGGTTCGCACTGCATGCAGAGTGGCTTTTTCGGTTTTCCATTCCAGTTTCTGTCTCCATATTTATAATTTGTGTTTTTTCTGTACTTGGTGAAGGTCAGTTCTGGGTGTGTGATCGAGGTGAGGTATTTTACTAGCATGTAGGCATTTGTATCAATCTTATTTGTTGTGTTTTCTCAATAGGATATGCTTTAGTGGTAAATTACTGTCTTTTCCTAAGGAAGGCTATTTTGCCTGGTAGTAAAAGGAGTTTGTTTTGCTTTTACTGGGATGTCATCAGAACCAGAATATCTTTTTTTGTATGGCGAGTTGTACAGGGTAATGCCTTAGATCTGCTCTGTACTGGGGGTTGAGGGGATTCCTGTGGATGCAGAGTGTTTGTTTACATTTAGCCCCGTGAAGGTCACATGTTCAGTGTGTCACGCATGTGAGAACCATCTGTCAGGTGTGTCCCAGCCAAAAAAGGTTGAGAACCACTGCTCTATACAAGTAATTTAATTGTAAAAATATAACGTTTTTCTAAAGCAGCAGCATCTACTTGCGCCTCAGTTTGCTTATCTAAATCCTGCCAAGGTTAGACATTCTATAATTTAGCCAGCTTCCTGGCAGTTTTGGGCACTGCCTTGCAGAAAACCTAGGCTCTCTTTCCAAACCTGGCTTCGTCTGGCAGGGTGGTTGGCAACAGTGACACTCAGAGGCCAGATTCAATGTGCTTGTGTAACATGTTTTGCCCCTGGCCAAGGACTATCACTGCAGTGGTGGGGGAGGGGGAGGCTACAAATTAAGGGAATTGAAGGAAGGCTTATGGCACGCTAGCCATTAGAAGCCAGTCCAGACTGAACTGGAGCAGGAAGAACTGTCTTGTCACAGAAAAAAAGAGAGAAATTCCGTGTAATTCTATCATATAGGTTAACATTTTAGCGCAGGTGTATTCAGTCTGTCCGCCCTATACCATTTGTAAAAGCTGCTGGCTTTATTACTGATCTAGAATACAATAAGGTGTCAATTTTAAAAGGAGTGCGCGCACATGGCCACGCTGCTTTTATAACAAGCGCGCGCCAGCGCACGCTTGTTATAAAGTCCGAGGGCCGCCCGCACATGCGCACATGACACCTAACTCTATCCTTCCTCCCTCATACCCTCTCCTGCCCACCCCCTAAACCTACCCTAACTATCCCTAATTTTTTAATTTTAATACTTACTGCTCCTCCGGAGCAGAAGTAATCTGCGCGCACCGGCCGGCTGCCGACGCGCGCTTCCCCGCGACTGCAGCTAATGGCGCTGTCCCGGCCCCTCCCCACCTAGGCCATACCCCCGGGCTGCCCCTTTTCCCTCGGCCGGCACTTCTGCCTGCGCATACCAGGTTTTATGCGCGTGGCCGGGTCTTTGTAAAATGCACGCGGAAGGTCTGGCCCAGCACGTAAACCCCGACATTTACACGCTTGGCCCTTTTAAAATCTGGGCTTTAGAGTCTTAGGCCCTGGTAAAATCCAGAAGTAACTGCAATGTGTGATGAGGCACCTCTCTGTCATCACCAGTTTGAATGCCTGATTTGAGTAAATCTGTAACTCTAGCATAATAGGCAATAAATACCATGGGGAGGAGTGATGTTACCATCATTTACTATGTTACTAGGATATTGTTGTTGTTAATTGAAAAAAATATTCTTTATAGTATTTATGAAAATAGTTTTCTTTAGCCTGAGTATTTTTACTTTCAATATCCAAGACAAAAATCACAAACATAACTAAATGAGAGCGAAAGCCAATGAACAAGCTAGAGAATTGAATCATGAAGAAAGATAAAATGAATTAAAATACATTCTATTTAAATTCACTAGGAAGGACATTATAATAGTCAAGAACATAAATTCACAGACTTCCATGTTTCACATAGTTTAACTTGCTAGCTCTATCCATTTGAAATCAGGGCACCAAACATACTGTATTCCACCAATATGTCACATCTAGCAGATTACGGTTTTCCAGTTAGAAAGAATTAACTGCGAAAGACAACAATAGAAAGATATAACAGAATCTGATAATTGCATCAAAGATTATTTTATCCCACAAGATTTTAATATCACAGTTTAGAAGGGTTGATCATAAATAAGGACAATTCTTGTAATTATCTTGTACATTTTTCTCCGAAAAGATTGAATATTAATACAGAATTAAAGCATATGTGAAATAGCCACAAGATGAGCACTTATTTGTGGTTGCAGTTTTAGCTTTAGATAATTTAATTGGTGTCCACACAGTACAATGTGCCAAAAAAACCTATAGATTGGGTTATGCTAGAAATCATTTTTTTTTTTAAGACAGGTCAGATGTTTTAGTGTTTCACTATGTTACATGTTTAAAAGCATCAAAAAACAATCTCAGCTTGTTCTTTCAGATCTTCCCCATATTCTCAGTGGCCTAGTTGGTTAGTTTTCAGTTCTATCTGACCTTTCATATTGGTAATTTTACAATTGAACTGGCCCCTTGGTGGCAGGAAAAATGAGATGTAGCATCTTTTAACTGTTAGTCTGTCTTGCTCACAGAAGGTGAAACAAAGAATGCTAAATTCAGAACATCATTATATATAATCTAGGTGTCCCATTGGGTGTATTTTAAACAATTTCTAAGACTACATTTTCTAACCTGTCCTGGGTAGCTAAGCATCTGAGATTTTTGCATTCTGTCCATGGTGCAATTTGGATAATAGTTTTTTCAGCAAAGACATTATTTTTATGAGACAGAAGACTGGGAATAAAATTTTGTATTTATTTATTTATAGACATCTATCAACCGCTTTACTGTTTTAAAAAAAATGCTCAAAGCAATGTACAACCTTAAAACAAAGATTCAATACAACAAATATAAATTAAAATAAAATCTCCTAGATCCTAAATCCACTGGCACAACAGCTTCCCAAACCCACAAATTTGTGTCCTCACTGTTAAATTTAGCAAATGCTTTTGACTGTATTACAAGAAAATTGTATCTACAATGTACTCAAAGCAAAAGAACACCTTCCTTCATGAATTAAAAGATTTTTATAATTTTGAACTAGTGAAAACTCCTGGAGTTGCTTGGGTTGTTTGGTCCATAACACCTATAAATTAAAAAGTCGATCAGAAGTGAAAATGATAAATATTTGTTTTATTTTGTTAAATAATTAACAGAAAGCATATAAAAACTTAGGGAACCTCTGTATAAACTACGTTGATAGTAGATGTTTCTCGTTGCCCAACTGTAGAGGCTGCTAAATAGTGATCGTTATAGAAGCTGCACGTGATTTAGATTTTATTGTTGATAATTCATTTAATTTTTTACCTAGGCTAAGAGCAGTAGTAAAAAAGGGCTTTTTTAGGTTGCACCTGTTGTGTCACTTATGTTTTTCTTAGACATTCATGATTTTAAAACGTTAATTGATTTGTTTGTTTTTATCAGTTTTGACTACTGAATTGTGTATCTAAGATACATTTGTGGTTATTGCAATGGTTATTAAACGCAGTATCTCGGTTAGTAGGATCTTGCCCAATGTGCGCTCCCATTATTCTGGTTCTGAGAGAATTTGCATTGGCTCCAGGTTGAGTTTTGTATAAAATATAAAATGTTATTGTTGGTACACCATGCAGTTTATAGTAAGTGCTCTCAGTATTTGCAACAGTTGGTGATTACAATATGGACCTTAACGAACTTTATGTTCTGCTCCCAATTGCTGTTAGCTTTTCCAGGACCAAAGTCGGTTAGATTAGTGACCACTAGGAAGCGTGTTTTCTCTGAGATTTCACCTCTGCTTTGGAATGCCCTCCTGATTGTTTGCGCCATATTGCAGATTATAAATGCTTCAGGAAGGCTTTAAAGACACATTTTTTTTTAATTGAAGTTTATTTTACATGAATGTAGTTAGTTTGTTATATAGTTGTTTTAATGCTGCTGTTATTATTTATGTATTGTTATCCACCACCAACAGGACTTGGAAATATGGCAGGCTATAAATTATTGTGAGTAAATAAATAAAGATTAAAAAGCACAGGTTCCAGTATAGATTCCTGGGGCACTGCACTGTTTACCGTCCTCCATTGAGAGAACTGACAGTTAGGGTGTAAGACTATTTCCTTTCTTTTTGTTATGATCCGCGGCCCAATTAACCCTGCGAGCTCCTATACTTGCCTCCACCGCCATGCTGCAGGTCTCTCCTCTTGACGCCGTCACCTTCAACTACCTCATTGGAACTCCTTAGGTGCGTGTGACTCGCACTCTTAAAGGGCCGCGGCGGGAAAGGTCCCGCAGTGCCCTCCAATGACATCACAGGCCTTCCATACATAAGGCCCCTCAGAATCCTGCCTCAGCAACAGGTCTCCTGGTGTGCCTTGTGTCCCAATGCATGTTGCTATTCTCCTGCATCTTGTTTCTTTCTTATTCTTGTATTCACTTGCTCCTGCCTTGTATTGTCTTGTTCCTTTCCTGCTTTGTCCGTGTTCTGCCCTAGCCTTGTCATGTGTGTCTTAGTCCTTGTCCTTTCCTGTTCCCCTCTGTTGGTTTTCCTGGATTCTGACACTAGCTTGGGCCTGGACCTGGACCTGGACCTGGACCTGGCCTCCTGCCTTGGAACCGACCTTGCCTTGTCTGCTGCCTGATTTTAACAAGGCATTTAAATCCGGATTTTAAAAGGCCTGCATGCATAAAACCCGGCATTTACGCCTGTGGCCAGACCTTGCGTGCGTTGAGTGAATTTTCAAAGAGGCTTGGCCATGCGCATATGCCCCTGTACGCGCAAAAGGGGCGGGCCGGGATAGCGCCCTTGTATCCTGTCCCGATGACTCGCGCGCCGGCAGCTGGCCGGTGCGTCCAAATTACTTTAGCTCTGGCCCTGAAGTAAGTTGTAAAACAAAAAAAAAACCAAAACAAACGATAGGTAAGGTTTAGAGGGTGGGGAGGAGAGGGGAAGAGGGAGGGGAGTTTAGGTAAGGGGGTAAGGAAGTTGCGGACTGGGAGGGAACTGGGGAAGGCTTGATTGTGTCACTACGCGGAAATTGCAAAGGTTGACCCCTCTTCCCCCCCCCCCCCGTTTGCGCCACCTGCACATGCACGCATGGTCCCCTGATTTTATAACATGCGCGCTTGCAGGGAACCGTGCGTGCATGGTTGAAAATCTACCCCTTTATGCACAAAAATGTGCTCACAAACTTCAATAAAAATATGTGCACAAATTAGTGTTCTTCCATGCAAATCCCATAGAAACATGTCAGGAGAAAAAAAAAAGATCAAATTGCCAATCTAGTTTGCCCGTCCATACCAACTGCTCAGCTCTACAATCCCTAACACTCACTCAGAGATTCCCTGTGCTTGATCCGTGTTTTCTTGAATTCAGATACTGTTCTTCTCTCCAACACCTCCATAGGGAGGCTGTTCCATGCATCTGCTACCCTTCAAATGACTCTAGCATATCTCCCTTATCCTACTTGTTCTCTAGGATATACATGTTTAAATCTTTATCTATCGCCATATTTTTTGTAACAAAGACCACTGACCATTTTAGTAGTTACCTTCTGTACCGACTCCATGTGGTTTATATTTATAGCTCTTATGTTTTAAATGTTATGTTTTAAATGTTATTCAAAAAAGTTATTCAAAAAAGTTATACAATATGTTACTCAAAAAAGTTCTTTGTTATATGTAATTGCCCACAAGCAAGCTTATTCAACTGTTCTCTCTAAACCGATTTGATTTACATATAATGTAAGAAGATCGGTATATAAAAACCATAAATAAATAAATAAATAAATAAATAAATAAATATTCTTTTAATGATCAAAACATAAGTTGCCATGCTGGGTCAGACCGAGGGTATATCAAACTCAGCACCCTATTTCCAGCAGTGGCCAATCCAGGATACAAGTAACTAGCAAATACCCAAATAGTAAATAAATCCCATGCTACTAATACCATTAATAAGCAGTGGCTGTTCCTTACGTCAATTTGGCTAATAACATAAGATTTGCCAAACTGGGTCAGACCAAAGGTCCAATCCTGTTTCCAAGAATGGCTAAGCCAGGTCACAAGTATCTGGCAGGATCCCAAGGGGTAGATAGATTCCAAGCTGCTTATCCCAAGAAAAAGCAGTGAATTTCTGTAACTCTCCTTTAATAATTAAGTAAAAAACAAATGTTTCTTATTTTTTTTTAAATATATTACTTAGTAACTTCATTGTGTGTCCTCCTGGTCTTTATACTTTTCTAAAGAGTAAACAACTGATTGTTTACTTGTTCCATTCCCCTCATTATTTTATAGGTCTCTATCATATCTCCCCTCAGCTGTCTCTTCTCTAAGCTGAAGAGTCCTAACAATTCCCCTTTATCATTTTGGTCGCCCTTCTCTGTACCTTTTCTAATTCTGCTAAATCTTTTTTGAGATGTGATAACCAGAACTGCACAGTACTCAAAATGAGGTCGCACCATGAAGCAATACAGAGGCATTATGATGATCTCTTATTCTCCATTCCTTTCCTAATAGTCCCTAGCATTCTTTTTGCTTTCTTGGTGGCTGCTGCTGCTGCTGTTGCTGTGCACTGAGCAGAAGATTTACACGTATTTTCAATGATGACACCTAGATCATTTTCCTGAGAGGTGACTCCTAATGTGGAACCTTGCATTATGTATCTGTAATTTGGCTTACTCTTCCCTAAATGCATCATTTTTATTTATTTATTTAAGGGATTTTTATATACCGTGGCACGTTTGGAACATCACATTGGTTTACAATAGAGCATAATGCAGCAACAGGCTTTACATAAAACACGTATGAATATAGAATACATACAACAAATATGAATATAAACTATATATATGGAATTAGTGATTAAGCAAAAATGAATATAATCTATACATATGCAGTGGTTAAACATAAATACTAGGATTGGGGTGCTTACGGGTCCAATACAACAGAATAGGATAACATTTAGTGATTAAACAGCTTCTGCGGGGAGGGAATGACTCCATAACATTATTATTATTATTATTATAACATTTTACTTCCTGCTCATTCTGTTTCATTGTAAACCGGTTTGATATGCATTTTATGCAGGAAAATCGGTATAAAAAAACTTAAAATAAATAAATAAATAAATAACATCAGGGAGGTACAGTCAAAACTGTTAGAGGGGAAAGGGGATATTGATAGGGGCTAGATATCTTGCGGTATGAAGAATTGTAGGAAATCGTCTGAGGGAGGGGGTGCACTTGTCCACATAAATTTAAGTTACCATTTGCATGCCCAGTCTCCCAGACTTGCAAGAACCTCTTGCAATTTCTCACAATCCTTGTATCATGTGACAACTTTGAATAATTTTGTGTCATCGGCAAATTCGATCACCTCACTTGTTGTTCCCATTTCCAGGTAATTTATAAATATATAAAAAAGCAGTGGTCCCAGAACAGATCCCTGGGGAATTCCACTAGTTACCTCTTTCCATTGGGAAAATTTACCATTTAGCCCTACTCTCTGCTTTCTATCTTTTAACCAGTTGGCAATCCACAATAGGACACTGTCCCCTATCCCATTACTTTTTAACTTCCTAAGAATTCTCTCGTGAGGGACTTTGTCATATGCTTTCTGGAAATCCAGATACACTATATCAACTGGCTCACCTTTATCCGCATGTCTATTTACACCCTCAAAAAAAGTAGCACATTTGTGAGGCAAGACTTCCCTTGGCTAAATCCATTTTGGCTTTGTCCCAGTCAACTACTCCAGGAACTTGTCCAAGCCTTTTTTTTTAAACTCAGCTATACTACCTACTTAACCACATCCTTTGGCAATGAATTGTGCATTGAGTGAAAAAGAATTTTCTCTGATTTGTTTTAAATGTGCTACTTGCCAACTTCATGGAATGTTCCCTAGTCCTTGTATTATCTGAAAGAGAGTAAATAACAAATTCATATTTATCTGTTCTAGTCCTCTCATGATTTTATAGATGTCTATCATATCCCCCCTCAGCCATCTTTTTTCCAAGTTGAACAACCCAAACCTCTTTAGCCTTTCCTCATAGGTGCAGTCTCCAAAACTGAATCTTATTTATTTGCCTTCACATGGACAAGTCTTCATTCTACTGGCCACAGGGCATGATGAAGTTGAAATTCCCCTCATCCTAAATGTGTACATGCCCAGGTTTGACAGGGTGACAAAATACAAAAAAATAAAAAAGGCATTATAAAGGTAGTTGTGAATGACAGAGTACAAACAATTGCCTGTAGACACCATGGGGTTAAGTTGAGTCTTCCAGATATAATGTATTGATACCTATATAATGTAGTTTTTTGCCCTCATACAGAAGTGTAATAGAGAACATAGTTCAACATCCAGAAACATTGCATATAGATATTAGAGTTGTAGCCCAATCCTGGAGTGTGGATGGTAAATTGATGGATTACTCCTCTGCAATTAGACTTCTGAGGGAAACTGTCTTTGAAATAAATATACTAATAGCACTCACAACCCTTTTAACTATAAGACATTGAACACTCCATAGTAAAACACAGCTTTTATTTCAGGAACCAGAACTGTGATAAGAGAGCTGCACATAAAGGCTTAAAAACAGCAAATACAAAACATTTATACATAGAGCAAACCAGTTTTTAGTAATACTTTGCTCTTAGGGCAACAACCTATGAATAATATATTATCGTCTGTTCTTTCAGCAGTCACATGACAAGATAACTATGTAAGAGATTAACAGATTCACAGGAGAAAACTAATGTTGTGGGTTGAGCAAGTACCCATCCAAGACTAAAATGTGCACTTTTGCTACTTAAAAAAAACCCAAAACAAACTTCTCCAGCATTTATTTTTCCATCATTAAGAACTTTCAGATGTGAGCAGCTCCTATTGCCGGTAGTGGCCTCTTATCTTGCTCTTTGTGCAGTTACCCTATATTGTAATTCCTGTCACAAAAGTTCAGATGGGACATTTGCAGCCCTTCTCAGTATGACTGCTTTAGCCTGTCATTTCCTCATAATACTTTGATCTCATGAGTAAGAGCCAACGGGAGCGCAAATATAAGTATTGTGAGTCTGCCGTTTTAAATTATTGTGCTTTTATAATTCTTTTTTCAGAAAGTGTGTGCACAAAAATATTGGCAGCGAATGTCCAGTGTGTCACACACCAACTTGGGTAAAAGATATACAGATAAACAGGCAACTGGAGAATATGATTCAGCTTTGTAGCAAGCTGCAGAATCTTCTTGACAAGAACAAGAGAACCACAGGTAAGCCAGTATGTAGAATATTTTAGTGCATAAACATTTTGAGGCTTATTCTGCAAGAAGAGAGAAAAGTATTGAGGCTTAATGTGGCATGTTGTTTTTCTGTCAATATGCAGCTCTGAATTAGCCATAACTTGGGTGATTTCATCCAGTGGCACTGAACGGATCTCTCTTTCATAAGTAGTAGAGCTTTTACTCTACTGAGCATGTGCCAGAATTCTAGCATGCGCGTTACCTAATAAGCACCCTCAGTCTTTTCTCATCTGTGCACTAGCACAGACATGTACCTCTTATCTCTGTTTTTTATTACAAAATTTCCAAAACTTTAAAATTAAAGTTGTCTCACTGTCTCAGCAGCCCCAAAACAGTACTTTTCAGTGCTACCTTCCAAAAAAAAAAAAAAGAATTTTCGTCAAATTGTCTTCCAAGAAAAATCCACAATAACTATGTTTAAAGATTGTAAATGTGGCAGGAAAATGTCCATTATGGATGGATATGAACTCTGCTACCGCTGCCTGGGTCCAGACCTATGACCAAGAAAATTGTTACAATTGTGGATGATGTCCCTGTGAGCTCAATGGTCCAGGGCCTGGAAAATGGTGGAACTGCACAAGTCTCGTAGAAGCATCAGTAAGTCCTCTTCTCAAAGCACAGCCTCGTCTGCCTCACCAGGAGTAGAGTTGAACACTAGCTCTTCTAAAATATCTTCTTCGTTGGTAGAAACGATCAAATCTCTGAGTCGAGTAAATATGGCTACTGTGTATCAAAGAAAAAGGGATGCCACTCCATGGAGCCATCAGAACACTAAGCGCCAAAGAAGCACAGAGGCTCGAGTGCACAGCCACAGTCGACGCACAAGGGATGGATCATCAAAGCATAAGTACCTGGCATCATCAATGAAAATGTCACTAGTGCCATTGATGCAAAAGTCTTTGATACCTCTAGCCTTGGAACATCGATCATTGACACCTTTGTCCATTAAAACATTGGAAGCATTGATGCATCATAGTGTAAATTTTCCAACACAACTATATGCTAGTTACGGTAAACTCTTCACTAGAGCAGAAGGGGATATGATCCCCCCCCACCCTTTCATCACTGATTACTATAGCACTTTCACCAATGAAATTGCTGTCATAGGATCTGGCATTTCTAGATGTAAATCTTATCTGCTCTCTAGTGCCTAGAGGTGCAACATTCCATTCTAGTATCAGAAGAAGATGTTCCGCTGCTTACAAGTCAGAAGGCACGTCAGCCATGTAGTGGAGTTGGTGAAGGATTTATTTACCTCATTAGTGACAAACAATAGAGAAGGTACCATTCAACCTTTCCTTTCCAAGTTGTCACCTTTATTTCCACGAGGAGATCCAGAATCCCCAATATGCATGGATTCTGTAACAGAACCCTGGCACGAAGCTTCTAGCCCATGGCATTCCCAGGCAGTGGAGTCTAGCCATTCCGAGGATCCGCACCAGGCGTTCTCTCCTCCAAGGCGAGTGAGGATGCCTCCTCAGTCACCAGCTTCATTATTGGAGTCCTGGATCAGTGTTCCCTCTCTTCTAGGCTCTGAAGAGGGAGCAATGGGGATTTCCTTCGACCCTCTTGCAGAACCTCCAGGACACCTTTCTCCCCAGAAGACCTTTCCTACTCCAGGTTTCTGGACAAATTAGGAAAAGCTCTTAGAGTGAATATGCATAAGGACAGAGACCCTTGTGCAGATGTCTTAGGCTTCTTCCAGGTTCTGAAAGCTCCAGTGGAATCAGCAGCAATACTGGTTAATCATATCCTGCAAGACTTGCAAATGAAAATGTGGGGAAAACCCCATTTCCTGTGCCCCAATAGCAAGGAAATTTGACCTCAAGTATAGAGTTAAAAAATCTTCAGGCTTTGGAATAGTACAATTACCTCATTAATCAGCATGGTAGAATCAGCTCTTAAGAGTGAAAAAACCCCCCAGAATCTATTCAAATACGCTGCCAGGGAAAGATCCCAGGCTATTGGACAACTCTGGCAAAGATGTTTCTAAGCTCCATGCTTAATGCATGGATTACTGCTCAACAGTTCTTTATGCTTCAGTACTTACATGGCTCTCTCTCTCTCTCTCTCTCCCTTCTGCATCAGACACATTTACTTCCTCCCATCCTAAGCAGAAGTCCTTCTTGAAGCTATAGGGGCTGATGCTGCACTGGGAGCCTCACACTGTTGCTCCTCCTGTGGTCCAACACCTCGCAGGCCCAGGGTCGATACTGCCTCTTCTTGCCACGGTGCGGAGGGCGTGCTGTTCTTTTCTCTAGCCACGACTGCATAGCCTCTCGTTCTTTACACCTGCGTAAACCCACCACTTCCTCTTCCAGGCTGCGCAGGCAGGAAGGAAAGACCATGCTATCACTGCCCCAGACCAGTGGTATTTTAGGCCAGGGGCGAGCAAATGTTTTGAGTCATGGCCCCCCCCCCCCCCTTCCATCCATACAATTAGTTGGGTCCCCACCCACCAAAGTTAGGTTACATCATATATATATATATGTGTATGTATGTGTGTATATATGTGTGTGTGTGTGTCAAAGTCTCTCACGAATCAGCTGTTGCCAAATAGGCAATCATACTGCCAGTCAGAAGCTCAAGATTCCAGTTTTGATTCTCTTCAGGTTGCTGAAAGGAGCAATCAAATACCCACAAACACAAAGAGAAGCAGATGACACCACATCCAGACAGGCACTTCACAGTAATAGCAGCACAAACTCCTTCCACTGCCAGACACATTGTGAACTCACACAAAATCCTGTAAAAAAGACACTCGACATCTATACAGCAAATCTATCATAATGTCATAAACATTTTCCTAAAACTTCCCAAGTACCAATAAAATATTTTGAAACAGCACACATATCAAATAACACCCAATAAGTAGAACTAATAAGGATAAAAAAGAGCCCCTTCTGGCCATACCTGGGAACTCTTGATTTCCAGACACCCTGAGATTGTTGAGGATTAGGAGACTAAGGGGATACCCAGACTTTATCCTCTGTCTCTCATACACACTTGCATGTTCTCTCTCTCACATACACTGTTGCATATACATACATACATACATACATACATGCTCTCATATACCCCCACACACTCTCATACACAGGCTGTAAGAGCTTCTTCCCCCCCCCCACCCCCCTCCCAGGCAGGCACCCATTCATTCTCTCTCACACACAAACAGACACACAGACAAACATTGAAGTCAGGCCCCCCCCCCCTCTTTGTTTTGCCAGAAGCCTCAGAGCCTCTCTCTTCTGCTGCCGCTGCCATCATTCCCGCCACTGTGTGGCTGTTGGGAAGGAGCCGACCCTCATCGCTGCTGCTGCCTCTATGCAGGTCCCATGATATTAAAAATTTGTGGGGCTAACACTTCCTCTTTGCTGATCTCATACATTGCGAGATCAGCACAGAGAACATGCTACTCTCGCAAATTCTAATACAGCGGGCCTGCACAGAAGAGGATGAGGGTGTCCTCTGCTCAGCTGCCATTGGATGAGGTCCACTGGCGGCTGCATAGCCCCCTCCCTGTATTTCGGCCACCAGTGGTGTTCGGGTCTACCGGCAGCCGCATGTATCTTCCCCCGTGGGCCGGAACGTTCTGGCTCATTGCTGCTGGTGCCTCTTCCTGCTCTAGGCAGCTGCGGACGACCTCCTCTTCTGCCGTCGGGCGGGATGTGCTCCCCTGATGTCCGTAGGTCTCCTTTTCTTGTGCCACCTGTAGCCTGGAGCCCAGGGGCCTTGGACTCCCTGCCCCCCCCCCCCTCGCTATAGTGGTGGAGTGCCAGTACCCTACATGACAATGTATATGAAAAATTAGCAGATGTACCCTGCCTAAGTGATAACCTCTTTGGAGATAAGCTGTGAGGAACAGTGGTTCAGAATAAGGAACAACACGTGACCGTTCAGTTCCTCTCTATGGGACTAGCAGTCTTCTGCAAGGCTTCCATTCCACATTTTTGAAAGACTTTCTTTCCAGAGATACCCCTTGTGAAATTCCAGTGTTGTCGGATGTCATCTGTACTTCAACAGCTTCTGACTAGTGCTCAGCTAGCTGCATGAACGCAGTCAACCTAAAGCAGCACAATAGGTCCAGCCCAGATCTGGGCCAAATTTTTTACTACTTTTTGGACCCTCTAGTAGGGGGAGAATCTATCATTACCTAGAAGAATGGTGCAAGATCACCACTGGGTTTTCAAGATTGTGGCGTCTGGATACTTTTTATATTATTCTCTGCTTCCTGTGCTTCCTCACCTCTCAGCCTTTTTTTTTGTTTGTGATCATTTTTATTATAGCATCAAATCACCATTGCTAACATTACATGGTACTAAACAAAAGAAATTTTCATACAATACAAAATAGGCCTTGGCGTTATGGTAAATACAAACAAGCAAACATCACAGCATAGTACCATATCATGAAAAGATAACAAGACCAGCCAATATTCTTAAAGTAAAAGTCATAGTGGCTCTCATAAACCTTACACACAGATCCATTATTAAAGGTAGAAGCTGATGTGTACAATACTGGTGATATTGTCACCGTTTTGTTTCCCTTCCCCAACAGTTCCCCAACAGTTCCCCAACAGTTCCCAATGTAGCTACCCCACCCATATCCCCTCCCAATAGTAGACACCATCCCTTGAGATTAACTAAACAAAAGAAAAATTCCGAAAATATAGCTTAACCTAGCAAAGCAGTGCAATCAAACAAGCCATGATCAGAAATGAGTACTGCAAAGAAATTACTGTCCGCTACCCAATCCAAACTGTGTATCACCTCCCAATGGGGACTTATTTAGGAAAGGGGACCACAGCTTCCCAAAGCGTGCCTGTTGTTGTTTGGGAGAAGTCAATATCGATTTGCGTTCCAGAAGGTATAAGTCCAGCATAGCCTCTTTCCATTCTGACATGGATGGAATGGTCGAAGTTATCCAATGGCGAAGTATAATCCGCAAAGCCACCAATCGACTCTTGTGCAGAAACTTTAGAGACGAAATCGAGGCAGTGTTCCAAGAGTCTTGGGATGTCATCGTGCATGTGGTCCCCAATAAGCAAAAAGAACCTGTCCGTAATTTCTGTGGCCACTGCAAGTTATTGGAATCAATAATTTGTAACCAAAAGGTTTGAATCTGTGAGCACTCCCATAAACAGTGAAACAAAGAAGCGTGGACCACAGAGCATTTAGGACACGCCTCCGATGGTATAATACCAGCCAAAAATGCTCTCTGGGGACCAATAATAAGTTTGTGTAATATTCTAAAATGTAGGTCCCGCATGTCTGCACTGGTTACGGCCTTCGATATTATTTGAGTAGCCTGACGTAAGGCCTTTACCGGAATGTCTTCCTGCAAAGTCTCCCCCCATCGAGTAGAGCACCTTTGATATAAATCATAAGTAGTAGTATCATGCAGCAACTTATAGAACATGGACAGTTTAACTTTTTTAAGTGAGTTAATGTGCAAATACCTCTGGAAGGGGCCATTAGTGACCGCTCTACTACAGCGGTTATGACATGAATGTATATAACTCCGTATCCGCATGTATGTGAAATGATCTGCATCAGTCAATTCATATTGTTGACAACAGTAAGCAAAGGAATGCATTGAATTGGTCTGTAAGTCAATAAACGGAGAAATATCTACAATATCTTTCCGTTGAAACCTCCTCAACGTTTGTAGAGGAATCCCAGCTGGAAAATCTGGGTTTTGTAAAAGCGGTAGACAATATGACACCTTCCAGTCTAAATGAAAGTGTCGTCTAAGGTATTGCCAACATTTACGCATTCCACTCGCCACTAGACCGCCGGAGACATGTGCTGGAAGATTCCCCTGCGGAGAGTGTAACCAAAAAACCAGATGGTGGGGTGAATATGCCTCCCTCTCTACTAGCAGGGCCTCGGAGCCGGTCTCATACCCTAACCAGTCCCTCAGGGTTGGTAACAAGCAAGCAATATTATAAAATCGCAAATTTGCAACACCCTTACCTCCGGCTGTCCTAGGGGCCATCAGCTTCGAGAAGGCCAATCGGGCTCGTTTAGGACTCCAGAAAAATTTACCCAATATCCTATAGAAAAGTTTTACATCTTTAACTGTTAGGTAGAAAGGTGTCAACTGTAAAATATAAAGTAGTTTAGGCAAAAGAATCATATTCACTAAAGCAATTCTCCCCGATATGGACAAGGGCAATGCTCGCCAACTATCCGTTTTCACCTGAAATGTTTTCAAGACTGGTAAAATGTTATATGAGTACCAAATGCTGCGGATCTCTATGTATTCTGATCCCTAAATACTTAATCGTGTCGGTCGCCCACATTAACGGAAAATCCCCCCAACAAGACTGTAAGGAACCCGATAAGTCTAGTGCCTCTGATTTCGTTAGATTAAGCTTCAAACCAGAGAAAGTCCCGAAAGTTGTAATCACACTAAGCAACTCCGGTAAAGAGGTACGAGCCTGAGTTATCATCATCAGCATATCATCAGCAAATAACATCAACTTTTGCTCTATGGCTCCTGTTCTAATACCCGGGATAAGATGGGATTGCTTAATTTTTTGGGTCAACGGTTCTAAGGATAGAATGTACAGTAGGGGAGACAAGGGGCATCCTTGCCTGGTTCCCCTTCCCAAGGTAAACATGGGGGAGGTGGTCCCATTGACGCATATAAAAGCCCTAGGGTCTTTGTACAGTAACTGAACTGCTGATAAAAATGGACCCGTAATTCCAAAGCCCCTCAAGGTATCAAATAAATATTGCCAAGCTACCCGATCAAACGCTTTTTCAGCGTCGAAGCTTACTAAGAGAGGTTCAGGCATTGATGTCACCTTGCAACTCTCCAAGGCAGCCAGCAAGCGTCTGATATTGGTTACAGGCTTGCGGCCTTGTACAAATCCTGTCTGCTCTGGAGAGATAAGATCGGGCAAAACATGTTTCAGCCTATTGGTCAGCACTTTAGCGTATATCTTAACATCCTGGTTAAGCAAAGATATAGGGCGGTAAGAGCCCGGTTCAGCAGGATCTTTACCCGGTTTGGGTAAAATAGTAATCGCTGCAACTTTCATGGTATCTGGTATCATCTCATTATCGATCATATAATTAAACAATGTAACCAGGGAGGGCACCAGAAGGTCTCCTAAGGACTTATAAAATAACGAGTTCATGCCATCTGGACCCGGGGATTTATGTAATTTGAGCTCTGAAATTACCTTTTTAACTTCCAGTGCAGTGATGGGTTTGTTAAGACTAGACCGCTGAATATCTGATATCGTAGGCAAGAGTAGATCAGCAAAAAAGGCCTGCTGATTATCAACATTCGAGGGATCTGCTGTATAAAGGGTCTCATAAAAAGTTTGAAAAACCCGCCCAATCTCAGCTGTAGAAATAGCCCGGGTGCCATCAGGTTGGTTAATAAAGGAGATAAATTTAGAGGGTTCCCGTGCTTTGGATAACTGTGCCAAAAGTCTACCTGGCTTGTTTCCATGCACAAACAGCTTGTGTTTAAGTGCAAAAATATTACCAGTTGCCCTACGATGAATTAAATCGTTAAGCAAGGCCTGGGTTTGCCGAAACCTATCTCTCCAAATCTGGGAATTTTGACTATTCCATTGCTTCTTGTAATAGGTTAATCTAGTTTCCAACTCTAAAATTTGTTTATTTTGTTGTTTTTTCTTTTGGATTGTGTATTTAAGAATATCGCCTCTGATGACTGCTTTAGCCGTCTCCCAAAAGAGAACTGGCGTGTCCTGGTGTTGAGCATTGAAATTTGCAAATTCATTCCATTTTTGCTCCAAAAATGTCTTAAACTCTGAATCCATCGCCAACCACTCTGGCATACGCCATTGAAACAGTGAAGGCACCCTGGCCATCTCCCCCACCATACAAAAAATCGGGCAATGATCAGAGATGACCAGGTTTCCAATTTCTGCGCCATCCGCATCAGGAAAGAGGGATTCAGAAATGAGAAAATAGTCAATCCTAGACTTCGCTGGATGGGCACGAGCAAAATGGGTATAATCCCTTTCCGATGGATGATACACTCGCCAAATATCTAATAAGTGCAAGGTATCACATAAAAAAGGAATGCCTTTCCCCTTACCCAAAGAAGGCGTATGGACTGTTGAGCACTTATCCATTTTGGGGTCCGCCAAGCAGTTAAAATCACCTGCCAGTACGACTGCTGCAACACCCAATGCTGTAATTTGGGAAACCAAATTGGAATAAAACAAATGGTTATATTTATTTGGCCCATAGATAGAAGCTAGGACAATGGGATGGCCATACAGCGTACCTTTAAGAATTATAATCCTCCCCTCCGTATCTGACCATTGAGTATCTAGTTGAAATGGAGTCGATTTTTTAATTAAAATGGCCACTCCATTGCGCTTACTCGTACCAGAGGAGAAAAACACCTGTGTATAACCCTTTTTGTTTTGCAATTTGAGATGTTCTTTATCCAGCATATGCGTTTCCTGCAAAAAAAATATGTCACCCTTGGATTTATGACAATGCGCCAGGACTTTTTCCCGCTTAATAGCTGTGCCCAAACCTGCAACATTCCAACTCATATATTTCGTTTTAGGTATCATCACTTACTACAAATATATAGACATGAAAAACCTCACATATTATCATTGAAATCACCCCGTCATTATAAAAACAAGCTTTCCATAACCCCCCCTCAGCACTATGAGACAATTGGGTATCCACGCTCCACATCTTTTGAACAGTTAAGTAATTACACTGCAAATGGGTCTCAACCCTGAAGTCACAATCCTTTAGCCCAACAGATTGGTGTCTAAACTCCCTCCCTCCCCAATTCCCACCCCATCCCTCCTGCCCCTTAGGAACCTTATCAAAATATGCTCCCATCCTCAGAGTACACCCTCAACAAGGAGAGCTGGAGCCAATGTACGTGGTCAGGAGACAGGTCCCGGACATTGTAGAAAAATACTGATCCAGTTATCTTGGTCAAATAATCCCAAATAAAAAGAAACCAGTCAATCAATGTCCAAGCAGAACCAAACAAAAATGAAAAAGCTTCCTACTAAACAAGAACCCGCATATCAAACTGTAGATCTATATAGTAGCCTGAATTAGGTCAGGCACGCCGAACATCAATTAAATTCCTCAGCGAAAAGGAAAACCTTCCCCTTTCCGTTGCAAGTCGATTCAGGTAGTAAGAATCGCCAGCGAATCTTTCACATACTTTTGCGCTTCAGAGAAGGTTTCAAAAGCCTGAGATTGCCCATTGTGCCATATGCGAAGCTTGGCGGGAAACTGAAGAGCAAACCGCACTTGTTTGGTAGCTAATTGTGAGCAGAGTGGGCCGAATTCTTTTCGCTTAGCCGCCACTCGGGCGGAAAAATCTTGAAATATCTTTACCGGCATATTTTGAAATTGTAACGATGGTGTTTTTCTCGAAGCTTGCCAAATAAGTTGCCTGTCCGTAAAGTCCAACATGCGCGCAATGACCACCCTGGGTCTCAGTTGAGAATCAATGCGTGGTCCCAGACGGTGAGCCCGCTCAATTTTCATGGCGCCCAACTGATCCGATAGGCCCAGAGCCTCTGGGAGCCACTTCCCAAGCTGGTTAGCAAGTTCCGAGTCCGGGACAGACTCTGGCAGTCCTACAAACCTCAGGTTGTTCCGCCTTGAGCGGTTTTCCAACTCATCCAATTTTTCTTCATGCTGTAGGACTGCTTTCTCCAAAGTTGTTAATTTGCCCCCAGCTGCTAGATTTTCATCTTCCGCTGCTGCCATGCGGAGCTCTAATGCGTCGATTCGGGGCGGTATTTCTGCAAATGCATTCTGCAAACTAGAAAGTTGGTCCGAGATTTTATCCAATTTGACCGCTAGCGCCTCAGTAACAGCTTCTGTGATCGCCGCAATGGTGGGGTCTATAACTGCTCCAGCCGAGGGTGACTTTGCAGCATTGGCAGCCATTTTGTCTTCCACCGGCTTAGTTTTTTCCTTCTCCTTCCTAGCCAGTTTTGCGGGCATAGTCGCTGGCGATTTGTTCATATATCTATCGATATTCATAAGCGGACTTCACTGGGAATTTTGCAGTGCAAAATTAGGACAAATGGCGCAATTTGTAAAAGGATTCCGGGCCGGTCTCCTGGAGCCGAGTCAGACACGTCTAACCCCGTTCACCACATCACGTGACTCCTCACCTCTCAGCCTTTAATCCGGATCCATATCACTAGATGCAACTGTGCCTGGAAGTGGAGTTGCTCCTCGAACAGTGGGCAATAGAACTGGTCCTTCCCCCATTTCCATGGCCAGGGGTTCTATTCCTGCTATTCGCTGATCCCAAGAAATCAGTGGTTCTGAGATCAATCCTAATTTTAAGAAGCCTGAACAAGCATATACTCTGCTAGAAATAAAAAATGAATTCCCAACCATTCATCCAAAAAGGGGAGTGGATGTGTGCTCTGGATTTAAAAGATGCTTGTGGTCATAGTTTCATCCACTCCCCCTTATTGGCAATACCTACATTTTATGGTGGATCAATCTATTTATCAATACAAGGCGCTCCCCTTCAACTTCTCAGCTGCACAGAGAGTCTTTTCCAAATCCCTAGCTGTAGTAGCAACACATTTATTCTGTTAGAGCATCCAGGTCTTTCCTTACCTGGATGACTGGCTTGTGATAGCAAATTCCCAGGAATTAGTTCTAACTTCCTTGGAACAATCAATACATCTCTTACAGTTGCTGGGTTTCCTTGTGAATTTTGAGAAATAAACTCTAATTCCATCCCAGAAAATCCAAGTTAATTAGGGTATAGATAGATTCTCTGCAGGAGAGAGATTTCTTTCCTTCAGATTGAGCTCATACTTCCCTGGTATTGGCTTCCAGACCTTTGAACACAGATCAATCACCTGCCAGAGAAGTTCTGGTTTTTCTTGGCCATGTAGCATCAACAGTTAAATTAGAATCGTTGACCTGCCTGTACATGGGTTGCCTGCAGTGGGATCTTCATTTCCAGCGGGACCAGCTGACTGACTCAGCCTCAAACAACGAAATTGACAGAAATGAAACAGAAATTGAGTTGTGGCTAAACCCCTTCATTTTACAGGAAGGAGTATTGCCATGTCAAGCTCATTCCTGGAGACACAGTTTCAGATCTGTTTCCTTGAGCTGAGTGATAAGGTATGCTCTAACAACTTGCACTTGCCTCCAAGTAAAGAACATTCTTGTCCAAACAACAATCAAGTTGTTATATTCTACGTGAACAAATAAGAAGGCATGGGATCTTGGTCTCTGTGCCAAGAAGCAATAAAAATCTGGCATGGACATGCAGACAAGTTGTACTGCAAGTAACATACCTTCCTGGAATTTCCAACATGTTGGCCTCAACAGAATCTTTTGTCCACATGAATTGTCTCTTCAGCCATCCACAGCCAGCAGGCTGTTCAGCCTCTGATTGCTGGAAATTCACAATCTGTTTGCATCAGAACAAAAGAGAAAACTATAAAAGTTTAGCTCCATTCTTATCAACAGACTCAGATCTGCTCAGGAAACTTTTATGCTTGACTGGAATGCAGATGTGAAGTATGCTTTTCCACTGATTCCCTTGATAGCTGGGACAATGCCAAATGTACTGAAGGACTGGGCCTGCATGATCCTCATATTTCTAGCATGGCCCAAACTAGTCTGGTTCGCTTATCTAGTACAGCTGTCCAGTCATCCTCTGATATATCCCAGATCAGAACCTAACTCAAGAATAGGAGTGATTATTTCATCCAAATCTTTCCTCCCTCGACTTGAACACTCAATGATAAGACTTGTCCTTACCTAAAGCAGTGAATGACATTAACTTCTGCAAGAAAACTTTCCACTAGAAGAGCTTACAGTTTCAAATGGAAAAGTTTTTCCATGTGGTGGCAACACAACAATTTGGATCCGTTTGCATGTGAACCAAAAGTTACTAAATTATCTGCTCTTGCTTTCTGAATCTAGCCCTGCCACCTCATCAGTCAGAGTACATCTCAGTGCCATAGCAGCTTACCATGTTCAAAATGAGAGTAAGCTGAGCTCCATTCATCCATTAGTGACAAGATTATTGATAGGCCTGTGGCATACTAAACCACCAGTTTTAAAACCTTCCCTTCCATAGGATCTAAATGGGATCCTGGCACAACTGATGAAGCTGCCCTTTGAGATGGCCTCACTTAACTATCTAACATGGAAGATATTATTTCTGGTTGTAGTAACCTTAGCCAGAAGAGTCAGCAAACTTCAGGCTTTAGTTCATTATCTACCTTATACAGAATTTTTCAACATTGAAGTTTCTACCTAATGTTATGTCAGCTTTCTATATTAATGAAGCCATCATGCTACCTACGTTCTTCCCGAAATCTCATGCACATGAAGGTGAGAAAGCTCTTCATACTCTGAATTATAAACAGGCCTTGGCTGACTACAAGATAAGAACTTAACCTAATTGTCAGTCTTCTCAACTATTTGTCTCTTATGATCCCAATAAATTGGGCATAGCAATGGGCCAATATACGATGGCCAATTGGCTAACAGACTGCATTGTGCACTGTTATAGGTTAACAGGCTTTTAAGGCTCATCAAGTTAGAGCCATGGCTGCCTCAATGGCTTATCTACGAGTTGTGCCTCTTGAAGACATCTACAAAGCTACAACATGGTCATCAGACACACCTTTATGTCCCGTTACTTTCTGGATAATCTCTCAAAGAATGAAAGTAAATTTGGATAAACAGGTTTGCATAGCCTGTTCACCCAGTCTATGGTGGGGTCTAGGTTGCTTATTCAGTAAAACCTCAGCTGCAACACTCAGCCTGGGACTCCTCACAAGTTATGGCTAATTCAGCCCTGCTTGTTAATGGAAAAAGCAAGTTTGCTTATTGTAAATGGTGTTTTCTGTAAATAGCAGAATGAATTAGCCATATTAAATACTTGTCCGTATCCCTTGAGAGTTGATTACTTAGCTAAATTTAACTCCAAAATAAACTGTGGGTCCTCACGAGACAATGCCTAAGTGGAAATTCCTGCACATGCTCAGGAGCGATAAAAGCTCTACTAGCTATGAGAGAGAGGCTTGTTTGATGCCACTGGATGTAGTCACCCATATGTTAGGGAAAATTCACCCTGCTATTTACGGAAAACACTGTTTATGGTAAGAAAACTTGCTTTTTCTTTTGACCTTTCCGGGTAGGATGCTTGTCAAGATCTTATGGATTTTCTTTGGAAGCTCTATAATATTAAAATGAGATGTTTTATTTTTGCAAACTGTTGATCAACCCTTTGGATATTTATGAGACATTTCTGTAAGTTAAGCCTTTTTAAAAAGGCTTATTATGGCCCTTCGGTGGTTAACAACATTGAGAGGTAAACGGAGTGTTGAGTGTGTATGACATTTAAGAATTGTAAAGCATGCTGTAAGAGAATGCAATTAACTAATTGTATACATAGCCTGTAAGAAGTTTCTTAGCAACTATAAATATGGTGTGTATTCAATGCTGTAACCATTACATTTTAAAATTTGAGGACAATAGTCAAATTTCATGAACTAATACATGGGTGTTTGAATGATAGCTTGCTGCAGTAGGTATGGCATCACATGATTCTCTCTGTTTCTCCCTCCACCCCATTTTTTTCTTTCTATACAGATACATACACAGGGTTAAAAAAAAGTATCAACAGGATTTTTTTAGGAGCTAGGGAGAACATTGCAAATCTTTCTAGTCTTGTTATTTTCAAAACTGGGTTGTAACAGAGTATTGTGTGGTAAGCTGGTAACTGGGTCGCATTCCTCCATTCCCGCTCTACCCTCAATATCACGCCAGTGGTTTAATATGATCTTGTGTGGTTCTTTAAGTAAGTTTGAGCTGCGTGGTGCCAATTTTTGTTCTCACTGCAGGTATAATGACCATTTTTTAATCTGGCTTCATGTGGCTCTCAGTAGGTTTGTGCTGTGCAATGCTTGATTCCTGCTCTATAATGGTCGTTCCTGAAATGTACAGGAGGCCAACCTTTGAATTCATTATCAGTGTAACATAGCCTGAGCTTTTCTTTTAATGTCTTTTCTTTTTTTGTTGAAAACGTTCTACAACTGACATCAGTGTCTAATTTTAGTTATTACTTTGAAGGGAAGTTGTTAAAGCAAGTGTTATCGTCATATTTTTATGAAAACGCAAGTCCAAAGATGATATTGTTCAGGTTACAGGGATAAGTGTTTTTCTTATCCTGGGTCACGAAAAAAGAATTTGAAAACTACTGCCCTAGTTGGTTTCCTATTGTTGGTAAGGATCATGGCCTTGAAGGTGTCTCCTAGCCCCAGTGTTTGACATACCGGTGCTCTATTGCTGTAGCTAGATCAATCTTGTAGAGGCAGTGGATTAAATTATGGGCAATATTTACAAACTCGTTAACACACACCAAATTGACATGTGCTATTCTGTTTGCAATATTTTTCATGTGTTATTTTCCATTGTTTCACATATTATTTAGCTATTGCAAACAGTTGCAAAATCTCTACTAAAATATATTATGATCTGCATAATTATGTAAATGAACTCATTACCTGTGTTCGCATAGCTAAATGACGTGTGTTAAAATGCACAAATTTCAATTTCATTATTCCGAGAATCTTAACTACACATTAGAGAGATTTTTCTGTGATAGTGACTGTTATTGCATGAAATTTAATGCATTCTATTTATCTCTAAACTCATTTGCATAAATTAAATTAGGTCATTATCAGGCCTGCTTTATTGCACTGTAGTACATTGGCCTCTGAGTGTTAGACCATTTCCCCATATCATCAAAACTTGGGGTGCTAGATCTCCTGGGTGCCAAAAGTTTGGTGCCTGCTGCCAGGGCAGGTGGAAAGGCTGATTCAATCAGGCCCTGACTGCGTCGAGGAGCCACTTTTGGGCTACATAGGAAGAGATGTCTGAGAGAGAGAGGCCGGAGTAGAAGTGGAGAGCAAAAAACAAAAGTAAGTATAAAACACAAATTGAATTTAATAAAAAAACAGAAAAGTATAACAAACATTTTTAAAACCTATAAATACATTTTTCCTGTAGCTCCTAAGAAAAATATTGTTAATTTTTCCACACCTGATCATTAGTTTATTTAGGCTTTCAATTTCTAATAACAACATACATTTATTTTTTTATTTGTTTATTAAACTGCCACATCTCCTTTGTAAGCACTTGTTGAGGTATACATTACTGCTGTTAAACTTAGGAGCTGATAGTGGACATTTCTCATTCATGCAAATAACTTCTATCTAGTAGTGCTTCCAGTATTAGCTTTAGTGCAAGTAATTCAAATTCATGCTATTCATCCATTACTTCACTTTCCATTTCCTTATGTCCTTCATTTTACTTGAGCTGATTTCTGAAATGAAATGACAATATTTTCACCTCCTTGTTACTATAAGCCCTTGACCAGCAGAAAACCAGGAAAATATGTCAGACTAATGTTGTAAGTGCCACATTTTCTCCTAAAGAAGAAAATCTGTCATTACATTCTGCATTAATATTTCCTTGTCAGTAGAAAATACCTTGTGACTGTCAATAGTGTGTAACTGTATTTCTTGGAAGAAACCTTTCAAAGATGTATTAGAAATTGCTATCTTCAGTCAAGCCACAATTATCTTTTAACTTTTCCAGCAAGTGAGTGGCTTTATTGACATGCAAATTGACATAACTTAGGTCTTTCTTTTGAAAGACTAATGAAAGCTACTTGAAGAGCCTCAAGAAAACCAATGTAAAATGACTCGTAAACAGGAAACTGAAGCACTTAAGTTTTCTGTAATTGAATCCTCCCTGTCTTCAACTGGTGGTTGTTCTAAGAAAGATTAAAAGGCATTTCTAGTACTTCACTAAAGTATTTAGTGCACCCAACTGTGTTACAAGCAAGCACCTACTAAGCAGATGCTGAAGTTGAGCTAATTTGCTTTCTAAAAGGCCCATGTACTAAGGTGCGATAAAATGGACTGCTTTGCCTTAATTAGAATACAATAACAGCTTATGTTAAGTGCATGCAAATCAGTTTGGAGATAAATAGCACATGTTAAATTTCATGCAATAATACGGTATTATCACAGCTATTAGGCCCAGGTCCAGAGGTCCAGGACCATTCCTTCCAGGGTCCTCTTTCTTCTGTTGTTGAAAAATGCTGCTGTGTGCTGGAAGGATGTGTCTCAGTGATGTCACTAGGGCGCCTTCCTCCCGAGCGGACAGTGCCACATTGATGTACGGTTGAACATTTCAGCGACGGTACAATACGGTACCGTCTGCTTGTGAGGAAGTTGCTGCAGTGAGGTCACTGAGGCGGGTCTCCTTCCAGTGGATGGCGTCTTTTTAATTGACAGAAGACGCTGGAGGGCCTGGGCCTAGGCAACCTAGCTAGGACATAGGCATAAACCCAAGCCTCTGCCAGGCCCCGGCATTTGGCCAGGGCCTTCGTGATGGGCCCAGACCTTGAGCTGGGCCTAGTGTTGAGTCTGGGTCTAGGTCTGGGCTTCAGTGATGGGGACCAAGCTTTGGGCCTGGGCAACGCCTATGGGACCCAGTCTTGATTTTTTCCTTGGGCCTAGGCTCCAGCATTGGGTCTAGACATGGGCCTCAATGTTGGGGCGTGGTCTTGAGTCTAGGCCTAGGTCCAGGCTTTGGGCTGAGCACTAGAGTCAGGTATTGGGCCAGGCTGTATTTTTTTTTTTTTTTTTAACACTGAAGTTATTAATGCCTATCGATTTCTTCTCTCTTTGGATTCAATGTAAAGCAAAAAACGAATGAAACTACAAAAATGTTTTTTTTCACTTGAGATGAACCTGCTGATTGACCTTGACCTATGAAATGAATGAAAGAATTTAAAACAAAATTTTTGAGGCTGCCCATCTGTATCAGTTTTGATATCTGCTTGATGTTCCCTTCTCAAGATTTTTGTTATATAAAATCTGCATGAATAAAATCAGTTCTTCCAGTGAATTATCAGTTGAACCATCAAATAATAGACTTACATATTGGGATATATTTTATATCAAGTGGTTAAGTCATTTTGTATCTCTGTAGCTATATTGGTTATAAACTGCTTTGCAGGCTTTTCTTTTATACTCATGCCGTATATCTATGTTGTGTTTGCTTGTCAGCACAATAATTTATTCAAAATCTGAGAGAGGCTTATTGTTAGCAATATAATACGTAGCATTAAATGCAACTTTATAATGAGTAAACATTTTCTCAGCAGCCTTTATGCATTTTTTAGAAGTCTTGATTTAGAGTTTAATTTTGCTCTAATGATTCAGCATATTTTAATCTCTTAGATTCCTCATGTGTTTGAATTTTTGTGGAAAACCTTTAGATGTTTGATCATGTAAAGGAGGAAATACATCACAATGTAGTATATTTTGTCATACTGGAGCCATTTCATTTTTGTTAATCAGGTATTTTTAAACTTCTGCTTTCCTTCTGGAAGTTCATATTTGCAGGGGTGGAAAATTCCCAAGTTGCCTAAAAATTGGCATCTGGTGCTGGTTGTTGGTCTGGGCACAGAATAAGTTACTGTGGCATACCTGTTTTTGGTAGGAGCCCTGCTGCTGTGAGGAACGGCTTAACAGTTTAGGGTTCTTTAGCATGGAGAAAAGACAGCAGGGACATAAGAAGGGTCAAACTGAGGGTCCATCAAGCCCAGCATCCTGTTATCAACAGAGGCTAATCCAGGTTACAAGTACCTAGCAAATACCCAAACATTAAGTGGATCCCATGCTACTAATGCCAGTAATAGTAGTGGCTGTTCCCTAGCTCAGCCTGATTAATAGCAATTCATGGACTTCTCCTACAGGATCTTATTAAAAATTTTTTAAACCCAGCTACACTAACTGCCTTAATCATATCCTCTGGCAACAAAATCCAGAGCTTAATTGTGCGATGAGTGAAAAATAATTTTCTCCAATTTGATTTAAATGTGCTACTTCCTAACTTCATGGCGTGCCCCCTAGTCCTTCTGTTATCCGAAAGAGTAAATAACCGATCTACATTTACCCGTTCTAGACCTGACCTTTATCATATCTCCCCCTCAGCCGTCTCTTCTCCAAACTGAACAGCCCTAACCTCTTTAGCCTTTCCTCATAGGGGAGCTGTTCCATGCTCTTTATCATTTTGGTCGCCCTTCACTGTACCTTCTCCGGTGCAACTATATCTTTTTTGTGATGCGGTGACCAGAATCGTACACGGTACTCAAGGTGTGATCTCACCATGGAGTGTTATAGGCATTATGACATTTTCCGTTTTATTCACCATTCCCTTCCTAATAATTCCTAACATTTTGTTTCCTTTTTTTGGCTGCCATAGCACACTGAGCCAATGCCGCATAGATCTTTTTCCTGGGTGATAGCTCCTAATATGGAACCTAACATTGTGTAACTACAGCATGCGTTTTTTTCCCCAATATGCATCGCCTTGCACCTGTTCACATTAAATTTCATCTGACATTTGAATGCCCACTCTTCCAGTCTTGCAAGGTCCTCCTGCAAAATCATGAGTGGTATATAACAGGATAATAAGAAATATGTATTTACTCTCTCAAACAATACTAGGACTAGAGGATATGCTTTGAAATAGGAATACATTTTAAATCAAATTTTAAAAAGTATTTTTTCAGTCAACAAACAAGCTATGGAATTTATTACCAGAGAATGTTGCCAAAATTTGTAGCAAAGCTGAGTTTTAAAAAGGTTTGGAGAGGTCCATAAACAATTATTAGCTAAATAGGCCCGAGTGCTTCTACTTTTGGGAGTTAGCAGTAGAAAAATTACTTTCTGCTTAGGATCTGCTAGGTTCTTCCAAGTGACACACTGGCTGCTGTCAAAGATAAGATGCCGAACTCAATACATCTTTGGTTTGACCCAGCATGGCATCTCTTATGTTCTAATGCAATTGACTCTGGCACAGGAGGAGTTGCTGCAGCTATGGACTTGGTCTGCAGGGAGAGATGAAAAAATAGACTAATCAAACAAAATCTACAACGTGACAGACAAGAACAAAAATGATAAAAAGGAAATTTGAAAAATAACCAAAATCATAAAGCAAGAAAAATAGACAAAACGAATCCCCCCTCACAACAGCACCAAAAAAGGAGCAGAAAATAGGTGGCACAGAAGAATATATTTTTGTTCTGACTCCTAAAATTATGGTTTATGCCCAAGTTTTTAACATATTTTTCCACCCCTGCATATTTGTTTCCCAAGGTTTGCACAGTTATGCCCCATTTTTAATAATATCATAACATTTTCCGACAAGAATGTCATTGGAATAATTTAAATAACTCATATCCCAATGTAGTTGAAATACAATAATCTCAAGAAAAACATGTAACAAAATAAAGGAAAAAACAAAAGCGCCCAGTGATAGCTCACTATTTAGACATGCTCTCTTTTTGCAGATTGCATGCGTCATAAATAAATCAATTAACTAGAGTATTGATGCTATTACAACTATCAGACTATCCAGCTGAGCATGTTATCTTATTAATTTAAGAAAGTTCAGGATCTGCAGAAACACATTAATTTCCTAAATTCAGTTCTATGCAAAAGCTTTTAGGCATCTCAGGTCAAACTGTATGTTTCAATGAATATCTAAGTGAACAGAAGCTGACACTGTCACCTCATGGTACAAAGTTATACAACATCTTTTTGCAATGTTTAATGCAAAGTTACTATTGCCTCCCATTCAACCAGTTTCTAATGCAATCAGATACTTTAGGGCCTATACCAAGGGCACACAATTTATTTATAAGTTGCCTATATGAAGCCATATCGAAGGCCTTACTGAAATCCAAGGATGCCACATCTAGCGCTGACCAAAGTCTAGTGGTAAATGGAGTTCACGCCGAGGAAATGGGAGTTACTAGTGGTATGCCACAAGGATCGATCCTTGAACTATTCAACTTTTTCGTAAGTGATATGACGGGAGGATTGTTGGGAAAGGCGGATCTTGTTATGGATGACACCAAAATACAACAAGGTAGACAGCTAGAAGTGTGTTGAAGACATGAAAAGGGATCTTGCAAGGCTAGAAGAAAGATCTAGAGGAGTCTGACAGCTAAGGTTAATGCTAAAAAATAAAAAATGCAGTGTCATGCATTTTGGCTGCAAAAAAATCCACGGGAGCCCAAATGCATGAAACTGTGTTTTTTTTTGTTTTTTTTTTTTAACATCATCAGTACAGTATAAAGGGGTGAAATTCTATGCATTAAAGAAGAGTGGGATCTTGGGGTCATTGTGTCTGATGATGATAAGGTGGCCAAATGTGGATAAGGTGATGGCAAAAGTCAGAAAAATGCTTGATTGCATAGGGAGAGGCTAGTCAGAAAAAAGGAAGTGATATTGCCTCTGTATTAGTCTTCAAAAGTATATAAACAGGATAGAGTCAATCCAGAGGGTGGCTACTAAAATGGTCATTGAACTTCGTTCGTCCGAAAGTATATTGGGACAGACTTAAAGACCTGAACATATATATCCTAGAGGAATGGCAGGAAAGGCAAAATATAAGAGACATTTAAATACCTCCAAGGTTTCCATGCACCCGAAGCAAGCTTCATTCAAATGAAAGGAGGCCTTAGAACAAAGGGGTTATTGGATGATGGTGAAAGGGGGTAGACTCGAGTAATCTAAGGAAATATTTATTACAGAGAAGGGTGATGGATGCATGGAACAGCCTCCCTATGTGGTGGAGACCAGGACAGTATCTTAATTCAAGAAAGCATGGGATAAGCACAGAGGACCTGTGAGAGAGTGGTAAGAATTGTAAAGCTGAGTAGATGGTATGTAAGAGCAGACTAGATATACCATGAGGTCTCTTTCTGCCATCACGTTTCTATGTTAGTTTGGCTTGGCCTTGGGCAATGACAGATGCAACATTCACAGTTCATGATTGGGGGAGGAGGGAAGGAATCTGAATCATTGTGCACTGGTGACATCTAGTGACTCTTATTTAGAGTTCATGATTTCAGGTCTCCAGAAAGTACCCTTATATATGGACCCCAGCTGAGGTTTGTCCCTGCAGTGATTGGCTAAGTGAGTTAGGAGATATAGGAGGAAAATCCCAAGTAGTAGTAAATGAAGGCACCAGACCCTCAGATTGAACTGGAAGCCGAAAAAGAGCAAAAGGAAATTGCTGGGTTCCTCTATGCTCCCCTAAGAAAAAATAGGTAAAATATGAATTTTATAGCCCACAAAGAACACAGGTGTTATTCGCTAAACAATTTGAAGTATTCAAGCTTGAACTTAGTACTTAGCCTGAGTACTTAGGGAGAAGTAGAACCAAAAGAGAAAAGGATGTGATAAAATACTTTTTATCTTTTACTAATGACTTGTACAGAATACTTCTGTACAAGTCATTAGTAGACCTCATCTGGAGTACTTTATTCAGGTCTGGTGCCCATACCTTCAAAAGAATACAGAGAGTAGAAGTGATTTTGAGAGCGGTTACCAGTATGGCATAAGGTGGGTATAAAAGATCCTCTATGAATGAGACTCAGGGAGGGTAATTTTCAATAATGTATATAACTCAGTATAAATTGATAAATAACAACAAAAAATAGAAGCCACTACCTCTCCAATTAATCACCAAATAGATATAAGGGGAGAGGAAAAAGGATGCAATCCAAATATCCACGAAAAATTAAAGAATTCTTAATACAAACAAATGACAATATCATAAGTCAAAGCTCTATAAATCTTTAATCTGCAGCCTCTCGCCACGCAATGGGCCGCAGGCTGTATTCAGCCTTTAGGGCATTTTTTATCTAATCATTTATTGTCATTTGTTGCTCTATATTTAAACAGTTGTTCTTTATTATAGCTACAAGTTTTTGTTTAATTTTTCACTTTTATATTAAACGCATCTTTACCTCAGACTCTACCACCAAATCACCAAATTTATAAAAATGGAATACTTAGCCCGACAAATCAAATCTGTTATATCACCAAGCTAGGCTGTTCAGAAATACTCCCAACATGAATCATGTTTCAACTGAACCACAGTCATCTTCAGGGGAATTTTGTTAAATTCGTATAGGCAAAATATTCTCTAATCCCGGACAAACATTACCCGTCTCTAAAAGGATTCGTACATGGCGCCTCAGCGTCTCAGATGTCTGACAGCGTAACTTGCACCAGCTGGCTGCCGGTGCACGATCCTCCGGCACGGCCACTCTTCCTCGGTCCCGCCCCACCCACGCTCCCTTCCCGCCCCTTTTTCCAAGCCCCGGGTCATACACGCGTCCCAGGGCTTGTGCGCGTCGCCGGGCCTATGCAAAATAGCTGGATTTACGCGCACAGGGCTTTTAAAATCTGGTCCCTTGCGCGCACCGAGCCGCGCCGCCTTCCCCCTAACCTGAGCTTCCCACCCTTTCCTCCCCCTAGCCCTACTCTAACTCCCCCCTAAATTTTTAATTTACCTTTTGCGCCTGCCGCCCAACTGCCGGCGCGCAATCCCAAGCACAGCGGCAAATGGCTGCTGTGCCCGGAGCATCTGGCCCCGCTCCCTTCCCTCCTCGTTAGTAAAACCCCAGGACTTACGCGCGCCCCGGGGCTTTAATGCGCGTCGCCGAGCCTTTTGAAAACAGGCCCGGCCCGCGTAACCCTTTGAAAATCTGGCCCAATAGTTCTCCTTTCATTGAATTTCTTACTCAAAATATTTCCTCTGAGCTTCCAGCTACATATTGATAAAATTCCTGTCTCTCCCACCTGTGAAACCTTTCTAAATACCTTAGGAGCCCTAGGTTTCAAGCAGATTATAAGTAAACCAACACATAAGGCAGGCCATACTCTGGATCCAATATTTTTAAACAGCTGTGTTGCTGCAGGTACTGATATTGATTGTAGCCCAGTGCCCTGGTCTCATCATCTTTTGATTCAAGCTTCTGCCCAGATTGGATAATCTGATTGTCCTTTAAGTAATAGCTTTCTCAGCTTTGATTTTCATAAACCAATTTCCATAGATAATCTTATCAAAAATCTATTGCTTTAAAATCTTTAGATGTAACAACTGCTGACCTAGCTGTCAATTCTTGGTGGAGATTATACGTGAACTGGCCAATAAGTTAAGTCTAACTATAAAAAAAAAAAAAAAGCATTAGAATTGAAGGGAATACTAATAAATCTGCTCCCTGGTACTCCTGCAACTTAAAAAAATTAAAAACAGTTCTGAGAAGCAAGGAACGAGCCTGGTGTAAGAATCCTTTGACATACACTGGCTGTGTAAAGAGCACTCCTCTAAAAATATAGGGTCTCCATTAATAATGCAAAGAAGGAATATTATGCAGAAAAGATCCATGATTTTTGCTATAAACAAAGATAATATTTTCTTTTGTACAAAATCTTATTAAACCAATCAAAAACCAAAATAGGGATGATGAAAGTGACCAGAAATGCAATGAATTTGCATACTTTTTTAAAGAAAAAAATCCAAAAGATACTCTCTACTTTCCCAGCAGAATCTTATCAAAAGTTCACTTTGAGACCGCCCTGAACAATCCTGGCCTTGCTTCGACTTAGTTAGTTCAATGGAAATTGAGCTTCTGATTAATAAATTGAATCCGGCAAATTATTATTTGACCTAATTCTTATCAAACAATTAAAATCTGTCTCGAATATCATAGCCAGACCAATTGCAGATAAAATTAACCTGTCCCTTGAAGAAGGAAAATGTCCTGAGGTATTAAAATGTGCTGTAGTACACCCAATTCCAAAGTCAACAAATTCTGATGATAAATCTTTGAATAACTTTAGGCCAATTTCTAATTTGCATTTTTGTGAAAAATTATTGAGAAGGTTGTCCACAAACAATTGTCTGATTATCTTGACCAATATAGTATTCTATATCCATCACAGTTCGGGTTCAGAAAATCTCATTGTACAGAAATTTTGTTACTAGCCTTGACTGATACAATTCTTAGAGGCATGGACACAGGATAATCTTATGTTTTAGTAATGCTAGACATTTCAGCAGCTTTTGACACTGTTAATTATGACATCTTACAAGATAGGCCAATATCAGTTAGTCTATCTGTCAGAACTTTAAGTTTGTTCTCTTTTTATCTCTGTAATCGTACCTATATGGTAAAGGTGGGCCGGGCAACTTCGGATAAGGGGCACTCTGATTCTGGAGTCCCTCAGGGATCATCCCTATTTGCATCTTTGTTCAATTTGTATATGATACCACTTTGTAAACTACTTGCTGGCCTAGGGATTTCACATTACCTATTTGCAGATGATGTGCAGTTACTTATTCCAGTAAATGACACGCTTGATTAATTTAAGGGCACTTTCAATGTGTATGTCACCCATACAATAATTATTTCACATGAAATTAAAAGTGAAACACCAAAAGACCGAAATACTCTTAATTAGTAATAAAATTGATGCTAATTTGCCCATGGTTTATAACATTGATTCAATTGATAGTACCTTAATAAGCGCGGCCCATGACCTTGGCGTAATTATTGATACTGAATATGAAAAATAACATAAATATGATAATAAAAGATGGTTTTAATAAGATACATATTTAAAAAAAAAACCAACCTGAATTCACTACTTAATCCTGGCGATTTTTGGACTGTCCTGCAAGCATTGGTTTTCTCTATACCTGACTACTGTAAAGCTCTACTCTTAGGCCTATCCAATAATACTCTGACTGCTTCAGTTATTGCAGAATGCAGCAGCTAAAGTGTTGTCAGGTGTAAGAAAATTTGATCATATTACCCCAATGTTTGTAAATTTATACTGGCTCCCAGTAAAATATAGGATTGAGTACAAGGTCCTTTGCTTGATTCATAAATCAGTATTTAATGAGGAAATGGCTGGGTAAATGCTGCCCTTCATTTTTACACTTCCCAATGTATCCTAAGATCAGCAAACAAAGGGCTGTTTGAATAACTTTAGGCCAATTCCAATGGTTAAAACTGCACATCTGAGGGAAAGAACCTTATCAATTGCTGGTCCGATTCTCTGGAACTCAGTTCCAACTGAGTTAAGATTAGAGATGAATTTTCAGAAATTTAAAAGAGATTTAAAAACCTGGTTGTTCAGACAAACTTTCAGCAATGAGATAGCTTTATAATAGTTGAGCAGTATTTAATGAATCTGACCTTTTCTTTTAATTTTATTTGATTGTTAATTTTAGGTTTATTTTTAACCTGCAATTTTATCCTAATTTTAGTTTTATTTTAATTTCTATGTTTGAACTTGATTTCCTTTTATTGTTTTATTTACTGTAAAATTTTATTTGATGTAAATTTTTATTGTGAAATTTTATTTGATTAATTTATATGCCGTATACTATTTTATCTGAATTTATATGCTGTAAACCAGTATGATTGATATACAGAATATCGGTAAACAAAATAATATACATTTTCTGGTTATTAATATTCTACATCGAGCTAATACATTTATTGAAACCAAGTGAGGAAAAGTATAAGTGAGTAAGGAAAAAAGCACTTTGCACTTACAAATACTATTTCTTTCTTAGAACAATTGCAAATGGTACAGATTTCCCACTATTGCCTAGCAAAAGAAATGACACATCTCATTTTTTGCAATGCCAATACCAGGTCATATTCCTGATGATAATTCAAAAATTGCTATTTCAGCCCCAAAAGTGGAGGAGAAGGTAGCAGCTTTGCTATGGTGGACCCTATCTCGAAAGCTCACTCCTTCACCTTTCTTCCAACTCTCCCAAAGCCTCTACTATAGAGGTGAAGAAATATTTAAACTTTAGCACCATCTAGATAATTAAAATACACTTTTTAGGAGCTAGGGCAACATTATTTTTTATACTTGTAACTTTTTTTGCATTTTTTTATTTTGAAATTTTTTTACTCTTTATTTTTTCTTTTGGAGTTTCTCCATTTTTTTTTTGCCTTTCTCTGCTTCCTTTCGTTTCCCTTCTTTTCTCCAGTCACTTCTCTGTGGGCAAGGAGCAGTCTCTGACTAGTGGTGGCAGCATGTCCTGGTCCCAGGTTCTCTAGAGACTGGTGGTGGGAGGTAGTGGGGACTCGGAGATCAGAGCAGTGTACGTGGCGAGAAGGGTGCTTAAAAGCGGGATGGCAGTAGCACCATTATTAGGTGGGAGTAGAGAAGGGAAAACAGCTGCACTGGTATAAGGGAGGAGAATGCAGAGGAATGAATCGGGAACAAGGCATGGAAAAATAGGAGGAGAGGACCCAGAAAAGGAGTCAGGGAAGAAAAGCAGCAATGCCAGCATCAGTGGTAGGGAAAGAAGGCCTGGAAAGAGGAGGAAAAGACCTGAGAAAGTTCAGGGGAAGGGAATAAAGAGGGAGGTGAGGACTTGAAAAAATGGGATGAACAGAGGAACATGAAAGGGGTGAAACTGAAAAAGGTGCTAAGGAGCAGAATGAAGGGTGGAGGGAGAGATTGAGGTACGGGCAGGTGACAAAAAAGATGGCAGGGAAAGAAGGGTGTCACTCCCACTAAGAGGATAGAGGAAAGAAAAGATTGTAGAAGGATGGAGGAAGCGAGAAGGGAATGGGAAAATTATGGTGCAAGGAATGAAGCTAGAGTGGTACCAACATGGTTGTGGAGGAAAGAGGGAGGAGAAGGGTTCTGAGGGAGAAGAGAAGGTTGTGAATGAGAAAAATGAGTGCTAGGGACAAGAAAAAAAACACAGAAGGAGGAAGAGAGGCTAGGAAACAGTAAGACAGACATTTTAAGAAAAAAGGAATGAAGAGAAGATAGAGTGGATGAGAGGGGGAAAGGTCAGATATAGAAAGATTAGAAAAACATTTATCTTATTTTAAAATTGCTATACAATTTTAACTCACTGCTACATATATTCCTTAGATTCAGAACTAAACCCTAGGGATGGTATCTGGGCTTTCCTCGAAACCCAATTAGCAGGTAGGTAAATTTCCCTTTCTATCTGGCATAACCAGACCTATGGGATGATCCAAAACAATATCCTCCAACTTCACCGGAGAGATCCGTATTGTCTGCTATTTATTATACACAGACTTTCCCTCCTCTCTTAACATTCTGCAGTGGGCCTGTACTGCTTCATCTATCCTGTAGTACCTAGAAAAGGTAAATGAAGAAACCCAGTTCTGTTCAGTTCTTTCAGAGGCGTCCACATGCCCTGGACCCTGAGACTGTGTACAATGAGCTCTAACAAATTTCAAGGCAGAGCAGTCATATGCAGCATAGACTTCTAATTACCCTCCTGCATTCATTTAGATCAAGGTTGCTCAGAAGCTGAAGTCTGTTCTAAGAACAAAAACTAATCAACCTAATAAGAAAAAAGGACTTTGCTAAAAATCAAGATTTCTAATTGCATTCAGCCTGTGCAGCCTACCTTTGAAGATGAAGTCAGACAGACAAACTGTAAAATAGCTTCTTAATTATGAAAAACATCTGACATTTGGTAGAAAAAGTTGTACTGCGCGTAGACTCCCTCATTACTGGGGAAATTGTTTTCTTTTACTTTTTCACTTTGCCTACGTTTTTTGTTTTTGCTTATTTTCTCCTGTCATTTTTTTTGCTTTGCTTTTATTTATAAACATTTGATATTCTGCCTTTTCCTAAGTTAGTTACAAGGCAGATAACAGAAAAAAAATAAAAACATGACCATGTAGGTAATGTAAATATCCAGAAATGACCTAAAAATATGATGTAGATTGTATGTGCGTGACTTTGGTGTAAATAAAACACACAGTTAAGAAGGAAGGGTATATTGGGTTGTGATAAAGGAAAAACAAATTAAATAAAATGGATACAGAGTAGAAAATGCATAGATAAGTAAGTTGAGCATCTGGCTCAGGAAGAGTACGAAGAATGAAAATTATGGGTTTGTGATTAAGAAGGACTTCAGATAGTAGAATGCAGAGTCTATGTTGTAGGGGAAGGCCTAGATTTCTTTTTGTTTGATTTATATTCTTCTTTTCAGCACTTCAAGTGGAAGGTGAGGTAACAAGTTTCAAGGCACGAGGCTAGTGATATCTTGTTCCATATTTTTGGGGCAGAGCAACTGAATGTGCAAAGTTTTGTGCATGTTAGTCTAGTGAAGGGCTAATTGGGTGCATCAAAATTCCCTTGGAGTGCAGAAGAACAGAAATTGAGAGATTCAGGGGCCAGTTGATTCACACATTTAAAGATAAAGCAGAGAGTTTTTTGAATTTTATCCTACTTTCAAGCGAGAGACAATGTACCTGGCGCAAGATTGGCCCCTACCAAAAGTCTAGTTGCTGTGCTTTGTAAAAGTTGGAGGCGTTTGAGATTATATTGTGAGATGCCACTAAATAGGGAGTTAAAATAGTCTGTGAGGTTGGTGATCAGTGAGTGTATCATAATAGCAAGGTTGTGTTTCTCAAAGTAGTTGGCAGTTGGTGAATCTGGTGCAGATGCATAAAGAAGGTCTTTACTACAGTTGAGATGTGTGTTTCCATTATAAGATTGTGGTTGAGTTGTACCATTGAGTCTTTTGGTTGTAAGGGGGTTGCTGACAAGTAGGGTGACATTATTAACATTATTAATCTATCCCTTTTTTCTAACAGCCATGTTCCACATTCCCTGTTGTAATGTAACTTTCGCTTTCAGTGTTAACTGGTTTACCCCCTAGTTTATTGTAAACCGGTACGATAAGACCTGGTCTTGAGCATCGGTATATTAAAAGAATTTAAATAAATAAATAAATTATTAGGGAATATCCTTGTTAGCTTAGCCAGAGGAGTTCCGACTTAGATGGGTTTAGTTTGAATTTGTGTTTGTTAAACCATTGGGCTACTGTTGTGAGACAATTGTTTAGATTAGTGATGGCCATGTCTTGGTGTCATATTTTGATGCAGATCTGAATGTTGTTGGCAAATAAGAGACTTTCAATGTTGAAAGATTGGATGAGATCTCAGATTGGACAAGTGTAAATGTTGAAGAGGTGGTCACTCTATAATTTCTGCCTTTGTTTTTCCCTTCCAGCCTCTCGTTCCTCCCACTTTCATCTCTGCCAGTTCACCCTTGTCTCCCTCTCCAGCATCCTCTCTCCCATGGCTTTTATCTGGCCTAGCCCAGAGACAGCTCAGCAATAGCATCTTTTGCTGGGTCTGGGTCCTGGGTAGCTGTGATCGTGCCTGTTGGACTTGAGACAGAATCAGGCACCAAGCCCCAAATATTAAGTGTCAAGGCAATGTGGATATTTACAGTCCTATTTGTTGCTGTTTAAAACTAGATATTGCAGTCTTCAAGATAAAATTCTTAGGTCACTTATGTGCCTAATAAAAGCAAATGCCACTAATAAGACAGTTTTTAGAAAGAAAAGCTTTGACAACCTCTAAAATTTGATCAAATGGGTAGACAAGGCATTTAGTTTCGCAATCAGCGGATATATACCATGTATATATCCGCTGATTATAATCCATGTTTCTGTATTACTAATTTATTGTTTTGTGTTAATTTATAGTTTGTAATTTTGTTAACTTATTGCTTGATTACTCGATCTCCCATTTCTGTTATAGTTTAATCCTGTCCTATCTTCCGACATCCATGTTTTTACTCTCCCTGTTTTAATGTAACTTCTCATTTCTACTTATACGTTAATTGGTTTCCCCATGTTCTAATGTAAACCGGTACGATAAGACCTGGTCTTGAGTGTCGGTATAGTAAAAGAAGTTAAATAAATAAATAAATAATTAGTATTCCAGGGTGACCTAACATATGGGCTTATTATAAATTCTGCTATCAACAATCATAAAACATTAACATAATAACATGGTAAATGATGCAGAAAGTCAAAAATAGCCATCAAATCTGCCCAGCAAAGATTTCCAGGGTTGTTAACTGCTGCTCTGCAGGTTACCCCTGTTTATTACTGTCCTAGGGATTCTTTGTATTTAACCTATGCTTTTTTTGAATTCCGGTACTGTTTTTTTTTTCCTCCGCCAGCATTTCTACTGGGAGGGCATGCCAGTATCCATCACCCTTTCCATGAAAAAAATGATTTTCTGATGTTGATCCTTCCTTGGAGCATCCTGTCATGCCCCCTACTTCCAGTGAAAAAGATTTGCCTTATGTGCATTATGTACACCTTTCAGTTTTTTAAAAGTCAGTATCCTATTTCCCTAATCTCTCCATGTCTCATTTCCTGTGGCTTTTGATGCAGACCCTATACGGTTTTAGTTGCCTTTCTTAAGACTTCCTCTAGCTTCTCTTTCTCCTTTTTGAGATGCTTTCTCTGGAACTAAACACAGTATTCCAGGTAAAGACTCGCCAGTGGCATCATCACTTCTTTTCTGCTGGTTATCCGCCTCTCTGTGCATTCCAGCATTCTTCTGGCTCAAATGACAAAACCCACTGAGCAATACCTGAACCCTAAATGCATTTACACTTTAAGGTTTTCAACAACTCTGTAGGGCATTCAGTGAACCAGGAATAGGCAGCCAGAATCTAAGTCTGAGGTGGCATAATTGGAACATATAGCTTAGCAAAATCAGAATCTAATATATTTAATTTCCTTCTAATTTTTACCAAGCTTCTGCTTGGGCTATTTCTCTTTTATCCTGTTTGTCTAAGAAATATTCTCCAGAAGGAGGACTACAACATATTGACCAGGAGACTAAAAGCAGACTAACCAGATATGATTACCCCAGATTTTTTTTTTTATATTGGGGCAGAAAAGGTTTAAGCACTTAACTTTGCTGCTTGAAGTAGAGTTGTAGTCATTTAAGCCTTCTGAGAGCAAGAAACTCCTATTGTCATGTAAGAAATTTACCATAGTTATTATAGCATTTCACAGAACTAGCCATGGTGTGCTCTCTCTCTCTAATCTTTATTGTTTCAGACATTTAGACAACAGTAGTACGGAACAAAATTTAATACATAAATCAATACTTGCATTAGCTGGGTTCTTGCAGGATTTTGCTGCTATTCTTATCAGGAGTTTGTTCTTATTAATAGGCAACAGGAGAGTCTTCTACAGTGTTGCATCACTGCTTTAGAAAGAGAGGTGAAGCCATATTATATTCATTTAGTCTTGCAGCTGCTCTTTGGCTCTGCTGGCTTATTGCAGACCTGCACTTTGCCAAAACACTAGTCATGTTAGGGGAGGGAAAATGATGTTGCTCAGGCGTTTGTCTTTTATTGTCTCTCTTGCTTTGTGCCAGGACCCTGGCGGGCCAGATAGAAAAGGAGTGCCATTGATTCACTTTGGCCATGGGCTCCTTGATCACCTCCTTGCTGAACTGGAGAGAAATAAGGCAGCTATGGATAGAGATTAATACAATGGAAATCCCTATGAATTGCACTTAGACAGTGGTGATGGAATTGCTGTGCTGTACAAACTTTGGATCATTCTGTCCTGTTTCGAAAATGGCCCCAATTCAATTTTTTAGCATTGTCTTGATAAATCCATATGATAATGTATACTGAGCTAGTTGAATCTAGTGATTCACGATATAGCAGACCATGCGACTTATACCTGATAACATGGTACCAGAATTACCACATTTTGCAAATGTTAGCTTATGCTGCCCTGCTTCAAAAGGGTCTAATTCAAGTTTTCATCCGTCAACCTGAAAAATTCATATGCTATGGTTAACTGAACCAGCTGTATTAGCTCTGTGAGATGAACGGCTTATTCAGGAATGATGACAGGTACTCAGTCAACTACATTGCTACCCACAGTGTTCCAGTTCAGCCTGCTTCTGCAGCATTCCAACCTTATCATGATATTGCTAGAGATATGGTATGACTCTGTTGTTACATGCAATGTTCCAGCTAAGTCCACCATGCCTGTTGGAATCAGTGACCATTATGTCAACTGCTAGTTCCATATTCTATTTAAATAGCCTTTCTAAAAATCTGAGCAAACTAAGCAGCTGCACTGTTATACACAGGCATATTAATTGACAGACTTCAGATAAGAAAGCGAACCTTGATACTTGAGCTTTGCAGAAAGCAAGCAAATGTTTGAGTCTTGCCGAAGAACAGACATATTTAAACTGCTGCACACAAACAGACAAATGTTTAAGTTTTGCAAAAAGTAAGCTAAGATGCTAGTGTTCATAAAATATAGAGATATATTTAAGCTGAGGTAAACACAACAAATTTAAACTGTAAAAAAAAGGAATAAATGTTTTCTGAAAACATGGTCTCATATTCAAGTTATTATAAGTTGACAAATGTGTATGCTTTGCAGAAAGTGCTCTGCAGTCTAGCCAACTAAACCAGGAAGCCACTGATTAAGCTCTGGATCTAAACCGGCTAGTTATCAATTAAACTTTACAGCTAGCAACCAGTTTAGTTCTTCAGCTAAGCCAGCAAATAATTGTTTTGCAAGTAAGTAAAGATTTTAAGATTTTTATTTATTTATTGCTAATGTAGCCTCCTTTCTGCTACCGTGGTTATCTGGAGGGGATGGTCGCAACTCATTCTTACAACCCTGGCATAAATTCTCCTAAAGGGGAAAATGATTAACTTTCAGGGCCTAAAGCATTTAGATGTAATTACATAGTACTAGTACTACTACTACTACTACTACTTCTACTGTTATTTGTCATTTTTAAAGTGCTACTTGATATATACAGTGCTGTAACGATAGATATGAGACAATCCCTTCTCTATGGAGTTAAAAGTCCAGTCAAGATGATAAAGAATTTGTGAGAAGTGTATTACAGAGCGGTACTTAGGTTTTAAAAGCAGTTTCAAATAGGTAAGGTATTAAATTAGATTTGAATATGGCCAGAGAGAGAACATGACACACCAACTCAGGAAGTTTCTTCCAGGCATATGGCACTGCAGGGTGGAAAGGGCAAAGTCAGGAGTTGGCAGTGGAGGAGAAGTCACAGATAAGAACAACTAGCCCAAGGAATAGCGTTCACAAGGACTGGTGGAAGGAGAGAGAAGAGAGATAATGAGGAACTGCAGATCAAATGCCTTTATAGATGAGTAAGAGAAGCCTGGACTGTGTGTGAAAGCGGATGGGGAGCCAATGTAGAGACTTGAGAAGAAGGGTTACATATCATAGCAATGCTGAAGAAAGATAAGTCGTGCACCTGAATTTTGAGTAGATTGTACTGGAGAAGGACGATGCAGCGGGAGGCCACAAAAAGCAAGTTGCAGTATTCTAAGCGGGAGGAGATAGGCATTTTAGTAGGATGCTCAGAAAGGGAGGGATGGATTTTAGCAATATTATAGAGGAAGAACCAACACACTTTAGTAGAGTTTTGGATATGTGTAGAGGAGAGAGAAGTATCAAAGATGACCCCCAAGGGCCAAGAGAAATGGGAGGGTGAGAGTGCTAGCCAAAGAGGAAAAAAAAAGAATAGAGAAGCGGGATTTGGGGGGAAGACGAGAATCCTGAGATTATAAAAAAAACAAAAACCCCTTAATTGGATAAGTTGGACTTATCTGGCTGATGCTGTTGACTATATGGCTACAGTCAGCAAATGCCACTTAGCCAGATAAGTTGGCGGCCCCGACTCCCCAGAAGTTTAAAAAATAGATACAAATGTCTGCATAGCGATGGCCCCCTCCCCCCAAAAGAGTTTTAAATAAAGCATTGGTGGCTGAGTGGTCCCCTTCTCCCCCCCCCAAAAAAAAGAGTTTTAAATGAACCACCAATGTGGCTTTTGGGGGAGGTAGGGGAAAGGGGCCACTCAGCTGCCAATGTTTCATTTAAAACTCTTTTGAGGGTGGGGAAAAGGGGGGGGGCACTGAGCCACCAATGTTTAACATCATCTTTGGGAGGGAGGATGGGGGGGGGGGCAGAGCTGTCACCGGTAAACACTTGCATTTATTTTTTAAGCTTTTGGGGAGTCAGGCCTGCCTCAAGTGGCAGTCCTAGGTTGAGTTGGGACTTAGTACTGACCCCCCCCCCCACCCCGCTCTACTTCCCCATTTTACTGGGACTTTTGTTTGGGGTGGGGGGGATGTGGCCCTTTAAGGCAATGTTGGTCCCTTGAGATTGTGGCCGCCATGACATTAAAAGGCTGCTTGATTTATTCTTTTATCATGTGGTATTTGGCTGTGAGACAAAAGAATGCACCATAGAGCCATGATATGTTTTCAGGGGAGGGTACCCTCCCTGTGATAGTGGGACCCCCACCCGCAAAAATAATACTGCAGTTTAATGGTTCTAGGCCATAGAGAGAAATATCTGGGCATCATCAGCATAAAAGTGAAAGCTGAATGCTGTGGGAGAAGATGAGTAACATATAACATATAGTAACACAGTAAGTGATGGCCCATCTTGTCACCCCTGGATTACTGTAATGGTCTGTTCTTGGATCTGCCCAACTTTCAGCTTCATGCCCTTCAAGTAATCCCAAATTCTGCGGCTCATCTAATTTCTGGTGCCTCGCTGCGTAATCACATTTCTCCAGTTCTCGCTGAGTTGCACTGGTTGCTCATCATTTGGCATGCACAATTCAAAACTCTCATCTAGATCTTTAGGGCCTTTGCGTATCTTCCTCTATTTGGATATACCAACCAGCCCGTAGGCTCCAATCTACCTCCCACATTTACTAGAAATCCCTTCTCTCAAATAAGCACAGCTATCGGAATCTCAGACGTGCATTTTTTTCTATTGTGGGCCCAGCCCTATGGAATAGTCTCCCACGGGAAATCAGAGCAGGAAAGGACTTCCTTCATTTTAGGAAGCTGCTAAAGTCTTATTTGTTTACTCTGGCTTTCCCTGATTGATGTGATTCCCTTCCGCCTCTTACCTTTCAGGTTTCCAGTAGCTTTTTGCTTCTTAATTGCTAGTGCTGCTTAATATTAAGTTATTGTTTATTGTTTGTCCAATTTTATTTTGTATGTTTTTTGAACTCCGCTGAGATTAGAGGATAAGCGGTATAGAAGATTCTATAAATAAATATATCTAGTTTGTCCAGTTATTTTGTCCACACTAGGTGCCAACATCTGGCAATGAACAGAACTGTTTAAATTCTATTGGCTAAAAACATCTGCTTAAAATTGAGAGAGAAATCTATTGATTAATATGCCAAGGATGAGCAATTCCAAGGAGACACTAGACAAAGATATAGAGGTCCATGTTGTAAACCTTGAGTATTAAATTCCTTGCTGCTTTAAATGACACCAACTTATCCGGCTAACTGATTAGCGGGATAAAAGCTTGATAAGTTGGAGGCGTTCCAGGGTGGAGTTAATACCAATATTTAGAGTTATTTGGATAGTTTATCATGCCGGAGAACATTCCTGAAGTTAGCTGGATAAGTTTGTCCGGCTAATTAGAACTTTATTTGGCTGTGTTCAGCAAAGTGCTTAATCAGCACCATTGCACTGAATATCCATGACAATGTATCCAGCTAACTTTAGACCAATAAATTGTTCACTTGCTCGTTTATTGAATAAGGACATCATGTTCCAGAATAAAAGTCTTTACTGAAAAGTAGTGCTCTTTAAACAAAGTGGCAGTTCGCAGTCTTTAGCATGACAAAACTAAAATAGGTACTGAGATGTCAAGGGGATTACTGATCCTTATTGACTGCACCCTCCTGGGATCCCCTCGCTCCTATATGTGATGTTTGAGATTCCCCAGTTCTTGAATCTCTTTCTTCTCTGGACCTCTTAGGGCTCGTGGATCAGTGGAGCAGAGCACTGAATGAGCAGCTCCCTCCTTCTCTCCTCTTTTTTTCACATTGATAGTTACCTCCAGACAGGCACCTGTTACATTTTGCTGATCCTGTCTAGAGATTTCCTTACAATGAGTTTGGATCAGGGTCTCCTTTCCTCCATAGGAAGGCTGGCTCCGGATGAGAGATGTACTCCCTCAGAGCCGGAATTAGTCTCCATCCCACTGCTGGAGTCCTAGGAACAGGATCACTGTTCTTCTCTGATTTCTCGGCTCTTCTTGCAGAATTGCTTTCTCCCCGTGGATTTGCCATGGGAGACCAGGAACTAAGGCATTTAGCAATGGCTGTTTAAAGAGGTGCCCAAAATTAAAGGTAATAAAAATTACCTGAGGCTCCTGAGAAGCACTTCTAAGAAGTCATGCTGTGACACAAGGGGCTTTGGAGCCAAGCGGGAAGTGACGGGAAGGTCTAGGGTGACCGGTTAAGCTGCTGATTTTCCTCATAGGCAGCAGGAAACGGCCTTGCCAGGAAAAGAAAGAAGGGTCCCTTAAGAGATACCAGCCTTCCTGCCCAATCGTGCCAAGAACCGGGTGCAGCCTCAGGGGGAAGGCGAGAGTGCTGCGGAAGTCGAATGGCAGACTTCGGAATCGGTGGGGCTGTGATTGAGCAGCAGGTAGGAAGGAAGGCTGCATTATGATGGCATGCTGGAAAAGTGTTGGAGGAGGGGCCTGTCTGGCAGCTGAGCGCTGCGATGGTGTTAAGCTCGGGTTCAGAGGGGCAGCGTCACGCCGCTACAGTTGACAGGCGATCTCGATGTGATAGTGCCATGACCGCCGCCACAGCCTTTCTTCTCCAGGCCTGATGGTGTGATCGGGGGAAAGCAGAAGCTAGCTGAGACTGTTGTCTTGCTGCTGCAGGTGCCGAGCCAATGAGTGCATTGAAGCACTGCCATGGGTTTTGGGACAAGGAAAAAAAAGAAAATACAAAAAGCCACAATCAACATCGGAGGGCCTTAGGTAAGCCCCCGATGTGATTAATCGTGCTAGACGTGGTTCCACCGACGTCTCTCTGATTATATCAGTGCGTATCTGCGGTTTCGGAGGGGTGGGCCATGGATTTAATAAAAAAAAAATAAAGAAAAATAAATAAAATTTAGAGAAACTGATGATAGTGATCAGAGTAAGGAACCCTGACCACCTAACCAAACCCACCCCTTGATCGTAGAATTGGATTTTAAAATTAACATTAACCCTGGTCATAATTAAGAGTTAAAAACCACCTGATACCCCAACTACATGAGAAAAATCAATGATAACCACTAAAAAGCAGTTAGAGGGCCCCTGCAAAGAAATAATTAAAACAAGAAAGTGAGAGATTTGGAGAAAAGAAAGTTGTGTTGAATAAAAAGAAAAGGGAAGTCTTAAAGATAAAAAATGACAGTAGTGAACGAGAATGATTCAGGGAAATGTTATTGATGACTAGAAACATATTTTAAAGGAAGAATTAAAGAGCAACAATTGAAAAATTAACACGATGGTAGTGTCCGTCCACCCCTAAATTCAGTGGTTTGTTCTAAAGCTACCTGTGAAAACTAAGATAACCATGGCGATCAAGGCGTATCCTAGGAAACATGATGATTGTTTCCCTGACAACCAGTGATGGGGCAGAGCAGCATCAAGGGAAAATTAAAAAAAAAAAAAAATCAGAAAAAAACCCATAAAAAGTAGGAGTAATAAAAATTAAAAGATTGCACCACTAAAAGACCCAAGCAGGAAAGGTAAGCTTTAAATTTGATTTAAGGAGCCAGACTCAGAAGGGACAGGGACTATTCTCTCTGCTGACATTGGTAAAAGCAGTGATCTACTGCTAACAGGTATAGGCTGGTGTCAGTTTAAAATTATAGGAGAAGCCTGGTGAGATTTCTTGAGAGCAGGAGCACATTGCTCTGGCTCATCACTAAGACCCTGAAACTTAAAAAAATAAACCAAAAACCCACAATTTTAATAACAAGGGCGGTGGGGAATTAAGTGAATGAATGTATGAAATTAATTAATTTCGGTTATCAGTCAAGGTAAGGAATAAACGATATAGTTATTCAGTAGCTGACTCGCGGATGCTAGCGTCAGTTGAGATAAGCTGCTGCATGAATGAAGACAGGGACTCTGGAAAAAGGCTATCCTAAGAAGAATAAGAAACAGTTTCACAGTAGTTCTGATAGGGTTTTTCAATAAGGCAGATTGCCAAGGAGTTAAGGTAACTTACAAGTTAAATAAAGTAGCCAAAATAAAATTCCTAGCAAGTCTGAACCCCTCATGACAAGAAATTATTCAGGGTGAATAAAAGGAACCTGTGCACAAGGAAACACTCAGTAGCTATAGCGTAATACTGAGGACTTGTAAGAGAGAATTCTTCAAGTTAAATAAAGAAACGCTCACAATTGATAGCAGAAGTTGGCATGCTTGTAGAATGAGTGAAAGAAACCACGACTAGGGAGCTGCCCTTGTCTAAAGCCAGGGAAATTTCAATTCTTATTTATTTTCTAATCAGTTAGTTTCAGTAAAGAAGACGACGTGGACATTACACCCTAGGGAACTCACTGACCATAGCTTGCGGAAGACGGGACAAATGACAGGAAGGTAGTCTCTCTTTTTAGGTTGGTTATAGTGTAGCAGTAAGAAGAAGACAAGACAAGAATCAACCTAAGAAGAACAACGAAGGAACTTTGAACAGCTAAGTGCGTGCACGCTATACAGAAAGGAAAAAAAACACAACAGAGCAAAGAAAAGGAATAGATTAAAGACAAATAGGAAAAGACAGAAAGAAAAGAAAGTAAAATAAAGAAAGAAACACATAATCTATACATTCCAAGGTGAAACTTCAAAGACTTTGTTTACTTGAAAAATATAAAGAAAGCACAAAGATTCAATGTCTTATACAGTATAAGGTATTAGTAGTATTTAAGGGAGAATTGAAGGTTTAATGAAAAAGATAATTAGAAAAACATTTCACTTATCTGATGTTTTCTCAGCAGTAGTTGTTAAAGAACCGGTTCTATGATTAAAAAAAACAAAAGTTAAATATTAGAAATTGTTCTAGTGTGGTATAAATATAATAAATACAATACACATTTGACAGAATATCTGGTGTAAATTTGTTTGCTTGTAATCATTCCCTTACCCTTTCCTTATTCCCGCTCTTCCTCCCTACCACTGGGAGACTCACAGGTCGATACTGTAAGACCGCGGGAGAGCGGACGAACGCCCGCTCTCCCGGCGCGCGCACCGGCCCCTCGCCGGTGCGGGCGATTCAGTATTTAAATGAGGTGACGCGGGAAAAACGGGGAAAAGGAGGCGCTAGGGACACTAGCGCGTCCCTAGCGCCTCCTTTTTGTCAGGAGCAGCGGCTGTCAGCGGGTTTGACAGCCGACGCTCAATTTTGCCGGCGTCGGTTCTCGAGCCCGCTGACAGCCACGGGCTCAGAAACCGGACGCAGGCAAAATTGAGCGTCCGGTTTTCGGCCCGACAGCCGCGGGCCGAATTCAAATTTTTTTATTTTTTTTTTTACTTTTTTTTACTTTTGGGGACCTCCGACTTAATATCGCCATGATATTAAGTCGGAGGGTGCACAGAAAAGCAGTTTTTACTGCTTTTCTGTGCACTTTCCTGGCGCCGGAAGAAATTAGCGCCGACCTTTGGGTCGGCGCTAATTTCTTAGAGTAAAATGTGCGGCTTGGCTGCACATTTTACTTACTGAATCGCGCGCGCATACCTAATAGGGCCATCAACATGCATTTGCATGTTGAGGGCGCTATTAGGTGCTGCGGGTGGGCCGCGTGTTTTCCTCCCCTTACTGAATAAGGGGTAAGGGAAAACACGCGTCCAGAGCAGGCTGACAGTGCGCTCCGACGGAGCACACTTTACTGTATCGACCTGTCAGTTGGGTGTGCTCTGGGGCCCTTTTCATTTAAATCCTAATTGGAGAGGGGACTTCTGGTAGTGACCCCTTGTGAGTAACATCAGGGAACCCCCACGCATTAAACTCAGCCAAGGACACCTATAACAAAGCAGGAGGAAAATCCCATCTCACAGGGGTGGTTTACAGCTGCTGTAGCTTGTCTACCTGCCCTCCTTCACCCATATGTGCCAAATAAAACCTCTTGAAAGCAGCTGGAACATGGTACCCTGGATTGCTTCCTCTTCCTGTGCAGCCTGGTGCCAGAGATTCATGCTTTAAATTGTGCTGCACTATGACAGCTCCCTGCAGTTCAGAACACAACTCTCCAGCCCCAGGCTGAACAGAAAGAGGAAGCAGTCCAGGGCATTGTGTTATTGCTGCTTTCCTCTGCTTTGAAAAGGTTGAATTTGGCACACATTATGAGGAAAGAAAGAGGATTTCAGCATAGGTATTTGAGGAGACCTGGGGGTGAAAGTTTAGGGGGCCATATGGATGGGAGGGGACAGTGGATATGTGTGTAGAGTAAGGGGATCAGAGTGGTGGGGAATGTGTGTGAGTGAGGGTTTTAGAGGTTATGATAGATGTATATGTGAGCATGAGTGAAGGGTTGTGGGAGGGAGGGGCAGGACAGTGGATGGGGAAGGTGAAATAAGGAAGGGGATTAGAAGTGGTGTTTCTGTTTCTGGGCCTATGGATCACTACATCCAACACTAATCTGAGAGACTGTGGGGCACTGAAAGCAATGACTCCTCAGTATCTTTGGGTTTTTTTCTGAGTCTGATTGAGAGAACCCCACCCTCACCACTTAGATTGGATGTTGTAGGAGTAACTCAGCAAGAGGAGAGCCTCCCTCTGAGGATCAGCATCTGAGTGCTTGGAGAATGTGAGTTCCTGTATGCTTCTGGTGCTGTAGAGCTGAATGGAATGAGAGGCTCGGTGCAGAGCTCTGAGTTCTTATCGCAGGGTGAAGATGGTACCATAATGAGGGAAGTTAATGTGGGTGAGCAATCTAGGGAGAAATTTCAGGCAAGTGACTCTGCAAGGGGTTCTTTGGAGCCAACTGCATTGCCTGTTCCATCAGCTGTGAACTTCTCCTTGGGTGTATGTGGTGCTGTTGGAGAAGTTGTGTCTCACACTATTGAACATATTTCTTTAATAGACATCTGGAAGGTGGTGAGTCAAACTGAAAAAAAATTGACTGAATCAATTCCACAATTTTTCTAAACTTACTGAATCCAAATTGATTGGGCAAGATAAGAAGCTGAGCACTTTGGAAGAGACTGTAACTTCTATTAGAGGGCATGTTTCTATTCTACAAGCATCTGGTGGAATAAGGGGGGTGGGGATCAAAGAGAATGTAATGTGTGTGTGAGTTAGGGGATTAGAAGTGGAGTGGTATATATGTATGAGGAGATATGGTATATACATGTGAGAATGAGTGAGAAAATGGATCTTCAAGAGGGAAGGGTATGAGTGCATACTCCCCTCTCTGAGACCTATGTCCTTTTTTCCCCTTGGCCCTATTCCCTATATTTCTGATTTCCCCTCCTCTTATCTCTTGCCCTTCTCTTTGAGATTCCTTCTTTATCTTTCTCTGAGATCCTTCCCCTAATGTGAGTGAGAAGGGCAGGGGGCAAGAATAGATGGTGAATGAGTGACTGCGAGGATCAGAGGGGATGTGAGAGAGGAAGTGAGGGGATCAGAGGGACCGTGGAGTTGTGAGTGTGGCAATTAGGAGGGGGTAAGAAGGTGAGGAGATTGAGTCAGGTGATCAGAGGGCCATGTAGTATAATGAGTAGTTCAGAGGGGTTTGTGTGGAGATAGAGGATTAGAGAGGGTATGGGATGTGTGGCATGTGTGAGAGAGGGAAGATTGATGTCTGTGGTGTGAGTGGATCATCCCTTCTTCTGATCCCAGATTCCTCCCATTCTCCTATCCCATCCCTGTTCCTTCTTCCCTCCTCCTTTCATCCTCTTCTTCTCCCTCCCTTATCTCTCTACTTCTGTCCAACCTGAGATCTCTACACCTCCTTCCTCCACAACACCAGTTGCTAAGATTCTTTTTTTTTTTTTTTTTTGTAGTAAAGAACCAAATAAATTTGACACAGAAAAGTTAGACAATGACGTAATTATCAGTCGCACCACCACAAGGAACGGTCTGCGTGGCTCTCTTTGTTCTACAGTCCATACTGAATAAAAGGGACAGGCAGGTTTTCCCCCTTCCCAACTCCATACTCTTCAGAGAGATGAGAGACTGGACTTCTTTCACTCATCTCTAATCTTTACTCAAAAACAAAGAGCTTTGCTTTCTGTGGTGACTTAGTCTACAGATAACTGAGTTATGTAAAAGTTAATTTGGTTTATCTATCTTATGTTCATTTTAACTTTTGTACCAAGGGGTATATTTACTAAGCTGCAATGTAAAAAAATAGAGATATTGAACAATATTTTCCATAAAAGCTGCCTCTATCAAAATGAGCTACTTTGCATACTTAATTTTTTTGAAATTCATGCAAAGCAGCTCATGCCTTGCTAATTTCATGAAAATAAAATGGGGCTTGCCAAAAATAATGCAAGCCGTGCTATTTCCCCGAAAAATTAGCTACAACTCAGGGTTGTAGCTAACTATTTTGAAGAGGCTTCATGATGCAAACCTGCTTCAGTGTCAAAAAATCTCACCGGGGGTCTCTGTAGACCCTGCTGCCTGTTGAGGTGACCTAAAGGTGCCACGACTAAAAAATAAATACATAGTGTTATTGCGAGGTGATGCCCCAACCCTTCCCAAACCTCTCCCCAAACTTCTCCCCATTCCACAAATATCAAACACCCCTTCTCAAACTCTCCATCCTTTGAAGGTAGCCAACCACCTCTGAACCTCCACCCTAGCCCACCATCCTGAGCCCTTTCAATAATGCCCTCTTACTCTAGTGGATATCCTTGGTGTCTAGTGGGGCCCAGAGTGGCTGCTAGGTTCCGGGTGGGTTGACGCCATCTTTCAAAATGGTACCAGTTGGCCTTTGCCCCTATCATGTGATGAGGCAAAGGCTGGCTGTTCCATTTTAGAAAAATGGCGGCAACTGGCCCGGGGACTAGGAGGATCTCTGAACCCCATTAGATACCAGAAACCTAGTCGACTAGATACTAGTCGACCAGAGACCTATTCAAAGGTATGGGAGGGGATCTGGAGGTTGGGCTAGGGTTGAGAAGAATCTTTTCTTTCAAGAGGTTGGATCCTGGGGGACTGATGGGGAGGGTTTGGATACAGGGGGCGGTTACTTTTATTAACAAGTGTGGATTTGGGAAGGGAGCAGGGCATCGACATGCAGCTTTTTAAATTCACTTTTTAACCTTTTTTCCCTGTTGTGCTGCCTCTAGAAGCGGCAGGGAGTTTGGTGGGGGTTTATCCAAGCCAACTAGGGGGTGAATTTTAAACAGTTGGGGAGTATTTTGGGCCGCTGCTGGCTAAAGGTGCCCGCCATTGTGTGTTTCATGCGAAAAAAATATTGCTAGGAAGCTGCTGCGATATTTTTTCATGGAGGGGAAAAAATACAATGGGAATGCTCCCCCCCCCCCCCCCATTTATCCCCTCCTGCAATAAAATATTGTGACTTTGTAAATGACCCCCTCAGGTTTGTTAGTATTATATTATTACAGAAATGTGATTGCACAAACCATCCCTTAAAGCACTTAGTCCTGAGTGTACATACCCGTTTGTGAACCTCACATAGCAATTATTACGAAGAAACTAATTGTTTTTATTGTTGACAGTGCTTCTGCAATGCAGAGTTGATTACCATGCTTTGTCTACGTAATTATCTTGCATTGCATATGCCATAGAACTGGGTAGGGTTACAGTATTACTTGCTACCATTAAATAAAGGGAGAAATACTGCTGTTATAATTGTTCTATTACAACAGTGTAAATCATGGAGGACTTAAAAATTCTTCTCAAGCCTCTGTCATAGACATTAGGTGCCATCCATATTTTACAAATGCTATTAATTTTTTGGCAGCAAATGCTGGTCTTGTTTTTTCTTTTAAAAATATTTCGGTAACAGCACGCACATTTCTTGAAATAGCTCACTTTTCAGAGCATTTATATTGTGCTTTGGAGCTACTGTACATGATGGTTTAGTAGTTTTATCACTTTTCTTGCAAGAGGGGAAAATACACATCTGGAAAGCTTCTGAAGGCTTTTTTTTAATAATTGAAAGTCTTGAATAGTTAAGAAAAATATGAACAAGGTTAGTTAGAGAGAAGGCAGCTCCTGTGGATGTACGAATGAAGTGTGACAAGGAGGAAAAACCTTTTCAGCTCTATCAATTGACAAGCTTCTTTAGAATTCAGGTAGGTCAATCCCAATAAATGGGTTGTGCACCTCTGCCAGCAGATGGAGACTGAGCAAAAGCTGACGACACAGCCATATAGTACGGCCCTGACATACCCTTGCCAGCATTCTCTGTCTCCAGCAGATGGTGGAGACAAAGAATGGTCAAACCCTGCTTCATGCATTTCCCTTTGGGGGGATTGCCTGTGAGTAAAAAAAAAAAAAAAAGAAGGAAAGAAGAAATTGAAAGGAGATAATAGAAAGATGAGTCTGTATAGCACCGCTTGCCTCCTGAGGTGATAACATGTGGTCCCTCCCTCGGTGGAGTGCCCTCAGTCCGATAGCCTTGATTATCGTGGACCAGAAATTCCAGTAGTGGTTGCAAGCCGAGAGAGGCTAGGCAGTGAAGGCTTTAGCCCTCTCACCCTGTAGCCAGGACCCGTTTCCGTGAGAGGCTCAGTGAAGGCTTTAGCCCTTTCCTCCCGTAGCCAGGACTCTTTTCCATGAGAGGCTCAGCAGTGAAGGCTTTAGCCCTCTTCCCCCATAGCCGGGACCTGTTTCCGAGAGAGGCTCTGTGGTGAAGGCTTTAAGCCTCTCCCCCTGTAGCTGGGACCTGTTTCTGCTTTAGGAGTCAGAGCAAAAATATATTCTTCTGTGCCACCTATTTTCTGCTCCTTTTTTGGTGCTGTTGTGAGGGGGTGATTTGTTTTGTCTATTTTTCTTGCTTTATGATTTTGGTTATTTTTCAAATTTCCTTTTATCATTTTTGTTCTTGTCTGTCACGTTGTAGATTTTGTTTGATTAGTCTATTTATTTTTTCATCTCTCCCTGCAGTCTCTCCTCTATGCAAACAGGAAGCAGACCAAGTCCATAGCTGCAGCAACTCCTCCTGTGCCAGAGTCAATTGCATTAGAACATAAGAGATGCCATGCTGGGTCAAACCAAAGATGTATTGAGTTCGGCATCTTATCTTTGACAGCAGCCAGTGTGTCACTTGGAAGAACCTAGAAGATCCTAAGCAGAAAGTAATTTTTCTACTGCTAACTCCCAAAAGTAGAAGCACTCGGCCCTATTTAGCTAATAATTTTTTATGGACCTCTCCAAACATTTTTAAAACTCAGCTATGTTACAAATTTTGGCAACATTCTCTGGTAATAAATTCCATAGCTTGTTTGTTGACTGAAAAAATACTTTTTAAAATTTGATTTAAAATTTACTCCTGTTTCATAGCATATCCTCTAGTCCTAGTATTGTTTGAGAGAGTAAATAAATATTTTTTATTATCCTGTTATATACCACTCATGATTTTGCAGGAGGACCTTGCAAGACTGGAAGAGTGGGCATTCAAATGACAGATGAAATTTAATGTGAACAAGTGCAAGGCGATGCATATTGGGAAAAAAACGCATGCTGTAGTTATACAATGTTAGGTTCCATATTAGAAACATAGAAACATAGAAATGACGGCAGAAGAAGACCAAACGGCCCATCCAGTCTGCCCAGCAAGCTTCACACATTTTTTTTTCTCATACTTACCTGTTTCTCTTAGCTCTTTGGTTCTATTTCCCTTCCACCCCCACCATTAATGTAGAGAGCAGTGATGGAGCTGCATCCAAGTGAAATGTCTAGCTTGATTAGTTAAGGGTAGTAACCGCCGCAATAAGCAAGCTACACCCATGCTTATTTGTTTTACCCAGACTATGTTATTCAGCCCTTATTGGTTGTTTTTCTTCTCCCCTGCCGGTGAAGCAGAGAGCTATGCTGGATATGCGTGAAGTATCAGTTTTTCTTCTCCCCTGCCGTTGAAGCAGAGAGCTATGCTGGATATGCGTGAAGTATCAGTTTTTCTTCTCTCCTGCCATTGAAGCAGAGAGCTGTGCTGGATATGCGTGAAGTATCAGTTTTTCTTCTCCCCTGCCGTTGAAGCAGAGAGCTATGCTGGATATGCGGAGCTATAGCTCCGCATATCCAGCATATCGATATTAGGAGCTATCACCAAGGAAAAAGATCTATGCATCATTGGCTCAGTGTGCTATGGCAGCCAAAAAAAGCAAACAAAATGTTAGGAATTATTAGGAAGGGAATGGTGAGTAATTCGATCAGACCCCGGTAGGCCACTACCAGACACATAGTGAATTCACTAATACATTTAAAGGACGTTAGATACATTCCTACTCCCATAGCAACCTAAAACTTAACTAGGAACTGATCAAAATTGAGATGAAGGCAGCAGTCCAGCAGCAAGAGGAGGGCTTCCCAGTCTTTTGCATAGAGTGTCACATGTATGATTTTTTACCCACCAGTGAGAAGTTGTACATGTGCATGCGATGTAAAGAGCTCCTGGCTCTCAGAGAACGAGTCCGATCTCTGGAGGCTAGAGTGGCAGACCTGGAGGAGCTGAGGCAGACAGAGAGGTATATAGATGACTGCTATGTCCCTGAAGGTCTCAAGTCCCAACTTCAGACTGGCAGCCCTGGTGCTGCCTTAGAGGAAGAAGGTCTCATGATGGGAGAGCACCCACCAGGTGCAGCAGGAAAGGATCCTGTAGCAAGGACCTGCTCTCCAGGTGATGCATTGTCATTTCGCACTGAGGATATCTCCCTAAGGCCTACTGCCCAGGAGGAAAGGGTTAGGTCGGCCGTCATAGTTGGTGATTCGATTATTAGGAATGTAGATAGCTGGGTGGCTGGTGGGCTTGAGGATCGCTTGGTAACATGCCTACCTGGTGCGAAGGTGGCGGACCTCACGCATCACCTAGATAGGATTTTAGACAGTGCTGGGGAGGAGCCAGCTGTCGTGGTACATGTGGGCACCAACGACATAGGAAAATATGGGAGGGCGGTTCTGGAAGCCAAATTTAGTCTCTTAGGTAGAAAGCTAAAATCCAGAACCTCCAGGGTAGCATTCTCTGAAATGCTCCCTGTTCCACAAGCAGGTCACCAGAGGCAGGCAGAGCTCTGGAGTCTCAATACATGGATGAGACGCTGGTGCAAGGAAGACTGATTCAGTTTTGTTAGGAACTGGGGAACCTTTTGGGGAAGGGGGAGTCTCTTCCAAAGGGATGGGCTCCACCTTAACCAGGGTGGAACCAGACTGCTGGCGCTAACCTTTAAAAAGGAGATAGAGCAGCTTTTTTTTTTTTTAATTGAATTTTATAATTAATACATCAAGCAGTATTTTACCTGAATACAGTATACAGAAATGATTTATAATTTCAATTATATATTCGCCCTATTAACATCAAGAAAACAAAAGATCATCCCTGTCAATCAAGCCCTCAAATGAGATCCTTTACACTATTCCAAGTAAAATTATACAATAAAAGAATAACCTATGTAATGAAATTGACTATAGGATAATTATTCTAGTTATTGGGAGATCTAAACTCCTATTCTGAGCGCTTCATGATGTGTCTGGTGATGAGCTCATCAATGGCCTTCCTTTCTTAACTAAAAAATTGGTTAGATGAATTGGTTGTTGAAATATATACGTTTTCCCATCCGTTTTAATTAAACATTTACAAGGATATTTCAAGATAAAAAACATACCAAGTTGAAGTGCCTGGGGTCTCAGCAACAAAAATTGTTTTCTTCGTTTCTGAGTTTGACGGGATAAATCAGGAAATATCTGGACTTTACAGCCCATAAACTCTTTTGTTCTATTCTGAAAATATTTTTTAAAGATCCAATCCATATCAGACTCTAAATTAGACTCAGACTTCCTTAACTATTTGGGGCACTCTACTGCTCTAAATGGCCGTATCAATATTTTTAAAATGGCTATCCTGCCAAAGTGGCTTTACCTTTTACAAAATATACCCTTGTGGTTGACGAAGAGAGATCTAACTACATTGAATAGCACCATCTGTTGCTTTATTTGGCGGGGTGGGAAGTCTCGGATTCCTCTTACTTGGTTACAGGCACGTTGGGGGGATGGGGGTCTAGGCCTTCCCGACTTAGCCTTATATAATTTGGCATGTAACTTGCGAGTTATCCGGGAATGGTTAATGGATAGTAATCTTTGTAGTTCACTGGTGGCGGACAGAGCGGTGACCCATCCACAAGCTCTTTCATATATCTTGCAGTCCCAGTCCTCGTCCCTCTCACCTTTTTTTTGTCTCGGTCGGCGCTGATTAAGCCTCTTAGACTAACCTGGGTAAGGTTGACTAAAATACTACAGATTTCACGCTTGTGTGCCCACTTTCTTCCGATAATGGGGAATGCTGATTTCACTCCAGGGTTACACTCTGGCTCCTTTCAAGTGTGGGAATCAAGGGGGCTTACCTGGTTGGGGCATTTGCTCGCCAGAGATGGGAAGGTTTTGGATTTCACAGAATTTGGCCACGTTTACAGGTTGGGGGCCACCCATACCTTTCCATACTTACAGATTCGTCACTATATTAACTCCTTACCAGAAATTTCAAAACACTCATCAGTATTTGAAACACTGGACCAAGTTTTCCACTTTGAGAGTGCCAAGGTCCCCTCTCTGTCCGACTACTATAAATACCTCCGCAAAAAGGTTCAGCAAGATGTTAGTCAACCCTTGGTAACCCGCTGGACTCAAGACGGGGATTTTCTGATAACTCCTCAAATATTAAGGCTGTGTTTTCGGCGGGTAGCCAGGATCTCTATCAATCAGTATTACCGGGAATTGCAATTTCAATTTTTAAGCCGTGCATATGTATCCCCACAAGGGGCATGTCAGCTCTCTATAGCGACCTTGGCTGTGTGCCCCCGTTGCCAAGCCCCGGTGGGTACTCTATCTCATGTTTTCTGGTCATGCCCCCAGGTGCACAGCTTTTGGTGCCTGATAGCTGAATACATGGCTGATGTCCTAGACGTAGCCTTCCCTATTTCCCCTCTGTGGCTATTATTTGGATGCATCTCTCCCATTCGGATCAGAGATCCTGGCTCCTGTTTATTATTACAAAAAGCTGGTTTGGCAGGTAAAAAGATAATTTTGTCGATGTGGCATTCTACAACTCCACCATCATTTTGGCTGTGGAGGAACCACTTTCATGCCTTGATGACCATGGAAAATTTAGCATCGCACGCAACTCCCCACCAGAGGATATTGTTTCTCTCGATATGGACCCTTTATTTGCAACAGTTGCCACATCGTGCTCGTAGCCTGGTCCTGAATGACTGAATCACTATTTTAGCAGACCTGTCTCATCTCATTGATTGGAAGCTAAGCCACTAGGACGAGGGGGTTAGGGTGATTCTGGGGTGGTTTGGGAGGGAGGGAGGGAATCGTGAACTGCATAATCTGTGATTATCTCTGTTTGGTTCTGTTATCTAGAAGAATGGTCAGGAACCAACCTTCCTCTGCTGTTTTTTTGTGTCTTGATTGTACGAAAAACCAATAAAATTGTTTAAACATAAATAGGGTTTGGAAAAAAGGTCCATAAATAGTTATTAATCAAATAACTCAAGGAGACCCATCATTTGCCGTAGGACGGAGGCAACAAAGAACTGAATATATTTTTAGGAATTTGCTACTGTTGTATATCACCACCTCTCGGGTTTTGTTGTACCTGCTCCAAAATAGACCATTGTAAATCGGTAAACCTATGGTTCTCCTCAATCTGGGGGACATCAGGTTTGTGGCAACTGTGATATGTGCATTTTAGCACTGACAGGTGACCAATGGCAGTCTCCTCATTCGGATATTGTGGTACATCTAGACACTCTGACCACATGTGATTCTGTGGGTGTCATTTATGTCATTCAATGCCCATGCAACGTGGTATATGTTGGGCGGACTAAAAGAAAAATCCGGACTAGACTTATTGAACATAGGAGCTGTATTAAAACTTTGAAGCTTAAGCTCCGTTTGTCCAACATTGTATGAAGGAGAACCATAGGTTTACCGATTTACGATGGTCTATTTTGGAGCAGGTACAACAAAACCCGAGAGGTGGCGATATACAATTTTGGCTGAATCGACACAAGCACTGTTGGATTTTTACTCTGAACTCCGTAGATCTTCATGGCCTTAATGAAAAAATTAACTGGTACTTGCTGATCTAATCTGCTGAAGTTTTCTGTTTGTTTTATGCAGATTTATAAAGTGAAGAATTTTTGGTGATGGTATTATAGATCTTCATTGGGGCTCCCCTAAGTGGGCAGAGGCATCCACAGTGTATTAGATTTTATGCACAAACCTGTGAGAGATTTTTCAAATATTATCGTAGTGTTTGATCGGACGTTACAGAGGACTCTTCATACGTATAGGCAAAATTGTGAAGATACAGAGGGTCGTGTACCTAGATGTTGGACGTGATGGAAGACTTGCCAGGATTGTTGCTGCATTGAGAAGTGGACTTGATTGAGGACTGAGGGTGTAGCCGTGTTTCCGGTGAGGGGCTCATAAAGGTTCCAGTTTGTCGCCATTTTGAATTATGCAAGCCAGAATGTAGACTGCGGGAAGAAAATATCTGCACAGGAATAGCCGATTTGAGATGCTGATGGAATGGTGTATGCATTTGGACTATCACGAGATATAGAAGAAGTCATTCCCCTGAAGCAGGACATCCGGTCCGAAACATGGCCGTGTAGGGACTTTGACACTCTCTTTGGTGATAAGTATCATGCTTTAAAATAAGGTGTTTTGGGATTGTGACTGGATAGTTTTGTTTTGTCTCAGCATTACTTGGAAAGACAATTTGTTGGAAGACCTAGAATTCGTCAGCATACCTGGGATATTGTGTTTTATGGAAAATATATAAAACATGAACAAAATATAAATGTTACTTAAATAAAAGCGAAGTGACCTGATATCATAAACGAGTCTGCTTTAATACTGACTCGGGTTTTAAGGGTCCAACAAATTTTGATGGCAGTGAGGTGCGTTATAAAGAATACCAGTACACTATTGCTTTATTTTTTTTTTGGAGAGCCAAGGCTAGCTACATTCCAGGAGAAACATTGCTGATTAACTCTATCTCCCACCTAGTTGCCAAATCTTGATTTTAACAAAAGTGTACTTATGAATGACTTGTGTGAGAACCCTGCCATACATCTCTGAAATACCTTCAAGAGTAACTCTCAGTTAATCCTAGCTCTTTGCCTACTTATGTCTTTTCACCATCTCCTGTAGGATGTTAAAATGCACAGCTCCATCCCATTGATTGGTTACCAAGTGAATAAGTTCATGCCCCATGATTCATGCCACCTCTTCCAACTCATTCAGTCCAATCAGGTTCACATGTTTAGGGCCAAATCCGAACAGCCGAAGTGGTGCTACTTGAGGATGATCGGCCAGGCAGCTAATGGCGAACATCCCAACTCAGATGATGAAGTGAATCAACTGTGACTGCAGAAAGCGGCTATTAAACCTGTCTGAAATAACTGGTGTCCTTCTGTTTAGGAATCCCTTCCCTTGTATTCAGGCTAAAATCTGAGACTTGGCCTTTTATTGTTAATATATATCCAGAATGTACTGAAGATTCACACTATGTAACTAACTACTTAAGGGAAACTTCACCAAAAGCATTACATATACATCTACCTTTGACTTAGAGCTCTTCGATGAGATTTTGTTTCTAAAGATCAATGCAGTAAAATGACTCATTCAAATGCCTGTGGCTCTCTGCAGGTGTTGCAGTGGACTTATGAAACAAGCAGATCAGCACAAGATCACCTGTATGGGTGCCTGTATTCTCATGCTTATCAGCATGTCTCGTGAGACATGCATCATGGCAGTAGCACTTCTGGGATGGCAACCTGAATTTTGGTGGGGACAGAGACTTTGTGGCCCATCTCATTCTGAAGCATATGGTCAAAGATGTATTCCCAAATAAAATCACCACTACAGCTCCTTCATGGCATTGACAGTAAATGACAGTCTGACAGAGACATATGTTAAGGAGACACACCATAAAGGAGAACTAATTTTTAGTATTAGAGGATCCCATAAGAAGAAGAAATGCATTTTTGATGAGAGACGTTCTCATCAGAGGAGTATATATGGAAATAGGATTGAAGGGTTAAATACTCACCTGAATCATTGACTAGCTGAGATTTTCTTTATATTGTAGGAACAAAAAGAAAAGAACAAGAGATTTAGTCCACTTGGGAATAAATGACCTGGTTAAAAACATAGCATAGTATAAGAGGAGTTCAAGAATATGGGTGGGTGTGGCTATGGTTTGTTTTTTTTTTGGGGGGGGGGCGAGCCTTAAAATGCTGTTTTGAGATATTATTATTTATTTATTTATTTATTTATTTATTTATTTAAAATCTTTTCTATACTGTCGTTAAGTATCATCACAACGGTTTACAGTAAGGCACATAAATTAATATTGATAAATGTATGGAATCATGTAATCTAAACAGGTGCTATAAAGGTTCGGTTACATAAAATTATAATAAATACTATTTGGTGAATGTGATAAATCTTGTCCTTTTATACTTGTAACATTTTAAATACAAGTATAGTTTTATAACTGTATCTTTCCTTTAGCGGTGAGATAAAAATAAAAAATATGCACATATTGGGTTAAGTGCTGTGTGTGGATGTTCTACTGTCTGCACCCTATTCCTTTCTGTATTCTATTCTATTCTCCATTCTCTTTGTGATAAGCTTGTTTAAAGAGCCAAGTTTTAAAACTTTAAAAAAAAATTTTGATGTCTTTTTGTAACCTGATCTCTTGAGGCATGGTGTTCCATAGTATAGGACCTGCTAATGATAGTGCCCTTTCTCTCACTTGGGTTCGTCTAGCTGTTTTGACGGAAGGGACAGTTAGGAGTGCTTTTTTGGCTGATCTCAGGTTTCTATGAGGGACATGTACACATAGTGCTGTGCTCAGCCATTCTGCTTTTTCGTTATGTATTAATTTGTGTATAGTGCATAGTGTTTTGTACTGTATTCTGTGCTCAATGGGTAACCAGTGTAATTCAGCTAGGGTTTCGGTAATGTGGTCTCTTTTTCTTTTACCTGTCAAAATTCTTGCTGTGGTATTTGTAGTGGTCTTAGCAATGTGTATGGTAATCCTAGTAGTAGGGCGTTACAGTAATCAGTGCTAGCAAATATTAAAGCTTGTAAAACTGATCGAAAGTTAGCAGTTGTTAGTAATGGTTTTAGTCTCCTGAGAATCATGAGTTTGGCGTATCCTTCCTTTACCTTTAAAGATATATGTTGTTTCATGCTTAGTTCCGTGTCAGTTATTACTCCGAGGTTCCGTACTTTCTCTGCTAATTCTATTTTCTGGTTGTTTTTTTAGCGTAATTGGGTTTTGAATGATCTCTATATTCTTTCGCTCTAAATGTAGGAATTCTGTTTTTTCGATGTTAATAACTAGTTCCATTTGATTTAGTAGCTGTTTGATAATATCTAGGTACATGTTAGCTAGGTTTAATGTTTTTTCGATTGTGTCGTCAATGGGTAGGATTAATTGAATGTCATCAGCATACCTTACCTGTGTCTTTCCCTCACATACACATTACCTGTGTATGAGAGGGAAAGACAGGCTATGTTGCAGCAGGAACTTCAATGCATGACTGAAGAGTTGGTGTAAAGAAGAGGGTTTGGGATTTCTTGAGGACTGGGACTTTACCTGGAGAGATAAAAGGCTTTATTATAGTAATGGCTTGCATCTGTGTGAGAGGAGAGTGAAGCTCCTTTATAAGTTCAAACCATACATCTATAAGAGTTTAAACTAGATGAGAGGTAATAGTGGATGGAAGCTGGATGAATTAGGCTGTTACCTTCCAAGAAAACCAAATGAGGCAAGTGAAGAAATGCAAAACTATTAAATGTCCAAGGTGAGATCTATGGGTTTTGTATTAGGAAGGAAACTGGATAGATTTGATGGTTCTTATGGTCCTTGCCTACTGCTATTCTGTCTTTTATTCAGGCTTGCCTATCGAAATATCCAAACTCTTCCATTCTCATTTGTTTTGCTTTGCATGGTCTTTTCCATGTGATGAACCCGAGGGTCAATCCAGTGTGTTGTGACAAGGTAGAAAAGGTCCAAAAATAAGTTTCAAACAATCAAGTTAAATAGCAGAGAAACATTAATTCCAAGTGGTTAAATATTTATTGAAACATTAGTCCCCTGACACGGAACTGTGTTTCGCTAGGGCTGCATCAGGAGGGACAAGTAACATATAATATAATATCATTGGCAATACACCGCGGCAGCCCTGCTTTCATGTTGTGCCAGCTTTGGCTGCACTTAAAAGTGCCGAGATCTTCCTACTGTTATCTTTAAGTTTCCATTCCATATTAATCTGGTTTTGGATGCTTTTGACAGCCCTGAACAATATTACTCTAGGCAGAGTGCTTTAGCCTAATTGCCACCCTGTGTGGCTTTCAAAATGTTCCTTTCTTGCCTGTGCACAACTGAGTGGTATACTCCTTACATGCAATTTGCTTTACGTGGATACACAATTCAACTTTTGCACAGTTGATTATTCATATACACACCTATGCTTTTGTAATGTTTATATGATTAAATGGGAGATTCCTTTCAAATGTGTTTTCGTTGATTCACCTTCCATCTGTTAATATTAATTACTATAATCTTATATGTTACTCGTCCCTCCCGATGCAGCCCTAGCGAAACATGGTTCCGTGTCGGGGGACTAATGTTTCAATAAATATTTGACCACTTGGAACTAATGTTTCTCTGCTATTTAATTAATTGAAACTTATTTTTGGACCTTTTCTTTAACATTGGCAGTCCGCACTTCCGTGTCCGTCCCCTCCTCCCCCCCACTTTCCCAGCCGCCCCACATATCACACAGAAACTCAATGCTTGGTGAAACAAGGCCGCAGCATTTATTAACATTAATTAGAATAAATCACCATAATCAATTAGAATAAATCAACATAATTACATTTCCGGTACCCGAGCCGTCGGTACGTCCACCCTAGTGCATTCCGGGCGTCAAACCGGCGTCCGCCGTTTAAGCCAGACCGCCACCATCTTACCGGCCCCCCGCCGTGCCAAAGCCACGGGGCCATTCTTCGAGGCTGCCCACGCCTGTATACATGCACTTTCTTTTACCTAGGACTTCCGGTCCGTCCTGACCGTGTCCTCTATGTCCCCACCTACCTACCGACTCGGGTACCCCCGCCTTGCTGCGACGAATCCTTCCTTTCTTATCCACATGTAATTCGCCCTCCTTCTCCCCTGTCTCCCGATATCCCGTCTCTTCGTGGCCACCCCCTTCTGCTACTGTGGGCGGGTGGGTGGGTGAACCGGCGAGCGCTGGCCAGGAAAAAAGGATCGAGGCCGGCGCTCGCCGGCGCCTTAAAGGCCCCGGGTCTCGCGAGAGACCCGCGGGCCGACGTCATCGCGTCGATGACGCGCCAGCGCCGTCCCTCGCGCCGCCCCACCCCCTCCTCGGGGCCGACGTCACCGCGCCGCCGCGCCGCCCCTCCCTGCACCGGGGCCGGGTCGCGCGCCGCCGCGCGAACGACCCGCACCGCCGCGCGAACAGCCCACGCCTCGGGACGACGAGGAGGGGGGGGGGCCCTCCCCTTCGGCGGACGCCATGTTAAGGGGGGGGCCTCCCCACACGAGGTGAGTCGGCCCGTTTTTCTTTTTATGCATTTCAAAATTACACATGATATAACAATGTGAGGAAATTAGAGGTGATACAACAAATAGAAATCAAGGAAATAACTTCTTCCAATATAATCTTATAAGATTATTATTATTACAATATTATACCTCCCTTAAATTAAAGGTATGCATGGGGGAGTAATAGCCATATAACTCGGAGCGAAGAAAATAGGAAATAAAGTAAAAAGTAGATACTAAGACAGCCTACACTATTTGCCATATGTACTGATCAGGTCACGTTTGGGTGAGCATCCAAAAAGAATTTCAGCTGCGAGGGTTCAAAAAAGATATAATCATTACCCTGGTACTTTATATAACATTTGCATGGATAGCAAACTGTGAATTTAGAACATATCACTAGTGCCTCAGATCTTAAATTTAAGAATTTCCTTCGCCTTTCTTGTGTGGCCTTAGTGATATCAGGGTACACCCACACTTTTTGACCATAAAATAATTCTGTACTATTTCTAAAGAACATCCTGAATATGTTATTCTTCTCGGCAATAAAAGTGAAAGTCACTAGTAATACTCCTCTTTTTGTAATTATTTCTTCTTGCGATATTTCCAAAAAATCAGACACATTCAGCTGTCTCCATTCTTCCAAATTTCCTTGGTCCTTTCCAGCTTTCCTTTGTGGCAAAAAATAACTTTTGTGATTAATGGGAGTGCCTCCTTCGGGATCTCTAACTTTTCAGTTAAATAATTTTTGAAAAGTTCCGTAGGTGATATCTGGGGAAATAATAGGAAAATTCACCACTCTTATATTTGTACTCCGTAAAGAATTTTCTATGTTTTCCAGTTTCTTATTTTGAACATTTTCAGTTTGAATTATGTTCTGTTGATTTTTCTCAATCTGTTTCACTTTCTCTTCCACTTCCAAAACTTTTTTCCTTGTTTATTTATTCTTTCTTCATTGTACCGGCTATTTTTATTAATTTCAAAAGCGGATTTGGATAAACCTATTATTGCATTTTCTATCGAGGCTAATGCATCCCATAATGTTTCCATGGCTATTTTAGCCGGTTTAACCAGGAAAGATCTTAATTCTTGTATCTGCTCACCTCCTCTCGCGGCCTCAGTATCATTGTCCCGAATCAATTCCAGCGTTGGCTCAGCGGGGTTAGTCAATCCCCGAAGAAGGGGTATGTAGGCCCCCTGCGGTGAAACATGGAGTCCCGCCGACAGTTCTCCTTTCCCTTCTCGATTTCCTCCTTGACTGCTCTCCTTCTGAGCTACCTTCCTTCCTGAGCTCATTGGGGCTGACCAGGGAGGCCGATGATGTATCCTCTCCTGCTGCTCTCAGCCGTTGGGGTGGGGACGGCGTCTTTGGCGCGCCGGAGCTTAGTGAGATCTCCTCGGCCATTATTGGGGACGCTCGCTCCACATCTCCAATTTCTGTGACCCTCGCTCCCGGCTCCATCGGCGTTGATATGAAAAACTTCTCTATGGTAGGTTGTTGGTTATTCAGACTTTCAGCGGCAGCTAGGCTTTCGCGAAGCCTGGCTTTTCGCTTGATATGAGTATTGAAAATTGTCAGTGGAAGTCCAAAATTCAGGAAACAATGTAGAGCTGTAACTGCGAGAGCTTTCCGGACCTCTTAGTCGATCGCCATCGTGGCTCCTCCCTCATTTTTGGACCTTTTCTACCTTGTTGCAACATACCCTGCTGTATTGATTAGTATTTAGTGTGCTTGCTTGTCGTTCCACACCTTGTTGTGGCATGAACTCAAGGGTGCCATTTGAAATCCAGAAACAATAAATTTAATAACCTTTTGGTAAAAGCCTGTACGTGTGTGTTAGATGCAAAGGATTTGTCCATGGTGATAAAATATCCTGATGATATCTGATCTGATTTGATTTTGGTAAAGTATTGCTTCTGTGTAGTTAATCGCATTATTAGGACAGCAAATTATTTTTATGTAGCTAGTTAGGAAGCTTTCTAGTGTAAAGTTCTATACATAGGTTACAGCTCTAATAAAGCATTATACCTCCTCAGAAAGAGACAGTGCATTTTTTAATTAGACTTTGTCTGGCACCTGGGTTTTTTTTGTGCACCAAGGTAACAATTTTTCCCTTTGCAGTTCTTGTTGGGGAACCACATTTTCCTAGAGCAGCTTTCAGTGGCCATATGTGCAGTGCCCAGAAAAGCTTACCATCATTTTTGAGAATTTTTACATTTGAAGTTAATTTAATATCTCCCTTGGGGGGGTGTGTATTGCGCTATCCTTCAGTGCTACATACTCACAGGAAGTATTTCAACTTGGGTGACTTTGAATTGGCTACTGTAGTGTGAAGAGTTTATGCTAATAAATGAACAAATATCACTTATAATTGCAAACCACTGGACCCAAAAGTTACATTTTTACAGGATTACTTTGAGCTTAGAAAGGACCCTATGTAATGAGGTATAATTAAATACAAATAGTGAAGTGGTTTGAGATATGACTGCCTTATGGGTAAGAGGATTAAAATTGTTTTGCAGATAGTCATTTGTCTGGGTTATTGGAAGATATGGTCCTGGAGGAGGAAGTGGCTGTTGTAAAGTATCATATGTTAAAAAAAACAAACAAAAAAAAACCAGGTTCATGTTTGAACTTTATTTCACATTATGCAGCTTACAGTTTTATGTAGTTGGCAAGAAATTACGTTTGTGTTTTCGTTGATTCACCTTCCATCTGTTAATATTAATTACTATAATTTTAATAAGCTATCTGTGGATTAGCAGTACCTTTGTTTCACTTCATTACTTTCTGCAGCAGAACATAAATTATAATACACACTATAAATGTGTTAAGATAGAAATGCAAATGAAAAAGGGTTGTATGTCACTTCAAGGGTTTTTTTTTTTGTTTTTTCCCTTCTTACACGAATAGATTAGTGGTCATGCAGGTTCCACTGTCTGTTATTGGAAGGATTGTCCACTCTTGACTATGACTGCAATGACAATTTCATTATTTTTATTCTTTCATTTATATGGCAAACTGGAGAAATATGTGGAAGAGAGCAATGGGCTCATACTGTCTGGCCCTTCGGCGATGCCATCTTAGTTATTGTGCTGGATCATTGGGAGGGAATCAATAGTCTCGTACAAACTCGTGCACTGATGTTACTGTAACTTGGGCAATTTCTCAGCAGCCACTGTAACAACTATTGCAGAGACTTTTTTTTTTTTGAGAAGAAGGGCTGAATTAGCTGAACATGTCCTTTTCTAACTGATAGAGCTTTTGTTATACTGAGCATATATGGGAGCTTCTGCGTGTGTACTATCATCTGAGCTGCCAGTCTATTTTTTTGTCTGAGCTTCCGCACAAATGTTTGCCTTCTCTCTCTCAATTTGCTTTGGTACTTTGTAGTTTTCTAATCTTTTTCCTTCAAACACACTTTACCTCGCTGCCTCAGCAGCCCCTCAATAGCACTTTTCAGTGCTACCAAAAAATATACATTTATTACGAAAAGCATAGAGAATGTCCCAGTCCAAGAGGGTTGTGTGTTCTTCTACGTATTGTCCATTACTGAAGGCCACAATATTTGTTACAAATGATTGGGGCCAGACCACAAAACAGCCAGTTGCTTTGACTGTGGATAGAGGTCACCAAAGTCCCATGGATTGGAAGATGAAAGAACATTGCAGATTGGTGAAAAATCGGAGCTATTTCTCCTCTTGTAGCAGGGCCTTCTCAGTCTCCCTCTGCCAAGTTGTGCAGGAGCTTCTCAAGAAAAGCTCCCCCTTCTGTTGAGCAAGGCAAAAATGTCATGACCAGGGATTGGTGAGTCCTTCATTGCATGCCCTGTGGGGCTTGTTGCAGAAGAAAAGCTCCATGCATTGGAGCCAGCAGTACAGTCGGCTTCACTGAAGCTTAAGTTAGGATCAGCCTTGTTGATGTGTTGGCCCTCTGCACCATCGATGCACCAGGCCTCAACTCCTGCATCTTTGTTGGTGCATTGGGTTTCGATTCAGTTGATGCAGCTATTTGCTTCATTGACACAATCAGCCTTTGAGCCATCGATGCTCTGCGAGCCAGCACAATTGGATCACTGGTTCCTGGCGCCCATTAGTACACAATGGGGTAGATTTTCAAAGGGGTACGCGCGTAAGATATATGCGTACCCCCGAAAACCTACCCCAAACCCCCCCTGCGCGCGCCGAGCCTATTTTGCACAGGCTCGGCGGCGCGCGCAAGTCCCGGGGCTTGCAAAAAGGGGCGGTCGGGGGCGTGGCCAGGGATCGGGGGCGTGTGGGCTGTCCGGGGGCATGGCCGAGTGCCCCGACACAGCAGCCTGTGTCGGGGCCTGCTGTGCCGGCGCGCGTAAGTTACTACTGCCCGGAGGCAGTAGAAACTTCTCCGATAAAGGTTGGGAGGGGGGTCTAGATAGGGCCGGGGGGGTGGGTTAGGGAAGGGAAGGTGCGGAGGGGGGGGGTAGAAAAAAAGTTCCCTCCGAGGCCACTCCGATTTCGGAGCGGCCTCGGAGGGAACAGGCAGCGCGCGCAGGGCTTGGCGCGCGCAAGTTGCAAAAATGTGCACCCCCTTGCGCGTGCGCCGACCCCGGATTTTATAAGATACGAGCGGCTACGCGCCTTCGTCACCATTAGGGTCATGGGTTAGTGTCTCTTCATCTTTCGGTTCTGAGGAAGGGCCTACAGAGATTCCCTCAGACCCCCTACCTTTTCTACTGGAGCATTCTTCACCACCAGAAGATCTGTCAGACTCCAAATCCCAGGACAAGCTGGGCAAGACGATAGGAGTCAACATCCTTAAGGACAAAGACCCCTGTACAGAGGTTGTCGGGCTTCTTTGGATTCTGGAAATACCTTAAACTTGCAGTGATCCCAGTTAATTGGATCTTGCGGGATTTAAAGTTGAGAATGTGGGAGAGTCCAACGTCCTGTCTCCCCCCCTCCCCCCCCCCCCCCACTGTAGCCAGAAAATTGGACCTGAAATACAAAGAGGCCCCGGGATTTGGAGTAGTCTAGCTACCAAACAAGTCAGTGGTAGTAGAGTCAGCACTGAAATGGGCTAAACAGACTAGAATAGCATTAATAGAAGTGACTATCTCATGCTACTGATGCCAGTAATAGCAGTGGCTATTCTCTAAGACAACTTGATTAATAGCAATTAATGGACTTCTCTCCTCCATGAACTTATCCAAACCTTTTTTAAATCCAGCCACACTAACTACACTAAGCAATCCTCTGGCAACAAATTCCAGAGCTTAATTGTGCGTTGAGTGAAAAAGTATTTTCTCTGATTAGTTTTAAAAAGAGTTAGTATGTGCAATGTTCCCCTCCCAAATGACAGGATATAAAATCTAAAAAAATATTAGACCACTGCCAATATCAGGTGTTAAGTCATTAAAGTTAGAATTTTAAAAAGAAACAAAAAGCATTCACAACTTTCCAATCATGAAATCAGTAATGAATTTCAAATAAGACTTCTACTTCACCCCATATCATCCTGTTCTCTCTCCTCTAATCTTCTGGCTTTTCTTGATTCCTTTTCCTGCTTCTCTTTCCATGTTTTATTTTTGCCTTCTGTGACTTTCCTACTTTCTCTAGCTCTTCCTCCGTGCCACTTCCCATCTCTCTTCTCTTCCATCCATCACTTCATGCTTCTCACTCTATTGTACTTCACTCTATTGTACTCTCACTCTATTGTACTTCTTCCTTCCATCACCTCATCCCAGTCATCCTTCTGCAGTCTCTCCCAGCCAGTCATCTTTCCCTATTCACGAGCATGTTATCTCCCCCTTTTCCTAAATCCTTCATCTGTCTCCTTGTGCCACCTGTCTCTCAATATGCCCTCTCGCTTGTGCTGCTCTCCTGTCTCTAGCCCATGCTGCTTTTGACATATTGTGCATGCTGTTCCTCCCTGCACCTACTGCACCGCTCTCACCTCAATGGCAAGCAGGGGAAGAGTCACTCAGCGCCATGGAGCCAACACCCGGTCTCCTCTGCAGGTAGAGAAGCTACTGAAAAACCCCATAACTGAGCTCCCCAAGCTGCTAAGGTAGCACCTCTTCCCAGAACCCTGCTGGTGCATAGATTCCTCTAACTAGTTCCTTTTTTTTTTTTTTTTTTTTTTTTAATATTCTCCGAGAACAAGTAAAAATACATAGAAACCAATACTTTCCTATGATTCAGAGTTTGTGTGTTTCTGAGATAATAAGCAAGCCAGAGGGAGTTAATTCTAGTATCTGTCTTTCCCTCCCACCCACCCACCCAGAGCTCAACTCTTGATTTTTAGACAAGAGACACTTTCTCATAAAAATCAATCAGGCTCTTTTCTCACAGGACAAGCAGGATGGTAGACCTCACATATGGGGTAACATCATCAGGATGGAGCCCAATCACGGAACACTTTTGTCAAAGTTTCTAGAACTTTGACTGGCACCACTGAGCATGCCCAGCATGCCACCAACCCTACATCCAGCAGGGGTCCCCTTCAGTCTCTTTTTTTTTCCGCGCAGCTTTAGCCACGCGGAGTGAGGAGCTCTCTCTCACATTACTGGCAGGAATTTTTCTTCAGGAATTAGTTTAAGAATTTGCAAAAGTTTTCACCCCATCCGGGGTCCCCCTCTTCACCGTCGATAACCGTGATCGTATGATAAGTTTTCACCTCGTTTTCGGTCCGTTCCTGTCGGTTACCTAAATTTTCGACAGCAACGATGGCGACGGGTTTTCGTAAGTGCCCTGACTGTCCTAGGACAATGTCTATCACAGACCCTCACCAGGTCTGTGTACTGTGTCTGGGCCCTACCGACGACATGGACACATGTACCAACTGTGCCCAAATGACCCCTAAAGGATGTCTGGCTAGGTTGGAGAAAATGGCTTTGTTATTTCATACAAAGCAGCGACTGCCATCTCAGACCTCCACGTTGTTGACACTGTCACCAGCCAAGTCGTGTCATCGGTCGGACACAGATGACTCTGTCAACGGCAAAATTTCAGCGTCTACGTCCTCAGTGCCGGCCATGGGTAAAGCCGAGCATTGAGAGAAGCATCGGCATAGGCATCGAAAATCTGCGCCATCTGTGCCAGTTGCACCGGTAGCCTCGTCTTCAAAATCCACTGAGCTACCGAAGAAAAAGGCCCGTGCTGAGGAGCCCCCCAACCTCCTCTGAGCCGGGCACACCGAAGCGTTCCCTGCCTTCCGTGGATGCAGCAGCCAAGACTCCATATGGATCGGTGGACCCCCGGCGATGCTATCCCAGCCTTCTGGTATTAACCACACCAGCTTTCCGTGAGGAATTGAACCGGATAGTTCAAGAGGCAGTGGTGTAGGCCCTTCATGGTCTTCCAACACCACCAACGCCGGTTCCCGTGACAACTCTGAAACGAAAGCCACCGATGCTTGCTCCGATCCTCGATAGACTGGATGTCCTCATCGGTGCTCTGCCATCGGCACCAGGAAAAACACTACTCGGTCCATCGATGCCCATCCATCTCTCCTCGGGCGAGGAGGGCCCTTCGATGATGGACCCGGTTCCAGAGCCTTCTGGAGCATTTCCACCAAGGTCACAGACTCCTTCAGTGCCCCTTCATCTTTTGCCAATGCCAGCCCCGATGCCACCGGTGCCAACAGAGATGCCTTCGGTGCCCCGACCTCCTTCGACTGGAGAAGGTCCTTTACTGCCATTTGGGCCACTGTTGGATGCTGGGGATCAACCTTACCAACCTTGGTCCGAGGACTCTTCAGATTCCCAGGATACTGGTGATATCCCGTCTGAACCTTCTCCACCTGAAGAAAGATGCTGATCCCCACCAGAAGACCTCTCCTTCATAAATTCTATCAAGGGGATGTAGGAGGCTATACCTTTTGGCCCTTCAAACTGAAGAAGACTCCAGACACAAGATGCTGGAAGTCCTTCAGTTCGTCAATGCACCTAAAGAAATAATGTCCATCCCAGTTCATGACGTACTGCTTGATCTTCTGCAGCGCAACTGGGAGCACCCAGGTACAGTCCCACCAGTCAACCGTAAGACTGATGCTATCTATTTGGTCCAGTCAGTACCTAGCTTCCAAAAAACTCAGTTGTCCCATCATTCAGTGGTGGTCGAATCTGCCCAGAAGAAGGCCAGAAGACCACGGCCTCATTCTTCCGCACCTCCGGGGTAGGAGCAGAAATTCCTTGATGCTTTTGTACATAGAGGTTTTCATGGCTCTATGTTAATCTCTCATATTGCGGCCTATCAACTTTATATGACGCAGTTCAACAGGAATCTATTCAAGCAGTTGCAGGACTTTTCTGATTCCCTCTCGGACCAGTTCCAAGACCAACTTAATTCCATTATCAAAAAGGGTCTTGATGCGGGTAAGCATGAGGTAAGGTCCGCTTACGACATCTTTGACATGACTTCCAGGGTATCAGCAGCCGGAATAAGTGCATGAGGTGGGCATTGCTAAAATCCTTGGATCTGTGCCGGAGGTATAGGACCGCTTAGCAGACCTCCCCTGCACAGGGGACAATCTGTTTGGTGAGAAGATCCAGGAAACTGTCGCACAACTTAAAGATCACAATGAGTCGCTGCAACAGCTTTTGGCTGTGCATATCCATTTCTCCGCCTCTTCTAAATGGCCATTTAGGAGAGAGGCAAAAAGATCCACTTACAAAGGCACGAAGATACTACCCTCCACCATCTCGGTCTCGTCCATCTAGACCCTATCAAAAGCCACCACCTCAGTAGCCCAGACCTCAGAAGACACAGCCACCTACGCAACCTTCCCTGCCTCGGGTTTTGACTCTCCGCTAGAGAGTGATTGTCGTCTTCCACCTCTACCATTCCTGCCAGTCGGCAGCCGGCTTTGCCACTTCACCACCATGTAGCACAAGGTCACCACAGATCAGTGGGTCCGGTCGGTGATAGCTCAAGGTTACCATTTAAACTTCCTTTCCATACTGTCGGACTCTCCACCTCGGCCAGGGTGGAGTTCCACCGACCACTCTCAACTCCTACCGGAGGAAATAGCTTCCCTCCTACATGTCAGTGCAGAGAACAAGTACCTCCTTTAGAAAGGGGACAGAGCTTCTACTCCCGCTATATTTTAATACCAAAAAAAATGGGAGGCATTCACCTGATATTAGACCTTCGTGCCCTAAACAAACATCTTCGGAAAGAGAAGTTCAGAATGGTAACCTTGGGCCCTCTTCTCCATTAGGGAAATTGGCTTTGCTCTCTAGATCTAAAAACGCATACATGCACATAGCAATTACTCAGTCTCACAGAAAATACTTCCGGTTCCTTGTCGGATATCATCACTTCCAGTACCAAGTGCTTCCGTTCGGCCTGGCATCCACTCCTCGTGTCTTCACAAAATGCCTGGCAGTACTGGCCGCATACTTAAGGTGACTGGGTACTCATGTCTACCCTTATCTCGATGATTGGTTACAGAGGGCTCAGTCGGCGGAGGTGATTCTTCAATTCCTCCATCTCACCTTGCGACTACTACTGTCCTTGGGATTTCTGGTCAATTATCAAAAATCCAATCTGACTCCGTCCCAATCCCTCTCCTTCATTAGAGCGGATCTCGACACTATCCAAGCAAAAGCTTTTCTTCTCAGGGACCGAGCTCATACGCTTGCAGTGCTTGCACATACTGTGCAGTCTTGCCGAACCACGACTGCTCGTCATGTTCCCATCTTGTTGGGCCACATGGTGTCCTCGGTCCATGTTATATCGTTGGCTCGACTTGCCATGCGAGTAACACAGTGGACATTAAAATCCCAGTGGTCTCAGGCCCACCATCCAATGTCCAATATTGTCCATGTCACCAGGCAACTTTGTCTCTCACTGGCTTGGTGGATCCAAGAGTCCAACCTGCTCAGAGGGCTACCTTTCCAAACTCCAGAACCTCAAATAATTCTAACAGATGCTTCCATTCTAGGTTGGGGAGCACATGTCAACAACCTGCAAACCCAGGGAACCTGGTCTCAGGCAGAAGCACAACATCAGATACATTTTCTGGAGCTCAGGGCAATAAGATATGCCCTTCTGGCCTTCAAAGATTGCTAATCCAACAAGGCAATCCTAATCCAAACAGACAATCAAGTAGTGATGTGGTACATCAACAAGCAGGGTGGAACCGGCACCAACCTACTGTGTCAGGAAGTAGCACAGATCTGGGCTTCAGCTCTCTCTCATTCCATGCTACTGAGAGCAACCTACCTGGCGGGCGTGAACAATGTTCTAGCGGAGAAGCTCAGTCGCACACTTCATCCCCACAAGTGGTCCCTGAACCCCATGGTGGCGGAGAACAAATTCCAGAAATGGGGGTATCCGAGTATAGACCTCTTTGCATCGATTCACAACCGCAAAGTGGAGAACTTCTGCTCCCTACATCGCAGTCATAGAACTCCACCAAGGGTTGCCTGTGCCCTCTCTTGGGCAACTGGTCTCCTGTATGCCTACCCCCACTTCCACTCATCAGCAAGACTCTCGTGAAGCTACGCCGAGACAAGGGCCTCATGATTCTCATATCCCCCTACTGGCTGCGTCAGATGTGGTTTCCCATCCTTCGTGATCTCTGTCCGTCAACAAATTTGCCTAGGCACGGATCCATCTCTGATATCTCAGAACAACGGACAACTACGCCATCCCGACCTCCAGGCCTTGTCGCTGACAGCTTGGATGTTGAAAGGCTAATCTTACGGCCTCTCAACCTCTTGGACTCTGTATCCCAGGTCCTGGTAGCTTCACGAAAGCCTTCTACTAGAAGGTCTTATCATTCTAAATGGAAACAATTTTCATTATGGTGCACTTCAAAGGAGTTAGATCCCTTTACCTGCCCCACAGCGAAGTTTCTAGACTACCTCTGGCACCTCTTGGAGTCAGGTCTACAAACTTCCTCCATTAGAGTACATGTCAGTGCGATGGCCACCTTCCATAAGGTACAGGGGATGTCTCCATTTTGACACAACCCTTAGTAATGCGCTTTATGAAGGGCTTGCTGCACCTCAAGCCCCCTTTCCGTCCCCCGGCCCCTGCTTGGGACCTTAATGTGGTATTAGCACCACTCATGAAACCTCTGTTTGAGCCTCTGCACTCCTGCGAGTTACGGCATCTCACTTGGAAGGTACTCGTCCTTCTTGCTTTGACGTCCGCTCGCAGGATCAATGAGCTACAGGCGCTGGTTACTTACCCCCCTTACACAAAATTCCTTCATGATCTTGTGGTCCTTCTCACTCATCCTAAATTTTTACCAAAAGTAGTCCATAGTTTTGCCTACTTTCTTTCCAAAACTCCACTCACATCTAGGTGAGCGGGTTCTGCATTCCTTGGACTGCAAGCGTGTGCTAGCCTTTTATTTGGAACGCACTGCAGGCCATAGGAAATCCACCCAGCTATTTGTCTCATTTAATAAAATTAAACTGGGAATCCCAGTGGGCAAGCAGACGCTGTCCTCCTGGCTGGCGGACTGCATTTCTTTCTGCTACCAGCAAGCAGGTCTTCCGCTCCAGGGACGCGTTAAAGCGCACTCCATTAGAGCAATGACAACGTCGGTAGCACACCTTCATTCGGTACCTCTTGCTGACATCTGCAGGGCTGCTACATGGAGTTTTCTCCATACCTTTGCAGCTCATTATTGCCTGGACAAGGCTGGCAGGCAAGATTTTATCTTTGGCCAGTCTGTTCTGCTCAGTTTATTCTCAGCTTAATACCCAACTTCCTTCCTACAGCCCACTGGGAACTTCAGGCTTCCCTCTTATCCAAAATCTCCCCTGTTGTGCCTGTTGCACGTCTTTGGGTGCTTTTGGTACATTGCTTGGGTATCCTCAGCTCGCTATTCACCCATATGTGAGGACTATCATCCTGCTTGTCTTGTGAGAAAGCAGAGTTGCTTACCTGTAACAGGTGTTCTCACAGGACAGCAAGATGTTAGTCCTCACGAAATCCACCCGCCACCCCGCGGAGTTGGGTACGTGTGTGATTTGTTGTTTTATTTTTTGCACATACTTTTTACTATAAATGAGACTGAAGGGGGTCCCCTGCTGGATGCAGGGTTGGTGGCATGCTGGGCATGTTCAGTGGTGCCGTCAAAGTTCTAGAAACTTTGACAAAAGTGTTCCGTGATTGGGCTCCATCCTGATGATGTCACCCCATATTTGAGGGCTAACATCCTGCTGTCCTGTGAGAACACCTGTTACAGGTAAGCAACTCTGCTTTCTAAATCATAATATTATACCAGCCCTTATTGAGAGTTTAATCATCCCCTTGTTAGTCTTTTTCTTACATATACAAATATAGCTTTCCGATATCTTTCACATGTTCAAACACATTTTGAAAATAAAGAAAACTTTTGGAAATGTTGTGTTCCAAGCAGTATACTTCCAAACTTGTTTTGCACTGCAGTATAATATCTTTAAATATGACTTTAAATACTAATTCTGTAGTATAATTCAAAATAATATTTCTGTAAGAAACAACATTGTGGAACTTTTCTGTAGTTTAGCCTTTGTCAAATGTATTCACCTTCTATTTCAGTTTATGGACCATGAATTGTAATAAAATAATTAGTGACCACTGTCAACATAGTCGCCAAGTTCTGAACATTTCTGAGCTGCTGATATCTCTCCATTCTTTTCATTTCCCCCTCCCTCTGTTTGTGGTAAATAATAAAGTTTATTTAATTTAGGTAAATTGACCTCAGAATATTTCAGGATGTTCTTCAAATAACTATGAAATAAATCTAAAGGTGTTATTAAATGATTTTTTGGGAAATTCAATAATCTAAGATTAGACTTCTTCATCTGATTTTCTAATATCTCAATTTTACTTTCATGTTCTTCTTCTGATTTAATTAAATTTAACTGGACTTTTTGAACTTCCCCCAATTGTATATCCATTATATTAACACTTTTCTCCAAGGAGTCTACTTTTTCTTATACTTGGTTATTCTGTTTCAAGGCTTCCTGAACTGTATTCGCTAGTTTATTAATTAATTTCTGCATTTTGATCATCATAGATCCTAATTCATCCATTGAAATTTTTTTGGGACAATAATAGAAACATTCTCATTACTACCCACACATAATTGAACATCACTTCCTCTTAACTGTTGCAATGTCCCTCCAGTTTTTTCTGCATTAATCAACATAGTTTCTTTAAATTCCGTGGGACTGTGATCTTCCATGTCCTCCAAGATCTTAGTCGTCTTCACAACACCTCTCTGAGAGAAAGAGTCTTGTAAAGAAACATTCAAATCCACTTCGGATTCTGCAGATGGAGGGACCGGTTTTTCTGGGGCACCCGGGGTTAAAGATGTTTCGAATGCCTCGTTGTCCAACACCTGCTCCTGGGTTGGACTACTAGCGGGCCTTCCGGGTGTAAAAGTGGAGTTAATATGAAAGCAGTCTGTGATAGTAGACAAGCAAATTACCAGTCATAGTTGTCGTTGACAACTCCCTCATCTTTGCTTTCCTCTTGGTGTGAGGCATAGCAAATATATGAGGGTTTTATTTAACACTCTAAATCACAGGGAGGTTTTACACAAAATTTGCTTTCAATATTAGCAGCAAGTTACTCAGTTAGCTCCCCAAAGTTCTCAGTCCGAGCGCTTCTGAGGACAATAATCTCTGGCTCCAAACCGCTCCAAACCGGACTAAGCCGGGCAAAGCCGCGCGCCCTTGACCACGCGCGGCTTAACTGTCGCGCCGGCAGCGTCGCTCCGGTGTAGGCTTGCTTTTATTAGCCTACCCGGCTCCTCCTCCACGTCGTGGTGTCCTCAGCACTGCCCAGGGATTGGAGGCAAATTTAGAGGCAAATTTAAAGACGGGCTCTCGCAGGAAGGAACCTGCTACAGGAAAGCAATGCGGCAGTGTCTCGCCGGTGTAGGCTTGCTTTTATTAGCCTACTCTGCTCCTCCTCCACGTTGCGGCGTCCTCAGCACTGCCCAGGGATTGGAGGCAATTTTAGAGGCAAATTTAAAGACGGGCACTCGCAGCAAGGAACCTGCTACAGGAAAGCAATGCGGCAGTGTCTCGCCGGTGTAGGCTTGCTTTATTAGCCTACTCTGCTCCTCCTCCACGTTGCGGCGTCCTCAGCACTGCCCAGGGATTGGAGGCAAATTTAGAGGCAAATTTAAAGACGGGCACTCGCAGCAAGGAACCTGGTACAGGAAAGCAATGCGGCAGTGTCTCGCCGGTGTAGGCTTGCTTTTATTAGCCTACCCGGCTCCTCCTCCACGTCGCGGCGTCCTCAGCACTGCCCAGGGACTGGAGGCAAATTTAGAGGCAAATTTAAATACGGGCTCTCGCAGCAAGGAACCCGGTACAGGAAAGCAATGCGGCCTAACAGTCTTTTATATACATGGAAAATGCATGTAAGTCATTCAGCTCAAGGGCAGTTTTCCATGACTGCCCATTTACCTATGAGTGCAAAACCTGGCATGCCTTGGCATATGTAGAAAGTCATGAAGTATAGTCCTACACTATACTTCCAAAGAGAGTACACTTTGTATCTTTTTTCTTTCATGTTATGCTGTGTTTTAAACCTTCAAAACAAGAGAGTCAAATATGCCACCTTTTTTTGGTCCATCTCACCTTCCTCACCACCAGATCTGGAGAAAAGGGTGAGAGAAGAGATTCTGAATGAAACAATTCCACATCTGAGTATTACAGTACTAAACAAATTATATAAAAAGCTAGAGACTTAATTTAGACCAAGTTTTTAATATTTTATTTGAGGCCGGCTTAATGGTTGAGAGGCAGTACTGAATGTTTTCATATGATAGACCTGAATTCTATTCTGTATCCCAATTTACGCTCCTTATTTTGACTAGGATTAGTTTAGGGGTGTAAAGGTAACCATCCCCAATGGTTGAAACTCCTTCCTCCCAATGGCAATACCTAGTGGTCAGATTTGTACGCATTCACTGGATTCCAAAGAATCCAGTCTGTGACTTCTGGCTGAGTATTGTTGCTGTGATTGCTGGGCTAAATGGGAGTGAGGAAAACAGGAGAAACAGCCAGGTAGATGGAAATGAAAGTTCATAGTACCAGAGCCTGGTAATATCTGGTTCTGATTAACTGGAAGACATGGTTTGATGGGACATAACTAATATGGATTTACCCAAGGGAAGTCTTGCCTCACAAATCTGCTTCATTTTTTTGAAGGGCGTTAATAAACATGTGGATAAAGGTGAACCTGTACGTGTAGTGTACTAGGATTTTCAGAAGGTGTTCAACAAAATCCCTCATGAGAGGCTTCTAAGAAAACTAAAAGTCATGGTATAGGAGGTGATGTACTTTTGTGTATTACCAGATAAAAGACAGGAAACAGAGAGTGGGATTAAATGGTCAATTTTCATAGTGGAAAAAGGTAAACAGTAGAGTGCCTCAGGGATCTGTACTTGGACTGGTGCTTTTTCATATATTTATAAATTATCTGGAAAGTGGTACGACGAGTGAGGTGATAAAATTTGCGGATGGCACAAAATTATGCAGAGTAATTAAATCTCCAGTGGATTGTGATGAATTGCAAGAGGATCTTGCGAGACTGGAAGATTGCGCTTTCAAATGGCAGACAAAAGTTAATGTGGACAAATGCAAAGTGATGCATATAGGGAAAAATAATCCTTGCTGTAGTTAAACAATGTTCTGTTCTATCTTAGGAGTTACCACCCAGGAAAGAGATCTAGGCATCATAGTGGATAATACATTGAAATTGTTGACTCAGTGTGCTGTGGTGATCAAAAAAGCAAACAGAATGTTAGGAATTATTAGGAAGGGAATGGCATATAAAAAGATGGATGTCATAATGCCTCTGTATCGCTCCACGGTGAGACCGCATCTTGAATATTGTGTGCAATTCTGGTCACTGCATCTAAAAATAAGATATAATTGCACTGGAGAAAGGTCAGAGAAGGGCAACCGAAATAAGGGATATGGGATGGCTGCCCTATGAGGAAAGGCTACAGAAGTTAGGAATGTTCAGTTTGGAGAAGAGACAACTGAGAGGGGATATGATAGAGGTCTACAAAATCAAGAAAGGACTTGAACAAGTTAATGTAAATCAGTTATTTACTCTCTCAGATAATTGAAGGACCAGGGGGCTATCCATGAAGTTAGCAAGTAGCTCATTTAAAACAAATCAAAGAAATTATTATTTTTTTTATAATTTAATATTTATTGATTTTCAATATTCACATTAATCAAATATTATACATTGCGTAGATTAGTATCCATCAAACATTTTTAAACTAACAAAACTTTTCATCACTTACTCAGTCTATCAAGTTCTCATCTACTATTCCAAATAATATGGGGAAGATTTAAACATGGCGGTTTACAAGAAATTTAACACATGTTATATAAAAAGCATTTAGACCATCGTGAGAATGCAACAGAAACATCTGTATTTGCTACGATAACTACAGGTTCTGGGGGTTACTAGGCTCAAGAAACTTCTGCAATTGGGCTGGTTCAAAGAAAATATATTTAGCATTTAAGTGCTTAATTACACATCTGCTGGGATACCTCAGACTAAAACTGGAGCCCTTAGCCACAACTTCGGACCTTAACGCTAAGAATTTCTTACGTCTTTCTTGTGTAACACGAGATACATCTGGATATGTATCTCGTGTTATATATATGGATATGTGGTTGAGAGAGGTCCGAGCTTCACTCGGACCTCTCTCAACCACAGACACACTCCAGCAAGCTTCACTCGGACCTCTCTCAACCACAGACACACTCCAGCAAGCTTCACTCGGACCTCTCTCAACCACAGACACACTCCAGCAAGCTTCACTTTGACCCAAATCCCTAACCTACTGACTAACTTCAGGACTACTATTTTTTCTTCTCCTCCTTTCTCCAGTGGCTTTCCTTATCTGACCACGCTGCTATCAAAGACTTCCTGCTCGTCTAAAGTCTTTCAATTTCTGGACCTACAGCAATAAAAGAGCTTGCCCCTACTTCTCGCCTATTCACTCAGTACCATTAAATAATGCACCAATCAGAAATGTTATCTCGCCACATTCCCACTATCAAACACTTCAACGTGAATTATAAACCGGCTAGATTTCTCCAACACTCCTCATTAACCAGAACATTAACACCTATTATGGTAGCACCTATCACTCAAATGTTAGGTCTAATAACTTTCTCCATCCTTCTATTAAATACACAATCTCTTCTAAAAAAGATCACCCTACTAAACGATATCCTCACAGATGAAAAGCCAGATATATGTGCGATCACTGAATCATGGCTAAAAGACACTGACACAGCCATAATAAATCAACTTCCCACTGACACTTACAATGTTTTCTCCATTCCAAGGATCAAAAAGAAAGGTGGAGGTATTCTCCTGGCTGCCAAATAGAAATTTAACCTTACAGTTCAAACTACTTCCCCTTCCTCCAAAATGGAGACTGGCCTTTTCAAATCTAAGGATCTTCAAATCTGCCTGATCTACTCCCCCCCCAGCATACTTGAGAATAACCCATCTCTACTAACTGAATTTATTATCAAAAACCTTGATATTCACCTCCCAACAATTATTCTGGGGGATTTGAACCTACACTTTGATCGCATCCCTCTAACCCCAGCCTGTGAAACTTTACTGACCTCTCTTAATGCTCTAGGCTTTCAACAAGCTGTGACTATCCCGACTCATAAAGCTGGTCATACCCTTGATGTCATGTTTACTAACTCCCATATTGATACAAAACCTCCCCTCTGCACTCCCATTCCTTGGTCGGACCACTTTCGGATAGACACCTGCTGTACAATAAAACAATTACCATCTAATGTTCACAGCAAAAAAACCATCTACTTCCGAAAACAAGGTCAAACAGATGAAATTAATAATGTGATATCAGAAGATCTCAAAAATTTAGATCTCACAGACGCTGAAACAGCTACCTCTTCTTGGTTTAAAATTACTAGTAACATAGCAGAGAAACTCTGTCCTATTCAATCCAAGGAAATCAATTCCGAAAAAATAATAAGGAAAAAACCTTGGTATACTCCCGAACTTAAAGCTATGAAAACGGAGCTACGTAAGACAGAAAAAGAATGGCGCAGAAACCAAAATTCCACGACTTTATTAAAATTCAAATCATTACTACACAAATATCGCCAAGCCACCGACAAAACAAAAAAAGATTTTTATGCTTCCAGAATTCATCAATATCAATTCAACCCTCAAGCACTTTTCCAATATGTCAAAAGCCTTGTTACTGCTCCAACTCACAACAATCTAAACAACAATGATGATTCAAAATGTGAGGAACTAGCTACATTCTTTTATAACAAAATACATTCTATTTTAACGCAATTTAATTCATTTCCTGCTCCTTTACACACCAACCAAGCTACATCAGCCACTCAAGATAAATTTGAAACAAAGCTATCTAATCTTGAGATTACTACTGGTATTGAAGTTGAGTCAATTCTAAAGAAAATGAAACCAGCTTTCCACCCCACCGACATATTACCTACTAAGACTCTTCTCACAATACGTTCTACAATAGCAAAACCTATTGCAAAGATTCTTAACAAATCCATCACCACAGGCATAGTTCCTTCTATACTTAAACATGCTATCATTACTCCAATGATAAAAAAATCTAACCTAGATTCATCTGATCCAGCAAACTTTCGTCCAGTATCAAACCTTCCCTTCCTCTCAAAGATTATGGAAAGAGTCATCAACAAACAACTATCTGATTATTTAGATGATCATCAAATACTCTTTCCATCTCAATATGGGTTCAGAAAGTACCACAGCACGGAAACACTTTTGATATCTCTTTCTGAGGTGCTACTAAAAGCTTTAGATGCTGGCAAATCATACCTCATCGCCCTTCTTGATATATCAGCGGCTTTCGACACGGTAAACCACAACACTCTTATTACCCGTCTTTCTGAAATAGGTATCTCGGGATCGGCTTTACTATGGTTTCAGTCATTCCTGAGCAATAGAACATACAGCGTTAGATGTGGACGAAGTGAATCCAAGCCAAGAAACCTCTCTCAAGGAGTCCCCCAAGGATCTTCTCTCTCCTCCACATTGTTCAATGTTTACCTTACACCGCTATGCCGGCTACTCTCTAAATTGGGTCTTCAACACTTCATCTACGCAGATGATGTTCAAATACTCATACCTATAACCAGCACAATCACAAATGCACTGAATACCTGGAAGGTAGCTTTATTAGAAATTAAAACTATCCTCACAGACAACCAATTGGCTATAAATACCAATAAAACTGAACTTATCATAATTTCACCTCCAAAAAATACAATACTGATCAACTCTGATATTGCTCAAGACAACTCCACTATTTCACAACAAGTACGCAGCCTTGGTATCATCATTGACAGCAATCTCACATTTAAAAAATTCATCGCGGATACGGTAAAAAATACGGATTAAATCTCTATTATATCAATAAGATTTCCGCACAGTTTTACAAGCAACTATTTTATCAAAGATTGATTACTGCAATGCTCTGTTACTGGGTCTACCCAAAGCCACCATTCAACCTTTGCAAATGCTGCAAAATGCAGCTGCCCGCATTATCACCGACACAAGCCGCCATGATCACATCACTCCAGCTCTTCAGTCTTTGCACTGGCTACCTGTGGCTTACAGGATAATTTATAAATCTATGTCGCTGATACACAAAGCCATTCAAAACAGAGAAATGCTCTGGTTTACAGATGAACTACAATTCAAAACGTCTTCCCGCCCAACGAGATTCCAGAATTTAGCCAAACTAAATATCCCAGCACCCAATCTGACTAAACTCTCTAGCACAAAAGATCGATCTTTCATCATTGCTGGATCAACAATATGGAACACCATGCCCTCTGAATTACGCCAGGAACTCTGTTACAAAACATTTAAACAAAACCTTAAAACCTGGCTATTTAAAAAAGCCTACTATCAATGATCTGAATCCTCAACTACTCTTCCTAACTGCCACAATCTCTCATATATTGCTGATATTCTATTAATATAAAGTTATATACTGTATTGTTTTTCGTTTAGTTTCCTTGTTATATTGTAAAGCGCAATGCTGAATTACTGTTTGAATGTAAACCGAGGTGATGTTATTTACGTACCCCGGTATAGAAAAATCTATAAATAAATAAATAAATAAATATATCCAGATTTTACTTCCATAATAAACTTCCTCTCTGTTTCTCATAAATTTCTTTAATATAAGATCCCTATCTGAAGGAAAAGTACATTGAAGAAACAACGTCATTCTCCTCTTGACTTCTGATTCCATTGATAATTCCAGAATCTGGGTCAGGTTCAGTAAATTCTCTTCTTCTTGTACTGGTTCTTTCCCCTTTTCTTCCTTATTCGGTAAGTAGTATACTTTTGAAATCACTGGTAGTCCTTCGGAAGGAATCTTCAATATCTTTATCATATACTCCTTGAACATATTGTATGCACATATCTCTTTTATGTATGGGAAATTCAAAACCCGAAGATTTAAATATTTGATCTGATTTTCCAGGTTCTCTAATTTCTTCACACTTATATTCTCTACTCTCATAATCTCAGTTTGAACCTTTTCCATTTTCCCCATTCGTTGTTCCATTCCTTGTAGAGTGTTGGTATGTTCCATCAAATTTTTCTCAAATTTCAATATTTTATTATTTGATTGCAGAGTAATATTTGTCAAATCAATAACTGCTTTCTCCAGGCCCTTTATTGCATGCCACGACTCCTCCAATGTTATCGCCTTCGGCGACTCAGTAGCAGTGTAACTTCCCAGCAGGAGCCTCTGAGCCGTTTCTCCTCCCCCCCCCCCTGAAGTTTCCCCACTCGCTACCTCCCAGATAGCTCTTTCCTCCTCGTCTTTGCTGGCTTGGGGTAAGGTACTCATCATAATTTTTCCAATTTCAACACTTCCAGGCATTAAGTGTAACTCGGGTGTACTTACCCCAATAAGCACAGCTTCAGACGGAACCGGGGAGGGGGGCGTAATCGGAGCGCCGGGACTCAGAGTGACTTCTTCAGCCAGCAAGGCCGAGATCCGCCCAAAGTCGGCATTTGCAGCGGCTGCTTCCACCGGCGTTTTTCCTGCTGCCTCGGTAGCGAAAAATGTCTCTATCCGTGTCTGGCCAGCTTCAGAAACCGGCGAAGATGAAGCTATCGCTTCTCTGAGCTTGGCTTTTCTCTTGTAATGCGGCATTTTGTAAAAGCAATATTTCTGAAGAAGTAATGGAGAGAGCGTCTTTCGCAGCCTTTCACTCGGCGGCCATCTTGCTCCCCCAGAAAATTATTTTTTACTCGGTGTATAGTTAAGCTCTGGAATTCATTGCCAGAGGATGTGGTTACAGCAGTTAGTGTAACTGGGTTTAAAAAAAGTTTGGATAAGTTCCTAGAGAAAAAAATTCATAAACTGCTATTAATAAGCAATAGTAGCTTGTGATTTATTTATTGTTTGGGTATTTACCAAGTATTTGTGACTTGGATTGGCCACTGTTGGAAACAGGATACTGGGCTTGATGGACCCTTGGTCTGACCCAGTATGGCATATCTTATGTTCTTATGAGGAAATTACTGGCCAAATGAAATTAAAAAAAATATATATCTATGGATATGTTTATTATTTAATTTGCTTTCTTCAATAAATGGTCTGATTTTGCTGATTGTTGGCCCATTTCTGAAGTTGTAAAATTTTCACAGGAGTTCTGAACAACAGTATGCTGAGGCTATTTTGTGAATAATTATTCCTTGTCAACTAATTTATTGGGTTATTAGCAAAAATATGCTTTAGATTATTGAGAAAAATGGTAATCAGCGCTTTCCATACTTGCTATGGATATTTTTATTGGGTTTCTTGGGATTACATTTTTAAGGTGTACCATGTTATAATAATAACAGAAAGCACCTTTTTCAGTTGCATGGAATTAGAATTGGGACACTCAATCTTTATTCCTAAGTAAATACAGTGAAATAGATAGTAAAGACTAATATTCAAATGTTTTTTCCCAAAACCTATTTTTTAAAATATGTTCCATTTTATTATTTGAAGTTCTAGAAATTATGTGGTTTAAGAGCTACAGTGAGTGGCTCTATCACAGTTTGAATATCAGTCAACTAGAGCTTGATTATCAGAAGAGCTATATATACTATTAAACTGAGATAATAAATTGAATTTTTTTATTTTTTAATAAAATAAGCAGTGTCCCTTTAACAACTTTTTAGGGCCTTGTTTTCTCATAGACAAAGCTCTTTATTTTTGCCATTAGTTACAGATCAGCTATGTTTGACACTTCTTTCCAAGTGAACCTTATTAACTGCATTTACTCCAAAGTATATAATTACTGTAATTAAGGTGGGTAATTAGTAAGAGCTTATCGAATCTTGGACAATAGGATGTGGCATGCTGGAGATAAAAGAACCTGATTTACAGTAATGCTTCCAAAATGTGCTGCTAAGTACTTCAGCAGATTTTCCTTGGTTCAGTGTACTTTAAAAGATTAGAGATTGTCTGTCATAAATTTTCTTAATAGCCATTTATAGATAATTTAACTTTATTTTCCATAGCACAATTTGCCTTTACCTTATTCCAGTTAAATTTTGCATTTATTTTTATTTTTTTCTATGTTTTTTGATTCCCTGTCAGCATTTTTTCTGGTATAAAAGATGAATCTTGCAGTTGATTAAACATATGTTGATGCTGACAGGGAGATATATACTATTTTTTCAAGATTTTGTATAAACAATCATAAAATACTTTTCTAGAATAAATAAAATTTCTCTGAGGAGAAGTCTGATGGCATTTCTCACAAGTGGGAGGTGACATCATCTAATGGAATGCAGCCCAGAACTCTTATGTCAAAGTTTCTAGAACTTTGACTGTTTCACTAGGCATGCTCAGCATGCCATTATGCCAAGTGTCCAGAGGGGGCCCCTTCACTCTCTTCTGCGGAGCTTACCAGTCACAGTTCCTCACTCTCCTGTTTCAGCTGTTTTTATTTTTCAGTAAACATTTGCTTATTCGTTTGCGGGGCCTCATAGTCTTGTTTCTTCCTCTCTTAGTGTCATAGGTAGGTTTTTCAGTCATTTTTCTGTCTATTCCTTGTACTTGGCTTGTGCACCAATCACTCACTGAATTCAATTTTACTTCCCTTGTTTTTCTTCTGGTCTTGGATAAGCACATGAGCAGCTTCCAACGATGCCCCAGTGTATTATGGATCCTGATGATAGATGCATCCTTTGCCTGAGGGGTATCACTTGATATCTAGGTGTATCACCTGTGTGCGACCATGACCCCAAAGAGACAAAGGTCCCATCTGGAGCTGATGGAAAAGCAATTCACGTACTGAAAGACCAGCCCATCAGCATTGGCGGTAACAACATTGATAGATCCAGGAGCTGCACCAGACACTGGTGATGCATTGACATTAAGGGGACATCATAGTTTGATACTGAGCATCAGTAAAGACAAGGGAGATGGGGCCTTCACCTGCTTCTGTCAACTTGAAGAATGTGACTGGTACTGCCTCTTTGATACTAGCATTGAGGAGTTCCTTGTGAAGGCGATAAAGCACTGGCATTTTTCTCCATCAGTGAATGCTGCAGGGAGCAGGAGCATTCTGGCTGTGGCCATGAATCCCCTGAAGCAGCACTGCAGGGAGAAGAAGTCATCTTCATAGAGTCCTGAGAACTGCGCCAGTTTCTGAGTCCAGGTGTCAGTCATATTTTTGCCTCTGGTTTCCCAAGAAGATTTGGCCACTCCCACCTCTGTCAATATTGGCATTGGCCATTTTCAAGGAGGAACTGAACAGGAATATCCATCATACCTTTGACAAGGCGATGCAAAGCCTTGGTGCTCTGTCAGTGAGGGTATCTGGACTGGCGCAGGCCAAAGTCCAGCCACAGCTTGAGTCCTTACAGTTGATCGACAACCCTACTTCAATGCTGGTGCTGATGCTGGTTCCCAAAGGGGAATCGCAATCAATTGCGGCTGCTCCAGTGGTGATCTTCAGCTGCTTGGGAGAGGATGCTTCTTTGAGACACAGACATTCCATGGGTTCCAGACCCCACCAGACAAATACTCCTCTCTCAGAGGCCTTGTCTGCAAGACAAGCACCTTTTGGGTCTTTACTACCAGCATACCAGTCAGAGTCTGACTGAGAGTTATCCTGGGGTATGGCTATAGATCTGCTGATATCTCTGAAGAAGTTGGATCAATGGGTCTTTCCTCTGTCCTCTCTCCTCCACCAGAGAGAAGGAAGTCCCTGTGGGGGACTTCTCCCTTACTGGTTTTATTTAGAAAATGTTGAGACCAGGAATAAGATGCTAGAAATTCTCCAACTTGTGGAATCTTCTAAGGAAGTCATGTCAGTCTCAGTTCATAAGATCCTTGAGGAGGTGCAGATGAGGATGTGGGAGAGCCCCCTCTCTGTAACCCCTTTAAAAAATTAGGAAGATGCAATTTATCTCATCCAAAAGGCTCCTGGATTTGAAAAGAATTACTGCACCATTTTGTGGTGGTCTAATTTGCCCTCAGGTGGACTAAGCGAACTATAACTTATTCCCCTGTGCCTCTGGGAAAAGATTCCAAAACCTTGGATAACCTTGAGAGGAAAGTGTTTCAGGGAGCTATGCTCAATGTCCACATAGCCTTCTATCAGCTCTTCAGATGGATTTTGGAAAAACATGGTCCATATATTCTTTTTATTTTTGTTGTAAATCGCTTTGAGTGATGTAATCAGGAAAGCGGTTAAGATGTATTTTTTAAATAAAACAAAATAAGGAGGAGAGAGAGGAGAGAGAATAGTTACCTCCAGGGTAAGGAGCAGCCCAGCCCTGAAAGACAGACAATTACCCTTGAATCCAGCGGGTGAGGAGAAATCCTGGTCCTGACTTGACGCTGTCGCGCCTTTGACGTCATCAGGGGAGGGTTTGGTAAGCCTTAAAACTGGCCCTCCCACAGCGCGCAGACGCCACCGGCGCGCTGCTGAAGTCGCACGCGTCAAAGGGGCGCGTGGCTTTCTCTGATTTGTTTTGATTATTGTTGAATTTCAACTCTGATCTTTTGAAGATTTGGAGAACTTTCAACTTCAGTAAGTAAAACTTTACTTTGCTCTCCTCTCTTTCCCCTTATACCAAGAGATACTAGATTTAAAATTGACTAAAGGGATATCCATTAAGGAACAGAGGCTCTGGTTTGGTAATCTAATATTAACATTGCCTTAAAAACATTATGCCTCATACCAAACGGAAGGCCCGAATTAGGGAGGCTATGACTTTGTCTTCCTTATCTGGACCAACTCAGCCTCAAATATCATCTTTCTTCATGGCTGCAGCAGGAGTATCACTGGAGGAGAGGGCCGCAGTGGAGATAGTTCCTGAGCGAGAACTTATACCCCAGGCCGAAGCCATCTCATTGAGCCCCGGAGCTCCCAGTACCCCCTCTCCACCGATTTCTTCTAAAAAAAAAAAAATTTGGTAGACCCCATCTTAGTTGAAGGTTGTTATTTAGATTTAAATGTTTTGCCTAATAAAGGTTTGGGATGTGGGGACCAAGCTGCTGGGGGTGGTAAGGAGGATAAGCCTGAATTAGAAATAATTATACCTATAAAGTCGGCAGAAATTACAATGGATACTCTCTGGGCTGTGATTAAGTCGTTAGAAACAGCAATTATAAAATTGACTAATATCAATATAAACTCACAACAGAAAGTATTGGAGTTGGAAAATTCTGTATCTCAACATAGTAATAAATTGGCAGCTAACGATGAAAGGTTGGAAAAAGTAGAGACTTTCCAGAAAAATTTTGCTAAGTCTGAGTTATCTAACTTTAAGAAGTTAGAATATTTAGAAAATACTTTAAAATATTCTAATTGAAGGATCTTAAACTTCCCCTTTCAGAAATTGATTCCACCTAGGGAAATGTTTAAGGAATATTTACATTATTGTATTTTCAGACTGCTCCTGTATGAAGTACTCATTCCAGTTTTCAAGTTTCTATGCTCAGCTACAGCTGCTAAGCTTTATTTCATAGGTTCCAATTAGTTTTATAAGATGGAAGTTCGGTTTTCCCTATTATGATTCTTCCATCTTATAAAACTAATTGGAACCTAAGGAATATTTACTGCATATTTTGAAAATGCCAAATCAGTCTATTCCAGCCATAGCAAAAATTTATTACTTACCTCAAAAAAGAATGCAGACAGGAGATATGCAACCAGAGATATCCTTGAATGTTTCCGAAATGATAGAAATGACGATAGATATTGAAATAGCGACAAGAACATCCTTATTTGTATCATTTATGTTCCCGATGGAAAGAGATACCGTTTTACACTTATTCATGAGACATAGGATGGAGAAATTTCACGGGCAACAGATCTGGATTTCTCCAGATCTTGCAAAGGAAACTCAAATAAGAAGGCAAGAATTTCTTAAATTAAAATCTGAAGCCTTGGTCAGGGGTGCCAAATTTTTTCTAAGGTACCCCTGTAAATGTGAAATTTGGTTTAAAGAACATAAATATGCTTTTTATGAGGTAACTGCTTTTCAGGCATTCCTAGATTCTCATCCCCTTAATGTAGAAGTTGGTTAGAGAGCAAAAGTAGAATACAGCTGCTATCTCTGGATTGTGAAATAGGGAGGAAGGAGAGTTTATTTTCTCTCTTTCAATTACCTTTATATCGCTCATAAATATGCATAATCTGTATCTTTTGGATTTCCATTAGAAAATACTGATACATTGTGTTTAATTAAATGTTGAAATTATGTGTGAGAATGTAATCATTGTAAGATTATATATCAGTATACATTTATAATTTTGTTATAATTATTGAAAATATATAAATAAAAAAAAACAAAATAAAATTTGATTTTTGATGTTTTCAAGATGGCATTGAGTCTCTGCCATGGATTTTGGTGCCTGCAGACTCGCCTGGATGCAGACCCTGGACCTCTGACCTGAGGTCCAGCAAAGACACACTGACATGCTGTGTGCTAGAGAGAATCTCTTCATAGATAGGATCAAGGAAAAAGTGGTGCAGATCTATGAGTTCTGTGCAATGTTTCAGCAGCTCTCCATAACCATGCCAGACTTGCCCTCTATCATTAAGTACCCAAATGTGGAGCTAAAGAGACACTTCTTCCAGCCGAGAAGGCGTAATCTTCTGCCCCCTCGGTCCCATACACAAAAGGCCCCTCATGCCCGCTAAGGCAGCAGCAGGCCTGTAAATCACAGCTGCCACACCATTCTAAACCTGGGACAGGATTTTGACTGAATCACAGAGAGCATGGACTGTATCCCTGTACCTGAAGGACCTTCCTGTCATAGACAAGCTGAGTTTGGACTTACCTATTGGAGGCAGGCTGAGTTAATTTTGGACATGTGGAAGTTCAACATAATAAGAAAAGTGTAAAGATTACATCCATTGGGTCTTCCTCCAAAACGAACTCTGGACCCCAATTGGAGACACACTGCACATCAGGAGTTGCTTCAGAAGGAGCTCTCCTCCCTATTAAAGATCAATGTGGTTGAACCTGTTCCACCAGGGGGAAAAGGGTGGGCATTCTGCCCCAAGTACTTCTGAATCTAAAGAAAACAGGATTGAGTCCAATCCTAGATCTAAGGGCCTTGAATGAGTTTCGGAAGAGATAAAAGTTCAAGATAGTTTCCATGGGATCCTTAATCCCCTTTTTACAAAAAGGGGACTGGCTATGCTCTCTGATTGAAGAATGCTTACACTCATAGATTTTCATGTCACAGGAAATATCTCAGATTTGTAGTGGGGAATTGTCACCTTCAGTATCATGAACTGCCTTTTGGCTTAGCATCAGCCCTAGGCAAACTGGGGTGCTTTGTTTCCCCTTTAAGATGACTGATTGGTCAAGAGCACATTGCATGCAGATGCTACAGAATCAGCGCAAAGCCATCCGGGTGCTGAAGTAACTAGGGTTTGTCATCAACTAGCCCAATTTCCACTTGAGCACATCATCTCAGTTGGAGTTTATTAGAGCTCTGCAAGACAAGACTCAGACAAGAGCCTTCCTTCCACAACAGAGGGCTATCACATTGATATCCACAATGGAAAGGATACAAGTGAGTTAGCATCAGTATGAGACACGTTGAGGTTGTTGGGCTTTAAAGCATCAACAGTCTACGTAACACCCTTGGCACATCTCCATATGAGGAGAGTCCAATGAACTTTCAGATCTCAGTGGCATCAGATCATTCAGGATTTTTAGGATCGTATCACGCAGCTGCTCAAGGACTGCCTGTCCTTGTAGCAATACAATTTCAATTTGACCAAAGGCATTCCTTTCCAAATTCCTCTAGTCCCAAATTTTTCTCACCGTGGATGCTTTCAAATTAGGGTAGGGATTTCATGTAGAGGGCTGCTGCACTTAAGGTCTTTGGACTGCTGAAGAAAAACTTCATTAGATAAAATTCCTGGAGTTTGGTTTGGTATGCTCTGGAAGCTTTCAGAGATCAATTGAGCAACAAAATCATCCTGTCCATACAGACGATGAAGTTGCAATCTTTTTATATCAGCGAGCAGGGAGTCACAGGATTGTGTCTCCTATGTTATGAGATTGTCCAGATTTAGGACTGGGCCATCTCTGAGGATGTTCCTCAGATCCATTTTATCTGAAAGGTATGGAGAATGTCCTGGCAGACAGGTTAAGTCAGATCCTGGAAACACATGCATAAGCCTTAGACTTGGGTGTAATGAACCAGATATTTTGTGAGTGGGACACACCTGCAATAGATTGTCCCCTCAGAGAACGGGTTCTATTCTTTAGTTCCAGGAAATAGGCACAAGGCAGGCTAGTCTTGGGCACCTTTGCCTTTGACTCCGGATAGGGACTGCTGTATGTGTATCCTTTGCTACCACTAGTCACAAAGTTTTGGTTGAAGCTAAGAGAAAACCGGGGGACCATGATTCTCTTAGCTCCCTTTTGACTGAGAGGACTATCAGGGAACTGATCAGGCTGGTGAATTCCCCAGATCTCATCACTAAGGATCAAAGCAGGTTGAACCATCCCAATGTTAGATCCTTGGCTCTCACTGCCTGGATGTTGAGAGGATGACTCTGCAACCTCTAGGTCTGTCAGAGGATGTGACTCATGTTCTTGTAGTTTCAACAGAAAGGATTTCACTAGGAAGTCCTATAGACTGGAATGGAGGCTTGCAATGTCAGCAAAAGGCTGTGGATCCTTTTTTCTGCTCTACCCAATAATTGCTTGATTATTTTCTACATTTGTTTGAATCAGGTCTTAAGACCAAATCAGTAAGGATTCACCTCAGTACAGTTGGCACCTATCACTCATGTAGAAGGTAGACCCATCTCTGTGTAGTCTTTAGTTGTCCGATTTATGTGGGCCCTGCTTCATATGCAGTCTCTTATCAGGCCTTCTGCTGTGTCCTGAGACCTCAGTGTGGTTCTGACCAGCTAATGAAGGCTCCTTTTGAATAACTGTGTTTCTGTGACCTGAATTAACTAACCTGGAAAGTCATGGTTTTGGTGGTGATCACGTCTGCGCACAGTCAGAGGTCTTCAGGCTCTAGTAAGCTATTCACCATCTACCAGACTTTTTTTTTTTTTGACAGGGTAGTTCTGTATACCCATCTTAGATTTCAGCCTAAGGTGGTGTTGGAATTCCATCTTAACCAGTTGATTGTCTTTTCAACATTTTTTCCCATGCCACATGTACTCCAAAATGAACAAGCACTGTACAAGTTTGGACTGCAAGAGAGTCTTGGCCTTCTGTCTGGAGCAGACTGAAGCCCATAGAAAGTCCATCTAGCTTTTTGTTTCTTATGACACCAACAGACTGGGGATTGCTGTTGTCAAAGAGGTTGTATCCAGTTGGCTAATGTTATGTCTGTGGACCACTAGGCTGAGGCAGGATTGGTGTAATCTGCAGGGAGAAGCCTTCAAGATTCCCACCATTGGCAGGCAGACCTGGGCGAAGCAGAGACCCAGCGGGACCTTTGCCTATATCAGCCTTTGTTCCCCTCAGATTGAGCCTTTGGGTGCTAGGGTTGGCAGGTGGGGTCTCTGCTGTTGGCAGAAGAAGTGGTCCTTGGATAACTAGGTCATAGGCAGACTGAGGTCAGATTGTCCAAGATACAAGCGGTGGTCAGAGGTAGGCAGCAGTTGGGAGGATCCGCGATCAGGCCGAGGTCAGAGGCAGGCAGCAGTCAGGAGGATCAGAGATCAGGCCAAGGTCAGGAGAATCTGAGGTCAAGCTGAGATCAAGCCAGGTATCTATCCAAGGGGAGAAGAGGGATGGATAGACAAGGCAAATAAGGAGAAAAACAAGCGGACCACATGGAGGAGGAAGAAGAAAACAGAAAACAAAACTGGAACTGAAGTTGTGGCTGAAACTGAAGATAAGGCACAGGAACTGAAGATGAGATGCTGGAACTGGAGATAAGACGCTGAGAGCAACACACACTACTTCAGGAGTAGGTGTACCTGTTGCTGAGGCATTGAAGGTAGGAACGAGTGAGCCCTTTATATAGGGCTTTGACAGTGACTTCATCATCTGGTGCCGTGGGGGTTTTCCCGCCACTGGCTCTTTAAGTAGACAGAGGTCCGGCGTGCATGTGCCTAAGGATAGGTGCATCAACTGGGACCAGTGACTGTGTGGAGAGTCAGCAATGTCTTGCCACGTCTGAACATGGTGGACCACTGGGAAACAGGCAGCGCGTTGGCAGTTGGCAGGAAGCCGCCAGCCGAGGAGGTGAGTGCGGCGATCTGCGAGAGTAGCCCATGGACCTCCAAATATAATAGTATCCCCACTCTTAAGCCCCCTCCCTGAGGCTTTGGATTTCTTGGGGTACCAAAGATGAAATTCTTTCTTAAGAGGTTGAGGTACAGAATGCTGGAGGCTGGCTTCCAGGAATTTTCTTCCGGGCCGTAGTTCTTCCAAGAAAGGAGGTATTCAGTTTTCTTGCCCCTAAGACAGGAATCCAAAACATCTTCGACTTCGTATACAGTATCTCTGTCGATAGTCACATTCTGTGGTTTGGGTGGTGCTCTAGAGGGCCAAGAAAGTACTACTGCCTTGAGAAATGTCACATGAAAGACATTGTGAATCTTCAGTGTCTGTTGTAGTCTTAATTGGTATGTGATGGACCCCAGTTACCGGAGCATGGGGAAAGGTCCAATGGAAGGGGGCTGCAGGCATAAATGACGAGTAATCAGCCACAGTTTCTCTCCAATTTTAAACTGGTCTCCTATGGGTAACTGCAGTTTTCTTGGCTCTGTCAGCACCTCTCAATCAGAGGATTAGGCCGTTCCCATAGTTCATGCAATTCCTAGGCGGAGAGTTGAGCCGATGGTGAAGCCACTATCACTGGCAGTTGCAGAGGAGATAGCGGTTGTTTGGCTTAGACTAATTGGAAAGGAGAAGATCTGGTGGCTGCATTGATATAAGTGTTATGAGAGAATTCAGCCCACGGTAAGAGAGTGACCCAGTTATCCTGGTGCTCATTGACGTATGCACGGAGGGAAGTCTTGAGAGTATGATTGGTGCACTCTACTTGTCTGTTCCCTTGTGAGTGATAGGTCATGGTATAGTCAAGTGCGATACTGAACTTCTTATAGAGAGAGCGCCAGTATCATGCAGTGAATTGAACTCCTCCATCTATATGTGCTTTGACAAGCCATGTAGATGACAGATATGGCATGTAAAGAGACGGGATAATTCTGATGCGGAAGGAAGACCTGGTAAAAGGATGCATTGTACTATTTTAGAGAATCTGTCTACCACCACTCAAATCATGGTGGTGCTGTCTGAGATGGGAAGGTCCACAATAAAGTCCATGGGTTCATAAGTTTGACTGCAGTTAGGAACCTAACTTGGGTACCTACATTTAGGTGCTCAGCTTTTTTTTGAATATTGGCTTCCATGTGTCTAAGATTCTCGTCTTTATAGGGAAAAACAATACTTCTGAACACTATGCTTTCATCCTCCATAACCAATCTATATGAGATGGTGCTAAATTTCAGACAGTTTCTCTCTAAAGTGAAACAGGATTATGAGATGCTTTTAGTATGAACTGCTTCTGATTTCTTTTAAGTGGTATTGAAAGCTTTTGCAGTGGCTATTGACATGCATAAATTGTATGGCTGGAAGTTTCAGAGAGGATGTTCAGGATGTTCAGGAATAGCTTGTTGATATGCCATGCTCTGGTGATAACCTTTTTGGAAAAAAGATGAAGAGATTGCACCTCATTATAGACCACCAGACCACTCTCCAAACTTTCTCCACTTGTATGTCCAGTCCGTCACCTGCATCTCAGTGGTATCAGAGAGATGCGGATAACAGAAAATGCAACAATGGATCAACTTGGTGGGGTTGGAACTTTATGTTAGAGATGGCATAGAATCCAATAGGATAAAGATCCTGCAGGAAACTAAATGCACTGTAGAATCTTTATGAGTGGAAATTCCACATGTGATAGGGAAGAATATTGTGGTGGGGGTATATTACCATCCATGTGGCCAAAATGAACAGACAGACAATGAAATGATAATGGAAATTAGGGAAGCTAACAAATTTGGCAGCACAGTAATAATGGGAGATTTCAATTGCTCCAATATTGGCTGGGTAAGTTTCACATCAGGACATGCTAGGGAGATAACGTTTCTAGGTGAAATAAATGACTGCTTCATGGAGCAGCTGGTCCAGGAGCCAATGAGGGGAGAACCATTTTCAGCCTAATTCTTAGTGGAATGCAGGATTTGGTGCGAGAGATAACAGTAGAAAATTCTTTTTCACTCAATGCACAATTAAGCTCCGGAATTCATGGGTAATGATTCAGATGGACTGAACCAAATCACTGAACCTAGAAGATGTGGTAGGCCTGATTGACAAACTGAAGAGTAGTAAATCACCTGGGTTCTGAAGGAACTCAAAATTGAAATTTCAGATTTATTAATAAAAATTTGTAACCTATCATTAAAATCATCCATTGTACCTGAAGACTGGAGGGTGGCTAATGTAACCCCAATATTTAAAAAGGGCTCCAGGGGCGATCCAGGAAACTAAAGACCAGTTAGCCTGACTTCAGTGCCAGGAAAAATAATGGAAATTGTTCTAAATATCAAAATCACAGAACATATAGAAAGACATGGTTTAATGGAACAAAGTCAGCATGGCTTTACCCAAGGCAAGTATTGCCTCACAAATCTGCTTCACCTTTTTGAAGGAGTTAATAAACGTGTAGATAAAGGTGAACCAGTAGATGTAGTGAATTTGGATTTTCAGAAGGCATTTGACAAAGTTCCTCATGAGAGGCTTCTAGTATACATAAAAAGTCATGGTAAAGGCAGCTAACATAGCTGGTTTTAAAAAAAAGGTTTGGAGAAGTTCTTGGAGAAGTTCATCATAAACTGTTATTAACCAGATAGACTTGGGAAAAGCCACTACATATCCCTGGACTTTAGCAACATGTGATCTGTCTACTGTTTGGGATCCTGCCAAGTACTTGTGACCTGGATTGGCCACTATGGGAAAAGAGCACTGGGCTCGATGGACCCTCAGTTTGATCCAGTATGGCAATTCTTATGTTCTGCTGTAAGAAATTCTCTATAGATTTGGGGGTTTTTTTTGTTTTGTTTTGTTTTTTACCCAAGATGCTAGGGCTCTGTAGCAGGTATTCTCTGATGAAAAGTTGCTGATTGAGTCTTGCTGATGGACAATGCAACCTTGCTCTTGCTCCAAGCAGTGGTTTCCAAAAATTTCTAGAACAATACTTTCCAGTCAGACACATGCCAAGTCTCAGAATTCTGATTCATTTTCTCCACCATCACTGCTAAAGTTTTTGCCTTGCAGTGCTGTGTGGTGCCAAATGCACTTTTCTCCAAGGACAAGCAGGAAGGTAGTCCTCACACATGGGTGACATCATCGGATGGAGCCCGGTCCGGAACTTTGATCTCAAATATTCTAGAACTTTCAAACATGCCCTACTGAGCATGTGCAGCTGTAGTTCTCACACTGCCCCCTAAGCAGAGTCCTTAAGTCTCTTCTTTTTTTTTTCTGCGATACCGTGTGGTCGCAGGAGCTGTGTTTGTCATGGTATTCAGCTTTGCTTTCTCCTCACAGTTTTTGTAATTGATTTTTTTCTAGAGCTGCAGCTGTTCTTTTTTCCTTTATCTTACAGTAGTTTTATTTTCTTTTTTCTTTTCCTTTTTTTTTCCACCAGCTGCCAGCTACACACAGCGGTCCTTAGTCGCTATGCAACCTGGCAGAGCCAAATACTATCCCTTATTAAATACTGCAACTGCAGTTTAGTATCTGTGTCTTCTCCTTGCTCTGTCTGTTTTTGTACCTTTGTCAGGTGCTGGCAGGGTTGACAGAATGCAGTTCATGAGTGATCCGTGAAGGTTGCTGAGCTTGGGGATTAGCCTGAGTTCTACCCAGGCAAGAGTTCCGTGTTGTTTCACCAATCAATCAGCTTGAATGGAGATTTGGACAGTGAAGAGATTGAGGACCACACCATTTTCCATTTGGGGGACAGCTTATCCTCCCTACATTCAGAGGAACTAGTCTCCACAGCCAGGAGCCCTGGATGACGTAGCCTCTCCTCCTGCTTGCCTGTGATGGCAGTGCAGTCTCCTTGTGAGAGAGGGTGAGCAAGAACCTGGGCAAGCAACTTGTTGCTGCACCTTCAGGGCCATGCCCAGTAACGTTGTTCATGCACATATGTGACCACTGCACCGATGATCTGACACTTTGATGTCGGGGACCAGAACTGCCATTGAGCACCATGGTCACCCTTACGCCGTCGAGGTGCTGGGGCATCCTTGATGCCATTGAGGTGTGTGACTGCCCTGGATGTTGTAAGGGCCATGTGGGCACCATCAAGTACCTTGCACGCTTTGAGCATTCTGGTTGGGCCTCCTGTGCCATAGGCATCTGCGGGCACCATAGGGTCTCAATGCATCGGAGGAACAGCATCTACCTTAGCGTCATCGAGCATCTTGGGCCTCTGTGGTAGAATAGCGGCACCAACCTCTAGTGCCATCGAGCACCATTGTCCCCCTCGAAACCATCGAGAGGGACAAATGGTGCTCTCGATCCCATCGAGGTGTGTGCATGGCCACCCTCAATGCCATCGAGGTGCATGGCCTCGATGCCGTGGCCACCCTCAATGCCATTGCGGTGTGTGGCATCAATGCTGTCGACTCCTTCAATGCCATTGTGGTACGGAGCTGTTTCAATATCATCGATCCCATCGAGATGCGGGGCCTCCATGGAGACCATCGGGTGTGCTGGCCAGTGATGCCATTCATTGCTCCTCTAGATGTCGAGCACCATTGAGACACTGGGATCACCATTGAGTGCCCTGGTCACTCTCGAGGTCATCGACCGACGTGGCTCCTAAGAGCCCTCGAGTGCCACTGAAGCCCTCGGGCCACATGGTTTCAGGCCTTGGATGAACTTGATGCTATTGAGTGTCGGGCTTGCCAACTACTCAAGGTACCCTGGAGCACCGAGGCATCTAGACTCAGTGATCTGATGTCCTCCAGGCTCCTTTGTGGTTTCCAGACGGGGCACAGAGGGGCATCATTCTGTCCCATCACTGGCCTATGGCTATAGGACAACAACAAAGAATAGATGCCCAAGGGTCTTTTTCCAAATCTTTAATTGGTGGAGACATATGTGATTAATTAAAAGTGCCCGACTCGCGCCGAGTTTCGCCACATTCCAGTGGCTGCCTCAGGGGCTTAAATAAGAGCACACTGAATAACTATTAGTTAATTCCAAAAACATCCGCATTACAGACGTATCTTGAATGAATAATGTAGCGCTTAAGCTTCTCCCGGTTCCATTCTCAAATGGAACCGGGAGAAGCTTAGTTCTGTACTAAGTGGAGACGGCACACGTTGATGCGCAGAAACACGTGAATGTGGCGAAACTTGGTGCGAGTCGGGCACTTTTAATTAATCACATACGTCTCCACCAATTAAAGATTTGGAAAAAGACCCTTGGGCATATATTCTTTGTTGTTATCCTCACGGCGTTGTTTGATTGCCTGTCTTGCTGTTTTCTGGGCCTATGGCTATAGGACACCATGGTTGCTGTTGATCTCGGGGACTCTGAGCAACTGGGATTGGGGGGGGGGGGCATTGGAGGCCCTGCCTGGCTTTGTGCACCATTGGTGCTAATGAGGGCTAGGGCTGCTGTCGAGGCTATTGTCAGCCATAGCCGATGGAGAGGGATTCCATCGAGGTCGCAGCATCGACGCCCTTGGAAGAGGGGAACTGCCAATGGTGCTGGCAGTCATCAGTTCCTTTGGGCACCTATAAAGTGTGTCGGACTGTGTTGGAGCTGCACAGTCTCTGCCTGCAGATACCTATGGCATCCTCGCTACTGCCAGTCCATCGATGCCTTTGGGCACCAGGGTCTCTACCTGTGCCGTCGGGGTGTCGATGCCTTTGATGCCTGGGGCCCCAGGGATGGCGCTGTCTATCGTCAAATTGGTCAATACATGGTCAATCGTCATCTAAGCCTTGGGTGCAGCATCGTTTGATGCCAGTGATGCGATCCATTGTTGGTGAGCACGAGAGCGCTATGGGCCCCATGGGTGCCATCACCATGGTGAGCACCAATGGACAAGATCGGATGCTGCAGGACACTATTGCAGAGCACCATGGGCACCATTGATTGCCATGGACTTCGCTGCTGCTATTCCATGAGGGAAACGGCAGTGAGCCATTCCCGAAGCAATTTCAAGGGCTGTGTTCAGCCTCTTGGAGCATTATTAGCTACCGGGGTTACCATGGGGGCGATGCAGATAGAACACTAGCCACCACCATGTCATAATCAGAGCCCCAGTGGTATTAGGGTCGCCAGCATCTCACTGTTCCTATTCATTCCATTGGGAGTTAGTGCAACAGTGGAGTGCAGCATGCGTTGTCGGGTTCTGTAGGGGTTATCTACTCCAAGTGTCTCAGGCGCTGGCAGGTGGCATTCTCTCTGTAAAGTGCAGTATACAGCCTTACCAAGGTTCTGCCATCGACACATCAAGGTATCAGCCTCCTCATCTGTTCTGCACCATAAGGTGCTAGGGAGCACTGATGAAGGTGCCATCACACACTCTGTGATTGCTTTTTGGCAATGCACAGCCATTGACTCTAACTAGGTGTGCTGCCATCTGTAGGATGGGATACCTGCTCAACACCGCGACCGTAGACCTGCGCGACCGGCGCCGGAGCCCCACCGGGGGAAGGTCAGGTCAGTACTCGGCCTCCCCACCCGGGGGACCCCGACGCCGGCCGCACGCTCCGAGGCCTAATCCGCCCAAAGAAACGCGGCGAAAAAAAAAAAAAAAAAAGACAAAAAAAACCGCGAACCGCGCCAAGTCCCGCCCAAAACCAGAAGCCAGCCAACCAGCTACAGCCCGGCTGGGCTTTAAAACAAGGCTGCAGGCGCCATTTCGCTCCTGCTCAACACCGCGACCGTAGACCTGCGCGACCGGCGCCGGAGCCCCACCGGGGGAAGGTCAGGTCAGTACTCGGCCTCCCCACCCGGGGGACCCGACGCCAGCCGCACGCTCCGAGGCCTAATCCGCCCAAAGAAACGCGGCGAAAAAAGACAAAAAAACCGCGAACCGCGCCAAGTCCCGCCCAAAACCAGAAGCCAGCCAACCAGCTACAGCCCGGCTGGGCTTTAAAACAAGGCTGCAGGCGCCATTTCGCTCCTGCTCAACACCGCGACCGTAGACCTGCGCGACCGGCGCCGGAGCCCCACCGGGGGAAGGTCAGGTCAGTACTCGGCCTCCCCACCCGGGGGACCCCGACGCCAGCCGCACGCTCCGAGGCCTAATCCGCCCAAAGAAACGCGGCGAAAAAAAGACAAAAAAACCGCGAACCGCGCCATGTCCCGCCCAAAACCAGAAGCCAGCCAACCAGCTACAGCCCGGCTGGGCTTTAAAACAAGGCTGCAGGCGCCATTTCGCTCCTGCTCAACACCGCGACCGTAGACCTGCGCGACCGGCGCCGGAGTCCCACCTGGGGAAGGTCAGGTCAGTACTCGGCCTCCCCACCCGGGGGACCCCGACGCCAGCCGCACGCTCCGAGGCCTAATCCGCCCAAAGAAACGCGGCGAAAAAAAGACAAAAAAAAACCGCGAACCGCGCCAAGTCCCGCCCAAAACCAGAAGCCAGCCAACCAGCTACAGCCCGGCTGGGCTTTAAAACAAGGCTGCAGGCGCCATTTCGCTCCTGCTCAACACCGCGACCGTAGACCTGCGCGACCGGCGCCGGAGCCCCACCGGGGGAAGGTCAGGTCAGTACTCGGCCTCCCCACCCGGGGGACCCCGACGCCAGCCGCACGCTCCGAGGCCTAATCCGCCCAAAGAAACGCGGCGAAAAAAAGACAAAAAAAACACGAACCGCGCCAAGTCCCGCCCAAAACCAGAAGCCAGCCAACCAGCTACAGCCCGGCTGGGCTTTAAAACAAGGCTGCAGGCGCCATTTCGCTCCTGCTCAACACCGCGACCGTAGACCTGCGCGACCGGCGCCGGAGCCCCACCGGGGGAAGGTCAGGTCAGTACTCGGCCTCCCCACCCGGGGGACCCCGTCGCCAGCCGCACGCTCCGAGGCCTAATCCGCCCAAAGAAACGCGGCGAAAAAAAGACAAAAAAACCGCGAACCGCGCCAAGTCCCGCCCAAAACCAGAAGCCAGCCAACCAGCTACAGCCCGGCTGGGCTTTAAAACAAGGCTGCAGGCGCCATTTCGCTCCTGCTCAACACCGCGACCGTAGACCTGCGCGACCGGCGCCGGAGCCCCACCGGGGGAAGGTCAGGTCAGTACTCGGCCTCCCCACCCGGGGGACCCCGACGCCAGCCGCACGCTCCGAGGCCTAATCCGCCCAAAGAAACGCGGCGAAAAAAAGACAAAAAAAACCGCGAACCGCGCCAAGTCCCGCCCAAAACCAGAAGCCAGCCAACCAGCTACAGCCCGGCTGGGCTTTAAAACAAGGCTGCAGGCGCCATTTCGCTCCTGCTCAACACCGCGACCGTAGACCTGCGCGACCGGCGCCGGAGCCCCACCGGGGGAAGGTCAGGTCAGTACTCGGCCTCCCCACCCGGGGGACCCCGACGCCAGCCGCACGCTCCGAGGCCTAATCCGCCCAAAGAAACGCGGCGAAAAAAAGACAAAAAAACCGCGAACCGCGCCAAGTCCCGCCCAAAACCAGAAGCCAGCCAACCAGCTACAGCCCGGCTGGGCTTCAAATCTACACCCTGTTAGGCGTCGCGCGCCGAGCGTCGCGCGCCTAAGGAGCACGACAAAGGGGCCTGCCCCTTTGTGTGCCCCTTCGTGTGAACCTGAGATATAACAAGAAACCACCGACACCAAACGGCTCTGCCACCCAACCCTCCACAACCGAATCACACAACGTCAGCTCCACCCAAGCATTCGTCCAGGGACTCCATTATCCAGGCTTCATTCACACATCTGCTTTTTCAACACTCCTCCAGACTGCCCAGCACCCAGCAATCATCCAGTCTCTCCAGCAATCATCCAGTCTCTCCAGCATACAACACCCAGCAATCATCCAGTCTCTCCAGCAATCATCCAGTCTCTCCAGCAATCATCCAGTCTCTCCAGCATACAGCACCCAGCAATCATCCAGTCTCTCCAGCATACAGCACCCAGCAATCATCCAGTCTCTCCAGCAATCATCCAGTCTCTCCAGCATACAGCACCCAGCAATCATCCAGTGTCTCCAGCAATCATCCAGTCTCTCTAGCAATCATCCAGACTCTCAAGCATACAGCATCCAGCAATCATCCAGGCCCTCCAGCAATCATCCAGACTCTCCAGCAATCATCCAGACTCTCCAGCTTACAGCATCCATCCAGTCTCTCTAGCATTCATCAAGTCTCCCCTATACCTATTGCAGTATCTCCAATACCGCAACATTTTCACAACCAACTAAGCCACAATAATGCACCTCTACACCATACCCAAAATTTGGCACAAACTCAGAAAGCATACAAAACCTACAATACATCACATTGCACGACAACAAAGGATTATACCAATAATGATATCTCCAATTACGCAATTCCTAGGACTCTCTCTGTTTACCTTAACCCTATTCAACGCACAGTCTCTTACCAAAAAAATGGACATCCTCAGTGACTATCTCATAGAAGTTAACCCAGATATCTGTGCTATCACAGAGACATGGCTAAAACACACAGATACTGTACTCACAAATCAGCTTCCCATGCAATCCTACGACCTATTCTCTGTCCCCAGGCCCAAAAAAAGAGGTGGAGGACTCCTCCTTGCAGCAAAAAAAGGTCTAAGTATAACTTTACAACTTACGAACACCTCCACCAAAATAGAATTCTCCCTCTTTAAATCAGAACAAATCCAACTAGCATTAGTTTACGCCCCACCAGGAACCTTAGAATTGGATCCCTCACCGCTGATCGAACTTATAGCCAAACATATAAACACAGACAAACCTGCAATAATCCTCGGAGACTTTAATTTACATGTAGATGCTACTACACAATCCATTAGCTGCCAAACAGTCCTCTCCTCACTCAACCATTTGGGCTTTACGCAAATCATCAACAGTCCTACCCACAAGGCAGGCCATACTTTGGACCTTATTTTCATTAACGAACCCTTTACCATTCACACCAACCCCACTTGTTCTCCAGTTCCCTGGTCTGACCACAGAGTCATCCGCACAACCCTTAAGATCAACAACCCACCACCTCAAGTCGCTACCAAATCCACCATCCACTTCAGGAAACCATGCTCTCCAGACACACTCAGCGAAAAGATGTCCGAAGCACTAAACCAACTAGACCTTACAGACGCAATAACTGCAACCACCTCATGGATCACTATCAACAATAAAATCGCAGATCAAATCTGCCCAACTGCAACCAAAACTATACAACCCACATTAGACAATAGAAAACCCTGGTTTACCCCAGAACTTAAATCACTAAAGCAATCGCTAAGAAAAAATGAACAAAGCTGGAGAAAAAACCCAACCACTTCGACACATGCCATCTACAAATCCCTCCTCAACACTTACAGGAATACTATCCTTAGAACAAAGAGAGAATTCTACGCAAAAAAAATACACAACTTCATTTTCGACTCAAAGGCTCTTTTCTCATATGTCTCCTCTCTAACCAAACCATCTCCTCCCACCATCCCAGACCACCAAGCTCTCAACAAAGCAAACGAACTCGCCGACTACTTTAAGACAAAAATCACCAACCTTACACATTCAATCACAACCAACAGCTCCACCCAAACATACCACCTAACAGCCCTGCCGCAACAAAACACATGCCTGGACTCATTCGAGCTCACTTCTTCACTGGAGATAGAAAATACACTCAAGAAACTCAAACCATCCTCCCATCCATCAGACCCATTACCAACTAATCTCCTCATAGCCATACCAAACACCATCTCAAAACCAATGGCAGAAATTATTAACTCATCCCTTTCTCAAGGTCTAGTTCCCAACCAGTTAAAATTGGCAATCCTCAAACCACTACTAAAAAAACCAAACGCCTCTCCATCGGACCCAGCTAACTTTCGACCTATCGCTAACTTACCACTCATTGCCAAACTGATGGAGAAAATTGTCAACAAGCAACTGTCAGAATACCTGGAAGATCATAATATTCTATCCCCGGCTCAATATGGTTTCCGAAAACGCCTAAACACCGAATCTCTATTACTATCTCTCACTGACACCATCCTCATTAACCTGGAGAAAAAACAATCGTACCTGCTTGTTCTTCTTGATCTTTCTGCTGCGTTTGACACGGTAAAACACACGATACTTATAGACCAACTTGCCAATATAGGGATCAAAGGCACAGCTCTAAGATGGTTCCAGTCCTTCTTAAGCAACAGATTCTACAAAGTTAGAATAAACAACAAAGAATCGCATCCAGTCCTCACAGATCTAGGAGTCCCACAAGGTTCCTCACTTTCACCCACCCTCTTCAATATCTACCTCCTCCCTCTCTGCCACCTACTCTCAAACCTCAAGCTTACACACTACCTCTATGCAGACGACATACAAATCCTTCTCCCGATCTCAGAATCCCTTGAAAAAAACCATCACATACTGGAACGAATGCCTACAGCCGATTAAAAACATTCTCTCAAACCTCAACCTAATATTGAATGACAATAAAACCGAAATGCTCATTGTCTCCCAGGATCCCCTTACAATCTCATCAAACCTCTCTCATAACTCAAATAGCAAGTTCTCACCCGACGTCAGAGACCTTGGAGCCTGGCTAGACAACCATCTAAACCTAAAAAAGTTCGTAAACACTACCACTAAGGACTGCTTTTACAAACTGCAAGTCCTTAAAAAACTTAAACCCCTCCTCTACTTCTCGGACTTCAGGCTCGTACTGCAATCCATCATACTATCAAAGCTCGACTATTGCAACTCCCTTCTGCTAGGTCTACCCTTCAACACCATCAAACCATTACAGATGGTACAGAATTCCGCTGCTAGAATCCTCACAAGTTCTAACAAAAAAGACCATATCACCCCAATCCTTCATAACTTACATTGGCTTCCCATCAAATATAGGATACTCTATAAGATACTCACAATAGTACACAAAGCAATATACAATCTGGCTCCTATCATGCTAAGCACTCAACTTCAACCGCATACATCTTCCAGACCAATTAGAAGCGCATACAAAGGAACACTGCATGTCCCACAAGTAAAATCAGCATTGAGCAAACGAGCATTATCTTCAGCTGGACCCCACCAGTGGAACGCTCTCCCCCCAGATCTAAGACTAGAACCCAGTCATCAAGAGTTCAAAAAAAGACTGAAGACCTGGCTTTTCCAACAAGCCTTCCCAGATTCTCAATGATACTTAGACAAGAGGACTTCCTAAATAATAGTATCCCTAAATTATCGACATCTCACCAATTCCTACTATCAGGACTCCACAACTGCTCAATCAATTTTTGAATCCATAAGTTCACTATATTACTCTTATTGTATCTATATGGTAGATTTGACAGGTCATCTCTACTACGTTAAATAGTTAAATTGTATGTACATATTATATTATATTATATTTATTATTACTATGTTAAATTGACATCCGGTTTTATTGTTCCTTATGTTCTACAGTTCTATGTAAAGCCCCCATCCGCTGTTGGGCAGTTCATCGTTTTATGTAAACCGGAGTGATTTGTAATTCCCACAAGAACTTCGGTATATAAAAATTAAAAATAAATAAATAAATAAATAAAATAAAATACCACTGTATGAGTGCTGGACAATGTGCTTTTACAGCAGAGGGCACTATTCTTCCAGTTGCCCTCTACTGTAAGTGTGTTTGTTTCTCTTGTGGCGAGCGCATTCCTGGTCAGACCCCTATGGGAGTGTGGATACCAGGAGGGGTAGTGTTGGGAGACTTCCCCTTCCTCAAAAGAAAACTATGTCTTTCGACCCTTCCTGTGTTAGAAATCTCCTTTGTTGGGAAGTCCCTGGGGCTTCATACCTTGCAGGTTTATTCCGAACTGGGTTCTTGATGATTTTGAATCGGTGCATCTCCTTGTAGGCCAGGATCGGGGGACAGCAGCGGCAGTCACTGGACAGTTTTTGCTGGGGTCAATTCATTGATTACATTGGTGGCCTACCCCATCTGAGGGTGGCTGCAAGTGGCAGATTTGGTCACTTCTGAACCTCAGTGATCAGTGACTGTAACCCAATTCTCACCTGGAGAGTTGGAAGGTTTTTTGGGATCGGAGGCCCCGATTCCCTTTGCTTTCCTGTCCCTTCAGGAGGGGGAGATATGACTGGGTTTCTAGGGCAATCCTTATGGGTTCCCCCCCAGATGCCTGGTTATCCACTCCTACAATGGGTGTCCCGCATTCTCCTTTTCCTGGAGTAGGGATTTCACTGCTTCTGACTGACAGTCGCTCTCTGTTTTTCATGGGATCTGAGAGCCGGTCAGGGGGGTAGCACTCTCCTTAGGTTGCCCTAAGTCACAGCAGTTCTATTTTGCGAGGGCATCATTCCAGATTCGGTCTCCCTGCCATATTAGGAGTCTGCTCTTCGGGGTAGCTCCCGGTGAAGATTAGGGGTTTCTCCCATCTGGGAGTCACCTTTGATGCCTGCTGAGCTCAATGGGCATTTTTCATAGAAGACCATTATTGCCAGTCATTCTTGCTTACGGGACCCTATCTCAGTGAGGAGGGCTCTAGACCATCTAATTGGCAAGTATGCCTTTCAGCCTCTTGTCATATCCGTAGCTGAGAGAGTTGGGGGACGAGGGACACTGCAACCGAGGTGCTTACGTTTGCGGATGACACACAGTTATGTAGAGTAGTTAAATCTCAAGTGGATTGTGATAAATTGCAGGAGGACCTTGTCAGACTAGAAGACTGGGTATCCAAATGGCAGATGAAATTTAATGTGGACAAGTACAAGGTGATCCATATAGGGTAAAATAACCCTTGCTGTGGTTACACAATGTTAGGTTCCACATTAGGCATTACTACTCAGGAAGGAGATCTAGGCGTCATAGTGGATAATACATTGAAATCGTCTGCTCAGTGTGCTGTGATGGTCAAAAAAGCAAACAGAATTTTAGGAATTATTAGGAAGGGAATGACAACTAAAATGGTGGATGTCATAATGCCTCTGTATCTCTCCATGGTGAGACCACCTTGAATACTGTATGCAGTTGTGGTCACCACATCTCAAAAAATATATAGTTGCGATGGAGAAAGTACAGAGAAGGGCGACCAAAATGAAAACGGGATGGTATGGCTCTCCTATGAGGAAAGGCTAAAGAGGTTAAGGCTGTTCAGCTTGGAGAAGAGATGGCTGAGGGGGGATATGATAGAGGTCTACAAAATCTTGAAAGGACTTGAATGGGTAAATTAGAATCGGTTATTTACTCTTTTGGATAATACAAGGACTAGGGGGCACTCCATGAAGTTAGCAAGTGGCACATTTAAAACAAATTGGAAAAAATTCTTTTTCACTCGACGCATAGTTAAACTCTGGAATCTATTGCCAGAGGATGTGGTTACGGCAGTTAGTGTAGCTGGGTTTAAAAAAGGTTTGGATAAGTTCCTAGAGCAGAACTCCATAACTGCTATTAATCAATAAGGATTAGTAACTTGGGATCTATTCATCTAATGTTTGGGTAATTGCCAGATACTTGTGACTTGGGTGGCCACTGTTGAACACAGGATACTGGGCTTGATGGACTCTTGGTCTGACCCAATATGACATATCTTATGTTCTTATGTACTCTTTGGGGCGGATTTTAAAACCCCTGCGCGCGCCTAAAGCCCCGGGACGCGCGTAAGTCCCGGGGCTTTCGAAATGGGGAGGGAGGGGGCGTGTCCGGGGGCGTTCCCGAAACGACGCAGCGTTTCGGGGGCGTGCCGCGGCATTTCGGGGGCGGGCCCGGGGGCGAGGCGCCGGCCCGGGGGCGTGGTCGAGGCCTCCGGACCATGCCCCCGGGACCGGAGGACGGAGCGGGGCTGCCGGCGACACGCGCAAAGTTACGCCTGCTTTTAGCAGGCGTAACTTTGCCGACAAAGGTAAGGGGGGGGGTTAGATAGGGCCGGGGGGGTGGGTTAGGTAGGGGAAGGGAGGGGAAGGTGGGGGGAGGGCGAAGAAAAGTTCCCTCCGAGGCCGCTCCAAAATCGGAGCGGCCTCGGAGGGAACAGGCAGGCCGCGCTGGGCTCGGCGCGCGCAGGTTGCACAAATGTGCACCCCCTTGCGCGCGCCGACCCCGGATTTTATAAGATACGCGCGACTACGCGCGTATCTTATAAAATCTGGTGTACTTTTGTTCGCGCCGGTGGCGCGAACAAAAGTACCCGCGCGCGTAGTGTTTGAAAATCCGCCCCTTTGCTTGCAGTGGCTTGCAAGCTATTCTTCCCCATTAGTCCTGGTTCATACAATGGTTGTTCCATTTAGTGGACCGCATGCTTCCTTGGAGGAATTTATGTAATCATGGCTGAGGTATTAATATCTAAGCCGACATCAGTGAAAGTGTTGAAAAATTCTTAATAGAAGTTGTAATCTGGTTATTAATGCCTCATACAAAGAGGAAAGGGAGACTGAGGGAGATGGCAGCCATGACCTTCCCAGTATCCCCAACCCAAGAGAGAATTGAGAAATTTTTCAGAACTGCTTCTGAAATTCCTCCCGAGAGAAGCACTGCAAATCACCCAGAGGAGCCTGGGTCAGATTTGAATGCTTTGCCGTTATCGCTAAGTCCGGGAGCTCCGACAACCCCATCTCCTCCCTTTCAAGACAAGCCACAAGTTAATCCATCCACTGTGGTTACCCCAACTGGTTCATTGGAAGAGACTTCTAATTTGTCCCCAGTAATTTGTCTCCATCCTTGAAGGGAGAAATGGAAGGGTACCCCAAGGCACTCGTGAGTGAGTTGGATACTGGGGTATCAGGAAACCACTATTACATTGCAGATGAATCATCGTGTCTTGAATAATAAGAGAAGGTAGAGAAACAAAATAAAAAATTGCTAGATATTGAACAAACGCTGTCTGAAGTGCAAAAAATACAAGAGAATTTGATACAGGGGGAAAAGATGCAAATCAGAAATTTGAAGAAATTAGAAAATGAGGCAAGGTACTTAAATTTAAGGGTTATAAATTTTCCCTTAACTAGGTTTTCTTTACTGCAAGACCAGTTTAAGAAATATATGTCTGATGTGTTAAAAATCACAATAGAGGCTCATCCTCCTATTTCTAAGATATATTTTATAAAATCAACTAATCTTTTAGAAGAGCAGGTACCAACCATAGACATATCTCAAATGTTAGAATCTTCTACTGAAGATATAATAGAGAAAAAAGGAACGGTTTTAGTTAAATTTGTATCTCCCTCTGATAGGGACAATATATTACGATTGTTCCTTAGAAATAGAACAGTAAAATTCCAAGGTTATCAAATCTGGATTTTTCCAGACATCGCAAGAGCGACTCAGATAAGACATAAGCAGATTTTAGAAATGAAATGAAAGCTCTTGCTGAACAAGTAGGAGCTCAATTAGTGGTCAGATATCCATGTAAGTGTTTAGTTAGGTATGAAAATGCTAGATACATGTATTTTGAGCCAGAGGGTTTGAAAACATTCTTGGAAGCAAAGAAGATGCTAGGGAATAAAGGTGATTAAGAAAGTTGTCATTTTAGAAATGTGAACCGTAAACTTTCTATTTATTTTAAAAAATACTTCTGTCTTAAATCAAGCTCCTTATGGAATGGTTGGATTTCTGTTAATTTCATGGTGATTAGGATGTCTAAAAGTTAATGTATCTTTTATTGATAGTGATATCAAAATGTTTTTGATCTCTGTTTGTGTATTAATTCTAATAACATTAGATATTCGAAATGTAATGTGACGGTGTAAGTCATGATAATTTGTAAAATGCAATAAAATATAAATTAAAAAAAAAAAAAATATCTAAGCCAGGTTGGTGAGCAGTCTGTTCTGAGAGCACTCTGACCCTGCCCTGGTACCCTTGAGTTGTCCAGGCCGATGAAGAAATCCTGTTCTTCAGGGGTTTGCACTTGTAGCACCCCAGCTTCCTGTCTCTTGGTGGAGTGTTTCTGGATTTCTTCCCTGGGGGATTCGCTCTCGGTTTCAGCTGTTCGATGCAGGCTGAGGGCTCTATCTCGGTGGATAACTCCGTACTGTAATCGGCAGTGAAGTTATTCGCTTGGGGCTGTTCTTACCCCTGTAGTCCAGCGGTCTGCCTCGTATTCTTCGCGCCTTCCGATTTCCAGTGGGAATGTTGCGGGAAGGGGGAAAAATGCTAGGGCATTCATGGTATATCTTAGTGAATACCTGCAAGGAAAGATACACCACTTTTCACTATATTTTTGCCAAGTTCTGCCTTTAGCTTTTCTTACTTCACTGTGTTGTCCAAAATGCCTTCTTGCTGACCTGAGCTATCCTGCTGGCAGGATGTATAGCCCTGCCCTTGACAAGGTACAGTGTGGGTGAGCTTCAGGCCTAACTTATCTCCCTGCTCAGGGGTTTGGTCTAGCAATCCCATTCAGGAATTGCCTGTCATCCCCTGAAATGTTTGATGCTGTCCAGAAAATCGTATTATAGTTAAGATAGCCCTTGCCAGATTAATCTTAAATTACAAATAACATCAAATGGAGCAGGCTAGTAAGTGAAATTGTTGAGCTAGCTGTTTCTATTTTAGTGTTTTTGAGGGAATAACTACAGATTTATTTCCAGCTTTTGATTGACTGGCATTTTATTTGTTGAATTAGTGACCCTGTGGACATGTTTTCTTTTATAGTTAACTGAGTCTGCAACTTATTCTTAATGTTTAAACAAGCAACTCAAATTCTAGCATGCATAAAACATGTGCAGAATGAAGCCCATTCTTAAAGCTTTATCCTATTCGTTTCAGATAAAGGTGTTTCCTAATGACACTGAGAAGCTCTTGACAGCTACACCTCAGATTTAAAGATTCAGAATACAAATTACACCTTCCCCTGGACACCCTGCCTCTCCCAAAAAAAAATAAAAAAATTCACAAGATCATAGCTAAGTAGTTTTTTTAACAAGCTTTTTTCCTATTGTAAAGCAATATCAAACTAAAGAGAAAAAAAGCAATTAGAAAATATAGTTTTAGCTATCGTTAATCTGCATCAAAGGAATATAATGATGCATATTGTGTGCTTTTCAAATTAGTCTCCATTATGAGTTGCACAACAGAAGTTGAAAAATCTCTTTGACAAACTAGTCCCTTATTAAAAATCAAAGGAAAGTGCTTTAGTACCATCTGTGCAACATTAGTGCCTTCACTGAAGAATGATTATTTTGTAAGTTAAGAAGTATTCAGCTTGGGTGAAGGAGGAGGCAGTTATTCAAACACTCATCGTCAGCTATTATAAAAAATGTCATAGAACCTATGCATACATTTCAGATGTTTAATATATTTTTCCACCACAGTATAATTCCCTCTCCCATTCCTATCACAAAGATGCAAAATAAACTATGTATTGGGGACACATTAGGAAGGGCATCATACACAGTGCTGGCAATCTGACCATTGTTTTCTTTGTGCGCTGATACTGTTATGGCTACTGTGTAATTTAGCCCAAAATTAGTAATGTAGGCCAATATAAACTTAGCCTCCCAATAGGAGGCCATATGTAGATATCACCCATTTCTACATCTTGATAGCTTTCTGACATAGAATCCTGTTACTTGCTATTTATTCAGGTAGAATATGACTACCCAATTACATGTTTGTAATAAGACAAATTGCATTGGTCACACAAAGGTCCATATTCAGCCACTATGTGGCTTGGCTAATTAGCCAGATAAACATATCCAGCTAAGTTAGTCCATATATTCATCAGTGCAGGTATGCTGTTGAATGTATCCAACTATATCTGGCTAACTTTAGGACAGCTGCATGAGATGACCAGAATATCGGAGTTAGCCAGATATTTTTTCTGGCTAACTCAGCTCCTCCCAGTTATGCCCCTGAAACTTGGCCAGCTGAATTCTAGCAAGCTAACTTATTATTCAACTATAATTTCTCCAGATAAGTGCCCAAATCTTCATTTAGCTGAATACTTTCTAAGGTACATTGGATTTGTCTTATATGTACACATACCATGAACTTCTGTACCCATAATATCTAGCATTCTCAGCATGAAGCAGGGTTTTCTCTTTTGACCCTGAATTCTCTCTCATGTCATGGCTGTAATGTCTTGCACTCTATCATTCAGACGCGCAAGGGGGTGCACAGTTGTGCACTTTGCGCACACCGAGCCGTGCTGCCTTCCTGATGCGACCGTCACTGCCCGACGTCTCCGCATCTGGCCTCCTTACCTCTTTGGCGACTCCCTCTTTGGTTGATGGAAGTTTGACTGCCGCGGCGTCATCTTGCCGTTCTCCGGCGTTCCCGGACCGGCTAGACGCTGCCTTCTGCCATGTTCTCCTGAGGCCTAAGGGCGCTCGTGCGGCGTGGCCCCGACTCAAGTACCAGCAGTGGCGCGAACCTCAGGGGTGTTCCCTGAGATGATGTCATCAAGCCCGAATATTTAAGGTCGAGTTAGCAACGGTTAAGGGTTACCTAGCTTCCTCCAGGTATCGCTGCGGATGGGATTCGCTCTCCGCATACCTTGCTACTCTACCTCCTCGGACTTTACCAGGGGTACCCGCTCCTCAGGGGCCTCGCTCTCTCTCTTGCTTTTCAGGTTGCAGTCTGGAACCGGTACTCGCTCCTCGAGGGCCCACGTTCCTGGACCTGCTACCGAATACTACTTCTTCCAGGAAGTCACCGCTGCCTACAACACCAGTGAGTTACCATCTCTCTCTCAGAGCTTTCCCTGGAACCAGGTACTCGCTCCTCGAGGGCCTACTTCATTCCAGCTTCTGGACTACTTCAAGAGACTATTGTGTGAGTGTTACCATCAAGGTTCTGTTCCTGAACTCTGCCTACTCACTATCTCAGTTTCTCTACAGCTCAGCCATCCTGGGATCGCTGTTCTAGTGCCTGAAGGACTACAGCCCAGCTGGGCTCTTCCAGCTCACTACTGCCACCTTTGGTGGTTCACTATACAGTTCAATCAAAGATCTAGTGTGTGTCTGTCTCCCACATCTGAGCCTGACCGGTGGCCCCTCTTGGGATCTTCCCCTGAGGGCGTGGTCATCTGCCACCGGCCCAAGGATCCACCCACAATTATCACAAATAATAACACTTCCCCCGTTCCCTTCCCCCTAGCCTGACCTTCCCACCCCTTCCTCTAATCTTCCTGCCCCAACCCTACTCTAACCCCCCTGACCTTTGTCTTACCTTTTGCAACTGCCTCTGGGCAGGCGCAAGTTGTGCGCGCCAGCAGACTGCTGGCACGCGATCCTCCGACACAGCGGCAATGGCCTCTATGTCAGAGGCCTCTGGCCCTGCCCCGCCCCTGGACTGCCCCTTTTTGCAAGCCCCGGGACTTACACGCGTCTCGGGGCTTTATGCGTGTCGCTGGGCCTTTTTAAAATAGGCCCAGTGCGCGCACACCTCCCCCCCCCACACTCGTTTAAAGCTTTTAAAATCTGGCCCAGAGTGAGGTGATTAAATTTGCAGATGACACAAAATTATACAAATTTCTTAAAATGACAGCGGATTGCGAGGAAATGCAGAAGGGCCTTCTGAGACTAGGAGACTGGGAAACTGCATGTCAGATAAAAAATGTATGTGGAAGAGTGCAAAATGATGCACATAGAGAAACATAATCCCAATTACAGGTACACGATACTGGGTTCTGTATTGGGAGTCACCACCCAGTCAAAGACCTTGGCGTCCTTTTGGACAGTATGTTGAAATCCTCAGCTCGATATGCAGCAGTCAAAAAAACCAAATAGATTGTTAGGATTAATCCGAAAAGGAGTGAAGAACAAAATGGAAAATGTTATTACCTCTGTATCGAGCCATGGTGTGACCACATCTTGAGTATTGTGTGTAGTTCTGGTTGCTCCATCTCAAGAAAGACGTAACAAAATTAGAAAAGGTGTAGAGGAAGCAACAAAAATGATAAAGAGAATAGCATGTGTCTTTTAAGATGAGAGGTTATGCAGGCTGGGGCTCTTCAGCTTGGAAAAGAGACAGCTGAGAGAGGACATGATAGAAGTTTATAAAATCATGAGTGGAGTTGAAAGGATAAATAAAGGATAAATTATACTAAAACAAGAGGATGCTCCATGAAAGTAACAACCAGCAGATTCAAAACCAATCACGGAAAGTATTTTTTCCCTCAGTGCAGTATTAAGCTGTGGAATCTGTTGCCAGAGGATGTGTTCAAGGCAGCTAGCATAGCAGAATTTAAGAGGTATGACAAACTCCTGGAGGAAAACTTACTAACACATTATTCAACAAGAAGACTAAAGAAAGCTATTGCTACCCCTGGGCGTGAGTAAAAGGAATTAAATCTATTTGATGGGATCTGCCAGGTACTTGCAACATGGATTGGCCAATGTGTGAGACAAATGCTGGGCATCATAGACCTTGGTCTGACCTAGCATGGCAATTCTTATGTTCTTATGTTTTTATCAATTAATGTGGTAGATTTACTTGAGACTATGGAAAATTGACGAACCCTAAAGTCAGCAACACCAGAATTCTGATCCACTCAGATTTGTTTGTCTCTGCCTGAGATGACTCTTAATCTGCCAGTTGCCCAGGTAATGGAACACATGAATTCTAAGCTTATGCAAACATGCTAGGCAACATTCTGATATTTGATGAATACTCTAGACCGAAAGACAAAACATGATACAGGGAATGCTATGTTCCTATTGTAAATATGAGGTACTGTACTTCATGTGATTTGGATGAATCCCTTTGCAGATAAAAGACAGGGGTGACAAACTTTTTTACCCTAGGGCCACATTTGTGGTTCTTGTCTGCTCATGGTACAGCCAGCCAATGGTACATGCTTATTGGCTGCCCATTAAATTCCGGATTCTCTTTAAAGCTCTCACAATTATACACAGAGTCAAGTACAACCTTACCTCCCCCAACTCTTCATTTCATCTAAGACCTCACTCCTCATCCAGACCAATCAGAAGTGCTTACAGAGATACTTTTTATGCCCCGCAAGCGAAAACATCCCTAAGGAAGCCGCCTTATCGACAGCAGGACCCCACCAATGGAATGAGCTGCCACCTGACCTCCGACAAGAACCGTGCCCGTCTACGTTCAAAAAAAACCTTAAAACATGGTTTTTCAACCAAGCTTTTTCGGACACCTAACATTCCTTTACTTTTAGTCGGACCTTTACTATACCCTCTGTCCACTACTCAGATATGTATTTAAAGTTTTGATAATCCCCTTGCCTCAATCAATCCCCTCCCCACCCACCATATCTCTCTTGCAATCTAGCAGTTCGGTTCTCCCCCAGTTTATTCAGTTCTCAACACAGTTAGTTCTAGTTTATATTTGCTGTTAATTGTATAGATGGATGTCCCCCTCACCTCTGTTATTTTGATTCCACTGGTTCATTGTATCGCTCCCGAGCGAATGTTGCGGGTACATTGTAAACTGATGGTGATTTGTATTTTTTACAGGAACGTCGGCATAGAAACGTTAAAAATAAATAAATAAATAAATGGTCCTGGGGAGGGTGGTCACCTCTGGAGAAAAGCGGAGCACTACATTATAAAAATAAATATACATGGCATACTGATATTTACTTCTGCCTTTATTTCTTTACTTAAATGTGAAAAACCATAAAAATGTATTACAAAAATAAATCACAGCATATTGCTATTTTTTTTTTGCTGTCTTTAGTTCTTTATTTAGTAAGAACAATGCAGTTGGTCACCCCTCTTTACAATGTCATCATAGTCATTATTGAAATGCGTGAAAATGAGCTGAGATTTGTTGCGTTTCAGACATGAAAACTTTGCTCACATACATAGGTACAGCAAAACAAAACAGGATTTTCTGGGTTGCCTTGCAGAATATTACAGAACTTAGCTGCAGTCAGTTTTAATGAATTGTACTTTTCTTTCAAGGTAGAGTCATTTAGGAAATCGATGAGCGACAGCTGCATTTCTGCTGGAACTCTCTTGTAGTAAAATCACAGCAAGCATGACACCAGTTTCCGTGTTCTTTCAAAGTCAAGAGAATTGAGGGAAAATTCCTGGTGCAAGTCTCTCGGAATTTTGCTGTATTGTCTGCACCAACAATACTTCTAAGTCTGTGAGGGTTGTGAAGTGAGTGAACATGTTAGTCTTCAGTTGTTTTGAGAAAACAATAGAAACGGGACTTTGAAAGCTTTCCTCACAAGAATACAATTTGTCGACTTCTTTTGATGCTCTGCACCGAGCCGGATGGATGGGGTTGAAGCTCCTGTGGGGCCTCTCGGAAAACTTGAAAATATCGAATTACTGTCTCAAATGCTGTGATCCTCGGTGAGCTGCCTTTTTGATTCTTCTTGCCACTTTTGTGGTGATTCCGGGCAAGAAAGCATAGATTTGTTAAATGTCCAAATATAAGTCTTTTTTGGGAACAGGTATTACAGGTTGTGCAAACGGTGACGGGGGTTCAGCTCCCTTAGGTTGGAAAGGCTCTGATACTGGGAGATTTGTCGGTGGTTGTGGGGCCCATTAAAAATGCTTGAAAATGTATTCACTTTGCCCTACATATAGCGTCAAAGTGTATTTTACAAAATTGGATAGGAGACTTGCTTCCTACGTTGTATGGACAACTCAAATGTCCCTATTCAGGCAATTGAAATGGTTGGATGTAAAAGTAAGTAAGTGGCTAGCCATCAAACCCTGTGCAGAGATTCGGAAAATCTTTTTGGACAATTGAGTCCTGAAATTCAGAAAAGTGCTTTGAATTTGGGATATTTGCCAAACTGAAGTGGAATTCTGGACTCTAATAGAGCCGGCTCACTAAAGGTAGGCTCCTCCTTTGAGTGGTAACTGATGTGTGTAGTGGAGTGTGGCTGTGGAGAATAATTGCGGTTGTATGGGGATTGAACGGGACTGATTTTGAATGAATGGAGAAGTGGATGTTGGATATATGAGAGAGGATGGAGACTTGCGATAAATTGAAAAAGAAAAAGCTTTGGCTGGACTTTACTTTTTTGCTCTTTTCTTTGGAAATGGTTGGCAATGCTGGTTGTATTTTAACACCAAGGCCTTCGTGTTTAAGACATCGTGGTTCGAGATTTGTTTGTTTCAGTGGTGCATTGCTTGCTATTGTTATTTATGCAACTGGCTACAGAAAAAGAATTATTTTGAAAAAGAGAGAAAAATACAGTTTGTGGACAAATGCATTCTTACCTTGTAAGTTTCACATTAAATTCACTTAAATGTGTGTTGATATTCACACCAAAAGCAAGGTCACATATCCAGTTTAAGTTCTTTTATTCAGGGAACTCATTTTCTTTCTCCCACATCTACAAAACAAGGATGATTTTATATCAAAGCTCCTACTCACTGCAACACCTTTAAGCTTAGCCAGCAGACATTGGTATGATAAAGTAAGTCCTGATGTTCAGTATCATCAAGCAGAGAAATGACTTGCTAATGATTCTGTCACTTTGCCATAATGTAGTTCACTATTTTCACTACTCTGTGACCAACATAATAGATGTCCAGGCCATTTTTGCATACTACCCCCTGAAGTATAATACAGTGCAAAATAAAAGAGCTCTTTTGTCAGATCTACTTCTTTTATTTTGTTCTCAATTCTTTTTAAAAATCCAATTAAATCTGGCAATCCGTTGTTTGCTGGTTTGCTCCAGGGGAGCTTCAAACATTCAAGGTATCCAGAGCCCAGCACATACAAATCTAGTACTCTTGTTGTTTCTTTCATTGATTCCAAAAGTTCATCTTCTGAAAAGGACTTATTTTAAAATTGTAACATGGTGATTCAAATTTTACTCCTCACAAATCAATGAAAAATGTTTTGAGTTCGTTTATTAAAAAAAAATAAAAATACACACACATACATACATATTCTGATCTGGATTGAAAATTCAGTATTCACTGTCCACTTTTCTTTTTTCAGAGCATACATTTTTTTCATTTCTCTCCACAAAACACAAAACAAAATTAATTGCTTCAAATTTTCAAAATCAGTTGGGATGGCTGCTTGAGGCGTAATGATGGATCTTCTTTAATCTCCTTTCTTCATAAAAAGAACATAATTAGCAAAGACAGACCCAAAAGCAGGCAAGAGAATACAAAAAGGGTCTTTCTGCAACTACCCTAATGCTGAACTCTTTTTTTTCCCCAGAGTAACAAATCCCATAAAATGTGTTTATACCTACACTGACAAAACCCAGAAATATATTTTGATACAAAAGAATGAAACTTTCCATGCCGAAAATCATCTTAAGTTAACTGAATAAATAATAACTGGCCGGCGGTCATAGTTGATCCTCATGAGAAGCAGCAACAGGAAGAAAGCATGGGAAAGTGTCGCACATTTTTTTTTTTTTAATTTTCGGCCTTCCAGTGGCAGTGGCAGCAGTCATGGGTAATCATCATAAGAATCAGCAGCAGGGGGCAATGGAGAGAGCAGCGGAGCAAAGGCGGCTGTAGCTGTGCGGCTGTGTCCCTGTTTATGTCTTAACCAAAAGTGCACGCAACGTTGTGCTTTTGCTGATGACCTTTATTTATTTGAATATTTGTAAATATATTGTAGCAATAACAACATTTGTTCACAAGGTGATGTACATCAAAAAAATGTAAAGTCAACATACAGTTTAAAATACAATTCCAGTACAATTTCAACTACATCCCAGGGCAACCTAGGACACAGCAAATAAAGCCAGATCTGAAAAGACTGTAATTACACCTCAAAAATTTTCTTGAAGAGCCATATCTTCAATCCATTCCTAAAACCTCTAAAATGTTCACAGCAGCAAATGTTTAGTTAGAAATTCCACCAACAAGGAGCAATAATATTCCTGTTAATTTAGTTTCTGATATAGAATACATAAGTGTTTCCTGGGAAGATCTCAACCGAAGAAAGGCTTAACAGAGTAGGGCTGAAGAGGCTTACTCTGTTAAGCCTTTCCTTATAAAGGAGCTGTTCCTCCTCCTTTACTGTTTTTGCTGCCCTTCTCTGATTTTTTTCAAGTACAGTTATAACTTTTTTTTGAGATGTAGTGACCAGAACTGCACACAATATGCAAGGTGGAATTGCAACAAGAATCGATTATAGAGGCATTATTTATTTCCAGTTTTGTTTGCTATTCTTTTCCATTGATAGCAGTATAACTTATCAACCTAATAAACGAAGGTTGACCGACGTGCCGCAAATGCGCAGTAGAGAGCAGCTCTACCGCGCATGCGAGCACGTCGGTCACAGTGTGCCTCTTAAAAATAAAAATGGCGCTGTAGGAGCGGCAGGAGCGGCGGCCCGAAGACCCGGAGCGGCGGCGGCGGCCCGAAGACCCGGAGCGGGCGGCACCGGCCCGAAGACCCGGAGCGGCGGGAGCGGCAGCAGCAGCCCGAAGAGCGGCGGCACCGGCCCGAAGACCCGGAGCGGCAGGAGCGGCGGCCCGAAGACCCGGAGCGGCAGGAGCGGCGGCCCGAAGACCCGGAGCGGCGGCGGCATGCGCGCGAGGGAGGGACATGGGCCTGCAAGCAGGAGATTTCCCATTAAAGCAAGTTTACTTATTTATTTTGATGTTTTATATTCCATCGTTCCTTAAGAAGATCACAACGGTTTACAGTAACAGCATTCATATTCATGGTCTCCGATTGTATAATTTGTGTCCACATTCAACTTCTAATTCAACACCACAGGAAGAACATATTCTAGTTCATAGTTATACACAATCTAGGATATCAAAGTAGCTACAATATAATTTAGTTCATATTGATACTTTTCTAGTTCAACACAACAGTAAGTACAATTTCCTAGCATGTAGCCAGATGGACTCAGGACCAGTGGGTATTGTGCTCTTCTGCTAGCAGATGGGAGACGGCGTCAGATTTCAAAGCTGACGTCACTTTAGATATACCCCTGCGGTAACCTCAGCTCTTCAGTATCTCTCCATCTCCTAGCAGATGCAGACACTATCCCACACACTAGAATAGTGTTAAGAATTACAGCAAGAAGAAACAAAATTTACCTTAAAGAAGACTCCCCCAGTCGAGAATTCTGAGGTGATCTCAGATATCCCTCAGAGGTGTGCCTTGGTCCAGTAGCCGGTTCTCTGTGTGGACTTAGCCCCCAGTGTAGCTATTGGCAGCGGGTGCAGAACAGAGTGCGGCGGTGAAGGTAATTCTCTCTCCCCCCCGCAGCTGGAGACCATCCAGCACACGATCAGTAAACGCCGAGACCAAATAAGAAAAAAATATTTAAATTCAGGTCTCCGGTCTCCAGAGCTCGGATTGCCGTACCAAATTCTTCTTCTGGAGAGGTTAAATGGGAGAACCGATCGGGTTGAGCAGCCTTGGTTGGGCTAGGCTCTGATCCGGTGCAAGGGTCCATACACATATGGAGACCCTCGGGGGGGGGGGGGGGGGGCGCTATCTTGCGCGCGGGGGTTGTGGGCACCATCTTTCCTTCTCGACTGACAGTACACACGGGGCAGGCTGGGCGGCCGATGCCCCTATCTACATGCACAACGACGCGCACAACTGAGCGCACTCGATGCGCAAACTGAACGCACCCGTGCGCATAACTACACGCACAGCCGCGTTTACAACTGCACGCGCGCAAACACAATGGCACCGGTGCCCAAGAAGGCCAGAAGGCACTCTCTTTGCACAGCCTGCCACATAAGAGCCGTGCAGCTTGAATTGGAGTCCTGCCTGTATCAACACTGCGAAGAAGCCCAGGGGAAACCAAAGCCTGGTCCCTCACTGTCGGGGGATAGATCCGGAACTACTACGGACGATAGCTCCCCGGATCTATACATCTCCGAGATGGCTTCTCTACAGGAGGGCACTTCTGGGGCCCCTACTCCGACTCCCCCTGGGATTAACATGGACCCAGGGACCTTCTCCTGGTTGGAATTTTTCCAAGGCCTGCAAGCCTTCATTCAGGTGCAATCAGCCATGGCTGCGTCCCGGGCTCAACCCCTGCCGGAAGCACAAGATCCTCCCAGCCCTGCTCGGATGCCTCGAAACATGCCTCGCCTAACCAAGAACTTCCCTGACTGGGATCCAGACACCTCAGATGATGAAGGTGACTCCCTGGAAGAAGGAGTATCCCTCCAGGAATGGAACCATACCAAACCATGTTTCACTTCTTCTACAAGGACAAATTACCAGCCTATGGCGAACCAAAGAAGAACCACATCTTGATGTCCCTTCGTAAGGCCTCATGCTATTTCCAATGATGGAAGCCATCCAGGAACTGATTGACCTGGAATGGGATACCCCAGAGGCCAGCTTCTAAGGGGGTCGGGCCTTGGAAGCCCTATACCCTCTAGAGCCAGCGACCAAAGAATGCCTGCGTTTCCCGAAAGTGGACACTATGGTCTGTGCCGTCTCAAAGAGAACAACGATTCCCGTTGAGGGAGGGGGCTGCATTGAAGGATACTCAGGATAGACAATTGGAATCCATCATTAAGCAGGCCTTTGATGCAACAGCAATGACACTGCAGATTGTTTCCTGCTGCACACTGGTACGTTTCTGCTTGCTCCTCTCGAAAGAGGCAAATAACTCCGGAACGTTTACCGGTGAGATGATGGAACCTGCAGCAGCCTTCCTGACGGATGCAAGCTCAGACCTGGTGTGCCAGGGGCGTTGCCCTGGTAGTGGCAGCCAGAAGACAACTATGGCTACGGAATTGGGCTGTGGATGCGACATCCAAAGCGAATCTCACAAGAATGCCCTTTAAAGGATCTCTCTTGTTCAGTAGCGAATTGGAGAAGTTAGCCAGCAATGGGGCGAATCCCAGAAAATAAGAGTAAAAGATCTCAGCGTCCCTCCCTCAGAAGAACCAAGGGCAGAGGCTCACAGCGCTTTAGACCCTACAGGAACTCGCAGTTCCAGGCACCTCATCCCTCCGGAAGGTCCCAGCCCTATCGGAATGAGAATGGGCTGACCCATCCAAGGGAAAAGGAGATAGGGGGTCGACTTGCCCTATTCTCCCAAAGATGGGTCGAGATAACTTCAGACAAATGGGTACTAAACATCATTCGAGAAGGTTACTCTCTGGAGTTCCGCAGCATCCCTCGAGACAAATTTATGATGTCACCCTGCCACTCCAACACCAAGAGACTGGCAGTGGAAACCACTCTAACAAGACTACTCGGTCTGAAGGCAATAACGCCGGTTCCCACGCCCCAACAAAATACAGGGTGCTATTCCATCTATTATATAGTTCCCAAGAAGGAAGGATCATTCCGGCCCATTTTGGATCTCAAGAACGTCAACCGGCATCTACAGATACTACACTTCCGCATGGACACTCTTCGATCCATCATAATGGCAGTACAACCAGGAGAGTTTCTAATCTCCCTGGACCTCTCCGAAGCCTACCTTCACATTCCAGTCCATCAGGGCCACCAGCGTTTTCTACGCTTTGCGATACTGGGTCATCATTACCATTTTCGAGCGCTACCTTTTGGCCTAGCAACCATCTTCAGAACATTCTCCAAAATTATGGTGGTCGTGGCAGCAACACTGAGGAAAGAAGGGATCTTTGTACACCCTTACCTGGTCGACTGGCTGATCAGGGCAAAGTCTTCGGAAGAGAGCCAGCAGGTGACCAGCAGAGTCAAGAGCCTACTGCAGGAACTCTGTTGGGTCGGGAACACGGGCAAGAGCAGTCTGCAGTGCTCTCAATCTCTAGAGTACTTGGGGGCCTGTTTCGACACCAAACAGAATAAAGTCTTCCTCCCTCCCCTGAGAGGAAGGATACTGATTGAACAATTACGACGATTGATGACCAATGTTTGCCCCAAGGTATGGGGCTATCTTCAAATCCTGAGCCTCATGGCATCAACCCTGGAGGTCGTTCCATGGGCAAGGGCCCATATGCGACCGCTCCAGCGCTCCTTACTGTCACGATGGAATCCACTGTCCCAGGACTACTCAATTCACTTCCAACTACCAGCAGAGGTACATTCTCAGCTCCAATGGTGGCTACAGGAAGACCACCTAAGCAGAGGAGTAAGCCTATCCCCACCAAACTGGACCTTGCTCACCACGGATGTGAGCCTGCGAGGGTGGGGAGCCCACTGTCAGGAACTGACGGCCCAGGGACAATGGAAAAAGGAAGAGGAGGAATGGAACATAAACCGACTTGAAGCTCGAGTAGTCAGACTAGCGTGCCTGCAGTTCAGCCACAGACTCCGAGGCAAAGTGATTTGAATAATGTCGGACAACACTACAATGGTTGCTTACATCAACCGCCAGGGAGGAACCCAGGAGCCAGCAGGTGTAGCTGGAGATAGACCCTCTCATGGCATGGGCGGAGATAAACCTACAAGGGATCTCGACCTCCCACATCGCAGGAAAAGACAACGTCTCAGCAGACTTCCTCAGCAGAAGAGCCTGGACCCTGGAGAATGGACTCTGTCGACCACAGCCTTCCAACTGATAGTAAATCGCTGGGGCCTCCCAGCCATGGATCTACTGGCCACCTGGCCCAGTGCCCAAGTCCCCCTGGTTCTTCAGCTGCAGGCAAGAGCCATACTCCCAAGGGTTCGACGCTCTCGTCCAGATTTGGCCAGAGGAAGACTTACTGTACGCCTTCCCCCCATGGCCGCTACTGGGCAAGGTCATCCGCAAGATAGAACATCACAGGGGATAAGTTCTACTAGTGGCCCCTGATTGGCCAAGATGACCATGGTACGAAGACATTCAAAGACTCCTTGCGGGGAACCCTCTGTGCCTACCTCCACAAAGGGACCTTCTCCGGCTGGGCCCGATTCTCCACAAGGATCTGTCTCAATTCTCTCTTACAGTCTGGCCCTTGAGAGGACTCGCCTGAAGAAGCACGGTTACTCAAAGGCCATGATTCACACCCTGCTCCGAGCACGCAAGTTCTCCACATCCCTTTCATACATATGCATCTGGAGAGTATTCGAAGCCTGTACATTTTTGCACTACTCCACCAATCAGTCCTTTATGATAGAGTGGCCAGATGAAAGCAACTCCTCAGTAAAAGGCACATGACAGTCAGCTTGGAGTTTGCCAAAAGGCACTTAAAGGATTCTCAGAGCATGAGAAATAAAATTCTCTGTTCTGATGAAACCAATATTGAACTCTTCAGCCTGAATGCCAAGCATCATGTCTGGAGGAAAGCAGGGCACCGCTCATCACCTAGCAAATACCATCCCTATGATGAAGCATGGTGGTGGCAGAATCATACTGTGGGAATATTTTTAGCTACTGCAACTGGGAGACTAGTTAGGATCATGGGAAAGAAGAACGGAACAAGTACAGAGAGATCCTTGATGAAAACCTGCTCCAGAGTGCTCTGGACCTCAGACTGGAGTGACGATTCATCTTCCAACAGGTCAACGACCCTAAGCACACAGCCAGGACAATGCAAGAGTGGCTTCAGGGCAAGTCTGTGAATGTTCTTGAGTGGCCCAGCCAAAGCCCAGACTTGAACCTGATCGAACATCTCTGGAGAGACCTTGAAAATAGCTTTCTTAGTGGGTCATTTATCAAAGTGCTATATGGTGTTTTCGCATGTGTTAAGGCATTTTCGCATGCAGAAAACGCCATTAACGCATGCAAAATCACTATAACGTTTGGTGTGATGCAAATGAGAAAAAGGGGAGGATATTGGGGCGGGAGTTTTGGCCAAGTGGGCAGGGCTCACAGTTTTGCGAAGCCGTATCGCACGGCTTTAATGCAAATTTTAACTACATCTTTTTCATTTGCGTAAAGCCATGTAATAGGGCTTTATCACGGTTACGATGTTTTTTCGCACATGCCGTTTTGAGCTCCTGGTGAGCCAGCCAAGCGATCAGGGCCGCGAGAGATGGACTCTCTACCTGGGTAACATCAAGCTATGTTGAGAGAACATTGCTCAAATCTGATCTGTGGGTGAATTTCCTCACTCCAAAGGTCATCAAATCTTCACAAGAGAGCACTGTTCTGTTCGTACGTCTCACTTTGATGTCAAAGTGGCCCCTAACCCCTACACTAATACCTAAACCTCACCTCGAGTGACTAGGTGGGCCACACTAGATTGGTATAAATACCAATCTAGTGTGAGGGCATTATGGCTAGTCTCTCTCTCTCCTTCTCTCTCTCTCTCTTCTTCAGCTAGGCTGGCTCTCCAGGAGCTTAAACCTACTAAATGGTCCCCTCTGTGGTTATATGTAGGAAATACATCAATTCTGGCACATCGCAAAGTGCGAAAAAGTTATCGCAATTTGTGCTAAGATAGCGCTTCGCATACGTATTAGTGCAAATTGCGATAAACTGCCTATTAAAATAAAACACACCCATTTTCTTATTGCATGTGATATTTAGTGCATTTTGATAAATCCAGGCCTTAGTGTCCAGTCAGATGGATCCAGAACAAGTGAGTTATGTACCCCCATCAGCAGATGGAGACGCAGCAAGCTGATGTCACAGTACATATACCCCTGCAGTGACCTCAGCCCACCAGTATTCTCCATCTCCAGCAGATGGTGGAAATACATTTCCCCACTGAGGAATACTTCAATTTTAAGAAGGAGAATTACAGAAGAAAATTACTGCCCCACTCTCCTGCAGTGATACCAAATGGTTCCTCCCCCAGTTGAGAATTCCTGAGGTGATTTCCGTGGTCCCTCAGAGGTGTGCCTTGGCCTGGTAGCTGGTTCCTGGCATAGGCTTAACTGCTTGAGCAGCTGAAAGGCAGCGGGTGCTGGAAGCAGAGTGTGGCGGTGATGGCAAATGCCTTTGAGCACAGAGAAGGGGGGGCAGTCAGGTAAGGCTGAGCTCCGGTAAGTGTATAAACAAACAAAAAAAAAACTACAGAGACTTAGCAGAGGTCTTTTCTGTCAGGGCTTCCTCCTTCCTCCGTGCTTGGTTAACCGTTCCTACGTTCATCGTGCTCCATGGGAGGCCGAGAGATGTCTGCAGCCTATCTAGGCTAGGCCCCGCTCCGAAGGCTTTTGCTCCATGCTGTGTAGTAGGCTGCAACGTTTTTTTACGCACCTTATTAGGCACCCTACAGGCATGTTGGTTCATTGTGTGTGTCTTGCTATGCATCTTTGTGTGCCCAGTTTTTGAATGCACAATAAAGCCTTATCTTTTGAGTGCCCACATCAAGTGCCGCCTAGTGGCCGTGCACTTACTTTTTTGTGTGCCTACCTTTTGGCCGTCTTGGTAAGCGCCTAGGTGTGCGCAAATAGATATTAGCTGCATACTTATTTGAGCGCTTACTTAAGCGCCTAGGTGGGCATGCTTATCTGTTGGACGCATATCTATTTTTGAGCACTTAGTTAAGTACCTAGTTAAGCACCTATTTATATATTAAAAAAAAAACCCAAACCAAAAACAGCTAGACACACATTTCCGGTCTCTGCTAAGTGCCAGTCAGCCATTATGGCCCCTGTACCTAAGAAGCTTAAGTGCCTCACTCTTTGCACTGCTTGTCATATTTGGGCATCTCATCCAGGAGTGCCCGCTGAATTGTGCCAGTGCTGTTTGGAGGATCAGGGTTACTTGACTTCCTCTGGTTTTTCCCAGCTGGAAGTGGGTCTGGGTAAAGATGTCTCAATTGGGGGTGCCTGAATTTGGACCTCCCCTTACTGGCTCATTAGCAGATGTGGTGGCTCTGTTGGTACTCCTCAGATACCTCCCAGTCTGGATATTTCTACTTTTTCTTGGATATAATTTTTCCAGGGTTCACAATCTTTTCTTCAGGCACAGTCTTCTGTTCTGTCCCATGCTCCTGCAGCAGAGGCGCAGGTGGAATCCTTGCCTGGACCTTCGGTTTTGCACCGCAATAACTCCCGAGCGACAGCGGCTTCTCTGACTGGCGATCTGGACGCCATGGATGATGATGCCAATCTTGCCTCTCTTGAGGAAATCATCCCTGGATTGGAACCGTATAGAACTATGTTGTGGTTCTTTCACAGAGATGAGCTGCCAGCCTTGATTTCCCAGACCTTGATTATGCTTGGATTTCCTGGGGCTAATCCTGTTTCTGAGATGAAGAAAAATCCTGTTTTAGTCTCCTTGCTTTAAAGCCTCTTGTTTTTTTTCCCTATGTTGGAGGCCATTCAAGAATTGATTGATCTCGAGTGGGGTGCCCTAGAGGCTAATTTCAAGGCAGTCAGATTTTGGAAGGCCTCTACCCTCTGGATCCAGTGGTGAGAGAGTGCTTACATTTTCCTAAGATAGATGCACTCTGTGGGGTCACTGCCACTGCTTCAAATGCCTGCTTGAAAATAATCTCCATCATTCTATCATGAGCATCCTTCAAGGCCGCTCCTCCTTGCACAGGAATAGTGGTGTGCTTGGAGACTATTCCTGTGCAAGGAGGAGCGGCCTTGAAGGATGCTCATGATAGAATGATGGAGATTATTTTCAAGCAGGCATTTGAAGCAGTGGCAGTGACCCCACAGATTGCTTCTTGTTGTTCCTTGATGGCTCGCTCTTGTTTGCATCTCTCCCAGGAGATTGATGACTCGGGTAAATTCCAGGTCAGTTATGGAGCCAGCCGCCACCTTCTTGGCCGATGCGGGCTGTGATTTGGTCTGCACTTCAGCCAGAGGGGTGGCTTCGATCGTAGCGGCCTGGCGCAAATTATGGTTGCGAAATTGTTCGACCGATGCGACCTTCAAGGCTAACTTCACCAAGTTGCCCTTTAATGGCTCGTTTCTGTTTGGCAGCGAGTTGGAGAAACTGGTCAGTAAATGGGGCGAATCTCCAGTTCCTCGTTTGCTGGAGGACAAGAAGCAGACACTGCACTCCTTTAGCATGAGGGTTCGTGCTAGAGGATCCAGGCATTTTTGGCCCAATAGAGGAGCAACTTTTCAGAGGTCTCAGCCCTTCGGTAGGTCTCAGTCCTTTCATCCCTGACAGCCCACACGAGGCTCAGGCGATGGAACCTCTCCCAACTCTCCCAATGAAGGTTTGCCGACCACTCCCGGGAACAAGAGATAGGGGGGTCGTCTCTTTTATCAGTGGTGGGTCAAATTTACATCAGATCAGTGGGTCCTGGAGGTGATTGGAGACGGATATGTGATGGAATTTCACAGTATTCCTCGGGACATGTTCATGGCTTCTCCCTGCCACTCCCCGCAGAAGAAGCAGGCGGCGGAGGTTACATTGACAAGGTTCTTTTGTCTGAGGACTGTAGTTCCAGTACCTGCATCTCAAGAAAATATGGGTGATGTTCCATTTATTTTATTGTGCCAAAGAAGGAGAGCTTCTTTCGTCCCATCCTGGACCTCAAAGGCGTCAACTGTTATCTGCGAGTGAAGCATTTTTGCATGGAAAAATTGCGCTTGGTAATAATGGCTGTGCAGTCAGGGGGAGTTCCTGACCTCCTTGGATCTGTCATAGACGTATCTTCACATTCCCATCCAACTAGAGCATCAGCGCTTTCTACGGTTTGCTGTGTTGGAACGCCACTTTCAGTTTCTGGCACTGCCCATTGGTCTGGCCACCGCTCCCAAAACCTTTTCCAAGGTAATGGTGGTAGTTGTGGCAGCATTGAGAAAGGATGGTGTCCTGGTACACCCGTATTTGGACAACTGCCTGATTCGCGTCAAGTCGCTGGAAGAGAGCTGCCTGGTAACTCGCAAGGTGATTTGCCTGTTGTGAGGGCTCACCTGGGTGGTGAACCTAGCCAAGAGCAGCCTTCAGCCTTCTCAATCATTGGAATACCTTGGAGTTTGGTTCGACACACAGCAGGCCAAGGAGTTCCTGCAGAAGCTTGAATTCGGAAGTTGCTAGCTCAAGTACGTCTGTTGTTGAATACTCTGCACTCAACTGTATGATACAGGTTCTTGGCTTAATGGCAGCAATCTTGGAAGTGATTCCAGGGGCGAGGGTGCATATGCATCCTCTTCAATGCTCCCTGCTGTCTGTGGAATCCGCAGTCTCAGGAATATTTGATTTGGCTCCACCTGCCGATGGAGGTATCCTCCAAACTTCAGTGGTGGTTGCAGGCGGATCATCTACAGAAGGGAGTCTCCCTGTGCCCTCTGGACTGGTTAGTGCTGACAATGGATGTGAGTCTCTGAGTTTGGGGAGCTCCCTATGAAGAACTGATGGCACAAGGATGTTGGAGTGCAGAAGAGTCTCTTTGGAACATCAATCAGTTGGAAGCCAGGGCTGTCCGGTTGGCAAGTTTGCAGTTCGGCAACAGGCTGCAAGGTTGGTCAGTTCACATGATGTCGGACAGTGGAATGGCCGAGGCTTACATCAATTGGAACCAATTGATTGATTGGAACCAAGAACCAACAGGTATCACTGGAAGTAGATCAGCTTATGGAATGGGCAGAGGAACATCTCCAGATGATCTCAGTCTCGCACATTGCAGGCAAAGACAACATAAGAGAGGACTTTCTCAGTAGAGAGAGTAGACCCAGAAGAGTGGGCGTTGTTAAACAAGATGTTTCAGCTGGTTTGGGTTCGCTGGGGTCTCCCGTTCCTGGATCTGTTGGCAACTCTGCGCAACACAAACGATCCATGATTCTTCAGTACTTGAAGGGATCCAGAATCATTGGAAATCAATGCCCTAGTGCAGGAGTGGCTGGAAGACGAGTTGCTGTATGCCTTTCCTCCTTGGTCCATGTTGGACAGAGTGATTCGCAGGATCGAACACCACAGGGGGATGGTGCTCTTGGTTGCTCCATATTGGTCCAGGATACCGTGGTATGCAGATCTGCAGAGATTCCTGGTGGATTCACGTCTTCAACTACCTGTGTACAAAAACCTGTTGCAGCAGGGTCCTGTCCTTCACAAAGATCCGACTCAATTTTGTCTTACTTTATGGCCCTTGAAAGGGCTCACTTGCTGAAACATGGATACTCTACTGCAGTGATTTCCACCTTACTAAGAGCTAGAAAGTTTTCCACTTCCTTGGCCTTCGTGCGAGTTTGGAGGGTGTTTGAGGCCTGGTGTGCGGATCGAGGTGCTCTTCCTTCCTTGGTCAAAATTCCACTTATTTTGGAATTTTTGCAGGATGGCGTGAATAAAAGCTTGGCTCTTAATTCCTTGAAGGTACAAGTAGCAGCTCTCACCTGTTTCAGGGGTAAAGTAAATGATGGTTCCTTGTCGGCTCATCCTGATGTGGCCCATTTTCTGAAAGGAGTAAAACATCTTTGTCCTCCTTTGCAGTTTCCGGTGCCCCTGTGGAGTCTTAATTTAGTCTTGGATTTTTTAGCAAGCTCTCTGTCCTTGCGGTTGCTGACCTTGAAGACTATGTTCCTTGTGACAATTTGTTTGGTGCATAGTGTCTCAAAATTGAAGGCCTTGAGCCATTTCTCCAGGTAACTCAAGGGGCAATACAGCTGCGTACTGTTCCTTTCTTTTTACCGAAGGTAGTCTCTGAGTTTCACTTGAATCAGACAATCTCCCTCCCGTCTCTGGATAAAGAAAGAGATGCAGAGGACTATCAGCTGTTGCGACCCTTGAATGTCAAGAGACATTTTCAGATATCTGAAAGTTACTGAACCTTTGTGGAAGTAGGATCACCTGTTTGTTCTTCATGGCTGTACTAGACAGGGAGAGCCAGCCTCACGGGCTACCATAGCTCACTGGATTAAGGCGGTAGTCACGGCTGCATACTTGGATGTTGGCAAACCGTTACCTAGTCAGATTCAGGGTCATTCCACTCGGGCCCAGGCAGTTTCATGGGTGGAAGTTAGATTGTAGTCTCCCATCGACATTTATCGAGTTCCGATGTGGTCCTCCTTACATACCTTTTCCAGGTATTATCGCCTGGCTGTTCAGGCATGGGAGGATGTGGCCTTTGCATGTGCGGTTTTGTCTGGACCGTGGGCAACCTCCCACCCTACTAGGGAGTAGCTTGGGTGCATCCCACTTGTTCTAGATTCATCTAACTGGACGCTAAGAAATGAGAAATTACTACCTACCTGATAATGTTCTTTTCTTTAGGACAGTCAGATGAAGCCAGCCTTCCTCCCTTGTCTGCTGTGTGGTTGAATTGTGTTCCTCCTGTATGCCTTCATATTACAGGGATTACTGGTAAGTGTTACTCCAGTCCCTAGACTAGTGTTATGTTCTTATCGGAGCTCAGTGTTGTCTGTTGGCTGAGTATTGACATGGTTAGTTATTTATAATCAAGTGTTTTGCCTAGTCTGTCCACAGTTGCTTTTGAAGAGAATACTGGCAGGATGAGGTCACCGCAGGGGTATATGTACTGTGATGTCAGCTTGCTCCCATTCCATCTGCTGGTGGGGGTGCATAACACACTCATTCAGGATTCATCTGACTGTCCTAAAGAAAAAGAACTTATCAGGTAAGTTGTAATTTCTCCTTTGCATCAATATGCCCCATTCAGCCTGTCAGAGTTTGAGAGGATCTGCAGAGATTAGGAGATAATTCCCAAATCCAGGTGTGCCCAGGTGGTAGCATTATACCCAAGAAGACTTGAGGCTGTTGTCGCTGCAAAAGTTGCCTCAACAAAGTACCATGTAAAGGGTCTGAATACTTACGTAAATGTGATATTTCATTTTTTTAAATTAATTTGTACAAATGTATACAAACCTGATTTTGCTTTGTCATTATAGGGTATTGTGTGTAGACTGAGGAGGGGGAAAATGTATATTATCCATTTTATATAGTAAGACTGTAACATAACAAAATGTGGAAAAAATGAAAGGGTCTGAAAACTTTGAGTGCACTGTAAATAGTTTAAAATGTAGCCGGACGAATAGCCCTGCCCCTTGCCTTTAAAGCCTGTCCCTTATCACAGTATGTTAATTCCCACCTTCCCTGTCCTCTTAAACTTACCCCATAAATCTGGGGGTGTTGGGACAGGAGTCAATCCCAGTCGCTTCTGCAGCACCAGCACCATCTTCCAGAATGCCTTTGGCTTGACCACAGGTTCTCCTTTGCCCTGCGAGACCAATGTGCTAAGAAGAGAAAAACTTCACAAGTGCCACATTGTGCTCAAGTACAGTAAGTAAGGGGTATTTGCAATAGTGCACACTATTTCAGTTTTAACACACAAAACAGCATTGGTGAAGTTTTTCAGCTTCGAAAACAATAACATTCCTCTTATAGTTCTACATGTGCAACATTTTCTTCAAATAGTCAATGATTAGCTACAATACAAAGTCATGCAAAGCAGCTCATAAACTATTGGTGCTTTACAGAATGTTTAAAAATTATTACACCTCAGTGACTTGTAGTTGTATGTTTTTCAAAATTTTGCATAGCAAAATGTTGTATGCTGTTTTTCTATCAGGCTGATTTGCATGGATAGAAAAGTAGCATGCAAAAACCCAAGTAGTGCAAACTAAATGACGTGCTTTTGTACATGAGCCTCTTAATGATGAAGAACAGAAGATCATTCATGTTTGACAAAAATTAAATGAAAAGTTTTCTCTTGCTGTTTGACCTGCATTTGGTGTAAAGGTATCCAAACTTGTGTATGGCTGCCATTTTGGGTCATAGTTAGTCTTCTAACTAGTAAATTTTCCCCTCTACTACTGCTCAGTGAAGATGGAGTTTGAAGGTCATTTTTATTCCTTCACATTGCATGATGATGGCACTTGCAGAGAATTCATTCAATTTATTTACTTGAGTAGTAACAGATGACAAAATATGCTTGCAAATATGAAACTGAGCAGATATGAGATGGAAATTATACAGAGGCGCACACATGGAAAATCTCAGCATTCTGTTTTCACAAAGCTACTTTTCAAATTGTACAAATACTTTTTAAACCGCTCATTATAGAACCTAATTCTTTTGATTTACTTTAAATTGTAAATACAGTTGCTTTTGAGAAAGCAGTTTTTGTTTCTTTTGTATCTAATCCCTCCTGCAATTTTCTCTGAAGGAGGCTTAATTGAATTGCCACTTAGGATACATTTAAAGTGTGTTTTTGTATACAGATGACTACTACAGAATTATGAGTGCTGTGCAAGGATTGTAACATGAATTAAGTATCCTTTTCTCAAGTATGAAAATGATACTGGCTCAAATTGTTCTGTGTAGAATTCTGTATATACTCTACCTTCAGATATCAATAAAAGAATTTTCACACAATTTAAATATAGAAACAGAACATAATTTACCCATGTAAATAGGTATTCACCTGGGTAAAATGACTTGACTGAAAATTGCCACCCTCAAATGCAGCTAAAAATATAAATGGCTTCCACAGCATCCATACCTTAGTCACATTAAAACGAGGCATTGCTGTCGGGTTGTGTAGGCCGGGGGAAAAAATCACAGGCATGCATGGGATTTTCATGAGTACGCACATTATTTTGCGTCTGCTAAGCCACCCACAAAAACAGCAGATACAAAGTATGCAGATGCTTTTAGCCTCTGTACTTTGCACCTGTTTATGTTCAGAGAAACAATGGGGGTTTTCTTCTGTGAACTGGTACGTTGTATGCGAGTTAAAACGGCCCATATACCAAGGATGGCCTATTGGCGTCTCATGAGCCGCATGCACAATATGCGACTCAAGAATACCTCTTCTGCTGCCAAATGTTATCTGCCTACTGCATGCTTCAATCCTCAGCCTTCTCAGCAGCCAGCTCGCAGGCAGAGGTTGCAAATTTCCATCTTCTGACTGTGAATTGGCTACTCAGAAGGATGAGGATTGCAGCGTGCAGAGCTGCCTGCCTTCATATCCACCTCCCCTTCGTGGATCTTGGACCAGATTGGGAAGTTGACCTCCCCCATTTCCCAAACTAAAAAAAGAGAGAGGACCTGGCAGGCCGCATGGACCCAATACCTCGGAAGCCAAAGACAAAAGTAGGGGGCGACATCTTTCAAGAAAAAGCCCTGAGAGCTTGTGATGTGTGAAAGAGTGAACGAGCCTGCATGTGTGTGAGTGTATGTGTGAGAGAACCTGCTTGCATGGGGATGTGTATGTATGTGTGAGCCTGTGTATGTATGTGTGAGCCTGCGTGCTTATGTGAGAGAGAGCGCGCCTGTGTATTTATGTAGGGAGAGAGAGAAAGCATATGTGTGTGTGTGTGTGTGTAGGAGAGAGAGTGAGGAAAAGTTTTGTGTGGGCCCTCCCAATCCACAACAGTCTCAGGGTGATTGGAAATCAAAGATCTCAGATACGGAGAGTGGGAGATTTTTAAATCCCTATTAGTTTTAATTATTGGGGGTTGTTTGCTGTTTTCAAATATTTAATTGGTGTTTTGGAAATATTAAAACATGTATATACATACGCAGTTCTTGGAGGAGAAGTCCATTAATGGCTATTAATCAATTATACTTAGGGAATAGCCACTGCTATTAATTGCATCAGTAGCATGGGTTCTTCTTAGTGTTTGGGTAATTGCCAGGTTCTTGTGGTCTGGTTTTGGCCTTTGTTGGAAACAGGATGCTGGGCTTGATGGACCCTTGGTCTGACCCAGCATGGCAACTTCTTATGTTCTTATATGAGCTTTTAATTATTAGATGTTCTGTTAGTCAGCTGTTTTTAAATATTCTTTTTATTAGTAAGGTTTTACCATTATGAGTAATGATTTATATTTTTTGATTGTATTGTTTGTTGTTTTAGGAGGAATGGTGATATTTTTTCCCATTGTTGCCAGGGGCAGTTCTATCATTATGCAGGCCTTAGATGGCAAAATTTTGGGGCAGTAGCAAGTGCTCCCCCCTCCCACCCCCAAAAAAATCCCTTGCAGCAAGGGCCTTTATTCCCCACCAGGCAAAAATCCTGATACCAGCAGAATTCCCTCATCCTGCTGGCAAGAGTCCTGCATGATTTATTGATGTGCTGGTGGGGTCTGACCCTGCAGGGAAGAAAGCTGCTGGTGGGGGGAGCAGGCCCTGTAAGCCAAAAATGAAGCAGTGATCTGCCAGGGAGAGATAGTGGCTGGCAGGGAGGCCCAGCTCCATTACCCGAAGAAGAGCTGGGCCCCACCCAGGAAGACAGTGGCTGGCAGGGAGGCCAGGCCCTGCAAGCCAAGTGAGGAAGGGAGAGGGGAAGAAGTGAGAGGAGGAAAAACTGAGGGATTTGGGTGAGAGGGGAGTGAACGAAGGAGAAGGGGAGATAGAGGATGAAATGAGGGTGAGCGGATGGGTCAGAATGAGAAGGAAAGATGGGGTGTGGGGAGAATGGTGTGAATGTTAGGGGAGAAGGATAAGAGAGATAATATGAGGGGAAGCATATCCATGGAGCAGGAGTTGGGGGCTGGAGCGGCAGCAGCAGAAGAGAGGTTCCGGCCTGGCAGGGCTGCTGCAGTCAAAAAGAGAAAAAGAGCAAGAGAGAGAGCGGTGGCTGAAGAAATAAAGATGAGGGAGAGAGGCCCTGATGGGCTGACAGTAGAGCCCATCCAGCCAGCTGAATAAGAAAGGAAGGTGGGAGGAGAGACCCAGGTGTGCCTAAACTATTATCCCACCATATAATTTTTCCAGCAATCTGAGACTTTCAGAGAGAGTATGAATGTGAATAAGAGAGAGAGAGGGAACATGTGAGAAAGCATGTGTGTGACTAGGGGAGTAGAGTGGATAAGAAACAGCATGTTTTCCTAGCGTGTAGCAGATGGACTCAGGATCAATGGGTATAGTGTACTCCTGAAAGCAGTTGGAGACAGAGTCAGATTTCAATCTGTCGTTCACTACATATACCCGTGCAGGAAGCTCTGCTCTTCAGTATTTCTTCGTCTCCTTAGCAATTTGGGACTCTACACACGCTTGCACAGCGTTAGAAAATCCAAACCAAAGAAGAAAGAAAATTCCAAAATCTTACCTCTACAAGACGAACCCCGCTCTCCTGCGGTGATACCTAAGGGTCCCTCCCCTAGTCGAGATTTCCTGAGGTGTTTTCCGAGATCCCTCAGAGGCAGGCCTCGGTCCGGTAGCCGGTTCCCGGTGTGGACTTAGGCCCCAGGAACAAGAGTGGCTGAGAGGCAGCGGGTGCAATACCGAGCACGGCGGCGAAGGTATTTCCCTCTCCCCCCGCAGCCGGAGACCGCCTGGCACAAGACCGGGAAGCGCCGAGACAAGGTAAGGTAGAAAACTTTTCTTAAAGTCTCCGGTCTCTGAGGCTCGGATAGCAGCACAGATCGCCCTCTGGGGTCTGTCCCATCGGGTTGAACAGCCCCGTCCGGGCTAGACCCCAGTTTGGTACAAGGGGGGGGGGGGGGCGCCATGTTGCCAGCGCCATTCCCCCTCTTGATTGCTGTATTGTCCGCACAACTGAGCCGTGCGCACAGCGGCGAGCCGGGCGCATAAACTACTTGTGCGCACAGCGGCGCGCGCATCTGTGCCGTGCGCATCTGTGCCGGGCGCACAAATTAAGCCCTTGCGCATAGCAGCCTGCATGAGCATCTTCCACAGCTTACACGCACATCTTTGATGCACCCGGAGCGCATATCTAAGCCTACCGGTGCGCGCATATAGGTGCACAGACGAGTTTTGAATGACTCCACGTACTCAAATCATGGCACCACCGGCCAAGAAACCCAAGGGACAAGCCCTCTGCCAAGCCTGCCACCTGAGAGCTGCGCAACACGAAATGGCTTCTGCCCTGTGCCGCCAGTGCGAAGAGGCTCTGTGGGAACCAGAACAAGCCCCCCCCGGCCAGTAGAGGAATACGGCTCCACCAATGATAGTACCTCGGATCTCTCTATCCCCGGCTTGGCCCCTCCTCAGTTGGGTCCCTCGGGGAATGCCGCTGGGTTCAATATGGACCCAGAAACTTTTTCCTGGGTAGAATTCTTCAGAGGGCTGAAAACCTTTGTCCAGGCACAATCAGTGCCACCGGTGACACAGCCACAGCCTCCACCAGAAGACCAAAACCTGCCAGGTCCCTTTCAGCCTCCCTGAGACATGCCCCCCCCCCCCCCCCCCGGACAAAAGCCTCCCCTTTGGGGACACGGACACCTCGGGGGAAGAGCCAGACTCCCTGAAGGAAGGAGAAATCCCTCCAGGAACGGAACCATACCGAACCATGATGTGTTTCTTCTCCAAAGACGAGTTATCAGATCTCGTATCTCTGAGCCTGAAGACGTTGGCCATCCCAGGCACAAGCACCGCAGCTGAGCCAAAGATGAACCCTGTTTTGGTCGGGCTCCGTCAGGCCTCATGCCATTTCACAATGCTACAGGCCATACAACAACTGATTGACCTGGAATGAAATATGCCTGAGGCCAGTTTCAAAGGAGGACGGGTCCTAGAAGCCCTTTATCCCCTGGAACCCTCAGCTAAAGAACTCCTGGGGTTCCCCAAAGTGGACGCCATGGTCTGTGCTGTCGCAAAGTGCACTACCATCCCAGTCGAAGGAGGAGCTGCACTCAAGGATACCCAGGACAGACATCAGGAGTCCATTCTTAAACAGTCATTTGATGTCGCAGCTATGTCCCTGCAGATCGGTGCCTGCTGCGCCGAGATGACACGTGCCTGTTTGTCACTTTCCAGGGACGCAACCACATCCGTCAAAACATTAGAACCGGCGATATCGTTCCTCACAGATGCGACCTCTGACCTGGTGCACACCTCAACCAGGGGTGTCTCATTCATAGTGGCAGCCAGAAGGCAACTCTGGCTCCGAAGATGGTCAGCCGACGCAGCTTCCAAGACGAAACTCATGAGAATGCCTTTCAAAGGAGCCCTCCTGTTCGGCAGCAAACTGGAGAAGTTAGCCGACAAATGGGGCGAATCCCCAGAACCTCGGCTACCAGAAGACAGGAACAAAAGAAGCCAACGCCCCTCTCCACGAACACCCAAGGGCAGAGGATTGCAGCGTTTCAGACCATACCAAGCACTTCGCCCCGCAGGCAGGGGCCAGTCCTTTTGGAACAGACACAAGAGGGGAGCCGGCTCAGGTCCAGGCCCCAGCTGCACCCCACAATGAAAATCAACAGACCTATCCACTGAAGAAGCCATGGGGGCAGGCTTGCCCTATTCTACCAAAGATGGGTCGAGATAATGTCGAACAAGTGGGTTCTAACCATCATTCGAGAGGGATACTACCTGGATGTCCACAGCATTCCTCCAGACAAATTTGTGAAATCCCCTTGCCACTCCCTCTCCAAGAGGACGGCAGTGGAAACCACACTGACAAAATTACTCGCCCTAAAGGCTATAACCGGTGCCCACGCACCAACAAATACTGGACACTATTCCATCTATTTTATCGCCCCCAAGAAAGAGGGAACGTTCTGGCCCATCCTGGACCTCAAGTCCATCAACCGCTACCTGAGGATACCACACTTCCACATGGAAACCCTACGCTCGGTCATAAGGGCAGTACAGTCGGGACAATTTCTGACCTCTCTGGATCTGTCAGAAGTCTATCTCCACATCCCGGTCCATCACGACCACCAGCACTTTCTATGCTTCGCGAACCTGGACATTCATTACCAGTTCCCTGCCCTTTGGACTGGCCACGACCCCTTGGACGTTCACCAAAATCATGATTGTAGTGGCGGCGACACTGAGGAAAGAAGGAATCCTCGTATACCTGTATCTGGACGATTGGCTGTTCAGGGCAAAATCGCCAGAGGAAAGTCACAAACACAACTAAGAGTTGCCTGCAGCCCTCCCAATCACTAAAATACCTGGGAGTCCGGTTCAACACCAAACAAGACAAGGTCATTCTTCCCCTGTTGAACTGCGCTCGGCCCAAGGTATGGGACTACCTCCAAGTCCTCGGCCTCATGACATTGACCCTAGAAGTCGTCCCATAGGCAAGGGCCCACATGTGACTACTTCAACGTTCCCTACTGTCACGCTGGAACCAGATGTCCCAGGACTACGCCGTTCGCCTCCAGCTACCAGCAGAGGCATGGATCCAGCTCCAATGGTGGCTACAAGAAGACCATCTGAGCAAGGGAGTAAGGCTATCCCCACCGACCTGGGTCTTGCTCACCACAGATGCGAGCCTACGAGGGTGGGGAGCCCACTGCCAGGAACTGACGGCCCAGGGGCAATGGGACAAGGAAGAGTCGAGATGGAACATCAACCGACTGGAAGCCCGGGCAGTCAGACTAACCTGCCTACGATTCAGTCACAGACTCCGGGGCGAATCGGTCAGAGTCATGTCAGACAACGCCACAACAGTTGCCTACATCAACCACTAGGGAGGAACCAGAAGCCAACAGGTGTCCCTGGAAATAGAATCCCTAATGGCGTGGGCAGAAGCAAACCTGCAAGGGATCTCAGCCGCCCACATCACGGAAAAAGACAACGTCACTGCGGATTACCTCAGCAGAGAAAGTCTAGACCCAGGGGAATGGATGCTGTCGACCACAGCCTGCTAGTTGATAGAAAACCGCTGGGGAACACCAGCCATGGATCTTCTGGCAACCCGGTCCAATGCCCAAGTTCCCAACTTCTTCAGCCGCAGACGAAAACCACAATCCCAGGTGATCGACGCCCTTGTCCAGACCTGGCCACAGGAGGACCTGCTGTACACCTTTCCCCCATGTATGTGTATGTGTTGGTGTCTGTGTCAGAGAGAGACTAATGGGGGGATATTGAGAGAGATAAAGAGTTGACTTTTTATTTCAGGCAGGGTTGGTGGGATATTCCCTATCCCCTTCTCCCAGCTCATGAAAAGCATGATGGCTTACCGCCTCTGTAAATTCTGATTTCATTGTTTTAATATGTAAAAGGTTGGATAACCCTGCCATAAACGTTTTACATAGTGCAGGCTACTGAGGATTGCCCTTTAATAATGATTTAATGTAGTTGAAAAACAAACCTTTATGATAGCTTTTAATATGCTATATTGCATTTAGGAGTAAGTATTTTAATCTTTTTGACCAAAGCACAGATATATTAAGATAGTACCTATGGATGCAGAGCCCTACAACAAAGTTCAAGACAACCTCCTTGGGTATTTGTTCTAGTTGTTATGCCCTTGCTGGCATCTCATAGTTGATATTAGTATGTGTATGAAGATAGACTGTGTATAATGTTAGTTAGCTGTGAAGAAGGAACACGAAGTTTTACATGCACATTTACTAATTTTTAGACCTTCAAAGTTAATTTAAGTAGTTTTCTTCCCCTCTGAAGTGGATGTGGAAATATTATTGTACAACGTACGTAAGGAAGAGCATTTTAGCATAACCAATGTATGCTTACTTGTGTTTAAATTCTAATTGAAGGTCTCTAAAGGTCTAAAGGTCTCTAAATAATGCAAGACGTTTGTGCTTTCTCATCCAATGTTCATGAGAGTTAAAAGTATAGAAGTTAGGGTGTATCTTCTAAAATTATGTAATATTTGATTCTTAACTTATGTGGGTCCTGATGTATTAATTTCAGGAGATAGCACTGGTTGCAGGTCCATGTGCCACATTTTATACTTTTTTGGTTGGTAGTATATGTTGGCTTAACTTAATGTGGATAAGAAGAGTTAAGGAAGTGAAAAAGAGTGTGGGGAGGCCTGGAGAAGAGGTGAACAGTGGCACTGTAATGAACATATTGGAAAACCAAATTGTTTATAAGCTGTGATACTCTTCATTGGAAAAATACAAGAGCTATCCAATACTGTACTTTCAAGCCTACAAAAAGTCCCTTTTTCGGATGTCTTTTTTTATTATTGGAGTTTTTAATTTTTAGTAGCTGCTGATTGCTATTGTTCATATGAACTTGATTTTGATAGTTTAAAAGTTGTCTTTTTAAATATTTAGTTATTCAGAGGTATTGTTTTTTCCTGTAATATTTGTATTTATTTATTTTTTATGAGAGATGAGATTGTGAAAACTACTGAGCATAATTCTAAAATGTATTTTTTAAAAATCTTTTTCTCTACTCTTTCCTAGAAAAAAGAAAAAGTTTAGGAAAAGATGTGGCCCTGAAAGAAAGTCCTGCTAAGGAAGTAGGAAACAAGAAGAAACAAATAAGAATGTGGTTCAGCCCACGCAGTAAGAGAGTCCGATACATTTTGGACAAGGAGCAAAAGCAGCCGCAGCCAGTGGTCCTTGGCAGATCTGTTGTCCAAGCATCATCTACCATGTACGACTTCCTGCCTTCTCCACCATCTGAGCAGGCACCAAAAAAGGCAAAGAAATCTAGATGCAAAAAAGTGAAGAAGAAGAACCTAGTGGACATTAACCAAGAGTGGGGTGTTGGGAAGAAAAATCAAAAAGCGGGCAGTGAATTGGATATGGAGATTGAAGAAGAAAAACCGATGGAGGCCCAAGTTGAAAGAGTTGTTTCATTTTGCAGTCAGCCGTTGGTCTTATGCAGCCCAGAATCAAATACCGTTGAGAAAACTATGTTAGAAGTCAGACCTGAGATTGAATCTAATTTGGTTGAGAATGGAAGCGTATGCCATTTGAAATTGTCCATGGGATCCAAAACCTTGCCAACTGATGATAACAGTGAGCCAGCCTCTGCTACTGAAACGTTTGACATTAACAATTATGTTTCAGAGAAACCTAATCCTTCAGAAATTACCATTACTCCTGTGAAATGTACACAACAGCAGTTAGGGTTTCACAATTCAACTTTATCTGACTCTAAACGACAAAGAAGAGGCAAACTTCATGCCAGTAGCGACTTTTGTGTTCATGAAGATTGCTTAGGATTTTCACCTCTTGGTTTACCAGAAAAAATCTCAGAAAATACTGAGCATGGGACCATTGTACAAAGTTTACCGTTCCACACTCCTCTTGCCAAAGCAAGTACCGTAGCAGCTGTTAAAAAAGTGGACAGCCCTACTGTTTCCAAGCTTTCCAAATCTCCATGCATGTCATTGCCTGATACTCTTAGTAGGGCAACAGCAGGGCATTGCAGTCCATCTAGTTTTCAGGTATCCCCAAGTAACCTTTCAAGCACCAAGAGGAATCACAAAGGGGAGACACTGTTGCATGTTGCTTCTATAAAGGTAGGATTGTTTTTTGTTGTATTCATGAATTGAAGCAATGAACCAGGCATAATTTATGTATGGTATAAATTGCAAAAGGAAGAAGTTTGGAATTGGGATGAGGATGTAGCTATAGAAAGAATAATATAAAAAGCTCTAGATTTCAGTCAGGAGCTGTGGCCAGTTTTTGAATAACTGGACAATCTGCAGGCAGCTCTGTGTACGTAATGGAAATTTGTATGGTTGTCTGAGGAATGCCCATTGGTATATACAACTTTTAAATAAATTATATTTAAAAAAACATCTTTAATAGAATGTAGTTACTGAAGATGTAGTTGAATGCAAAAACGTAGGCATCTTTCTGCAAATTTCAATATATTATTACTATTCATTTGCAGGATTTTTGTTTTTTGTTTGTTTTTTTTTCAGATCAAAATAAAACAGTGAATATGGCATGTGCATACTTTGTCAATACTTTACAGCATCTCCTTTGGCATAAATAGCAGTTTACAAACATTTCCTGTAGCTAGCTATGTCATTTCTATTCTTGCTTTTCAATTTCATTTTCCCACTCTCCCTTGCAGAAATATTCTTAGATCTCTTTGTGCATGCACAGCATGTTTGAGATCTCCCCACAGATTTTCAGTAATATCAAGTCTGGGGACTGTGAAGGCCATTCCAAAGCCTTCATCTTTCTTTCCTATAAGCTCATAATGGTTGATTTTGAGATAGCTTTCGGATCATTGTCTTGCTGAAATATCCAACCTCTTTTCAGCTCAAGTTTTATTTTGCATACTTTAAATAACTTTTGTGATGAGTTTGTAGAAAAGGTTTCTTTCTGATACCTTTCCCATACAGATCGTTGTTTAACCAGCGTTGTACTGCAGACGACTAATGGCAGTAAACGTTTCAGCAGGCTGCTTTGCATTGATCTGTGGGTTCTGTTTTGCAGATCTGTCCAGTTTTTATGCAGTTCTATTTCTTGGTCTTCCAGATCTTGCCCCGACCTCAACAGTTCAATATAATTTTCATTTCTTGAAAATGTTTCTAAGAGTTGAAATTGCTAGCTGGAAGTGTTTAGAGTGCTTTTTATAGCCATCTCCTGCTTTGTAAGAGTGAATTACTTTATGTTCAAATGCTCAGAAACTGTTTAGAGTTGCTCATGGTTTCTGAAAGTAAACAGAGCAACAATTATTTTATTTATTTATTTAAGAGCTTTTATATACCGATAACCGTGTGCACACTGTATCGGTTTACAAGAAACAGTGATTATATATCGTAACATAACGTTTACATGGAACAATTGGTAGAATATATAGCAAACTACATGCCAGTAGCGACTTTTGTGTTCATGAAGATTGCTTATTATCTAAGTCAACCTGATGAAATAAGGTGTTAAGGGGGAGGGGGGTATGATGAGAGGTAGCAATTATATTTAACAGAAAAATAAGTAACTTAAAATGATAACATTTTTAAACATATGTGTGGAAAATTATGTACAGGTAGTAGCATATATGTTTAACAGAACAATAATTAAAATAGATAAATTAACTTGGTCAGTCAGAACACAATAAGTGTTAACGAGATGAGTTAACAAATGAGGGTTAAGCTGGATGCAGGGGGTAGGGAAGGGGTTTACAAGAGGAATTACTTGGTGGCTTACTTGGATGGAGGAAAAATACAGAATGCAATAATGCAATGATGTGCGCTGACTTTTCAGCGCCCACTTTTTTAATGCACGCATGGCGCCCGCAAGGGGGGCGTCATGCAATATGGAAATTAGGGGGTCCTTAGCGCCTCCTTCCTAACACAACCTGCCGCGGCTGCCGGTTATGAAGACCGACGCCGGTAAACTCGGCCTCGGTTTTCATACCCTGCCGTCTGCCAGTAATGAAAACCGACGCTGAGTTTATCGGCAGCCATTTTCATTACTGGCAGACGGCTGGTTATGAAAACAGACGCCGAGTTTACCGGCGTCGGTCTTCATAACTCGGCGGTCTGCCGAGTTATTTTATTTTATTTTTTTTACTTTAAAAAAGAAGTACAGAAAAGCTTTTCTGTACTTCTTTTCAGTGCGCTCAACTATTTACGCCTGCTCCAGGCAGGTGTTAATATCTGAGCGATAAATGTGCGTCTGAGATGCACATTTATCTTTTTGCATTCAGAGTGAACGAGTAATAGACTCATTCACATACATTTGCATGTGATGAGCGCTATCTCATTCACTCTGCATCGCACGCACGTTAAATAGGCGCTAATCCCCCTATTGCATTAAGGGGTGGATTAGCGCCTATTTAACCCGCTTCTGACAGCGGATTAAACAGTGAGCTCAGCTGAGCGCACTGTATTGCATCGGCCCCAATATTTGTTAAACCATGGAATTATCTTCATCTGACTGATTGAAGGCCTAATGAGTCAGTCAATGTTTAGGGCCTTATTAAAAAAAAAAAAAAAATAGTAAAGAAGTCATATAAAGGGTGTCTAAATTTTTGCACGTCATATTAACTTTTTTATTATTAGCAATATGTTAAAATCAGCAAATAATAGTAATAATTTCTTACATGCTTTCCCGCCAAAAGGCATTCAAGGCATGGTTCAACATAATTTAACATAAAATCAATAAAACAAATAGTAATTTTGTAATAAACATTGTAGAAGGATGTGTTTAATTTTGGATCTTCCCATAGTCTCTTACATTTGTAGTTGCTGTTTTGAGGTACCTGGACTGAAAATGGCAGATGGGCCAGCTAAGTATTACATAGTTTCTCCAAGGACAAGCAAGATGTTATCATCAGATGGAACCCGGTACAGAACTTTGGCTTCAGTATTTTGAGCATGCTCTACTGGGCATGTGCAGCATGTCATTCTGCCACATGTCCATACAGAGGCCCCTTCAGTCTCTTCTTTTCCACAGAATCCACAGGTCATGTTTTCTTCTCCAGCTGTTAAGATCCTTTGGACTCTTATCTGTGTAGGATTTGTTCTTCACAGGGCCCCATGAACTTGATCTGTTCCTTCTGAGTCACCTATGTAGGTTTTTTGGTTGAGTTCTCTTTCTTTTTCGGTAGCTCGAAGTACACCGTTGTATCGAGGCTATGTGTTTCATTGTTTTTTGCCATGCTTGCTTTTCTGCTTGATTCCCTTATGGCTAAGATGACCAGCAGCTTTGAAAGATGCCTCCTGTGTGAAAGGGTTGTGTCCATCATAGACTTTCTATGATAGATGTACCCTTTACCTGGCAACAAGTCATGATGTCCAGGGGTGTCCTTTTTGTATGAACCTAGATTGACCTAATAGAGAAGTACTTCTTAATCTGTAAGTCTGGCCCATCAATATCAGCAGCACTGCCATCAATAGACCAGGAGTTACACCAACCACGGAAGGTGGTTAGCATTGAGGAAGCATCGATCCCTCTTGACATTGAGTACCTGTTCATTCCCTACTTTGCTTAATCTGTATTTCTGTCCATTAGTAACACTTATCCAAAGTTTGGGTTTTAGCTGCTTATGTTACACAGATGATATCCAGATCATAGCATATTTAGATGCTATATCTAATATATCTGTTAATAGATTCAATGATTGTTTATCTAATATCGGATAAACAATCATATAGGCCATGGATTTGCCTTCTCCAACCTCCATGGCTGGATGTCCTATTCCCCTTAAAGATCTAATTGTTTCCCTTGGGGTTAAGATTGATTCTGGTTTGGCATTTTCTCATCTAATTTCTAGTGTAGTGCAGCATTGTTTTTATTTTCTGTGTAACATTTGTAGGCTTTGTCCTTTTTTTGGATCTCAGTGTTTTCTAGACTCGCGTATTCTTTGTTATTAGTTGTCTAGATTATTGTAATTTGCTTGTCAACCATAAACTGTCCTTCTCCAGGGTACTTTATAGTGAACACCCACCTGAAGTATTTGTTTAATATTTCTGCCATTTCTTCATCTCTCTCCACACGGTGCTCCTCGTCACCTTTCAATTTTAATCTACCACTTTGAGCCTTCCTTCTTTCTCTGATTTATCTGAAAAATGTATTGTCACCTCACTTTACCTCTTTGGCAATCCTTTCTTCCACCTGACTTTTTACTTTCCTGATTTTGTTCTTCATCCCCCTCAGTTTTAACAGATATTCTTCCTTGTGTTCCATTTTTTGGGATCTTTTATAGTGTCAGACTTCTACCTTAATCAGTCAATTGTTCTTCCAATATTCTTTTCCTAGCGTGTAGCAGATGGACTCAGGACCAATGGGTATAGTGTACTCCTGATAGTAGTTGGAGACGGATCAGATTTCAATCTGACATCAGCCCTAGTACATATACCCCTGCAGGAAGTGCAGCACTTCAGTATTTTCCGTCTCCATAGCAGTTAGGGACTCTATGCACGCTCACACAGCGTTAGAGCAATTTTACCAAAGAAATCCAAATTATGAAGAAATTACCTCTACAGACGAGCCTAGCCCTGCTAGGGCAGATCAACCCGGTGGCACTGGTCTCAGCTGGCGACCTGTGCGTCTCCTCCTCTCACGTGGAGACCCTCCGAGGTGGTCGCCATATTGTCCGCATGGTCGCCATCACCAGCTTGTTCTGTTCGCCGCCCTCTTCGCCGTTCCGATACGTGTGCACAGAGACGAGCCGTGCGCACAAATACCTTGTGCACACAAGTACCAGGCGCACAAGCGAAATGCATAGCCACGCGCTTACTGTGCCGGGCGCATAATTTAGCCCTGTGTGCACAACAGCGCGCACATCTACCTGAGCGCGCACCCAACCCACACGCACAACTTCGTGCACTGGAGCGCACAACTGTATTTTACTTGCACAACCCATGGCACCACCGGAAAAGAAGCTGAAGGCTCAGGGCCTTTGCCCAGCATGCCACATTAGAGCCGCACAGCATGAGGAGGCCACTGCCCTGTGTATACAGTGTGACGAGGCCCTAGGGGATCCAACTCGGCCCTCCCCAGCTGGTACCGGGCTCCAGCCTCTCGAGCAGTACTCCAGACCTAGCAGTGCACAGCAAGACCCCCTCTCAAACGGGGCTCCCCAGGGACACAGCGCCCCTTAGTCTAGACCCAGCATCTATCTCCTGGGTGGAATTCTTCAAAGGTCTGCATACCTTCATCCACATACAACTGGGGCCTCCTATTAAACGGCCACAGGCTCCACCAGAGGACCTCAACATACTGGGGCCCTCTATGCCCAGGGAAGTGATCCCACCGCCCAGAAGCCCCACCTTCGGGGACACGGTCAACTCAGATGAGGATTCAGAACCCCTGGAAGAAGGGGAACTCCCTCCGGGGACAGAGCCCCACTGAACCATGAGATGCTTCTTCACCAAGGACGAGCTTCCAGACCTGGTCACACACAGCTTAAAAGAGCTTGCTATCCCGGGCACAAGTGCCTCGGGGGAACCTAAGACGAACCCACTATTAGAGGGAACTCCGTCAGACCTCCCACCATTTCCCACTATTACAAGCCGTCTAGCAACTAATTGACCTGGAATGGGATGCCCCAGAAACTACATTCAAAGGGGGCCGGGCTCTGGCAACCATGTACCCTCTGGACCCAGCCGCCAAAGATCTCCTGGCATGTACGAAAGTGGATGCCATGGTCTGCGCAGTCTCGAAGCGTACTACTCTATCCCAGTGGAGGGAGGAGCAGCACTCAAGGATGCTCAAGACAGACGTCTGGAATCTTTCCTCAAACAATCCTTTGATGTCTCCGCTATGTCTTTACAGATCACGGCCTGCTGCGCCGTGGTGACACGCGCCTACTTAGCACAGACCAGGAACAACACTCCTGGGGAGGCCTTGGAACCAGCTGTATCGTTCCTCGTGGACGCCGCTTCTGATGTGGTACGCACAGCAGCTAGAGGAGTGTCATCTGCCGTGGCAGCCAGAAGACAAATCTTGCTCCGAAACTGGTCGGTCGACGCATCCTCCAAAACCAGACTCACAAGGATTTATTTATGTATTTATTTAAACATTTTTATATACCGGCATTCGTTGTGGACATCATGTCGGTTTACAGTAAACAGGTTAAGTTTGGAAAATTACATTTTAACAGGGAAGTCCAAACTGGGAGAGGGGGTAACGACAGGCAGCTAAGAAAGACAGGGTAACCAAAACAAGGTTCCTCGAGGTGAGGAGATGGAGTATAACAAAACATAGTTCCTCAATATGAGAAAAAGATGCCTTTCAAGGGAACACTCCTGTTTAGAAGCGAACTAGAGAAACTAGCCAACAAATGGGGCGAGTCCCCACTGTCGTGGCTATCGGAAGACAGGAATAAGAGAAACCAGCGATCCTTCCCTCGAACCTCTAGAGGCAGAGGATCACAGCGCTTCAACCCCTATAAAAGCACATATCAAGCGGCCTGCCCCGCAGGCCGGAGCCAGTCCTTTCGGAACAAGCACAACAAAAGGGGAGCCAGCTCGGGCTTAAGCCCCAGCCACACCCCACAATGAAAATCAGCCGACCCGTCCAAAGGAAGAAGCCATAGGGTGCAGACTTGCCCTATTCTACCAAAGATGGGTCGAGATAACTTCGGACAAGTGGGTCCTATCCATCATTCGAGAGGGATATTACCTGGATTTCCACCACCTCCCTCCGGACAAGTTTGTGGAATCTCCCTGCCACGACCCTTCCAAGAGGATGTCAGTGGAAGCTACACTGACCAGATTGCTAGCCTTAGAAGCTATAACACCAGTGCCTCCACAACAAATAATTACTGGACATTATTCCATCTATTTTATCGTCCCCAAAAAAGAAGGAACGTTCAGACCCATCCTGGACCTCAAGGCGGTCAACCGTCACCTGAAGATTCCTCGCTTCCGCATGGAAACCCTTAGCTTGGTAATAAGAGCGATACAACTGGGAGAGTTCCTTACATCCCTGGATCTATCGAAAGCCTACATACACATTCCAGTCCATCAAGAGCATCAGCGTTTTCTACGCTTCTCGATCCTGGACCGTCACTACTAGTTCCTTGCACTACCATTCGGGTTAGCCACTACACCCCGGATGTTCACCAAGATCATAGTGGTGGCGGCAGCAACACTGAGGAAGGAAGGAATCCGCGAACACCCTTATCTAGACGATTGGCTGATCAGAGCAAAATCCCCAGAGGAATGCCACCAGGCAACCAACAGAGTCAAAACTCTACTGGAGAGCCTCGGGTGGGTGGTCAACACAAACAAGAGCTGCCTACAGCCCTCCCAATCTCTAGAATACTTGGGAGTCTGGTTCAACACCAAACAAGAGAAGGTCATCTTGACACAGACAAGGAGATCAAAACTGATGACTCAGTTATGAACTCTGTTGAGCGAACTTCGCCCCACAGCATGGGATTACCTACAAGTCCTTGGCATCATGGCATCCATGCTGGAAGTAGTGCCATGGGCACGAGCGCACATGAGACCCCTACAACGCTCATTACTATCACTATGGAATCCTTTGTCCCAGAACTACTCCGTAAGTCTTCAGCTCCCGGACAGAGTTCGGACCCAACTACGATGGTGGCTACAAGAAGCCCATCTGAGCCAGGGAACAAGACTATCCTCACCAACCTGGATCCTACTCACCACGGACGCCAGCCTACAAGGATGGGGAGCACACTGCCACGTGCTAACCGCCCAATCGCCGAGAAGCCTGGGCAGTCAGACTAGCCTGCCTAAGGTTCGTTCACAGACTCCGAGACAAAGCGGTCAGAGAAATTTCGGACAACGCCACAACAGTGGCCTACATCAACCATCAGGGAGGAACCAGAAGTCAATAGGTGTCTCTGGAAATAGACCTCCTAATGTCATGGGCGGAAGTGAATCTTCAAGAGAACTCGGCCGTCCACATCGCTGGGAAAGACAACGTCGCTGCGGACTACCTCAGCAGAGAAAGTCTAGATCCAGGAGAATGGAGGCTGTCGACCACAGCATTCCAATTGATAGTAAACCGTTGGGGAACACCAACCATGGACCTCCTGGCAAACCAGTCCAACGCCCAAGTACCCAGTTTCTTCAGCCGCAGGTGGGAACCCCAGACCCAGGGGATCGATACCCTGGTGCAGTCCTGGCCACAGGAGACTCTCTTATATGCCTTCCTGCCGTGGCCCCTATTGGGTGCAATCATCCACAAGATAGAGCACAACAGTGGACCAGTTCTTCTAGTGACCCCGGACTGGCCAAGAAGACCGTGGTACGCAGACATGCGAAGACTGCTGACAAGGAGCCCCCTGCTGCTACCTCCACACACAGACCTTCTCCAACAGGGAACGATCCTCCATGAGGATCCAGCTCGATTCTCTCTTATGGTCTGGCCATTGAGAGAACTCACTTAAGGAAGAGCGGATACTCGGGGGTAGTAATTGACACCCTACTCCGAGCACACAAGTTCTCCACATCCCTAACATACATAAGGATTTGGAGAGTATTCGAAGCCTGGTGCGAGGACCGCAACATCATACCACGCTCAGTCAAAATTCCTGCGATTTTGGAATTTCTGCAGGATGGCCTACAGAAGGGATTGTCTCTGAACTCCATCAAGGTACAGGTGGCCGCATTGTCATGCTACGGAACCAAGAGCGAGAGCGGCAGCATAGCCTCTCACCCGGATGTCTCCCGCTTTCTGAAAGGAGTCAAGCAGATCCGACCACCCCTGAAGTGGCCAGTGCCTCTTTGGAACCTCAACTTGTTCCTAGATTATCTAGCAGGAACCTCCTTCAGACCTCTCCGCGGCCTCTCCGACTATTAACACTGAAGTCAGCATTCCTGCTGGCAGTCTGTTCGTCCCGTCGTATATCCGAGCTACAAGCACTGTCCTGCCGAGAGCCGTTCCTCAGACTCACCCCGGGAACCATCCAGTTATGCACAGTTCTGTCATTCCTCCCCAAAGTTGTGTCTCACTTCCATCTCAACCAAACCATCTTGCTACCATCGCCAGATGAGCATAAGAATTCGGAAGAGGCTCGAAGTCTACGCCATCTCAACATCGGCAGGCTCCTAGTCTGATATCTGGAAAGGTCAGAATCCGTACGAAAGACGGACCATCTATTCGTCCTTCACAGTGGGAAGAAGCAAGGGGAAGCGGCCTCACGAGCAACCATAGCCCGCTGGATCAAAGAAGTCATCAAGGTGGCCTGCGTAGAAGCAGGAAAGCCACCGCCTTTACAAGTCAAGGCCCATTCTACTAGAGCCCAGGCAGTGTCCTGGGCGGAAACCAAGATGCTGTCACCTGCCGAGATCTGCAGGGTGGCGACATGGTCCTCTATCCACACCTTCTCCAGGTTTTACCGCCTGGATGTTCAGGCTTGGGAGGACACAGCATTTGCAAGGACAGTACTAAGTGGGTCACGGGCAGCCTCCCACCCGGTTCGGGAGTAGCTTTTATACATCCCAATGGTCCTGAGTCCATCTGCTACACGCTAGGAAATGGAGAAATTACTTACGGTACCTGATAATTTTGTTTGCCTTAGTGTAGACAGATGGACTCAGCATCCCACCCACGGCTGCCATTACTCATGGACTTCTCGGGGGATTCACGGGTAAGCCATGCTTTCCTCCATCTAGGACACCCACCCTACCGGGTGTCAACGTTTCTTGGTTGAGGGCACTGGCGGTCTCCAGCTATAACCAACTCGACCGGTTCAAATTTATTAAGTTAACCAAGTTATAATATTAATCACGTTATCCAAGTTATAAAGTTAATCAAGTTATTCAAGTTATTCAGTCATACATATATCCACAATGCTTTTCGAGGAGAATACTGAAGAGCTGCACTTACTGCAGGAGTATATGTACTAGGGCTGACGTCAGATTGAAATCTGATCCGTCTCCAACTGCTATCAGGAGTACACTATACCCATTGGTCCTGAGTCCATCTGTCTACACTAAGGAAAACGAAATTATCAGGTAAGTAATTTCTCCATTCCCAAGCCTTGCATCCACAAAATGAACAAGTGCTGCATAGTTTGGATAGCAAAAGAACCTTGTAATTGAAGTAGACTAAAACCCTTAGAAAACCGCCCAGCGTTTTGTTTCTTTTGACACCAACAAACTTCGGATTGCCATTGCTAAATACACCTTATAGAATTGGCTAACAGATTGCATCTCCTTCTGTTATTCCCAAGTGGACCTGAATCTAGTGGACCATATTGAGGATCATAATGTCCAAGCCATGGTTGCCTAGTGTAATCCACCTAAGATCCGTTTGATGGAGGAGATATGCAAGGTTGCATTTGGAATACTCTTCACACATTCACCTCATGTTATTGTTTGGATAGATGCTCCTGATGCAACAGTAGGTTCAGCCAGTTTGTCTTGAGGAGTCTGAGTTGTAGAACCCAACTCCATCCCTCCGAGGACTCGTTATTTTTGTTTCAGGCTACCCCTATAAAAGAAAAAAAAGAAACAAAAAAAATGGCTTATTGTCAACAGTTTATGCCTAATGGCACTGTTTTGGGGCTTTCCCTTTTTTCATTCTGGGCAGTCCATAGCTAGGAATTCCCTATGTGAGAATTCTGAGTCACTTACCTGAAACAGGTGTTCTCCAAGGACAGCAGCACGTCAGTCCTCACAAAAGTTGTCTGCCTCCCCTTAGAGTAAGCTTCTACAATTATTATCTAAATTAGAGACGCTTACCTGTGTGACAGGCCCCTCAAAAGGCCCTGTCACTTGAGAGTGGCCTGGAGGAAGTCCATGTGGAGGAGGTCTTTGTCTTATTCTGAAAAATATAAATAGTTGTCAAAGTTGGCTGTTTTGGTAGAAGTAAATGAATTGTGCTGCTATTGTGAGCTTCCATAGATAGCAGTATATATGTTTAAAGAACCAGTTTATATATATTGAGTCCATAGAAGATATGGAGATAAGTTTCTGGGTGAGTTTACTATGGGGTGTAATTTGTTAGGTCCCTTTAAGATGGTACATAAGAACATAAGAACATGCCATACTGGGTAAGACCAAGGGTCCATCAAGCCCAGCATCCTGTTTCCAACAGTGGCCAATCCAGGCCATAAGAACCTGTCAGTACCCAAACACTAAGAAGATTCCATGCTACTGATGCCAGTAGTAGCAGAGGCCATCCCATAAGTCAACTTAATTAATAGCAGGTAATGGACTTCTCATCCAAGAACTTATCCAATCCTTTTTTAAAAACAGCTATACTAACTGCACTAACCACATCCTCTGGCAACAAATTCCAGAGGTCAATTGTGCGTTGAGTGAAAAAGAACTTTCTCCGATTAGTTTAAAATGTGCCACATGCTAACTTCACGGAGTGCCCCCATGTCTTTCTATTATCCGAAAGAGTAAAAAAACGATTCATATCTACCCGTTCTAGACCTCTCATGATTTTAAACACCTCTATGATATCCCCCCTCAGCCGTCTCTTCTCCAAGCTGAAAAGTCCTAATCTCTTTAGTCTTTCCTCATAGGGGAGCTGTTCCATTCCCTTTATCATTTTGGTAGCCCTTCTCTGTACCTTCTCCATCGCAATTATATCTTTTTTGAGATTCGGCAACCAGAATTGTACACAATATTCAAGGTGCGGTCTCACCATGGAGCGATACAAAGGCATTATGACATTTTCCGTTTTATTCACCATTCCCTTTCTAATAGTTCCCAACATTCTGTTTGCTTTTTTGACTGCCACAGCACACTGAACTGATGATTTCAATGTGTTATCCACTATGATGCCTAGATCTCTTTCTTGGGTAGTAGCACCTAATATGGAACCCTAACATTATGTAACTATAGCATGGGTTATTTTTCCCTATATGCATCACCTTGCACTTGTCCACATTAAATTTCATCTGCCATTTAGATGCCCAATTTTCCAGCCTCACAAGGTCTTCCTGCAATTTATCACAATCTGCTTGTGATTTAACTACTCTGAACAATTTTGTATCATCTGCAAATTTGATTACCTCACTCGTATTTCTTTCCAGATCATTTATAAATATATTGAAAAGTAAGGGTCCCAGTACAGATCCCCGAGGCACTCCACTGCCCATTCCCTTCCACTGAGAAAATTGTCCATTTAATCCTACTCTCTGTTTCCTGTCTTTTAGCCAGTTTATAGTCCACGAAAGGCCATCGCCACCTATCCCATGACTTTTTACTTTTCCTAGAAGCCTCTCCTGAGGAACTTTGTCAAATGTCTTCTGAAAATCCAAGTACACTACATCTACCGGTTCACCTTTATCCACATGTTTATTAACTCCTTCAAAAATGTGAAGCCATGCTGACTTTGTTCCATTAAACCATGTCTTTCTATAAGTTCTGTGATTTTGATGTTTAGAACACTTTCCACTATTTTTCCTGGCACTGAAGTCAGGCTAACCGGTCTGTAATTTCCTGTATCTCCCCTGGAGCCCTTTCTAAATATGGGGGTTACATTAGCTATTCTCCAGTCTTCAGGTGCAATGGATTATTTTAATGATAGGTTACAAATTTTTACTAATAGGTCTGAAATTTCATTTTTTAGTTCCTTCAGAATTCTGGGGTGTACACCATCCGGTCCAGGTGATTTACTACTCTTCAGTTTATCAATCAGGTCTACCACATCTTCTAGGTTCACCGTGATTTGGTTCAGTCCATCTGAATCATTACCCATGAAAACCTTCTCCAGTACGGATACCTCCCCAACATCCTCTTCAGTAAACACCGAAGAAAAGAAATCATTTAATCTTTCCACGATGGCCTTATCTTCTCTAAGTGCCCCTTTAACCCCTCGATCATCTAACAGTCCAACTGACTCCCTCACAGGCTTTCTGCTTCGGATATATTTAAAAAAGTTTTCAGTATGAGTGTTTGCCTCTATGGCCAACTTCTTTTGAAATTCTCTCTTAGCTTGTCTTATCAATGTCTTACATTTAACTTGCCAACGTTTATGCATTTTCCTATTTTCCTCTGTTGGACCCTTCCTCCAATTTTTGAATGAAGATCTTTTGGCTAAAATAGCTTCTTTCACCTCCCCTTTTAACCATGCCGGTAATCGGTTTGCCTGCTTTCCACCTTTCTTAATGTGTGGAATACATCTGGATTGTGCTTCTAGGATGGTATTTTTTAACAATGACCACGCCTATTGCACACTTTTTACTTTTGTAGTTGCTCTTTTCAGGTTTTTTTCTCTCTTGGGGAAGAGTTGTAAGACTATATATTAGGGTTCCCCATTTTGGTGGGAGAAGAGATGAGGAGACTCCATAATGGGATAGGAGTGGAGACAGCAGACAGCCTGGATATCCATCCTGGAGAACCCTGCAGGGTTGTTCCTCCTTAAGCGGAGTGGCCCAAGGTGCCATGAGGAAGAAGAGGTTGCTGCATCCATGGAGTATAGGGGATGCTGGTGCAGTAAAGCACAGGGCCAAAAGCAAGTGTGTACCTGGCTGCCTGATGCGAGTACTGATTTAGAATAGGGTGATGTGAAAAAATGGAGCTGTATGGAACCGCATCTTCTTAATGATGGATAAGCAGAGAGTCCTGAGAATGAGATGCCTAATTGAAATGGAAACAATGTATTTCTAATGAAGTATAGGAAAGGATTGAAATTGGAACATTATTTAAGAGTAGAAAGTATGGGAGATTTTTGTAGCTTCTTGATTATTGTTGGCTCAATATCTGAAAACTGGTATCTTGACTGTAAATCATGTGATCTTGGATAGCATCAAAACCTTTTTACCTCTTACTACCCTTTTTGCAAACATTTCCTCTGCTGGTAATCTCCGTGAATAAAAGTTTAAATGTTTTGACTTATACCTTGGCATGGAGTTCACTGGGAATTATTTACCAGTAACATCCTTACTGATAGAAGGGGTCTAGTGTTCATAAAGTGGAATCCTTCGAGGGGTTGACGTCACTGTTGCTGTTCAAATTGTGTATACCCTGTTTGCCTTTGAATGGCTCCAATACACAATCTGTTTGACCATTTGTTTTCTGAACTCTCTCCAAGAGACTGCCCCTTATCTATCACGAGTGTCAGATCCTCTTACATGTGTCCCGAGGGTCAGGGGGTGTTTACACCTGTAATAGGTATTGTTTAAGAACAGCAGGACATCAGTTCTCACATTTGTGTGACATCATCAGATGGAGCCCGGCACAGAACTTTTATTTCAAAGATTCTAGAACTTTGTGAGTGCCCTACAGGCTAGGTGCAACATACCATACTGGTACAAGCAGAGACTCCACATAATTTATATGGAAAGCCATATGAGATGAGAAGGGAAGTACATTGATATGTGTGCCCTGGAAGAGAGAAGAGAAAGGAGAGATATGATAAAAACTTTCAAATACCTGAAAGGAATTAATGATGCACAAAAATCAAATCTTTCCCTATACTAAGCTTTTGCACACACCTGTATATTACAAATAAAGTGGATTTTACATAATATGCATTCTATAAATGAACTCCATAATTCAGTTGAAGACATTCCGCAAGCTTGAACCCTATTCATTCACAAAAATGGTGCAAAAATTGCAATAAAGATCTTGCTTAAACTCTCAAACATCAAGAAATTTTGAGATAAGATAGAAGCTTTCTAATAAGCAATATTAACAGTAATTCTAGTGTATGCAATCTAATAATCACTTTTTGTAAACAATATTTTCACTGATAACTGCAAAACTGGCAAAATTGCTGCAAAAAATAGTTTTAGATACTCATTGAAGCATTCAGTTCTTATTGAAATACAATGAAAGAAATTGATTCTCAGTATTGTTCTAATTAAGTATTTTGTCTTACATTTACAAAGTGTTTTATATAACTGAATTACTAATAATACATTAGTAAGCATTGAATGTGAACAAGCTCTTTGTGCTATAATTAACCAACAGGATTTATTGATATTTGATGGTACATGCCAAATCCAACTCCTCTTATTTTAATGAGCCAGAGGCCTCTGGTAATTTTAGAGCAGTGTTTCCCAGACTTTATCAGGGATGGCAGAGAAATGTCACCACTGCTTGATGTTCAGCTCCAGGTCAGCACCTGGGTTCTGTTCTTTGTATATTGCAGCAACAAGAGGCACTAGCAGTAGGTCTTAAACATGTAGAAGCAACTTTCTGAGAATATGTATAATCATGCATGCCTCTTCTTCCTAGCTATATAATGAGACCCCGGTGTGAAGCAGTTAATGGAGAGCATGCAGGACACAGATAACAGGACCTTGCTTTGTGCTGCGCACATGTTGCATGCAACACTACCTCCTCTTCCCCCTCCTAAACCTTCTCCCTTAGAGACCTTACAACTTCTGTCCTATCCCCGGCACTGAACCCTAGATATGACTTACTCTGGATGTTGGGAGTAGCAACAGTGATGGAGTTATAGCAAGCTGCATGCAGTAGCCAAGGTAACTAACCAAGCTAGCTGTCTGCATCACACCAACTTTTCCCCTCTCTTGCACTTATATATAGAGGTTGCTGGTTCATCTGATTGGTTCATGTATGTCTTCACTCTGTCTCTCCCTTTGTTTTAAAATTTGGGAGAGAGACCTAGTGGGCCTTTCAGGGCTGCTTTTGGCTATATAAACTCCTCTCCATGTCTGCACTGCCTACTTTGTTGAGGTTGGTGTGTCACACATTTTTGTTAAAGTAAGTGTGCCTTGGGCTTGAAAAGGTTGGGAAACACTGCTTTCCTTTTTTTTTTTTAGATCAGTCATTACTTATGGGATTTCGTTCCTCCGCTGCCAATGGAGACAGAGGACACTGATTTCATGACTTCACTCTGGGTTATAAGGGAAGTGTGGTTATTGTCCAGTCCAGTAGTCTTTACTTTAAAAAATTAACGCCTGCCCGCGCCGGGGAAGTGTACAGAAAAGCAGAAAAAAATGCTTTTTTGTACACCCTCCGACTTAATATCATAGCGATATTAAGTCGGAGGCCCCAAAAATAAAAATAAAATTCAAAAAAAAAAATTTTAAATTGGCCCGTGGGTCGGAAGATGGACGCTCAATTATGCCAGTGTCCATTTTACGAACCCGTGGCTGTCAGCGGGTTTGAGAACCGACACCGGCAAAATTGAGCATTGGCTGTCAAACTCGCTGACAGCTGCCGCTCCTGTCAAAAAAGAGGCGCTAGGGACGCGCTAGTGTCCCTAGTGCCTCTTTTTACCGTGGGCCCTCATTTGCATATTAAATCACAAGAGAGTGGCCCGTGTGTGCGTCGGGAGAATGGGCGCTCGCCTCGGAGCACCGGCTCTCCCGCGGGTTTTAATGTATCGGCCTGTTAGCAAACGAAGGGCAGGCTAAATACCAGGACGTGATGACGTCACTCGGAGGGGACGTCCCCGAGGTTCCCGCTATGACGTGGATAAAGACGTGGGTGGCATGCTCGCGCGCACCCTAGGAGACCCTCAGGAAAATCATGGCGAACACCGTCTTAACTTTGTTTTTCTTCTTGCTAGACCAGTTTTTACATATGGGACTTACCAAAGCTACTCCTTGCTGGGACAGGAAGAAGACAAAGCTGTCTTAACAACCCCTGCCCCAAAGGCAGCATCTGCATATGCCTGTATGCTAGTCTGTAATGTTTAACAAAAGTGTGTGAGGAAGACCAGACACCTGGCCTTGCAAATTTCCTCCAGAGGTCAAAACTTCCTCTACCCAGGATGATGCCTGTGCCCTTGCAGAGTGAGCCCGGACTGCTACCGAGGCCGCTTATTTGACAGTAGGTAGGCCGATGCAATTGCCAATTTAATCCACCTAGCTATGGTGACCTTGGAGGCCACATCCTCTTTCTGGGCACTACCAAACACAGTCTACTTGTTTTCCTAAAAACATTTGTTATCTTCAGATATCTCAAGAGAATCAGACAGTCGTAGGTTCTTATCTTTTCCCTGACAGTCACTACTGCTGAAGGCTGGAAGGGATATCGATTGGTTCACATGAAATGTAGATACTACTTTGGGCAAGAAAGACAGGCCCAGACAAATGGTATCCAAATCTTGCAAAAATACTAGATCAGGATCTCTGCAGGACATGGCATGCAGCTCTGAGATACGTCTAGCCAAGGTTAAGGCTACAAGTAAGGAAATTTTTAGAAAATAGTCATTAATTGTTACTTGTTTTATTGGTTCAAAGAGCAGTCTGACCAAGGCCTTTAGCACCAAGTTGAGATCCCACTGGGGTACAACTGGATGGAATGACAGGTACCTCTGACCAGGCGATGTTTCCAGCAGTAAAAGGAGATATGCTTGGAAGGCTCCCTCTTAGCGTACCTCTTTGCACCGCAGGGTCATAGCTAATAAGGCTTATTACCTTGCAATTTGCAGGAGACGTGCTAACCTTCACATGGGTGTTTCCAGCATTAAAATGTCTATTACATACAGGGGGTTAGGTTAGCGCCAAACAAACCGTAGTAAAATGTGAATTCAAACCAGCAGTAAGGTCAGTGCGGCTAATTACATCAGCCCCCAAGAATCCAACATGGCAAGAGGTCACCCAAAAAAAAAAAAAATTGGCACAGCAACAGCTAATGACTGCCAGTTTTTAGAAATGAAGCCAGACAAGTTAATCATGAAACTTCTGCTGTAAAGCTGTGTGCGAAATACCAGGGATGATATAGATTGGTGTCTGCAGAAGCCATGCTATACAAATACATTGCATAGGGTTGTTTCTTGATGCAAGTTTTTGATCCCTATTTTTGTTCACTTATTTTCAGAAAGACTTTTTTCTTGTCCCATGGTCTAAACCCAGTTAGTATATAGCACACTGACTAAAACAGAAAATAGTGAAAAACCATTTCAGTAGTTTAAATTGATCAAAGCGGTTCAAAATACTATTAATGCACATCTTGTAACCACTTGTTTAGAAATGTTGTAAACGGCACTGATCTTTAGCTAGATGCAGAGCTGACAGCTAGTGAACATCATTGTTTTACTTTCATTCTATAATGAATGCCTTTTGGAACACAGTACACAGCCCTAAACCTTGAAGGCAACAGATCAGGATTTCAGGAAATTTACAATGAATATTTATCAAGGATACTAGTGCATAATTTGTATAAGACACAGGTTAATTTGCATAGATTGATTGCCCAAAAACCCACATCAGTCTGTGATCCTATACTTTAGAAGGGTTAAGGTCACTGTTGAAATAATTTCGCACAAAATTTGTGAATTAGTGTTTATTACAATACAGTAGAAGACTGTAGATCAACTCGGGAAAACAAAAGCAATGGCATCTTGTAATCAAACCTTTAAAAACAATGATCAGATACCAACAAATTTATAAAACAGCTAGGAGCAAGACCAAATTTTTAATGGCCAAGTAGCAGATAAAATTTCAGTTGTTATTATGTAAAGGCATGTCAACTACAGATTTTTTGTTTCACCTGACAAGAGCAAGCATATTCTCTGTGAAATTATTCTTACCTGATAATTTTCTTTCCGTTAATTCCTTCTAGAACAGATTACATATGGGATTTCTCTAGGGCTGGTGCTAGTTTTGCTGCCCTGTGGGAACAATTACTGTGCCGCCCTTCCCCCGCATCATTCAATCTCTGTACCGCACCCTTCAAAAAATGCCCAGCTCCAAATATCACTTACAACATGAATATTATATTTACATGCACTGCTATGGTGCCAACCAGAAAATCCTGCAAAAACGACACTTTGAACTCCTATGGAATTACATTTTTTGTAATGTGTGCTGGGTGTGGGCTTGGCCTTCAGAAAGTCATGAATAAACGGAATTACCATTACAATATAATAATGGTAGACTCCCATACAAAAACAACCCTAACGGCCAACACTCAAACAGTAACAACCTTATCTATGAAAAGGAAACACTGCACATATTACACCAGGCACTAGAACACCAATAAACTTCCTGTTGGAAAACAGAACAAATCAGACTGCTGTAGATCACTACAGATAAATTATATGGTAGCAAAATTCCTCACCTTGTCATACACAGATAACACAGACAGACCCTGACCAAATACAGAATAAAGAGACCAGAAAGAATAAATAGAAACATGCTAAGAAGAATTGAACTGGAACCCAGAACAAGCCAGCCTCTATAAGCAGAGCAAAAATGGAAAAACAGAAACATTACCATTTTACATAAAATATTAAAAAATAAAATAAAGAAATATAAAACAATCATAATAGTAAATTCATAGTCATAAAAAGAATATTTCAAACCAGTTAACAAATAGAATACTAAAAATTTCCCAAACACCAATAAAATATTTCAAAACATCTGATGAATGAAAAAATCCAAAAATTAAAATATGTTATAATATTTCCCCCCAAAAAACAATAGAAACATCAAATTACACCCAATAATTAAAACTCTCCATACCTAGGATCTTTTGATTTCCAGTCATCTTGAGAGTGTTGTGGATTGGGAAGGTAGCGCAGGTTGTATTACATTATCCCCCTTTATTTTGTAGGATATAGCTGAGCATACTGAATTCCAGGTTTGCCAAATTTACACTTCCTCCATGGAAAACTCTGCTTTTCCTTCTGAAGCCAGGGGAGAAGTCCTGGAAAAAAAATTAATTTTCTGTCTCTGGAAATGAACCTCCTTTATCTTTTGCATTGTCTAAAATGTGGTCATTAGTAAAATTATAGTAACATAGTAAATGACAGCAGAAAAAGACATGCATGACCCCATCCAGTCTTCCCAGCAAGATTTTTCAAGATGACAACTGCTACTCTGTCAGGTCAATCCAGTACCGAGCGGTAGGAAGAGCTGCGTTAGTGCCCGGCGCACCCGCGGTTGCCGCACGCACAGTGCAGCTCACCTACCGCTCTATCCTGTATGTAAATAGCTTGCAAATGCAAGCTGCGTCTAAGAAGCGTCCGTGAAGCGTTAGGCCCGCGCAACCCATTTTACTGTATAGAGCGTCTATACAGTACGTCACGGCATGTGACGTCACGTCTTGAGCGGCCCAATTGCACGAACAGGGGCCGCTTTCACCCGTGCAGGCGTCCATCTTCGCGGGCAGCTGGAGGCAGGAGAGGGGAGCCGTGGTCGTCCTCGCCGATGTCCGGAGGGGGGCTGCAAAAAGTAAGTCGCTTCGTCGCTTTACACTTCCAGTCCCCCCTCCCCTCCTCCCGGAGCAAGGCTGCTTTTTGCGCCCTGCTTCTGGAGGAGGGGAGGGGGGGACTGTCAATCCCGAGCGTAGGATTGCCCGTCCTCTCTCCCCTCGCTCTCTTGCTACTTTTTTTTTCACTTTTTTTTTTTTTTTTGCTTCGGGAGGAGGGGAGAGGACTGGGGCTGCCCCGGAGACCAGCACCCATGGACGCGGCCAGGGCAGGAGAACGGGGGCTGGAGGAAAGTTTGCCGCTTACCCTTACCCCTGCCTCTAACGCAGGGGTAAGGGTAGGCAGTAAGTTAGCAGGTTAAACGCGCGGCAAAACGGCAGGGTAAAATAGCGATAGTCGGGGCGCGCGTTACTGGATGGTAGGGAATAGCTAATTTGGTCGTTTACATGCAATATACATGCCGCGTGTGAAAGGGGTTTCCCGGGGATTTTAGGACGCGGTAGGAGTATTTTAAAGGGGATTGGGGATCGCAGAAAGGGCTAACGCGACCGGAAAGTGAGTAGAACGCGAGTTAGGAGCGGGGTAAACGCGGCCGCACTTTACTGGATAGACCTGTGTGCAAGTTACTGTCATGTCTTCTTTTTAAGGGGGATCTTTATCAACCTGCAATAGGGCTATAACATGCAATAAACAGCGGTTTATCGTGTGATAAACATTGTATATTGCATGTTGTTGATTAAAATCATCCCTGTTACAATTAGCTGCTTTAAATGCATTTGCATGCATAAAATCGTATAATGCATGCAAACCATCTAATGAATAGAAACTTCTAAGTAAATAATATCACACGACTGACTTAGAAATTTTCAGTTACTTTATTTTATCTACACCTTTTCTAAAAACATTATTCTAGTGCGGAAGCATCAGGACCCTAATGCTGCTCCCAGTGCTCCCTAATGCTCTCGCCAGAAAAAGTTTTAAAATAGATAAAAAGCACTGCATGGCGATGCCCCACCCAAACATCTCCCCATTAAATCCTCCCCCCCCCCAGGGTCCAATACAAGATACCCCCTTTAATGAAACCCTACACCCACAACAGCTACCTCACAGGGCCACTCTCCCAACCCCCTAAAATAACCCTGGTGGACTTGTGCCCCACCCTGGACCTCCGTGACTTCTCTACCTTTAAAAAAAAAAAAATCCTTTGTGGCCAGTGGAGGGCACAGAGGTGCCTCTAGCCCTAGGGCTGCTCAGCGCCATTTTCCAATATGGCACCAACCGGCCTTTGCCGCTACCACGTATGGATTGCTCTCCCCTACAAGCAGCAATGAGCTCTGTCAGATTTAATTATACCATTTTTACACCGGCAGGTAGATTCTTGGGGATTCATTCAGAAAAATAACCTCTATCTTTTCCCATATTCTGACAATCCTTATATTCAATCTATTGTATTTCTTTATCGTAATACTGTTTATATAGTTCCTGCACAGCTTCATTCTAATATGTTAATTTTAGTGGCCACCATGTTAAGTTGATCTTCCATGCCATCAATTTTTTTTCAGCTTCATCTAAGCATTTAGCGTTTTTCCTCCACCAGTGAGACTAGTTAGGCCACTTCTGACATGATTTCAAGTTTAGAGTCCGGACTAGTAGTAATTTTGCTGTCTAGTTGTTATATGATAAATTTAATCATTTCCATTGGGTCCAGGTTGTCTGAAGCTAAGTTAAAGGCTGGAATTATAAAAGATAATTATTAGAAGTTCACAGGAGCTCATGCTACTTGCTGCTCTCAATCAAGGTGTCACTTGACCCCTACTCCCAACTGTAGTGTTAACTTTTAAAGAGTATGGGGACAATTTTGAAACAGCCCACCTAGGTGGAAAGTCTGCAGGTACTTATTTGAAATGTATGAAGCAATCAATAAACTGCACTGAATGGCTGTAACAATTTTTTTCCTTAAATATACTTTGTCTCCATGTAATAATGCTTTTTGCCATCATCTGTAAGCTTTACTAGTTTCTAGGATAAATTCAGCTTTGCATGCTGGGCTAACTTCATCCCTGTCTTTTAGAGTACCAAGAGCTGTGCTTGAACACTGTGCACATCTTTTAGTAAATGTCTCAGTAGTGAGAAAATGGGTTTAAATGAGTTCTGAAGTGAGACATTTACAGGTTTCATGAAACTACCCATTGAGTCAAACTTTTGTACTTAATGTCTCTGGAATTGCATCATTTGCAATTGACAATAAATGTGTATTTAAGTGAGCTACTCAGAGAAAGAGAGAAAAAAAGCAGCTGGAGGGTTTTTTTTTTTTTTTTTGTTCCTAATTCTTTTTAGTTATGTAATATTATGCAAGTGGGTAGCATTACTTATTGGTGGTGATGTAATTTCAGACACTGAAAAAAGATAGAGTAATATAGTTAACTGAATTTGGGGTTATATATCTAAAATCTGTTACTTGATTGGGGTAAGGGCACTGTCTCCAGATTGTTCTCCATCATCTTGCTGTAAGAGAAACCTTAAAACAATATGCTAATTAGGAATACTTCATGAATATTTTGGGAAAAGGATACCGGAAACATAGAATGACAGCAGAAGAAAACTGTAAGTCCCATTTACTGTCCAGTTCTATATTTTGGTGCAATAGCATAGACACTGATCTCTGACCTTCTCTTGAAGGCAAGCAGATCAATCATCCGAACACATGGGCACATGACCTCTAAATACACTGATCAGCTTACTTTTCCAGACCCCTCTGTAAACTGCAAAGTCTGCCACTAAGGCATGGAAGTTTCCACTCAGCAGCAGCCCTGCAACTGCCTTCAGTTTCTTTTTGTCTGCCACTGGCATCAGAACTGTTCTGCAGCTCCACATTGATTTATTTTTGTCTCAGCATTAAACTGACCTTTCCTTTTGGCTTTTTACTTCAGTTACCCACCTCGTAATACTGCCCTTAGGATTATGAGCAAATTTAAACATTTTCTTTATTTTTGATGTACCTGCATTGTGCTGGCCTCACAGTTATTTTTAGCAAGAGCTGAGCTGCCCATCCAGAAATTTGTCTCCCTTGGATATCTGTCTTAACAGATTTTTTTTCTCTGATTTTGTGTCCTTGGTTTTCATCATGATGTCATAGAAGCAAGTCAGCATTTGATGAAAACCTGCTAAATGCACTAGAATTCCTCCCGATGGATGAGAAGCCAGTATCTGTAACAGAATAAATAAAAATATGGAATGAAAACCTAGCAAAAACCTTACATAAAATCATCCCTCTCACCCCCCCCCCCCCACAAAAAAACTCTTATGCCCCGCCCCACAGATGCTTATCTTGATATTTGCTTTGTCTTTGTACCATTTTTATATTCTGTATGGTTTTTTTGTAATCCATCATGCACTGTAAATATGCGCAGAATAGAAATCTTTAAATAGAAGAGCTCCGAGCCCTAAAACACCAAGGCAAAAACTATTTATTTAAAAGAATTTGTAACCCGCACACATCCCTTGGCCTAGGCAGGGAACAAAGTTACATACGCAATAATGAAAACAAACGTTAAACACCAAACTATGGTCTTGATCCACTGTCATAAACATTCAATGCTTATATATATTATTACCTATATCAAGTATTCATGTGCCCTGTTAAATCCAGCAAGGCCTGCAATGGTTCAGCATAAAGATCATTACCATTACTACACCATTAATTCTTGATCTCAAACATCAATCTGAACAAATATATATTTTTAAATTATCTTAAATTGACTTAGATTATCAAGCAAAGCGATTCTGACGGTGTATTCCAAAAGATTGATCCTGCGATTGAGAAAGCCCTGCACTGACTCTCACTTAAATGGGCCAGTCTCAATGAGTGTACTTCCAAGAGACCATGATTGGAAGAGTGTAATACCTTGTTTGGATGATAAATTCATAGTACCCAATTCAGTACCCTTGCAGCATCAGAATTTATTTTGTATATTATAAGTATTTTAAATTTCACCCTTCACTGAGCTGGAAGTCAGTGGAGTAATGTGCTGACTTATAACCAAGCTAGTTAAAATGTGGGCTGCAGCATTCTGTACTATTTGCAGAGGCCTTAATGAGATTAGGGGTAATCCAAGGTAGACGGAATTACAATAATCAAGGCCCGAAAGTCTGGTTTTAGCCATCTCAACATACGAAGCTTAAATGCAGTTTTGGATTCATTCTGAATATGAGCATGCATGGATGGACTGGAATCAAGAACAACTCCAGGTTCTGTATGTGATTTGCAATAGGCAATCTACAGCTTTCAAAAAAATAGCTCAGAGGGGGAATCCATCTCTGAAAGAGCAACTCAAAATTAGCAGCTCATTTTTGGTTTTTGACACAAGTTTATTATGGTAAAGTCAGCATTTAATGGCAGCTAAGCAGATCATAACATTCTCAAATGTTGCAACTCAGAATGTATGAAAAGGGACAAAATGTTGCAGACCAAGATGTATGAACAGGGACAAAAAACTGAATGTTGTCTGCGTAAATTTTATAACTAACTCTAAGTCCTACAAGTAGTTTGTAAGTGTTTAGTAAGTGCAGAGACAAAGCTGATTCTTGAGGTACTCCTGTAATCATGCTTTGCTATATAGACGCTTCAGTACCTACTTGAACCTGCTGTATACGACCTGTTAAATATGAAGAAAACCATTTCTCACAGGACAAGCAGGGATGGTAGTCCTCAAATATGGCATATGGCAATAGCATTAATAGCCACCTCTTACAATGTTATTTATAGATATATATAATTATCTGATCTTCATTTTCCTTCTCACTCCAAGTTATTGATTTCCTTGTTATATGTAACTGCTCTTCTGCACTATTGTTCTAATTGTTAAGTTTGTTATAATTGCACCCCTGTTTCTTGTGAACCAGCATGATGGGACTACCGTCTTGAATGTTGGTATATAAAAAAACTTAAATAAATAAATAAATAAATAAAATAAATATGGGTGACGTCAGTGGATGGAGCCCTGCTACGGAAAACTTTTCTGTCAAAGTTTCTATAAAGCTTTGACTGACGCTGGCACACTGAGCATGCTCAGCCTGCAATTATCCCTGTGACCACAGGTGTCTCCCCTCAGTCTTCTTTTTTCCGCTCTGCAGTAAGCATAGAGGTTAGGAGCTCTGTGAGAAATTCTCACAATTTTTCCACACGGAAATACTTAAACTTTTACTTCACAAATGCTTTTTCCCTGTGCAGGTCTCCCTTCGCGTACTTTTAATCGACGCTTGGTGAGTACTATGCCCTGTTTTTCGGTCGGTTCCTGTCACCTCACTACGGTTTCCCCGGTCTACCAACCGAATTGCGGCCTTCCCTCTCCCTATGTTTTCACAGTTAGCCCCACATAGCCTGCATGTGTCCTCCCGTGACCCTCTGCCTGGTTATTAGCGCTAGTGGGATAGGGACTTCCATGGTTACCGTTGCCGCCAGGGCCTTTGTCGAATTCATACCTCGGTACCTTCGTGCAGTCGATTCCCCCATCGCTACCATCGACGCCTGGGTCAATGCCATTGACGCCAGATGGCCATGCCGTCGATGCTGTCGACGCCCATGTAGTTTCCATCGGTGTCCTCGTTGTTCCTATCGATGCGGCCGTCGATGCTGGTATCAATTTCCCGATGCCATCGATATCTATTCGATCCTTCGATGCCACATCGTTCCCATCGAGACCCATACCGATGCTGTCGGTGCCTCCGTCATTGTTATCGTTGCTCTGCCCAGGTCATCTACATTTTTTCATATATATTTTTGACGATACCCTTGAGGCCGCTCCATGCCGCCATCGATACAGTCAATACTGACATAGCACCTACACGCAATGCCCTTGCCTAAACACAGTGCTCCATGCTTTGGGTTCTTTACTAAAGCCCCGTATTAGCCTATGACACTACATAGTGCCAGGAGCAGTGCAGGCATGCTGACAGTCCGTCATCATTCGCCATCCAAGACAGCGAGGGCATCCACCTCGGTGCTGGGGAAAGACCGGGCCGAGCACCGTGACACTCGTTGTCACCGGCACGGTGACCATCCGCCACCGACACCATCCAGCACATCGGTTCTATCCTACTCGGTGCTGGAGAATGCCCGGGCCGAGCAACATCGCTACTGCCACCGCCACTGTTCCACACAGTGCTGGCAGTCCTCGGTGCTCCAGAATAACTGGACCGAGTTCTGAGGAATTCTGCACTGACGACATGATACATCGAGCCGCTGCAAAGAGGGCCGGGTTCATGAGTCATAATGGCTCCCCTGTACCCGAGGCATTCCCCACTGACACCAGTGCAGGTTCTGAACCTCCACAAATTACTGTGGTAGTGCCAGACATGCTCAGCCTGTCTCCTCTGTACCTGTGCTACCATACCAGGTTACAGAGTTGAGTCGGACGTTTATGTCCTTCAGGCTATCCCTCAATGACTCCTTAAATCCACGGAGCCATCAATCTTCGCCGGCTCGTCCTTATGCGATCCACGACGGATGGTAAGTACTCTACTCTACTCTAATCCCGCTTCAGAGAAAGAGACTGGTTGGGGAGATGATTGGTATGTGAGAGACAGAAACTGGTCCTGAGGATGTGACTGGTGTGTGTGTGTGTGTATGTGTGTGTGTGTGAGAGAGAGAGACAGAAGAGACTGGTTGTGGTCTCTAAGGAAGAGGACTGTGAGGACAGCTTCAGCAGTTACTGCTGCTTCTGGTATGGCCTGCAAGGGAAAAGAGTAGGAGAATTGCTGGAGAGGGTAAGTAAAGGTGGCTTTTTAAGTTCATTTTTCTTGATTGACTACCATTTTAATTATTGGGTAGTATTTATTTATTTTATTTATTTATTTTTTAATTTTTATATACCGGAATTCCTGTATACAATACAAATCAATCCGGTTTACAATAAACAAGTTACCCTGGTTGGGGCAGTCCGACCTGGGCTTATTACAAGGAACATTGAAAGTAACAATAACATTTAACAAATAACATTTGACATTATTCGTGTTTTGAAACAGTATGTGTGTTCAACTTTTTACAGGGAACTTTAGTAGCATATAGAGTATACAAGTATACAGTTATATAGAATGTGATTAATGACTGTTAAATACACATTGTGAAAAAGCAAGTATATAAATTAAGTGTCAATGGTGTTAGTGACATGCTGCAATGATTGGATCTGGAAGTCAGGAGGAGGTGTCTAGTTACACTCTGGGAATTGAAACGCTTGCCTGAAGAGCCAGGTTTTTAACCTTTTTTTGAACTCTGGTAGACTGGGTTCGAGGCGTATGTCTGGTGGGAGAGCATTCCATTGGTGTGGTCCCGCAGTTGAGAGTGCTCTTTTTCTTAGTGTTGATTTAGCTGGAGCTGCGACTAATGTGCCTTTGTAGGCGCTTCTGATGGGTCTGGAGGATAAGTGTGGACGAAGTTGAGTTTGTAGTGATATAGGTGCGACGTTATGAATTGCTTTATGAATAATGGTTAAGGTTTTATATAGGATTCTCTGTTTGATGGGTAGCCAGTGGAGGTTGCTCAAGATGGGGGTGATATGGTCTCTTCTATTAGAGTTAGTTAGGATTCTGGCTGCGGCGTTTTGTACCATATGTAGAGGCTTAATGCTGTTGGAGGGGAGGCCAAGTAGGATTGAGTTGCAGTAATCAAGTTTGGAAAAAATAATGGATTGCAGAACGAGGCGAAAGTCATTGAAGTGAAGGAGTGGCTTTAGTTTCTTTAGGACCTGTAGTTTAAAGAAGCAGTCCCTGGTGGTTGTGTTTATGAATTTTTTTAGGTTAAGTTGGTTGTCAATCCATGCTCCTAGATTCCTGACGTCTGCAGAGAGATCCATGTTTAAAGATGTGGGTTGTGTAAGGCTAGGTGGGTGGGTGTTTGGGTTGTGTGAAATCAGCAGCATCTCTGTTTTGCTGGAGTTTAGAATCAGGTTCAGGCTGGAGAGTAGTTGTTTAATTGGTTGAAGACAATTCTCCCAGTAGGCGAAGGTTTTTTGAATTGATTCTGTGATGGGGATGAGGATCTGGATGTCATCTGCATAGAGGTAGTGAATAAGCTTGAGTTGTGATAACAGATGGCAGAGGGGGAGGAGGTAAATGTTGAACAGGGTGGGAGAGAGGGATGAACCTTGTGGTACGCCTTGGTCTGATAGGATGGGGTCAGATTCCTTGTTGTTAATTCTGACGTTGTAAAACCTGTTTGATAGGAAGGACTTGAACCAACTGAGAGCTGTGCCTTTGATTCCTATGTTTGATAGTTGGTCTAAGAGTTGTGAGTGATTTACCGTGTCGAACGCTGAGGATAAATCTAACAGGACCAGTAAGAATGACTGTTTTTTCTCCAGGTTCAAAAGTAATGTATCAGTGAGAGAAAGCAAAAGGGACTCTGTGCTTAGTGATTTACGAAAACCGTATTGTGCAGGGGAGAGAATGTTGTGCTCCTCCAGATATTCGGAAAGTTGTTTATTTACAGCTTTTTCCATCAGTTTGGAGATCAGGGGCAGGTTTGCAATAGGTCTGAAGTTGGCTGGGTCCGTGGGTGAAGCAGTTGGTTTTTTCAGTAGTGGTTTGAGGATTGCTAGTTTTAGCTGATTAGGAACTGTGCCCAGGGCTAAGGAAGTATTAATGATTTCCGCAATGGGTTTTGCGACGGTGCTTGGGATGGCGGTGAGCAAATTAGTAGGAAGTGGGTCTGAGGGATGTGCAGATGGTTTAATTTTTTTAAGTAAGTTTTCAATCTCCATGGCGGATGTGGGCTCGAATGACTCTAGTCTAGCATTCAGAGTGAGTTGGTATGTGCTCGGCGGTGTTGGTAGAGTGTGGTGGGTTGTAAGGGAGCGAGTAAGGTTTGAAATTTTTGTCTTAAAGTAGGTGGCTAATTCGTTGGCCTTGCTGAGCGCTAGTTGGTATGGAATGGATGGGGGCGTTGGTTTGGTGAGAGATGAAACATAAGAGAATAAAGCTTTCGAGTCGAAGATGAAGTTATGAATTCTTTTTGCATAGAAGTCCTTTTTTGTTTTGTATATGGCGTTTCTGTAGGTGTTGAGGGTGGCTTTGTAGTCCAGTCTGGATGTGGGTGAAGGGTTGTTTCTCCAGCTTTGTTCTTTGTTTCGTAGTTTTTGTTTTAGGGCTTTGAGTTCCGGGGTGAACCACGGTTTTCTGTTGTCTCGTGCTGGTTGGATTACTTTATGTGATGTGTCTGCTGTTTGAAATATTTTATTGGTGTTTGGAGAATTTTAAATACATTTTATGAGTTTTTAATTGTTGGATATTATTCTGTTCATAGTTGTTGTGCAACATTTATTCTGCTTATTAGTATAGTTATACAATTATTTCTGTGTTGGGATCTATAGCTGCTTGACTAGTTCTGTTTTCCTAATAGGAGGTGTATTGGTGTTTAGGACCTGATTTAATATTTGTAGTGTTGCCTTTTCATAGGTAGGGTTGTTACTGTTTGAGTGCATTCCATAATACAGGTGTAACTGTGTGCGGATTAGTCTATGTGCATTATTGCAGATCCTGGTAGTATGTTAGGTCGGTTCTGTGTATGTGACTGAGGTAACTTATTTTACTGTATCAGTCTTATTTGTTGTATTTTCTCAAGAGGATATGCATTAGTGATAAACTGCTGTCTTTTCATAAGTAGGGCTATTGAGTTTGTGTTGCTATTACTGAGATGACACTAGAACCAGAATATATATTTTGTAAGGTGAGTTGTACGGGGAATGTCATAATTCTGCTTTACATCCATAATTGTGGGTCAGGGGGGTTCCTGTGGATGCAAACTGTACTTTTACATTTAGCCCTATGATAGTCATGTGTTCAGTGTGTCACGCATGTAAGAGCCATCGGTCAGGTGTGTCCCGACAGAAAAAAGGTTGAGAACCACTGTGCTAGAGAACAACTAATTCATGACCATTTCAAGGTGACTGGAATTAAAAGTTCCCAGGTATGGAGAACCAGGGATTTTTTTCTGTCCTTATTAGTTTTAATTATTGATTATTATTTGATGTCTGCTGTTTTGAAATATTTTATTGGTGTTAGGGAAATTTTAAAAAATGTGTATATGAGTTAAATTACTGGCGGTTCTATTCATCAGCAGTTTTGAAATATATATTTTTAGTATGATTTTCCTATTGTGATTGATGTTTTATAGTTCTTGATTTTATTGTTTGATGTTTTATGAGGAATGATGGTATTTTCTGTTTTTCCATTGCTGCATTACATACAGTCTAACTTGTGATTTCCAGTTTAGTTTGTCTTTGCATTTCTGTGTATATTTTATGGTCCCTTTATTCTGTATTTGGTGACTCACCAAATTGTATGTGTAATTGGGTACCTATGGGCCAGTATGGAGAAAAATGCCCCGGGCCACTATTTTCCCACAATCCACCCCTGCATAGGATCCAGAATTCTCTGTGCAGCATTGAATAATTTTCCCATAGGAATCCTGTGTAGAAGACTTGGAAGAGTTTAAAAATACCCCCTTGGTTTTCTTTTAAAGGAAACATAGAAAGACAGAATATGATGATAAATAAGGCCCATCTAGTCTTCCCAATTTATTTTCTGGTATATGCCATGCATCTCAGTTGATCTCTGGCTTTCCCACGATGTTAGGTTCCATATTAGGAGCTACCACCTAAGAAAGAGATCTAGGCGTCATAGTAGATAATACATTGAAATCGTCGGCTCAGTGTGCTGCAGCAGTCAAAAAAGCAAATAAAATGTTAGGAATTATTAGGAAGGGAATGGTTAATAAAATGGAAAATGTCATAATGCCTCTATATCGCTCCATGGTGAGACCACACCTTGAATACTGTGTACAATTCTGGTCGCCGTATCTCAAAAAAGATATAGTTGCAATGGAGAAGGTACAGAGAAGGGCAACCAAAATGATAAAGGGGATGGAACAGCTCCCCTATGAGGAAAGGCTGAAGAGGTTAGGGCTTTTCAGCTTGGAGAAGAGACGGCTGAGGGGGGATATCATAGAGGTCTTTAAGATCATGAGAGGTCTTGAACGAGTAGATGTGACTCGGTTATTTACACTTTCGAATAATAAAAGGACTAGGGGGCATTCCATGAAGTTAGCAAGTAGCACATTTAAGACTAATCGGAGAAAATTCTTTTTCACTCAACGCACAATAAATCTCTGGAATTTGTTGCCAGAGGATGTGGTTAGTGCAGTTAGTGTAGCTGGGTTCAAAAAAGGTTTGGATAAGTTCTTGGAAGAGAAGTCCATTAACTGCTATTAATCAAGTTTACTTAGGGAATAGCCACTGCTATTAATTGCATCAGTGCATCAGTAGCATGGGATCTTCTAGGTGTTTGGGTAATTGCCAGGTTCTTGTGGCCTGGTTTGGCCTCTGTTGGAAACAGGATGCTGGGCTTGATGGACCCTTGGTCTGACCCAGCATGGCAATTTCTTATGTTCTTATGTTCTTACTTCTTTGCTGCAAGTGATCCTCCAATGCTTTCTTGAATTCTGTTACTATTTTTGCCTCTTCCATCTCCTCTGGAAATTCATTCATGTATCCACTACCCTTTCCATAAAGAAATATTTTTTGATGTTCTTCCTCAGAAAGGCATGACCCAAACAAAGCACATTACATTCTTGGAGCTTCTTGTTCTAGAACTTTCTGCTGAAAAAAAGATTTCCTTATTGTGTATTATATATATTGTTGAGATATTTGAAAGTCTCTATCATGTTTTCCAAAGGCCTAGTTACTCCTTTCTACCACATGAAAGAAAGACGCGCATGTGCACACACCCACGCACACACACACACTTTTCATCTCCATTTATTCTAGGGAAATATGTGATTTTTAATAGCTCAGATGACTTCTAGACTGTATAGCCCCTATTGCCCAGTCTCAGAAACTGTTATTATATGTAGCTGACCCTCCCGGTCTGGCCACTAGATGCCACTATCCCTGTCCTCATAATACACTTAGAAAAGGAGTCATCCATACCCTTCAGTTCCTCCCACCTGGAGCTTCTGATTGGATGACTCAGTGCTATGTAGCCCAGACATTTTAAGTCACTGTGGGATTCAGTTACAGAGAAGTCAGAGAGTAAGATGTATTTTTTCCACACTCTGATGAGGCCTCTCAGTCTCACCTCAAGGAGATTATTTTAGAAGGGACACCTCCCAGTGCATTCCCTGCCTGAGGGTCCTTCTCCTATTTTACAGAGAAATTGATTTTAAGCCTGGTATCCCTTTGGGGTGAACGGGCTTTCTTCAGGGACAACGATCTGTGAGCCTACTCTACTCACTAGGTAGGCATGTACCAATGATAGATCCTGCTGCGAGAGACAATGAGGGCAGAGAAGATATCCATTTTTACTTTTGAAAGTATGATTTGGACTTTGAGTTAAGTGGGAACATTTCTGGATCCCTCTTCCTCACTGGGATGGCAGTGCTGAGAAATAGCCTGATCCCCTGATTTTTCCACAAGAGAAATCCCAGAAGTAACAGCTAAGGAAAAGGAACAACTGAGTCAAAGGAAGAAAGAGGAAGAGACCCCATCCGGATTTCTGCACATCAAGGAACCAGGACAGGCTGAGTATCTAAGGGGAAGAAGAGGTCTAAAGGTAGGACTTTTGCAATGCAAGTAGGAGCCCTTCCATACAAATCCCTTATATAGCCGCTAGGAGAGTATGCATATTTAAAAATCACCATGGGCTCTACCCATGTAATAAAGGATACCTAGCTACTCAAAAGACGTTCCTGTACCATTAGTCAGATGTAATCTCACACTTCTCAATTACGGAATTTATTTTGCCTTAAACTAATCAGTAAATTATTATTTAACAGCCAGTTCCTGGTCTTTCCTGTTCTTTTGCAGCATCTACCTCCCAGGGGTGCTACAGCAACACAGAAGGTGCCATTAAAGTTCTTTTTCACTGTCTGAGCCATAGATGAGAATCTCGACCCATAGAAAGAATCCCCCCCCCCCCCCTTCCAGGGAACAAGAGTCAAACTAGAAAGGAGTCAGCCAGCCATGGCAGCCCTGAAGGTTATAAATAAGATTGTGTGCCCTTGGGAAATAACACCCCAGGGTATATCCGTCAAGGCTGCTCCGGCTAGCTGACTCCTTTCTAGTTAGACTCTTGATACCTGCTTTTGGGGGGGCGGGGGGAGTAGGATTCTTTCTATGGATCGAGACTCTCGTCTATGGCCAAGACAGTGAAAAAGAACTTTAAGGTGTCCCTTGTGTGTTGTTGTGTTATGAAGAAATGGGCCTCTCTCCCAACTTCCTTAATCCTATGCTCCCACAAGAGAACTCCGATCTTTCCTAATGGCTCTCCTTTCCTTTTCTCTTTCTTCTGCCAGACTAACTTGTGCAAGACACTGTGTGTGCTACGGTTATGCACCAAAAATTTGAAACAAGATACTGCTACTCTACGCCCTGAGCCATGCTACTTCACTTTCCAGAAAAAAAGCTAAAGCATGGCTGTTCAGCCAGACTTTCACCTAGGTTCCTCAGCAGAGACCTCCAATCTTAATGACTTGACTACCAGAATTCTTGAGTAAGGACCATAACCTTAGACACCCATGGACTCTCGTATTCAAGATTGTAACTTCATCTGCACCTGACATCAACCTATTGTTATTTATTTATTTATTGTTTTTATATACTGATCTTCTTACATAATATGTAAATCAAATCGGTTTACAGAGAACAGTTGAATAAGCTTGCTTGTGGGCAATTACATATAACAAAGAACTTTTTTGAGTAACATATTGTATAACTTTTTGAGTAACATTTAAACATAAGAGCAAAAAATACATGGCTAAACATAAACATAAGAACAAAAATGTTAATGCATCTATATTCTTGCACCTGTTATATATTCATGCTCTTCCCCACCAAATAAATCTTTTATTCTATTATAAATTCTATCAACTAGAGGATGACTCAAAATATCCCCCCCCCCCCCGCCCTAAACAATCTACTTATACTCCTAGTAAACTGCACACAATACTCTTTTTCAACCTGATCTGTACAAATGCCTTATCTTCTTAGTTTTGGTTCTGGGATGAAGAGAAATCTTGTAATATTACTATAACTGTAAATCTGACATAGTTGTGATTGTAAGTGACTCTCAATTAATGTTATTGTAACTGATTTAAATTTGTTTGCAGTTTGCCTTGAGGCCATTCTTGGAAAAGGGTGGAATAGCAAATATTTATAAATAAATGCATTAATATTGTTGCTGTAGTAAACTACTTCCTACTTTACTGTTGAATATGTTGAAGGTTTATTTTTCTGTTATTTAATGTTTTGGGTTATTTTGTTATGTTCATTTTAAATAAGAACATAAGAAATGCTATGCTGGGTCCTACCAAGGTTCCATAGAGCCAGACATCTTTCTCTAACAATAGCCAATCTGGATATCTAAGAAGTCTCTGGCAGATGCCAAAGAGTAGATCTATTTCTTGTTGCCCACTCCTATGGATAAGTGGTGGCTTTCCCTAAACCCGTCTGGCTAATTGTTTATGGATTTTTCCTTCAGGAACTTATCCAAGCTCCTTTTAAACTCAGCTATGCTAGTTGCCTTGATCACATCCCCTGGCAACAAATCCAATAGCTTAAGTGTGCACTGAGTGAAAAAATTATTTCTCCAAGTTGTTTTAAATCCGGTGCCAGTTTCATGGAGTACTCCCTAGTCCTTGTACTATTTGAAAGAGTTAATAACTGTTCCCTGTTTACCTGTTCCATCCCACTTATGAGTTTATAAACCTCTATCATAGCCCATCTTGTTGTGTCTTTTCCAAACTGAAGGGAGTCATTCCATTTTCTTTATCATTTTTATTACCCTTTTCTGTAGCTTTACTAGGTCTGTTGTATCTTTTTTGAGATGTGGTGACTAGAACTGCATGCTGATGGCTGAAGGTGCAGTCACACTATAGATCCATACAGAGACATTTTGATATTCTCAGTTTTGTTCTCCATTCCTTTTCAAATAATTCTTAACATTCCTTTTGCTTTTTTAACCATTCCCACACTCCCAAGTTGTGAATTTCAATGTATTGTCCAGAATGACACCATGATCCTTTCCCTGGGTAGCGATAGGATTATATTTCTCTATGTGCCTCATTTTGCCCTTGTCCGTATTAAATTTCATCTTCCATTTAGATGTCCAATTTCCTAGTCTTGCAAGGTCCTTCTGCAGTTCCTCACAGTCTGCTTGTGTTATAACTACTTTGAAAATTGTTGTGTCATCTGCAGATTTGATCACATCACTTTTTGCTCCCTTTTCCAAATCTTTAATGAATAAGTTAAACAACACCAGTCCCAGTACAGATCCCTGAAGCACTCCACTAATTATCTTTTTTCATTGGGAAAACAATTTAGTCCTACTTTTTTTCCTGTCTTTTACCCAGTTACCTATCCATTTTAGCTTATAATGGCAATATTCATTCTGGTGAAGAAAAGGACTTACAAAACAGTGTCTCTCACTATAGTTTTGAAAACTGATTATAATCTTTTTATCATTCTAGATCTTAACTAAAGAAGGCAGAAGCTCAAATAGTACAGTCTATTGTCAAAACCATTTTGAGTCCATTATTTATATTCATTATGTTTATGATGATTGAAAAAATCTTTTTTAATCTAGTTCATATCGCATGAATTCAGATAGTCAAAAAACTGCAGAAAATCTTCAATAGTTCCCCAACAAACAAGAAGCGCATCATCAATATAAAGTAACCACACCACAACCTGAGACCAAAAACCTGATGGATACACAAATCATACCTGAAAGTCAGTGACATGTAAACAAGTGATATGGGGACCATCATGGCTCCCATTGCTGTTCCTCCTAATCGGCTGAAGCAGTCTGAAGTTTTCTTATGTGGCTTATTCATCCCATGTAGCATTTTTAGATATATGGGTTGGTTATTCCTTGAGGCACTTTGAAACCTCCATCCATAGGAAAGCTAGAGGTCCATATCCAGATCCGTCTAGCAAAGTTAGCCGGATAAACTTATCCTAACTTTGGAGGTATATTCAATAGTGAATATACCTGCGTCACTTTAGGGAAACTGTTTGGCCTGACCAAACTTAGCCAGCTAAGTCATCCAGCTAACTCAGTATTATAACTAGTCAGATAACCTAGCCGGCTAAATTCTAGCTTCCTAACTTATTAGGTGGCTAGAATTTAGCCAGTTATGTGCCCAAATATTCATTTATCTGGCTAATTTCAGTTAGCCAGCTAAATGACTGCGTTTAAATGGGCTAGCAATCTAAGAGACACTTTATCATCTTTTCTTCCCTTAGAAATTGGTGATGTTGACATGTGTGAGGCATTGCCCCATGTTTCCCCTTAAACCGGTACAGGACCAGGCCAGGTGCCTGGTCCACTTTAATTCCCCTTGTGAGAGGGAGAGCTCTGTGGGCGGAGCCCAGCAGGGGAGGAATAAGAGCTGGGATCCAGGTGGGGATAGTCAGACCCAGGCCCAGGCCTCCAGGAGGAAGGCAGCTCCTGTAGAATATTGCTTTCCAAACACTGAGCTGTAACAAAGCTGTATGAGTACTGAGGGAAGTGGTACTAACTGTGAGTAATTAAAGTACACTATCCTGAAGATAAAGGCAGTCTACTAGTGTGTATATGTTAAAGTGGCAAATAAAGGGAAAGTGTTCTAAGAAAGGCTGGAGCCAGTCCAGGTTTGTGTCAGGGGATCTCTGCTTAGTCCCAAATATGGTGTTATGCATGGGATTTCTTTCTTAAAACTTAGTATAGAGGAAAACCTCACCTCCAAGAAAAGACTGGTATTTGTGTGGCCTGCCAGAAACAGTTTGGAGGCCAAAAGTTTGCAGAAGAGAGAAGCAAAGTGACTGGAATATAGAAAGTTGTAAATTGGATCAGTTGTTCTAAAACAAAGTATAAATCACAGGAGGCGTGTGGGTCTAAAACAAGGTACAGAGTGCAGGAGTTCACAGAGCACTGTGGCTTGTGAAAGCATGTAGCTTAGAAGCTGCACTAAAGAAAAAAAAGTTTCAGGTAGAGTGTAAACTGAGTGGACAGCCAGAAAGTGGTAGGTTTGAACCAGCTAAAGAGAGAAGCTCTGCTGGAGGTAGATAGGAATGTAACAGTAGCAAGTTAATGCTGGTTATGCAGGCTTTTTTTAACCTTTTTTTTTTCCTTTGAAAAAAAAAGGGTTAACCATTGGGGCAGCAAGGCTGTGCTGAGCAGGGTGTGGCTCTGGAAGAGCTGCCAGAGTGGGCTGTGAGTGCGGTGAATGGGAACAGGGGGGGCCTCTTCCAGCAAGCAAGCAAGCTACTCTGCAGTTCAAGGAGTACAGCCACAGGAAAATCTGGAGTGGGGCACTCAAGGTACTGCAGCAATAGGTAATGCCAAAACAACCAGAGAGGTGGAAGGAGAGAGCAGCATGTATTTCTGTGTAGTGGGAGTTCCCCAGTCCCAAGAGCCAGTTCAGAGGGAGGACCCGAGGCTTGAGGTTTGGCAGGAGGAAAGTACAGCCAGGGTAATGGAGTGATGGAACCCACCCCCAAGAGTCCAGGCCAGACAAGGGAGTGAATACCTAGACTGGCTGGACAAGGAGTGCCACAAAGTCCAGGAAGAACTGGATGAGTTGCTGGCAGAGATGTCCCATGAGGTGACTGAGTTGTGGCAACAGTTTGAGATTGGCACTACAGGTGGTCCTGAGGAAGAGCCTATAGGGTGCATAGACACTTCCAGGAGTCCCGAGACTGTGCCTGTGGGGAGTCCAGAGACAGGGCTGTGAAGAACCCTGAGAGAGGGGTCACAGAGAGTCATAGGGAGGGTGACAAAACTGCCCAGGAGGGGACAGTATTAAGAAATTAGAAGTCGGCAACACAGGACGTCCTGATGAAGACCCTGTAGGGTGCCCAAACACTACCGGGAGTCCAGAAACAGCTCCTGTGTAAAGCTCAAAGAGAGAGAGAGGGCATGAAAAGGCCAGCAAGAGAGGAGATGACGTGCCAAGCAAGAGGCATCATGAAGACCCCAGCGAGTGATTGCAGCAGAGGAGAACCCAGAGGAATGAATCACGGAGAGCCCAGAGGTGGCACTGCAGAGACTCCAGTGAGTGAGGCTGCAGAGAAGCCAGCGGCCAGCGTGGGCATCTGGCCAGAGAGTGCTGAGAGTATACCAGAATAATCACAGATGGAGGCACCACAGAAGTTCTGGTGTGGTGGAATTTGGACCTGGAGCAAGCAAGAGACTTGGTTAAAGGACTGGGGGTGCAGGCAGTACATTGAGTGGTGATAAGACGGTCTAGGGTTACCCTGGGAGGTGGGGGTTAGTATAACCCTAGAACCCTAACCCCAAATGTAACTGGTAGGTGGCCACATAAGAGAGGCTGGGGAGGTGAGGCATTCCCTTGGACGTAATCTAGGTGGAGTGAAAACACTAGGACCAAGCTGAGGGGGTCATGTGAGGCAGTGCTCCTATTTTTGCCCCTTAAACCAGTGCAGGACAGGCTAGGTGCTTGGTCCACATTAATTTCTTTAGTGAGAGAGAGCTCTGTGGGTGAGGCTCAGCAGGGGAAGAATAAGAGCTGGGACCCAGGTGGGGATAGTAAGACCAGGCCCAGGTCTCTAGGAGGATGACAACTCCTGTAGAATATTGCTTTCCAAACACTGAGCTGTAACAAAGCTGTATGAGTACTGAGGGAAGTGGTACTAACTGTGAGTAATTGGAGTACACTGTCCTGAAGGTAAAGGCAGTCTATTAATGTGTATGTGTTAAAGTAGAAAATAAAAATTAAAGTGTTTTAAGAAAGGCTGGAGTCAGTCCAGGTTTGTGTTAGGGGATCACCGCTCGGTCCCACAACTTGATTGCAGTGTGATGATATTCTTGCGGGATCTGTAACATTTGTGACATGTTTTTTATATTTACTGAATTTATAAATCCTGTAACTCAGCATACGAATTTATAAAAATCTTTACGGAATGTTTATCACGAAATGTGATTTATATGATTTTCTGCTCATTTGGTCTTATCTATGTTAGTAAAACCATCTGTGCATTAAAAGTGTGTATTATTGAGCATTGTAGTAATGTCAGTCAAGTTTGGGTGGAGGTACCACTTGTGCAGCCTTGGTTAGAGGCTTCACATTCTGTTCAAGAGCTTTGAACAGAATTATGTGTGCTACAACAATTATTGCCACATCCTCATGGAGGTAATTTATCTTGTCAGTTGCTTTATTTGGAGTAAAGGTGAATCGCTTGAATTCTGTCATTCATTATGATCTAAATATTAGGATTCGATGAGGTTCCTACCTATGCTGTGTCTTCATCTTTTGAAAGCTGTTTGTTTTGTGGTTGGTTAAGCTGAACAAACTTTGGATTGGGACCTCAAGAATTGGTTCGTAGGTTTTTTGTTTTTGTGATTGGTCCAAATGTGTCTTGTGGATTATATAAATTTGATTGATTGGTGAGTCTGTAGCTCTTGCCTTTTTTTTAATGTATATGTGAGGTGTTTTGTGAGTGATGGATTTGCCAGTTAATTTTTAAGGTTTATTTGTTTTGATTATATACTTATATTTTTTTAAATATTTGTTTGCCAGGTTTTCTTTTGAAATGCTATGATATTTTTCTGGGTTCTGTTATATCCTTTTTCTTGGGTGTTTGCTTTTTGCTTGATCTTTAAGTATGCTTTCTAGTTAATTAGTGATTAGTTTTTATGTTTGGGGCAGCCTCTTATATGGCAAAACATGAGCTCTATGGAGCAGGAACTACGGGCCTCCTTCCCCCTTTGAGCCACTTTTCCATACGGGAGAGGGTACCTGACCTGACCCACATGACCTAACTTACATAATCAAGGATAGGGGACGGTTTCATGAAGATTTCATTCCCAATTAAGAATTCCTCACCAGGGGTCTTGGGGATCAGAACTGGGTGCTTCACTTTCATCTTCCCTTTCTGATGGGTGAGCCATGCCTTACCTCTGGCCTCCACAGGCATTCCTCCATATGCCCCCAAGTCCACTTCACATGGGACTACTCTTGGAGTGGACTTACTCTCTAAGGAAGCAGAGAGCCTGTCAAACAAGCTCTGCATGATTAGGGTAACCTCGGACCCCGTATCTAGAAGACCCTCCCAATTTAACACATTTTGTATTCTGATGGGTATCATGTAGTGGAGTCCCTGAGGCTTTAATTTCCCTAAGAAATACTTATGCTTTCTGACAGAGTCCACATCCAGAAGGGAAGCAGGACTCTTCTGTGGCTGGATATCCCCTAGTACGGTAGAGGTGTGGGCATCTCTGGGTTCGAGTAGGGAAGGCTCCCGGGTACTTATGGTAGAGACCTGGGAAGGAGAAACAGGATCGGTTAGTCATTGTGTGCTAGGGGAGGACCCAGAAGTACTGGGGCCTTCTTTTGGTGTGCTCGACCTGGTGCCACTCTTAGATTCCTCAGACTTTTTCTCTTTTTTCTGAGGAACTTTTTCTGGCGAAGCAACACACTGTGTCTTTGGTTGATGAGCTTTTGGATGATGGCTGTAAGCTCGGCCAGCTGATTCTCCATAGGAGGTTTCTGGTTATTTTTCTGCCGTCACCCCCAGTTAAGATTTTCTTTTGAGTGTCTTGATTCTCCTGCATCCTTTTCTGGATTAGCTGCTGTGCCATCAAATTACTCCTGGGGTGGGAGGCATCCAGGTCCTGTCAGACTTAAGGTAAGAAGACATGGGATTAGTTTCAAAGTGTATCTCTGGACTCTGACTCATGGTGGACGCTTGGTTTCTCTCCTTCTTCTTATCTTTTGCAATTGAACCCGTATGGCGGCTGGTGAACCGCTGCTGGAATATTTATTACCACAATAGAGAAGAGTTGGAATTGTGCACAACTCTCCTGGCAAAGAAATATTGGCTACAACTGTTTCACAGACAAACTCTGAACAATATCCCCTGAAGCAGCCCTTGTTTATGGCCGAAACTCTGCCTGAGTCGGGCAGTTTATTATATCATCAATAAAATCCACTTCTTGTGACATCAATCCACCTCTGGGTTTCTGCTTTTTGCTCCTTAGGGGCAGACTTCCCTTTATGTCAAATGGCATATAGCTTTTCTGCTTCCTTTGCGAGGAAATTTAAGGGTGCCTCCCTGTGGAGATATAATGGAGTTCACAGAATGGGGGAAGAGCCTCAAAAAAGAGGTTTCTGAGAGCAACCTTGTCTGCTTCAGTGGCACAGGGCTCCCCATAGAATAAAATTTGCTTTAAGTGGTAGCTAAAAACTCTGGGATTTCCTTCAGGGCCACATTTTAAATTGTAGATAGCCTGCCGTGCCAAAGCACTGTTAGCATAAGTTCCAAAGTGCTCTTTGAAGGCAAATTCAAATGTGTGTAAGGATTGTTTTACCTCGGCAGGGATGCTGGCTAAATATTGTCTCGCTTCTTCTGTGAAACTCCATGGAAGTAGGGCTATCTGTATTTTTCAGAATGTGCACTTACTACCCCAAAGATTTCATGAATCTAGTTAAATGCTGCAAGACATCTAAGCTAGAATTCTCTTTAAACAGGAGAATCAAAGTATGAAGTAATTTGATTTGCTTAATAAGATCTGAGGCTCTGTTTGGTGTGGGCTGGTGATAAGCCTCTCTGGGTGTTGGCCTTTGATCCCAGCCCCCCTTCTGCTCTTGGAAACAAGGCTGCATATAGCTCTGGGCTAAGCCTTCCTCTTTCCACCCCCACTGCTCTGTAGAGAGGTGTGGGGACTGAGCTTTGCTGTGATATTCTGCCACCTGTATGCTCTGCTTTGGAGATACAGGATTTGAAATTACATTAACTGTTTTCTCTTTCAATACTTGGACCAAAACTTTAAGACAGCTGCAATTGATACCGAAATTCTTTTAGTTTAGAGATCAACCCTTGATTTTCTTGCTCTAATTTTAAATTATAATCTCGCAAATTTAAATTTCTTTCGGCAGCTGAGAAAGACAAGCTGTATATTGTTTACTTTCAGTTTTGAACAATTCAGTATCATTAAGATGTGTCTCCTCAAGAGACAAGCTCTGAAATTCAAGCTGTTGGATTCTTTGATCCTTTTCCCTCTTTTGACTATTAATCCCAGCTATTTGGATTTGTAGTTCTGTCAATTGGTTTTTCAAGGACTTAATCTTTTGGTCTGACTTTCTTCCTGCCTTTTAAAAACCCTTTCTATCTCTGAATTCTATTTGTTTTACCATCTGAAATACCTTCAGAGTCTGTGTCTGTTTCTTCTTGATCTTTAACCCTTTCCTGCAATGCCTGTTCCAGGTATTGAGGTAATTTATTTAAATGAGGATCTATAGGCTGGGCTTCAAGAACCTTTTCTCTAAAGCTTCTATTTTTTCTTTTAACTCCAAATTTTGTGTTGCCATTTGTTTACCGTCTGCTTCTTGTAGGGATCATTTTTCAATGATATCCTCTATCTCTGCCCTTAACTGGCTAATGTTTTTCTCCAATACCTGATTTGTTGCCTGTACATGTGAGTTATCACTTTGCAGTAATTTTCTTAGTAATTGCAACGTGGTGGCTTATTCAGCTAATTTATTAAGGGTTAAATTAGATTCTCTGACCAAGAGCTGCCGGCGCCCCAGACAAGCCCTGCTACGGGGGGGGGGGGGGGGGGGGCAGCATCAGCCAGCTGCCCATGCCCGTGATGCCGGACCCCCCCGGTTGGAGGCCAGTACCAGTTCTTTGTGGACAGTTGGCCCAGTGTCACCTCAGACCAGTGGGTTCTGTCCATCGTTCGTCTAGAGTGTTGGCTGAACTTCCTGGGTGCCCCGTCGGACTCTCCCTAGTCCTCCTTTTGGGGCCTGTCCTTGCATCAGGAAATACTTCTGATGGAGCTCTCCACCCTCTTAACGGCCAGGACAGTCGAGCCCGTCCTGCTGCAGCAGCAGGGGTGGGAGTTCTACTTCCGATATTTCCCGATTCCAAAGAGAGCAGGGGGACTTCGTCCTATTCTGGACTTGAGAGCCTTGAGCAAGTTTCTAAAAAGAAAAATTCAAGATGGTGCCCAGAGAGACCCTGATTCCCTTCATGCAAAGCGGGGACTGGCTTTGCTCCCTCGATCTAAAAGGCGCGTATGCCCACATTGAGCTCTTTCATGGTTACAAGAAGTATCTTCGGTTTGTCAAGGGCGAGCGCCATTTCTAGTACAGGATGTTGCTCTTCAGCCTCCCCTCAGCCCCACAAGTCTTCACCAAGTGTCTGGCCGTGGTGGGTCCCTACCTGTTCGATTGGCTGGTCAAAAGCACCATCCAGGAGAGAGTGCTATGATCCCTGCGCTTGACCATTCGGATGTTGGAGTCCCTGGGATTTGTTATCAACTACTCAAAGTCCTAGTTTGTTCTATTGCCTCAGTTGAGCTTCATCAGCACCTGGTTGGATACTGCTCAAGCCAGAGCTTTTGTTCCTTACAATCGGGCGCTTGTGCTGGCATCCCTTGCGGGAATGGTCTAATGGAGCCGATTGGTCTCGGCTCACCGTATGCTATGGCTCCTGGGTCACATGGCCGCAACCATCCATGCTCCCCCTTTGCTTACTTACATATGCGCAGAGCTCAGTAGACCTTGTGGTCTCAGTGGCAGCAGGCCACCCAGGATCTCACTGTTCCATCCACGTTACTCTGCCTCTCCTGGACTCCTTCTCGTGGTGGGAGAATCTGCTCAGTTTGGAGCATGGCATTGCTTTTCAGGCTCCCCCTGCTCAGATTGTGCTCACTATGGATGCATTCACCTGGGGTGGGGTGCCCACATGGAGGTACTCCATATCCAGGGTCTGTGGTCCACCCAGGAAGTACAGTATCAAATCAACTTCCTGGAACTCCTCACGATCCGAAAAGTGCTTTGGTTATTCACAGAGATCAGCTGACCAACAAAGCGTTACGGATCCAGAGCAATAACCTGGTGGCGATGTGATACATCAACAAGCAGGGAGGTACGAGGTTGTTCCTCCTGTGCCAGGAGGCAGTTCAGATTTGGTCATGGGCTCTGTCCCAAGGTATGGTGCTCTGAGCCATGTATCTAGCTGGGATGGAAAATGTGGTGGCAGACAGGCTGAGTCGGACCTTCTGACCCCACAAGTGATCCCTGAATCAGGAGGTTGCAGATCAGATTTTCCATCTCTGGGGTACTCTGGACGTGGATCTCTTCACATCCCCCTGCAACAGGAAGGTGGATCAGTTCTGCTCCCTTTACAGGGGGGATGGCAAGCCAGCCTCTGAGGCCTTTGCCCGCCATTGGGGCAAGGGCCTTCTGTGCGCATATCCTCTGCTTCCTTTGGTGACAAAGACTCTTCTGAAGCTCTGACAGGATGGGGGGGACCATGATCCTCATAGCTCCTCATTGGCCGAGGCAGATCTGGTTCCCGCTCCTGCAGGATCTTTCCCTCCGGGAACCGATCAGTTTGGGGACTTCCTCAGACCTCATCACGCAGGATCAGGGCAAGCTGCGCTATCCTAACCTCAGGGCCTTGTCCCTGATGGCCTGGATGTTGAAAGTTAATTCTACAGTCCCTTGACCTATCAGATGATGTGTCTCGGGGTCCTGGTAGCTTCCAGGAAGCCATCCATTAGTAAGTCTTATGGCCTGAAGTGGAGGAGGTTTTCCATGTGATGTGAGCACCACAACTTGGACCCATTCTCCTGCTCTACACCGAAACTGCTTGACTACCTCCTACACCTTTCAGACACTGGCTTAAAGATCAACTCTATTAGAGTACACCTGAGTGTGATCGGTGCCTACCACCAGGGTGTGGATGGTTTGCCCATCTCTGTGCAGCCCGTAGTGGATCACTTTATGCGGGGTCTACAGCAGTTAAAGCCTCCCCTGCGGCCTCCCGCTGTGTCCTGGGACCTCAAAGTGGTGTTGGCTCAGCTCATGAAAGCTCTTTTTGAGCTTCTAAGTTCTTATGACTACAAGGACTAACATCCTGCTGTCCTAGCAGAACACCTGTTTCAGGTAAGCAGCTCTGTTTTTTCCCTAAAGGTTTTCCTACAGTATCAGATTGCAATTTAATAAACTCCATCAGATGATAAAAATATGGCTAATGGTTAGAATGTACAGTTGTAAATCTGGAATAAAAATTTTTTGCCCATTTATTCTGTTTATAAAGGTCAGTTTTCAAAGAGTTTAGGAATTTCAAAGTTGCACAGAGCCAACAATTCCCAGGACTGTTCCCAGGACTGTTCAGTGAAAGCTAAAAGTCCTAAATCTAGGCTGATACATTTTGGCCAGCTAGATTTAAGAGGATTCTTAGGCAAAAATATAGGTCCCTAAGTTTGGCCTATAAAGTCTCCTAAATCTAGGTGGCCAAAATTTAGGTACCTAGATTAGGCACTCAGTCTTGACTGAAAATTTGTCTGCTAGTATTTATTGCATGACCTGTCTCAATCAGAATTTATCATGACTGCATGTGACGTAATCAACAATTGTTAAAACTGCAATACCATAGGCAAGTATCTTAATGGTCAGCATAATGAAATGAGGGAGAAATAAGAGCACATCCAGCGATCTTGTTGTTAATAACTAAAAGCTGATTTATTCATCAGTTCTATCGGCATTTTGACACCACATTTCAGACATATTTCTCTTGCCCAAGGGATGGCTGTCAAACTGCTGGCAATAATTATACAGTAGATTAGTGTGGCCTATATCTAGTAAGAGTTTATCCCCTAATTTAAGGCTTAGATTCAGAATAGAAGTTACCCTTTAGTAATTTAGGCCATTCATCTTTCCTGGCTAAACAATCCACAAGCATTTAAAATATATATAAGGAAGCTACCATAACACCGGCAGTCTTTTTTTTTTCTGATTTTTGTGATTTGTGTCTGATAGATAATCACTGAGGTTATTCATTTGATACAATTAAAATTCTGGTGACATAGTCATAATAGACTGATAGCATAACCTCATGATTATTGCAAAAAGTTTAGATCTTTTCAAAAACATCAAACAATTATTGTTATTAGATATTAAATAAATTGAACAAAATTGTAGTGATTTTGTTTTTCATCTGCTGACCCTTTTAGACAATTTTTTTTTTAAAGAAGATCCTGTGCCTCAGATATATGCCCAATATGCATGGTCATTTCTGAAGTCCAAGTGTTGGTTGCCAGATTCAAATTAAAAATCCTCGATGGGGGCTGCCATTGGAGCTTTCAAAAAAGCTTGAGATTTGGCCATATTCAATGGTGTTTAATGTAACCAAGACACAAGTAGTTATGTACTTTTAAAAAATGTATATAAGCTTTTAAGTTCTCCGGCTTAGGCATTGTATTTTTCTGCATTATCTTGTTCCTTCCTTTTATGACTTCCTCAATATTTCTTTCCATATAGGGTGATTTACACTCTGTGGAAGAGCTCCTTATCAGTGGTGCAGACCCCAATGTTAAAGACAATGCTGGATGGACACCACTGGTGAGTATTAAAACAAAGAATATGGTGGCAGATAGACTATAATGTCCCTCTAGGCTTCGAATTTCTGTTGCAATATTGCAGGTTGTACTTCATCTCAGTTTACTCTTCCTTTCCCATTGATGAGGATTTTTGTGCTTGTCTCATGCTGCTTGAATTCCAATGCAGTTTTTACCTTCACTGCCTCCGTTAGAAGACTGTTCCATGCCTTCTTCACCCTTTGTGAACAAATATTTCAATGTGGAACTCCTGAGTTTATCCCTTCTCAGCCTCATACAATGACTTCATTTAGAATTTCCGTTCCACTGAAAAATGTTTGTATCTTGTACATTATTTAAACCTGAATGATTTTTAAATGTCTCTCAGCCTGATTTACTAAGGCTTTTCTCACATTCTGTGTCTATTGGAAAAATGCTTAGTAAATGAAACCATCTGTGTTTCCCAACCTTTTCAAGCCCAGGCACACCTACCTAAACAAAAATTTTGTGTGACACACCAACCGCCATGAGGCAAACATGGAGAGGATTCCTATGAGCTACAGAAGTACTGAAAACTCCACAAATCTCTTCCACATTTTAAAACAAAGGGAGAGAGAGAGGGCAGAGACACACATGAACTCATCACAATAGGCCAATTCCCTCTAAATACAAATGCAGGAGAAGTGAGAAGTCTGTATGATGTGGGCAACCGGCTCAGTTAGTTATCTTGGCTACTGAATGTGGCTGTCAGAATTCCTCCACTGCTACTGCTCCCAACACTCAAAGTGAGTCAAATTCAGTGCTCCGTGCATACTCTCTTACTGTCTCACTCAGCGTGGGGATATGACAGAGGCTGGAAGGATTCAAAAGAGGAAGGTCAAGAGGGGAAGAGGAGGAGGTGCTGTGTGCACTATGTTTCTGCACAAAGTGAGACCTAGCTTTACATGCCCTGCATGCTGCCCATTATTTACCACACTCCATGGCTCATGCTGTAGCTAGAAAGAAGAGATGTACATGATTACAGATGTTCTCAGAAAGGAGCTTCAACGCTGGGGTTATCCGCACATAGACCTCTGTGCATCCATCCACAAGCACAAAGTAGAGATCTTCTGCTCGCTCCACCACAGCCACAGCTTACCGCAGAGGAATGCTTTCACACTCTTGTGGTCCAGCGGTCTCCTCTACGCATACCCTCCACTTCTACTCATTCCAAAGACTCTTGTGAAGTTACGGAAGGACAAGGGCTTAATGATCCTCATAGCCCCTCACTGGCCATGCCAAGTTTGGTTCCCAATCCTTCGGGACCTCTCAGTTCATCACCCCATTCATCTGGGATCAGACCCGCTGCTGATAACTCAGAACAATGGGTGTCAACGCCACCCCAACCTCCCGGCCTTGTCACTGACGGCCTGGATGTTGAAAGATTGATTCTCCGACCCCTTAACCTTTCGGAGTCGGTATCTCGAGTCCTGGTTGCTTCACGAAAGCCTTCTACTAGAAAGTCTTATCGTTCCAAATGGAAAAGATTTACCGTCTGGTGCGATTCCATGTCCATAGACCTCTTTACTTGTTCTTCTGCGAAGTTCCTGGACTATCTCCTACACTTGTCAGATTCTGGTCTCCAAACTTCCTCCATACAGGTGCATGTCAGTGCGGTGGTCGCTTTCCATAAAGGGGTAGGGGATGTCTCTATTTCGACACAACCCTTGGTAGAGCGCTTCATGAGGGGTTTACTTCAACTAAAACCTCCACTATGCCCTCCGGCCCTGGCTTGGGACCTGAACGTGGTTTTAGGGCAACTCATGAAACCGCCATTTGAGCCACTTCCCTCAATCGACCTTCGTTATCTCACATGGAAAGTGCTATTTCTCCTTGCCTTAACATCAGGTAGCAGAGTTAGTGAGTTACAGGCGTTAGTGACCTACCCACCCTACACTAAATTTCTGCATGACAGGGTAGTGCTGTGCACTCACCCAAAATTGTTGCCGAAAGTAGTGTAGGAATTTCATCTCAATCAATCCATCATCCTACCTACTGTCTTTCCCAGGCTCCATTCTCATCCAGGAGAATTGGCGTTGCATTCCTTGGACTGCAAACGTGCCCTGGCCTTTTATTTACAGCGCACGGCAGCCCATCAGAAGTCCAACCAGCAATTTGTTTCTTTTGATAAAAACAAACTAGGGACCCTCTCCTCCTGGCTGGCAGACAGTATTTCCTTCTGCTACCAACAAGCAGGCCTTCTGCTACATGAACGCGTCAGAGCACATTCTGTACGGGCCACGGCAACATCGGTAGCACTGCTCCGCTCGGTACCGCTGACTGACATCTGTAAGGCTGCCACATGGAGTTCTCTCCATACGTTCGCAGCCCATTATTGCCTAGATAAGGCTGGCAGACAAGATTCGATTTTTGGCCAGTCTGTTCTACGCAATTTGTCTCAGCTTAACTTCCCAATGTCCTTCCAGCAACCCGTTTGGGGGTTTTCAGGATACCCTCCTACCCAAATTCACCCCTGTTGTTGTGCCTGTTGCACGTCTTTGGGCGCATTTGGTACTTTTCTCAGGCATCCTCAGCTCGCTATTCACCCATAAGTGAGGACTACCACCCTGCTTGTCCTGTGAAAGCAGAGTTGCTTACCTGTAACAGGTATTCTCACAGGACAGCAGGATGTTAGTCCTCACGAAACCCGCTCGCTTCAATTTATTATTTTATATTTCACACTTAATTTACTATATATGAGACTGAAGGGGGACCCATACTGGATGCAGGGTTAGTGCCATGCTGGGCATGCCCAGTAGTGCCAGTCAAAGTTCTAGAAACTTTGACAAAAGTGTTCCGTGATTGGGCTTCTTCCTGATGATGTCACCCATAAGTGAGGACTAATATCCTGCTGACCTGCGAGAACACCTGTTACAGGTAAGCAACTCTGCTTTCACTTGAATCAGTCCATCTCCCTGCCATCTCTAGACAGAGAGATGTAGAGGAGTATCGTCTCCTGTGACCCTTGGATGTCACGAGACATATTGTCAAGTATCTGGAGGTTACTAAGCCTGTTTGTCCATCAAGGCGGTACTTGGAAGGGAGAGCTGGCCTTGCAGGCTACCATAGCTCGCTGGATTAAGGAGGCAGTCACGGCTGTATATGTTGAAGCTGGGAAGCTGTTACCTAGTCAGGTCAAGGCTCATTCCACTAGGGCTCGGGCAGTGTCATGGGCGGAAGTGAAATTGTCTCCCGTCGACATTTGCTGAGCTGCGACGTGGTCCTCTTAACACACTTTTTCAGGTGTTATCGTCTGGATGTACAAGCTCAAGAAGACGCAAACTTTGCATTTGCAGTTTTAACTTGACTGCAGGCAACCTCCCACCCTATTTGGGATTAGCTTGGGTACATCCCACTTGTTCTGGATTCATCTGACTGGATGCTAAGAAATGAGAAATTACTACTTACCTGATAATTTCCTTTTTTTTACGACAGTCAGATGAATCCAGCTTCCCTCCCTTCACTGCCAAATGATTGTAGTGTAGTCCTCCTGCATGGCCATGTGTTAGAGAGATTACTGGTAAGTGTTAGTTCAGTCCCTAGACTAATTTATTTTTTATTTTTATTTAAGGGTTTCTTATATACCGAGGCACGTTTGCAAAACATCACCTCGGTTCACAGTGTAACATAACTTAGCAACAAGCTTTACAATAATAACATTAACAGGTGGTTTAATAGGGCAGGGGATGATAATACGAGAAATGTTAATACATTCGTGTCTGAGCTCAGTGTTACCTGTTGGCTGCGTTTTGAAATGTTTATCTGTGACGGCAGTTTGCTCTGCCTTCATCTGCTGGTAGAGGTGCATAACCCATTTGTTCTGGATTCATCTGACTCCTAAAGAAAAGGAAATTATCAGGTAAGTAGTAATTTACCTTTGCTTTCAGTCAACCAGTGTCTAAAACAGTTTATCACTTTAAGATTTACTTCTAGAATGCTTAGCTTGCCTTGAGTGTTGTATGAAACAGAATCAAAAGCTTTTTTGAAATGTATGTACACCATATCCGGCGTTCATCCCCAGTCTAATTTCTTAGTCACCTAGTTCAAGTAATTGATCAGCTTTGACATGACTGCCATCAGATAAAACCATGTTGTTTCAACTCCTGCTGGATTCAAGATATTCCAATAGCCTTTCTTTTACTAGCGCTTCCATTAATTCTCCCATTTCTTACAATGTCTTGTAAAAGTCTTTACACCCTTGTGCATTTTTCCACATTCTAAAAAAAATTCTGAATCAAAATGCATTAAAGTAGTTTTTCACTGATCTACACGTTCATCATTAAAGAACAATTTTAGAAATATTCCAAAATAAAAAAAACACAAAAATTCTGATTGTATAAGACTTTACACCCTTTTTTCATAACAAACTCAAATTAGCTCCAGTACAAAAAATTGCCATAAAGACTCATAATAAGTTAAATAGAGCCCACCTGTGTCCAATCACTGTAATTGAGCTAATTTTAATACTCCTGTATTAAGAATCAAGCTATTTCTATTGTATGAATTTGAACAAACTTCAAAACATGCCAAACCAAGGAGCTGCTGAAAGAACTACAGGATAATGTTATTCAAAGGTACAGTTTAGAGGAAGACTATAAGAAAATTTCAGTTGTTTGAATGTCCCTTGGGGCACTGCCAGATCCATCATTGTAAAGTGGAAACAAGACTCTGCCATGATCAGGCCATCCTGCTAAAGTCAGTAATCATGGATTAAGGAAACTGCAGTGGAAGGACACTATGAGGCCTAAGATTATTTTAAAAGAATTACAGAGGTCTTTGGCTGAGACTGTTCAACAATTTCAAGATGGTCTGTTCACAAGGAGATATTAATTAGCTATAATGCATGGGTGACATCATCCGATGACCCCAATACAGACCCAGCTCTCAGAGCTCAGCATGCGCAAGAGATCCTGCAAATACACTACCTCGTGAACCCCCTCAGTCTTTCTCTGTCTGAGCTACCACATTTTTATTTATTTATTTCCCAACTTTTCTTTTCTCTATACTCGGCAAAAGCAGACTGGAACGTTGCACAACCATCAACAAAATACATAATACACAAAATACAATAAAATCATGTTAAAATGGCCTATAAAACAAAAATAACATTATATGACTGCCCAATTTTAATCCAATTCAAAGCTTAAAGACCAGCAAGACCAACCCTCTATCGTTAGCATTAGCAGTCCCCCCTGGAAATTACCAAGCCTTTACCCTCTTCCTGAAGGCCAAATAATTAGACTCAAGCCTAATATCCAGTGGGGCCGAGTTCCATATTTCAGGACCCTCACAGAAATCACTCTCTTCCTACACCCCACTAAACACACCTCTTTAACCATTGGAATTAGGAAGAAAGTTCCCTGTGCAGAGTGCAGCTGCTCCCTTCAGTTTTTTTTTCTAACAATTTTTCTCATCTTATCAAAGTTTCCCTTTTGAAAGTTTAGCACAAGAGCGTGGATTTGCATACTGTTCCTCTTCCAGTCATTAATTTATTTTATTTATTTATTTAAAGATTTTTATATACCGCGGCACGTGTGTCACATCACCTCGGTTTACAGATAACAATAATTCAGCAAGGCGCTTTACAATACAACATGTAAACTGATATAATAGGTAACAAGGTTTACCCATAAACTAGGCAAACTAAAATATACATAGAGTAATAATTAACAAGAGGGAGAGTTTCTAGGTGCGGGGGGGAAGGGGGGAGGAGGTGACTGCGACATAATTGAGTAGTAGAAGACCCAGTCAGTTAATAGTATGCTTTTTTAAACAACCAGGTTTTTAGGTTTTGCTTAAATTTTTTGTGGCAATCTTCCTGGCGTAGATCCGAGGGCATGCTGTTCCATATTGTGGAACCAGCTATGATGAGAGATCGTTCTTTTGTAGAGGCAAGTTTGGTCATTTTAGGAGAGGGAATCGGCAGTCTGGCTAGATGCTGGGGTCTGGTTGGTCGGTTTGACTCTTTGAAGTGTAGGTGTTTAGAGAACCAAAGCATATTTCTGTTGTGGATGGCTTTATGTATTAGCGTTATAGTTTTGTATATTATCCTGGATGAAACAGGGAGCCAGTGTAGAAACTGAAGTGCAGGAGTGATGTGTTCGTGACGGTGTGTGTCAGTAATAATGCGGGCAGCTGCATTTTGTAACATTTGCAATGGTTGTAGTGTGGTTTTTGGTAAGCCTAGTAGCAGTGCATTGCAGTAGTCAAGCTTTGATTAATTTTAATTAATTCAAATTTGATCATATTATGATCACTATTGCCAAGCGGCCCCACCACCATTACCTCTCTCACCAAATCCTGTGCTCCACTAAGGATTAGATTTAAAATTGCTCCCTCTCTCGTCTGTTCCTGAACCAATTGCTCCATAAAGCTAACATTTATTCCATCCAGGAACGTTATCTCTCTAGCGTGTCCCGATGATACATTTACCCAGTCAATATTGGGGTAATTGAAGTCTCCCATTATTACCGCACCCAATTTGGTTAGCTTCCCTAAATTCTCTTAGCATTTCACTGTCCATCTCACCATCTTGACCAGGTGGACGGTAGTATACTCCTATCACTATAGTCTTCCCTGACACACAAGGGATTTCTATTTATTTATTTATTTATTTATTTATTTATTTATTTATTTAGGGCTTTTTTATACCGACACTCATGATACCAATCATATCGTATCGGTTTACAATAAACAGTGGTGCAATAACATTAAAATTAATAACTTCGTGAACAATAGGCTAGGAGAGAGGGAGAGAGTGAAAAGTTACAATAAACAGGGGTACTTGAACTGGGAGGAGGAAAAGCCAGAGTAATGGCTAGCATAGAAATAGGTAATATTTAGTCTCAGAAATAAATAACATACAGATATATACATAAGGCTATAATACATTCAGTCCTGAATACTAGAGTCTAATCCACTATACATGGTATCCTATACCTAGTTGTAGCAGTAGGGGATGTCATAGATCGGGGAAGGCTTGTAGAAATAGCCATGTCTTGAGTTTCTTTCTGAAAGTTTGTGTGCAAGGTTCCTGTCTAAGGTCTGTGGGCATGTTGTTCCAGATGGTTGGTGATTCAGTTTTGCATTTTGTCTCATGCAGGATGTTTATCCTGTTGGACTCTATGCCATCCCAGACATTAACCGCCACACCGCCTTCCGGGTGCTCCTCTCTGTCATTGTGATATAATTTGTACCCCGGTATAGCACTGTCCCACCGGTTGTCCTCCTTCCACCATGTCTCCTAGACGCTAATCAAGTCCACGTCATCATTCACCGCTATACATTCCAATTCTCCCATCTTACTTCTTAGACTTCTGGAATTAGCATACAAACATTTCAAAGTTTGTTTTTTGTTTGTATTTTCATTCTGCTTTTTAATTGATAGGGTTAAGTTAGAATTTTTTAGCTCAGGTGAGTTTTTAGTTACAGGCACGTGGACTACAGTTAAAAATGGATGAAGACAAGAGGATAAAAACAAAATGGATAAAAACAAAATTGGAAAGATAAAAGAACCTCAATAAAACTTAAAACCAAAATGTGGAACCTTAAAAAAGTGAAGTAAGTCAAATTAAAAAATAAATAAAAATAGAAATAAAAAATAATAATAATGAAAACCGATCGGTTGGTGAGACAAATAATTCTTAATAAAAATATTGAAGGCAAATAAAATTTTTTATTTAAGGAGGTATAGGATATGTGAAGGTATCAAAACTTAACTGTTATCAGGAAATACCCGTCCCGTTCTTTTTATAAAAATGTCATAACTGTTATCAGGAAACACACGTCCCGTTTTTTTTAAGAACAGGGGATTGTAAAGGCAGATCTAAATGAGTTTATGAACAAGTGTGGCATGCAGTAATAATAAGACTTTTTGTATTGAGAGGAGTATACCTTCAACATGTATTAAAACAAAAAGATGAGCAAGATGCTGTTACAGTGTCTTTCTAAAAGCCAGTTCTGTGCAATCATTAAGCAGCCGCGGTGAAAACACACTGTATATATTCAAAGTCTGCTAAACGTTAAACAGAATCAGTTACATTTAGTTAGCAAATAGTAGAAAAAACGATCGATTTTTAAAGGATAGATAATTAATCATATTAAAACAAACCACCAATGGAATCACTAAAACAGACTGCTACTAAATAAGATTTACCCATAGGGTATGAGGTGAATCCTGTTCCGTTTTTGAATAGCATTTAAAAATTCTGCAAGAGACTGTAAAAACTAAACTAAACCAAACTGAGATGTGATACTCATAAAGAATTACTAACAATAGCCACTGACAAGAGCCTACCTTCAGCATATATTAGAAATGGAAAACGATCTTAACGTTTCATTTTATAAACAGATCGGTGTTTCAACCACCAATCAATAACCATTTCAATAATATTGACATGAAACTTGGTCACTAGTAAACATAGCATACACACAGTGGGGTAGATTTTAAAAGGGTTACGCGCATAAGTTATTTGTGTAACTCTTTAAACCCCCCCCCTGCGCGCGCCGAGCCTATTTTGCATAGACTTGGCGGCGCGCACAAGCCCCAGGACGCGCGTAAGTCCCGGGGCTTTCCTGGGGGGGGGGGCGTGTCGTGGGCATGTTGCGGCGGTGCGTCATCCGGGGGCATGGCTGCGGCGTGTTCCGGCACAGGGGCGTTTTGGGGGGGTGTTCTGGCCCGGGGGCGTTCCGGGGCATGGCCGCGCCCTCTGGACCAGCCCCCGGACCGGAACCTGGCGCGCGGGCAGCGCCTGCCTTGAGCAAGCGTAACTTTGTCGACAAAGGTAGGGGGCGTGTAGATAGGGCTGGGGGGGGTGGGTTAGGTAGGAGAAGGAAGGGGAAGGTGGGGGGAGGCCGAAAGAAAGTTCCCTCCAAGGCCGCTCCGATTTCAGAGCGGCCTCGGAGGGAACGGGCAGTGCGTGCAAGGCCCGGCGTGCGCAAGGTGCACAAATGTGCACCCCCTTGCGCGCGCCGACCCCAGATTTTATAAGATACGCGCGGCTACGCGCGTATCTTATAAAATCCGGTGTACTTTTGTTTGCGCCTGGTGTGCGAACAAAAGTACGCGCGGGCGCACTTTTATAAAATCTACCCCAGTGAGTTTCTACAGCGGCTGCACAGTAATAGCACTGAAACAGTTTTGACGGGCTTTTTTGAAAAACGCTATGAGTGTTCATTTAAATACCCCTAACAGAATCGGATTCGTTTTCCATTTCTAATACATGCTGAAGGTAGGCTCTTGTCAATGGCTCTTGTTAGTAATTCTTTATGAGTATCGCATCTCAGTTTGGTTTAGTTTAGTTTTTACAGTCTCTTGCAGAATTTTCTAAATGCTATTCAAAAACGGGACAGGAGTCCCCTCATACCCTATGGGTTAATCTCATTTAGTAGCAGTTTGTTTTAGCGATTCCATTGGTGGTTTGTTTTAACATGATTAATTATCTATCCTTTAAAAATCGATCGTTTTTTCTACTATTTGCTAACTAAATGTAACTGATTCTGTTTAACTTTTAGCAGACTTTGAATATATACAGTGTGTTTTCACCATGGCTGCGTAATGATCGCACAGAAACAACTTTTAGAAAGATGCTGTAACAGCATCTGGCTCATCTTTTTGTTTTAATACATGTTGAAGGTATACTTCTCTCAATACAAAATGTCTTATGATTACTGCATGCCACACTTGTTCATAAACTCATTTAGATCTGCCTTTACAATCCCCTGTTCCTTAAAAAAAAAAAAAAAACGGGACGTGTGTTTCCTGATAACAGTTATGACATTTTTATAAAAAGAACGGGACGGGTATTTCCTGATAACAGTTAAGTTTTGATACCTTCACATATCCTATACCTCCGTATATAAAAAATTGTATTTGCCTTCAATGTTTTTATTAAGAATTATTTGTCTCACCAACCGATCGGTTTTCATTATTATTTTTTATTTCTATTTTTATTTATTTTTTAATTTGACTTACTCCACTTTTTTAAGGTTGCACACTTTGGTTTTAAGTTTTATTGAGGTTCTTTTTTCTTTCCAATTTTGTTTTTATCCATTTTGTTTTTATCCTCTTGTCTTCATCCATTTTTAACTGTGGACTGATTGATAATTTGTTTTTTTCTTTCTAATAGATCACAACACCAAGTTACTCTGTCTGGATTGAATAACATTTTTAACTGCTTACTGTATCTTTCACAATTGAAGATACTCACCAACGATAGGTACTTGTATTTTTGTTTTCCGACCATAACCTACCTTTACTGTGTGTCAGTGTCCTCTGTGCTCAGCATATATAAGTACTTCAATTACTTATCATTCATTTATGAGTCTTAGTCCTTTGTACCAAGGATAATACACATACAAATATATCCACGGTACTATTTGTTTATGCATTCCTGCATGTCATTAAAATATGTGCACACCATTTGATTTATCTGATTCATTATATATGTACAGTTGTATCACTCACATTTTTGTCATTGTTGTCAGTATATGTGTACATAACCTTTGGTTGTTTCATTACATATGTACATAGTCATTTTTGCTTTATTTACACTTATTTATGTGACATATGTATGTGTATTTTATTTTAAGTGTTAAGAGATATTTTTGCCGTCAACAGCCCCTGAGGCAGCTCCTGTAGGAGCGAAACTTGGCCAGAATCAGGCTTAGTCCAATAAAGGCTACTTTTACACCGTTCATCTTTGTTTCTTCGCTTATCAGCAATTTGGATCGGCTTCTGCTTTGTTTCTTAGGTCTTATTCTTTTTAGTTCAATTTATTGAACAAATTTAAAATATAAAACAGGCACAAACTAACCAAGACAAAAAGAAACAGAAAAACAAATTCAACAAGATAGTACAGGAGAAAGAATAGCCCAAAGCAACATGTTAATAAAGGGGGCCTAGGAATCAAGAAAGTCCGTAACTGATTGCCAGACAACCTGGAACTTTATCTTCCACTGTAACTTCACATGGGGGGGGGGGGGGGGGGCTGTTTCATATTGGTATACCATACATACAGTATTCTACCAAAATGTGACATTCAACAAATTTAAATCTTTCCAATTACTAAGTATTAGTAATAGTGCCAGGGTAAGAAGAATATCCAACAATTAATCAAGTTGACTTAGAAAATAGCCACTGCTATTACTAGCATCAGTAGCATGGGATATACTTCGCTTTTGGGTACTTCCAGGTACTTATAGCCTGGATTAGCCACTGTTGGAAACAGGATGCTGGGCTTGATGCATCCTTGGTCTGACTAATTATGGCATGTTCTTATGTTCTCCCCCATGATCTTTCCTTAGTTTCAATTTCTGCAACACTATTCAGAGTCTTCCCTTTCCACAGGAATGAAGTCAACTGCCTATCAAGTTTGACATAAAAGGGATAGGGAGAAAGAGAAAGCAACATACTGTAATGCCCCTTCTAAGCAAAGGAGACTGGCTGTGTTCTCTACATCTATAGGAAGCATAACTCATATAGAGATACATCTCAGTCATAGAAAATATCTAATTTGTAGTAAAAAAAAAAAAAAAGAAAAGAAAAATGCAACATATCCAGTACTACATTCTACATTTTAGTCAATCCTCAGGGCTGTTAGTATTCACAAAATGTCTTGCAGACCTCATGGCATTCCTACACAGGGTGGAAGTTCATGTGTTTCCCTACTTGGACAATTTGCTGTTCAAAGACGCATCTTGGGTGGGAGTGAACAAATCCAGGCATGGATGCTACAGTCACTGGGATTTGTGATCAACTTTCTCAAATCCAATCTGAATATGACATAACTGGAATTTGTAAGGTCTCTGTTAAACGTGATTCAAGGTATGGCTTATTACCCTAAAAACAGGGCCAACAATATAGTGGTCATAATGAAAAGAGTGTTTCAGTCTCAGCAGACATGTATTGTGGTCCATACTGAGAATTTTTGGCCTTTATGACTTCCAAAATTAATATAACACCTATCACATGTTTCCATATATGACAGGCCCAATAAATGAAGCTCATTTTGGGAGGGAGTTCCAAAGTATAGAAAATGCCCTCTCCCTAGGTCTGATGAGTTGTGTCTTTCTAACTGTTCTTTATGTGAAGAGCAAAGAGCACAAGAAAGTAGACAGTTGTAAAGCATAAACGGGACCTAGGTCATGTAATACCTTAAAGGCCAGCACCAAGACTTGAAATATAGCCTGGTCAGATAACCAGTAAAATGGAAAATATCAAAATACCTTTATCATTCCATAATATGACCGTATCTTGAGTACTGCATGCATTTCAGGTCGCCCCATCTCAAAAACTATATAGCAGAACTAGGAAAGGTACAAAGTAGGGCAACCAAAATGATAAAGGGGATGGAATGGCTCAACTATGACGAAAGGCCTGGCAAAGAGACAGCTGAGATGCGATATGATAGGAATCTATAAAATCATGAGTGGGTAAAATGAGTAAATAGGGAAGTTATTTAACCTTTCCAGTAGTATTAAGATTAGGAGGCACTCCATGAAGCTAAATAGGTAGCACATTTAAAACAAATCAGAGAGAGTATTTTTTTTTTCAGTCGGTGCATATTTAAAATGTGGAATTTGTTGGCAGAGTATGTGATGAAATCCAAGTGTCTCCCAGGTAGTGGTTAAATAAATGCACAACTTCAGTCATTTCTGAGCCCAGAGAAATGTAAAGCTGAATATCATCCACATATATATGAAAAAACAAATTGAAATGTCTAATTAGGTCTGTTAATGGCTTCAAATAAATATTAAGCAATATTGAGCTCTGTGGTACCTCACGGTTCTGCTGTTGTGATGCAGAGCAAAATTCCTCCAGTACCACATACTGGGGCGGATTTTAAAAGGCCTTCGCGCGCCTATTTTGCATAGGCCGCCGGCGCGCATAAAGCCCCAGGACGCGCATAAGTCCCGGGGCTTTCGAAAAGGGGCGGGAGGGGGCGTGTCCGGGGGCATTCCCGAAACGCTTGAAACACTTTCAAGAATAAAAGGTATTCCAATAAAATACTATAATCAGTGGTATGAAATGGAGATAGTGGGCTGAATATTCAAAGGGCTTTATATGCATAAAACCTGATTTTATGCACATAAATGGGCTTTTGAAAATGCCCGGGGGGAGGGGGGGGGGTAATGAATGTAAAAGTACATGGAAAAACCAATTGTGTATTTATTTTTACACACACTAAAAAGAGGCATTCCGGGTGGTAGAGCTGAGGCAGGGAAACCATTTCCATACATATTTTTGATGTTGCAAAGTATATGTTTAAATCTAAACACACACATTTAAACCTGCTAAGTTGCAGGTGTAAATGTGTGCGTCCGTGTATGCCACCAGGGTTCTGCGCACACCTGCTAATTTTCAAAGCAGACTTGTATGCATGAGTCCACTCTGAAAAGCAAATCATCTGTAAAGGATGTCAAACTGTTTCCATGCTACTATGAGCTGCCCCAAAATAGGTCTGTCAGTGATCCAAATAATTGACTTCGTTTGTAAACCTTATGATCAGAAGGGAAATCACTCCTGGAGGTTCCAATCTATGGGGCTGTACATCTCATGGATGCACAGGAACGCACATTCTCGGTGGCAAGCTCATCTCTCTGGAACTCTTTGCCAGGGTATATACGATCTTTAGACTCTAAGCAGTTTGGGAAAGCCTTAAAAACACACTTTTTTCAGGAAGCTTTAGGAGAAGATTATAAAGCGAGTCAATGGACAAGTATAACGTTGGAGTATAATCATTGATAAGGTGTATTTAGTAGTTGTTTGATACACCAATAAGATGAATGTTTTACCAATTTTTATATTTTTGTAATTTTTTGTTTTATTTTACCTGTTATGTTTTTTAAGCAAATCTGCTTCATTTTTTTTTTTGAAGGGGTTAATAAACATGTGTTTAAACGTGTACCGATAGATGTAGTGTATTTGGATTTTCAGAAGGCGTTTGACAAAGTCTCTCATGAGAGGCTTCTATGAAAACTAAAAAGTCATGGGATAGGAGGTGATGTCCTTTCGTGGATTACAAACTGGTTAAAAGACAGGAAACAGGGTAGGATTAAATGGTCAATTTTCTCAGTGGAAAAGGGTAAACAGTGGAGTGCCTCAGGGATCTGTACTTGGACCAGTGCTTTTCAATATATATATATAAATGATCTGGAAAAGAATACGACGAGTGATGTTATCAAATTTGCGGATGATACAAAATTATTCAGAGTAGTTAAATCACAAGCGGACTGTGATATATTACAGGAAGACCTTGCAAGACTGGAAGATTGGGCATCCAAATGGCAGATGAAATTTAATGTGGACAAGTGCAAAGTGTTGCATATAGGGAAAAATAACCCTTGCTGTAGTTACACGATGTTGGGTTCCATATTAGGAGCTACCACCCAAGAAAAAGATCTAGGCATCATAGTGGATAATACTTTAAAATTGTTGGCTCAGTGTGCTGCAGCAGTCAAAAAAGCAAACAGAATGTTAGGAATTATTAGGAAGGGAATGGTTAATAAAACGGAAAATGTCATAATACCTCTATATCGCTTCATGGTGAGACCGCACTTTGAATAAGGTGTACAGTTCTGGTCGCCGCATCTCAAAAAAGATATAGTTGCGATGGAGAAGGTACAGAGAAGGTCAACCGAAATGATAAAGGGGATGGAACAGCTCCTCTATGAGGAAAGGCTGTTCAGCTTGGAGAAGAGACGGCTGAGGGGGGGATATGATAGAGATCTTTAAGATCATTAGAGATCTTGAACAAGTAGATGTGACTCGGTTATTTACACTTTTGAATAATAGAAGGACTAGGGGGCATGCCATGAACTTAGCAAGTAGCACATTTAAGACTAATCGGAGAAATTTCTTTTTCACTCAACGCAAAATAAAGCTCTAGAATTTGTTTCCAGATGATGTGGTTAGTGCAGTTAGTGTAGCTGGGTTCAAAAAAGGTTTGGATAAGTTCTTGGAGGAGAAGTCCATTAATGGCTATTAATCAAGTTTACTTAGGGAATAGCCACTGCTATTAATTGCATCAGTAGCATGGGATCTTCTTAGTGCTTGAGTAATTGCCAGGTGCTTGTTGCCTGGTTTGGCCTCTGTTGGAAACAGGATGCTGGGCTTGATGGACCCTTGGTCTGAGCCAGCATGGCAATTTCTTATGTTCTTATGTTCTTAAGTTTGGTGCTGGTGACATTATTTTATTTATTTATTTATTTATTTATTTATTTTTTCTATACCGACGTTCATAGGAAACATTACATCGGTTTACAACTTGTTATCAAATGCACAATTAAAAACATTTTCATTTCCAAATATAAATCATAGTCATAAAATACATAAAATTCTTGATAAAACATTTAAACTGAATAAGAGCATATAAAATTCTTAAAGAGAACATCTACAATTAATAAGAAAATTAAATATTAAAAACAGGGACTTGAACCATATAGTTAAGGAAAAAATTGTTGAAATAGCCAAGTTTTGATTCCTTTCTTGAAGGTTCTAGTATTTGTTTCAAGTCTTAAGTTTTGCGGTAGGGAGTTCCATAATTGTGGCCCAGCAATGGATAATGCTCCTTCTCTCACTAGTTTGTTTATGTATTTTATTTTGGATGTACCTGTGTGATCCACTGTGAACTATGGAATATGCAGAATATAAATTAAATTTAAAGAAAGAAAGAAGTCGGATATTAGGTACTGGCCAGAAATTGTCTACATCTTTTGGACATAAAGAAAGCTTTTTAATATGGGATGGTCCAAAGCTATCTTTAGAAGACTATACAACTTAACTTCAGCTAATAATGCATATTATCCAATTTAACACTGCTGTTTTTTCCCTTGATCAACCATAATGGGCATGAATCCAGTAAACAGAATGTCTGATTAGCTTAAATCAAAATGTTTTCTACGTCATCCACAGTGAGCCAGTAGGGAAGAATGTTCTGATGATGGTACTTTACAGCTAATTTTCCTAATTTGCAGAATTTTCTCTGAAAAAGGTGAACAACTCTCAGCTTCTAATCGATGTATGTATTGAGGCATAAAACTATCCACAACCCAGAATAAGTCTTTCGTAGAATTCTTAAATTCATAAGGTAGATATAGCCTCATAGTGGGATGATGGATTTGGACTGTCTGTTTTCCATGATCTCTTTGAGAAATGGAGCCCAACGCCATTCTTTCTAGTGCCAATTTTTATGCTTTCAGGTTGCTTTCCTTGCTGTTTTGTAAAAAGAAAACCCGACAAAAAAAAAAAAAAGAGTTAAAGGGGTTTTCTAAAAACAAAAGAAGTACTCACCCTTTAGCAGTTCTGATTCGAAGACATCCGTTAGCTAGGGAGTCCCATGTGTGTGACTTGTTGAACTGCGTTTCCTGAGAAAAAACAAAGTTACTTGCCTGTAACAGATGTTCTCTGCAGATAGCAGTTCACCAGTCACTCAGAGCCTTCTTTCTGTTGGAGTTCTCCCCCAGCCAATGCTTTTACATGGAACTGAAGAGGGCCTCAGTACTGCAGGAGTTGCCACACCTGAGATGTGAAAGTCTTTGTCCTTTGCAGAAGCTCTGGAATTATCTTTCCCTTCAGTGCCAAGTGCAATCAGGTGAACACCTCCTACCTTCTACAAACACTTGTTACAGCTAAGTAACTTTGCTTTTTTTTTTTTTCTTCTCATCTAGCATGAGGCCTGCAATCTTGGGCATGAAAAGGTAGTGATCTTGCTGCTTCAGCACATGGCATTGGTGAACACAGCTGGGTACCAGAATGAGACTCCGCTTCATGACGCTGTTAAGAATGGACATGTAAATATTGTAAAACTGCTGCTGAACCATGGCGCCTCGCAGGATGCTGTGTAAGTACACCTTGAGGCTGCTTGTTTTCAATGGCTTGATTTCTAACCAGTTGTAGCTGGAGATGGTTCAGGAAATTTTCTAACAAAAAAACAAAAGTGGTACTCGTGCATATGAAATGAAAAGAAAATATCAGATAATGTAAGAAATATATAAATAAATATAAAATTACACATAAGATACTGCAAGGGATCATAAAGAACACAGCAGGGCTTCAAACAGTGCAAAATGGCCTAGAAAATAGAAATCATACATAATAAATAGAAACCGTACTTTTCTAATTTTCATTTTTATAGTACAGCACCACTACTCTATGTGAGACATTCGTAGTATTCTCCTGGGGCTGTTTTTGCCCCTTTCTTTCTCTTATGCTGCTGTTCCATATGACCTGGTACGTTATTATCCTGGGGGTCTTTTTATCTATTTGATGTTTCATATTTTGACTATTAGCTAGCATATTATAATTAGTGATTTTAAAATAGGGACTTTTGCCCTTTGTATGACCCATTTTCCTCCACTTCAAGTCATAGAGGTATTTATATATATTTTTTCCCTTCTCCGCTATTTGTGTTCCCCATAGGTTTTTATAAACCTTTATTGTGATCAAAAATAATTTATCATCAGATTTCTGTTTATTATATATGTTTTTAGTTTATTTTCTAGGCCTTTTTACACTATCTGTATCTTTGAAGCAGAAGACAAACCGAAACATGATCATGTTGGGTCATTAATGTATAGATTTTTTTAAACTTTATTTTTATTAATTTAACAATTAATATATCAAGACAAACTTGATTTTAACAGCACATTGAATAATAAAAGAAAAAAAGGAAACAATACAAAAGAAACATCATCCATTTAACCTCAATATTGGAGTTAAAATCAGAAAATACTAATCAAATTAAGGAAACTTGTTGGCTATATGGTTAATACTTGTAATATCATACCCTCAACTCGTCAAGGGGAGTCTCTCTGGGGGGAACTTAATACAGGCAATTCCCTATGTCTTAAAAACTCCTCAAGTTGTTCCGGATCAAAGAACATAAACTTAGTACCATTCAAACAATCTCACACTTGCAAGGATAAAATAACAAAAAGCACCTAACGCCAATACCTGCTGCATCTTCATTAAAAGTGATTTCTGCCTTTCTTGAGTGTCTCAAGAGACATCTGGAAATAATGCACTTTTATGACTAAGAAATAATTTGTCCTTAGGATGGAAAAACATCTTTAATGTCCATTTTGTCAGGTTCTAGGACAGTTGTAACTAATAAAGTGGAGCCTAATTTAATATCCATTCAGTAAAAATGCTGTCAAATCTCCCGTATTATCCATAGATTCAGCATTAAGAAGTGTGCTAGTACTACCCCATTTTTAAAATTCAACACTTTGGAAACTGGAGGTATAAGATTCAAATGGAACTTTTAACAAATCAGTATAAAATCTTTTTAACATATCCAATGGAATAGCCAATGAAGATTTTAGAAAATTTAGGAAACATTGATTTAATCTCCTAGAAAACTTTCAAAATATTCAACCTTACGATATGTTAAATCTGTATCTTAAATCAAAACAACATCTGATTTTTACAATCCTTTGTAGGAGTATCAACATACACAAACTTATCAGTATGCTATAACAATCGATTGTTTCTGGGAAATCACCTGTCTGTAGTTTCCAAAGGCTGATAAAACATTGTCAACCCTTCCAGTTACAACTTTCTCTAACCCTTTTATGGTGGTCCATAGGGTCTCTAAGTTTATAAGAGTCTGTTCTCAAGCAAAGAAAATATAGAGCTAACAGCATCGCTCAAAAGACCCATCATGAATACTCTCAGGAGCCACTGGTTCTACCTATGCATTAGTCTGTCCATCTACAGGGCTGAAGCCTTATAGCATCTTTGTCAACAGCCCCTCAGACTTGGCAGTATAATCTGTGCCAACGTTGGCTGCCATACAACCATGAGATATCTCACAATGCTTCTACTTAAATATTTGTTAATGGTGTGAATATCTCTTGGGGAGCTAATAATTGTGAAACATCCCTGAGCCTGAAGTGCAAGCTATTGTAGAGGAATAGCCTAGAACAGCAGGCTACAAACCAGGGAAGCCAAGGTTCAAATCCCGCTACCGCTCCTTTTGACCTTGGGCAAGTCACTTCATCCTCCATTGTCTCAGGTTCAAACTTAGGGGTCATTTACAAAGGTGCAGTACTTTTCCCCGGAGCAGAAACATACCACAGAGGCTTCCAAAGCTGCAATATTTTCCCTGATAGTAAAATTCCAGACAAAAATAGCACAGTGTAAAAGTCTTATAAAAGACGTACGATGGCAGCCCCTTTGCTCAAGACCACCATGTTTTTAAAGGGCTATCATGGCCCAAAAGATATCCCCTTCCCCAACATGTGTAAGACAATCCTCCCACTCCTGGGGTCTTGTGAGAATCTCGCCACCTCTAGTGGCGGCCCTCAGGAGTAAAGTAAAAAAATAAAATAAATTGTCGCATGGCAAATGCCTTGTCCTCTACCCAATTCCCCCTTTCCAATAAATCAATCCCCTCTCCTGACCCACCTTAGTCCGCCCTCCTAGGCATACCTAGTGGTCTAATGGGGCTTGGTGGGCTCTCTTTTCAAACTGATGCCGACAGCCATGATACTAGATATGCCATATGATAAGAGCTATCTAGTATCACGGCCAGCCGACACCATTTTTAATAGCACCAGGCCCAGTGCCTAAGGGGTGCTATGGATCCCACAAGAGCACCAGGTATCCCCAGGTGGGTAGGTCAGGGGGTCACGAAGGGGGTGGGTGGCTGCTACTGAAAGATACAGGAAACTTGAATTTAGGGAGGGTGATTTTTGGAATGGGGTGGTTGTGTAGAGGGGTGGGGTGTTCATGCAAATTAAAAATATGTTTTGTACTTTTTCTCTTGAGGGCCGCCTCTAGACGTGTAGAGGTCTTAGAAGAACCCAGGGGAGGGACCTTACACACATTGGGGTGGGGTAGTCTCTTTCAGGCCATGATGACCCTTTTAGAAACATATATGGTTCTAAAACACTTAAGTACTGGTAGTATAGGGTATGGTGCAATAATATATAGGGGGGTGGTATGAATTTTAAGGTGTCTTGTGAAGGGATAAGAAGGGTGAATGTGGATGGATGGATGAGAATTTTTAGGGGGATTAGTCAATATCAGTGCAATAGGGAGTCTTTTTGCACAAATTAGGTGTCCATATAATATGGAATTAATACTGTATTACTATGTATTGAAATGTTGAATTGTTCAATATTATTTTAATGACTGAATAAATAAAGATTGTAGATCTGATATGTGTAATATTGAATATTTGAAAAATAGAAAATAATTACCCTTATGTGTTGTTATTCCTTTTAGAACCAGCCCAGGAGCATTGGGCTGAGAGTTAGCATCCCAATGATTCCAGGGGAAAGTTAGCTACAACTCCTGAACTACCATACCTGTATAATTTGAGTTAAATATACATAAGATATTTAAATATACATAAGATATATACATAAGGCTATAATAAACTAGTGTTTATTATAGCCTTATGTATATATCTTTTATTATTTATGTCTGAGACTAAATATTAACTTTCTATGCTAGCCATTACTCTGGCTTTTCCTCCTCCCAGTTCAAGTGCCCCTGTTTATTGTAACTTTTCACTCTCTTCTTCTCTCCTAGCCTATTGTTCACGTTGTTGTTAATGTTATTGCACCACTGTTTATTGTAAACCGATACGATATGATTGGTATCATGAGTGTCGGTATAAAAAAAAGCCCTAAATAAATAAATAAATAAATAAATAACATACAATATTTAAAATATTGCACATTATTGCTATGTTAGGCATTTAACGCAAGGTAAATACCTAATGTTGCTTAGTAAAAGACCTCCTTAGATTATAAGCCCTCTGCGTATATAGAAATACATATGGTACATGAATGTAATCCATTCTGAAATAGTTGAAATGTAAAATATTTTTACTGTTATCAGCACTTAAAGATGGTAAATGCAGCTTGCTGTGAACATTCTCACTTTTTAAAGTTGCATGCCTTTTGAGATCATTGCTGTTTGCCTGTCAATATTTAATAAGGTATACAACTTATTATATGTTATGATATCAAACATGATTAAGATGAATACCTTATTTGTGGTGTTTACACTGTGGAAATGCATTGCATATGCGGAGAGGGTAATTCTCACCTTTGTTCACAAGAGGCAGGAATGCAAGGTTAAGGAGCAGTTTACAACACATTTAGTTAAAGCAAATGTAGGTGGTGGTACTTTTATTTACAGTATTGTTAATCATTGGTAAACTAAGTCCATTAAGATAGGTTTGGAACTGTGAAAATAAAATCCAAACTTTAGCTGGAGTTAAATCTTAAATTTTAAGTTGTGCCTGACCTGCTTCTTCTTTCAGCTTATAACCCTCACTTAGTTTAGTTCCTATCTTCAGAGCTCAGCTAAACTAGGACTCCTGGTACCCACTTAGAAAAACAAATAATGCAAACAGATTTGCCTTTGTTACAGCCTCCCAGCAATTTTCTTCCCCAACTTCGTCTACGCTCTGTCTCTGGGGCAAACCTTCAAGAATTACAGGCTTTTCCTATCCAGTGGTAATCCAACCATTATTAAAATGTCTGCATCTTTAAACTTCCAGAAGGAAAAGAAATTTAGCCATTCTCTGGCTAATATATACAATCTGCACCACTTAGCTGTCAGACTGTGGGTGGCTATCATAGTGACTTCCTCCTATTTTGTACTATAGTCATTAATTGGCAGAGGGAGAGTGCATATTTTCCAGAATGAACACAGAGATTAAAATCATTTTTATTTTCCAGCGGAGGACTTAACAGTATTTCACTCGGTTGTAGAAAGAATGTTTGCAGCTCGGTAATATGTAATAGTTATGCTAGTTTCCTTGTATTCACAAATTCCCTCTGACTAGGAAAGATACCAAATTGCAAATGGAAAATTATATAGCCCATTGGACCTATTAATTGCCCCACTGATCTAGTTAAAAAATGTTTAAGTTAATCTGCTGTACAGAGCTAATTTATATTTTTATCGCTGTCTTTTCATGTATGCGGTCTCTTCAATTCCTCTGTCCCTTCCTGCTTCATAGCAAGCCAAGTCACTTGACAAATTAGATCTGCACACTTGCAGTTTCACAGTTGTTCATAATAGCTTCCACTCATATAGTTCATCTTGCCAGCCTTTCATGCACAGTAGGTCTGGCATTAGTGAATGTGTTTTTCGTTTCATATTAGAGATATGATAGTCTTTCCAGTAAGTGTATGTTTGAATCCAAGTTCCAAAAGGCAAGTTGGTACATAAGTTTAGACTCGCAGGATAAGTTCCATTAAAGTAAGCTAAAACCCTCTATACATGGATTGTTAATCCAGTAGATAACCAAAGCCTGAGGATGCAAACATATTTTTAAAATTGTATATATGATTGTATCTAGGTAAAAATCCTAATAGGCTGCTCAGGGAAGGCATCTTTTTTTTCATTTATGGCTAGTTTGAACTTCTTGGATATTTTGTTTATAGTTTCTTCACTTGAAAGGTCATTCATCAAAACGTGTTATGGCGTTACACACGCAATAACACGGTAATGCCATAACATGCGATAATCATGTTATTGCATGGTGCAAATGCACATTTTTTGAAGGAGCGGGATTAATTAAATGAGGGGCAATATTGAACCTTGCGATAGCATAACACATGCTATTGCACAGTTTTAACGCCGAAAATAATTACACCTTTTTTCCTGGTGTTAAGCTGTGCGATATGCCCAAAACGGCCGTAACGCAAATTGTGTTAAAGATTGCAAATTGTATTTCGGCCATTTAGGGGAGAGGGAGACGGGGGAGAGGAGTGGAGTAGAGAGAGAGAGAGAACGCTTCTGGGGAGGCCTTCACAGTATTCAACTATTTATAACTCTATAGGAAGGCCAGGTAATAGCTCGAGGTGAGGTGTTGCTGGTAGTTTAGGGGCCAGTTTTACATGCAGAATGAGACGAACGAACAGCACAGTACAACTCTGTGAAGATTTAATGTCATTTGGAGTAAGGAACGTCTCACAAAGATGATTTCTACAATGTTCTCTCGCCCTAGCTTGATGGACTCTATAACAGGGTACAATCAAGCTAGGGCATACTACCTATGCAAAGCGCAATGTTAGCATGCGGTGCTGTAATTCAAAAATTGCCATAAACACGTCTTTTTTTCTTACCGCGGGCGTTATCCATGCGATGATATAGCTTTTCGATGAATCTAGGGATTGGTTTGTTGAAAGCTAATGGCTGAGAATTCAAGAACCAACCACAGATGAAGTTTAGAAGGGCCGTGATATGACAGTTCCATATTATTTTTACTAATGTATATACATGTCGGGGGGGGGGGGGAGGGATATTACATAAGGTTTAAGTTATTTCTAGCTTGTCCTTAATACTCATCTATAAAAAATATATACGAAATTTGTGACCATTTGCTGTCTTTTAGACTTCTCCACCTTAGTTCTTCCTATCTCAGACCGTCATCTGATAACTTTCACACTAAACCTCCCTCCCCTACAGCCTCATCCAGGCACCTTCCAACACCTTCAGGAATGTCCAAACTGCCCATCCATGTATTTACCCCTACCCACACACACACTGTTTCATCTCTCCTTTCTTCCACTTCATTGTCTGTGTCAGTTGATTAAGCATTTTCTTCTTATTATATTATACTGTCCTTTGCTTTAAATACTCTTGCCCCCTCCCCTTAACCTCACCCCTCCTGTAATGTGCACAAAACCTCAGCCTTGACTCATCCCTGAATTTGCTTCCTACATTCTTATGCCAGCTCTTTAGAATGTCTCTAGCTAAAATCCCATGCCAATGCAAAATGCATACATTTCAAATTCATGCTGATCTTCCAGTCTGCTATTTGCACTTGCCAAGCATGACTACTCCACCCATGTGACAAATTCTTGGCATCCACCCTCACCATCTCTTTGCCACACTCAAGTCCTGCCTCACATTTTCTTTGCTCCCCTCCCCTTTCACTCTGTGCTCTGACTATGGCTTAGTACTTCCAAGACACGGTTCACAAAATTAGTGTCCAGTTTTCAAGTCGTTACCTCTCCCTCCCTCTCCCCCTCTTATTTCCTCTATCCTTACCTTGGCCTCTTGCCAATCATAGTGGAGGAAACTGGCTGTCTTCTCCTCCTTCAAACTCAATACTTGTTCCTCTGACCCTATTCCCACCCAGTTCCTCAACTCTGATCTCCCTGCAGTCACAATGTCTATCTAAAACATCCTCAATCTATTGCTTTCCAATGCTACTGTTGCTGCTGCTATCAAACATGCTCTCAAAAAACCCTCTTCAAAAATCCCTCACTGGACCCTACCTGCCCTGCCAAATATTGTCCCATCTGCCTCTTTCTTTTTGGTTCCAAACTATTTGAACGTGCTGTTCACTGCCACTCTCTTGACTTTCTTTCATCTCAAGCAATTCTTGATCCACTCCAGTCTGGTTTTCGCCCTCTGTATTCCACAGAAACAACCCAAAGTCTTCAATGTCTGGTTTATGGCTATAACCAAAGGCCTTTGCCTTATCCTGCTTGACATATCTGCTGCTTTTGAGAGTCTGTTGTTCATCGCCTACTCCTTGATTCTCTGTCCTCACATGGATTTTGTAACTGTCCTGTCTCGGTTCTCTTCTTTCCTCTCCCATCACACTTTTAGTGTTTTCCTCTGGCAGATCCTCCTCTCCTGCTATCCCACTATCAATTATTGTGCCTCAAGGTTCTGTCCTGGGCCACCTTCTCCTCTCTCTGTATACTAATTCTCTTGGTACTCTGATTTCCTCGCATAGCTTTCAATACCATCATTATGCTGCTGATTCCCAGGGTTACCTCTTTACATCAGAATTTTCATCAGGAATCCAGTCCCATATCTCAGCCTGCTGATCTGACATTACTGCCTGCATGACCCACCGCCACCTTAAACTCATCACAGCCAACAAGTAGAATGGAGCCCCATCCCTGTGTAGCCTTTATAGGCATTTGATATTCTGCCTTTTACCAAGAATGGCCTTGGCAGATTACAACAAATTTTAAGTCAATTACAATTTGGAGCAGAATTACAGTTAAAATAGCAGTAGGAACTAGTGGGCTTTATTTTAAAGTCCTTAATCAGAAGTTTAGGTAGATAGCTCTAGGGAAAGTGAGGTCTCAGTAGGGAAGACCTACTGGAGCCATGCCTTAGCTATTTTCCTTAAAGTGCGGTAGCACAGCTCACATTGAAAGCATAGTGGTATCTTCTTCCAAATTTTTAGTGCATAGCAGCTGAAACAATGAGATCTTGTACTAGACAATCTAGTAGAGGCCAGAGGAAAGAAGAGAAGGGCCATTTGGGAGGACTGGAATTTTCTTGTGGATGTGTAGGAGGTATTTGGGGTCTTAATATATTTGACGTTTGCTTTAGTTGAAGCCTCCAATTAAGCAACCCGCAATATAGGACTTCAGTGTGGTGCTTACCCAAATGATGATGAATGATTCTGTTGAACCTCTGACCTCTTGCAAACTCAGTTATCTGACCTAGGAGGTCATGTTTTTGGTGACAGTCATGTCAGCTTCCACACTCTTTGAGGTCTAGGCCCCAGTAACTTATTCACTTTACACTATGGTGGTGCTGTGCACTCATTCCAAGTCTCTGCCGAAAGTAGTGTTGTATTTCCATTTTCACCATTCAGTCATACTTTCAACATTCTTTCCCAGGCCACCATGCTCACAAATGTGAACAGGTCACACACAGTTTAGATTGCAAAAGATCCATTGCTTTTTTTCTTGGAATGGACCAAAGCCATTAGGGAGGATGATTTTCAAAGGGACTTCTGAGGGTAAAATGGTGTTTTTTGCATAGAAATAGCCTTTTACAAATTTCTCCTCTCAATGTGCAAGTAAATTTGTGTGTGTATGTCATGCAGGACTTAATTTATTGGTCAATGACCTGGAACGCAGTTACATCCCGTCTTTTAAGATTTAAGAGGCAGAGCAGCAGGGGTATTCTAGTCCAGTCTTCTCCAGACAGTCTACAGGGAAGAAGGGGTGAACCTGGAGCAGACAAATCAGAGAACAGCCAGCCTGCACCCTAATCCAGTCCCCTCCTATTCTGCAGGAAAGAGGAAGGGAGGGTGGTGTGATCCTGATGCAGACACCGCAGAGCAAAGAACAGACACAAAAAGGAATTGAATTAGCACAAGTTTGAATCTTGTAAGCAGCGAGGCCAATAATTAAGACTTCATTAATGGCCTTGATGATTGGCACAACTGCTTACAAGTTTTGAACTTGGGGTAATTCAGCCCTTTCTTGTGTCTGTTACACAGGGCTTAATTTCTGGCAATTGACCCAGACTTGATGTTCTGCCACCTTTTTTGCAAGACCTGATGAAGCAGAGCCAAGTGTGTAAATCAGTTGTGGCTCTCCTACAGCAATGGCGTTTGAAGAGTGTGGTAGTGCATATGTATGTGTGAGTATTAGAAAGTGAGAGTGTACATTTGAGGGGGAGAGGAGTGTATGCGCGTGCATTAGGGGGTGCTAGAGAGTTCATGTCTAGCCCTGACACTTCCCTCCCTTCCCCTAACCCATTCCTGCTCTACAGATCAAATGTCTTTTTGTTTACAAATTCAGCCTTGTCATGTTTGCATATAATTTAGCTGGAGTGAGCGGAGGTGTTCCTGGAGGTTGAATTGGGAAGCATCTTTTAGCCAGCATAAGTGTGCAGGCAGATTTGATTGGATAATTTTCAAAGCGGACGTAGGCAAGTCCTGATGAACTGGATTCATATTCTACTGTCCTATCCATGAGGAAAGTGCCACAATAGTGGTATTAGGAAGTTTTCATGAATTAGATTGAAATGCAGAGCAAAGCTAAAACCTGTTCATAAGAAATTGCCATACTGGGTCAGACCAAGGGTCCATCAAGCCCAGCATCTTGTTTCCAATAATGGCCAATCCAGGCCAAACACTAAGTAGATCCCATGCTACTGATGCTAGTAATAGCAGTGGCTATTCTCTAAGGCGACTTGATTAATAGCATTTAATGGACTTTTCCTCCATGAACTTATCCAAACCTTTTTTAAACCCAGCTACACTAACGGGCCGATACAGTACAGTGCGCTCCGATGGAGCGCACTGTTAACCTGCCATTGGACGCGCGTTTTCCCTTACCCCTTAATCAGTAAGGGGCAGAAAACGCGCGTCCAACCCGCCGAACCTAATAGCACCCTCAACATGCAAATGCATGTTGATGGCCTTATTAGATATTTGCGCACGATTCAGTAAGTAAAATGTGCAGCCAAGCCGCACATTTAACTTTCAGAAATTAGCGCCTACCCAAAGGTAGGCGCTAATTACTTCGGGCATCAGGAAAGTGCACAGAAAAGCAGTAAAAACTGCTTTTCTGTGCACCCTCCGACTTAATATCATGGCGATATTAAGTCGGAGGTCCCGAAGGTTAAAAAAAATGAAAAAAAAAAAGAAAAAAAATTTTTGAAGTCGGCCGGCGGCTGTTGGTTGAAAACCGGACGCTTAGTTTTGCCGACGCCCGGTTTCCGAGCCCGTGGCTGTCAGCGGGCTCGAGAACCGACGCCGGCAAAATTGAGTGTCGGCTGTCAAACCCGCTGACAGCCGCTGCTCCGGACAAAAAGGCGCTAGGGACTCGCTAGTGTCCCTAGCACCTCCTTTTGCCCGTTTCTATTGCCGGACCTAATTTAAATACTGAATCGCGCGCACAGGCGAGTGGCCTGTGCGCGCTCCGGGAGAGCGGACGTTCGCTCGCTCTCCTGCGGACTTTACTGAATCGACCCGCTACTGCACTAACCACATCCTCTGGCAACAAATTCCAGAGCTTAATTGTGCATTGAGTGAAAAAGAATTTTCTCCTATTAGTTTTAAATGTGTTACTTGCTAACTTCATGGAGTACCCCCTTGTCCTTCTGTTATCCGAAAGAGTAAATAACCGATTCACATTTACCCATTCTAGACCTCTCATGATTTTAAAGATCTCTATCATATACCCCCTCGGCCGCCTCTTCTCCAAGCTGAACAGCCCTAACCTCTTTAACCTTTCTATGCTTATCCTTACTAATCAAATCAGCTAACTCCAGATTTTTTGACTGGATCAAATGTATTGTGAATAGTTCCCTATCTGAAGGATCATGCCTGGTCTGCTAATTGATAAATAAGCTGTAGTGCACCCACTACTGAAAAGAAGCCATTCCTTGACCCAGAAAACCTAGAACTTTATAGATGAATTTCTAGTATCCCATTTATAGGGAAGATAATATAGTGAGTGATATTTTCTCAGTTTAAGGGATTCTTACAATAATCTAGCTTCAGGATAGGTCAGAGGATGGAGACAGTCTTACTATCTTTGACGGATGTCTTCTATAAAAATAAAAAATTGGACAAGGGAAATTACTCTGGGTTTTTTTGCCTTCGATACCATAGACAAAAATATTAGGAGTAGCAGGAACAACTCTGAACTTGTTTTTTGGGTTTTTTTTAATGAAAGATATAGATTGAAGATTGTATAGTTGAAGAAAAATTGTTCTCATTTGTGTTCACTAATATGTGGGGTTCCACAAGGCTCCATTCTCTCCTTGCTTCTATTTAATGTTTACATGCATCTATTAGGTTGAGTTATTTGCAGATTCAAGGTTTATTTTCATTGCTTTGCCGACGACATTCAATTATACATCCTTTTTGGTACAAATCAAAATGAGGTTGTTAATAAGCTTAATCAGTGCCTAGCTGTCATAGCTGAATGACTGAAAGTTAATAAATTAAATTTAAATCTTTCAAAAACTACTCTAGGAATAGTAATAATGGCTAAAGAGGAAGTACAACAGTCTAGGTGTGTTGCTACATTTGAATTTGCATATGAATGCACAAATCTCAGTGACTGTCAGGAGTGCATTTATGCAGTACTAATTAATATGCCAGCAATACCCCTGCCTTGAAAAGGCAGATCTAGCAACAATTATTCATACATTTATCACATTGCCCTTGGCTATTGCATTGTATTTTTGTGTACCAACAAGGAACATTAGGAAGATTAAGCTAATCCAGAATATTACACCTATTCTTAAGGTTCTACATTGGCTCCTTTGTGCCTTTCTATGCAAAGTTTAATCTTTAATTTTTAAAGTGTTAAAGGGAGCAGGCCTGAGTTTAATTCCATACTCTTCTACCAGATTGTTGAAATCTATACAGGAATCATTATGTGCGGCTTCTCTGTCAGAAGTGAAATTAGTAGAGACAAAAAAACAAACATTTTCATTCTGTGCCCCCAGATTATGGAATTCTGTTGTTCATGAAGCTAGTATGACCGGTAATTATGACTTTTAGAGGTCTGATCAAAACATGGCTGGTCCATCAGGCCTTTAAATCATTGTTTATTTTTGTATTTTTAGCTAGATTATTAACCAAGCTCTTTTTTTTTTATATTTAGGGGTTGGTTTTTTTATATATTTTCAAGTTGACTAATGTTTTGGTATTGAACATAATATTTTATAACAAATGTGTTTATTCTTTTTTTATTGGGATTTTTAAATGTTGTTAGATTTTTTTGTCATTTTTATAGTCTTGTAATTGATTTTAATGTATCACACCTTGAGCCCCATGATGGAAGGGTGAGTCATCAGCTGAAAACAATACACAGCTAACTTACTTACACAGCAAACATATTTCTAATTGGATAGTAAATTACACCTCCTTTTGATATGCCCGAGCAGGTCTGATTCTAGAGGGCCATGCAATGGCTCATAATATTGGAGCCATTACTGTATCAATTACCCATCTAAAATTGGCCTCTGTTGAGATTTGTAAGACTGTAACATGGACTTCTGTTCATACATTTATGTTCTATTATTGTTTGGAAAAGGATTCCCAGCATAACAGTAAGTTTCATTAGGCCATCGTACAGGGTCTCTTTGATGACCATCGTGGCAGAGATTCAAGCGAGCCAGCAGGTCTCAGCATGGCACATGTTGAGGCTGTTAGGCCACATGCCCTCAACAGTACATGTCACTCCCTGGGCATGATTTCACATGCGGAGAGCCCACTAGATGCTACGGTCCCAGTGGCGTCAGGCCTGTCAGGGGCTTCGGGACTGCATCAGACTCACTCTATCCCTCTGGTATGTCTTGTCCTGGTGTCAGGAAGATTCCAATCTTGAATTGGGGGGGGGGGGGTCTCCATCCAAAGTCCTCAAGTCTACCCTGGGCTGGGGAGCTCATGTAGATGGGCTCAGTACCCAAGGTCTCTGGTCCGCCCAGGAACAGCTGTGTCAATTCAACTTCCTGGAGCTCCGGGCAATCAGGTACACTTTGAGGACTTTCAGAGATCTGCTATCCCACAGAATTGTGTTGCTACAAACCGACAGCCAGGTGGCAATGTGGTATGTCAATAAGCAGGAAGATACAGACTCTTATCTCCTGTATTGGGAAGCAGTTCAGATATGGTTATGAGTCTTCTCCCAAGGGATAGTGCTCAGGGCCAAGTATCTAGCCGGAATGGAGAATGCAGTAGAGGACAGACTGAGCGATTCCTTCTGACCCCACAAACAAGGGGTAGCGAATTGGATTTTCTGCCTGTGGGGAAGCCCAAAGTTAGAACTGTTCACTTCGCCTTGGAACAGGAAGGTTCCTCAGTTCTGTCCCTGTACAGGTCACACGACAAATCAGCCTCAGATGCCTTTGCTCGCCACTGGGGCAAGGGCCTCCTCTACACGTATCCTCCCACTCCACTGGTGACAAAGACTTTGTTGAAGCTTTGCAAGCGCAAACTGACTATGATCCTCATAGCTCCTCATTGGACAAGACATATCTGGTTTCCACTCCTCTGGGAGATATCCATCAGGAAACCAATCATGCTGAGGACCTCCCCAGATTTCATCACCCAGAATAGGTGCAGGTTGTGGCATCCCAACCTGCAGGCCCTATCACTCAAGGCCTGGATGTTGAGAGGCTGATTCTACAACTACTCGACCTCTCTGAAGGTGTGTCTCGAGTTCTGGCAGCTTCCATAAAGCCTTCCACTAGAAAGTCCTATGCACTGAAGTGGAGGAGGTTTTCTGTGCAATGTGAGCAAAAGCCGCTAGATTCCTTCTGTTCAACACAAAAACTATTTGACTATTTTCTACACCTTTTGGAGACTGGTCCGAAGACTAACTCAAGGTTCACCTGAGTGCGACTGGCACATATCAACATGGTGTAGAAGGTAATCCCATCTCTGTACAGCCTATAATTGTATGGTTCATATGAGGTCTGCTTTAGTTGAAACCTCCTCTAAGGCCTCCCGTTGTGTTCTGGGACCTCAGCATGGTTTTAGTTCAGCTGATGATAGCTCTCTTCGAGCCTCTGTACTCCTGTTACCTGAAGTACCTGACCTGGAAGGTCATATTTTTGGTGTCTGTCACTTCAACTCACAGGGTCAGTGAGCTCCAGTCCTTAGTGACTTATCCACCTTACGCTAAGTTTTCCCATGATAGGGTGGTCTTGCGTACGCACCCTAAGTTGCCGCCTAAGGTGGTGTCAGACTTCCATCTTAACTAGTCCATCGTCTTGCCAACATTTTTTCCCAGACTCCATTCATACCAAGGCAAACAAGCCCTTCAAAGTTTGGACTTCATCAAGCCTTAGCCTTCTATCTGGAGCAGACAAAAGCCCATAGACAGTCCACCCAACTTTTTGTTTGTTTTGATCAGAAAAGTTGAGAATTGCTGTTGCCAAGCAGACGCTTTCTAGTTGGCTAGCAGACTGCATCTCCTTCTGTTATACCTAGGCAGAATTGCATCTTGGGAGCCATGTGAAGGCTCACTCTTTTCAAGCCATGGCAGCATCAGTGGCCCACTTGTAGGTAGATCCCCATGGAGAAGATCTGCAGGGCTGCGACGTGGAGTTCCATCCACTCATTCACATCGCATTACTGTTTGGATAGGGATGGCTGACGCGACAGCAGGCTTAGCCAATCTGTCCTTCAGAACTTGTTTGAGCTGTAGACCCCAACCCTGTTCCCTCCTGGGGCCCGTTCTTTCTGATCAGGCTGCCCCCCTCCTGTTACCAACAGAACATGTTTCTTGTTGTGCCCATTGGCATTCCTTTTGTTGGTCCCCTTTTTTGTTTGGAGGGGGGGTGCCTGTAGCTAGGAATTCACCCATGTGTAAGGACTGCCATCCTGCTTGTCCTCAGAAAAATCAGAGTTTACCTTTAACAAGTGTTCTCCAAGGGCAGCAGGGTATCAGTCCTCACGAAACCCGCCCGCCACCCCTTGGAGTTATGTTTCCACTTCTTGGATTTTATTCTTATTTTAATGTTTTGTTCCTCAATTCTATGTTTTAAGACTAAGGGGACACTGCATGGATGTGTGCTATATTGCCAAGCATTCTCAGAGATGCTCAGTCAAAGTTATTGAAATGTTATTGACATTTTTTTCCATGCCAGGCTCCATCTGATGATGTCACCCATGTGTGACAACTGACATCCTGCCGTCCTCTGAGAACCCCTCTTATATGTAAGCAATTCTGCTTTTTCAAAACAATATTTGACTATTGAAAAATTTGTTTGAAATATAATAGTGTCTGAGATGCTTGACCGAGGATAAATAGACAATACTAAATTGGGATGGGTGTCTCTTAAAATATAACTATATGATTATAGATATTTTGGAAAAGAAAAGTTGTTATAGAAATCTCATATTTGAAATGTAAAACTTTCCTGTGTCCACAATTTCATTTCATCTTTGTTCTGCTGATTAAACATGCTTGGAAATTTAAGAAAAGACTGAGTGCCAGCTCTGAGGTTCCGTGCCATATCTGGAACAGCATGACATGTAATGGACTGGAACTCCCATGATGCTGTGCTGAGATTTAACCAATTATTTTATAATCTGAAACATTTGCAATGTGCCAACTCCAACCTCATTAGTAATACAAAAAAAACTAGGAGCCTACTAAGGTGTGAAATTAATCAAGGCATTTTAGCAAGAGCCAATCCTGAATGCTTGGTCAAAGACTGTTTGCTTAAACAAATAGTATACAAGTTAACAAGCCTTGAATGCTCAAAGGCAGATAAATAAAATTAAGAAGCTTCTTGTAATCTTGGCAAGGGGTAAGAGCAACTTTTCTGTTCTGTGAAGTTTGTAGCTCCTTAAATTTATTTATTTTATTTATTTATTATTTTTATATACCGACATTTGATCTCAGTTGAGATATCATACCAGTTTACATTCAGGTACTGTAGGTATTTCTCTATCCCCAGAGGGCTTACAATCTAAGTTTTTGTACCTGAGGCAATGAAGGGTAAAGTGACTTGCCCAAGGTCACAAGGAGCAACAGCAGGACTTGAACCCTGGTCTCCTGGTTCATAGTCCACTGCTCTAACCACTAGGCTATTCCTCCTCCCCCTATTTGTTAGTTGAATGCATTTTACATTGTTAATAGTTTGTAATTGGATCCAGGGCCGGTACAAGGGTATTGGGCACTGTAGGTGACCCTTGCGCTGCCGTCCCCCCACCCCCCCCCCCCCGTTTCGGCGCCGACTGTGTGCTTCTCAGGGCGCCAAGCCGTAGGGGGCGCCGAAGAGCAGCCACATGGTGCCGCAAGCGGGGCCTATCCCGCTCGCGGCAAAGAGAAATAGAAACAGTTTGCACTGAAACAGGTGGGGGGGGGGGGGGCGCAACACTGTGTGCTTCTCAGGGTCGCGAGCAGCGCTGCTCACGGCCCTGAGAAGCACACAGTCTCTATTTCTGTTTGCCGCGAGCGGGATAGGCCCCGCTTGCGGCACCACGTGGCTGCTCTTCGGCGCGCCCTAGGTGACCGCCGAAGTTCGCCTAATGGACACGCTGGTCCTGATTGGATCTTCTAAATGGGTGAGCTTACACATCCATGTATAAGAAGCTTTTCCATGTGGCTTTCTTGATACTACTTGCAACCCCATATGTGATACATATTACCTTCATTTTATAAAATCATCTCACATGAAAGATGTGAGTAACTAGTGTTTTTAGGAATGTTTCGTAACTAGGCAAATGCATATATTCGTTTCACTGTTATTGGCCATATTGTACATATCAGGGTTGTGCCACATGGACACACCTGATTTCTTCTGAGCAGTCAGTATGCAGTTCTATGACACACACAGTCACACACACACTTCTTTTCAAGATGCTGAAAGGAGTAAGCTCACACACATACACACACACACACACACACACTTCTTTTCAAGATGCTGAAAGGAGTAAGCTCACACACATACACACACTTCTTTTCAAGATGCTGAAAGGTGTAAGCTCGCACGCACACACTTCTCTTCAAGAGCGGCTATCCGATATAGGAATTCAAGGAGAGGCTCATAGCTGGTTTCAATCGTTTCTGGAGAATAGATTCTATAAAGTCAAGATCAACAACGAAGAATCACCTCCCATTAAATCAATCCGAGGAGTACCACAAGGATCATCTCTCTCCCCTACCCTTTTTAATATCTACCTGCTCCCACTCTGCCACCTACTCTCCAACCTTAAGCTAAAGCATTATATTTTCGCTGATGACATTCAGATACTCCTCCCCATCACAGAATCACTACAAAAAACATGGGCACATTGGAACAATTGCTTACAATCCATCAACACTCTGTTATCCAGCCTGAACCTCATACTCAACTCAAATAAAACAGAAATCCTCATCATCTCACCTGACGAAAAAAACCATACTCTCATCAACTCCCAAAGCGCATCTCAATTCGCAAAATCATCCATTAACCACTCCCCTTCCGTCAGAGACTTAGGGGTGCGTCTCGACAATCAATTCAACCTTAAATCCTTCGTCTCCAATACAACAAAAGAATGTTATTTTAAACTTCAAGTACTCAAAAATCTGAAACCTCTCCTCCACTTCAGTGACTTCCGTCTAGTAGAGCAGTCTATAATTCTATCCAAATTAGACTACTGCAACTCGCTCCTGTTAGGTCTACCGATCACAGCTACAAAACCCTTACAGATGGTGCAGAACGCTGCCGCGAGGTTACTCACCAACACAAATAAAAGAGCCCACATAACACCTATTCTCTACAGTCTGCACTGGCTACCCATAAAAGCCAGAATCACATTCAAGACATTATCAATGATCCACAAGGATATTACGGGCACCGCACACCTAAACCTAAACTCGCAACTCCGACCTCACACATCACAAAGACCTATCAGATTCAACTACAAAGGTTCCTTATACGCTCCCCCGATCAAAACTTCACGATCTAAACGAGCACTTTCCTCAGCTGGGCCCACCCTCTGGAACTCATTACCACCGGATCTACGCCAAGAAACCTGTCATATAACTTTTAAGAAAAATTTAAAAACGTGGCTCTTCCGGCAAGCATTTCCAAAATCGCAGGAACACTCTGACACGGGCCAAAGAGCAAAAGAGTAAAATTAGTTCACTACAAGTTCCATGACCACACCTCAAGTTCCACGACCGCCCACACCTCTTCAAGGCCCGATTACACCTCATCTGGACAACCCACTTACAACCCACTTGTAGTGAAAGCCACCTCATCTGGACAACCCACTTACAACACACCTGTAGGGAAAGCCTCCCGCATGGATGCACTAATTCTTTAGTTCATGCATTACTGATATCTAAACTCATAAACATTGGTCACTGTTCAGCTCATCATTTATTTTTAGTTATCTCCACTGTTTTTTTTAGTTATCTCCACTGTTCAGCTCATCATTTATTTTTAGTTATCTCCACATGAATCCATGTTATTTGACAGCCCACCTGTTTGATTGTTCCACTTGTGGATGCATTAATTCTTTAGCCCATGCATTACTCATAACCAGGCACATAAACATTGGTCCCTGATACCTGTATATCCCAAATTAACACATCATTTATTCTTAGTTATTCTCTACATGTTTCACGTATCATAACGAGTTACTGTTGTCTTTACATATATATTTTATACTATTCTATTTATTATTTATTTTATTTCAAGTTAGTTATTTACACCATTATCTATTTTATTACATGTTATTTACTATATAGATTCTCGTCATTTGATGAGTCACTGTTGTTTATTTAATATTTATTCTCATGTTCTGAAACTCCGTTTATTGTAACGCCTCACCGCGATTGTTTTGTTTTATGTAAACCGACCTGATTTGATATTTGTATCGAGAACGTCGGTATATAAAAATGCTAAATAAAGATGCTGAAAGGAGTAAGCTCACACACACTTCTTTTCAAGATGCTGAAAGGAGTAAGCTCACACACACACATATACATGGGCACATAGAGGCAGACACCCCATACCCAGACAGACACAGAGAGAAACAGATATCTAGTACGCAGACTCCCAGGCCAACAGAGAACGAAACAGATACTCAAACAACCATAGACTTAGTCATCCCACACCCAGACAGATACAGAGAGAGAAAGATATCCCAAACCTAGACACAGGCAGTACCAAACCTAGAAAGAAAAACCTAGACACATAGACAGAGAGAGGCATAGACACTACATACCCAGACAAACATAGTCAGATACACCCCACCCAGACACAGAGAGTCAAGGAAGACAGACCACATCACACACGCACAGATCAGTACCCACCCAGACAAACGCTCCACAATATACCCAGACACACAGGCCAGGAATCACAATGGTAAGGGCTGGAAAATGTTTCAAAAACTTGCTGCCAGCCAAAAGTTTTTAAGAGCTGAGAAAAACTACCATGCCCAACTTTATTTTTGCTTTTTCCTTTCACTAATTATTCTTAGTTCCTCCTCTTTTTTCCCCTCATGTTTTTATTTGCTTTTTTACAACTTTTTTTTTTTTTTTTACACTTTTTGCCTTTATTCTCCCTTTTCCACCTCCTACCTTGCTCCCCTCCACATTCTCTCTGGCCTCTTTGCCCATTCTCCTCCCCTACATCACCACTTCTCCTCCCCTACATCACCACTTCTCCCCCAGTGGGCAACAGCTGTGATCTCTCTCCCTGGTTAGGGACCCAGCAGCAGCAGAAGCTCCTCCCGGGCTGAGGTCTGAGTGGCAGCTCTTCCTGAGTTGTATTGGTCTGCTCCCATATCCAGTTCTACCACAAAGTAAGTGACTACCTACCCGAGCCTGCCACAGCAAAGTGTTATTGTTTGTAAGGTTTTGGGTGGACCCTTGGACACTGTGGCTGCTGACCACGCCCATGGGGGGGAAGTCCCATGAGGGGGCCACAGGTCAGGCTCAGCTTAGGACACACAACACAGATAGATCTTTTATTAAGAGTATTGAGGAGCCAACAGAGGTGGCAGAAGTGAGCAGAGATGAAGCCCGGCTGGGCTTGAAGTCCCTCAGGGCTCTGGAACAGCGATCCCACAATGGCTGTGCTATAGTGAAGAGAAACTGAGATAGTGAGTACCATGAAGTATATGCAGGGTTCTGGAATAGAGCCTCGTTGGTTGAGTACTCACACAGCAGTTTCTCTCGGTAGGAATCACAGGAGCTGGAGTAGAGGCAGCCTCTCGAGGAGCGAGTACCTGGTTCCAGGAAACAGCTCTGAGAGGAGTAGATAGTAACTCACTGATGGTGTAGGCAGCGGTATCTTCCAGGCAGAAGTGAAGTCCAGGCAGCGAGTCTGGGAACATGGGCCCTCAAGGAGCCAGTACCGGTTCCAGACAGCGACCTGAAAGAGAAGAGAGAGAGGCCCCCGAGGAGCGGGTACCCCAAATAGAGTAAGTCCAATAATGGAGAGGCAGAGTAGCTAGGTACGGAGAGCGAATCCCATCCGTAAGGAGTTCCTGTACGAATACCTTTGCTGACTCGATTAGCTAGCAGTAGTGTAGGCTTTTTGTATCCGGGATGCGTGACGTCATCATAGGGGGACGCCCCTGAGGTTCGCACCAAAGAAAGTATTTGAAGCAGGGCCGCCCGGCGTGCGCACCCTAAGGCAGCTGGACAGCATGGCGGGAGGCAGCGACTAAGCCGGACCGGGGACGCCGGAGAGGATGGCAGGCAGACGCCGCGGCAGCCAAACGTCCGTCAACCGCGGGAAGAGTTGCCAGAGAGGTAAGGAGGGCGGAGTGGATTGTTGGGGAGCGACAGTCGTAACACAAAGCAGCTACTCTCCCTGGCCCAATGAAAGAGATGCATGCCTAAGCTATGGCATGCTTATGACAATTATCACGTTTTGGCAGCTACCTCCTTCCTGAGCTTGCAATGCCTTTAGGTCATTGAGATTTCGCAGCATAGCCATTTTTGTACTTCTTGATTGATAACCAGTGCCCCCCACTCCCTTTCAGGATTGTTCAGGTCCACCCTAGAGATCCACTCTCCAATTTGTTCACCTTTGCTATAAATTATTTAAACTAGTTGTGAATAACATTAGCAAACATAACAAAATGTTTTCTAAAGCCTATATTTTTCTCCTAGGTCTAGCAGAATGGTGACAACATCGGATGGAGCCCGACAAAAGCCGAACACCTTCAGAACACCAATCACAGCTTGGGAAGACCCAAAAGCTGTTCCTGGATAAAGCTGCAGCGCTCGCTAAACAAACTATATTATCTTGCTGGGTATCCGAAAAGTCTCCGGACATTCAGCACTGGACGAACAAGATGCTCCGAATGGCAACCTTTGAATACTTAACGGCACGACAAGCAACAGGCACACAAAGGGACACCACAAGAAAGATCTGGGATCCCTTCATACAAAACCAGACTAAGGACATTTGTGACAAATTTCAAACACTCATAGGATACGAGTGACTGGGTATTCCATACTATGATATCTCTCTGGAACTTTAATACTCCTCAATCCATTCCATCATTCACTCATTCATTCCTTCACCCCGCTTAATCATAACACTGTGGTAGAATATTAGCCCTTCAACAACTTAGACATATCCCTTTTTACAGGTAATCCGTAGTCATAAACCTGCAATCACCTGTTTACTCTATTGTATTAGAGTTTCTCTGAAAATTTGGAGGGGAGGGGGAGGGGGGGAGGGAGCTTCAGAGGTGCACTGAAAAAATTCACTTGAGAGTGGGAGTACTGCAACCCTGTGCTACTTCTAGTTATCGCTGTTATCTGTTAGTTATTTTATTTATACACTACTAATGTATGGAATAACAGACTCATGTTATTTACAAGATGTTCTGATCTGTAAATGGAACTAGATTTTTGTCTTCAACAGTTCTTTGTATAACTCCTACACTTAAGTTAATAAAAAGATATTAAAAAAAAAAAAAAAAAAGCCGAACACCTAGGGCTTCATCCGCTGTGGACTACAATGTGGATGAGGCTTCGTATGATTCCTGAGGGATGACACTGCAGATTCCTCTTTCAAGGACTTGGAGGGTCTCCCTCAGAGCCTTCTGCTCCAGAGGAATGAAGGAAGCCTCCACTGGAGGACATAACCTTCACAGGTTTTGTGTAGGCAATTGTGTAGGCAATGTGTAGGCTATTCCTTTTCGGTTGTTGATGGAGGAGAATGCCGGGCATAAGATGCTGGAAATCCTCCACTTTGTGGAGGCTCCTATGAGATCACGGTGGTCCCTGTGCGCGAGATCCTTAAGGAGTTTCTGCTGAGGATCTGGGAACACCCCCCTCACAGTTCCTCCCATGAACAGGAAGGCGGATGGGGTTTATCTTGTCCAGATGGCTACTGGATTCAAGAAGCGTCAGCTCTCACACCAATTTGTGGTGGTCGAATCCACTCTCGAGAGGGCCAAGCCTTCTCGGACCCATGCCTCAGCACCGCTGGGGAAGGATCACAGAGCGATGGACACTCTTGGGAGGAAAGTATCTCATAGAGCCATGCTCATTGCCTCCTACCAGGTCTACATGAGCTAGTACTCGTGGAATCTCTGGAAGCAAGTGCAGGAGGTTGCCGATCGTCCAGGGAAGGGAAAACGTGCACTCCCAGCCTGCAGAACTGTGCCCCCACCATGGCCAGGCATTTTGTGAAGAGACACAACGCAAGAAAGACACCTTTATGTCGCTGGTGCATAAGGACCTGGAGTGCAGAAACACAAGGTTCATACAACCTATGATGTTTTTGAAACAGCATCGAGAGTCTCTGCAGCGGGAATCGGCACTCGCAAAATGGCTTGGTTGCAGGCCTCAGATCTCCGACTGGAGGTACAGGAAAAACTCGCTGACTTGCCATGCACAGGAGAAAATCTCTTTGGAGATAAGGTGAGGGATGTGGTAGCCTAGTTGCAGGACCACCATGAGAGACCCTCCAGCAGCTCTCCGCTAGTACTTCAGACCTGCCCTTCTCAGCAATGAGGTCGGCGAGACAGGGTCTAAGGAAGTCTTTCTACCAACAGAGGAAGTACTATCCTCCGGCTCCTTGCTCCCGTTCGCAGAGGGTGAGCTCTCATGGCCGTCCCATGCAGCAGAGAGCTCCCAAGCCACAGCCATTACCCTAGTCAAATCCCAGGACAGGGTTTGGGTGTCCTGCTAAATTGTCCTCTGTACCCGTTGTGGGGGCCAGTAGTGCATCAGGAGATACTGATACAAGAGCTCTCCACCCTCTTAATGGCCAGAGCAGTTGAACCTGTCCACCAAGGCAAAGAGGGCAGGGATTTTACTCCCTGATTTTAAAGAGAACAGGAGGACTCTGTCCCATCCTAGACCTGAGGGCTTTGAATAAGCTTCTAAAAAGAGAAAAGTTCAAGATGGTTTCCCTGGGCACCTTGCAAAAAGGGGACTGGCTATGCTGCCTTGATTTAAAGGATGCATACTCTCCTAGGTCACACGAAGTATCTAAGATTTGTGGTGGGAAAACAGAAAAAAAGATATAATTGCAATGGAGAAGGTACAGAGAAGGGCTACCAAATTGATAAGGGGAATGGAACAGCTCCCCTATGAGGAAAGACTAAAGAGGTTAGGACTTTTCAGCTTGGAGAAGAGACAGCTGAGGGGGGATATGATAGGTGTGTTTAAAATCATGAGAGGTCTAGAACGGGTAGATGTGAATCAGTTTTTTACTCTGTCGAATAATAGAAAGACTAGGGGGCACTCCATGAAGTTAGCATGTGGCACATTTAAAACTAATCGGAGAAAGTTCTTTTTCACTCAACGCACAATTAAACTCTGGAATTTGTTGCCAGAAGATGTGGTTAGTGCAGTTAGTGTAGCTGTGTTTAAAAAAGGATTGGATAAGTTCTTGGAGGAGAAGTCCATTACCTGCTATTAAGTTGACTTAGATAATAACCACCGCTATTACTAGCAACGGTAACATGGAATAGACTTAGTTTTTGGGTACTTGCCAGGTTCTTATGGCCTGGATTGGCCAGTGTTGGAGACAGGATGCTGGGCTTGATAGACCTTGGTCTGACCCAGTATGGCATGTTCTTATGTTCTTATGGCATCAGTAGTATGGGATCTATTTAGTGTTTGGGTATTTGCCAGGTACTTGTAGCCTAGATTGGCTACCTTTGGAAACAGGATGCTGAGCTTGATGGACCCTTGGTCTGATCCAGTATGGAAATTTATTATGTTCTTAAGCTTTTTGTGTTTTATGCTTTGTATTTTAGACGCATGCTTTTATCTTATTTTGTAGACATTAATCAAAAAATATAAATAATTTATTAGATTAATTATACAGGAAATATTTATGTAAGTAAATGCATGCTTTATTTTAGTGTTTGCCCCTTTGATATTGTTTTGAAAGGCAGTTAATCAAATTAGTAATCCAGTTTGTTTCCAGTGATATCAAACTACAGCATTGTCAAAATATCAAGCCACTTGTATTTTCTGTTAACTTTTTTCCCTCTACTAAATGATCATTATCTTAAGATAATATAGTACCATTCCAGGGCATGAAATTTCAGAGCAAACTGTACTAGCTTAAATAAATGTATACTTGCCACGCTTACTGAACTTGAGATTTAGTGGGGGGGGGCATGAAAATAGTGTTTTGTGGAAATAATATTTTATGGTATACACAATAATGCCACAAATTACTATGTAGACACCAATTCAGCTTTAATGCAGGTAAGTGCCAAGCAAAGAAAGTTAAAGGAAAAGACCCAACTTGTTGGCATCTCTCTACGCGTAAAATGCATTATTGTAAAGCAGAGATTTCTAGTACTCTCATCCTACAAAATGCTAAGGAGTGACCCTGCTTCTTCTGTACTACATTTTTCCCCCTCTCTCCAATACCACCATCTCAGTCTTCCTTCCCCCTCTTTTTGGCCTCTTTTACTCCTGGGGGAATTCTGCGCACAAAACCGTTAAATTCTGCAAAATTCAGCAAACTTTATATTGGTCAAAATATCACAATTTATTTATTTATTTATTTATTTATTTGTTTAAAATCTTTTCTATACCGTCGTTTAGTAGAATACCGTCACAACGGTTCACATATAGGCACATATAGTACAATGTATACGCAAATGTTCCTATTATTAGAAAGAAGGTGCCTCATGATCTCGGTGACATCGTTTCATAGAAATGGCTAAGAGTTTAGTGATGATTAATCTGACCTGTGACTAAGATAAAGACTGTTAAAATATACATTTAATTTAAAAGGTGCAAAAGACAGACCATGACATACATACATATAATGTGCTAGTGCTGTATGAAGATTTTATGTGTACAGCTTTCAGCGTTTTATTCTCTCTCGCTCTCTTTGTGGAAAGGCTTCTCTAAAGAGCCATGTCTTTAAGCTCTTTTTGAAAGTCTTGAAATCTCTCTGTAGTCTTATCTATAAGGGCATGGTGTTCCATAGTAAAGGTCCAGCCAATGATAGTGCTCTTTCTCTGACTTGAGTTAATTTGCAGTTTTTACTGAGGGGATGGTTAGAAGGGCTTTGTTGGCGGATCTCAGGTTTCTGTTAGGGGCGTGGACGCGGAGTGCTGTGTTTAGCCATTCTGCTTTGTCGTCATTGATTAGTTTATGTATAATGCAAAGGGTTTTATATTTTATCCTGTATTCAATTGGTAGCCAGTGTAGTTCAGCTAGTGTTTCAGTTATATGTTCTCTTTTTCTTTTTCCTGTCAGTACTCTTGCGGCTGAGTTTTGGAGTGGTCTTAATGTTGTGTATGGTAGTCCTAATAGTAAGGCATTGCAGTAGTCAGTGCTTGCAAATATTAAAGCTTGTAGGACAGTTCGGAAGTTAGTTTGATTTAGTAACGGTTTAAGTTTCCTGAGGACCATTAGCTTGGCATATCCTTCTTTGACTTTTAATGATATATGTTGTTTGAGGCTGAGTTCTGTGTCTATTATTACACCGAGGTTCCGTACTTTCTCGGCTATTCCAATTTTCTGATTATTTTTTCGTAGGATCGGGGATTGGATGACTGTCATGTTTTTTCGTTCAAGATGGAGGAATTCAGTTTTCTCGATGTTGATGACTAGTTCCATTTGGTTTAGTAGCTGTTTAATAATGTCAAGGTACATGATTGCTAGATTTAGTGTTTTTTCCAGTGAGTCTTCAATTGGTAGTAAAATCTGAATATCATCGGCGTATATGTAGTGTATGATACCCAGTCCAGCTAGGAGGTGGCACAGAGGAAGTAGGTAGATATTAAAGAGTGTAGCTGAGAGTGCTGATCCCTGTGGTATGCCAGTTACTAGATTTATTTTCTCTGACAATGTGTTTTTTATTTGAACTTGATAATATCTGTTACTTAGGTATGATCTGAACCAGGCTTTAGTTTTTTCCTTTAATCCAATTTCATCGAGCCTATTTAGCAGTATGTCATGATTTACTGTGTCAAAGGCAGAGGATAGGTCGAGCATTAGGAGGATGTAATGTTTCCCACTGTCAAAGCCTCTCATTATGCTATCAGTCAATGAGAGTAGTAAGGTTTCTGTGCTGTAATGTTTGCGAAATCCGTGCTGTGAAGGGTAGAGTATATTATTGTTGTCAAGGTGTTCAGCTAGCTGTTTCTGGACTACTTTTTCTATTAATTTTGCTATTAGTGGCAGATTTTAGATTGGTCTGTAGTTACTCAGTGTAAGTGGGTCACTGTTCTTTTTCTTTATTATTGGTTTAATTATTGCTCCTTTTAGGTTATCTGGAAGGTATCCTTCCTCTAAGGAGAGGTTTATGATTTTTGTTAATGTGGGGGCGACTATGTTGGCTAGTTTCTTTATGTCGTTTGTTGGTATGGTGTCAATTATATGTGGGGCTGGGTTTATCTTTTTTATCATGGTTTCTACTTCAGTTTCTGTTATTTCCTCAAATGTGGACCAATGCGTACTGTCTCTTATGTGCATTTTGATTTCTTGTTTTGTTGTGTTTGAAATTTTGTTTTTGAGGTTTCTAATTTTGTCATTGAAGTAATGAGCTATTTCATTGCATTTGTTTTCAGGTAACTCAGTGGGAGCTTCTGTTGTGTGATTGGTAAGGTTTTTTACTATGGTGAATAATGTTCTAGGATTATTTGCAAATTTTCAATTTTTGTTCTATAGTATTGTTTTTTTGTCTCAAGGATTGTTTTTTTGTAGTATGCTAGGTGTTTTCTATATCTAGTTAGGTTATCATTAGTTCTGTGTTTTTTCCAGTCTTTTTCTTTTTTTCTCAAATTTTGCTTGATTTCTTTTATTTTTTGGTTGTACCGTGGGTTTGTTTGTTTAGGTTCTTTGATGAGGGTGTGTTTTATTGGGTTGATTTCATCTGCTAGTTTGTTCATCGTTTCTATCCATGTATTTGTTGCTGATTGTCCATCTTTAAACTCAGATTCTTTTAGTTCTTCGTTTAGTTTGTTTCCTAAGGTTTCAATGTTAAATGGTGGTCGGTATTTAAATTCTATTGGTTTGGTTTTGTGTTTTGGTTGGGGTCTTGTATATTTAATGGTGGACTGTATTAAAAAATGGTCGGACCATGGGATTTGTGAATAGTTTGTTTTAATGTGTTCTAAGAAGTTATTATTTATGAATGTTAGGTCAAGTGAGTGTCCTGCTTTGTGTGTTGGATTGTCAGTAATTAATGTGAACCCTAGGGCTGTCATTATGTCCATTAAGGTTTGACAGGTGTTCGATAACGGGTGTAAGTCCATATGTAGGTTGAAATCTCCTAACACTATTGTGGGTTTAGATGTATTTAAGTGTGTTGTGAAGAATTCTATTAGTGGTGATATATTTAGTTCAAGGAGGCTTGGAGGGCAGTAAATGAGACATATTTGTATGTCAAGTGTTTCGAACATAGCAATTTCATGGTTCGCTGGGGGTGTTATGGGTAGCAGTTTACATTTAAGTTTTTTTTCAGTTATTAGTAGGAGACCGCCTCCTCTTTTATTTGCTCTGGGGATTGAGAATACATCATAGTTCTTGTGCGCTATTTGGTTTTTTAAAACTGTGTCAGATTTTTTTAGCCAGGATTCTGTTATTGCGATGAAGGTAGGTTTGATGTCATAGAGTAGATCAGTTATTATTGGGAATTTTTTGGTTATGGCTTGTGCATTTACTAATAGGAAGGTGACCATTAGTAGGTTTAAATCTCCATTGCTTATGTTTTTTGTTCTTTTGATTTGTATTAGGTTGTTTGTATTTGTTTGTAAAGTGTTTGTTGCTTTGTCTTTTATTTTGTCTTTGTAGTTATTTGTGTCTTTCCTGCTGTACCTACCTTTGTTTAGGCAGACTCTAATTGTTTGTGTTACCTTTTCTTCTCTTTCGTTGTCCATGTTTGGAGAACCGTGGTTGTTCAGCCAGAGTTTCCTGCTCTCTGTGAGTTCTCGGGGTGTACGAAGGGGCGTACAAAGGGGCTGCCCCTTTGTCGCGCCCCTTCGGCGCGCGGCGCCTCCGGTCCGGCTCCGATTTTAAATGCCTCCCCCTTGGTGCACTTCCGACGTCGTGACGTCAGCAGCGACGCCAAAGGGGAGGGGCGCGAGCGGCTCTTCCGGGTCTGTCGGGGCTGCGCGATCCGGGGCCTCGGCGTCTGAAAGAAAGAAAGAAAACAAGAAAAAAGGAACAAGGAGGAAGCAAGAGAGAGAGAGAGAGAGGGGAGAGGCTGGAGAGAAAGGAAGGACAGGTTAGAAATTGCGGTTCTTTCCGAGGGGCTTGGTGGCTGTGATGGAGGAGCGAAAGGGAGACGCTTCGCTTGATTGGCCTCGATGTCAGCTGAGGCAGTCGTGCGGTAGCACTGCTCTGCCTCCGGTCCGGCTCCGATTTTAAATGCCTCCCCCTTGGTGCACTTCCGACGTCGTGACTTCAGCAGCGACGCCAAAGGGGAGGGGCGCGAGCGGCTCTTCCGGGTCTGTCGGGGCTGTGCGATCCGGGGCCTCGGCGTCTGAAAGAAAGAAAGAAAACAAGAAAAAAGGAACAAGGAGGAAGCAAGAGAGAGAGAGAGAGGGGGGAGAGGCTGGAGAGAAAGGAAGGACAGGTTAGAAATCGCAGTTCTTTCTGAGGGGCTTGGTGGCTGTGATGGAGGAGCGAGAGGGAGACGCTTCGCTTGATTGGCCTCGATGTCAGCTGAGGCAGTCTTTACGTAATTACGTTTTAAATGAATACAGAAAAAAGTTATTACTTAGAGATGCATAATTTTAAATTTTTTGAGCAGAATTTCCCCAGAAATTCACTGAGTGTCCCTTCCACTCGCTCTCCCTACTCCCTTGGCCACTTTGCCCTCTCAGGCCCCAACTCCTCCATCTGCCAGTATCTCTTCTCTCCACCTCTAGGCTCAACCCCTTCCACTCTATCGCCAATCCCAGAGTTTGACCCCATTCTCAGTACTGCCCCTCACAAAGGCTCCCTCTGTCCCTCCCTCTCTCATACACATGCTCCCTCTCTCTAGTACACATACACACACCCTCATACAGGCTCCCTCACTCTCTTGCACACACACATCCCCACATACAGGGTCCCTCTGTCTTGCATACACACCCACACAAGCTCCCTTTCTCTCTTACGCATACATTCTCACACAGGCTACCTATGTCTCTCTCATGCACCCCTTCACACATGCTCTGTCTCACATATACATAATCCCTTCACACAGGCTAGCACCCTTACATACACACGATCCCTTTTTCATACACATGCGCTCCCAATCTCACACACACACACACACACACACTCCTTCACAATCTCCTCATATAGGCTCCCTCTCTCTGGCACCCACACTCAAGCATCCACCCCCTCTCTCTCATCTCCCATGCTCTCTTTCTCACATCCTCCTGTTCACCCCCCCTGTTCGCTGTCTCACCCTCCCCTCTCCTCTCTCAAGCCCTTCCCCTTCCCCTCCCCCACACTCCCTCCCCTCTCCTCTCTCACACCCCCTCCTCTCTCACACCTTTCTCCCTCTCCTCTCATGTACACACACATTCACTCTCACCAGGGCCTTCACCTTCTCCGTGAGCGGAGCACACTCCGTTCGCAGCACACGGGGGCCTTCATCTTCGCCACGAATAGCACAGCAGGGCCTTCATCTTTGCCGTGAGCGGCGCACGTCCCGCTGCAAATGGCGCGCCGGAGCCTTCATCTTCGTGCCCTCTTTGCGCAGGGGGGGAATTCTGCGCAAATTCCTCAGTAGCGCAGAATTACCCCAGGACTACCTCTTTATAGCTTCTCTTACCTATTTCAGGCCTGCTTGTGCTCCTTTTGTACCCTCCTTTGTGCTGAGCCCATGCTTTTCCTCCAAATAGCTATGCAAAGCCTAGGCTTCTCTTTTTCATCCCTCTCCACTTTGTTCTCCTCCTTCATTCCTTTACAGTTTCTTTCTTCTCTCTTTTGCATGCTTACTCTTCCTGTTCACCCCTTTTATTCTATCTTATCTGTTTCCCCTTCATTCTCTATCTCTCTTTTCCTCTGTGCATGCTCTGTCACTCTACCATCTCCTTTCTTCTGGTACATCGCACAGTACCACAAAGCTCAACTAGCCATGGCAGGATGGGAGGAAGGGAGAGAAGATATGTAGAACTTTCTCAGCACTACCATTTCCACCGCCTCCTCTGGCTTATCGGTTACATGCGTGCATGCTGGTAACCAATAATCCATGGGAGTATTAGTGCCTGACAGAAACATTTCCTGTCTGTATCTGCGATTTACTAACACTAATGCCAGCATATAATTTTCCAGCTGACAACCAGGAATGTTCCTCCCTGTATTATTTCATGGTAGTATTGGTCCTATGTATTCAGATGCTACATAATTCAGTTTAAAGAAGACCTCAGTTCATTAAGTTCAACCCACTTCAGACTACCCTCACTGGGAAATTGTTTTTTTGTGTTTACCCAGAGGGAAACAAAAACTCCACTTATGATATATAATTTAAAAAAAAATGCCTTGTAAGTTACATGAGCCGCACAGATCATGTAACTTCCATTGTGTTGGCTCAGGCATTCCAGAGCTTTACAGGAAGGTTTTTTGGTTATGCACATTGGTTTCTTATGTGCCTTCTGATTCTTGTTCTTTTTCCTCCATCATCACCGTATATGTTCTCAACAGTCCATGGCTGGCCAACAGTTTTTCATCCTTTTTATGCCATTTCATGCTTTGTTGCCCCCTCTTCCTCAAGATTTTTCCCTAATGAGGAAAATGTTAAGGTGAATTTTTTTTTCTCTTTATTGCGTTTTAACAGTTGCAACAAACATTTTTCACTTTGTTATTGGATTTCGAAGATGCTTAAGCCTTATTATTCACATAGATCCCTGCGCTCTTCACAGTGAGGTTTGCTTGAGGTACCTTCCTTTAAGCAGGTTCATTTATCTATAGTTCAGATATCGACCTTTTCAGTTGCAGGCCCAGAACTTTGGAATATCTTATCCAAGGGGCTGAGGCCCGTGACTTGTTTGAAGACTTTTAAGAAGCTTTTAAAGCTTTCTTTTTAAAGAGATGTTTTATTGACAATATTTTTATCTTCCATTTTAGCTTACCTGTTTTATTCTGATTTTTTCCTGAATCCCTACTTATATTTCGTTTGTGTATTTTATGAAGTAGTTGTTAATTTGTTGCAGTATTTTTTGTTATTCCTTTTCCATTGTATTGGTTTCTTGTCGTCCGGGTCCCCGATGCGGAGGAAAAAGGGCAGGCCCTCTCGCCTTGCGGCCCTTTAAAGGGGGCGCCACGTCACCGGCCCGCGCCGCTGTCGCCCGCCGATGACGCGGAGCCCTTGTGTGGGGCGCGTCATCAGCGGCGCGCCTGTCACCGCTGATGACCCGTCCCCCGACGGCCGCCGCACATCGCGGGTGGCGCGCCGTTACGGGGGCGGCTCGGCCAGTCGCCTCGAGCCCCCCTATTTGATTTTGTTTTACTATTCTGTATCTATTCTGGTATTACTGTTTGTCTTTTGAGTAAGCAGTTCATAAATAAAGAATTCTAAACTTTCCATATTCCTTGGCATTAAATTACACTTTCCTTGCTTGTAGACAAATGGACTCAGGACCAGTGGGTTATGCTCCCCTGCCAGCAGATGGAGAACAGAGCAAGCTGACATCACAGTATATATGTATACTCCTGCAGTGACCCCATCCTGCCAGTATTCTCTGTCTCCAGCAGATGGTGGACGTGCATCTCTCTTTGGGGATTGCTTCAGATTTTGGAAGGAGAATTTTAAGTTACATGAGGAAAAGCCCTGCTCTCGTGCGGTGATACCAAGTGGTCCCTCCCCATTTGAGAATTCCTGAGGTGATTTCCATGGTCCCTCAGATGTGTGCTTTGGTCCGGTAGCTAGGTTTCCCAGCGAGGACTTAGCTGATAGTACAGCTGAAAGGCAGCGCGTACAGGAGGCCGAGCGTGGCGGTGATGGCAGAAGCCCTTTCCCCCCACAGCCGGAGACCATCTCTGTACTCAGCTGGTAAGCGCTGAGCTCCAGTAAGTTTTAAAAAAAGAAAAAAAGGCAGAAGTTTTTATTTATTTATTTATTTATTTATTTATTTATTTATTTAATAGTTTTTATATAACGACTTTTCATGCAAGCATATCAAATCGGTTTACAGTAGTTAGCAATTAATCATTTAAAATTATTTGCATTTCCAAAGAAGAAAGGAAGTAAATACATTGTTTCATAAAATAAATAATTAACATAGTAAACTATATAATAGGCTAAATAATTACCTTCCAAAACAGAGATAGATAGAAGGGTTTTAAGGCTTCCTCTGGTCTCTGTGCTCGGTGCACTGTTCCGATGTCATTACTACTCCCGTTGGAGTTAGGGGAACTGGGCAGCCTGGCGGGTTAAGCGGTGCCCCGTGGGCTAGGCCCCGCAGTTAGGCTTCTTGCGTGTGTACCGTGTAGTAGGCTGCGGTGGGGGGTTTTGTGCGCTTCTGTGTGCATTTTCTGCCCTCTAGTGGACATCGGTGTGCGCAGTGCTTCGTCTCTGTGCATGTGTTGTGCCCTCAGTTTTGGGTGCACCTTTTGCGCACACAATTTTTTAACCTGGTGATACGCACAAGTCTTCTCACACAAGTTGTGCAAGTGGATTGAGCGGTGCTTATTTTTTGGGGTGCCTGTCACAAGTCACGGTACGGTGAACAAGAAGCCTAAGCGCCTTTTTCTCTGTGTTGCCTGTCATATCTGGGCTTCTCAGCCTGATGTGGCTTCTAACCTGTGTCAGCACTGTTTGGACACTCAGGGAGAGTTGTCTTCCTCCGATTTTGCTAAGCCAGGGTCCTCCCATCCTGATGATGGTTTGGTTATGGCTTTGTCCGGAGGTTCACCAGACCTTGGTACTCCCTTGACTGGCTCCTCCTCAGGAAATGGCTGTTCACTGGGCCCCGCTCTAGTTCCTTCTGGTTATGGCCTAGATCCAGCTGCTTATTCTTGAGTGGAGTTTTTTCAGGATTTACAATCTTTTCTTCAGGCGCAGTCCTCCACTTCGCCCAGTCCGGTCAGGTCGGACCCTCAGCTGGTGGCCCCTCCCTCTTCCAATCCTGTGTTTCAATGCCAGGGCACGCCTTGGTTCATTGCAGGTATTCCCGACAGGAACCTGGATGGCACTGATGATGAGGCTGATCCTGATTCCCTGGAGGATGGAGAAATTCCTCCAGGTTGGAATCGTATCGGACCATGTTACGGTTCTTTCATCGAGATGAACTGCTGGCTTTAATTTCCCAGACTGCAGAAGCTGGGTGTTCCTGGTACAGATTCCATGTCCAAAGAAGTATCCCATTTTGGTTTCCTTGCATAACACCTCATGTTTTTTCCCAGTTATGGATGCCATTCAGGAATTGGTTGATCTTGAATGGTACACCGCAGAGGCAAATTTCAAAGGGGCTCAAGCATTGGAAGGCCTGTACCCCCTGGATCCAGCTGTGAGAGAGTGTTTGCGTCTTCCCAAAGTGGATGCTTTGGTCTTGCCATCTCTAAGCGGACAACTATCCCCATGGAGGGAGGAGTGGCCTTGAAGCATGTGCATGATGGACAGGTTGAGTCTATCCTTAAACAAGCCTTTGAAGCGGTGGTGATGACTTAACAGATTGCACTCTTGTGGCCCATTCTTGTCTGCTTCTCTCTCAGGAAGTTGATGATTCTGGGGTGAATTCCAGAGCAGTTATGGAACTCAGTGCTGCCTTTTTGGCAGATATGAGCTGTGAATTGATCCGTACCTTGGCCAGAGGAGTGGCTTCAGATCTAGCAGCCAGGCGTCAACTGTAGTTGCGAAATTGGTCAGCTGGCACGGCCTCCAAAGCTAATCTTACAAAAATGCCTTTTAAAGGCTCGCTGTTGTTTGGGAGAGAGTTGGAGAAACTGGCCAGTAAGTGGGGCGAGTCTCCAATTCCCTAATTGCTGGACGAGGATAAGCAATTGCAGTTCCCCTCAGCTTTGATGGGTCATTTCAGTCGATATCTGCCGAGCTGCGATGTGGTCCTCCTTACATATTTTTCCCAGGTTTTATCATCTGGATGTGCAAGCCCGGGAGGACACAACCTGTCCACATGCGGTTTGATTGGACCGTAGGCAGCCTCCCACCCTATTCAGGAATAGCTTTATTACATCCCACTGGTCCTGAGTCCATCTGTCTAATGCTAGGAAATGGAGAAATGACTTACCTGATAATTTAGTTTTCCTTAGTGTAGACAGATGGACTCAGCATCCCACCCTCAGCTGACAAATGTGTGTGTCCATGGTCTTTCTGTGCAGCTAAGTATTCCAGGGTATTACTAGTAAGTGTTCATCCAATCCCCAAATTTGGGGTACCTGTTTTCTTACTTGAGTTCAGTGTTTCCTGTTGTTTGATACAGTTATGGTTGCCTGTTTTTTTTTTTTAAATCAAGTATTTTGCTAGTCTGTTCACAGTTGCTTTTGAAGAGAATACTGGCAGGCTGGGGTCACTGCAGTATTATATATACTGTGACGTCAGCTTGCTCCGTCTTCATCTGCTGGCAGGGGAGCATAAACCACTGGTCCTGAGTCTACACTAAGGAAAACAAAATTATCAGGTAAGTAATTTCTCCTTTATAAAATTACAAGATCCTGCCTTAAATAATTTATTTAAACTTCTGGAGACTGTTATTTGAACAAAAAGACTTTCTTAAAAGAACCATCATAACTGCATGGCTCATGCACTTGTAGTGCAATGGTCACACAAACTTTTAATCATTGATCCAATAAATATTCATATTTTGAAAAAGAAATTTAATTTTTTTATTTTTATGCACTGAAAAATATTTATCTTCCAAATTTCATTAAAATGGGGCAAAGTAAACTCAGATGTTATGCATATCCCTAATTTTCGCCAGAGTTCACGGCTATATAATTTTTGCCAGAGTTCAACTACATCTGTCTGAGTCCATCGGACAACATAAAATAAGTGGCATATCGTGCCATATGAAAAATCTTTTACCATATGATGTGGAAAAGTAAGTGCAAGCAAACAAGTCAAGGTTATCAACATTTGTAAACACCACACGAGTGACAAAAAATCACCATTTGTAAAAGATCAAGGTACCTAATGATTTTTAAAGCCTTAGAGTAACTGGCTTACAGACACAATAGCTATATATTTTTTACAGGTACGTATGAAGGTACATACTTGATCATATTCAGGATTCTCCTATATAGCACGTCTTATTATTTTTTATTTTTGTTTCCTGCTATTTCTATTGGGTCTCATATTAAGTAGTATCCCTTATTTTCAGCATGATGACATAAAAACCTGAAAATGATGACAAAACCACATCTGCATCAGGGGAAAAAGCAAATTTGCTTACTGATAAACTCTGTTTCGATAGATAGCAGTATGAATTAGCCATTATATGTGGGTGATGCCATCTGGTAGCACCAAATGAACTTGTTTCTCCTAGCTAGTAGAGCTTTGAGCTCTGTTGAGTATGTGCAGGATTTCCTGCACAGGCTTTGCCTCTTGAGCTTCCTTAGACTATATCGGAGCTAATTCTATTTATGTAGTCGACTTTACAGGGAAGTGAGTGGATGCACCATGGTTTATTCATCCTGCTTTCTACAGAAAACAAACTTTTTGCATTGATAAGCAGGCTGAATTAGTGATTACATGTGGGGCTTCCCAACTGAGGGTTGCAGCAGAACATTTACTAAGTAAACAACCCGGACTCCACCGTGGAGAGTGGACTACAGCCAGTTTCTTTAAACTGGCTGTTCACTGAATTTAAGAGACCCAAAACCAGTAGGTACACAAAAGATTACTACAATATGCTTACGAGTCTTTCCTGGAATGCTCTGGAATATCCGTGCCAGTGCTTCAATGTGATTTCCATCTGTATGGCTTATTGTCCCATTCTCATTAGAGAACACTCATTATAATCAAGCAATTTTGTTTGACCTCCAAGAAGGCAATTAGAGCAGATTTTTGGATTAAGACTTTCATCATTTAGAATCTCACTGAACATGAATACCTAATCCCTTTCAGAATCTGCCATTTCATCTCAGTTTTGAATTTCAGCACCTCCTACTATTCCTCTACTATAGCTCCCTTATCCTTCTGGCTTACAGCATGCACTAGTATTCCATTAACTTTTGTTCTTTCTAACTCCCCTCCCTGTTCTCCTTTTCTCTTTGAACAGCTTTTCTACTGCATCCTGACATGCTTTTCTACTGCATCCTGACATGCAGCTTTTCTACTGCATCCTGACATGCAGCAGTCCCAACTGTTCTAGTACTGGGCTACAGTTTTAAAATCTCCTGTATGACATGAACGAGATTTGAATCAAAAGTTTCATCATAAAGTATAAAATGTTTTCAGTAGCTAGGAAAGTTGCTTTAACTCTGCCTGATACTGCCGCAGTACCGTGTTTATTCTTCATACTAAATGCAGCAGCATGTGGTTTTGAGTCCATCTGTCTTGCCTAGGATTCCTATATTCTAGATTGTGTGAACGTGTGATTATCAAAATTACATATTAAAAGAGGGGAGGAAGGGAATTTCTTAGCCACTGTATCTAGTTAACAATCAAGTCACATATTTTATTTACTTAAATCCCATCTGTTCTTGTTTTACCAGTAATATATTTGGTCTACGGCCCATAGACTATGCAGAAAATGAAGAGATGAAGTCAATATTGCAGCAGCCTTCATCGGGGAATAAAAGACGCTCTGTAGCCCATCCATATCATATTGTAAGTTTTATGAGTAAAGTGTTGTGTTTGCCACTTGAATGCAGACAATAAGGGTCAACAAACAATTATTGTTCTAAACATCTGTGACTAGTTTTCAAGAACTATGCTGACTGATGAAGGAAGAATAGCTCTCGAGAGCTAGTCATACGTATATTAAGTTAGCCCAATAAAAAGGTTATCAGCCAGAACTTGTTTGTTGACCCTTACTTCTATATAAGTTTTAAAAGATAATATATATACACACCTGAAAGAAACTGGACTTCAGTATTATTATAACCATGGACCACATTGATCTGCATAATGTGTGAAACGAAGTGCATGTACTTCATTTGAAATTCAAAGATGATATTATCTCTTCTGTGCCTTGCCTTACACCATTATTTGGTTTAAATACTTTTAAATGACTTTTCATACTGACCAAAATTGTCTACTGGCTTCATAGAATAGAAACATGATGCCAGAAAAAGACCATATGGCTCATCTAGTCTGCCCATATGTCCAATTAATTTAACTTTATCATTCCAGTCACTCCCTTAGAGATCCCTTGTGCTTGTCCCATGTTTTCTTAGGTTCAATAATGCTTTTGTCTCCACCTCCACTGGGAGGCCATTCCATGAATCGACCACTCTCTCTGTAAAGAAATACTTCCTAAGATTACTCCTGAGTCTACCCCTTTTCACCCTCATCCCATGAATAAATGCTTGTGATATTTTAGGATGTAACTCATTGTCAGTAGAACAATGCACAAAAATCAGAAGTAAAATGTTTGTTAGACATAAGGCATCCTGGCACTTCTTTGCGTTCCTTTAGTATTGTGACATCTATGAGCTTTGCATTTTGTATGGCCTATAAGAATATTAAATCATTCCTCTACATTCTGGCAGATCCCCCCAGTAGGTTATGCATCTCTGCCAGGAGATGGAGACAGAGCAAAAGTTAATGTTACGGCTATATAGTCCCCACCCTGACATCAGCCCCCTCAGTATTCTCTGTCTCCAGCAGATGGTGGTCATGCATTTCCCTACAGGGGACTGCCTGTGAGCAAGAAAGTAAAAATAGAAAGGAAGAAAGAAGTGCAAAAGGAGACATCAAGAAGATGAGACCGCTTGCCTCCTGAGATGATACCATTCGGTCCCTCCCTCGGTAGAGTGCCTTAGTCCGGTAGCCTTTGGTGGCGTGGACTTAACATTCACTTAGCAGTTGCAGACTGAGAGAGATAAAGCAGTGAAGGCTTTCGCCCTCTCCCCCTGTAGCTGGGACCCGTTCCTGCTCTCAGCCAGGGAGGGCTGAGCTCAGGTAAAAGTTTTTACTTTAAAATAAAAAAAAGGATGAGAAAGAAAACAGGAGTTTTTCCCTCTGGGTCTGTTTTGCTCGGCATTTGTCCTTCCCGCTGCCATCTCTGGGGAGTTCTATGAGGTGTGGAGGTAATTCAGGCACGGCGGGTTAGACCCCGCTTTCAGGCTTCTCCCCACTTTGGCATATGGTAGGCCATGAGGGTGATTTTGCGTGCTTTTCTCTGTGCTCTATCGGTGCATGCCTGCGTATTCCTATTGTGCATCCATTGCCAACCTTGCGTCCAAAATTTGTTTCCAAAACTAGGATGCACACCTTGGGCACCGGTTTTGGGCGTTCCTTGTGCATGTGTATACCTGGACGCCTGGTTTGGGCAACTAGTCTGGGCAAGCATATTATATGCACATTTTTTGTGTGTCCCTTTTAGGTGCGGTTTTAATCGTGAGAACCTGATCACTTTTTTTGTGCGTCCAGCTAGGTGCGTGCCTATACCTGACCGAGCACCTTACAACCATGGCACCCATGGTGAAGAAGTCTAGGCGGTGTCTATTTGTGCTGCATGCCATATCAGGGTGATACAGCTGGAGCTTTGTTTAAGCCTATGTCAGCACTGCCTGGATGCTCGTGATTTTACCAATTCCTGGATGCCACCTCCTGATTTTACCAACGATGGTCCATCTCCTTGTTCAGAGGGGAGTGGGACCCATGATGACACAACATTGTTTTTTTCCCCCTCCCCTGTTTGGTTGATCCATGGGCTGACTCCTCAGGGGGGGCTGACTCTCAGGATGTCAGGTTCGGACCTGTGGACCCATCCTCCTTTTCCTGGGTGGAATTCTTCCAGGGATTACAGACATTTCTTCAGGGGCATTCATATGAGTCGACTATATCTACTGGTTTAGGTCCAAGCATTCAGAATTTTTCAGTGCCTGTTGCCACAGTCAAGCGCCATGGCACTGCCTGGCAAGGTTCAAATGCAGATGGATCAAGATGACACTAATGATAATAATGGTGGCTCTTCTGTGAAGGAAGGGGAGATTCTCCCAGTTTTAGAGCCACATAGAACTCTTCTCCATTTCTTTCATAGAGATGAGTTGCCGAGCTTGATTTCTCAGACTTTGAAGTCCTTCGGAGTTGCTGGAGCTGACTCCTTGGGGATACAGAAGGAGGACCCCATTTTGGTCACCCTACACAAAGCCTCATGTTTCTTTCCACTCCTGGATGTGCTTGAGGAGTTGATTGATCTGGAATAGAGTTCGCCAGAGGTGTCCTTCAAAGGGGAGTGCGCCTTGGTTGGTTTATATCCCTTGGATCCGCAGGCCAGAGAGCAGTTGGGTTTCCCTATGGTGATTGCTTTGATGTGGTCTGTCATGAAGCAAACCACCATCCCGGTAGAGGAGGTGCAGCTCTTAAGAATGCTCAAGATAGGATGATTGAAGTGATCCTAAAGCAAGCTTTTGAGGCAGTGACAATGGACTTGAAAATTGCGTCTTGTTGTGCCCTGGTAGCTCAAGCTACCTTCCGTCTTTCTCAAGAATCTAGCAGCGCCGTGTCAGATAGTGGACCTATAGTAGAACTGGGGGCTGTCATCTTAGCTGATGCAGGCTGTGACCTGTTCACACAGCCCCCAGAGGCATTGCTTCTATTATAGTGGTTAGACGACAGCTGTGACTGCACAACTAGTCAGCAGATTCTATTTCAAATTCCAATCTTACTAAGCTGCCCTTCAAGGGTTTGCTTTTATTTGGCATTGAGTTGGAGAAAATGTTAAATAAATGGGGGGAAATCCAGGTCCCTCGCTTGCCAGAGGACAAGCAGATGGTTTCTCTGACTTTTTAGACAAGTGACTATTCTCGAGACTACTGGTCTTTTCGAACTTATAGGGGAAGTTCTTCCCAGAGAGACTGTCCCTTTTGCAGATCTCAGTCCTTTCGCTTCCGAAGGCCAGGAAAGAATGTGGGCTTCAGAACGGGAGCCCTTCAGTCTTCTCAATGAAGATTTGTGGGATCACAAATTTGGAGCAGGAGAAAAGGGGTGCCTATCTCATTTATATCACAGGTGGGTCCAGACTACTTTGGATCAATGGGTCCTCGAAGTGGTTCAGGATGGATATGCTTTGGAATTTCCTATTCCTCTGGATGCCTTTATGATATTTCCATGCAACTCCTCAGAAGAGGGTAGCAGTGGAAACTATTTTACAAAGGCCTGAAAGCAGTGATTCCCGTTCCCAAGTCACAACAAAATATAGGCCATTATTCCAGTTTTTTTTCATGTCCAAGAAGGGAAGGGTCTTTTTGACTCATACTGGATCTCAAGGGTGTTAACCATCATTTACAAGTCACGCATTTCAGGATGGAAATGGTGTGCTCTGTCAAAATGGCAGGCCAAGCAGGGAAATACCTGATGGACACATATCTGCATATTCCCATTTGTCAGAAACATCAACGGTTCCTTCGATTTGCTTTATATAGAATCTTCACTACCAGTTTTCAGGTCATGGTGGTGGTAGCGGCAACCCTATGCAAAGACAAAATTCTAGTTCACCCCTATCTGGACAACTGGTTGATTTGGGCCAAGAATGGCAGAATTTGTTGCTATAGGACCTAGGCTGCATGGTGAACTTGGCCAAGAGCAATTTGCAGCCATCTAAGATTTTGGAGTATTTCAGGGTTTGCTTCGATACGAGGCAGGGCAGAGTTTTTCTGCCGGATACTTGAGTTCAAAGGTTGATGGGTTGAGTACGCACATTGCTCGCTCAACTGTGTGGTCTTATCCGCAGGTCCTGGGGTTCATGGCTATCGCATTGGAAGTAGTTCCCTGGGCAAGAGCACATAAGCGAACTCTTCAATTGTGTTGCTTTATTATGGAACCCAAAGTCACAGAATTATCCAGTGAGACTGCTCCTACTATTGGAGGTGAGGTCTCAGTTGAGCTGGTGGTTACAGACACATAATCTCAGGAAGGGAGTTTTCCCTGGAGATGCTGGATTTTTGGTACTCAAGACAGATGTGAGCCTTCTGGGTTGGGGACTCACTGTAAGGAGTTGATGGTGCAAGGTTGCTGGAATGCAGAGGAGCAGCAGTGGATCATCAACAGTTTGGAAGCATGAGTGGTTCAGTTAACGTGCTTGTGGTCTGCTGAGCGACTAGAGCAGAGCTTTCCAAACTTTTCATGTTGGTGACACACTTTTTAGACAAACATAATTTCGGGACACAGTAATTCAGTCTACTAGCAAACCAGAGGTTAAAGGTTAAACGAACAAAATGTATTTCGACAATTTATGTATGTTTCCTTAAATATATACATAATAAAATGTTTCACGACACAACCTATCTTGTGAAAATCTTTCATTTATATTAAAAATATATAATATTCCAAGATTAATGTTATTGTTATAATTTATGAGTAACAATAATAAAACAAAGTTATTGTGTTATTCAATTTACCTCTTTAATGAGATATATGAGCTTGATGGGATGAACACAGATTTGAATATTTGGTGTTAATAAGAAAGTCCAAAGGGTCTTCTGCGTAATTTTAAAAAGCTGGCCAGTTTCACACTATAAAATTATTTGAAAGCCTCATTCAACTAATTCTATATGGCTATGAGAGTGAAGACTGGAATTTATAGGAAGGGACAGAATGTCAATATAAATCCTGCACCTCCAGTTCTGTAACTCTGTGCATCCACTGAAATTCCCCCAAACAATGAGCTTGAATGTTTCCCTTACATCTCATCATACTAAAAGATGTTTTCAAATTCTGGTGTCACCTTATAGTAACAGCAGCACAAACACCTTCCACTGCCAGGCACATTGTGAACGAAAATAAAACCTCGCAAAAAAAAAAAGACACTCAAAATCTATACTGCAATCCCATCATAACATAACAGTAATAACACCAAGGACTCTAACAACACTAACCCTACCTGTGAAAAAGCAAGGGTAAATATTATACTGGGTCCTAGAATACCAATACACCACCTACTGAGGAAACAATTGCTATAGATCCCTATGCTAGCGAATTTCTCATCATGGTCACACACACAGAGCAGAGACAGACCCTCACCAAATACAGAATACAAAATAAAGGAGCACAAATTAGACAAAAACTGAAATGGAAATCCCAAGAAGCCAGACTCTGTGTATTAATAATGGAAAAACAGAACCATCATTCCTCATAAAACAAATAAAATCAAGAAACATAAAGCATCAGTTATAATAGTAAAACCATACTAATAAAAGAATATTTTAAAACTACTGATAAATAGAATTTCTATTCATTAAAATCATATACATTTTTTACAATTTCCTAAACACCAATAAAATATTTCAAAACAGCACATATATCAAATAACACCCAATAATTAAAACTAATAAGGATTTTAAAAAGCCCCTGCTGTCCATACGTGGGAGCTCTTGATTTCCAGTCACCCTGATATTGTCAAGGATTAGGAGGTTATCCTCTCTCTCTCACACATACTCACATTTCCATTCTCTCTCACACATATACTGTCACATACATACACATTCATGCTCTTATACCCACCATAACCTCTCGCTCTCACAGACACTGACACACTCTCAAGCTCTAAGACACTCTCTCTCCCTCCACACACACACCCCCACACAAACTCTTACTCCCCTGGATTTTCTCATACATACTCTGTCTGGCTCCCTCACATACACACAAACACACACACCCAGGCAAGCTCCCAGTCATTCTCACACACTGAAACTGACCCCCAGGCAGGCTTCCATTCAATTTCACACCACTCCCTCAGGCATGCACACATTCATTCTCACACACACAGACCCCCAGGCAGGCACCAATTCATTCTCACACACACATACACCACACACAGGCCGGCACCTATTCTCACACATACAAACCCCAGGAAGACACCCATACATTCTCATACACAGACACACCCTCAGGCAGGCACACACTAAAGGCAAACCCCCTCTCTTTCTTTTGCCAGCAACCTCGGAGCCTCTCTCATTCCTCTGCTGCCACTGTCACTGCTGCCGCATGGCTATTGGGGAGGCGCTGATTGCTGCTATTGGCACTGAAGCCCATTCTGCTGCCTCCTCTGTGCAGGACTCGTGGGTTTCCACTTCCTCCATGTTGATCTCGTACATTGTGAAATCAGCATAGAGAAAGTGCTACTCTTGCACATTACCAAAGATTACATGTGCCAATCAGTAAAAAGTAATTTATTTCTTTTTTTTTTTACCTTTGCTGTCTGATCTTAGTTTTCTAATCAGTTGGTCACAGGCTTTTTTGTTCCACCTCCCCTTTCTTATTTTTTTGCCAATTCCTTTCATATTGTCTTTTTTTCTATTTCTTTTCTCTCCATCTATCTTCTTCCCTCAAACATTCAGTCAGGTTCTCATTCTCACATACTTTCTCTCTCTCACACACTCACAGGCTCTCTCTCATACAATCATTCATACAGTCTCTCTCTTGCACATGCTGTCTGACTCTCACACACCCAGGCTCTCTCTCAATCCCACATGCTGTCTTGCTCAAGCACAGACTCTCACTGTCACATGCTCTCTCTCATACAATCATTCATACACACAGGCTCTCACTGTCACATGCTGTCTCTCTCTCACACACACACACACACACAGGCTCTCTCACATGCTGTCTTTGCAAACATTCAGGTCCTCACTCCCACACACAATCTCTCAACTCACCTCATACACACACACAATCTCTCAACTCAGCTCACAGACGCACACAATCGCTCAACTCACCTCATTCACGCACACAATCGCTCAATTCAGCTCACAGACGCACACAATCGCTCAACTCACCTCATACACGCACACAATCGCTCAACTCACCTCACACATGCACACAATCGCTCAACTCAGCTCACAGACGCACACAATCTCTCAACTCACCTCACACACGCACTCTACGGGCCCTCAGCCGCTCTCTTACCTCTGGACCTCCTCTTCACGGGTCGCTGCAGGATGGGCTCTGCAGCGGCCCTGATCTTCTCGGGCCGATTGCGGCGGCGACCCTGCTATCGGGCCTCCTCCTCTTCTCTCCCCGCTGCTGCTCCTCTTCTGGATGCGGCTGACGCTCCTCCCCCTTTCTGCCCGTGCGGCTCCGGCAACATTTTTCTTCCGGGGCCGCATGGGCAGGAAGGAGGAGGAGCACCTGCACGTCTCGACGTGACCTTTTTCTTCTTCGGGCCGTGGTGAGGTGAGCTCCACCACGGCCTTGCCGATCTTCCTGCCAGCGATATTTTACTGCTCAGCCGCCAGTGGGATGAGCTCCACTGGCGGCTGCATTGGCTCCCACTTGCCGGTGTGTCACGTGCACCGGGCTTGCGCGACACACCGGCACACCTCAGGCGACACACCAAAGTGTCGCGACACACACTTTGGAAAGCTCTGGACTAGAGGCTCAGGCAGTCCGGGTAATGACTGACAATGCAACAAAGGTGGTTTATATCAATCATTAGGGTGGAACAAAGAGTTAACAGGTATTGAAGGAGATAGATGCGCTCATGGTGTGGGCGGAGGAACATCCTCTAGGCATACCCGCATATCACGTTGCCAGAAAGGACAATATCAGAGCTGACTTCCTCAGCAGGAGAAACTTGAACCCAGGAGAATGGGAGCTGGTGGATGAAGCCTTCAAACTCCTTGTGAACCTCTGGGGCTTATCAGACCTAGACCTTCAACAACACGAAGGTTCTGCACTTTTGGCTTTTTCAGTCGCAGACATGATCCAAAAGTGCTGGGCATCTGCTCTCTCATTCAGGAGTGGCATAAGAACATGCCATACTGGGTCAGACCAAGGGTCCATCAAGCCCAGCATCTTGTTTCCAACAGTGGCCAATCCAGGCCATAAGAACCTGGTAAGTACCCAAAAACTAAGTCTATTCCATGTTACCGTTGCTAGTAGTAGCGGTGGTTATTATCTAAGTCAACTTAATTAATAGCAGGTAATGGACTTCTCTTCCAAGAACTTATCCAATCCTTTCTTAAACACAGCTATACTAACTGCACTAACCACATCTTCTGGCAACAAATTCCAGAGTTTAATTGTGCGTTGAGTGAAAAAGAACTTTCTCCGATTAGTTTTAAATGTGCCCCATGCTAACTTCATGGAGTGCCCCCTAGTCTTTCCCATTATCCGAAAGAGTAAAAAACCAATTCACATCTACCCATTCTAGACCTCTCATGATTTTAAACACCTCTATCATATCCCCGCTCAGCCGTCTCTTCTCCAAGCTGAAAAGTCCTAACCTCTTTAGTCTTTCCTCATAGGGGAACTGTTCCATTCCCCTTATGTTGGTCGCCCTTCTCTATACCTTCTCCATCGCAATTATATCTTTTTTGAGATGCGGCGGCCAGAATTGTACACAGTATTCAAGGTGCGGTCTCACGGCCAGCTCCCAAGGGAGCATGTTAATCTCCCTGCAGAAGTCAATTCAACTTTTACAGAAGTTTGGATTTCTGGTGAGTTTTGAAAATTCAAACCTAATACCAAAGCAAAAATTACAATTTATAGATTCGCTGCAAGAGAGAACTTTTTCTCGTTGTAACGGGCGAACACTCTGAGATCACTTGTTCACAATCTGATTCACGCACAATACACGAACCTGCCTTTTCATCCACCATATTCAGTGGGGACTTCACTATCAATGGGATCAGCAAACTCAGCTCTTGACAACCAGGTCTCAAGGAACATGAAACAGGAATTGTGCTGCTGGCTAAACACTCACATTCTTTAGAAAGGAGCTCCACTTTATCAGCCCTCTCTGCACACACTGGACCATTTTGACCCCAAGGAACTTGGTCTCTCCAAGAAAAGCATTATCAAATCAATCTGTTGGAACTGAGAGGAAACATATACACTTTAACTTTTGCTAATTTTCTCAAGGGGAAGAGCATTCTAATTCAAACCAACAACCAAATGGCCATATTTTATGGAACCAAATAAGGAGGCACAGGGTCATGGACCCTGCCAAGAAGCTATACAGATATGGAAATAGGCATGTAAATATCAAGCTGTCCTTCAAGTTACCTTTCTTCCTGGGATCTCCAACATATTAGCGGATCATCTCAACAGAGTCTTTCATCCAAATGAGTGGGCTCTACAACAATCAACAGCCAACGCATTGTTTGACTTATGAGGACTTCCAACAGTCGACCTTTTCGTGTTGGAACAGAAGAGAAAGTTGTTTTGCTGAGATCTTCCCAGCAAACTCAAATTAGCTCAGGATGTCTTCCTGCTCGAGTGGAATGCAGATTTCATGTATGCTTTTCCACCAATTCCACTGATAGCCAGAAAGTAGAGATGTGCAGTCGTTTGCAATGAAATAGGAAATAAAGACGAAATTTCCTATTTCGTTGCATTTCGGGAAGAAAAAAGAACGAGTGGAAAACCCACGAAATTTTGTGGATTTTCCTATCGTGTTTTGTTTTGGTTTTTTCAGAAACTGCACATCTAAGAAAAAAAAAATCCCAATCCTTCAAATGTAACTAAATGGAAAGCCCCCCAACCTCCCAATGACCCCCAAGACTCACTCAATGTCCCTAGTGGTCCAGAGGGGGGCCCGGGAGCTCAGAGGGATCTCCTGTTCCTGGGGGCCATCAGCTGCCAGTATTCAAAATGTCGCGGACCGTCCATTGCTCCTACCATGTGACAGGGCTGTAATGGCACCGGTAGCCCCTGTCACATGGTAAGGGCAAAGGGCTGCCAGCGCCATTTTTATTTATTAGCAGCTGACGGCCCCCTGGGAGCTGGAGATCCCTCTGAGCTCCCAGGCCTCCTGCTGGACCACTAGGGACATTGAGTGAGTCTTGGGGTGATCAGGAGGGTGGGAGACTTTCCATTTAGTTAAATTTGAAGGATTGGTACGTCTTTTGTTTGTTTGTTTTAAACGAAATTGACAATGGAAAAAAAAATTCTGATTTGAGGGGTGGACTGAAATGGTCCACCCCCGAACTGAAAAATGAATTGGCACATCAGCCAAAGGGTCTGCAACCTTCTAGCATTAGTTCACTATCCACCAAACATTTGTTCCATAATAGAGGGGTACTCCATACCCACCTGAAGCTTCTACTAAAAGTTGTATCAGCTTTTCATATTAATTAATCCATTGCTCACATGCATATGAAGGGGAGAAGGCCCTTCATACCTTAGATTGCAAAAAAGACTTGGCCTATTACAAGAGAAGGATTCAGATGTTTCACCAAACTATGCAGCTCTTTGTATCTTATGGTCCTAACAATCCTGAATATCTTATTATCCAGCTAAAATTTATCCTAAGTTAAGAGCATTTCAGGGAGGAGTTACGTTAGCTGGATAATTTATCCGGCTAACTTCTCCGGCTAATTCTGGTCACACCAAAGAGCTATCATAAGTTAGCCAGATAAAGTCATTCAGCTAACATTACTATTGAATAAACTCCAAAATTAGCCAGATAAGGTTATCTGACTAAATTTGCTATCCAGATAGGGACTGAATACTGTATGTATCCCACATTGTCTAATTAGATAGCGTACTGCATCCTGCACTGTTAGAGCTATGACCTCTTCCATTTCTCATGTATGAGCAGTACCTTTCAAAGACATCTGCAAAGCTACTACTTGGTCATCAGTTCACACCTCTCAAGGAGTGATAGAAAATTTGGCAAGCAGTTTTGCATAATCTGTCTGCCCAGTAGTTTTCTTTCCACAGTGGGTTCCAGGTTGCATACTTAGTAAATGCTGTGCTGCAGCCTTCAGCTTGGGATTCCTTACGTGTCATGGCTAATTCAGCCCTGCTTATTGTCAGAAAAAAGCAAGTTTGCCTACCATAAATGGTGTTTTCATAGATAGCAGGATAAATTAGCCATGCTGAATACCTGCCCACATCCATGGAGAGTCAACTTCCTGGCTAGATTTAGCTTTATAATTGACTGAGGAGGCTCACAAGGCAAAGCCCGCATGAGAATTCCCACTACTAGCTAGGAGAGACGAGTCTGTTCGGTGCCACTGGATGACATCATCCACGTGTCATGGCTAATTCATCCTGCTCACTACCATTTACAGTAAGCAAACTTGCTCGCTAAAGATAAGGGAGTAATTTTAATGTTTTATTTTTCCTTGTCTTCACATATATTAGGTGAATTTTGGTCACCATAGGGGAGGCCCTGTTGTGTTAATGGGGAGTGGTCTCACTTCAGGTCAACAGAGAGATTTGAACAACCTTGCATTAATATTGAAAGCTGGAAGATGTATTGAGTTTAATAATTCAGGTAAGTTTTTCCACATTCTCCCCCTACTGTTAAAGTGCTATATTTTGTTTCAACTTTGAAGACATATCCAAATGATAAATTGGAGTTAACAACAGTCCCTGAAAATTACCAATTTTCTAATACTTTATAATGGTAAATGATAGCAGAAAAAAAAACATCCGGTCAGTCCAGTCTGCCCAGTTGTCCTGTCCACACTGCTAAGGATACTTCCCAACTGTCAACCACAGAGTGCAACTATCTGCAAGATTTCCCCTTATTCAGGTTAGTTTTTTGTCTTCCTCCTTTGTACACTACCATCTTAGGTAGAAGAGCATACAGGATCCCAGCTTAGTTCCTTCCAGCACCCACCTTTCCCATGTTTTAACTAAACGGCTCTGTAATAATCTGAATAGCAATATTAGCTGTCGTGGATGTGAGCCCATGGGCTGTGATGTGGTTGCTGCAGCCTAGTAGGTGAACCTACTAGGGCCATACTGATAGCTGGTGGACTCACTCTTACTAGGACTGGAGGTAGGGCTTCTCCTATACCAGTCCTGTTCTCCGCAGGTTGAGCCTTTGGGTTCCAGGGGCTAGCAGGGCTTTGGCAAGAGTCCTGAATGGAGCAGTCAGACAAAGTCAAGTAGTAGGCAGAGGTCAGGGCGGGCAGCGAACAAACAATATCTAGGTCCAAGCTAGGGTTAGGGCAGGTGGCAGTCCAGAAGAGTTTACAGTATCCGTAGCAGAGGTCAGAACCAGGAATCAGGCCCAGACAGATGATACAAAACAATACAAGGCACAAGGGACCAATACACAGGGAAAACAGGCAAGGCAAGAACATAAGATACGCCATACTGGGTCAGACCAAGGGTCCATCACGCCCAGCATCCTGTTTCCAACAGTAGCCAATCCAAGTCACACGTACCTGGCAAGTACCCAAACATTAAATAGATCTCAAACTACTATTGCTTATTAATTAATAGCAGTTTATGGATTTTTCCTCTAGGAACTTATCCAAACCTTTGTTAAACCCAGTTACACTAACTGCTGTAACCACATTCTCTAGCAATGAATTCAAGAACTTAACTAAGAACATAAGAAATCGCCATGTCAGACCAAGGGTCCATCAAGCCCAGCATCCTGGTTCTAACAGAGACTAAACCTGGCAAGTACCCAAACACTAAGAAGATCCCATGCTACTGATGCTAGAATAACAGATGCCATTCCTTAAGTCAACTTGATTAATAACAATTAATGGACTTCTCCTCCAAGAACTTATCCAAACCTTTTTTAAACCCAGCTACACTAACTGCACTAACCACATCCTCTGGCAACAAATTCCAGAGCTTAGTTGTGCATTGAGTGAAAAAGAATGTTCTCCGATTAGTCTTAAATGTGCTACTTGCTAACTTCATGGAGTGCCCCCTAGTCCTTCTATTGTCCAAAGTGTAAATAACCGATTCACATCTACTCATTCAAGACCTCTCATGATTTTAAAGACCTCTATCATATACCCCCTCAGCCATCTCTTCTCCAAGCTGAACAGCCCTAACCTCTTCAGCCTTTCCTCATAGGGGAGCCGTTCCATGCCCCTTATCATTTTGGTCGCCCTTCTCTGCACTTTCTCCAGTGCAACTATATCTTTTTTGAGATGTGCTGACCAGAATTGCACACAGCATTCAAGGTGTGTTCTCACCATGGAGCAATACAGAGATATTATGGCATCCACTGTTTTATTTGCCATTCCCTTCCTAATAATTCGTAACATTTTGTTTGCTTTTTTGACCGCTCAGCATTCTGAGCCGACGATTTCAATGTATTATCCACTATGATGCCTAGTTCTTTTTCCTAAGTCTTAACTCCTAAAGTAGAACCTAATATTGTGTAACTATAGCAAAGTTTATTTTTCCCTATATGCATCACCTTGCACTTGTCCACATTAAATTTCATCTACAGTTTGGAATCCCGATCTTCCAGTCTCATAAGTTCCTCTTGCAATTTATCACAATCCGCTTAAGATTTAAATACTCTGCATAATTAGGTGTCATCTGCAAATTTGATCACTTCGCTCATCGTACCCCTTTCTAGATCATTTATAAATATATTAAAAAATACCGGTCCAAGAACAGATCCCTGATGCGCTCCACTGTTAACCTTTTTCCACTGTAAAAACAGACCATTTAATCCTTATCTCTGTTTCCTTTTTTTAACCAGTTTGCAATGCACAAAATGACATCGCCTCCTATCCCATGACTTTTTAGTTTTCTTAGAAGCCACTCAGTGGGACTTTGTCGAACGCCTTATGAAAATGCAAATACACCACATCTACTAGTTCACATTTGTCCACATGTTTTATTCACCCCTTCAAAAACATGTAGCAAATTTTTGAGGCAGGACTTCCCTTGGGTAGATCCATGCTTGCTGTGCCCTATTAAATCATGTCTATCTAAATGTTTTGTGGTTTATTCTTTATAACAGTTTCCATGATTTCTCCCGGCAGTGAAGTCAGGCTCACTGGTCTATAGTTACCCAGATCACCCCGGAGCCCTTTTTAAATATCAGGGTTACATTGGCTGCCTTCCAGTCTTCAGGTACAATGGATGATTTTAATGATAGGTTACAAATTAATTGAAATAGGTCTGAAATTTCTTCTTTTTTTTTTTTAGTTTTTTCAGAACCTGGCGTGTATACCATCCAGTCCAGGTGATTTGCTACTCTTCAGTTTGTAAATCTGGCCTACCACATATTCCAGGTTCACCATGATTTGGTTCAGTTCATCTGAATCATCACCCTTGAAAAACGGTCTCTGGAATGGGTATCTCCCCAACATCCTCTTCAGTAAACACTGAGGCAAACAATGTGTTTTGTCTTTCAGCGATGGCTTTATTTTCCCTAGGTGCCCCTTTAACCCCTCGATCATCTAACGGTCCAACTGTCTCCCTCACAGTCTTTCTGCTTTGGATGTATTTTAAAAAGTTTTTATTATGATTTTTTGCCTCTGTGGACAACTTCTTTTCAAATTCTCTGTTAGCCTGTCTTATCAGTGTCTTACATTTAACTTGTCAGTGCTTATGCTTTATCCTTTTTTTTCTGATGGATCCTTCGCCCATATTGCCTCCTACCAACTATATATGACCCAGTACCACAGCAACAAGAGGCTTTCTCAGCGGTAATACAGTAGGGTCTGGAGGCAGGAAAATACGAGGTGAAGTCCACTTACGATGTTTTCAAAACAGCAGCGAGAGTGGCTGCAGCGTATATTGGCGCCCACAGGATGGCCTGGCTCCGGGCCTCTGATCTTCGGCTGGAGCTCCAAGAAAAGCTGGCATATCTACCCTGTACAGATGAGAATCTCTTTGGCGATAAGATCAGGGATGCAGTGGCCTAATTGAAGGACCACCATGAGACCCTTCAGCATTTGTCGGCTAGTGCTTCCAACCCACCTCGGTCAGGAAATCCTCATGACAAAGCTCGAAGAAATCCTTCTATTGCCAGAGGAAATACTATCCTCCTGCCTCAAGGGCTCACGTAACTCACGCTGGTTCCAAAGGTCATTCCCATCATCAGCGGACCCCCAGGCCTCAGCCAGCCCCCTCCCCCCAGCAGAGTCCTGCCACGGAGTTTTGACTGGGGGCGAGGAAGCGTGACTCAGATTGCCGTATCCTTGGCATCCCTGTCCTTCGGTAGAGGCGGGCTGTGTCATTTCGTGGATCGCTGGCCCCACGTCATGTCGGACCAGCGGGTCCTCACCATCGTTCACAGAGGGTACCGGATGAACTTCAGGGACGTCCCTTCAGACTCTCCCTCTCATCCATCGTGGGCTTTGTCTGCTCCTCAGGAAATACTTTTGACAGAGCTCTCCGCCCTTCTAATGGCCGGAGCGGTAGAACCCATTCCCCTCTGCCAGCAGGGCAGAGGGTTCTACTTTCAGTATTTCCTGATACCAAAGAGAACTTGGGGGCCTATGCCCTATTCTCGACCTGAGAGCCTTGAACACATTTCTTCAAAGAGAAAGGTTCAAGATGGGCACCTTGATCCCGCTCCGAAGAAGAGGAGACTGTCTCTGCTTCCTCGACCTGAAAGATGCCTACAGCCCACATTGCGATCTTCCCGGATCACAGGAAGTATCTTCGCTTTCTGATGGAAAGGGGGTCACTTCCAGTATTGAGTATTTCCATTCAGCCTTGCGTCAGCCCCCATGTCTTCACCAAGTACCTGACAGTGGTGGGGGCACACCTCAGACGTCAGGATGTGCACGTCTTCCCCTACTTGGATGACTGGCTGGTCAAAAGTGCCACTCAGCAGGGGGTGCTTCGTTCCTTATGTTTGACCATCCAGGTGCTATAATCTCTGGGGATTGTCATCAATTACTCCTAGTCCCACCTCAGCCCACTGCTACACCTGGGCTTCATTGGGCCACTTTGAACACAGTTCAGGCCAAGGCATTCCTGCCTCGCGATCAGGAACTTGCCCTGTTATTGCTAGCACGCTTGGTCCACAGCCATCAATAGGTTTTTGCTTGTCTGCTGCTTCGTCTTTTGGGTCACGTTGCTGTGTCTGTCCATGTTACCCCTTTGGCCCGCTTGTGCAGGAACTCGAGGCACGTGTCCGTGTCACGCCATCTCCAAGTCTCCCTGTCCTGGTGGGAGGATCTATCCAACCTGGAGCAGGGGATTCCTTTTCAGGCTTTCCCGCTTCAGATGGTGCTTACCACCGATGCCTCCCCCCTGGGTTGGAGGGTATATGTGGACAACCTCCACACGCAAGGCTGGTGGACGGCTCAGGAATATCTATGTCAGATCAATGTCCTGGAGCTTTGAGCGATTTGCTACGTTATTTGGGCATTTCGAGACAGTTTGTCCCACAAGGCAGTCCTGATCCGGACAGACAATCAGGTAGCAATGTGGTACATCAACAAACAGAGAGGCACTGGGTCATTCCTATGTCAAAAGGCGGTACAGATTTGGTCCTGGGCTCTGTCGCAGGGCATGTTCCTAAGAGCAATGTACCTGGCCGGAAAAGAGAATGTAGTGGTGGACTTGAGTCGAGCATTCCGGCCACATGAGTGCTCACAGGATCCAGCAGTGGCAGCCCGGATCTTCTGCCGGTGGGGAACTCCAGATGTGGATCTCTTTGCATCCCCCTACAATTGCAAAGCAAGCAAATTCTGCTGCCTCTTCAGGACAGACGGACTTCCAGCCTCGGACACCTTTGCCCGACAATGGGGCACAGGTCTCCTGTATGCTTATCCTCCTCTTCCGCTGGTCATGAAGACTCTCTTGAAGCTCCAGCAGGACCAGGGGACCATGATTCTCCTGGCCCCTTATTGGCCCAGAGAGGTCTGGTTCCCACTCCTTCAGGACCTGTCAGTTAGAGATCCCATCCATCTGGGTTCCTCTCCCGATCTGATCACATAGGATCAGGGCAGGCTGAGCCTTCCAAACCTCTGAGCATTGGCCTTGACAGCCTGGATGTTGAGCGCCTAGTCCTACAACCCCTGGACCTCTCTGACAATGTGTCTCAGGTGTTGGTAGCTTCCAGGAAGCCTTCCACCAGGAATTCTTATTGACAGAAGTGGAGGAGGTTCTCTGTTTGGTGTGAGGGTCATGGCTTTGATCCCTTCACCTGCCCCCCACTCCAAGGTTGTTTGAATGTGCACTTCTCGGAGTCTAGGTTAAAAACCAAGTCAGTCCGAGTACACCTGAGTGCCATCAGCACTTACCATCAGGGTGTGGGTAGTGCACCCATCTCTGTGCAACTCATTGTGGGGCAGTTTCTGCAAGGTTTACTTCAGCTGAAGCCTCCTCTTTGGCCTCCTGTTGTGTCCTTGGACCTCAGCGTAGTATTGGCATGGCTCATGCATGACCCTTTTGAGCCTTTGCACTCCTGTGATCTTAAGTTCCTGACTTGGAAGGTTCTATTCCAGGTAGCGGTCACTTCGGCACACAGGGTTAGTGAGCTTCAGGTGTTGGTTACGTATCCGCCCTATACAAAATTCTTTCATGATAGGGTGTGTACGCAGGACCACCCTAAGTTCCTGCCTAAGGTGGTAACTGATTTTCATCCTAATCAGTCCATCATTCTGCCCACCTTTTTTCCGAGACCTCATTCTCACTAGGGAGAACGGGCTCTGCACAGTCTGGACTGCAAGAGGGCTTTAGCTTTCTATCTCAAACACACAGCAGGCCACAGGCAGTCCTCACAGCTCTTTATATCCTTTGACAGGAACAGACTAGGCGTTGCAGTGGGCAAGCAAACTCTGTCCAACTGGCTGGCACATTGTATCTCCTTCTGCTGTGCTCAGGCAGGCCTTCAGCTTGGCGGCCGCGTATAAGCCCACTCTGTGAGAGCCAAGGAGTTCCCTACACATGTTCACTGCCCACTGCTGCTTGGACAAAGATGGTCAACATTACAGTAGCTTCAGCCAATCTGTCCTTCGCAACTTCTTCCAGGCTTAAACACAACTCTCCCTACCTAGGGCCCATTCTTCGGGTTCAGGCTGTCTCTCTGTTATTCACAGCACCGCAGTTATTTTTGTGCCTGTTGTCACCCAGTTCTGTGCCTGTTGATCATGGTTGTTGCCGGGAGCAGCCTGTAGCTTGGTATTCACCCATCTGTGAGGACTACCATCCTGTTTGTCCTAGGAGAAAGCAGAGTTGCTTACCTGTAATAGGTGTTCTCCTAGGACAGCAGGGTGTTAGTCCTCAGGAATCCTGCAGTGTTGGGTTCCTCTGCATTTTGTTATTTTATTTTTCGCTCGTGTGTGCAGTTGGTGGCATACTGGGCATGCTCAGTGTGCCAGTCAAAGTTTCTAGAACCCATCTGATGATGTCACCCATCTGTGAGGACTAACATCCTGCTGGCCCAAGAGGAACACCTGTTACAGGTAAGCAACTCTGCCTTACTTGGTATGCATTGCTTTAGCCATTACAGGAGTCTTCAGAAAAACAAAAACATATTTATCTACCAAAACCAGATCAGTCTTGTTTGCTTTGGAATTTGGTTCTTAATCAGATCTCCCAAAAAGTCTAAGTCTTCGGTAAACATTTCTATGCTGTTCTTCTTTAAGATGCCTTTAGTGTCACTAAGCACCATTTTTCTTTCACTCGCTTCACAGCATCCCTAAACAATAAGCATAGTAAAGGGCTTTTCCTATTTCACTAGTGCCATAAAGCATCTGTTTGGCCATACTATTTAGTTTTTTTTAATTTTTCTTCTTTATACAGGTGCTTTCTCCTCAGAAATTGTCCACGTGCTTCCCATGTGCTTTTTTTGTGCAGGTAGCTGAAAGAAGTTAAATACTACCCGTACTTGTGAAATTATTGCTGAACATATAGATAAGTATAGTTTAATGGGACAAAGCCAACATGGATTTAGCTACGGGAAGTCTTGTCTCACAAATTTGCTACATTTTTTTGAGGGCAAAAATAAACATGGATAAAAGTGAGCCAGTGATATAGTATATCTGGATTTCTACAAAGCATTTGACAAAGTCCCACATTAGAGACTTTTTAGGAAATTATAAAGTTATGGGTTAGTTTGCAGTGTCCTATTGTGGATTACCAACTGGTTAAAAGATAGAAAGCAGAGAGTAGGCCTAAATGGTAAATTTTCCCAATGGAAAAAGGTAAATAATGGAGTATCCCTGGGATCTGTTCTGGGACCACTGCTTTTTAATATATTTATAAATGACCTGGAAATGGGAACAGCAAGTGAGATGATCAAATTTGCCGATGACACAAAATTATTCAAAGTTGTCAAATCACAAGAGGATTGTGAGAAATTGCAAGAGGATGTTGCAAAACTGGGAGACTGGGCATGCAAATGACAAATGAAATTTAATGTAGACAAGTGCAAAGTGATGTACTTAGGGAAGAGTAACCCAAATTATAGCTACAAAATGCAAGGTTCTATATTAGGAGTCACCACTCAGGAAAAGGATCTAGGTTTCATCGTTGAAAATACGTTGAAATTTTCTGCTCAGTGTGCAGCAGCAGCCAAGAAAGCAAATAGAATGCTAGGGATTATTAGGAAAGGAATGGAGAATAAAACAGAGAATGTCATAATGCCTCTGTATCACTCCATGGTGCGACCTCATCTTGAGTATTGTGTTCAATTCTGGTCACCATATCTCAAGAAAGATATAGCAGAATTAGAAAAGATACAGAGAAGGGCGACCAAGATGATAAAGGGGATGGAACATTTCCCCTTTGAAGAAAGGCTAAAAAGGTCAGGATTCTTCAGCTTGGAGAAGAGACAGCTGAGGGGAGATAGGATTAGAGGTCTATAAAATAATGAGTGAAATGGAACAAGTAAACGTTAATCAGTTGTTTACTCTTTCAAAAAGTACAAAGACCGGGGGACACACAATGAAGTTACTGGGTAATACATTTAAAAATAATAAGAGAAATATTTTTTTACTCAATGCATAATTAAGCTCTGGAATTTGTTGTCAGGAGATGTGGTGAAAGCTATTAGTATAGCTGCATTTAAGAAAGGTTTGGACCAGTTCCTGGAGGAAAAGTCCATTAACCATTATTAAGGTAGAGTTGCAGAAATTCACTGCTTATTATTGTGATAAGCAGCTTGGAATCTATCTACCCCTTAGGATCTTGCCAGGTAATTGTGACCTGGAAATGGCCACTGTTGGAAACAGGATACTGAGCTTGATGGACTCTTGGTCTGACCCAGTATGGCAAACCTTATGTTCTTATGTTATCATGTACACCTGCCATTTTACTGCCCCAGCCAAAATATGCCTGTTGGAAGCCTTCCTCGCAGCTCTGTTAAAAGTACTTGTGCTATGGAAGCTTGTATATACCTTTAGCCAGGCAAAGTGGAGCAAGTTTCAGCCAAATCATTTTTCCCATAAATAGGTATTTGTGCAGATAAATTACTTTGGAAATTGCTTTCCTCGTCCACTCGTTTAAAATGGTTGGCTCCTCACCTGCTGAATTTGGGAGAAAACCAGTTTTGTTTTAGTCTTTAATATTGGTAGTGAAACATATACCTTGACACTTATTTTTTAAGTATGCTCTTTTGTCTTTTTCTCATCAACAGTGGTGCTTTCAGAGATACTGTGGTGCCAATGTAATAAGCTATGCTAAAGCTGCTGTGGGTTTTTGCACGTACTTCAGCCTGTGTCTGCGCACAATTTTCCTGTGCTAGTCTTAAGCGTGTATGTATTAAGTGTTCAGTATGGGAAAAACGCATGCATAAACCTGCTTAAAAACCTGTAGCTGGTTTTGCATGCAAAGGAGGCAATTAACTATTCACAGGCTATGCAGGGAGCCACACATCGGTTACTGCGGGTTTTTGTACGTGGGTTTTTTTTAGCACCGGAGTCAGGGTAGGAGTTAAGTTAAAGTGTGTGGCTGGAGGCCTGTTTACTCCATTGTTGGCATTAGTATGGTTGTGTGTCTGTGCAGCTCTAGGCTAATCATGGATTACCTTCACTTTTTCCAGATGCTGTGCTACATTTTGCGTGGTCGGCTGAAGAAGTCTCTGCTGTGTATCTGTCTCTGCTGTGTATCTGTCGTGATCTAGCTCCTCCTTTTCTTGAATAGTATATCCAATTATTTCCTCCTTTGAAACAGCATTTGCCATTTCCCAAAACAGTGTTGCTTGAGAGCTATGCTGAGCATTATGATATGCAAAAGCCTGCTACTTCTCTCCAAGAAAAGGTTTAAAACCGGCATGTTGCAAAAGCCACGCTGGCATTTTCCACATATTATAAGTAGAATGTTAGAGGCCGAGCTCAAGGGTACAGAACACTGCACAATGATCCGATATGGTCAGAGGTTCAATCTATGCCAGTAGCTGTACCAGTAGCTGTACCAGTAGCTGTACCAGTAGATACACGCTTACCGGTATCTACTGGTACAGCTATCACACGTTCAGAGATGGAACATGAAGGGGTTAGACATTGTTCTACCCACCTTCATGACCCATCCCGGACCAAAAGCTTTACTGTTTTATTAAAGGAGAAGGCTTTTGCTCCCAAATGACTCATGGGTCACCACATTCATGCGAGTTTCTGCACGGTTTATTACATTAAGGCCTTGAACGTGTGTGTTTTACTTTAGCGTGGATTTTCTGCCTGCATTTCATTTGCAATACCCATCCTTTATTACATCCCGCGGAGGTGCCTGCTTTTGCCGCACATGCTTAAAAAAAACCCAAAACGTGCTGACTACTAGTGCTGATTTCACCACGGGTCTTATTACATCAGCCCGCTGTGTGAATTGTTAATAATAAAAACTAACAGAATTATATTTTCAGTCATCAGTTATGACAGGTATCGCATATTCAATATCCCATTTATAGAGTTTGCTAAATTTAGTGTCATTTTCATCATTCTATGATCAGGTAACTTCAAAAGTGACAATATAATATTAGATGTGTGCACATATTGTTTGACATTCAATTTACTTGTTATCTTTTCTACTGCTCTGTATATCTGAAGCTAAGAGTAAGTGAAAATTATGTATCCATCTGGCTTTATTGTCCATATCTGAGCTGTCAAGCACAATATTTTTCACATAGTTATTTTCAAATAAACATTTTTCTTGCGGTGCCCCTTCCTTTATCTTATTCACATTTCCCTAACACAGATTTCCTTTCCATCTGGCTTTTTTTCAGGCTTCACTGTTTTTCTAAAAAAAAAAAATCTTTTCTCCCAAATATCGCAGAGCTTTTCTCAAGACATAACTCTCTAGTTCTCCTGAGTCATCAATCATCTTGGTTAAAACTCTGAACCTAAAAGTGCATCTCCTCTAGCAGAACTAGTAAGATATTCCCATATACGCCACTCTGATTGTTCATTCTTACTTTACTACTACAACCTGTCACACAGTATTTCCTAAGGATACTCTGCTTCTTAAAAATATTTTACAGTGAAATGCCTATTACGGATAGCAAAGACATTTTCCTGTAACTTGGAAGAGGCAGTGTCTGCAGTGACTGAATTGGTGTACCCAGACCGGCAACATTCTAAGTAATACATTTAACTACCGTCCCCATGTTGGTGTCATACGGAAACAAATTATAGTCTCTGTTTCCCCGAAAATAAGACAGTGTCTTATATTAATTATTACTACCAAAGATGCACTAGGCCTTATTTTCAGGGGATGTCTTATTTTTCCATGAAGAAGAATTCACATATATTGTTGAACAAAAAAATGAACATTTATTATATTCTGAATAGTTGTCTGGTTATGCTGGTTTGTGATGACAACTAACTGTGAATCCTGCAGGGTAAAAAAATCACAGCTGCATGCTCTGGTGTTCTGTGCGACGGGCATGCTCCCAAATAAAAACTTTGCTAGGTCTTACTTTCGGGGGAGGTCTTATATTTAGCAATTCAGCAAAACCTCTACTAGGTCTTATTTTCGGGAAAACAGGGTAGTAAAGACTATAATTTGTTTCCGTATGACACCAACATGGGGACGGTAGTTAAATGTATTACTTAGAATGTTGCCGGTCTGGGTACATCTGTCAAAAGGGAAAAGGCATTGTCCCATATCCAGAGATTGAGAGGTACTATAGCGTTTTTGCAAGAGATTCACATGTCTCATAAGGAACATATGAAGTTCAAGAGACGATGGGTGGGACAGATATTTGCCTCCCAGGGCACAACTAAGAGTCGCGGAGTCACCATTTTGCTGAATAAGTTGGTTTCCTTCATAGCAGAGAAAACAGTGACTGATGAGGAGGGGGCAGTATGTAGAGGTATCTGGCTCTTTATTTGGGAAACCCACTATTTTGGCCGAACACTTATGATCATAGTTTTTTCACGGTGCTGATATCTCAACTTAAGGGGTTTGGATCTGAGGTGCTTATATTAGGAGGTGACCTAAACTGTGTCATGGACTCTGTGGTAGATAGACATCTGGTGAACTTAGCTCTATATCACAAAGCTGCCAAAGGTTTACATTTTTTTGTCATACATTGCAACTATTACATATTTGGCGAGTATTGAACCCTCACAATAAAGATTATACCCACATTGCTAGATCTCATCCCTCCAAATGTAGATTGGATTATATTTTTATATCTAAAGCTCTCTTTGGATGCTGCTCCAAGGCATAGATTGAACCTCTGACCATATCGGATCATTGTGCAGTGTTCTGTACCCTTGAGCTCGGCCTCTAACATTCTAGTTATAATATGTGGAAAATGCCAGCGTGGCTTTTGCAACATGCCGGTTTTAAACCTTTTCTTGGAGAGAAGTAGCAGGCTTTTGCATATCATAATGCTCAGCATAGCTCTCAAGCAACACTGTTTTGGGAAATGGCAAATGCTGTTTCAAAGGAGGAAATAATTGGATATACTATTCAAGAAAAGGAGGAGCTAGATCACGACATCTTAGAACTTACCCAGAAGGTTAAAGAAGCTAAGCGAATTTACTTAAACTCCAATCTAGATATGGATAAGCAGTCTTTTTCGTCTCTTCAAAATATTCTTAATACTAAATTGCATCACAGAGCGCTTGCGTCCATGACTGCTATTAAACATAAAATGTTTGTCCACGGTAATAAAGTTGGCGCGCTTCTGGTACGTCTCGTTAAACCTAAAGTAGGGACCTCCTTTATGACAGCGCTAAAAGATAGGCAGGGCAAAACTTTGGAACTCCTACCGCCTAAGCTCAGAACTCAAGAAAACCTAAAAACCTTCAAAAAGGAGTTAAAAACGTGGTTGTTCAACAAAGCGTACCAACTCACCCAATGAACAACACAACATCATCGCCCTCCAATCCAGCCTCATGAATAAATAAATGAAATTCATCACATCTAGGTTTTCATAAATAAGAAATGAAACAAAAAACTGATCTCAGTCCTTACACATGTTATCCCCTATGCTTAATAACAGTTTGTAATTTGCATCCCTTGTTTAACCCCCCTTATCCATGTAACCTTATTTTGTAAACTGTTATGATGGCGTTATTTTGACGTTTCCGAATGACGGTATATAAAACTCATAAAATAAAATAAATAAATAAATGGTAACTAACTCTGAAGATATTATCCAAAAAAGTAAATAACCGATTCAAATTTACCCATTCTAGACCTCTCATGATTTTAAAGATCTCTATCATATCCCCCCTTAGCCGTCTCTTCTCCAAGCTGAACAGCCCTAACCTCTTTAGCCTTTCCTCACAGGGGAGCTGTTCCATCCCCTTTATCATTTTGGTCGCCCTTCTCTGTACCTTCTCCATCGCAACTATATCTTTTTTGAGATGCAGCGACCAGAATTGTATACAGTACTCAAGGTGCGGTCTCACCATGGAGAGATACAGAGGCATTATGAAATTTTCTGTTGTATTCACCTTTCCCTTCCTAATAATTCCTAACATTGTTTGCTTTTTTGATTGCCGCAGCACACTGAGCTGACGATTTCAATGTATTATCCACTATGTCGCCTAGATCTCTTTCCTGGGTGGTAGCTCCTAATATGGAGCCTAACATTGTGTAACTACAGTATGGGTTATTTTTCCCTATATGTATCATCTTGAACTTGTGCACATTAAGTTTCATCTGCCATTTGGATGCCCAATCTTCCAGTCTCGCAAGGTCCTCCTGTAATTTATCACAATCCGCTTGTGATTTAACTACTCAGAATAATTTTGTATCATCTGCAAATCTGATTACCTCACTCATCAAATTCCTTTCCAGAACATTTATAAATATATTGAAAAGCACCAGTCCAAGAACAGATCCCTGAGGCACTCCACTGTTTACCCTTTTCCACTGAGAAAATTGACCATTTAATCCTACTCTCTATTTCCTGTCTTTTAACCAGTTTGTAATTCACGAAAGGACACTGCTACTTATCTCATTAAGTCTCCAGAGTTTTTGTTTATCCTGCAGGGACACCCTCCCCAGACATATCCACACCAGAGCACGATCTGACCAGGTTTGGGATTCAATTCCTGTTCCTTTCACCTCTCCTATCAAAGAATTTTCCACCAAAAAAAATAATCAATACCAGAAGTAGGTTCCATGCAGGAGTGAGTAAATGTATAATCTCTAGTATTGTTATTTTGTGCTCTCCATACATCATTAAGATTCGGCGATTTCAACATATGTAGTAATTTGCTTCTCTGTTTCTTAAGTCCCAACCACATGGTTGCCGAGTAGTCCAATTCTGGTTTCAATATCAAGTTAGTCTCCCACCACTATAAGAGGACCTTTAGCATATAGTAATATGCGCTCAGTCATGTTCTCATAGAATTGCCCCTGTTCAATATCTGGGGCATATAGGTTTGCAGTCATGATTACTGTTCCCCCTAGTTGAACATTAATGCTGAAAAACTTTGCCCCAAAAGTCTCTCATACTGCTTTTGGAGATGTGTCTCCTGTAAGAGAATAATATTCACCCATAGTCGAGACACCTCCTTAAACAGTAGGTTCCTCTTTATAAAGGAATTTAACCCCTTAACATTATAAGAAAGTAATTTAATGCATTCCATCATGTACCTTTGGAACTACTATAAAGTATATCACTGATAGGCCCAACCCCCCCTCTATAGACCCACTCCTCCCCCCCCCACTGCTCTCCAATCCCCCCTGCACCCCCCTCTCCCTCCCCTTCTCCACACAATCCAAAGAAACCCTCCATTCCTTTGCTCCAGCCACCCCCAGCAAAGATGATTATTATGAGAGGAGAACCCACTGCCCTTATGTCACCCAAACCTCTTTGCCACTTATAACATTAAAGCATCTCTTAACATGCCAACAATTACATTTCAAAATAAGCAAGTATTAATGCTATAGCAAACCATTACCCCCTCTAACCCCCTCCCCTCCAGTTTTTGGCAGCATATATAATTCTTCCTTATAAGGGGGGAGTTCTTAGCTCCCAAATGTTGCCGTCGGGCTAACTACAAAGAATGCTCGTTGCCACCCTGTTTCCTCTGGTTATTCAGTCAGGGTCTTCTGTATTTGCGTTTCTCCCCTTTTTCAACGGAATCCGTTGCCATTTTGCAAAAATCTTGAGGTTCCGCATTGGAGATGCCAGACCTGGTATTGCACCATCTTGCATCAGACGAACCTCCGGTGGTTGAATTAACCCCGCCTTCTGAAAGCATATCTTGCCTCATCCAGCACTTTCACTCTGTAGGTCTCCCCTTCGATAATGAGCAGAATGCTGACAGGGTATAGCCACTTGTATTTCACGTTGCCCCGCTACAGTACCTCTGTTATTTCCTTCATTTCTCGGCACCTAGCAACTGTGGCAGCTGACAAGTCCGCAAAAAAATCTATTTTATGAAATTCCTACTGAAAAACCCCACAGCTCGTACAGTTACCAGTATTTTTTCTTTAAGCTGGAAATCTCTGAAGCACACTATTATGTCTCTAGAGAGGATTTGGCGCTTGGGATCCCCCAGACGATGAGCTTCTTCGATCTGGATCACAGGCTCCTCCACTTTTGCTTCCCCCGTGACAGTCAGCAAAGCCCTACACACTCGTCTCATGCCTCTGCACAGTCCACATACTCCTGCACTTCAGGCACTCCTCTGATACGCAGATTATTTCTGTGTGCTTGATCTTCTAAATCCGCTATTTTAGCACAGAGTTCCTCTTTCTCTTCTTTCAATTCCAAAATTTCCTTTTGCAGTTTTTCAGCTTGCGTGACTTGTTCTTCCTGACGCTGTTCAATCTCATCCACCGGGGCCCCAATGTCATTCATTTCCCCTCTAAATTCATTTATAGCCTCTAACATCTCCTTAGTAGAAATAAAGTCCTGTTAAAGATCTTTAACCATGCTCTCATCTCTTCCTGGGTCGAGCTCTTCCCCTTTGCGGTATTTACAGGTCCTTGTTTACCCTCCTCCATGAAACATGAGGGAGAACGAACCCGTGCTGTCCTCGGGCCTGCTATCCGCCAACTCGGAGTCCCAGCCCCTGCGAAATAGTTTTTGACCAGCCACTTTTTTTCTCGACGCCATTATAGAGCAGCTATTGGAACAGTAAAACATTGGGGTTATGGGCTCTGAATGCTCCTTTTACTTGTTGATTTCAATGGATTAAATAAACATCCAGATGGTGCAACGGGATCAGGCTTCCATCTTAGCCCGTGACATCACTTCCCCCCTTTTCACTGTTTTTATGTTGTCACCACAGATTGCTTTCTTCTTTCTTTTTTATCCTATCCAGAGCTAGATTAGTTAATTTGCCACCAGAGCTTCTGAATACATGACTAGCAAATTTCCTTTTCCTTTTGGCCAGGTCTTGTACCCTCTGTTCTTCCACATCTCATTTCATGTGCTCTTTCATTTGTGATTATATCCTGCCAGTTAATTTTCAGAATTCTTCGATAACACCATATTTCAAATACATGTATTTACTTTGAACTCTTTTACTTACATGTCCTACTGTTGATGACATGTTTTCATTCAATAAACTTTTATATTCTTTTAAATTTAAGTCCCTTTCAGGAAACTCCTTACAGTCCCCAAAATTATTTTTTGCATTGCCAATTCTTTTTTTTTTTCTTCTGTTAAACATGTTCTGTATTATGTGATTCAACTACCTACATATGATATTCTTTACTTTATTCCAGTTTTATTACATCTACAAATATTTTTATAACATTTTGTGTACTTTTTATTAATATAATTTGTTTCTATTCCATAGAGCTTATAGGTTATGCATAATCTATTCTCTCTTCTAAGCCTTTTTTCAAAATGCCAGAATTCTGTATCATCAGCATATTGAATGTTTGTCACATTTGCCATCGATGTGTATGCCTTCCTATTTTTCTAGGGTTTTAAGAAAAAAATGATGCGCCATAAATTGAATATAGGTAGGAAGAGCATGCAACTTTCATATTCCTTTTTTTAAATTTTTTGAAAATGTTTTACATTGGTCAACACGTTTTTTCAAATGAACTTTTGAAAATTGATGCACGCTGTGAAGCATCATGTGTTCTCCACCTGCGGGGTAAAATAAGATTTTCAGGACTGGAGGAGATCAGAGGAGTTCAACACATGGAGATGTAAGTTTCACATCTCCATGGATACTCTTGTATCTGGGAACTTTGCAAGTTTGATTTTCAACGGGATACTCTGAGACGTTTCCTACAAATCCTGCGGAGATTTTCAAAATTGCCCCCTTAATGATCCGCAAAAGCATCTTAGGCATATGTGATATCAAACTTATTGCCATGTAATCTCTGCACTCCAGCACTTGTTAATTTTGGAAATTGTGAAAAATATATTAACAAAGAAATTTGGGAATTCTCCAGTGATATATATATATGATTCATTATATTTGTGAGAGATTTAACTCCTTCAGCACTTACAGTATGTGTTTCAGAAATTCCACAGGTATATTGACAACTCAGGTGTTTTAATTTTTGGCAAGATCTTTATCACATTTTTACTTCCTCTTCACTGACACTTATACCTTCTCTTCTAGTAGATATAAAGGGTGTCTGTCAATCATCATTGTAGAGTTCTTTTCCAGAATACTCTTCCCATCTTTCTTTAATTTGTTTAAATTACATTTAATATCATAATTTCACTCTGCATGTCTTATGTTTCAGATTTTTAAACAGGAGAAATCACATATGGCAAGTTCTTCACGTTTTTGTTGAAATTATCTTTCTTTTAAGGGAAGCAGGTCATTAAAGTCACACAAACAGATGATGTCATCCTGCGGAGACACTGAACACTTTTCCAGAGCTTACCAATGAATATTTGAAGACCCTCTCCAAGATTGCATAGCAGCTCCTGTATTCTCGAGATCAGTAGCCTACTTTACTTTATTTTTTTCCATTAATACTGATGGTCACATTTCAGAGATGTACTTTGTTTTTGCATCCTGGAAATTTCAGCATAATTTTTCCTTTTTCCACCTTCCCCTCTTAACTGGATTTATCGTATTGGGTTTTTTTTCTTTCATTCATTCTATTTTACAGATAGGATTTTTGACACTTTTGAAATTTTATGTCTTTTTATTAGCCCTGTTGGCAGGTGTCATTTGCAATGACATCTTTCTAAGCTATCTTTTGATTTTCTCCCCTAGTGATCTGTCTTTTGGTACATTTTTTCTCATTTAAATTTTTTGTCATCTAATTTCTTAACAAGGAGAAGGCGGCCAGTTGCTTCAAAAAGTGGCTATCTCCAACTGTCACAAGATGTGCTATAAGTTTGTAGGACAGGATCATGATGTGTCCCTCAGGAGCCTGTCCTGCAGAATGTCTCGAAGAGCCTTTAGATTTCAACAAATGAGATTACAGTCTCATCTGGAAAACATGAAGAAGTACAGTTTGATTGAGCTAGTGCCAAAAGGAACAAAAAAGCATAAGAACCACAGAGTTGCACCATCTGCTGAAGGATGAGAGTTGACAAGGAAGGCTTTCACCCCCCTTGGTACTGAAGCCTGTAGATAGGCTTAGAGCCCAGTTAGATCTCAGTCTCCCAGCTTGCATCGAATAATGGGTTCAGGGCACTTGAACATAGAGCTGAGGGGAAATGGCATTAAAGGCCCATCAAAGGAGAAAGTTCATCAGCACCAGTCTCCTTCAATGCATGGCTCTCAGAGCCAGAGGATACTGAAGGCTGCACTCCTTCCCCTGAAACAGCTGTGCATGGAGGGAATTTCTACTTTTTATCCAGTATTCTCACAACACTGGTCTCCAGAGGTCTAGATTCACGCTTTTGATCCATGAGAGACACTGAAGGAAGTCAGTTCTCCTGCTGTGTCCCATTGAGGCTTTAAATCAGCAGACTTTAAAGAGGAGTTGCAGAGGTGGTTACCCCTCGCTTGAAGTCTAAGTGGGTCAACACTGCTTGGAGATTCACCTGACCTGGCTACTGCTGCATCTTCTGTGCTGCTGAGCACTCCACTGAGCTTCAAGCATCAAGACTTTATTTCAATGCCAAGTTCATTGAGCTATAGTCATATCGTCTCTGAGAAAGAAGCCTGCCTGGATGTTGGTCATTCTGTGAGGCTGATGCCCTGAGGTGCGTTCACTGGTGCCAATATGCAATCAACTCTAGGATTGGTGTATCATCAGTAATCACTTCTGAATACTCATGGGGTACCCCTGTGAGTCAGAAGAGTTTTGTTCTGAAGAGAAATTCTTTCCTGAACTTCCTTGGACCTCACTCCTCCACTTCTAAATGAGTAGTTCTCCGTCTAAAGACCTCTTATCAGATTTTGTGGCAACTGTGACATACTACTTATTCCATTGAAGACTGAGGCTCATTTTATTAAGCTTTTTCAAATACTTGGATGCCCCAAAAGAATCAGTGCTAATGCCCATCACTTGTTCTACCCAGGAGGTGTGCAGTATTCTCTCCGTTGATAAGAAGGTGAGCACCAAGTATCGTGTTAAGGTGACTGGAGGATTCAACCATTTCCACTTGTCACACCAGTCTGCAAAATGTGTCAAGAAGTCTAAGAAGCATGCCTTGGTACCCATGGACATTCATGTCAGACCTTGGATGTTTTGGTAGGAAGCATTATCAGAGTGCTATGCTCCAGTCCCACATAGAATCCCACCAGACCTACATAGTCTAGCACTTTTACACAATTTTGGAAATAACACGGGCATTTACCAACTGTCTTCCTCAGGAGGATCAAGGTGAATTCTGTTAACTGAAGGCTGAAGGTAGAGGGATGCAAAAAGCATCTTATTCATTTGGCACATGAAAGAGTAGTTCATGATGCTTACCCTGGCCATCCTATTACCCTTTGTAAACAAAGGAGGCTAACTGTACTTTGTGGGATGTAATGGGAGTATTCATCCAGATAATAGGAAATATTTGTTTCATTGTGGAGCATATCACCTCCAGTACCATGTGCTGCATTCTCGCCTAGCTTCAACTTTGTAAGTATTCACAGAAAGTCTGGATGTCATCATGGTATTTTTACACATTCTGGGGTTAAATGTGTCTCCCTATTTGGATGATTGGCTAGTCAAGAGCACACCTCAGACACGGACAAATGAATCCATGCACATCACCATCCTAGTGCTGGAGTTACTATTGTTCATCATCAATTACCCCAAATCCAAAGTCAGCCCAACATTTCAATTGGTATTTATTGGGACTCTGCTAACCATGACTTGGGCCATGTCTTTCCTCCCTGCCAGAAGAATTTTGAACAGAGTCAGTAGACATCAGCTTGGACCATGTTGAGAATATTGGGCTTTAGTTGTCCATGTAATTCCTATGTCACATCTCTATATGGAACACATATTAACCAAACCTCTCAAGATTAACATAAGTGTTCCAGAGAGGCTAAAAGGCTCACATTCTTAGTGGCTCTCCCATTCCAATCTAACAAAAGATGTACCCATCCAGATTCAGCAACATTCAGTTGTTTAAACTACACACATATTCAACCTGGGTTGGGAAGGTCAACTAAATGGGCTCTAGCAGAAAAGTTTCATGTAAACTTAAAGTTTTCAGAATTCAGATAAGCAATCAAATTGTCCCGATTCAGACAGACAATCATGAAGTCATATTCTTCCTGAACAAGCATGAAGAAACAAAGTCTCTCCTGTGTCATGAAGTGATCAGACTTGAGCAAAGCTGTCTCGCATGGGATAACTGATTTACATAAGGAAAGACTAAAGAAGTTAGAACTTTTCAGCTTGGAGAAGAGATGGCTGAGGGGGGATATGATAGAGGTGTTTAAAATCATGAGAGGTCTAGAACGGGTAGATGTGAATCTGTTTTTCACTCTTTCGGATAATAGAAAGACTAGGGGGGCACTCCATGAAGTTAGCATGTGGCACATTTAAAACTAATCGGAGAAAGTTCTTTTTCACTCAACGCACAATTAAACTCTGGAATTTGTTGCCAGAAGATGTGGTTAGTGCAGTTAGTATAGCTGTGTTTAAAAAAGGATTGGATAAGTTCTTGGAGGAGAAGTCCATTACCTGCTATTAATTAAGTTGACTTACATAATAACCACCGCTATTACTAGCAACGGTAACATGGCATAGACTTAGTTTTTGGGTACTTGCCAGGTTCATATGGCCTGGATTGGCCACTGTTGGAAACAGGATTCTGGGCTTGATGGACCCTTGGTCTGACCCAGTATGGCATGTTCTTATGTTCTTCTTATGTTCTTATGTTCAAGTCTTTTCATGATTTTGTAGACCTCTGTCATATCTTCCCTCAGTCATCTCTTCTCCAAACTGAACAGCCCTAACTTCCTTAGCCTTACCTCACAGGGCAGCTGATCCATGCCACTTTTCATTTTGGTCACCCTTCTTTGAACTTTCTCCAGTGCAACTATATCTTTTTTGAGATGAGGCAACCAGAATTGCACACAGTATTCAAGATATGGTTTCACCAGGGAACAATACAGAGGCATTTTGACATCCATCATTTTATTTGCCATTCCCTTCTTAATAATTCCTAACTTTCTGTTTGCTTGTTTGATCACCACAACACACTGAGCCAACAATTTCAACATATTATCCACTATGACACCTAGATCCCTTTCCTGGGTGGTAACTCCTAAGATAGAACCTAACATTGTGTAACTACAGCAAGGGGTGTGTGCATGGGAAAGAGGGCATATGAGAACATATCTGAAAGAGAGAGCATGTGAGAGAGCTTGTGTGTGAGCATATCTGTATATGTGAGAGGCTCAGGAGGAGGCTGCTTCTGCCTGCACGTTTTGGGGAGAGAGAGAATATGTTTGCGCATGTGTGAGAGAGAGACCAAACATGGGAGATATGCAAGAGAGCTTGCAATCTCTACACACGCTCATTGGTGTGTTACCTGTTACAAGTAAGCAACTCTGCTATAGCATATAGCCTTTACATTCAACCAAGCAGGTTCAGCCTCAGAAGAACATGTAAAGGATTATAATGTCAGGGCTCTAGCTGCATTGATAGGCCATCTGAGGTAAACTTCTATTCAGGAAATATGCTGACAAGGACTTCATTTTATATATTTACAACTCACTGGATGGAGCAGATGTCTGATACAAAAGCAAGTTTGCTTAGTGTATTGTCCAGGGTCTCTTAGAGTTTTAGTTTTAGAGTCCAGGCCCACCTTCTACCCCTCAGTAATATTTGTTTTTAAGTTGACCCCAAAAATAGTTGTTCCTTCAGTAAGGGAGTCCCATCAACAACATAATAAAACTCCTTGCCTTTAGACAAAACAAAATTGCTTAACTGGAATGGGTGTTCTCTAAAGATAGTAGTTCACAATTTACACATACTCAGTCTCCTCCCTTGCTGGAGTTGAGCTATTGAGCACTATGACAGAGATAAGGAATGCCACGCAGAAGCAGGAACACAAGACCTGCTGTACATGCTAAGAGGAGTCTTTGGGTCTTCACTAAAGAGCTCTGTAAAAGTTTTCCATTATTGGTACCATTGGGCGATGTTTCCCAATTGTGAAAAACTGCTGCCTTCACAGAACACCCGTTAGAAGTAAGCAACTCTAGGTGGAGTTTTTTCGCTCTACAATCTCTTTGAATTTATATATACAGTATGTACATATTCTGTAGCTATGTTCCTGTTTCTCATATGTTTATGATTCTACTTCCTTGACATTTTGTTTAATATTACAGTGGTTATCCATTCTCGCTGCTTTTCCTGTCTAATTTTTCCACATTTTAGAAACAGAAACATGAGGGCAGAAAAAGACCGTATGGCCAATCCAGCCTGCCCATCGTCGAATTAATTTAGCATTATAATTCTCAGCACTTCCTTAGAGATCCCCCTTTATTTATCCCATGTTTTCTTGAATTCAGATACTGTTTTTGTATCTACCACTTGTACTGGGAAGCTGTTACAGACATCCACCACCCTCTCTGTAAAGAAATATTTTCTAAGGTTACTCCTAAGTCTACCCCCTTTCATCCTCATCTCATGATCCCTCGTTGTAGAGCCTCCTTTCCATTGAAAAAGGCTCACCTGTGCATGGAAACCTTTGAGATATTTGAATGTCTCTGTCATACCTCCCCTTACTCGCCTTTCCTTTAGAATATACATGTTTAGAGATTTAAGTCTATCCCCATATGCTTTAGAACGAAGACCACAGACTATTTTAGTAGCCACCTTCTGGACCACCTCCATCCTGTTTATATCTTTTTGAAGGTGCGGTCTCCAGAATTGTACACAGAATTCCAAGTGAGGTCTCACCAGCGACCTATTCAGGGGCAGTATCACTTTACTTTTTCTGCTGTCCATTCCTCTCCCTATGCATCCAAGCATCTTTCTGGCTTTTGCCATTGCTTTATCCACCTGTTTGGCCATCTTAAGATCATCAGAATTACCCCCAGATCCTGCTCTTCCTTTGTGCTTAGAAGAATTTTACCTCTAGTATTGTACCTTTCCCTTGGGTTTTTGCCACCTAAATGCATTACTCTGCATTTTTTTTAGCACTAAATCTTCGTGCCAGACCTTAGACCATTCTGTGAGCTTCGCTAGATCGCTCCTCATGTTTTCTACTCCTTCCTGGCTGTCTACCTAGTTACAGATTTTGGCAACAATCCCCTCTTCAGAGAAAACTCTATTTACCACTACCCTTTGTTGCCTCCCACTCAACCAGTTTCTAACCCAGTCAGACACACTAGTATTCACACCAAGAGTGCACAATTTATTTATAAGTCTTCTGTGCGGAACTGTGTCAAATGCCTAGTGCTTTCCCTTGATCCAAATCTTTGGTCACCCAATCAAAGAAATTAATCAGATTCATCTGACAAAATTTACCTCTGGAACCAAGCTGCTTTGGATCTTGCAATCCATTGGATTCCAAAAATTGCCCTATCTTCTGTTTTAGCAGCTATTCCATTAGCTTGTTCACCACAGAGGTCAGCCTACTGGCCTGTAGTTCCCAGCCTCCTCCCTACTTCTACTTTTATGAATTGGAATCACATATGCCCTTTTCCAGTCCTCCAGAGCTACTCCAGACTCTAAAGAAGCACTGGAAAGGTCAGCTAGTAGAGATGCCAAGACATCTGTAAGTTCCCTTAGTACCCTTGGATGTCCCATCCGGACCCATCGTCTTATCTACTTTAAGTTTAATTAACTTCTCACGAACACACTGTACTGAAAATTGATTGTGTTTTACCTCACTTCCAATCTTATTTGTGTTTGTTTTATATGGTCCTGCTGCAGGGTCTTCCGAAGTGAACACTGAACAGAAAATTTGATTCTGCTGCTCCTTCTATGCTATTAACTAGTCCTAAAAATCATTTGTTTTGAATACATTTTTTAAATTTGTTCTGTAACACTGGGTAAATCATTATACTATGAATAACATGTAGATAGTTTTGTGAATAATATGGAAAATTTAGGATTGAAAAAGAATGTGAATTATATAAATAAATGTTTATAGTGATTTCCAAGTGTTATGATAACTTCTATAGAGAAGTATGCAAAACCTTTTATACGTACTTATACTATATTGCATATCAACCTTTTCTGTATTTGGTTAAGACTATTTTTGTTGTATTTAAGTCAACACATTGTATATTATTCTAAAATTTTAAACTAGAGCTCATTCAGTGGGGCAACCAGGAGGAAAATTGTAAGAGCTTGAAACAAACCATGACAAAAAAGTTGAAAATGTATTTTTATAATGCAGATGGTAGGTAATGTCCTAGGAGAGGTAGCTAGATAAAACTAGAGAACTTGAGGAAGAAGAAATTGGTTGTGAATAAAAACTGTTTTAAAGTGTCTTGAAAATTATCGGGGCTTACAAATTCTGCACTTTCCTATTAGCTTGTCTCCTTTTTTTAACTGTACTTTAACTTGCTTCCTGTATTGACTGTTTATTCCAGTGACTCACCTCATTGTTCCAAATAAGCCAATTCTTAATACCATGAAGTGCATGCTGGGCATTCTTGCTGGCTGCTGGATCCTAAACTTTCAGTGTAAGTATTATATTCTGTCTTTTCTTTCTTATAGCCAGATAATTTATCCTCGGTAGATGAGACATTGATCATCAAGAGGTTTCTCATTGTGAATGTGCACAGGTTTAACTATATCATCTTCAATAAAAATTTTAAGCTAAGTATTACATTTCAAAGAGAGACTTCTAAGGAAAATTAATCTCCTTGATAAGCTGCTGTGATGATCAAGAGGCACAAAACAAAATCAGCATATGAGCTTTCTCTATAAATAAATAGAATATATACACAACAAATCTAGTATGTCTTCCAAAATTTTAAATAGTCCTTTTCACAGCATAACTCATATGGCATGGAATTCCTTAGCACTGGACCTGCTTCTAGTACGGCCTTTTTTCACGTTTCTTGGAGCTTATATAATTTTATAGAGAGCACAACTAACAAATTCTGATTTGAAAATCCTAACATGCGGATTGGTTCATAAACAGTTTATCTTATCGGCAAAACATTGTGTTCCATATAACCTTATACTTAGCGAGTGGGCTCTTCTGTAGTAAGCCAAGAGGCCTCCAGTATTCAGCAGTGATTCCTGGTGGGTTTACTGGGTTATCTTACATAGCAGGGTCATGCCATCATGAAAGCAAGAGCATTATCACTAGACTTCTTGGTAGAGTCCTGTGGCAACTTAAAGGGACATTTGAACCACAGCTGCCTTGTGGGAATTGCTGAAGATGACATTTGAGTTACTGGTGAGAAGAATTCTGTGAAGTGATGTGAGTACTAATAGAATCTTGTTTAAAGAATGATTAAGATCACAAGGATGTTTGAGAACCAGATTGAGATCTAAGTACAAGAGGAAGTTTAAATTTATTTATTTTTGCTTCACTGCTTATTTCTGCAATGAGTCCTGTGACTTTTCCGTTTGGTGATTTTTATTGCGCATTGACTGCTGATAACCCCAGGGCTGGAGGAACCACTAGGCGAGCTAGGCCTGTGCCTAAGGTGCCGAGACTTAGAGGGCGCCACGGCAAGCAGCAGAATTTTGAAAGGGCAAAAAGTTCCCTTTCAAAATTCTGCCAGCCCCCGACTCGCCCTGCCCCCCCCCCCCCCTGGTGGTCCAGCGGAGGGACCGGGAGCGATCTGACGCTCCCGGGGCCTCGGCTGCCACTAAGCAAAATGGCGCCGGTGGCCTTCAGCCCCTCCCATGTGATGGGCGACCGGTGCCATTGGGGGGCGTCGGGAGGGTGGCACTGGGGGGGAGGCAGGGCGAGACGGGGGCTGGCTGCCTGCCGCAGCGCCTCCTAAGTCTCGGCGCCTGGTCTCCGGCTGCGACGATCTTCCTTTCTTCGGCCACATGATCATCTAGACCGGCTGCGCCGATCTTCTTTCTTTGTGTGTGTATGTATAATCTTTCGGAGTACCTGCTTTGGCACAGTCATTAGATGCTAAGAAGGCCTGTGACCATATTGAATGGTGATGGTTAATGTTTTGAAATGGTTGAGTTTAGGGACATTAATGTGAACATGATCCAAATTCTATATAGTGTTCCTCTACCCATTTATTAATAACAATTCCATCTCTCCTTCCTTTCAATTGGGGAGAAGTAGACAGCAAGGCTGTTCTTTATTTCTTCTCCTTTTTAATTTATCCTTGGAACCCTTTTGCCATTAATCTCCAGCAACATAATTTAATTGAAGATATTTGTATTTGTGGCATTACTTTGCAGCTATTTATATATGCTGTTGACATAATGTTATATTTAACAGAACTGGATATATCCTTATGCATGATTAATGACTTTTCTGGTCTGTCAGAATTTTAAATTAACTGATACTATTGGAAAGATCTTCCCTTACACATTTATTTTAGCAAAAAGATGATTGGTTCATGTCTGTTTCAGTGGAAGCCAGAAGATACTAAATACTTGGTGTTAACGATTCAAAATGAGTTCTATTGGGGAGCACTGTTTTGGCTAACATGAGTAGAATTCTCAATAGCACAACATAGAAACATAGAAATGACTGCAGAAAAAGACCAATCGGCCCAACCAGTCTGCCCAGCAAGCTCCCATACATATTTTCCCATACTTAGCTGTTTCACCGACCACCAAGTTCAGGGCCCTTGTTCGTAACTGTTTGCTTCAAATTTCCTGCCACCCCCTGCCATTGATGCAGAGAGTAATGTTGGAGTTGCATCAAAGGTGAGCATAAGGCTTAATGGTTAAGGGTAGTAACCTCCACATCAAGCATGATACCCCGATGCTTGTTAACCCAGACTGCACAGATCAATGCCTTGTTGGATGTTGTCTGAATGTAAATCCTCTTTTCCACATTTCTCCCTGTTGTTGAAGCAGAGAGTAATGCTGAATATGCATTCAAAGTGAAGTATCAGGGTTAATTGGTTTAGGGTAGTAACCACCGCAATAAGCAATCAACCCCCATGCTTATTTGTTTAACCAGACTGTGTAGTTCAGTCCTTGTTGGTTGTTGTCTGAATGCAAATCCTCTGATCTATTATTAGATGAATGCCTGTATACTTACCATGATGGGGATGGGCAGAAACTATTAAGATGTAGGGTTGTGTAGACCAAAAGAATTTGTTATGGTTCATTCACTCATTCGTTTCGTTGGGACCCGTATTTGTTTCAATACAAAAAAAAAATTCATTTATTTGTTTCATTAATTTAATTTGTTTTCCATTAAAACATATGGGAGAATTATTACAGTCTATAATAGGCTCTAAAATTGTGAATTGTATATCAATTGTAATGAAACTTGAGAGAAGAATCAAAAGGGGGAAAGAATCGCACTTTAGAAAATGGTAAAGTGGCAACAGAAAAGTGACATAAAAAGGTTAAGGCTCTACAAAGGGGTACGAGGATTATGGGAATGGCAGGAGGTCTCTAATACAATGTAAGTGAAGCAAAGAAGAAGTAAGAGGAAGAAGAACACCTCAAGATTTAGAAAGAGGATGGCTGCTCAGCAATAGTGTCATGAACAGCTGATGGCAGCACGAGAGGTAAAGTGGCATCAGGACCCTAAGGCAACATGAAGGGGGAATGAAGCAGAAAATGTGGCAGAAAAAATTGCAAGGTACAGATAAACGGACCAAGAATCAAAAAGAATGGTATCAAGATAAAGAATTCAAATGCATGGGAGAGGTGCACAGCAACATCCCAGATTGGCAAGAAATCCTCAAAGTGTAAGAGTTGGAGTATGCCAGGAAGATACAGGCAGAAATAAGAATATAAAAGTGTGAAATCTGCACATGGCAGCAAGGCTGAGTGGAACAAGGATCTGAAGTTGTAGGATGAGGGGCATAGCATTAAGGCAGATTGGCATTGGAGATACAAATCCATTCTGTTGGAGCACACAGACAACCATAGAGAGGGCATATGGCTGCACCTGGCTGATCTACCAGTCCAGTAGTATATGTTTGTTTCACAAAGTAAGCCACACACGTCATAGCTATGTAGTAGGTAGGTACCCAAATGCACAGTATAGAGGAACTGCTAGTGGACCATGAAATCAGTTATGGTTCATGAAGCTGTGCAACAGGTGTAAAAGAATGGATAGCCATGACAAGAGCAAGAAATGGCAAGAAGGTGAATACCATAGATGAAGAAAGGTCTTAAAATCCTGAGGAGTGTTTCAGTAAGTTTATAATGCAATATATGGCTAGGGCCTCAGTGGTAATGGTTTGAAAATGGCATGCGTGGCTGTAAGTGACAGGCCTTTGTGGTTAGGGATAGAAAATGGCATGCCATAGGTGTGCCTAGAAAGACTAGGGGGCACTCCATGAAGTTAGCATGTGGCACATTTAAAACTAATTGGAGAAAGTTCTTTTTCACTCAATGCACAATAAAAACTCTGGAATTTGTTGCCAGCGGATGTGGTTAGTTCAGTTAGTGTAGCTGTGTTTAAAAAATAATTGGATAAGTTCTTGGAGGAGAAGTCCATTACCTGCTATTAATTAAGTTGACTTAGAAAATAGCCACTGCTATTACTAGCAACAGTAACATGGAATAGACTTAGTTTTTGGGTACTTGCCAGGTTCGTATGGCCTGGTTTGGCCTCTGTTGGAAACAGGATGCTGGGCTTGATGGACCCTTGGTCTGACCCATTATGGCATGTTCTTATGTTAATGGTTGGAACATGGCATGCCGTAGATGCTGTAAATGACAGGCCTCATTTGTAATGGTTGGAATATGGAATGCCTCCGAGACAATACTCCTCTGAGATCCTCTGTCTCCTTTCCCCAAATGCCACCACTGAAGCTTCACTCCACTGTTTGCTTCACCCCAAACTGTTCTAGAGGAACAGTTTGGGGTGAAGCAAACTGTTCTTGAGGAAGCAGTTTGGAGTGAAGCTTCACCCCCAAACAGGGGGTGAAGCTTCACTCCACTGTTTGCTTCACCCCCTGTTTGCTTCACCCCAAACATTTGTCGAGGAGAAGCAGGCAGGGAAAGGCAGTGGAGTCAGGTCTCAGGGGTAGTATTTGGAAAACATCACCCCTGAGGCAAATTCCACTGACCTCCCCCTGCTTGCTTCGCTCCAAACAGCTGTTGAGGCGAAGCAGGCAAAGGTGGAATCAGGCTTCAGGAGTGGTGTTTACACCCCACTGAGGTATGACTCCCCTGTCATCCCTTGCCTGCCTCCTCTCAAGAACTGTTTGGAGAGAATCAGGCAGGGGAGGTCAGTGTAATCCGGCCTTAGGGGTGGGGTTAACCAAATACCACCACTGAGAAATGACTCCACTGATTTCCCCTGTCTGCTTCACCCCAAACAGTTCTTGAGGAGAAGCAGGCAAGGGATGATTGGGGAGTTATACCTCAGTGGGAGTATAAACCCCACCCTTGAGGCCTGATTCCACTGACCTCTCCTGCTCGCTTTCCCTCGACAACTGATTGGAGATGAAGCAAGCAGGGGACATCAGTGGAATCAGGCCTCAGGAGTGGTGTTCCCTTCAGAACACTCTGTAAGTGAGCCCTAAAATTAAGACTGTCAAAGATTACACCCAGATTCCACACCAAATCTGAAAACTGAATATCAATGTCAAGTAATGACAAAGTCAATATTATGTTGTCTTTTTTTATCTGGATCACTGGAAAAACATTGCTTCGGTTTTACGAGCATTCAGTAACAGATGGTTCTTGTGCATCCAATCATTGATAAGCTGAGCACGGTCTGCAATATGAATTAAGGTAGCTGACAAATCCTCTTTATAGGAAAATACAAGTGCAAATCATCTGCAGAAAGTCTAAAGGTTATAGACTGTGATTCGAGCAAGGAGCACAAGGGTCTCATGTATATATTAAACAGTGCTGCAGTTAAGACTGAACCCTGTGGAACACCACAGGGAGTTTCATACCAAAATTAATGAATGCCTTGTAAGAGTACTCGCTGTTTTCTTGATTCAAGAAAAGAGCTAAACCATGCAAGAATGACACTGGTAATTCCAATTGCTTCTAGTTGCTCAACTAAGTGACACATGGTGTCAAACGCTGCTGTAACATCAAAATATATGGCAATGACTGATGCCCCCTTATCAAACTCTAGTAACAGGAAGTCCAGCACAGAGCAAAGTAATGTCTCTGTGCTGTGCCTTAACCTGAACCCATATTGATTTTTATATAATATTTGATTATCCCTTACATAGACAGTTAACAGAGAATAAACTATGTTCTCAAGAAGTGTACCCAAGGTTACAACGTTTGAAATTGGGCAATAACTACTAAGGCTGAAGAGGTTAGGGCTGTTCAGCTTGGAGAAGAGATGACTGAGGGGGGGAAATGATAGAGGTCTTTAAGATCATGAGAGGGCTTGAACGAGTAGATGTGAATCGGTTATTTACACTTTCTGATAATAGAAGGACTAGGGGGCATTCCATGAAGTTAGCAAGTAGCACATTTAAGACTAATCGGAGAAAATTCTTTTTCACTCAACGCACAATTAAGCTCTGGAATTTGTTGCCACAGGATGCGGTTAGTGCAGTTAGTGTAGCTGGGTTCAAAAAAGGTTTGAATAAGTTCTTGGAGGAAAAGTCCATTAACTGCTATTAATCAAGTTTACTTAGGGAACAGCCACTGCTATTAATTGCATCAGTAGCATGGGATCTTCTTAGTATTTGGGTTATTGCCAGGTTCTTGTGGCCTGGTTTGGCCTCTGTTGGAAACAGGATGCTGGGCTTGATGGACCCTTGGTCTGACCCAACATGGCAATTTGTTATGTTATGTTATGTTAAGGGGTTCCAGGGGGAGATTTCCTATCTTATAAACTGGCGAACAAATGCTTGCTTCAGTATCAAAGGCATTTGGCCTTCCTTCAAAGAAAAATTAACTAATTTTCAAATAACAAAAATAAAGTCCTCCTTCAAGATATACAAATAATGAGAAAGGATATGGATCACATGGGCAGATGGATTTTTTACCTGGGCCATAGATTTTACAATTTTGGATTTTCCAACTTCTGTAAAGGTATCCCAACCACAAACATGCTCAAAGGACGCTTTAAAAGTTCTCTCAAATTTGTAAGATCTAGGCTGTTGAAGATCAAGCTGATTTTTTATTCAAAGCAGATTTCTGCTTTAGCTAAAAAACAAAGTAATCAGAAAAAAAATTAACTTTAAATTCTTCTTTAATCTCACGATCATTTATTCTATTTTGGTCTATATTCTATTTTGCCATATATTTTGGTCTATTCAGTGAAGTATGGGACTGCTCAGTATACTTTTTTCTCACAGCTACAAGCAATTGTTTGTAGTTGTTTCTAACAAAATTAAATTGACGGCAGGCTGAATCAAGTTGGCTCCTACGCATTGCCCTTTCAGTCCATCTCAGTTCTCTTTTTGCTAATATTAGTTCTTTATCAAACCAAGGAACTTTATTAGAGACAGCTTGGCGGTTTTTCATAACTACTGGGGCGATGTTATTCCAAACACATTCTTAGAGGGTAGTTAAGAAATTTGCAATATCCTCAGCATTGTTCAAACATAGTTTGTCCTTCACAGTAGACCATTTTAATTTAAATTGCTCCAAATCTATTGGCTTTCTATTTGTGATACGAACCAGACTATTAGCCTTTATAGAGTTCTATTCAGATATTGTAACAAAAAATTAAATTAAATAGTGATTAGACCATAATACTGGGGAAATATCAGTGACTAGAATTTGATTTGCAGACATTAATTGTTTAGAGCAGGGATGGCGAACTCCAGTCCTCGAATGCCGCAAACTGGCCAGATTTTCAGGATATCCACAATGAGCACGCATGAGAAAGATATGCATCCAATGGAGGCAGTGCATGCAGATCTTTCTCATGCATATTCATTGTGGATATCCTGAAAACCTGGCCTGTTTGTGGCCCTCGAGGACTGGAGTTTACCATTCCTGGTTTAGAGCAAATCACCTGATCAAGTATGTGACCAACTTTATGTGTAGCCAAGGATATCAATGGCAGAAGCTCAATTGAAGCTAAAAACTCAAGAAGCTCATTAAAAACATATCTGTTTACTGTCCAAATGGAGATTCATATCCCCTAATAAAATCACTTTGGGGTACTGAATTACTAAAGAATTTTAAAAATATTATAATAGGGGACTGGGAGAGGAGAGAGAGCTGAGAGGAGGTGCCGGCAGCCATTCCAAGAGAGTAGCATTACTTCGGTCCCCAAAGGGGTTTGCCTGAGAACAGCCCAGCGCCCTAACATCATCAGCGCAGGACTTTGGAGGGGCCTTAAAACGGCCCTGCAGCAGCGCTGGTATTGGGACTAGGAGAGGAGAGAGAGCTGAGAGAAGGTGTCGGCAGCCATTCCGGGGAAGCAACATACTTCGGTCCCCGACGCGGCTTGCCTGAGGACAGCCCAGCACCCTGACATCATCAGCACAGGACATCGGAGGGGCCTTAAAACGGCCCTGCAGCGGTGCGCCGCCGCTGCCGGTGCATCGCCTAAGCCGGGCGCACGGCTTTCTTTCAACTTCAGCATCTATCAAGCCTGCTTTGACTCTCTGACTGCTTCTTCTGTTACTATAAGTTCACCTTCAAGTAAGTCCTCCTCTCTTTCCTCTTTGTTTTTCCGGTGAGCTGAAACCCGTAGATTTCGTATGGGGAAGAAGAGGAAAGGGACTGTTCTTGCGTTCCCTTCCAACCCCTCAGTTCCTCTCCCTTCAATGTCCCAGCTGACTATGTTATCGATTTCAAATAACATGGCCTAATTGGCATGGGAGTAGCCCTTTTAGAAGAAATGAAGTTATTACCATATCTGTTGTAGTATGGCCCAATTGGTGGTGTTGGGGACACAGCAGGACTCAGTATTGCATCTCTTCCAGCTCTCAATCTTTAAACTCAGGCCTGGAAAGGAGCAGCAGTATGTTAGTTGAAGTGTGACCCCACTAGCGGTGTTGGGGACACAGCAGGGCTCAGCATTCTTCTGTTGTGGCTTTTGGATTGGCTTTTCGGGCCGTGGAGGCAGCAGCAGCAGCAGCAGCATAGTTATTGTAGTGTGCCGCAACTGGGTGGTGTTGGGGACACAGCATAGCATCTCTTTCAGCCTTCAGTTTTGCATCTCAGACCTGGACAGGAGCAGCTAGGTGAAGGTTGAAGTGTGGCCTAACTGGAGGTGTTGAGGACACAGCATTCAGCAGGACTCAGAATTCTTGTGTTGTTGCCTTTGGATTGGCTTTTTGGACTGTGGAGGCAGTCACAGGAGAAGTGTGGCCCAGCTGGCAGTGTTGGGGACACAGCAGGACTCAGCATTGCATCTCTTCCAGCCATTGATTTTGCATCTCAGACCTGGACAGGAGCAGCTATGTGAAGGTTGAAGTGTGGCCTAACTGGAGGTGTTGAGGACACAGCATTCAGCAGGCCTCAGCATTCTTGTGTTGTGGCCTTTGGATTGGCTTTTTGGGCCGTGGAAGCAGCAGCAGTGTGGTTGTTGAAGTGTGTCCCCACTGGCAGTGTTGTGTACACAGCAGGACACAGCATATCATTTCTTCCAGCACTCGATCTTGCATCTCAAGACTGGACCGCAGTAGCATTGTGGTGGTTATAGTGAGGCCCAACTGGCTGTATTGGGGACACAGCATTTAGCAGCACTCATTGATGTTTTCTGGCCCTTGGATTGCCATTTCAAACCATGGAGGCAGCAGCAGTGTAGTTGTTGTAGTGTGCCCCAACAGGCGGTGTTGAGGACATAGCATAGCATCTCTTCCAGCCCTCGATCTTTAATCTCAGGCCTGGACAGGAGCAGCAGTGTGATGTTTGTCGTGTAGCCCAGCTGACAGTGTTTGGGACACAGCAGGACTTAGTGATTTTGTGTTGTGGCCCTTGGATTGGCTTTTTGGACTATGGAGGCAGTCACAGTGTGTTGGTTGAAGTGTGGCCCAGCTGGCGGTGTTAGGGACACAGCAGGACTCAGCATTGCATCTCTTCCAGCCATTGATTTTGCATTTCAGGCCTGGACAGGAGCAGCAGTGTGGTGGTTGTAGTGTGGCCCAACTGACAGTGTTTGAGACACAGCAGGACTCAGTGATTTTGTGTTGTAGCCCTTGGATTGGCTTTTTGGACTCTGGAGGCAGTCACAGTGTGGTGGTTGTAGTATGGCCCAGCTGGCGGTGTTGAGGACACAGCAGGACACAGCATTGCATCTCTTCCAGCCCTCGATCTGGCATCTCGGGCCTGGACAACAGCATCAGTGTGTTTGGTGAAGTGTGGTCCATTTCATGGTATTGTGGTCAGAGCAGGCAGATGCAGTTAGTCAATCACAGTCACTAGAAGTTTCTGAACACTGGATTTAGGCCCCATTGTTGCTTTTTAGTCATGGCATACAGAAAGGCAGAGCAGGCAGCAGCTACAGTACCTTCACGCTCCATTCATTTGCATTGCCACTTGCATGGCAAATCTGGATAACCAGCAAAGGCAGTTTAATTTTAAGGAACACTAGCTTCTCCATCAAGTGTGGTGACAGGCTGCAGCGATGAGGGCTTATGATGTCTCCTGTCATGGAAAGCACTCTTCGCTGGGGATACTCATTGGTGGAGAAGAGAGATGGCGCTGAACCAGGTCTGGCCAGATGTTTAACTTGTGAGACCAATATGCCAGAATGTCTGTCTCCATGTCCTCGATGGTCTCAGTGAGATAGTGTGTCACTGAAATTTGAACTCCCATCTCCTTTGGTGGTATTTGAGATGAATCTTTCATCCCAGCTTCTTTAGCGATTGCCTGGGACAGAGTGAGGATTGTTTCCCTTTTCCTGTGGAGGGTGTGCTAAGTGGTGGTGACGGGGTGCTGCTCTGACTTGCACTGCTGTCTGATCTGGCCAGTGAGGGTGTTTCCTCCTGTGCTACATCCCTCCTTTGCCTCAACCTCTGGTGCGCTAGCTGATAGACCTCCTCTATCAGTCTGCCCTTCATATGTGTCAGATTGTTGGCCTCCAGTGCAAGTCTCCCTTTCCACATGGATCACATGGTGTAGTGAGCTTGTATGTGGGGTTTCTGGTCAGAGGTACCAGTCTCTCTGTCAGCTGCTTTTCCAAGGACACCAAATAGCACAGCACCTCACCCTCATTCCCTCTTCCTTTTCTAACAATGTTTATTTTTGGGATGACATCTCCCAAGGTGACGCTTGTAGCATTCAGCTCCTCTTTGGCATCCTTTAAATGGTTTCAGAATTTTTACAAGCTGACTCTTGACTGGCCAGTCATGATGCCCTAGGGGAGCCTGCACACCTGTCTCCATTTCCCAAGACAGATCATGCAGGGGTGTCTGCTGCTCCACTAGCCTCTGCAGCATCATGTAGGTTGAATTCCAGCGGGTACCCACATCTATGATGAGACGCTTGTGAGGCATCTCTAATTCCTCCTGCTTTTCTCAGAGGAGGTCACCTGCCATCATGCTTCGGTGGAGTATCCAGCTATTTTTCTACACTTTATTTATTTATTTATTTATTTATTTGGCATTTTTATATACCGATATTCATGTAACAAGTTACAAATCACCTCGGTTTACATTCAAACAATAAATTTTGCACAAGTAAAAAATAAATTTGTGTAAAAAAATTTATTGTGTAAAAAAAAAAAATTTACTTGTGTAAAAAATAAATTTTTACACAAGCCCCAGGGCCTCCTTCACTGCTAGGTGTAGGGTGTGAGTGAAGTTTCATACACCCTGATATCCACCAGAGTATACCTCCTTGACCATATTAGAGCCATTGTTGGTGATAAAGAAACCTGCAATGAGACTTCTGGCTCTCTGATCCAGCTGCCAGCCCTCCAGCATTTCTTGAATCGCTGCTAAAATATTGCTAGAAGTATGGGAACCATCCGTCAGGTTAGTGTGCAAGAAAGCCCACCTGTGTCCTGTTGCTCCAGCCCCTGTGGAGCTGCTGCCTGACCCACCCCAGTCAGGTTCCACCAGTGTGCCATCAGAGAGAGGAAGGAGGATGAGGTGATTGTGGATGTCCATATTTCACTTGTGAAATGCACACTGCTCCCCTGTGCCTTCACCAGTAGTGCCTGCACACAGCTACAACAATGTTTGAACAAATCGGGGATGACCTTTCACTGAAAGTGGTCCTGGAGAGGGCACTTTATAGTTTGGCACTAAAAGCTGCAGCAAATGCCTGAGACCCACGTTCCCACGACTTGCAGGGTATGATCATCTAAAGCGATCATCTCATTGATAGTCTTCGTCACCACTTTGGATGCTGCCTGCTTCGTTCCTCATGATAATACGATCACCACCCCATTTCTTCCATTGTGGGCTGTTGTTTCTTAGCTATAGTTGGGAATTGCTGCTGCCGGCTTGCCACCTGTCAGGTAGAAGGAGCCGAAGTCTTGGAAGTTGCTTAAGGAACACATGTCCCCTTTTCAAAGACTAGTGTCCTCTGTCTTGCAAAAAGGGCCCCCTGACTGCTACCATCCCCAGGTTCATATTGAAGCGGATGCTGCTTCTACAGGTAATGCTCCATTTCAGCATTGCTTAAGTGGCCCAGTTGCTTCCCTCGGCTGATGTCCTTTGCACAATAGTTACAATGCACAAAGCATGGATCCTCCCTCGTTTGAAAATTGCTCCAGATCACAGATTTCTTTCCTGATCCCTTTCCTCTCTCTGCATCTTTGGGGTGGATAATGCTGTTGGCAATGAACTGGGGGTGGTCACAGATGGAGCCTGACGAACTGCAGCAAAGGATTCACTCATCCTCTGTTCCTGCACTCCTTGTGGCCTGCTCTTCCTCACTAACATGTCCTCCTGCCTCTCTCTCTCTCTGTCAGTGAAGTGGAAGCTAGCACAATAATAACTAAACCTCCTAATGCAGGGTTTTCAGCTAATGCCTCTCCCATCTCTGCTTCAGGAAATCTTTTAAGAGAGACTCATTAAGCTCTGAATCAGAAGAGGATGACAAAACTGATCTTATAGCCTCTGCTGCACTTTCAGGCCGATGCAATACTGTGTGCTGGGGCCAGTACATGGCTCAACCTGCGATTGGACACGCATTTAGATGTGCGTCCAGAGCCCCGATGCAAAACGGGGGTTAGCGTGTCCAAAATGCACGTCCAATCGAGCGCATAGCTAATAGTGCTTATCACATGTAAATTCATTTTGATGAGGCTATTAGCTATTATCCCCCCAAGGCAAAAAAAAATGTGCATCCTACACTCACCTTTTTACTCACAAAAATTAATGCCTGCCTCAGAGCAGGTGTTAATTCTTGAGGAGCCCGAAAAGCTTTTTAAACACGGTTCTTCTTTTTTGGTTTCCCCAACTTAATAGTGGCAATATTAAGTTGGGGAAACCAAAAAAGAAGAACCGTGTTTAAAAAAAAAAAAAAAGTGTGCTGGCAGTCAGGTTAGGAAAAAAGATGCTCAAATAACAAGCTTTCATTTTCCAAACCGTGGTGGTGCACAGGTTAGGAAAACGGACGCTTATAAAATTGCATCCACTGACAGCAATCTCTGCTGGGTTCCCGATGCCAAGGAGGCATGCTAGGGATGCACAATTTTCCCTGGCACCTCCTTTTTACCATGGCAGCCCATTTAAATATTAAATTGGGCACCCGGAAGAGATGGCTTGGCGTGCATTAAGAAACCAGGCACTCAATCATGAGCGCCCATTTAACACGTGCCGATATTGCATTGGCTTGTAAGAGTTTGCAAAAGTGGTTTCGGTATCACCAGCTGCCGCAGTATTTTCCAGGGATGGTTTTATTAAAGTGGACTAGGTTCAATCCAGTGTTAGTCTCTATGCTAGGGATGCTCAAACCAGCCCTAAAGGGCCCCCCCAACCAGTTGGGTTTTCAGGATATCCCTAATAAATATGGATGCGATTTATTTGCATGCACTACCTCCTGTGTATGCAAATATTTCTAATGCATATTCATTAGGGATATCCTGAAAACCCAACTGGGTGGGGGGGGGGCCATAGGACCAATTTGAGCACCCTGCTCTATGCTTTCGACTTTCCATAGGTTGGAAGAAGCTGTAAAACAGAAGTGGAGTGTATCAGTAAAAAGGATACTATGGTTTAATCCTCTTTTAAAAATCAGTAGGCATATACCATCTGCCAGAATAGGCAAGATAAAGGTGCTTGGGAAATAGATCATATTATTACAGAATAGGGAACTACTTGACCTTTTTAGAACTAAGTATCAAAAAAATAAATAAATAAATATATATTTATATATAGGGTTGGAGTGATTTAAAATGTATCAACAGTAGTCTGCATAAGGTCAAGTATACAAGTTTTAAAGGATTATATGAGGCAGCCAGGGGTATTTAGTAAACCCAACAAAACTTTTGTAAGTGGTCATTTTCTATCTGGATTTTATGTGTATTTGAGAAATAAAGGTACCCATGGAGGTAAGAGTATAGAAAAGATCTGGGGAAAATAGTTAAATATGTCCTTGAAGTGTGGACAGTGGGAATACTTCTGAAAGAAATGGGTCAGGATGCCATTCTCAGCCTCGTTTATACAATCCCTTTATTATGTTGAGCACACTGTAATTTGGACACCAGTCAAACTACATCTTATGAAAGCAGTAATTGAATAAATGCAGGCTTTGTCTAAGGGTGATGGGCACATTAGACCATATGTACTACTGTGATAATATATTATCATTTTGGCAGGGAGTTTGCAGAAGGGTAAGGAAATTCTGGGTTTCAGTTGTACATGCCTTATAAAATTGTCATTTGGAAATTGATTGTATTGTCAGATGTACTCTTGCCAAATCATTGAAAGTTGTTAGATGTACTGATTGCAATAGCTCTTCAGCTTATTCTTTGTAATTGGAAGGTCCATATGTTGATTGCTGTTAATTTCTGGCGGAAGACAATATGTAGAGTCTCTATAAATATGCAACAACAGCTGTAACTGGCTATATTTTTTTCATGATATTTGAATGTCTTTGTATAGATATATTCAAGTCTGAAATTCCTAAGTTTGAGAATGCTAAAAATGTATTTGTAAAAACTGTCAATATATGAGTGAGTGTATCTTCCAAGGTTAACTTCTTTGCTTTTGTGGTGTTTCTGCTGTAATTCCCAATAAAATAGTTGAAATTCAAAAATATATCATCTTCCTTGATTTTTGCATCTTTAAAATGCAAGACACTGTTGCAACTGTTATGATATACCAGAGAACTTGGGAAAGGGCTAAGTAATTGGAACTGTTAGAAAAAAAATGCATAAAAAATGTAAAAAGGTGGCAAAGGAAATACATTTATTTAGTTAGTTATTTAAAACTTTCTTCTAGGCCACAACTTCCTAACATGTATCCAGTGTGGATTGCAAAGTTTCATCCATAATATACCATCTTAAACATAGAAGACAATAATACTTTACTTTAAAAAAACAATAAAATACAGAAACATCAAAATAAAACTAACAAAAGCTTGTTCTTTAACAATCTAAAAACAATAATGAGCAGTCTGAAACATGCTCTCCATTTTACTGCTAACCAGTGAAGTTCTTTTAATACTGGAGGGATCAAAACCCGAGCTGTAGCATTCTGCCCAAGTTGAAGCACATGGGTAGACCTAGATATAGCATACTGCAGTAATCCAGATGGCTCAGGACCAAAGCTTATACCACTGTCTGTAACGGCCTAACCATCTTCAACTTATAAAAAGCTACTTTAGCTACGTGGTGTCCTTGTGTTTTTCTAGACAGTTGGGAGTCTAAAAAGATTCCTAAACTTCTTACCTCTGACTGTAAAGGCACGGAGAGGTCAGTAGAATTTGTAGCTCTGACCCAGAGGAGCCAGCCGGTGTCTTTCCCACCCATAAGATCCTAGTTTTATTTATATTTAAAAATAAGTGATGGTCAGTCAACCATCCTCTTAACTTTGCAAAAGGGTAGCCTGTAGCCTACTTACTTACCTGCAGAAAACATTACAATTTAAATGAGATATTGGAAAAATTAATATTTGGCTTTGTTTGTGTAAGTGTAGTCAATTCTTTACAAACACCTTGTTATAAACATGACTTCAAATGACTCTCCAAGGATATTTCAGATCATTTTAAATTTTTGTTTGCATTTAAGCTTTATTTAATCTGGTGTTACAGTGTTGATTAGTGCACCCCTGGCTGTTAATGGGCCCAGCTTATTATGCCCCATCCTTTTAAAAAGTGACTGCTTTTCATCTCTAGTGGGAAATGTTAGCAATAACTCATGGGGTTCGATGCAGCTAAGTGACTATAATTAACAACACCGCTCCATCTGTTCCCACCAGTCTTTATTATTAGTCTTCTTCCTAGTCATTACAAGCTAAAGATTGTTATAACAAATAATTGGACTCCTGCTGGTAGAACATTTGTCTATGGAAAAGGCTGGAGTTTGTTGCCTCTCTTTTTCTCTTCTTTTTCACGGTTTTCTCATTAATAAAGTCTACTGAAACCTCATAGTAACATAATCTTGTGGGCTGACTCCAGTGACTGTTGCTCAAAATGCTGGGCAGATGGACCTGAGTTAGATTTCCTAGTCAGGTCTTCCGCTCCCCATTGTGGTTGGGGATACAGTGGGGAGGCAGTGTTAGAGCCAGGGGAAACTGCTGGGCCTGAAAAAAAATTAAACTTATGAAAACTAATATAGTCTAATACTCCTTGTCTAAAGTGTTCTTCATTCATATTGCACGCTGATGGACATTGTGTGGAAATGTGATTGGGAATGATGCTGAAATATATGGATCTTTCTAACTTAGGGCCTCATTTTCCAAAGCTATCGCAGGCTTGTGCTGTTAGCGTAAACCTGCAATAGCCTGCGAAAGTAGCGCAGGCCTGCGCTACTGAAATCGGGGCGGAGTCGGCCCCGGAAGAGGAGGAGTCGGGGGCGTCACCGGGGCCGACCCCGGGAGGACGGCGCGCCGAACGGAAAGGTAAGGCCCTTTTCGTTCTCTATTTCGCGCCCAATAACTACACCTTCTATGGTGTAGTTATTGGGCGCGATGGGCAGCGATCGCTGCCGGACCGCCCCCCCACTTCGACCCCCGCCCCCCCCCCCCCCCCCGTTAGCACAATTTTCTAAAGTATTGCAGGCCTGCGATACTTTAGAAAATGAGGCCGTTATTTAGGAAAAAATCATTCTAATTAGTAGAATAATAGCTTTGCTTTTTTTTTTTTTTTTTTTTTTTAACAGCGCTTTTGAGACTTGTTTGGGGGAGAAAATCTTTTGAAGGTAGGGTCACACATGTATAGGCAGACAGTTAGTATCAGTCTGATTTTAGTTCCTGTTGTCAGACCTTGGTTTTGTTTTATTTTACATAGCTTTTACTATAGGGACAGTAACTTTCAAACGGGGAGACCCAAACTCGTGTGCGTCGGTGTGTGCCCGGAGACGCGGCAGTTTTATAACGTGGGGACATATTCGCTCATCGGTACTTCTGCACGCATCTGCCTGCCTTGTAAAATTGGGTGGGGACACACACAAGTGCCAGATGTGAGCCCATCTCCCAATTTCGGCATGCGTCCAGCGTTTAAAATTCACCTTTAAATGTTTCTTTAAAGAGATTCAGAAGCAAGCTACATTTCATACATTGAATATCAGCCAATTTTTTTTAGTTGATCGCTAGGTGAGTGAGGCAAGAAAATGGCCTCCATGAAATGTGTTGGCCCAAATGGAAATTTTGTAAAAATGTTAATAAATGATGATAAATATTAGCAAATATTACTGAATAGTTTTACTAGACTTTATAATCTAAAAATAATACTTTTTACCTTTTTATTACAGTTCAGCCTTTTATGCTATGAGGCTGTTACTTTTTCTGGCCTAAGTGAGATTTGAATGTTTTTGTACACTGAATCGTTTCTTACTGCACAATTACAATTATGCATTGCATTCAATCATACAGTCGTATATATACCATTCATATGGTGGACAGTGAATTCTGTCCGCTGATGCCAGAGCAGAGCAGCATTTAAGAAGGATGGCAGAAGGGCAGAGCAGCAACTTGTGTTTCCAGGGGACAGATTGTGCCTGGTTTCAGCAGAAGGTGATACTGTACTTTTTTATTTTTATTTTATTTTTACAAAGGAGCTAGCTTGGGGCCAAGTAGCTGGGCTGGTAGTGACTCTAGTAAAATTTAAAGGTTTTCTTTTAATTTATACATGTGAGCTGCATGCATCCTTTCCTGTCTTATAACCCAGTAGGTTAAGGTTCTGTAGGAGCATGAATGTTGACTTTAAGGTGTAATAGTGTAGATGCCTATGGCAGCAAACTCAAAAAAGAGCATTGGTAAGGAGTTTTATGTAGATCATCTGACTGAAGGTTAATTTGCTGGCCAGCTAAGTCCGCAAATCTACTTTAATCCATGATCTCAAATAGAAAATAGTGAGGTAGATTTTATAAATCTACGCGCGCGCGTGTACTTTTGTTCGTGCACCAGGTATGAACAAAAGTACACCGGATTTTATAAGATACACGCGTAGCCACGCGTATCTTATAAAATCCGGGGTCGGCGCGCGCAAGGAGGTGCACATTTGTGCAACTTGCGTGCGCCGAGCCCTGCGCATGCTGCCCGTTCCCTCCGAGGCCGCTCCGAAATCGGAGCTGCCTCGGAGGGAACTTTCCTTCTAACCCCCGCACCTTTCCCTCCCTTCCCCTACCTAACCCCCCCACCCCCCCCCCGGCCCTATGTAAACCTTCCCCCTACCTTTGTTGCTAAAGTTACGCCGGCCGGAGGCTGGCGTAACTCTGTGCATGCCAGCAGGCTGCTGGCGCGCCATCACCCGACCCGGGGGCTGGTCCAGAGGCCACGCCCCCGACACATCCCCCTTGCGAAGCCCCGGGACTTATGTGTGTCCCGGCGCGCGCAGGGGTTTTTTAAAAGGGTTACGCGTGTACCTTATGCGCGTAACCCTTTTAAAATCCGGCCCAATGGATTCTAACTACCACCTAATTCCACCCTTCTATGACTGAGCTGGATCACATGCATTATTTTGGTGACCCTTGGGCCCGCCAACATTGAGAGCACTATAAGAGCAATGCTTCTTAGCCCAACTACTGGGAGGATTCCTGGCAGTTTTCATCTGGGAAAAATTACAAACCTATGCTTGAAGAAAGCAAAGATACTCAATTTGCATGTGCCACTCCTTTCTCTTCTTTAATGCTACTGATAGTGGGATTCAGTTGCACACAAACAGAATTATGTGGATCGGAGGTGGTTAATATGACAAGGACGGTTATTTGTGGAAAAAGAATGAGAAGGCCATGGGGGCTAAAGATAAAATGAGAACAATTTCTGTATGCACAGATCTGGCATCCATACATATGCAGCACACACCCTGAAAAGTGGGAAATGGAGATTTTAGATTTCAATTAAACAATGAAAATTAAAGCATTTTAATAGGTGTTTCTGTAAATTCTGTTTGTATTTTGTTTTGCTTGTTTCAAGTTAGTGGTCTGGTGTATAACCAAGAATGACACTATGAGTCTTTGTGCCGGAGAGAGATTTCTGCAATCATGTATTAACCCTTACATACAGAAAGTTCTGAAGCCTCATAGTTATTAAAATCCACATCATCCTTGTTCTTAGTTATGAATTGATATTTTATGAATTACCATGTACAGATTTTTTTTTCTAGAATTGTATATTCTTTTCCATTTTTACTAACAAGGTATAATTTATTTAGCAATACAAACTCTGTCCTACATGTTGTCAATTTCTTGTTCCTTCCTTCCTTCATTCATTCAGTGCTGATACTACCTACAATAGCATTTGTTATGCCATGACTTATTACATACATGATTGTATTATTGCAAATATTAGCCTATGAAATTACTGAAGGATATGGATAGAAGTGAGCTGATTGGAGGACAAAGCTTAAGCTTTACATAGACCTGTAATAGCCATATTCATCCATGATTCTTTGTACGTTGTGGTTTATTTTTCCGGAACAACAAAAGAAAAATCAAACAAAAAAGGAACTTACATGATCTTAAATGAGACAAATTTCAAACTCTCCGCATTGGAAGAAACTTTGCCAGTGCATTTTACCCCCTTGTCTTTATACCAGTTTTCAAAGAGAAAGTACCTGTGTGTTTTTTTTTTAAATTTGCCTCAGACAGTTCCACCTACTTAATGTGATGTTACATTTTTCATGGAAAATATCACCACAGATTTGAAAATATAATCAACACACACTATTTTCCTCTCCAGTTCTAAACAAACCTCAGGGAACACTTCCTTTAAATGTGACTAAGAGTACATCATAAATAAGTCTCTTGTGAACGAAAAATTTATATTCAATAAAACTTGTTATAAAGCCAATTTACTTATAATGTTTCCACTTAAAAAGATGTACTTCTTTCCGGCGTTAAAACTGTGCGATATGGCTTTGCAAACTGCGAAGCCAGCCCACTTGGACAGAAATCCCACCCCAAACTCCTCCCCCTTTTCCAAATTAGCATTGCACCATGAGTTAAGGCGTGGAAAAAAAAACCACCTTTAGTAGCAGCATTTATTTATTCTTTTTTTTTACCGACGTTCATGACCCGTCATATCATATCGGTTTACATCAAACACAGGAGAAGTACATTGAACAGGGGATGAAAACTTGCTTGGTAATGGGGTATTAACTTTTTCAAAACCATTTAGAGTATTAAGAACTGAGAGCTGGGGTGGGGAGAGGGGGGGTGATAGGAGGAACTGGCGAGGAAGGGCTGCTTGGGACCGGGGGGTGAAAGCAGTCTAAAATAAAGGGCTGCTTGGGACTGAGAGAAGAAAGCAGTATAAAATATAACAGTATATACTATAGCAATATAATGCAATATGAAACAATGTAACCATAGTAGCAATTAACAATATAAGAGGGGAGGGGGGGTGACGGGGGAGAAAGGTAAAACAAGGGGCGTGGTCGGGAATCAAGTGGGGTGGTCGGGAATCAAGGCTGATCAGTAACGTCGGTCAGGACAGTTCTACAATCTAGAGTTCCATAGTGATATTAGGGAAATGCTTGCTTAAAAAGCCAAGTCTTAAGTTTTTTCTTGAAAGTCAATGGGCATTGCTCTTGGCGTAGGTCTGGGGGTAGTGCATTTCATTGTGAAGGACCAGCGGTGGAGAAAGCACGTTTCCTTATGGAAGAGTGGTGAGAGGCCTTGGTGGGTGGAGCGTGAAGGGTATCTTTATACGCTGCTCGGATGGGTCTTGTGGAAGTGTGAAGACGAAGAGGGATATCTAGTACCAGGGAGGACTGGCTATGGATGGACTTGTGTATAATGGTGAGGGCTTTGTGAAGGATCCTGAAATTAATGGGAAGCCAGTGCAGATTCCGTAGGATGGGAGTGATGTGATCTCCTCGATTAGAGTTGGTTAGTATCCTTGCGGCAGCTTTCTGGAGCATCTGTAATGGTCTAGTGGTGGTAGCGGGGAGGCCTATTAGGAGGGAGTTGCAGTAGTCGATTTTAGAAAATAAAGTAGCTTGGAGAACAGTGCGGAAGTCATGTAAGTGGAGGAGTGGTCTGAGCCTTTTCAGAACTTGTAACTTATAAAAGCATTCTTTAGTAGTGTTATTGATGAATTTTTTTTAATTTAAGCGGTTGTCCAATATAACACCCAGGTCTCTCACTTGGGCTGTGAAGATTGTGGGGGGTGGAGGGGGGGGGAGGTTGAAGAGAGGGGGGTTGTTGTCATCCAGCGAGATGAGAAGGAGCTCGCTTTTGGCCGTGTTGAGGACTAGATTGAGGTTGGAGAGGAGAAGGTTGATGGAGTCCAGGCAGCTGTTCCAGAAGGTGAGGGTTTTGGAGATGGATTCTGTGATCAAGATGAGGATTTGTACGTTGTCGGCGTATATAAAATGGGTTAACTTTAAATTAGTGAGGAGTTGGCAGAGGGGTAGGAGATAAATGTTGAAGAGGGTAAGGGATAGTGATGATCCTTGAGGGACTCCGAGTGAAGAGCTGATGGGGTGAGATTCTTTGTTTCCTATTCTAACCTTGTAGTTTCTGTTACTTAGGAAGGACTTGAACCAACTAAGGGCTGTTCCTGAAATGCCGATGTCCGAGAGGCGGTTGATAAGGATTGCGTGATTCATGGTATCAAACGCAGCGGAGATGTCAAGTAAAGCCAGTAGAAACGATTATCCTTTGTCTAATCCCATGTGGATGTAGTCTGTGAGAGAGATTAGGAGGGATTGGTGTTTAGTGATTTACGGAAACCAAACTGAGCGGGGAAGAGTATATTATGATCATCTAGGTAGTCTGATAGTTGGGTGTTGACCAGTTTCTCCATGAGTTTGGCGATGGGTCGAAAGTTGGCAAAGTTAGTGGGGTCCAGATTTGGTTTCTTTAGTAGTGATTTAAGGGATGCAAGTTTGTGATTGGTCGTCAGGGATAGAGGGTTGGGAGGACTTCTTAAAACGCTTCTTATCTGGCTAAATCAGATAGCCAGTTAAGTCTAAAAAGCACTATCTGATTTAACCAATTAAAGTATGTGTTTTAGACTTATCTGACTACGGTATATAAACAGATAAGTAGCATTTTAAGATTTGTCTGACTAAATAGGGCTTTGCCGCTGCTTAGCCGTATAAATCGATACCTGTCCAGATAAGTGCAGCTACTTAGCCAGATAACTCAAAATTTATATGTATAAGTACAAAAATGTATTTGTGCGTTTTTCACGTGACTGATCCCAATTACATTTATGCATATTTTATAGCCTATGTACATTGTATATGTGCAGGTTATAAAATACCAGAGCAGTTTGTGCATGCCCATGTATACATTCTATGGGTGCATGCGCAAATGTTTTAAATTTATCCTCCATATGTTTATTCATGCACTATGATAGAATCAGGATTGGATTTAGCCTCTCTTGAAAAAATAGTTGTACATGAATGCAACTGAAGGAAACAAGGGACAGCATGCATGTTCACAAACCCAGAACAGGAAACAAAGAGATTGGAAAGGTGTATTTATGGAGTACACAAAATTTCCAAAGGTGTTTTTTTTTTTTTTCACGTCTTGTTTCAACCTCCTGCCAGTTTAGCCCTTCTATCTCATTTATACCCTTTTTTGTTCTCTCACACGCCTAAGCCAATTCCCACTCGATCTCCAAGACCCTCCTCAACCCCCACCCCAAATGATCTCTCAGACCCCAGTTGTCATCCCTCCCCACCTCCAGTTGATTTCTCTCATCTCACCCTCCTTTCCCCATTCCTCACACTCTTGCTTGAGCCGGCAGAAGGAGGTGATTGGCAGTGCATTGTTCTGCAGCACCCTGCTCAGCAGCCTGGGCCCAACTTGCATTCTGAACCATTTGTGTAGTGTGTATGTTTGGGTGGAACAGGCTGTATGGTGTGTGTTTGCTGTGACCATTGGTGAGTGTATATGCTCCAATCACTGGGGAAACGTGCACCAGCTGCCCCCACTCCTCTCACCTCCATCTGCTTTCTCCCTTCACCCTTCTCTCTCTTGTACCCTCTCACCTAGCTTTCTCTCCTCTACACACACACAGTCATCCATCTTTATCCCCCCACCTACTCATTCCTTAGTTTCCTATAATATTTTCTTTTTTTTCATTCTGGTTCCTTGTCGTTGGCTGACAAGGCCTGAGGGAACCCACTAGGCTTGCTGTTCTGATTACTGGCTCTTCCTCCTTGTCTTTGACTGGCCACTGCTTATGACACTGGATTCTCCATCTTTGGCTAACAGGCCCTAGGGAAATCCACCAGCCGCATTGTTCTTGCCCCCAGCTTCTCTCACTGTAGTCTGTGTGTTTTTAGAACGTTTGTAGCTTCGTGCTACTGGGCATGCATAGATGTGAAAATTGCACAGACAATTACATTATTGGGCAAATAAGGCATCATTGCACTTACTGTAAAAAAAAAAAAAAAAAAAATACTATTTCCTAGCGTGTAGCAGATGGACTCAAGACCAATGGGTATAGTGTACTCCTGTTAGCAGTTGGAGACGGATCAGATTTCAATCTGACATCAGCTCCTAGTACATATACCCCTGCAGGAAGTGCAGCTCTTCAGTATTTTCCGTCTCCATAGCAGTTAGGGACTATCTGCACGCTCTCGCAGCGTTTGAACCAAATCCAAAGAAGAAAACCAAAATTAAAAGGGAAAACCTACCTGAAGACGAGCCCCGCTCTCCTGTGGTGATACCCTCGGGTCCCTCCCCCAGTTGAGATTCCCGAGGTGATTTCCGTGGTCTCTCTGAGGTGAGCCTCGGTCCGGCGGCCGAATCGCGGTGAGGACCTAGCCCCCGATCCTCGGGCGCGGCTGAGAGGCAGCGGGTGCACCCCTCGAGCGCGGCGGTGAAGGCATTTGCCCTCTCCCCCGCAGCCAGAGACCGCCCGGGATGAAACCGGGAAGCGCCGAAGACAAGGTAAGGTGGAAACTTCTGTTTGAATCTGGTCTCTGAGGAACGAGGAGGAGCACAGGTCACCGATCGGAACCAGTGCCACCGGGTTGATCCGCCCTAGCAGGGCCAGGCCCTGGCTATTAAAAGGGTCTGCTCACGTGGAGACCCTCCGAGGAGGTCGCCAGGTTACCTGCATGCTCGCCGTCGCCATCTTGGCCCTATTTGCCATGTCGCCCGCCGTTCAATCTGAGCGCACAAATCGAGCTAAGCACACAAAAATCCTTGTGCGCATAAACTTGCGCGCATACGTTGCACATCTCAGGCGCACTGGAGCGCACAAGAGCTTACGCGTCCACAGACATGGCACCTCCAGAAACAGGAATAAAAGCTCAAGGCCTCTGCCCTGCATGCCACATCAGAGCCGCACAGAGCGAGGAGGCCGACACCCTGTGCGCACACTGTGAGGAGGCCCTGGGAGATCCAGGTCAGGGCCAGTCCCACCCAGGGCCAAGTGCTAGCTCCTCAGGGGGGTACCCCAGACCTAGCAGGCCCCAGTGGGTCCACCCCACAGACGGGGACCCCCAGAGAACCTGCACCCCTCAACTTAGACCCAGCGTCGATATCTTGGGTGGAGTTATTCAAGGGTATTCACGCCTTTGTCAAGATGCAAACTGAACCTCTGGCTGTTCAGCCACATGCTCCACCGGAAGACCCTCATGCCCCAGGACCCTCGAGGCCTAGGCACAGGCTCCTACCACCCAGAAGCCCCACCTACGGGGACACGGCGTTCTCTGAAGAGGAAGTCGAACCCCTGGAGGAGGGGGAACTTCCCTCGGGGACAGAGCCACACCGAACCATGAGACGCTTCTTCACAAAGGATGAGCTCCCGGACCTCGTATCACAATGTCTAACGGAACTCGCTATCCCGGGCCAAGGCACCTCGGGAGAACCTAGAACGAACCCCCTGCTGGAGGGCCTTCGCCAGACGTCTTGCCATTTTCCTCTCTTACAGGCGGCACAACAGCTAATTGACCTGGAATGGAATGCCCCGGAGTCCACATTCAAAAGGGGACAAGCCTTGTCAGCCATGTATCCTCTGGACCCAGCGACCAAGGAGCTTCTGGCATGCCCTAGAGTGGACGCCATAGTCTGCGCGGTCGCCAAGCGCACTACCATCCCAGTGGAGGTAGGAGCGGCGCTCAAGGACGCAGATGACCGGCGCCTGGAAGCCATCCTAAAACAGTCATTTGAAGTTGCAGCCATGTCCCTGCAGATTGCGGCCTGCTGCACCGTGATGACACGTGCCTGCTTATCACAAGCCAGGAACAACACTCCGGGAGAAGACATGGAACCAGCAGTATCATTCCTCACTGACGCTGCCTCCGATCTAGTGCGCACAGCAGCCAGAGGAGTGTCGTCCGCAGTGGCGGCCAGGAGACAAATCTGGCTTCGAAGTTGGTCGGCTGATGCCTCTTCCAAGACGCGCCTCATGAGGATGCCCTTCAAAGGATCCCTCTTGTTCGGCAGCAAACTAGAGAAACTGGCCAACAAATGGGGCGACTCCCCATTACCACGTCTGCCGGAAGACAGGACGAAGAGAAACCTGCGTCCCTTCCACAGGTCCGCCAGGGGCAGAAGCTCGCAGTAGTCCGTCTTTCATACTGGTTCCGACATTTCCAGGTATCTGGATAGGAGTCTGCCAATGTTGAGGTGGCGTAGACTACGGGCTTCTTCCGAATTCTTTAAGCCATCCATCGTTGGTAGTGAGATGGTTTGGTTAAGGTGGAAGTGTGAGACCACTTTGGGGAGGAAGGAGGGCACCGTGCGTAGTTGGATGGATCTCGGGGTGAGTCTGAAGAACGGCTCATGGCAGGACAGTGCTTGTAGTTCCGAGATGTGGCGGGCCGAACACACGGCCAGCAAGAACACCGTCTTTAAGGTTAACAGACGGAGGGACAGGCCTTGGAGGGGTCTGAAGGCGGATCCCACTAGGAACTCCAAGATGAGGTTGAGGTTCCATAGAGGTACTGGCCACTTTAGTGGTGGGCGGATATGTTTGACTCCTTTCAGGAAGTGTGATACAACTGGGTGCGAGGCTATGCTGTTGCCCTCGCTCCCGGAGCCGTAGCATGACAATGCTTCCACTTGTACCTTGATGGAGGAGGGACAGACCCTTCTGTAGTCCAGGATCACGGGGACCTTGGAGGAGTGTGGCTTGACGTTGTGGTCTTCGCACCAGGCCTCAAAAACTCTCCAGATCCTTATGTACGTTAGAGATGTGGAGAACTTGCGTGCTCGGAGGAGAGTATCTATTACCGCCCCCGAGTATCCGCTCTTTCTTAGGCAGGCCCTGTCAATGGCCAGACCGTAAGAGAGAATTGAGCTGGGTCCTCGTGAAGGATCGGACCTTGGGGGCAGGGGTAGTGGCTCACTGTAGTCTGTGTAGTTTTTAGAACGTTTGTAGCTTCGTGCTACTGGGCATGCATAGATGTGAAAATTGCACAGACAAATACATTATTGGGCAAATAAAGCATCATTGCACTTACTGTAAAAAAAAAAAAAAAATACTAATAAAATTAAGTAAAATGGTATACAAACAAAAAGATTTTTCATGTTTTAATGAAGATATCCACTCCAAAGAGTCAAAAGAAAAGAAATGTGAAATTTGTGTTTAAAAGTACAAGCATAAAAGTATAAAAATAAATACCATTTACCTTGGAGGCCTGTTTATAAATGGCAAAAGACAAAATCCAGGATAGTATCCAAACTCATAAAGAAAAATAAGAAAGTGAGAAAAGAAAAAAATTAATTAGAAAATACAGGGTATTCATAATACTTACTTTGCTCAGTTAATAAATGGGAGAACATTAATCATTAAACCCTCCTGTCAGGTGAGAAGAACAGAAGAAACATGAATAAAGAGAATATAATCAATGAATGCAATCATCCAATAATCTCGGTTCTTGTACGTTGTGATATTCTAAATGAATGCAGATTGTTGAAAACAGAACATAATCCATTAGTTCATTATAATTCATGCTGGATATTATAAAGTGGTGATTAGTTCATTAGTCCATTAATTGATATTGAATACAAAAAATTCATGTGAAATGCAGTAGATTAGTTCAGTTAATCCATGCACTAGTTCATCAAATGGAACATAAAACCAAAATGTTTAGTCTCCTTATTGAAAATTATCTGTTTCAAATAGCGTAACCAGCTTGTTTCAGCTCAGCAAATTAATTTATTGGCTAATAATATGTTCAAATGCAACTGCATCTCAATGTCTCTTAGCATCTAAGCCAAGAGGAGTAGCCTAGTGGTTAGAGCAGTGGACTGAGAACTAGAGTAGCCAGGGCTCAAATCCTGCTTCTCCTATTGAAGCTGTGTGCTAGCTTGGGCAAATCACTTCACCCTCCGTGGCCTCAGATACAAACTTAGGGGTCTGCTTACTGAGCCACGGAGGGAAAAAGCCACAAGTCTTGGTAATAAAGCTTAGTAAAACCCTTGAGACTTTTTTCCTGGTGGGATTTTACCAGCAGGGAAAAATACTGGGGATTAGCTGCCCATGCAGCTCATTTTAATACAGGGAAATCATGTGTGGTATTTGAAATACATTTACTGAATAGACAAGCTTAGTATCTGGCCCCCTTCATTTGTAAGCCCTCTGGGGTAAGGAATGCCTGCTGTACCTGATTTGTAAATTCCTATGAGATTGGATTTGGAAAGGCAAGTAACTTAGATCCAAATCCAAAACTGGGATTCAGCTCATGGCACATGGAACTTATTGGTCTTATTTTCTTTACTTAAAATTTCTTTTATACCACTTACAAAAGTACAACCATGCTAGGCAATTTACAGCCACATCACAGTATATAGACAAAATTGGTAAAAATAAACTAATATTAAACAAGTAAACTATACTTAAAAAAAAAAACAGTAACAGACTGTCGGTTCTTGAGCACATTACTAGTTATATAAGGATTGCTATGCACAGATTATAAACGTATAAGGCGAATATAGTTATAGATTCTTAGAGATATCATTCTTCACTGAATCTGAAAAGGAGATGATGAGATAAAGAAATCCCACTGAAGCAAGCTCATTTGCTAAACTGCAACACTTTATTTTTTCTTTAGTTTATGAGAATGGATGCCATTCTGAATTTTGATTCCACCACTAATAATGCTAATTTGTGCTGTTTGGTCCTGTTTAATAATAACCTTGTTTATAATACCTTTTGAAATTAATGGTTATATGTTGCTCAGTGTTTTGTTTGACTCCTTATGTGGTCATGCAGTATCTCATATGAGCAATTAATAATGACCCTCAATTATACTCTGAAGAAATGTGCAAAATTAATTTTGTTTTTATCAACTGAATATGGATGAGCCTTAAAATTTGAAAACTAAAAAACTGGTGAAAAAACAAAATACATCTTGTAATGCATTTTTTAAAAATGTGATTAGTGAGGAGACCACTCATTTATTTAATTTAAAATCTTTTAAGACCTTCATCCCCTCGATGGTCGTATCTCAGATGGAATAGTGCAGTGGCCTATGTGTGGGCCTCCCAGAGAGGCTCATGAATAGGCTGCAAGTGTTCCAGAGCACAACAGCCAGAGCAGTCCTTGATTACTCCTAAATTGCAGACTCTGCTTTGGTTGACCCTTGAAGCTTGCATTCAGTTCAACATCCTGATATTAGGTTTTTGGGTTATAAGATAAATACAGCATGTTAGGCAAGCATCTCTTTCTCCCTCCACTCAGTAATAGAAATGGAAATCAGCTGACTTCAGTTGCCCTATTTTTTAGATGGCAGAGGTCAGCAAGCTGGATGCTGCGGACTGTGGCTGTTCTTATTCTAAAGAACTGCCTGCCAAAACTGCCTCTTGGTATACCTAGGACTGCATGAGAATATTGTGTATGGTGAGATGTCTCCCATTGCATACTAATCCCACTCTTGTTGCCCAGTTCCATTATCTTCTTAATTACAAAGCTTGGGATGGCATAGCCTCAAATATAAACCTTAATAAAGAAAGCTAAGCCAGCAATGTGAGAAAACAGAATCCCCTTTGATAAATTTTTTCCCAGCCAAACCATTGTTTCGGAGATGAAGTCATAGTACCATTTCTTGCCTCTGAAGAACAGTTTGATCTATCTGCATCCACGTTTCCATGTCTTCCTTGTTGCTATAGCTACAGATCCTTGCCATACCATTGGGTTCCAACTCTCCATAACTGTTCTGAGACCGCTGGACCTACTCTGTCAGATCTTGATGCCATTTTTCTAAATAAAGACCACTTGGAACAAGTGTCAGCTATCTCATTTTGTGCTTGTGGCATATATTGAGCATCAGGCATGTCAGCACAAATTCCCTAAACAAATGAACTATTAGTTTGCATTTTGACCTTGTCCAGGTTATCAAATTAGAAATCACTTTCCTGTTGCAGAGCCCGTGACTGGCTCCAGGAAGGTGATAGTTCTGTTTATACCTGTTGCATGTTATTCAGCAACCCAGAACACAGTGTACCTTGTCCCCTGGGAGTGCACCTAATCATCACCCCCCTCCCATGCATCTAGGTATAACTCCAGATCCCTCCTGGATATGGGAGGTACCTGCCAGATAGATTTGTCATTGTATCCTTCCAGGAATTATTCCAGTTCCCAAGTTCTACCACAGGGCCCCTGTGACTCCAATGTAATGATGGGCCCTTCATATCCCAGAAATAGCCCATTCCAGCCCAAGATATCCCCTACATCTGAGGCTTAATGCACAAGCTGCATCCCAGGCTCTCTCAATTGCAATACAATCCAAACACTGGCGAAAGCTGCCAGGGAAACTGAAGTTAGGGTGATGGCCACCTACACACACTGCTTCTCCCCTCCACAGGAGGCAAAGTGCAAACCCACACACACCAGCCAGCAGGGCTACAGTACCTGCACTCACTGCCCTTCACCAAGACCTTGCTTGCAGCCAATGTATGTGCACATGTGCAAATTATTCAAATCCTGGAACCTCATGGCTCACACTGCCGCCCAGTTGCTCCTGGACATTAGCTAGCCTGTGCTGTTCCTCCTTGTGTCTCCCACCCTGCCCCTACACCACCACTCAAAGGAATGAGAATGCAGTGGTTATTGCAGGTAGAAAGCATGGAGACAAACTCCTGATGTCTCCCCTCACCCTCCAGAACCCTAGCTGCATTTCCCAAGCCAGCACATCCAAATCATCTGTGATGTGTTCCAAGCCTATGCACCCCCAAAAAGGATCACACCTGGCCCCTCAACCCACTGTCCACAGGGATTAAGATATGATGGCAGCTTGCTTCTTCCTCTCCTTTAAATCTTGGCCAGAGCCCTGTCTTCAAACCTGCTGACCTATTTGTGAACCATGGCTGGGTTTCCTTCAACGGCCAGGCCCACACACCCCACAAGTAGATAGAGAAGGGGGTTGGGTACACTGTGTATGATGACATGTTATAGGGAGCGTCTGGCCTGATGCCTTAATATGAATCTGTGTAGGATTCTTTAAACTTGGTTTTTCTTCTTAGTTTACATATGTGCATGGCTACCAAACATATTTTCATATTTTCCATTCTTCCAGGGGTGAAGTCATGTTTGGCAATCAGAGATCGAGAACAAGAGCTGGAATACGAAATTCCTGATGGTCCACAAAGAGGAAGGCTTAACCGTGAACAGCTGGTAGTTATCTGTTGATGCAGGGTCTACTGTAAACTCTGGCTTGTACTTGGATAAGAACAATTAACATTGTAAATGAGCATGTGCTCAGGTATTTGATTCTACACAGGGATGTTGCTGCATAGAAAAATCCCAAAGATAGCAACTATAACTTATCAGTGGATATTTATCAAATTGGTATATATTTCCATAAACTTTGTTAAAGCTTCAGGTCAAAATTCCAATAAATTTATGTGCATAGTTTACTTACAGTCTTAAAAAGATGTCCAAGTCTATTTATGACAGAAATACATAGAGTCACTCCTTGCCTTTAAACACAAGACACTGGAAGAGCAGTTTTTAAAAGGATCCAGGTTCCTGATCATGGAATTAGACACCTAGATCCCTGGGTTTCAAATTGGACAGAGCCAAGTTCCCGGGGAGTGTGTTTGGGTCAAGGATGAAAAAGCATCTGCATATAATTGAATTTTCAATGATGTGTGTGCTGACCTCTCCCAGAACTCAAGGGTAAAATCAGAAATGTGAAGGCCAGGAAGAAAAGCAGAAACATTAAGAAAAAAATATTTTTTCTTCACTCAAGGGTAGAAGTGGAAAAATATATTTTCCAAAATTCCCCTCCTCCCCCCCCAGGATTTCATATGTCTAAAAGTACACAGGTATTTTTGTACATATATACCTTTAACCAGTTTTCAAAGAGAAACTGTCCACTTATCTTGCCAATATGCATCTTCTTGAAATTTTCCTCCTTAAATATGTGTTAATTTTGACAGTGTCATGATTTGTACACTAATTTCCATGAATGAATGTTTTGCATTTACAGAGTCTGATTGGTTAGTATACTAGAGCAGTGGTTCTCAACCTTTTTTCTGTCGGGACTCACCTGACAGATGGTTCTCACATGCGTGACACACTGACCCATGATCGTCATGGGGCTAGATGTAAAAGTACAGTTTGCATCCACAGGAACCCCCCTGACCCACATATTGGATGTAAAGCAGAATTATGACATTCCCCATACAACTCACCCTACAAAAAAGATATTCTGGTTCTGGTGTGATCTCAGTAACAGCAACTCAAATTGCTTCTACTTCCAAGCTCAATAGCCCTACTTATGAAAAGACAGCAGTTTACTACCAATGCATGTCCTCTTGAGAAAACACAACAAATAAGTCTGATAAAACGCTTACATGCTAGTAAAATATCTCATCTTGGTAACAGACAGAGAACTGACCTAACATACTCCCAGGATCTGTAGTAATTCACTTAAACTAATCCGTACACAGTTACACCTGTATTATGGCATACACTCAAACAGGAGCAACCCTATCTATGAAAAGGCAACACTACAAATATTAAATCAGGCCCTAAAAACCAATACACCTCTTATTAGGAAAACAGAACTAGCAAGCAGCTATAGATCCCCACACAGAAATAATTGTAAAACTATACTAATAAGCAGAATAAATGTTTCAAAACAGCTATGAACAGAATAACATCCAACAAAAACTCATAAAAACTATTAAAAATTCTCCAAACACCAATAAAATATTTCAAAAAAAGCAGACACATCACATAATATTAAATAATTAAAATGGCAGTCAATCAAGAAAAATAAACTTAAAAAGCCACTTTTACTTACCCCCTCCAGCAGCTCTCCTACTCCTCTTCCATGCAGGCCGTAGCACACAGCAGAAGCAGCAGTAGAGGCTAAGCTCTATACTCATGGTCCTCTTCCTTAGGGCTCATGTCTCTCATCACACATCATACCAGTCATGCCTCCATGACCAGTTTCTGTCTCTCACACACCAGTCATCTCCCAAACAGTCTTTAACACACACACACCAGTCACCTTCCTGAACAGTTTCTCTCATGCCATACACACACACAGGCTTCCCCACTCCCGTGTTCTACTTACATATACGGGCTTCTCACTCTCATAATCACTTTCTCTGTCTCACACACACTCAACAGTCTCTCACTCCCATGCTTGTTCTCTCCACATGCACAGGCTTTTCATTCCCATAATACTTTCTTTCTCTCTTTCTCTCACACACACACACACACACACACACACAAACACACACCAGTCACCTGATCTCTCTCATGCATACACACACAGGCTTCCCACTCCCATGTTCTCTTTCAGATATACAGGCTTCTCACTCCCATGCTGTGTCTCACACACACCCAGGTTTCTCACTCCCATGCTCACTTCACATGCACAGGTTTCTCATTCCCATAATCACTTTCTCTCTCTCTCACACACAAACACACACCAGTCACCTGATCTCTCTCATGCATACACACACACACACACAGGCTTCCCACTCCCATGTTCTCTTTCAGATATACAGGCTTCTCACTCCCAAGCTGTGTCTCACACATACCCAGGTTCCTCACTCCCATGCTCACTCTTCACATGCACAGGTTTCTCATTCCCATAATCACTTTCTTTCACACACACACACACCAATCACCTGATCTCTCTCATGCATACACACACACAGGCTTCCCACTTCCATGTTCTATCTTACATATACAGGCTTCTCCCTCCCATGCTGTGTCTCACACACACCCAGGTTTCTCACTCCCATGCTCACTCTCTTCACATGCACAGGCTTCTCATTCCCATAATCACTTTCTCTCTGTTACATACACATACACACACACACACACATCAGTCACATCCCTGACTGTCTCACACTCTTACATACACATCAGTCATCTTGAGCAGTCACTTTCATTGTCTCTCACATATACACATACATCAGCTCTCTGACCAGTTTCTCTCAATCACACCCATGCTCTCAATCAAATACATTCTCTCACTTACACACTGGCTGGCTGGCTGCTTCTCTCTCTTTCTCTCACTCACTTCCTCCCCCCCCCCCCCGCCGCCCCTCCCCAAGCACAAATGGTAGCTGCAGCAGCCTCCTCCTCCAGCCCCCGCAAGCCAAGAAAGTAGAATCCCATCGGCCGTGGGAGGCTCATGCTGCTGTCTCCTTTCTCGATTACCGTCTGCTTCAATTGCTCAGGGGCCGAAGCTGCAGCGGCCACTGCTACTTTATCATGCGGCACGGCTCTTTCTCCTTCCCGCGCACCGCGTATCACTTCTGTTCCGGGTCACGGGGGGGGGGGCAGGCGAGGGAAGAAAAAAAAGACCAGCCACGGGTGCCACAGCTTCTTTTAGCACTGCTGCCGTTCCCACTGGGCTTGAACGTGCTGATAGCCCGGTGGCAACGGCAGCAGGGAAGAAAGAGCAGCGGGAGAGACCGGGAGCACGCGACACACCAGCCGGTGCTTGGCGACACACTGGTGTGTCGCGACACACCGGTTGAGAAGCGCTGTACTAAAGGTGTGTTTGGAAAAAAAATGTTTATTCCTTATTTCATTTTGTTTTTCTCCCATTTTGTTTCATTTCAATCTTTTGTTATGCTGGTTAAAGGGATAATAAGCTCCAAGTAAGAAAGCCTCCTTTCCCGGACTCTCAAGAGCTCTGCAGTACACACGCACATTCTCTCACAAAGTTCCTTATAATGCCAGTGACCTTTCACTCCCCCCGAAGAAATGTCTGTGAAACCTTACCCACTCCCCCGAAAAAAAAAAAAGTACAAAATGCCCAGAAATCCCCCCTCCTTCTTTATCCTAAATCTAAAGTCTTACATTTCCCTAGGGCAAGAATGATCCTGTCATTCCTGTCCTGCTGGCACCTTCATTTAGAGTATTCCTGCCCTTTAGAGAGAGGCCCAAGTCTCTAGATTTAGGTTAATGGGGGATCTAGAATTGAAAAATGCTGTGCTGGTGGAGGGTAAAATTTTGGGCTTTTTGGCAGGTGTGGGGTTTTAGACATTTCTCTGGGTAGGGAGGAAGTGAGAGGCATTGGCTTTATAACAGGGCTTCTGGGAGGCTTGGGATTACGGAAAGGGGGAAGGATTTCTTATTCTGGGCTTACTGTCCCTTTAAAGAGTGCAGCAGTGGCACCAGGATTGTCGGGGGGGGAGGGGGATTTTGCCATTTCAGAGGGGAAGTGAAACAAAATCAAAAAAATATTCATGTTTTAATATGAGACTTTATAATTAAATTTCTCTTTTTTACGTTTTTGACGATTCAAATACTATATATTCAGGAGGACGTCAAAAAAAGTTGTACTTATAAATGTAACTCTTTACAGGAATCACAATGCCACAAGGCACTCTCATTTTTCATAAACGACCTTCATACAGCTCTGCAGTATTCTTGAGCATTGCTGCCCGTTTGCTATACTGCTTAGAGAGCCATCTTTAATCATTGGTCGTATAATGTATTTTTGTCCCTTTTTTTTATATCTTTTTCAAAATTATAGTAAAATTCAATTTTATATCGCTTGTAATTCTTTCTTGAGATATTAAGCCAATATAAGTACTTCCCTTAAACAGTAGAGCCCCGTTTCGCTTGAGGGATAGCAGAGTTCAGTCAACGTAATTACGTTTCGCGTCCCAGCTGCCTCAGGGACCTCTCTGGTATCAAATTCGCGTTGCCGGTACTTCAAATGCCAAGGGATATATTCTGCGGGAATGTAATTATAACGCCCGCGGTTGAAAACATTCTCGTAAAAGAAATTTGAAAATATATCCCTTGGCATTTGAAGTACCGGCAACGCGAATTTGATACCAGAGAGGTCCCTGAGGCAGCTAGGACGCCTTCGAGAACTGGAAATGAATGTGCATTGTAATTTAGATCTTTATAGTTATTTTTAAGGTATGCTAAGCTTTAAATTTCCACATGTAGGCTATTTGTATTCTGTCTGAGCCAAATTTCAGTATGTTTTAATTTTTTTATTTAACAGCTGCCAAAGTTGTTGGATGGCTGCCACTTCTACTTTTTGGGAAATTTTATAAGCCACAAAAAAGGTGACCTGACAGAGTTGGTGAAAGCAGCAGGAGGGCAAATCCTTGCCAGGCAACCAAAGCCAGACAGCGACGTTACACAAACTATCAACACAGTGGCATATCACGCCGAAGCTGGGTCTGACCAGAGCTTTTGCACACAGTACATTATCTATGAAAAGGCTTCAAAATACCACCCAGAAAGGATTCGGCAGGGAAAAGTTTGGTTTGCTCCCTCCAGCTGGCTAATAAACAGTATCACTTCTTTTCGACTGCTGCCTGTGGAAGAGTAAGAATCCTTCAGTTATCATAAACAAGATGCTCTAATGGTTTATAGCGACCTGCATTGGACACCAATTTGTTTGCTTTGATCGCTGGCCTGATAGTCAAACAGTGTCCCCTCTTTAAGCTGCAAGTGAGGGATAATGTGACATACGTATTTACAAGGAAAACGATGTCAGTGTCATTTTAGTTTGCATTTTTAAAGTGTGAGCCTCATGTCTTACAACTTTTCTTTGTTGTGTCATTGGGCAGGTACCAAACATTGCCTGAAGCCACCCTAGATATGTCAGTCTGTTCTATTAGGATGTCCTTAATGCTTATTGCTTTCTTCCATTCACATTTATGGAGATTTTAACAATTTCTTCTATTTCAGTACACATATAAACCTACCTTTTTCAGCTCTATAAAAAGGAGAGGCAAGTCTGCATCTTTGAGAAATTCCAGATGGGATTTGTATCCTAAGAAAATATGTTGCATCCAAGTCTCTTTTAGCTATACTGTTGACTATTATTTAATATCTATCATACATGACAAGATGTCTATGCTAGGCCCCAACCATTTTGGCTATGACGGGATCATTGTCTACAGTGCTTGCAGTTCTCATACATTCTTGAATATGTCTAGTCATTTAAAAGTTACACAGAATAAAAAGAATTTACAAAGAAGGAAAAAAACATATCTATGGAAAGAAATTGAAAAACAAAAAAATGCATAGTTTAGTTTCATGGAAGTACAAATATTTCTGTGACTCCTACTTTGGATTGAATCAATGTAAGTTTGAATGCAGCTTGACCTGCTTTTAATAGATAAGATGACTTTCTAAGCCATATTGTTTTGTAATCTAAACAGCTTTATTGTGCCACTGAACATGCATTCTTCTCATACATAGTGATTTTACTAAAGAGACAAATGTTTTCAAATCCACAGACAAAATGGTGTATACACTTTCAGAAGATCAAAAGAGAATTGGGTTTCTTATTTCTGTTTAATTTCCTAAAGTCCCAATTTGATTCAAGTAAAATTATACCTAGCCCCTCCCCGTCTAGCCTATGGCTTGTACCCCACACAACTACATCATGGATTCAGCTGTACCTGAGTAACACAGTGGAGTCACAGAAAATCCTTTCCATGAGCTTTGAAGTCAAGATTCTGCATTGTGCAATGGAATGATTTGGAGCTGAAAATATATGTGATACAGGGCCTGTGGTTGTCTCCTTTACTCTAATCCTATTGCTTTTCTTCTAGTGGAATTCAAAGACACATTAAAGCAGCAATAATAGCATAAAGAATCAATTGGAAACCAAACACAATTGCTAGGATCTCTCTTATCCTGTTCTGATTTTACTTCCCTTTCTGTCAAGGCAGTGTTTAAAGCCTCACTGGAAGCTACACCTGCTTAATTAACCTCCCTACCTAGAGTCAGTCTGGATATTGTACTAATATTTATCAAAAACTACTGCAGACCCTATAGTACCAGATATAAAACATGAACAAAAAGAGCTAAACAATGGTGTCAATCAATAATTTCTTTTAATGCTGGATATATATTTTAGTTAAAAAAAAAAAGTCTAAAAATGGAGGAAATAAAATAAACTTGAGCAAAAAGAAGGGGAAACTAGGAATAAGAGTGACATAATGAGGCAAGTTGATATGTTGAACATTCTAAATAGCACATGTCTAAGAGGTGTCAGGAATAGTTAAAAATGCAAAGTGCTTTAAATTTAAACATTTTTTAACAAGTTTAAAATGAAAATGTTTACCAGTAACTGTCATGTTATATAGTTGTTGCCAAACAACGACTGATTCTGGAAATTGACATTTTATTGTTCATGTCTTTCCAAGGTAGTTTTTTTTTAATTCTGTGTTAAAAATTGAAGTAATTATATGTATTTTGCATGGTTGTCACCTTCTTGAGCATGTAGTAAGGCCACAAAATATTATGTCTTATGGCATTTATGAGTACTTCTGTAGATTTGTGATTGTTCTAACTCGTGATGTAACTTGTTTGCTCTGTCATTAGAGCTGGAATGGATAGTGAAGCCAGTTCATAAATTAGTGGTACTGCAAAAGTAATATAGGAATTAATCAATTACCTTCTATTTTGTTTCACTCCTGAAGAAATTGTTTACAGTTTTTGAAAGCCTCCCCCATAGTTATGCATCTAAGTAAATGGTGATTCTCTTGATACATCATTCAAGCAACCATGTATGTAAAGCATAAATTTAATGTAAAGAGCTGAAATGAGACCACAACAAAAGATACATACCCTTTTTGTTCCAAAAGGGAGAAAAGAATGCGATTAAACACTAGAATTAAGAAATAGGCATATTGATGTTCTGTGCAAGCTAGCTAGTACCGCTAATTGTTAATGGGAGTTGTATCTGTTATGTACCGTAAATCATGTCTGAGCTTAACCCCTAGTTCACCATGTTACCATAGCAAGCTACCTCATTCTTCCTCTGCCATCCAGGGCCAGATTTGCAGTTTGAGCCTTACAGGTTGCTGTAGTTCTCTGTACTGTGCCGAGCCTGGCCCTGGACAGCAGAGGAGGACACAGGCTGCCATTGCCCTACTTTTGCTCCTACCAGCCATCTGGGGAGAGAGGATGTCATTTGACTGTTGGGCGTAGAGGAGTAAGACGAGGAGGAGGGAAAGGAAAAGAGTATTGTGACGAGTGGGGACTGAAGGAGAGAGAAGAAATATCTGTGGAAGAGAGTCACTGTAGCAAAAAGGTAGGTTAGGAAAGAGGGAAAGAAAAAAGATAGGAGAAAGAAGGGAACAAAACAAAATAACAGCAATAGAGAAACAAAAAATAATGGAAAAAGAATAAAAGATGTAATCCAGACACATAACTGGACTCAACTGAAAGGTTTTAGTTTTTCAAAGTAAATTTCTAAAATGTTTAGGTTTTCAGTAAGAATTTTATTTTGTGCATATTTAGAAGTATAAATTGTATGTATATGCTGCAGACTTTTCTAAGCCTTGCTGCGGAATCCGCCCTTGAGCTACTGGGGATAGTGATTATTAGAGAATGTGGTATAGGTTAGCAGTTAGAGCAGTGGACCCCAGACCTATCCTGGGGGGACCCCCAGTCAGTTGGGTTTTCAGGATATCCGCAATGAATATACATGAGAGAGATTTGCATGTAGTTTTATTCCCTGCATATTCATTGCGGATATCCTGAAAACCCAACTGGCTAGTGGTTCCCCCCAGGATAGGCTTGGGAATCCTAAATAGAGCATAGACAATAAATCATGCAACTTCAGCTTGACTGCTAACCATCATTTATTGGGTGACCTCAAACATATCACTTAATCTTCCGCTGATGAAATTTAGCTCGTAATTTTTCTGATGTAAGGACATTATAACCATTTAAATAAATTGTATTCATGATGCTAATTTAACAAGACCCATCAGTGCCATCTTAATAGCTAACCGCAAAAAGTCTCTGTTTAACCTCTGTAATGAGACATCTTCTCTTTAAATAGTAGACATCCATGGCCAGTAGTTGTCTTCATTGGTCTATTATCCTGTGAAGTAAAGCTACCTACAGTATATTCACTAAATAATGTTCACTATTTGGTTATGTACTGGAAATCCTTTTACTGGATCATTTTAGACATGCATAAGGTGAGAGCATCCTGTATCATCAATACTGTGATTTCATTTCTGTGCAAAAAAATTGTTAATCATGATCAAGCATCACTGATATTTAATTTAACATTAATAGTCATCTGGAACTTTCAGCTAATTAGTTGATTTCATTTAAAAAAAAATAAGAACAAAATGTTTTATTTTTTTGTTTTAATCTCTTCTTGTATTTTTTGTTTGACATAGTTTTGTCCTTAAATGCTGATGATCATTTCACAATCACTGAGACTGCTGCTTGCTTTAGAATGACTGTATGAAAGAAGCAAACTTATTGATTCACTGCCATCCTTCCCTGTGATATAATCTCAGTTTATCATTATATGTAACTTTGCAATAGAGGTTTTAGCCAAAGCATCACATGATCCTCCCTCCAACCTTTGTCACAGCTTACCTCCATTTTATGAGCTCTTAAAATTTGTATCAGAATTTTTAGTTCCTGTTTCCAGTGATACTATATACACTTTTTGAAAATAATCAATAAAATATTCATGATTGATCATTGGTTTCTTGTTTTCCTTCAAAGTTTTCTTAATACATAAACTGATGAAATTGCTTGACTATTTCAAACTAATTGACCAAAACTGTGTTTAGAATACCTACTCATGGAGAGGGCATTTTTCAAAGCTTTTTCCACTAGTAAATAGACCTGTCTGAAAATGTTGCCATCCTCTGCCTGGCTAAAGGTGCATGCCAACTTATATCATATATGTATTTAGCTATAACAGAAAGAGGCGTTCCTATGGGTATGTGTAGGTCAAGGGAGTAAAACGGAGCATGTGCATTTGATTATCAAATGTATGTGCATTGATTTGCCCCTGTTCAGCTGCCCACGAAAATGGCAGATGAAAAGTACATGGCTAATTTTAGGGCACGTATTTTGCAGCTGTTGATTCTCAAAGAGAAATGATGCAGGTAGTTTTTCTTTGAAAATTTGCATAAACGGCACACGATAAATGTGCCTGCATAGTTTACACCTATACAGGCTATTTGAAAATTTCCCACAAAAAATTGAAGCATATTTATTGGGTAAGGATTAATAAAAATTAGGACTATTATCTGATCAAAGTACACTTTTCTTCAACTGTACTAAAAAAAAAAAAAAAAAAAAAAAAGGGGGATTTCCGGTGCATTTTTTCTTATCAATGATTAGGAAAGCATGAAATATTCCTAATGCGTACATTCCTTTAATTCAGCATAGTGAGGCTATCCAGCATAATTTTTTAATGAAAAATTATGTAAAGATTTTTAAAGTAATCTCATAATATGGCACTTCAGGTCATGCATTTTCCTGGTATAGAGCTAACTCCAGAACATATCCTCTGTCTTCTACCATACATCTTATCTGACAAGTCCTGGACTGCTTTATTAAGTGTTGCCCTTGTTCTTATCTGTTAATATAACACTAATTCTCTAAAGAAATGGTCCCACTTTCAGGATTGCATTTTTTGTTTTATTTAAATTATTTTTTTCAGCTATTTTTGTCATAGCAGTTTTCTCATGCTCCACTGGGTTCTTCAACTCAATTAGAGCTGGCTTCTGTGTTGTTTTATGGCAATTTGAGCCTTTATGTACAACTGCATGGGAATTTTGCCAGAACTGTATATTCTTTCCCAGTCATTACAGCCCTGTCCTTGGCTGGGGGCCATGCATCAAGGTGCCATTCAGAACACAATTCTGTGCCATGAATCCATCCTGTAAGTATAGAGAAGATGACAAAGGCCATCCCTTCATCCCTTTTGATTTACAGGTGTCAGGAAAACCCACGGCATTTTTTCTTGGTATTCTGAAATGCCTTCATTTACTTAATAAGTTGGTGGCACTATCTGTCCACTATTTCCTCTTTGATGCAGTGATTATATGTGGGAGCATCCCCACTTATTGCAGCCAATTAAAAAGGCGGCTATTAAATATATTAGCAGCTCCCACCCCATTGTATAGTGGTCAAACAAGAGGACCAAGAAACCTAAAGTTTGGTGTTTTACATGGAAGAATATGGGAAAAAAGTAGAACTTGAAGGAAAATTCATTTTTCACCAAACCTACTGATAAAGCTAAGGAGTTGCTATCTTAATATCTATAATAGTGATAGGACTCTGCCCAGCCAGGAGCAAACCAGGGTTAAGGTGCAATTAGCCATCAAGGAAGCAGAGGACACTGTATAGTTTTATTGTGGCAGGAAATAGCTAACAACAGTTACAAATTCTTAGATGCATCATTTTTATTGTATTTATATATTTTTGTGCCCCAAAAATACAATTCAAATTGATCAGTGCGGCTTACAGTGATGCACTCATAAAATACGTTCACATACAGAACATAACAATACATATAAAACACTAAATTGATATTAATACTCCATAATTAGTGTTTCTTGAAACTGCAATAAAGCCATATTTAATCAAATCCTTGCTTAAAATATTGTCTTAAATTGTTTGATCAACAAATGAGAAGGATGATCAAAATGTGTAATGTCCACGAACTCTTGAAAGATCAACACTACGTTTATTTGCAGTTTGAAAGCATATGATAAGTAGTGCATTTGTAATCCATTTACACAAGTCCCCGAAACGGAACTGTATTTCAAATGACTGCTTCGGAGAGAATGTGCCATTCAAATCTTATTGTGAAACCGGTTGTTCCTGGTTCAAGGCCCCTCCTGACGCAGTCATTCAAAACACGGTTCTTTGTTGGGGGACTGTGAAAATGGATTACAAACGTATTGCTAATGCTTAATCATATGTTTTCAAATTGCAAATAAACGTAGTGTTGAACATTCAAGAGTTTGTGGACATTACATATTTTGACCATCCTCATTTGTTGAACTTTCTATGTTGGTTTGATCTTCCACCTTTCTTGTATGATTAAATTGTTTGACACACAGAAACAGTTCTGTATCCAAGAGTCTTAAAACACCTGATGTTAATTTAATCTCAATTTGCATTCTACAGATACATTGCTGTCTGAATACCCAGCATAAAAGATTGTTGGCACAGTTTTGCGTATGTCCTGCAGGAGCTTGTAACATCTGAGTGGTTTTTCCGTGAAGTGATCCCAGCTGTATAATCCAAGATCTGGTGGTGTAACCATTAGCACAAAAGTGATCCAGTAGCACCAATGACTGATAAGAGACAGATTCATGGTATCCATATAGTTCAGAGACTGCATGCAAAGAGAAGCTGCAGATGGGCTTCCAGTCCTTTGTTATAGGCTCAAAGGACTTTTGTGGACCTTATTGGCTCTTCCATATAAAATACATAGGATCCAAAGGTAAGATAATGTGATTGAATATTCTAGGGTCCACTGGTATAAGAATAGCAAATTAGAAATTGTTTTTTTCTTAATAGGCAGATTCACAGCATAGCTGGCATGGCAAGGAAGAGAGTGTTAGCAGAGACCGCTTGTTGACTAGAATGTGTTTCCTAGTTGAATACAATGTCTATCAAGGCCACAGAAGCTTCTTCAAGTTTGTATCTATTTGTATCAGCTAATTCAGCTGTGCAATGTATTACTCCATATTTCACAGCTCATTTAATGGTGGCCTGGGCTAGTTTCTACCGATCCAAAGCTAAACCTGCCTAACACAGTAAATAAGATATTCCATTCTACCCAGTCAAATGCATTCTCCCTATTAATGGAAAGAAGTAGAGGCAGAAAATCAGTCAACAAGGCACTATATTGTAGATGTAGGGTCCTGCATACACTGTCATGCCTCTGTATAGTCATCCTAAATCCTTTCTAGTCAGGATGTACCAGGCACAACATAGTAAATGTTGGCAGAAAAAGACCTAAGTGATCCATCCAATCTGCCCAGTAAGGATTTGTTTGTTGTTTGTTTTTTTTGGGGGTGGGGGGGAGGTTAGGGTAGTAATTGTCACCACATGCAAATTACCACCATGCCCTCTGTTAAGGGTAGTAACTAATGCTCCATGCAAGTTACTCCAGCATACATCCCTATATCTTCTGTTAAGGGTATTAACTGTCACTCCATTCAAGTTACCTCCCATGCCTTTTGTTAAGGATAGTAACTGCCACTCCATTCAGGTTACCCCCAGATTACCTCCTCAAGCATTATACAGCGAAAATTTTAAATATTTTTTTTTTATCAGGAATTTGGATACTAGGAAGAGGCCACTTGCCCTTTATTTTCTTTTTGCTTTAAGGTAAACTCAAGATAGCAGTACCCCAAATGAACTCTAAAGAACCTCTGCTTCCTAACTGCATTACATACCCTTTGAAAATAATGCCCAGGCAGTTTTTTGGGTTTGTTTTTTTTTAGAATTCTATCATGAGCTCGTCCAGTCCGGAAGATTTATTAATTGTGAAGTGCTTTACTATCTCACCAATGTTATCCAGAAAAATAAGGCTAATCAAGTTTAGGATTACTTAATGAGAGCTTGTGCTATGATCTCTTATTGTTATAAAGTTTACTATTTTTCCTTGATAGCATGTAGACTATGTTAATAATCAGCAAATGTGGATGAGATAGCCAGAGGAATAACACGCTCACCCCTATCATCATTAATACAAAGCATTAATGTTTGTTCTTTGCTTGTATTCATGTTCAGACAAAAAAAAAAAAAAAACAACTATCTGCCTTATTACTCTTTTCATAGTACATCTAGTTATTTTGTTTAATGAGATTTTTTGAATCTTCAAAAAGTAAAGCAGTCCATTTACCCCTAAGGATTATTAATTTATCAAACAGCCTCTGTAACTTTATGAGCATTCTCAAGCTTCACTAGTTTGGCAAACAATGAAAACTTTTTTGGATGCCAATGCTTTCTCCTTGCAGTTGTAAAAGTAATTTTCCCTTATACGGATTTTAATGCATCCCAAAGTCAGAATAGATACCTTGCTTGTATTGTTAAATTTGAATTATTTTGTGATATTTTGATTAATTCCCTAGAAAAAAATATCCTACACAAGTATATTGTAAAACTATTAACCATTATTAAGACTGACCAGCCAAGATGGATAGTATAAATGACATGAATAGGTGCATGCTCAGACCAAGCTACTAACATTAGCCACAAACAAGTGTGTTCACCTTCCCATCCTCTCCCAGTTTCAGCCCTCTACCCAAAAGTGCAGCTGTGGAGTCGCAATATCTTGTACCGGCAAAGCCAAAAGAGGTGTTCTGAGATGCAAGAATAGACTCTACTCCAGTGCAAGGAGAAATTAAGGACAAGGGGCATAAGGAGTGAGTGTGGAGAGAAGGGGAAGCAAGCATTGAGCAGAATTGAAGTCATGGTATGGTATAAGGGAAGAGGGTTAGGGACACGAGGGAAAGCGAATGGTAAGGTGCTAGGAGTAAGAATACAAAAACTGGCATGTGCAAAAGTGGGGTGAGGTTATGGGATTGGTAAGACTGTTGAGTGGGAGAGACTAAGACCAAAATAAGGAGGACTGAGTCTGCAAGGGAGAGAATGGTGGAGAGATGCTGCAGGATCGGTTGTGTAAAGTGCTGTGGGCAGAGTGTGATGGAGGAAAGCAACAAAGGGTATGAAGCAGGGAGAAAGGGTGCAAGGTTAGGGGCAAGATGAAAAGGCTGAGGTGTAGGAAAGGCCGCAGAGAAGGGTGGAAGGAAAGAAGATTGAGGGAGAAAAAGTTACAGAGGAAGGGGTGAATAAGGTTGCAAAGGGTTGGGTGAGGAAGGGGAAGGCTGTGAGAGATGAGAATGTTAGGGAGAGGGTTGTGGCAACCCTTTGGGATCACCACTAGAAGGCCCTAGTCCCCAAACTAAATTAGAATCTAGGTAAAGGAGAGAAGGGTGCACTATTTCTGGAACTGCACATGTAGTATGGCTGCTGGAGTGGTCAGCTCCCCTACCTGTATAAAAGCAAGGTGAGTCAGATCTGTGTGGCATTGGAAGTTTCTGTGTGGAGTTTTCTGAAAGAATGAGCTTTTTATAATTTGTGGTTATGCCTATTCCAAGGGTTAGGTCTCATTGTTTGAGATCCAGGATAGATAAGAGACTTAACCCCTTCTAGTACATCACCTGCCTGGTTGGGTTGCAGCCTGGGATTTTGATGATTTTGGAGTTTCTTGCGAGATGCCTGGTTCTGGGCCCAGGAAAGTCCCTTTTCTGGAGTGGCCTGGGTAAGGAAACATTTACCTCCTTCATCTGACAATCCAGGGTTGGTAGTTAGAGGTGACCTGCCGCAGAAGAGTTCCAGGGTATTTATTTGCCACTCACATCCCACCTACATATATTGGAGAAAAAGAGTCTCCCCCACACCTTGGACTTTGGAGGAGTATCCATCCCCCACCCCATCAGGAAAATTCCAACCCCTTGGGCTGTGGGACTGAGAGTGGGTTTAGCCTCGCAACCCTGTGCGACTCCTGCCTTTCTGACTAACTACTGGAAGAGAGTCTACAGCGTAATAGATCAAGAAGGGGAAATGATTTTGAAGAAGGGTGAAAGACAAGAGATAAAGGCATTGTGTGAAAAAGGGGAGTGGTTGAGGAAATAGGGAGCGTGAAATAATGGAAGGGTTGTGAAACATGAAAGGAAAGGAGACAGTGGAGAGTTGACAGGAAACAGTTAGACAAATTTCAAGTGACATGCATGAATGAATGAAAAAGACAACATAGTAAAGGAGACTGAAAATAGGGGAGCAAAACATTATAAAAAATAATTCTCTGACAAGCAGGTGCAATGAGCCAAACTAATGGGTCTCATGTCTTTGTATTGAATTAGTGCCAAGCACATCTTCCAGGGCTTTCTCAGAAAATATCCAAACCTACATGGAGGTTTACACAACACATGTTGCCGCCCCTGCTGCTACTCAGTTTTTTACTTTTCCATTATCAGAAAAGTACAGACAGCTTCTACAGCAATTGTAATCTTCCCAATTCCCATCTGAAACCATCACCTTGCTTAGAGTTTATAGGGGGTTCTGCTAAACATGACAAGGGCCAGATATATCTCCCTGATGACAGAGTCCATGACATCCTTGCTACAGCAAGGGAGATAATTCAGAGGTAGCAGACATCAGTCTGGTCCATGTTGAGACTGCTGAACCCTTGGCCATAACTGTTCATATTACTATAATGGCATACCTCCATATAAGGCAAATCGAATGATGGCCCAAGCTACTCAGCGTATTCCAGACGACATCCAGTTAATGGAGGAACTAAGACTGCTTTTTATGGTTCTCCCATTCCAATTTGATCAAAGGACTTTGCTTCCGAATTCCTCAGTATCAAATTGTATTGATCACAGATGCATCCAAGCTAATTGGTGAGTTCACCTGCAAACGCAGAACCCATGATCTCTCCAAGACAAAAGATTTAATATCATCTTCTTGCAGATGAGGACTGTTCTGAATGCGTAAAAGCATTCAGAAATCCAGTGGCCAACAGAATAGTCCTAGTTCTACCTGAACAAGCAAGGGTGTCCCCAGGAGGGTCTGTGTCCAGCCTGGAGATTTGAGACCCAGTCCACCTCCAGTAGCACAACATCCTGGCACAAGCAAATGTTGGGGCTGCCCAGGGGATTCATGAGAGGAACTGGGAATGAAGATGATCTAGACCTATTGGCTATCCCCATCACCAAGTATTTACTAACAGCTTCATGGGTTGAATCTGGATGTCCCAGGGGAAAGAAGTTAGCTGCTTGGTCCTGCAATGAAGGATTTGTGAGAAGGCTTGTGTATGAGTTATGGGACTAATCATATCCCTACTTGCCACTGTCTCCCATATGTGTGAAAGAGCTCAGGAAGGAAGTCTGGGTGTGGCAGGAAATTAATAACAGGATTAAGAGGGATGTGGACAGGCCCAGAGCGACTGGGTGTGCATACTGTGCATTTGCATGGGGCGGTACAACCAGGGGGGCAATAGGCTGGCAGCAACAGGAGGGGCCACCTATGGAGCCTAATCCACCAGTGGCTGAAAAGGAGAGAGGCTACCAGTGGAGCTCAACCCACCAGCGGTTAAAAATGAGAGGCCCGGTGCTTCCTTTCATTTGTGTGTGTGCATGCCTGCCTGCGCACAACTTTTCCTGTGGGCGCACACAGCTTCTGCTCCCCCCCCAAACAGGATGGGTAGTGGTCCATGGTGGAACTCATCTCACCACAGCCCAAAAAAAAGAAGCCTGCAGGGCCATAATGCAGTTCATCCCACCATGGCCCTATAACAACAGGAGGCCATGTGTATGTGTATGTCTATGTGAGAGCCCATGTGTGTGTGTTTGTGTGAGAGTCTTTGTGTCTGTGTAAGAGCTTGTGTGTGTGTGCTTATGAGAGCCTATGTGTCACATATAGGCTCTCACGGGCATGCTCACACTCATACATACACACACACATAATGTATCTGTAAGGGGAGAGAGTGTGTGAGAGCATGAATGTGTTATTGTGCATGTGTGTAAGAGAGAAGATAAAATTTGTAAGGCCCTACCTCCTCCAATCCACTGCAATCTCAGGGTGTTTGGAAACAAAAAAAAAATCCCAGGTATGGAGAACAGGAGATTTTTTAATCCTTATTAGTTTTAATTATTGGTTGTAATTTGATGTTTCTACTCTTTTGAAATATTTAGTTTTTTGGGGGGTAATAGAACATTTTTTAATTATTGGATTTTATATTCAGAAGTTTTGAACTTTATTTTTGGCCTTTGGGAAATTTATGATATTCTATACATTAACTGAAATATTTATTCTTTTTATGAATATGATTTTAATATGATTGTTTTATATATATTTTTTATTTTATTATTGTTTTATGCAGAATGGTAATGTTCCTGTTTTTCCATTGTTGCTCTGCATATAGAGGCTGGCTTGTTGTGGGTTCCAATTCAGTTTTTCTCAGCACATTTCTGTTTGTACTTTCTGATCTCTTTATTTTGTATTTGATGAGGATCTGTCAGTGTTCTGCATATGTGACCAAGGTGAGACATTTTGCTAGCATGTAATTTCTGCGTAGGGATCTATAGCAGCCTGGTTTCCTAATAGTCTTATTGGTGTTCTAGGCCCTGGTATAATATATGCAGTGTTGTCTTTTCATAGATAATGTTGTTAGGGTTGTTTTGGTATGGGAGGTTTACTGTATTATAATGATAATTCTGTTTATTCATGGCTTTCAGAGGGCCAAGCCCACTCCCAACACACATTAAAAAAAAGTCTAATTCCATAGGAATTTCAAGAGTCTTTTTTGTAGAGTTTTCCTGTTGGCACCACAGCAGTGCATGTAAATGTAATGTGTATGTTATAAGTGGTATGTTTGCCTCAAAAAACTGTACTTTTGAATGTTCTTTTTCATGTAAAATTTGTTATAAATACATAATTTAATGTTGTGTGTCTGTAGAGGGTGTGAGAGTGGGAAGGCCTTTGTGCAAAGCTGTAAAGTAAGCCTAGGGTACCTAATACTCTTCCCTTGACCATGAGTTCCAAGCCTGGGTAAGGCGGGTGTCAGTTTTTAAAAGTTTAGATTGCTGGAGGGAGCTGGGCTTTATTTGATGGGTCTGGCTGGAGACTGATTGAATGGGGGGGACACACGACAGCACAGTAATTGTTTGGACAGGGCAGCAAAAAAGCTAGCACTGGCCCTGGAATCTAAAAACTTTTCCAGGGACTCTGGCTACCATCAACTAACGTTATGCCCAGTGACAGTTGGGAAACAGTATCCAGACACTAATGGACACTGATAGTGAATGCAGGTGGTATTTCAAACCCGTAACTTCCACAACAAAGGTAAGGGGGGGATTTTTTTTTGGGCTGGGGGGCGGGACAGGTAGGGGAAGGGAGGGAAGGTGGGGGGGGGGATGGGGAAAGCCAGCTGGTCTCCCCGAGGGCTCGGCGCATGCAAGTGCGCGGCTGCATGCACATGTTACAAAATAGGTCGTACATTTGTGCTCACTGAGGTTTTAAAATCTGCCCCAGTGATTCCATAGTGGCTGGAAAAAGGAAATGAAGAACTGAGAGAACAAGTGTGATTTTGGCATAACATTTCTGACCAAGGGTAACCTGCACAGGGCATCAGTTACAACCCTAAATAGTCAGCACGGGTTTAACCTGCATGGAGCAGCACTTACACCCTAAATACTTTGCTAGGCAGACTCAATGAACCTTTTTGTTTTTTATCTGCTGTTATCTACAATATTACTGCTTCACCTTTCAAAGGAAGTCACCTGAGCTATTTTCAAAAGGTTCTTTTGGTACTTTCTGGATAGTAGAAGCCAGTGTATGACCTCCACCATCTGATTCCATTTGCACACTTAAAATAGGCTGTTTTTCACCTTCAGATAGAGCTAAGTTGGTCTTTATTGTACTCTCTGCTCCCTCGTGCACTCATCCAGTTAAACAATAATTAGGAGTGGAACTTCCTGTTGTACTTCATGGAAGTTTGTTGAAGATTATTCGAAGTTCAGAAAGTCTGTGATGGGTGCTTCTCCCTGTAGAGCAATGTTAGGTTGCCTTTGGGATCTTCCCTACGGTTTCCTCCTTTTCTCTTCCCATTTATTCTGACAGGACTTCTGAACCTGAAGGCATAGATCAACAAGGATAAAGTCAAAACATGGGGATATGTCACATAATGACAAGTTGGCAGGTGTCTCTACAGGCCTGTGCCTGAACAGAAACTAGAGCTCTTCTCAAATACGGGGCCTGTCTTGGCCTAGGATGGTAGGATAGGGCAGATTAGAGGCTACCTTGACAGTTATTTGGCTAGGCTGACTCCTAAAGGGGTGGTTGCCCAGGGATGCTGATGTAAGAGATACTGTATATTATATTTTGAATGGAAATGTAAAGATCTTGATTAATTAGGTAGATTCATAAAACTGCATGTGCAGTCTTTTGTGGACTAACTAAATTTAGCCCAGTTAATTGTCAAATAAGTAAGAGAAGGTCATGGGAATTTGTTTCTTAATGAAAAAGTTTGATTTGCACTGCTAAGGACGAGATTGTACTAAAAGGTTTTTCATTTTATGTCTATGAAAATAATGTTTTTGTATGTCTGTCCCTAAATGTTAGTTGTCAGAATTATTTTGAAATTATTCAAACTTTTGTGACAAAATATGTATTGCAAATCATCATTCAACTCTTCTTAAATGTATATGTATGTGTGGTGGTGGTGGGGGGGTGTATGTGTGTGAAGGAATGAGGACAGTAAGGATGTCACTTTTGTGCTTATCAAATATGGTTGGGAATCCTGTTTTTCTTTCAGCCACCGATATGATTCAACTCCAGTAATTCAAGATTATCTCCTTCAATTCCCCTATATCTGTTCCCAGATGATCAGAAAAGAATTAGTGCTGCATTGTTCCTTATTTTACATTCATACAGAAATGGCAATAAAAACATTTTTATTAGAAAATATGCAAATCTGAAAATAATGAAAGGCTTACTAGCATATGTCACAGACCAGCAACAAATCTTATCTTTTAAATAATCAACACAATCATTATCTTGACGTGTGAGAAATCTAAGAGAACTATCAAATGTGTCCCAAGTTCTGTTTTAAAATGTTTAACTTTTTTCATTGCCAGAAAAGTCTGTATAAAGAAACTTTCATTAACAGAAATGCTAATTAAAGAATACAACCAGACATAGAGGGTAATTATCAGCCAAAAAGGAACCCAGGAGGTTTTCAGCAATGGTGCTTACCCTTCCTTGTCCTTATATGGCTGATTAATACCCTTGCTACTGAGGGCTTTGTTGCAATATTAAACCAAAGACTGAGTTTTAAAGTGAAATAATACTTTGATAAGCAATATTCTAAAATAGAAAGCTTAGTAAAATTTTGCTTAAACTATTTGGTAGGAAAGCTTAAGTAGTTTAAGCATACTAGTCCTAACTCATGCCCTGGATGTTTGGATCTCCGTTAGACAAACTGCAGCCAAATATTAGGTTTTGTCAAATATATATGGTAATAAAAGGAAATATTTAGTCATTACTCAGGTTGTTTTGAAACACTCAAAGCCTTATGCCAGTAAGCTAGAAAAACCCTATTCACTGCATATGGGCTAGAACAGGATAGGAAGAGTAGCGCCATATATAGAAAAACTAATATTAAAACAGAACTTCAGGGTTTACGAGAGCATGAAGCATCTATTTATATCTGTGTAGTATACAGACCAACTATAATAAAAAAAAAAAAAGAGTCCTCTATGAATGTACCCAAACAGTACATTATAAATAAATAAATAACATTCACAATGTATTGTCACTTATTCAACTGGCACTTACCGGTATATTCCAAATTAAAACACCTTCATAAATTGCTGCACTGGATGCACTGAGCCTGCAGGTACTTATAACACAGAAATATAGAAGAAACAGAGAATCGTGATGGCAGAAAAAGACTATATGGCCTATCTATTTTGCTCATCCACACCAACTAATTTAGTTTAACAATTCCTACTCCTCCTTCAGCAATCCTATGCTTTATGTTGTGCAAAGCTGTACTCCTAAATCCGTGGTGACTCTTGTTTTTATGTAACTTTTTTAGCATTTACTATTTTCAAAACATTTTTTCCCTTGTGTGATTTTTCTTTTTATAATACTTAAACCAACAGAGCACCATATTTCGAGATCAAAACATCTCTATATCGGGAATTCATTCAAACCGCTGCCACAGCTTTTTTATACAGATCACCATCTCAGCACTTCAAAGCGGATTACATTCAAAGTGGATTACAGTCTAACTGGGAGATGCATTAAGCCGCAATAAACAGTATATATCACATGATATAGCCCTATTGCAGTGATATAGCGCGATATATACAATAATTTGCATGGCCCTGCCCAGATTCCCTCCCCTATTACATTGAGCTATTTTGCATGTGATTTGCATGCATGAATTTTGCAAATCCATACAAAGCAGCTCATTAATAGACAATTTGATGTTAATAACTTATCACGGCGGACCTAAAAAGTCAGCCACGATAAGTTAACGCCACCTCCTGAGAAATTGGTAATCTAACACAGGACCCTCGGGATCCTAATGCAGGTTCTGAGGCTTCCTGCATCAGACTTAATTGGCCATACAAAAAAAAAAAAATCCTGCACCAAACAATAGAAAAGTTATGAGGGGGTCAAGGCTGACCCCCCTACTCACCCCAGAATTGGTGTATGGTGAGGGGGGGAAGGTCTATACCCCAACAATTCTTTTGTACCATTGGGGGGTGGTGGTGGGAGGAAGAGAGGAACCTGGAGTGCCATATTTGTATTGAAATGGTTGGGAGGAAACACTTTGATTTATGACCAAGTTGGGGGGAGGGGCTGTTGTCTCATGACTACTTTTAACTTTTATTTTTTTTTTACATTTGGTGGTCAGGGTCACCTCGATTCAACCTTGACACCTCTCACACCTTTTTCCTCTTTTTGAACGGGCATTTGTTTTTAGCACTGCCCTTTAAAGTAGAGGTGATCCCTTGAGGTTGGGGCCACCATTCCGTCTAAAACGCCAATGCTACTGTCTTTTTGCTGCGAGACAAAACAATGCTGCGATACAGCCACAATGTTTTTTTGGGAGGATAAGTGCCCACTATCGCAGCAACACTACCCCCCCCCCCCCCCCCCCCCCCGCTATAGTAGACCCCTTCTGTGACAAAACATCGCAGCTTAGTGCCTCTAGGTCTAAGTTGTTAAAAATAAATCAAATTGGATGCCATCAGGTACAATAAATTCACATTTATATAAATAACTTGTTATTTAAGGACCTTATATTATTGGAATAATACATTGAAGGCATGAATAAATGTGGATAAAAGTGAGCCAGTTGATATAAGGCAGGATTTTTAATGGCCCGAGCACGTAAAAGACAGGGGTTACGCGTGAGGCTGGGCCTTGCGCATAACCCCTGTTACGAGCACAAGAGCTGGGCCTCGGCAGTGGGGCAGTCTGGGGGGGGGGGGGCAGGGTGGGGCTGGGCTGGTGCTGAGGTGGGCGCCCACCTGGACATCAGAGACATTATCTCCATTAGTGAGCACTAAATCGAGTATAGCTCCCTCTCTCGTGGGTTCCATTACCATTTGTTTGAATAGAGCCCCTTGCAGGGCATCCACTATTTCTCTAATACTGTTAGATTCTGCAGAAGGGATTCTCCAGTCTACATCTGGCATATTAAAGTCTCCAACGATCACCACTTCTCCCTTCTTTCCCATCTTTTGGATGTCTTCAACCAGACCTCTGTCATGCTCTTCCTTTTGATTTGGAGGCCTGTAAACCACCTCCAATAAAAATGTATGCCCCATCATCTTTTTTTAGGTCTGCCCATAGTGCTTCTTCATTGCCCCATCTTCCTGGCAGCTCAGATGCTTGGATATTGTTTCTGACATAAAGAGCCACTCCTCCCCCTTTCCTATCCTCTCTGTCCTTCCTTAACAAGTTATAGCCCGGTATTGCCGTATCCCAATCATGAGATTCCATGAACCACGTTTCCCTGACAGCAACAACGTCCACGTCTGCCTCCACCATTAGGGCTTGCAGAACTGGGATTTTATTGTCCAAACTACGAGCATTTGTGCTCATAGCTTTCCAGCTTATCTCGTTCAGGTTACTGCTTTTCCTGGACTCCTTTTGTGACTTTAGTTGAGTTTTGTTATTCACATCACCCTTTCCCTTAGCAATTGTGCAAAGGAAAAGATTAGTACCTCTGATGACAGAGTCACCCAGCACAATGAGCTTTTTCCTTTGGTTACTGATCTGGAATTTCTATAAAGTAACATATCTATATGTATTTATTTTATTTTATTTATTTAAACATCTTATATGCCACCGTTTCCCAATATACATCGGTCTTGTGTGGATCATATAAAACATCCATAAAATACGTATTTTAAAACAAAATAAAATAACATATAAGAAATAATAATGATATATAAAACAAAATCAAATAATGAGATCAAAAACAAACATTGAAGTAACAGCACTCATCCATACATCTCCCTAAAAAATAACATTTTTATTTGCCTTCTAAACATACAGATATCAGTTGTACTTCTAATTCTCCCGGGATTGAATTCCATAGGGCTGGCACAGCCCATGAAAAAGCCCTAGTAAATGTTCCAGCAATCTTAAAATTTCTAGCTGGTAGTAGCACAAGTAAATTGGTATTCATAGAATGCAATAACCTGCATGGTACATACCAAGTGAGCTAAGCCCTAAGAGCACAACATTCTTCTGCATACAAAAGGTTATGAACCAAGACCAGAAATCTAAATTTTACCCACCACTTTACTGGGAGCCAATGCAATTGTAAAACGGGTCTAATATGGTCCAAGCGAGGTATTCTAGATAACATACAAGCCACGTGTGTTGAATTAATTGGATCACCTTAAACATCTTATCAGGAAGACCCATAAGTAGTATGGCACAGTAAGCAATATGTCCCAACACTAATGAATGGACACAGTCTGAAACATGTCTACGGTTAAATATGAGAACTTAAAAAAGCATGACCTAGAAAGCTGTAACACAGTCTGATACTTGCCGTTTCATTTAAATCATTTTCCTTTTCATGGTCTGATCATTCTCTAATACTTTTTAATCTTAATCTTAAATTTCAAAACCAGTAATTACATATTGGAATCTTAAACAGACTGATTTTGATGTTTTGGTAGCTGAACTTTCTGATTTCCCAGACAATTTTGGATATAATGCCTTCTAACCTTCAGATTACTGGAATAGTGTTTTAAGTTCTGCTATCAATAAAGTGACTCCTTTAAAGCACCATACAATTAAACAGCACTTCTCTCAACCATGGTATCATGCTGGCTTAAGAGGTTTAAAGAGACAAGCATGTCATTTTGAATGGATTTGGCAGAAACACAAGTCCTTGGGAAATGGAAAGCTGTATATAGTTGCTAATGAGCACAATCAATCTGAATTCTTAAATGCCCAAAGGATATATTTTTCTGAAAAGATTCAAGCTGCAGAGAATCAACCTAACAATTATTTAGATTAGTTTCCTCTTTTTCAAATAGACCTGCTCCATTACCACCTGATAACACTTATTCAGCCAATAGTTTTGCACATTTTTCTTGTAGATAAGATCACTTCTATTTGTGCTGATTTCTCTCTATTACCTGCCTGTAACTGTGCTTTATTGCAGATTTCTAACTTACCTCCTTTTACTGGTTTTGATTCTTCTAATGTTTTTGTGGGCAGTAAATTGGCCACTTTTAATCTGACTTCTACTCTGGGTATAGACCTTTTGCTGAAATCTATTTATTCTACCCAATCCCAGTTAGATCCTGTTCTTTGAAATTCTAATTTAGGACTTGCTGGGCCTTTTTTGCCTATAATTTAATTCTTCTGGTCTTTTTGCTGATCAATTAAAAAGAGCTAGAGCTCACCCTTTCTGAAGAAACATTTACTCAATTCATAACTCTCTAATCTTCCATTTTTGTCTAAAGTTTTGGAAAAAAGGGGTTGCTGTGTTATTGACTGATTATGGTTTCAAAATCAACATTCTACATCCTTAGTCATTATTTCATAAATGGTATAGCACAGAGTCTCCATAGCTATCCCTTGTACACAATGTTAGATTGAGGGCAGACAGTGGGAAGCATGCATTCATTGTCATTTTAGACATGAGTGCAGTCTTTGTTACGATCAATCATGGTCTCCTTCTCAATAGGCTAAGTTTAATTGGGTTTGCTACTGTAGCACTTAATTGGTTTAGATCTTATTTGGCCAATCATTTTTTTTCAGGCAGCTTGAGATTCAGAAATTTTGGATCCTATATCTCTGTCATCTAGGGTTTCTCAAAGCTCTGCTCTTGCTCCTCTTTAACATTTTCATATCAGCATTGTTAATTCAAAACTGTGGGTTTAGGCCATCCATTTATGCAGATGACATTCAAATAGCTGCTTTCTTTGATCCTAAAGCTCCCATTTCACTTACAAATTTTAACAGTTGTCTTCATCAAATGGATTCATTGTTAACTTTTCATAAACTTAAATCTAACCCCCCCCCCCCCCCCCAAAAAAAAAATAAATAAATCAGAGGCCTTGTTGATAGGTACCCAGACTGTAATTCCAACCTGTGTTCCTTCTATGACTGGAGTTCTAAATACTCTTAAAGTTATTGTACCTGCATTAGGTTTCAAATTAAATTCTAAATTGACAATGCTATCCATGTATCATCTATAGTGCAAAAATCATTTTTCTTTCTAAGATATATTCGGAGTTTGCACCCTTTCATTGAATATCATGATCTGTGTCTCTTGGTGCTTTCCCTTATCATTTCAAGAATTGACTACTATAACTCTCTCTTTCTTGGTTTTCCATTAATTCAGTTGAAACATCTACAGCTTTTGCAGAACACTGCAGCGAAAGTGATTTATTGGTTGAAGAAGTTTGATCAATTTACTCCAATTTTACAGAGATTACATTTGCTCCCAGTAATTTGTCAAATTTACTTTAAAATTCTTTAACATTTTGTGCTGTCCATATTAGTTTTCCATTATATCATCTTTCCAGATTAACTCCTTATCTGCTTACTAGGCCTCTTCGGTTTTCGCAAAAAGATATTTTACAAATTCCTGCTATTTCTATAATTAGGTTGGAAAGCACCCAGGAGGTACCTGTTCCCTGAAATGCCCTTCTTCCTGATATTTATGCAGAGGCAAACTACTTGAAATTTAGAAAGGTATCTGTGCAGACATTTGATTTTTTAGCAGATCTTATTAATGTGGTTTGGCTGGAGATATTTTTTTGTAATCTAGTTTTATTTCTTCTAGATTAGATACTCTCATTAGCTATTTATATTACCATCTAACTTAGCCATTGATCTTTGAGAGATTTATTGTGCATTATGCTGTCGTTTTTAAGTTGTGTATGTTTTCTTTTGTGAATTTCTTGGATAATTATTTTTCTAGTGGTACTGTATAGCCAAATAAAAGAAATTCAAGTATTATTATCAAATCTGCTGTTAAGGGGGGAGGAATAGTTGTGTTGAACACTATTGGTCACATTGCTAAAGCTGATAAACAATTGGCTAATTTATCTTGTTGCAAGTGGTTACCAGGGGATCCCATAGTGCAGATTCAAATACTTATTAAACATACCATGCAGAGAAGATTTGAAAGTGGATTTCTTATGGAAAAAGAACAGAATTTTTTGATAGTTGATAATCCACGAATACTAGTAATATATATAATATATATAATTCCAAAAAGATATGCCTTTAATAAGAACAGTGGGGCAACTCACAGTATCAGCAAAAGGTTCTGCTTTGGAGTCATTATAAATATTTATTGATTGGTTATTAAAACCATTTTTTGCAAAGGCAAAATCCTACATTAAGGATTCTTCTCATATGTTACTATTTTTGCATAATTTTGAGAATTTGAGGAATGTAAATTTTTAGGTAATGCTAGATATTGAGGCATTACGGTATATACCAGCAATGTGCAACAACAGACTTTGGATGTGATCTTTCACACATTAACACAGCGTATACCTACAATTAGGATTCCAATTGAGTTTGTTCAAGAAGAAGAATTGGCTCTTTGTCACAGTTTTGAATTCAAAGGTCAATTTTTTCTTCAGATACCAGGAACAGCAATGGGGGCTAATGCAGCCCCAGATATTGCTAAAATATATTGTATGTAACAGTGCAATTTTCTGCTCCTTTCTTTGTGTTTTGGATGTAACATTTTAAGAAATGATTCTATCTTGATTGCAAGGAGACACATATTGCTACCTGTTCTTGTGGCCAGTTAAGTTGAAAAATTTAAAGTTAGCCGTATTATTGATTGCTTTCTTGGTGATATTCTTCTGAATTTCTGTTTGCATACTTTGAAATCTCTCTGTTTTTCCATGTTTGATATCGAAAGTCTGTATTAAATAGATGTGTTTATTTAAAAAAAAAATATTGGGATTTTCTCCTTTGGGACAGGTGACATGGGGGGTAACTTGCTGATGCAGCTTTTACTACCCTTAATCATTAAGCCTGATACTTTTGATGTAGCTCCATCATTGCTCTCTGCTTCCATGGCATAGGGAAAATTGGATTTGGTACTTTATAAAACTGAATGCCTTAACAATTGGATTGTGACAAATTGATATCATATCTGGATTTGATTGACTAAGTGGTGATGATATTCTCCTTATGTCTATGTTCTTTTCTTCTAAAAAGAATGCTGAGATGGTCATCTGTAAGAAGTGTAATGTTCAGCCAACCACTGTACAGTGCTGCGGCCAGCTCCACTCACCGTCAGGGTCATTAGAAGCTAATGAGGAAAAAATGCAATTGCTTAACAAATATTTCTGTTCGGTGTTCACTGAGAAAGAGCAAGGAGCAGGACTGCAGAAAATGGACACAAATAAGTTTAAAAGTGAGGTAAACAAAAAAAATGTTTTAAAAAAATGTGTTTTGTGAGGTTCTAGCTAAACGTAAAGTAGATAAAATGATGGGGATGGATAGAATATATCCGAGGGCATTAAGGGAACATAGAGAAGTTCTGCAAGTTCCACTGGCTGACCTTTTCAATGCTTCTTTAAAGTTGGGAGTAATTCTGGAGGACTGGAGACAAGCAGATGTGGTTTAGTCTGACCTCTGGGGTGAGCACATTAATGGATTCATTGTTAAAACAGAGAAAAGTACAGTTTCTGGAATCCAATGGATTATAAAATTCTAAGGCAGCATAGTTTACTGGTGGTTGATATTGTCAGATGAATCTTATCTATTTCTTTGATTGGGTGACCAGTGAGTTGGATCAGGAAAGAGCACGAGATGAGGTATATTTTGATTTCAGTAAGGTCTTTGACATGACTTATAAATAAATTGAGCACCCTTGAAATGGGCTGTAAAGTAACTGGGTTAAAATCTGGTTGAGTGTTTCTTTTTTTAAATATTCCTTTCTTTTCTTAAATAAGCCTGTATTGTTTTGAAGAAATTCAATAAAGTTTAAATGATTTAAAAAAAAAAAAAAAGGTTTGTTGAGTGAGAGGCAACAAAGGGTAGTGGTAAATGGAGTTCATTCCAAGTGTAACCCCTGGGAGGGATGGCTCCCACAGACTGAGCATAGGGGCACATGGAAAGATAGATGGATCTTATCTTTATGCATTTCTCCACAGATAGCTTTACACATCTGAGTTCCAGGGTTCCCTGTGGAGGGAAGCTTAGCTTCAAGGCCCTTTTGCATTAAACACAGTACAAACCTTTTTTCCTTCTATGTAACAGCATTGATAATAGTCTTTTGCATCCAAAAATCACACTGAGAAGCAATGTGGTTTCCAACTTCTTTACTGACAGCTGTTTAGATGATTGAAGAATGTTTGCAGCACTCGCATCAGATTTCAAATAAAGTCAAAGAAGAATTAGGCAGAAGAAAGATTAATAAATTTGTGACCTCACTTCATTAGTAAAATCTCTGAATTTCTTTGGAAGCAAATTCCTTAACTCTTATATCCTCCTCTTTCCAGTTTCTCAGATTGAAGGTAGTTCAATCCTCCTTCCACTCCCAAATTTATCACATCTTCTCCCCACTGTAGAATGGTTAGAATCAAGTCCCAATAATTTATCAGACTGTAAGTCCCAACTCTCATATCTTTCCTGCAGTCTCTTTATGACAGTACCAGTGGGCACTCTCCTCTTAAGTGCAGCACACCTGTGTCAGCAGCAAACACAGTTCTGAAATACTTTCAGCTCCTTCTCTCTGATAATGGATAGGAATCCATTTCTCATCTGATGAAAACCTTCTTACCTCAGGCTCTTCCTAGGTGAAGGATGCCTCTTCCCAACAGAATGGAAACTGATTCCCTGGTACCAAGGGCACTCAGCTCCAGGTGGAACAAAAATAGACTTTGACTAAAAGGGGGAAACACGACAAGAGACAGGAAAGGTGGAAAAATGAGGAGACAGATACTAAGAGAAAACCAACTGAATGTTGAAACTACTCCTCTGCATCAGGTCACAGAGAGAACACTGCCAGAGCTTTCCCTACCTTTTGATCTAACCTTACACAGGAATGCCCCAATCCCCTGTGAAGGGGTATCAAGGCTCTCACAGGGAAAAATCTCAAAATATGGACAAAAAAAGAGTAAACACAGCTTCAAATACATCAGTCTATCCAGCTGGCTTTAAGGAAAAAACCCACTAGCATCTCTCTTCATTAAGTTACAAAAATTAACAGACAGAAGGCACAGAGCTCCTGCTACTAGGAAATCTAACTAAAAATCCCACAACCTAAAATGGTGCCTAGTGATGAAAAAGGCTAAGACAATGCCATCTACTCTCCCATATGGGTGAGCAAAATCCAACCCCCTGTTTACTAAATCTCTTTGAACCTCCCTAGCTAATAAGTATGCTCCTTTGATAAGGAAACCAATGAGTTCTTACTCAAGGAGAGGGACATTACTAGAGGTGTGCCACAGGCATTGGTCTGGGACCACTTCTTTTCAACATTTTTGTAAGCAATATTGTGGGACAATTGTCTTTTTGTGGATGATACCACAATCTGCAACAGGGTAGACAGTGAGAAAGGTGTGGAAAACATGAGGAGGGATCTAATGAAATTTGAGGTATGATCTGTAGTCTAGCAGCTAAGATTTAATGCTATAAAATGCAGTCATGCATTTTGGCTGCAAAAACCGGGATAGTAATTTTAAAACAAGCGTGTGGGTGCCCATATATGCGCATATGGCTCTGCAGGCAAACATATGCTGTATTTTAAATCATGCACACTGTTGCACATGTATCATTTAAAACATGCCTATGACAAATATGTGTGCTCCTTATGTATCTTCTTTAGGACTTTGAAACATGCGTGAAGGACATTCCCAGTTTTATCACTTAGTCCGCCTGTTTGCCCAGTCTATCTCGAGGTCATCCAGACCCCTCTGATTCTTCAACCTTTACTCCCCCTAGTTGACCCAGACCCATCACCCTGTCGTGTTAGGCCTATAAAGCGATTGCTGCAGAGTTACAGCTCATTCGGAGCAGCAGTAAGGCTAACAACCTCTGCACACTGCGACCACTGGATTTAAAATACAGATTTACGCATGTAACTGTTACATATCTAAGCCTTTTAGCGATGCTTTTAAAATTCACGCCTAAGAGAAAGGCACAGTATAGGTGGTGAAATTCATCTAAGCAGAGAAGAAGAAATGGGGCATGGGGGTGACAATATCTGATGAGTTTTAGGTAGCCAAACAGGTAGATAAGACAATGGTAAAAGCCAGAAAGATTCTTGACTGCATAGGGAGAGGGATGGTCAGCAGAAAAAAGATTACTTTGTACCTGTATAAGTCCCTGGTATAACCACATTTGGAATACTGCATTTAAGTCTGGAGATCACACCTTCAGAAGGATATAAACATATTGGAGATGGTCCAAAGGGTGGCTACTAAAAGCATATGGGGACAGACTTAAAGATCTAAACATGTATATGCTAGAGGAAAGGTGGGATAGGGGAGATAGGATAGAGCCATGTAAATACCTCCAAGGTTTCTATGCACAGGAGGTGGGTCTCTCTCAACAGAGAGAATATTCTGCAACGAGGGGTCAGGAGATAAGAATGAAAGGGGGTAAACTTAGGAATAATCTAAAAAAATATTTCTTTACAGAGGGGTAGATTTTTTAAAAAAGTACGCTGGATTTTATAAGATACGCGCGTATCTTCTAAAATCCTGGATCGGCGCGCGCAAGGCTGCTGATTTTGGGCAGCCGGTGCGCGCCGAGCCACGCAGCCTGTCTCCGTTCCCTCCGAGACCGCTCCGAAATCGGAGCGGCCTCGGAGGGAACTCTCTTTCACCCTCCCCTCACCTTCCCCTCCCTTCCTCTACCTAACCCACCCCCCCTGGCCTTATCTAAACCCCCCCCTTACCTTTGTCCGTAGATTTACGCCTGCGAGAAGCAGACGTAAATCTATGCGCGCCAGCGGAGTGCTGGCGCGCCGTGCTCCGACCCGGGGGCTGGTCCGAAGGCCTGGACCACGCCCCCGGGCCGGCGCCATGCCCCCGGTCCCGCCCCCGAAATGCCGCGTCATCGGGTGCCGCCCCCGACACACCCCCTTCCGAAAACACCGGGACCTACGTGCGTCCCGGGGTTCTGTGCGCGCCGGCGCGCAAGGCCCTGCTCGCGTAAATCCGGGCGGATTTACGCGAACAGGGCTTTGAAAATCCGCCCGAGAGAGAATAGTGGATGGATGTGGTGGAGACAAGGACAGTATCTGAATTCAAGAAAGCATAGATTAAGCACAGTGGATCTCTGACAGAATGGTAGAGCTTGTAAAGCTGAATGGTTAGTGTGTATAGACAGACTAGATAGGCCATTTAGTCTCTATGTTTTATAAAGGGCTTATGAAAACATCAATATGCATGGCTAGATGAGCGTTGGTGAGTGAAAGGGTCAGAGCCATTGGATGAAGGCTCCCTTGTCATACCCCTTCCACTGGAAAAGGGTATGACAAGTGAGGTGATCAAATTTGCGGGTAACACAAAATAATGTGGATGACTAATGAGCGATGTCCAGTCTTTGTTACGCTCGCTGACTACGGCAAGCCCGCAGTGCGGTCCTCGTACCTTGCTGCGCAGCCTGCAGGACCCAGCCCTCCCTCACTGGCAGCAGTGGGCCAACGGCCCCAACCTCGGGTGTCCACCAGCGCCTCCAGCCTTGTATCGCACCCTGGCATCTCCAGCTGGGATGCCTCTGTTCAGCGAGTCTCTCTGCGTGGGCTGTGGAAAGACGCCTCCAGTAGCACCGTGCCTCCCCCTAGGCGCGCACGCATCACCTTGATGCTTTTAAAGGGCCTGCGGCGGGAACCGGGCCACAGACCCCGGATGATGATGATGATGTCACACCCTGCATAGTATATAATATACTCCGGTGTTCCACAGAAGCTTTGCCTTTGCAACAGATTTCCTTGGTTAGCCTATTCCTGGTTTCCAAGTGCTCGTTGTTTCTCATGTTCCTGATCCTGTTCCTGTGTCTTCGGTTCCTGGTTCCAGTGTTCGTCTTGTCTTTGTGTGCTGATCGACTTCCTGGCTTGACCTCTGCTTTGCCCGACTACACTTGCCTTCTCCAAGCCTGACCTCTGCTTCGTCTGACCACGCTTGCCTTCTCTGTGCCTTGACCATTGCTTCGCCTGACCACATCTGCCTTCTCTGTGCCCTGACCCTAGCTATGGACTACTATGCTTCTGACTTTTCCAAGTCCAGAATTCTACATTGCTTGCTACACTACCTGAGTGCTGCCAATCCTAAATCCAGCTTGATAGAGACTCATCTGTCCCTATCCTCTGGATGTGGACTATTAAGGCTTCGGCCTTCCTCTGCTCAGGCACCCTCTGTCTCTTCTGGTTCTTTGATGCTTGAGTTCCAGTTCCACATCCCGTCCAAGATAGTACTACACCATCTGCTGGCTGCTGTCTCTGGGCTGAACCATCTGCTACTTATACTAAACCTCGAGGCCCACCTAAGTCCTGCCGGCCCCGGCACCCAAAGGCTCAACCCGAGGGGAAACGTGGGCTGGTATAGGTGAAGCTCCAGTGGCCTCTTGCTTCAGCCCACTCCACCTGTTGACGGTGGGGACCCGTAGGCCCCTGCCTATGGGTTGCACCAACCCCACCTCAGCCCAAGGATCCACCTCCATCGCAACAGCCTTGGAACGGTATGATGGAGTCTGAGGGAAAGTTAGTGCATTCTGGGTAGGAGGGTTGGAGTTAAATGGTCTCTATGGCTTTAAGAGGTTAGAACACCTCCAATCAGCATGCCTCAGTCCCAGCTGATTCTTCCTAGATAAGTGCTGTGGGACTTGTGCACAGTAGGAGCACGGTACCTTAAAAGCTACCCTATGTCTACCAGGCTATTAGGGACCCTCTTGCAAACAAAGGCAGAGTCCTGTCTGACCTGATACCTGAGAGGCTTTCCCCTGTGTCTGGATCTGTGGTGTACCTTCCTTGTTTCCTTCAGCCTCCAATAAGTCTCCCTGAATCACAAGTTAGAGGTTTAAAACACCTTTTTATTACATCATTCTGGGCAGCTATGTAGGAACTCTAAAATCACCAGTTTTCCCCAAAACATAAATCATACAGGGCATGTTCCAAAAGATTCTACCATATAATTCTTTCCCTTTAACCCCTCACAATTGACACCATAGCCTTTAGGGCTAGCTCCTGTTCACTAGCCGTGTCCTATGTATTGGACTACTCTGCTTCTATTTGTTAGAATGCATAACCTTAGCCTGATTAATCTCTACATAGCCATTAGACTTATAATCAAAGACCTTGCTTAGCTACTAGGCTCTTGGTCTGAATACAACTCCTACAACAAGAACATTTGAAACCTAGCATTCATAAGCTTTGGGGATAGTTTTGCTACAGCTATTCAGCCCAGCTTAGGCTTACTGAAATATCCAGAGTTAAGTCTTTAACTTTTCCAGGAACACAGTTTCATTTTAGACAGCAAAACTAAGCTTCATTTAACAAAGTGAGTTTAATTCCATAGCACTACTGCCTTTTTACCCAGCCAAACCCAGTTTCAATTAGCAAGCACAGTGGGTTTAATTCCTTATGGGCCGATACAGTAAAAATCGCGGGAGAGCGGGCGCTTGCCCAGGCCACTCTCCTGTGCGCGCGATTCAGTAAATTAATTTATTTAAATTAGAGCCCGTGGTAAAAAGAGGCGCTAGGGAGACTAGCACGTCCCTAGCGCCTCTTTTTGGACAGGAGCGGCGGCTGTCAGCGGGTTTGACAGCCGACGCTCAATTTTGCCGACATCAGTTCTCGAGCCCACTGACAGCCACGGGTTCGGAAACCGGACACCAGCAAAATTGAGCTTCCGGTTTTTAACCCGCGAGCCGCGGGCTGATTTTAAATTTTTATTTTTTTTATTTTTAACTTTTTTTTAACTTTTGGGACCTCCGACTTAATATCGCCATGATATTAAGTCGGAGGGTGCACAGAAAAGCAGTTTTTACTGCTTTTCTGTGCACTTCCCCAGCGCCGGCAGAAATTAACGCTTACCTTTGGGTAGGCGCTAATTTCTTAAAAGTAAAATGTGCAACTTGGCTGCACATTTTACTTACTGTATCGCGCGGGAATGACTAATAGGGCCATCAATATGCATTTGCATGTTGCGGGTGCTATTTGCCTCGGGGGGGGGGGGGGGGGTTGGATGCGTGTTTTTGACGCGCTATTATCCCTTATTGAATAAGGGGTAAAGCTAGCGCGTCGAAAACGCGCGTCAACAGTGCGCTCCACCGGCCTGTTAGTTTGTACAGAAGCATTGCTGTATTTTTCCCGGGCTAAACTCAGCTTCCATTCAACTAACATACTGGGTTGAATGCTTTAGTTTCTACAGGATCCCTGCTGTACGTTACACAGCCACACTCAGCTCCACTTAACCCACACCCCAGGTTCCATGCTTTCATTTTCACAGGAGGACTGCTCTAGAATAGTTATTGCTAATTCACTTAATAAAGGCAAACATAACTTAGTTCAAATGTTCATCTGGCTCAGGCTTGTCATCCCCCAAACGTTGCTCCATGGTAGACAGGCTAGGCTGTGCTGTCCTCCCCCCCTTCTCCCCTTGCTGTCTGTTTGCTCGCTTTTTATGGAAACTATTAGCCTATAGCTGCCAAGGTGGGGAGTGGTTCCTCCCTGATCAGATGTTCACTGTGACATCATCCTATAAACTGCCCCCTAGGAATCCTGGGGAAATATTAAGTCGGAGGTCCCAAAAGTTAAAACAAAAGTTAAAAATAAAAAAAATAAAAATTTAAAATCAGCCCGCGGCTCGCGGGTTAGAAACCGGAAGCTCAATTTTGCCGGCGTCCGGTTTCCGAACCCGTGGCTATCAGCGTGCTCGAGAACTGACGCTGGCAAAATTGAGCGTCGACTGTCAAACCCGCTGACAGCCTAGGTAAGGGATTATCACAGTTTTAGTTTAATCTGCACCTAAATAAATTCTGCCTCCGAGCTTTAAATCCTCAATTGTGCAGCAACTCGTATCAAAATCACCAAAATGGCACAAAATTATGCAGAGTAGTTCAATTATGCAGATGGCACAAAATTATGCAGAGTAGTTAAATCTCAAACGGATTGTGATAAATTGCAGGAGGAACTTGTGAGACTGGAAGATTGGGCTTCCAAATGGTGGATTAAATTGAATGTGGACAAGTGTAAGGTGATGCATATAGGGAAAAATAACCCTTGCTGTAGTTGCATAATGTTAGATTCTATCTTAGGAGACCTAGGTGTCATAGTGAATAGGAAAGAGACCTATGTGTCATAGTAAATAATACATTGAAATCGTCGGCTCAGTGTGCTGTGGTGGTCAAAAAAGCAAACAGAATGTTAGGAATTATTAGGAAGGGAATGGTTAATAAAATGGTGGATGTCAAAATGCCTCTGTATCGCTCCATGGTGAGACCACACCTTGATTACTGTATGCAATTCTGGTTGCTGCATCTCAAAAAAGATATACGGGTAGTTGCGTTGCAACCAAAATGATAAGGGTCATGGAATGGCTCCCCTGTGAGGAAAGGCTAAAGAAGTTAGGGCTGTTCAGCTTGAAGAAGAGACGACTGAGGGAGGATATGATAAAGGTCTACAAAATTATGAAAGGACGAACAGGTTAATGTAAATCGATTATATACTCAGAAAATAGAAGGACTAGGGGACCCTCCATGAAGTTAGCAAGTACCTCATTTAAAATAAATCAAAGAAAATTATTTTTCACTCAGTGCATAGTTAAGCTCTGGAATTCATTGCCAGAGGATGTGGTTATGGCAGTAGGTGTAACTGGGTTTAAAAAAGGTTTGGAAAAATCCATAAACTGCTATTAATTAATAAGCAATAGTTGCTTGAGATCTATTTAATGTTTGGGTACTTGCCAGGTACTTGTGACTTGGGTTGGCCATTGTTGGAAACAGGATGCTGGGACTGATGGACCCTTGGTCTGACCCAGTATGGCATATCTTATCTTATCTAGGGGGTAAAATGACAGGCTCCTGGAACAGCTGCGATATCTGGTCAGTGCTATTTTATTGACCCTTTCACCTTCCTCAGTCAGGCTTCTTCTCTTATTAGTTATCACAGCTACCCCAAGTCTTTTTTTTAAGGGCTGATTAAAATATTAGTGGACATGACTAGACAAGCATTGGTGAAGTGGAGAAATCAGAACTGCTGGATGAAGGGTCATACTGGGAAGATGTCAGGCTTCTGGAACAGCTGCAATATCTGGTCAGTGCTATTTCATTGCCCCTCTCACCTCCCTCACTCAGAGCTCTTCTCATGGCAGTTTCAGGCCCTTTTTTAAAAGGCTGATGAAAATATCAGTATGCGTGGCTAGATGGGCATTAGCAACGGGGACAGACCATAGGAATCAATGTGGAAAACAATAAGGGCCGGATTTTAAAAGGGTTACGCGCGTAACTCTTAAAAAAAAACCTGCGCGCGCCGAGCCTAAGTCCTGGGGCTTTGCTAGGGGGGCGTGTCGGGGGGGCTTCGCGACATTTGGGGCGTTCCGGGGGGCTTTCCAGGGGGTGTGGTGCCGGCCTGGGGGAATTCTGGGGGGCGTGGCCAAGGCCTCTGGACCAGCCCCCGGGTCGGGTGATGGCGCGCCAGCGGGCCACCGGCGCACACGAGTTACGCCTGCCTTGAGCAGGCGTAACTTTTGCGATAAAGGTAGGGGGTTTAGATAGGGCTGGGGGGGGGGGGGGTTAGGTAGGGGAAGGGAGGGGAAGGTTGGGGGAGGCAGAAGGAAATTTCCCTCCAAGGCCGCTCCAATTTCGGAGCGTCTTCGAAGGGAATGGGCAGCACGCGCAAGGTGCACAAATGTGCACCCCCTTGCGCGCCGACCCCGGATTTTAAAAGATACGCGCGGCTACGCACATATCTATTGAAATCCGGCGTACTTTTGTTTGCACCTGGTGCACGAACAAAAGTATGAGCTCGCACTTTTTTTTTTTTAATGTACCCCCATGTCCTCAAACCAACAGGAAAAATGCTTATTATAGTCACAACACTAACTCATACTGCTGCAGTGAAAAATAAAGTGCTGGCAGTAAAGACCAGTATATGCCAGAATTAAACACACAGCCCTTCCCATCTACATAATCTTTATTCTCTATCCTACTCTCATAGTAGTCTTCACCATGAAAGGACAACATTCATTGGATACAAGCTATGCAACTTTCCTTTACATATGACTTGCCATTAGAACATAAGAACATAAGAAATTGCCATGCTGGGTCAGACCAAGGGTCTATCAAGCCCAGCATCCTGTTTCCAACAGAGGCCAAACCAGGCCACAAGAACCTGGCAATTACCCAAACACCAAGAAGATCCCATGCTACTGATGCAATTAATAGCAGTGGCTATTCCCTAAGTAAACTTGATTAATAGCAGTCAATGGACTTCTCTTCCAAGAAGCCAACTGGCTCCAGATTTTCAGGACAGATTGATCCAATTCTGGTTTTACCTCATTGAATGAAGGGATTTGTAGCCTTGCTTTTCTAATAAACTACAATAGGAAAATCAGAACTACAATTCCCTGCATGCAATGGGGTAAAACCATGACTGGATCAACCTGTCCTGAAAGACTGGAGCCAGTGGCATCCATACTTGCCATACTTCATTCCCCATATTGCAGACATGCCCTCACTATCTCCCAGTTCTGTTAAATACTGGCCAAAAAGATTAGAGGCACTGGCCACTGGAGCCTCATCTCTCACACACAAGAGTCTACTACACACATGCAGGCTCTGTCACTCTCATATACATGCAGTCTCTGACACACACATGCAGGCTCACTCGCTCTTTCATGCACACATGCAGGCTCTCACACACACACATGCAGGCTGTCTCATACAAACATGTTGGCTTTCTATCCCTCACACACAGACAGTCTTACACACCTACAGCTTTCAGGCCTTCCCTTTTCTTCTGGGCCTTGTCTTTGCCGTTGTTGGATAGCAGCGCTGCTCCTCATGCCAGAAGGGAGGTGGAAGTAGGCCACTGCTACTGTGCAGCTCCTGCAAAATTGGGGGGGGGGGCGGGGGAGTGATAGAGTCCCATGGTCTTGCAGGTCTATCTTCCAGCCGTGGCAAGATGGGCTCTGCCACGGCCTCATAGGCCTTTCTCCCAGCCCCGTATGGCTGTCTTCCTGCTATGGCAGGATGGGCTCTGCCATAACCTCACAGGTCTCTCTCCCGCTTGTCACAGGATGGGCTTTGCTGTGACTCTGCTGTGGTCTTGCAGGCCTCTCTCCTGGCCCTGCATGGCTGTCTTTCGGCCATGACAGGATGACTCAACCATGGCCCCACAGGTTTCTCTTTGGGCCGCAGTAACCCCTTTTCTTCTCTTTGGCTGGGAAGTTAAAAAAAAAATCACATGAAGGAGGCGACCAGCCCACCAGGGGAAACCCGATCCCCCAATAGGGCAATCTGCCCCTGGTGACAAGGCACCCTAGTAGTGTCACTGGACATAATATCAAATGGCAGCATCACATAATTATTTTCATTGCCAGACTGAGAGAATGGAAGTCCGAGAAGGCAGGTCAGCCATTCTTAATCAATGCCACTAGCTTTCTTACAGCTGGAACCAGTATTGGAATCAGGAGTTGTACACTGGTGACTCCTCCAGCTGATTCTGATAAGTTGAGCATGTCTTGTTTGAAGTCTTTCTAAGTTGAATAGGGTAAAGTTGATAGTCCAATGTGTGCTTTGACAGTAAGATTGAGCCTTTTTTCTAAACTAATACATAGCTTGTCACTTGATGGGCTCAGTCGACTAATGAATATGTTTTGTTTTTGGGATGCTTTCCAGACTACTACAGACCCTGTGAGGCATATATAGTGACTTGCTAGGTCTCCATTAGTGGTCCCTAGCTCAGGTTTTGGGTGGGAGTGAAGAGAGGAGCATATTATGCCCAAGCAGCACCTCCCCTGAGGATTGCTGTGTTTCCCACCTGCTCAAACGCAGGAGGATACTTAGAGCAGTGTGAGATTTTGATTTGGAGTTTCAAGGAAGAGGAGTGGAAGACAGTTAGTGGCATGAATCCCACCTTCAGTCAGTCCCCACAACCTGATACCAGGCAGAAAGAAGAAGCCAGTTCCCTGGCCCAGTTCCCAAATGGACTGGTAGGGTTTGTCTCAGTTGAAGTAGTGTTGAGGAATTTGTTTTTTTGTGAAGATTGTTTTTTTCTGTGAAATCCTGTGCTGGCCTTAGGAGGATTTTCCCTTAGGGTAGGACATTGATTTTCTTTGCACATGAGAGAGAAGCAGGGTTTTGTTGGGAAGAAGCTTTTGTCACCATTCCTGCCTGGGAGAAAGAGAAAAGATGTATTTTGGCTCCAGCGCACACTTTCCAACTCAAAGGCCAGTAACATAAGAAGGAGACCAGGAGACCCCATTGCCCACACTAGAAGCCCACCTGCCACAACCTGGAGGGCCAGGTTTTTTTGCTAGTACCTGCCATCTTGAGGAACATTCACTCAGATGAGCATGGCTGAGTCCAGAAGTTCACTTTGATTGTTTTAAGGATTAATTGAAGAGTACCAGCTGATTTGATTGAGGATTTTTCTTACAGCAAAGTTTTGATTTTGGAACACCCCACTTAAGTGTCCAGTGTGTGTTTGGCGCTGCAGGTGCTCACTGAAGCATGGAGAGCAAGCACTGAGTACATTCAAAAGAAAGTGAGAGAGTGTGTGAACTGGAGAAAAAAGACTTGATTTTCCCCCTGCATGCCTTGATGTCCTGAAGGTGTAGCCTTTCCTGCACTTGAAGAATCCATGCCCCGAGACGGAAGGATTGGTGCTTGCCGAACTGGGACTTAGCCCTGGGATTGAGTGCGTCTCCTGCACCAGTTCGACCCTGCACACCAAATTAGGGGGCTAGGGCTATAAATAGGATGGGAGTTCAGAGGTTGGAGCAGAACATTCTGCCAGAGGAAGTACCGACTAAAGGAGGTAAAGGGAGAAAGGTGCCCTACTGGCTCCAGGATGACTTGATATGAGGGCCTAGAGGATCATTTGTGGGTGTTGGTAGAGATCCTCTTTATGAGTATTTACCTGTACATGGCTAACGTCAAGTTGGGATACCTGTGTCTGCAAGTATTTTTTCATGTGGTGTCTGTCTTTGCTTAAGATGCTGGTATAGCTGTGCTCCCCTGCCTTTTCTGTGTTTGTCATTTGGTTCTACTTCTGCTTCCTCCTCCTGTCCATGTTTTTGGGTGCAGTGGCATGGTAAGCCTTTTGTTCTTTGGCCCAGTCCTCTGTTGCCTGCAGGGACAGGTACATGCTGTTTCTGCTTTCTCTATGTACTATCTTTTATGAGGTAAATATTCAAAGGGTTTGTCCAGGTAATTTTGGGAATTATATAACATAACCCAAGATTTAAATGTTCTCTACCCCTGATCCCTGGCCACATTTTGTCCATGCAACTTGTTACCCATACCCTTACAAAATTTAGCCAGCAACCAAACGGCAGTACTGGAGGCATTCCCAAGATGTGGTTTCACTTTGTCTGGACTGTGCTGATATTCAACACTGCCGAGACAAAGTTATCCAAATAAGTCTAGTCAGAAAAATACCTGTCAAAAATTATCTGGATAGGTTTATCCAGATAACTTTATTTATTTATTTAAAATTCTTATATACCACCTTCTGCTCCTAAAACAAACGGTTTACATTATCACCAAATTCATATTAAAATGAAATAATAAGAAAGCTAATAGCCATAAATTTCACATGTCAAAACCATGCATATATAGATCTTTTCTGAACCCTCTCATCTACGTTCTTTTTTGGATTCTGTGAAAATGGTAACTGGCAAGGATTAAGGAATCAGTTGAGTATGCTGGTTAAGTTTGTAGTAGTAGTATATAAAAAGAAGAAACCATTGAGTTTATGGAAAATTAAAGAAATATTTTAAAGGAAAATTGGAAAGAATCATTAACCTGTGGATTTATGCTTTGATTTTTTTTTTTTTATTATTTACCATTTTCTTTTTATATTGCTTGCATAGGTGCTTCTATTTCATGTTTCAATTGTATACTTGTATAATAATTTGAATTCATACATTAAATTGTAAAAAAACAACATCAGCCACTATTTCATATTATATACAAACCCATTCTATCTCTTAACTCATGCCTATTACCCAGCATTCTTCTGCATCAGAGGGCATCAACTCGATCTTATCAAAAGTCAATAACAACATTGGCTTTTTTTTTTTTTTTTAATCTTTATTTATCACTTTTTCAAATAATACAATTTACCATATTATTCGTTTACAGAAACACATGGTCATAGAAAGGACAACTAAATTACATAATTTTGAACACAATTTGAACAAATTTTTAGAAACTAACCATTAGATATCAATCAATGTGGAGGGTTCCTTCCTTGGTTAAGATAAATGGGGATACTACAAGAAATTCCCATAATACAAGATTGATTCATGTTGATCTATACCTATACTTCAATTTAACTGGACAGTGGGGATGAGGCAGGCATTCTATTTTGCTCCAAAAAATTTTTTAACTGGTCTGGGATAAAAAAAAGATATGTAATGTCTTGTCTTTTTATGAGAAACCCCAAAATCAATCCTTCATGCTACATATAAAACTTCTCTCTATTCTTCAATCCTCCTGAAAGAGTGCAGTGATTCAACTGTTTGCAAAAGACAAAATTTTTGATGGAAGGAGAGGAACGTTTCATATGCAATGATCATAAATCCCCACCAGGGTGATATGATTGTAGATATAATCATAAATGGACCTCCTCCGACCAATATGTGTAGTTAATGTTGCAAACAATCTTGTGATCCAAACGCTTTTTTAAAAAAAAATTTTATGTGTATTACTCTAAAACATTTCTCATTGTTAATCAAGGTGAAAAAAATCACTCTAATATTCTCAGTCAATTTCAAATGTACGCTCCGCGCAGACTTGTTAACTGATCCCAACAAAGGGTATAAGTAAATCGTTAGAAAACGCTTGTGAAGAGACCTGTATAGGCAAGCTGGACAGTCTTTTATGGCTTAAGCATAAGCTCATACAACACCCCGACTTATCTGCTGGTTTGGCGGGTCACCGACGTAGCCACGTTTCAGGTCCACTCTGGGACCTTTCATCAGGGAATTCGTCCTCTTGTAATGTGTCGTCGGTCAATGTTGGGCCATTGCCTGCTAGGTTCGTGAAGTGAGTCAAAAGACTCTATCCAAGGCTGACAATGCTGTAGACTAACGGGAGCGTGGTATTTAAACTCTATACTAGGATTGCTGCGTGACCAATCTCCATCAAGCTCTGAACAAATGACGTCTGTAAGATTCAACCAATCAAAAAAGTGCCAAGCTTCCTTCGATGTGCAGTCTGTCATTCACAAATTACAATATTGAATTCCAATCTAATAATTCATTCAACCCTGATGGCACTTGCGATTGCAGGGTAAAAATCCAAAAAGCTTCTCACTTGTTTAGAAATCGGCTCCGATCTCCCCCACGAGGGGGTAATGGAACCTGATCCAAAACAGTCCATTTCAAGTCCGTGAAAGCGTGCCATGTCTGCACGCAATGAGAAACAATTGGTGCAGTTAAAGTTACAGTGTGTAATTTAGACTTATGTTCGTTTAAACGGATTCTGATTTTTCTGGTGGTTTTGCCAATGTATACCTTGGGACAAGCGCATACAATGGCATACACCACATGATCTGAGTCACAGGTGGTATGGGTCTTACGGAAAACTTTGTATTCAGTGACCAGGTCGATCCATGTATCTCCATTAATGCTCTGTGCACAATGAGCACAATGTTCGCATTGCTTATGGCTGCCTCCCGATCTCCTGTTACGGCCATCTGTCACCGCATGTATTAAAGTATCATGAATATTCTTGCCACGTGTTGTGACAATCAGTGGAAGATCTTTGAATATTTCATGTAACGCCAAAACTGGCCAATGTAACCGGATCGAGGACGCTATAGCAGTAGTGGCAACCGATTGATTTAATACACACACAAGGCTTGGGTCCTGCTTAAGGGGTTTATAAGATAACAGAGATGACCTATCTGAATATTTTGCCCGTTTGTATGCTCGTTTAACCACCGATTTAGGATACCCCCGTTCCAAAAATCTATTACACAAAATCTGAGATTGTTGTTCAAATTGATCATTGTCAGAACAGATCCGTTTGATTCGAAAAAACTGACTGACAGGTAGTCCTCACTTGAATGATGGCGGATGATGGCTGTGAAATTTAAGAAGGTTGTTCTTATCAGTTGGTTTGCGGTACACTGTGGTAGTAAATTGACCATTCTTCAAACCTACCAGAACATCAAGGAACGGTACTTGGTTATATGACTGCTGTTTGGTGAACTGAAGATTGGGATCTTGTTGGTTTAACCAATCAAAGAACGATGCCAAGTTCTCTTCAGTGTTTTTCCACACAAAAAGAATATCATCGATATACCGGACCCAGATCACGATATCACTCCACCACTCTGACGTGTAAACGATGTTGTGTTCAAAATGAGCTACGTAGATGTTGGCAGTAGTAGGGGCTAACGGAGAGCCCATGGGAATTCCATGTATTTGAGCAAACAATTGATCATTATACATGAAATAATTATTGTATAACACCACCTCCAAAAGCTGCAGAATAACCGAGTTGGGGATCCTTTGATGTGACAACCTTTGTGCTAAGCATTGTTCAATAACTTGGAATGCTTGTAGCTGAGGAATATTAGTGTATAGGGCACTGATGTCCATCGTCACCAATATATATTGTGTCTGATCATCTAGAATCGTGCTTTGTAGTTTCTGCAGCAAATGAATGGTGTCTTTGATATATGAAGCAGCAGATGTGGCATAGGGTTGCAATAATTTATCCAGTAATACAGCCGGGGCTTCCAATACTGAATCATTCAGGGAAACAATGGGACGTATTGGTGGATTTTGAAGGTCTTTATGGATTTTCGGAAGCGAGTATATAACAGGAAGGCGTGGATGTTCAATAATCAGAAACTTCTTCTCTTTTTCCGTGAAGCATGTCGTGCCATCGACTATACCCTGGAGAAGTTTAGACAATCCTACTGTAGGATCGCTCGTAAGCTTTTTGTAATACAAAGGATTATTTAAATGTTGAAACATAACCTGATTATACACTGATTTGTCTTGTAAGACTACTCCGCCCCCCTTGTCTGCGGGTTTGATGATTAAATCTGGATTTTGAGAAAGAGACTGTAAAGCTGATCTCAATGGAGCTGAAAGATTGTGTTGCCAACGATGTTCTTGATTCTCATAAGTGGTCATATCCCGTAATACCAATTGCTCAAAGGTTTTAACATGGGCATCAATGGCTCCAGGAGGATTCCATGTTGAACGGTGATGAACAATTGACATATCTTGAACCGATGGATGATTTGTTTGTGCAAAAAACACTTTCAAATTCAGTTTACGTATGAATCGCTGAAACATAATGCGAGCTTCAAATGGGGAATGTTTCGATGTAGGAACAAAAGATAGACCATGATTTAATACTGATGTCTGGTCAGCTGATAATTCTGTAGAAGAAAGATTTACAACGGCAGATGGAGTTTGAGTCACATTCGAAACTTGCTCAGAGCTAATGGTGGGTGTTATTTGTTTCTCGTTCTGGTATTGATGCTGGACTGAGACGGTGCTTCTGTAGCGTTGTCTTGCCGCGAACGTCCTTTGGGTCGTGTGGATGCTTTGCCACGGCCCGGCCGAAAATCCGACTGGCCTTGGGTCTTTGACGCTGTAGCGGAACCATCTGTCTCATCGGAACCGCTCGAATTGTCATCCGATGAAAAATTAAATCTCACGCGTCTATGTTCAGCCCTGTTACCCAACCAATTATATACACGATCTGTTTTATAATCAGTTTGATCTCGACAAAATTTACTGATTTTCGTTTCCTTAATGTTCTCTCTAAATTTTTCTAAAGTGGCCTGATGTTCCTGTAATTTCTCTTCAAACTGCTCAGGAGCAGAGTCTTGTTTCAGCTGATCTATCTGTTCCTGGATCGGCCCCGCTATCTCTTCAGTGAATTTTTTTACCTGGCCCACTATCAATAACATCAAATCTAAAGCACATTTATTAAGAATGGCTGTCCATGTCTGCATGAATGATTTGTCATCGGTGAATAATAGGGGTTCCTTCTGGACCCGTAACCCGCGGGGAATTAACTGATGTTTAATATACTCCACTAAAGTTGTGCCATGTAATTCGGCACGAATGCTCTTCTTACTCAACCGAAGAAACTCGTCCCATGATGTGTTGATGATGTGTTCATCTGTATCAGAAAGCAATGATGGAAAAGTTTTCACGTCAGCAAGCTGAGCTTCAGAAAAGCTGAATACGTGTTTCCACGATTCCATGATGACTGTCTTTCAAAACAGATGCTAAAATCTGTGAAATACCAACCTATTATCAATGAGCACCAAAACAACTTAAGAAGGATTCTTACAATGCTATTAGAAACCCCAAAATCAATCCTTCATGCTACATATAAAACTTCTCTCTATTCTTCAATCCTCCTGAAAGAGTGCAGTGGGGATTTATGATCATAAACGGAGGAGGAGGTCCGTTTATGATTATATCTACAATCATATCACCCTGGTGGGGATTTATGATCATTGCATATGAAACGTTCCTCTCCTTCCATCAAAAATTTTCTCTTTTGCAAACAGTTGAATCACTGCACTCTTTCAGGAGGATTGAAGAATAGAGAGAAGTTTTATATGTAGCATGAAGGATTGATTTTGGGGTTTCTAATAGCATTGTAAGAATCCTTCTTAAGTTGTTTTGGTGCTCATTGATAATAGTTTGTCTTTTTATGATACATTTACAAGGAAATTGGAGGGTAAAAGAATATCCTAATGAAAGAACTTCTTAACGATAATTCAAAAAGGCTTTACGCCTTAATTGAGTAGTAATAGCTAAATCAGGGAATATTTTAATATCTTTATCATGGAACTTAATGGGGAATTTGCTAAAATATTTCTTCATAACTGAATTTACATCGGAAAATGAGTAGAAGGTAACTAGCAATGTACCCCTATTTATTACTTCTAAAGAGGAATCCTCCAGAAAGTTAGATAAGTTCCCTTGGAACATTTCGGGTCTCTCAGCATTCCTTGATGGAGGAAGAAAATTGCAATTGTTAATAGTTGGAGAGAGACCTTCAGTAAATCCAAGTTGTCCAATAAGAAACTTTTTTAAAGTAATAATGGGTTCTTCACCCACTAACCTAGGAAAGTTTAAAAACCTCAAATTGAACTTCTTGGCATTATTTTCTAACATTTCAATCCTTCTGGATAATTGCTCTTTATCTTTGACCACAGCTACCTTAAATTCCAAATTTTTCTTTTCCTGAACTTCCAAAACTTTAATTCGATCATTGGATTCTTTTATCTGCCTTTGTATACCTACAGATTCTTGTTGATTTCTATCACAAATTAAATTCATTTTCCCTTCCAAAGTTTGAATGTTACCCATCATGCCTGCCATCATGTCCCAGAGCGTGTCCAATGTCACAACCGCAGGTCTAGCTGGAACATCAGCTTGCTTTACTATTGGCAAAGAATCTTTTGCTCCATTTGGGGCCTTATCGGCTGCTTCGTTAGCTCCTCCATTTAAACACCTGGAGGAGGTTAAGTCCACTCCGTCTTGAGAGTTAGCCAGACTGGAGTTCAATTCCCCAGCTGTTAACTCAAGGTCTTTTAAAGCAGAGTCTGATTTACCTTCCAGTGCTCTCTGTGGTGGTGCAAGCCCGATGTTAGGGCTTAAGGACGCCTCCTCTGCAAGGATAGGAGATTCCCCCAAATCTCCTAGCACACCAAATTCTTCGGCTCCTTTATTACCTGGTATAGAGGGGATCATGTATCTTGATATTTCTTGTTGTATGGGCGAAGGCAATGGGAGGGGAGGATAAATTCTTATTCTCCCCTTCCGTTTCGGAGGCATAATATTGCAAAACAAACAAGATTCCAAGCACAGTCCTGTTCAACTGAACTCTATCAATTTAACCAAGGCTTTCTGAGTAGGAGGGAGCAAATGTAGGGGGAGAGAGAAACAATTTATGATCTTACTTGAGTATGGCGAATCCGGCGAAGCCCGGCAAAGCCCGCTGACTGCGCGCGCCCCTTGAGCGGCGCGCCGGCTCTGCAGCGCGCCGCAAGCCGGCCGTTGATATTGGCCGCTTCCTGTCCCGCCTCCAATCACCTCCTGCGCGTCACACACCCAGATTCGGGTTCTCCTGCTCTCCCTCCGACCTCAGCGATGTCAATTCTGGGGCTGGTCTCTCTCCGCTCCTACTCGCCCTCAGGGGTTGGAGAGCTGGGGGGCCGCTGATATTGGCCGCTTCCTGTCCTGCCTCCAATCACCTCCTGCGCTTCACACACCCAGCAGCTGATTCGGGTTCTCCTGCTCTCCCTCCGACCTCAGCGATGTCAATTCTGGGGCTGGTCTCTCTCCGCTCCTACTCGCCCTCAGGGGTTGGAGAGCTGGGGGGCCGCTGATATTGGCCGCTTCCTGTCCCACCTTCAATCACCTCCTGCGCGTCACACACCCAGCAGCTGATTCGGGTTCTCCTGCTCTCCCTCCGACGTCAGCGATGTCAATTCTGGGGCTGGTCTCTCTCCGCTCCTACTCGCCCTCCACGACATTGGCTTTTAACTGACTTTACCTTAGAAAAAGCCAAGTATTTTCCTTTTTGCAAAAAATCAAATAACCTCAATCTGACTCATGTCGAATCTCAGATGGTAACTGATTCCAAACAATTGGAGCTACCACAGAAAAGCCCTTACATGTGCTCCTTGTGCCATCTTATATAATGGCATCTTTAGCAATGAGCCTTGACTGGATTTCAGATGATACCTTTCCATCTTGTCTTGAAGGTAATGTGGCCCTCCTCCTTTCAAAGCTTGAATACTAAGGTCAAGTTTTTTAAATGGGCCCGGGTCCTAATTGGAAGCCAGTGCAAGCTTCCAGTTAAGTAATTTTTCACTGATTTTCTTTTTGAGCATCCAAAAATTATCCTGATCACAACATTTCAAGCCATTTGTAGTTTCTATGTATCTATGGTAAAACTTGTTTATAAGGAAGTAGATTATAGACATAATATGAATTGCACACAGTATTTACATGATCTTTTATAGAGATTTAATAGTAGTGTTTCTATCTGAATTATATTATTACTTTCATTTACACTAATGCAGATAATTTTTTGATTCTGGATGGTCACCAGGTTATGTTAGGTTTAGAGACTATGGCCTGGATTTATCAAAACGCGGTAAGTACCGCATGCGATAGCAAAAGGGGCGTGTTTTATGCTAATATAGCATTTATTGCAATGTGCGCTAATTACCTGTGCGAAGAGCTAAGTTAGTGCAAATTGCAATACCCTTTTCAGATTCTGTGATAAGGGCTGACATGTTGTATTTCCTGCATTCAACCACTGGGGGACCATTGTTAATGGTTGAGAGAGAGAGAGAGACTGGCCATAATGTCATGGCCCATAGGTAGGTATTTGTATCCATATGGTAGGCCCACCTAGTAACTCGAGGTGGGGATTAGGTAAGAGTGTAGGGGGTTAGGGGCCACTTTGACATTCTACGTGATACCTACGAACAGAACAGTGGTCTCTTGTGAAGATTTGATGGCCTTCGGAGTGAGAAAACTCACTCCAAGATGAGATTTGGGCAATGTTCTCTCAGTCCATCAAGCTAGGTTGAGAGAACCTTACCGTACGGTCACGGCAGCTATCGCACAGCCTAAAACAATTCAAAGAGGTGTAGTTAAAATCGGCGTTACGGCTGTGCGGTAAGGTTCTCTCAACCTAGCTTGATGGACTGAGAGAACATTGCCCAAATCTCATCTTGGAGTGAGTTTCCTCACTCCGAAGGCCATCAAATCTTCACACGAGACCACTGTTCTGTTCGTAGGTATCACGTAGAATGTCAAATGCAGACAGGCTAACCCAGCCCACTCTCCGCCCCTAACTCCTCCTATTTTCTGAACTTGCATCGCACCATACGGTATGGTGCGATCGCATGCGTTAAACACGTTTTCACATGCGTTAAGGGCCTATCGCATGCGTTAATGGGGCTTTTCGCATGCGATAAGCCCTTAATGCATGTGAAAACGCCTTATCGCATTTTGATAAATGACCCCCTATGTTAGGCACTAGTTACGCATATGAGATATAATGGTAAAATAGGGAATAAGGACAAAAGCATAAGAAATTCACGCAGTAGCTTTTTCCTTATCAGCTAAGTTTGAGAACCCTTCAGGATAGCAGGGAAATAAAGAAATCCCCATTGTGCATGTCTAATCCAAAAATATAATATCTCAGCAGACATTAGGATTTACAGATTCTGCTAAGAGCTACAGATTAGCATGACCATCTTAGAAAAGACCCAGAATCTCCTGTGCTGTACAACCTGTGAACTAAGACTTACCCCCTCGCCCCCCCCTTGCCTGGCTGATTCACCAAATGGAGCTAATGATGGGCACTCAACCAGGAAGACGACAGCTTTCGCTAGGCTGTTGTGTGTGTGTGTGTGTGTGTGTGTATATATATATATATATATATATATATATATATATATATATATATATTCCCTATTAGTTGCTGAAGATATTTACCTTGGTCAAGTGCTGATATATATAACTTGTTTATTTGTCTCAGAGGTTCTCATAAGCATTTGTTTTGTACATATACAGAGAATCTAGTTTTTCATATGTTCACATAGGGGTAGATTTTTAAAAAAAGCGCATTCGCGTACTTTTGTTTGTTTGTTTTAGAAGATACGCGCGTATCTTCTAAAATCCTGGATCGGCGCGTGCAAGGCTGCCGATTTTGGGCAGCCGGCGCGTGCCGAGCCGCGCAGCCTGTCTCCGTTCCCTCTGAGGCCGCTCCAAAATCGGCGCGGCCTCGGAGGGAACTCTCTTTCGCCCTCCCCTCACCTTCCCCTCCCTTCCTCTACCTAACCCACCCCCCCAGCCTTATCTAAACCCCCCCTTACCTTTGTCCGTAGATTTACGCCTGCGAGAAGCAGACGTAAATCTACGCGCGCCAGCGGACTGTTGGCGCGCCGTGCTCCGACCCAGGGGCTGGTCTGAAGGCCTGGACCACGCCCCCAGGCCGGCGCCACGCCCCGGTCCCGCCCCCGAAATGCCGCACCCCACCCCCGAAACACCGTGTCATCGGGTCCCGCCCCCCGACACGCCCCCTTCCGAAAACCCCGGTACCTACGCGCGTCCCGGGGCTCTGCGCGCGCCGGCGGCCTATGGAAAATAGGCGCGCCGGCGCGCAAGGCCCTGCTCGCATAAATCCGGGCGGATTTACGCGAGCAGGGCTTTTAAAATCCACCCGATAAGCTGTAGTCAGGTATCATTATTTGTTAACAGGCTGATACAATATTGGCACGCGTTAAACGAGCACTCATGTTTGAGCACCTGCTCCTTTAATGCATGCCGATCCACCTTCCCAGGTGCCCAATTTAATATTTAAATCAGGTGCCACAGTAAAAAGGAGGTGCTAAGGGAAATTACACGCTCCTAGTGCCTCCTTGACAGTGGGTGCCCAGGAGAGTTGGCTGTCAGATAGTTAGGAAAACAGACGCTCAATTTGAGTCTATTTTACTAATCTGTGCATAGCCTCGGGTTAAGAAAATGGACATTTGTTAATTGAGTGACCTTTTTCCTAACCTGACAGCTGACACTTTTTTTTTAATTCTCCTATTTCAGTTCCTCTGACTTAATATAGTAATGTTATTAAGTCAGAGGAACCGAAAAAAAGGAACAGAAAAGCAGTATTTTCTGCTTTTCTGTTATTTTTTGGGGCTTCTCAAGAATTAACACCTGCTCCAGGCAGGCATTAATTTTTGTAGGTTAAAATGTATGCGTTGGGCGCACATTTTTTTTAAATTGGGGGAGAATAGCTAATAGTCTCATCAATATGCATTTGCATGTGATGAGTGCTATTACCTTCACGAGTATAAGGGGTTATGGATGCGCATCCAAAACACGTGTCCAACCATGGGTTAAACAGTGCAGTCGGCTGAGTGCACAGTATTAGATCGACTTGTAAGTGTGTTTGTGTGATCCAGACTACAAGGCAAAAACATCCATCCTTCCACCGACTTCATATGTGTATCTGGGTACATTCAACAGAACATTTATACAGGTATGTTCTGCTAAATATCTGATTACATTTAATTGGATACCTTTACCTGGATAATTTTTGTCCATTCAGTATTTATTCAGTATGGACCTCTATGTTGCTACTCTTGTCTTGGCGACATTGTATAGCTGCTGTCTTCTCTGCATCTTGCCTTTCCATTATTTGTTCATACATCCTAGTTATGTCAATGTTTCTGAGTTTACTCACCATTCTTCTCATTTGGAAAGTTTCAAAACACTCCCAACAGAAACCAAATATCTTCCTTTAGAAATTCAGCAAAAGTTGCTATTCAACAAAAGCAGGCCCTCACCTCTGGGTATGAATTGATTCCTATTACATTAGCTACTCTTCTTTCTATTTCTTAGAACACATTTATAGTATTGCTATTTGTAAAACAAAATGGACCATCTACTAAGGGTCTGATTTATTAAAACTTCTTTTCCACTCTGTGTATACAGGAAAAAATAAACTCTCAATTAATTAGCTCCTAAGGGTGTCAAATTTCAAATGTGCTAGTCACCTAACTTTGGCCTGGATTTATCAAAATGCACTAAATATCGCATGCGATAGGAAAAGGGGCGTGTTTTATGGTAATAACACACTTTGCAATAAACTGCCTATCTTAGCACTTCGCATAGGTATTAGCGTAAACTGTGATAACTTTTTCGCACTTTGCGATCAGTGCCAGAATTGTTGTATTTCCTACACACAACCTCTGGGGGGACCATTTTAAGCTTCTGGAGATCCAGCCTAGCTATCAGGGCTCTTCTACAACCACTGGGGGGGGGGGGGGGAAGAGAGAGAGACTGCCTAGCCATAATGCCCTCATACTTGGTAGAGACTGCCTAGCCATAATGCCCTCATACTTGGTAGGTATTTATACCTAGTCACTCGAGGTGAGGTTTAGGTATTAGTGTAGGGGTTAGGGGCCACTTTGACATTCAAAGTGAGACATATGAACAGAACAGTGCTCTCTTGTGAAGATGTGATGACTTTCGGAGTGAGGAAACTCACACAAAGATGAGATTTGCGCAATGTTCTCTCAGCCTAGCCTCATGGACTCTCTACCTGGGTAACATCAAGCTAGGTTGAGAGAACATTGTGCAAATCTCATCTTTGTGTGAGTTTCCTCACTCTGAAGGACATCAAATGTACTTTTATGTATGAATGTCGTAGAAATTTTAAACCGATGTGAAGGCCCTGGTTCCAAACACCGGTATAGAAAAGTCTATAAATAAATAAATAAAATAAATAAAACAAGAGAGCACTGTTCTGTTCATACGTCTCACTTTGAATGTCAAAGTGGCCCCTAACCCCTACACTAATACCTAAACCTCACCTCGAGTGACTAGGTAGGCCTCATATAGTGGTATAAATACCTACCTAGTATGAGGGCATTATGGCTAGTCTCTCTCTCTCTCCCTCTCCCTCCATTCCTCCCCCCCCTCCCCCACCTGTGGTTGTAGAAGGGCCCTGATAGCTAGGTTGGATCTCCAGGAGCTTTAAACTACTAAAAATGGCATTTGCGAAAACATCGCATAGCGCGATAAAGCCCTATCTCATGGCTTTACGCAAATGAAAAAGGTGTAGTTAAAATACGCGTTAAAGCCGTGCGATATGGCTTCGCAAATTATGAAGCCAGCCCACTTGGCCACAAATCCTGCCCCAAACTCCTCCCCTTTTTCTAATTTGCATCACACTATGCGTTATGGCGTTTTTGCATGTGTTAAAGGTGTTTTTTTCATACGAAAATGCCTTAATGCATGCGAAAATGCCATATAGCACTTTGATAAATGACCCCCTTTGAGAGGTAGGAGACTAAATCAACTGTATTAACAACTGAACAGGGGTAAGCAGCTAAATTCATCTCTGATTTTCACTAGGGGGGCTAAATTTAGCTACTAAGAAGTATCTATCCACAAGGGCAGAGTTAAGTCGGGGTACTGCCTAGATTTAGGTACATTTTTAACCAGAAGCCTAAGCCACCTAGGTTCAACTGAAACTCACCCAAACCTAAGCGGCCAAAATTGAGCCACTTAGATCAAGCACTCAGTCAAAGCTGAAAATTGACACCTATGAGAGAAAACTGATGAAAAGAATGTATTCTCTGTTCAGCAAACTCAGCATGTTATAAACAAAAGTAGTGATAAGCTTTTAAATACAGTATTCATGGAAAAACAATTCAGTAATATGCAAACATGTCTATGCAGTTGCCATATATTTCTGGCAGATCCCCATGTCTCAGCTCTGGGACTGAATATAAAGTAATAGCACCTGCTAATAGTTTTTCTCAGTGGAAGGCTATAGATACTTAGTAAGAAAAACCCATTATGCAAATACATAAAGCCATCTTGCAGATTGAATTATTACCCTGTGTAATCCTTTTGGACCTTTTAGTCTTATGTTACTTAACTTATATGTAGCCACATATCATGCCATCTGTTGCTTTCTGATTCTGTTTTATCCACTACTTGCCTGCCTTCATGTTTTTAACTGCTACTCTGATCTACAGTATATTGTAAATTGATTTCATTGGGGGAAGGAGTTAGATTCTGTAATCTACAACTTTTCTCTCCAAAACAGACTGTAATCTGGAGCATACTACATAATCATGTAGTTATACAAAAGGTCAATAGAATAAAGAGTTACTATATTTTGCTGGTTAAATTCTAGAGCTTTCTTTTATTTATTTTAATAAATGCTTCTCATATGTTAGTCCTTTTGTTCTTTTGAGATACTGCTGTATACATACGCTAGTCAAACACTGCTACCAAGTTAGAAATGATCAAAATCTGCAATGTGCCCTGTGCTTTCCTGCATCTGGATTTGCAGCTTATGAAAGCTTTGTTCACAATTCAGTCACATTCAAGCCACATCTTATCATTAAAAAAAAATAGGTAGCTTGGTTACCATCTCCAGATAGAAGAGGGTTAATAAAGCATGATTGGTGTTTGTTGCTGTGTTAGTGGGATGCAAGGACCAATTTCTCTTAGTCTCTATTCATTAGGGCTGTTAAGAGTGCTTGAAACCCTGTTTGAAGAAATACGGAACATCAAATAACCGCAACGTTTGAGTTAGGCACGTGTACTGTACTAGCACATGATATGATGATAGAAGGTATTACAAACTGCATACAGGTCATTATTATCAAAACAACATTACAACCAACCCCTCCAGTATTTTAAACAATTTAGCCTAGAATTTAGATAAACCAGATTAATCTATGTATTCCTTTTCCTTCTGGTTTCTATTTAATTCACTCAGTCAAAATTATTATTATTATTTTTTGCAAATGCTACAAGGCTTCCTAACAACTTGATTAATAAAACAATTAGCAATCATTTTCCATGCAGAATCATAGAGCTGTAAAAAACCCCACAGAGGCCCCCCACTTCCCAGCCATGTGGCGCATTGGAGGGTATCTTGCCATCATGGGTTGCTCAGCTTGCTCACGTTGGCTGGTACAATTAAAGAAAAAAAAAATTTGCCTTTGGCTCTATTGCAGAAAGATGAGCTAGTATTTTGTCTGTTTTCTGCTTCCTTCATGGAGTCCACAGTGGTGGGAGTGCATTGGCGAGTGGCTTACAGTTTGGTGTCTTCCGCCCCCCCCCCCTCGCCCCCCCCCAGGCTGTGCTTATGGGTGTGGAACCAGCCAACCAGGACGAGGGCTTGTGCTTTCTTGGTGGTCAAGCCAGTACTGATTGGGGGCCTGATTCTGTAGGGGCTGCCCATATATCTAGTTGTGGTCCTGTCTTCCACTTGTGGCTTCCACAGCCTTGTGATAGTTGTGGCTCCTGTGTCCAGTGGATTCGGAATTCGGATCCCAGGTCCTAGCCCGGCGGTTGGCCCTATGTTAGGCAGCACAGTAACCTTGCCAGTCCACAGGAAAACGAATGATTTTCACATGGAATAATGGTATACAAGACCTCTAAATAAATAAATAGTTGGGCATGTGTTTTATGAGAAACTCCTGTGTTTTGGTGGGATAGTAAGAATATGCCATACTGGGTCAGACCAAGGGTCCATCAAGCCCAGCATCCTGTTTCCAACAGTGGCCAATCCAGGCCATAAGAACCTGGCAAGTATCCAAAAACTAAGTCTATTCCATGCTACTAGTGCTAGTAAAAGCAGCGGCTATTTTCTAAGTCAACTTAATTAATAGCAGGTATTGGTAATGGACTACTCCTCCAAGAACTTATCCAATCATTTTTTAAACACAGCTATACTAACTGCACTAACCACATCTTCTGGCAACAAATTCCAGAGTTTAATTGTGCGTTGAGTGAAAAAGAACTTTCTCCGATTGGTTTTAAATGTGCCACATGCTAACTTCATGGAGTGCCCCTTAGTCTTTCTATTATCCAAAAGAGTAAATAACTGATTCACATTAACTCGTTCTAGACTTCTCATGATTTTAAACACCTCTATCATATCCCCCCTCAGCCGTCTCTTCTCCAAGCTGAAAAGACCTAACCTCTTTAGTCTTTCCTCATAGGGAAGCTGTTCCATTCCCTTTATCATTTTGGTCGCCCTTCTCTGTATCTTCTCCATCGCAACTATATCTTTTTTGAGATGCGGCGACCAGAATTGTACACAGTATTCAAGGTGCGGTCTCACCATGGAGCGATACAGAGGCATTATGACATTTTCCGTTTTATTCACCATTCCCTTTCTAATAATTCCCAACATTCTGTTTGCTTTTTTGACTGCCGCAGCACACTGAACCAATGATTTCAATGTGTTATCCACTATGACACCTAGATCTCTTTCTTGGGTGGTAGCATTTAATATGGAACCCAACATTGTGTAACTATAGCATGGGTTATTTTTCCCTATATGCATCACCTTGCACTTATCCACATTAAATTTCATCTGCCATTTGGATGCTCAATTTTCCAGTCTCAGAAGGTCTTCCTGCAATTTATCACAATCTACTTGTGATTTAACTACTCTGAACAACTTTGAATCTACTACAAATTTGATTACCTCACTCGTCGTATTTCTTTCCAGACCATTTATAAATATATTGAAAAGTAAGGGTCCCAATACAGGTCCCTGAGGCACTCCACTGTCCACTCCCTTCCACTGGAAAATGTCCATTTAATCCTACTCTCTGTTTCCTGTCTTTTAGCCAGTTTGCAATCCACGAAAGGACATTGCCACCTATCCCATGACTTAACATGAGTAACATGATAAATGACAGCCGATAGGGACCAAATGCCCCATGTAGTCTGCCCAGCATTGATTTTTATATGCCTTTTATATGCCAAACTCCTACATGGAAACCAATCCCATTGTATTCCCCCTTACAAGTGCAACTGCTATGCCATGCAGGTTTCCCCATGCAATCCAGGAAGCAGGATAGCAGCCATGTTGGGGAAAAGGTCAGTGGTCATATTAATCAAGGGCAGCCAACATTATCTCAAATATTCATAATCATGTCTACTTGCCCAAGGTGATCAACATATTTAGTTAACACGTTCAGCCACAAGGATGGGTGAATATGTGTTGGCATGGGCGCATGAAGGATGGCAACCTTCTTAAGGAAAGCACGCAGGGCCATTTGTACCATGGGTTTTGGCAGCTTTACAGTAAATAATAAAAACAATTCCTGCTGCTTGCTTGATTTCTAATCCTGTTTTCTTTTGCATCTGACTTTTGGCATTTTACATTTTAGTGTCCTAAGCATTACCTCCAGGTGATGAAGTGTGACCAAAGGGGCACACTGATAGAGAAGAACAATGTATAACAAAGAACCAGTCCCCTAGTCAGCATGATTCTGGCTCCTAAAGGCTATACTGCAGTTCTGTCTTCTACTAGCACCCATGATATGCCTTGATGCATGTGGCTATCTGATTCTCACTCTTCCACATATGATTCCACCTGGGGATACACAGTTACATGGTTCAGTATGAGTGATTGTGAATTTAGAAGCAACCCGATGGGCAGGGAAGTAGACAGGTAATTAACTTCCCAGTAAGAAGTGCATCTTACTTAATCTTCACATCCCTCCAACTTCCCATATATCATCCAGCCAGGTAGTGTTAACCCCTTGCTTCATGCCTCAGTGGGAGGATGACCTTCTGGATACTATCAGCAATTTTAATAAATGCAGGTTGAAATGTAGGATTCTGTAGCCCCGGCCTTGTTTGCTACATGCCAAAATCATGCTATCTGGCTTCATAAACCTCTCTGTGTATAATACGAACAGTCATCAATGATTTTTCCTGCCCCCTACAACTTGTCAGTATGGTGGGCATCTAATGGAATGCTCTGCCGCACAAGTACCTTGTATGCTCTCTATCCTTTACTCCATCATCCTCCATAAGAGAACATTAAGCACTGCTCAGGCAGATTTCAACCATCCATGTCTCTTCCATGTTCCTTGACATCTCCATCAATTGTAGTCCTTCCTCTCAGCTTCAATGTCCTCATCCATTACAGAGTATCACAGTCCGTGGCCTGATCTCTTTTCATTAAGAGCATGCTAGAGTAGCACTATACTTGCTGACCTGGAGCGATCATCTAGGAAAGCCAGGAAATAGCTCCATGAAGGGGTCGTTATCTTGCCTGGGACTGCTTACTCCATGATTTTTCTGCCTCTTGCATATGAAGTCTGGTGGGGAATTGATTAGCAGTTTTAGATGTTTTCTGTACAGGTTTTCCCAAGGGCGAGAATGGCATTAATTCTATACTCGTCTAGTTTTTTCATGACAGTTTGTAGGCCTAGTACATTTAAAATAAATGCTTAGTCTGAGCCTACATCCAGAAGTGGCTGCACATCACTTGTTCCTGCCCCATTCAAAGAAAGGCATTTAAAGTTCCTATCTGCTAGGTCCACTTTATCTTTCACAAGACAGTCAATTTCAGGGTGTTAGGTTTTTTAGGTTTCATGGACCCTTGGCCCGAGGTGGGAGTTGACACTACCTGAGAGGTTGGGCCCCACAGGTCCCCACCGTCAGGAGATGAGGCCCATGGCTGTGGCCCAGGAGAGAGGAGGTGTAGAAGAACTGTCTGCGTCACAGCCACATGATCGCAGGTGCCTGCACAGCAGCAGTAATGCAGGGGTGCCCCGAGGAGCGGGGACAGAGAGAGTCAGTTCAATGATATTGCAGTGCTGGGCAGGTCTGGAGAAAGGATATACCCAAGGAGCGGGGAGCGAGGCTTAGTCACAAGCGAAAGGATATACCAGAGGAAGGATTTACAATGCAGAAGCACACAGGTCAGGCCCCGAGGAATGGGGAGTGTGGAGAGAGGACCACTGAGGTGGTAATGCTGAGAGTGCCCCGAGGAGCGGGGAAGCAAGGAGACAGGGTCTCTGGTATAAAGATGCTGAGACTACCCCAAGGAGCGGGGAAGCGTAGAGACAGGATCTCCGGTGTAGTAACGCTGAGGCCACCCTAAGGAGCGGGGAAGCGTAGAGACAGGATCTCTGGTGTAGTAATGCTGAGGCTGCCCCGAGGAGCAGGAAAGCATAGAGACAGGATCTCTGGTGTAGTAACGCTGAGGCCACCCTAAGGAGCGGGGAAGCGTAGAGACAGGATCTCTGGTGTAGTAATGCTGAGGCTGCCCCGAGGAGCAGGGAAGCATAGAGACAGGATCTCTGGTGTAGTAATGCTGAGGCTGCCCTGAGGAGCAGGGAAGCATAGAGACAGGATCTCTGGTGTAGTAATGCTGAGGCTACCCTGAGGAGCCGGGAAACGTGGAGACAGGATCTCTGGTGTAGTAACGATGAGGCTACCCTGAGGTGCGTGGAAGCATGGAGACCGGATCTCTGGTGAAGTAGCACAGCAGCTACCCCAAAGAGCGGGGAAGCGCGGAGACAAATTTCCAGGAATGGAAGCGCAGAGCAGGCCCCCGAGGAGCGGGTACCCAGAGCCATAGTCCACAGTCAGAAAGCAGAGATCCAAGGCAGGAACCACCAGTCCAGAGAACAGGAACAAGCACCAGAGGAGCTCAGGGAACTTGTTGCCAAGTCGGTTAGCATAGGCCAAAAGAAGTGCTTAAGTATCTCAGGCTTGTGATGTCATCAGCCGGGGACGACCCTGGATTTCCCACCATTGGGCTTTTAAAGGGAGGACAGATGGCGTGCGCGCACACCTAAGGAGTCGGAGCATTGGTCGGCAGCATCCCAGCACGGAGAGCCAGGAGGAACGCGGCAGTAGTGGCTGGCCACAGCCGTGAGTTCACCAGGAGTGGAGAGCCAGGCATGACATGACATGAATTGGGTTGACCGCAGCCAACGGTCATAAAACAGGGTCAGTCTGCCACATGCTTTCTCTCAGTGAGTTAAAAAATAACCCACAGCAGTTCCAAGCAAGTCTGTGGCTTCTAGTTGCTTTGTTCTTTTGACTTGTGACTAATGGCTTTCATATGTACAGGATGGATGGCATTGTGTCTCATCTCTTTTTTTTCTGAAATCCTTGATCTTGCTCTCCTCCACCATAGTGAGCTGCCACAAAGTTCCTACCAAGACCGATGCCTTGGAAAGAAGATTTATTAAATATGTCAGAAACCGCCCGACTGTGGCCGTTTTGCACTTATGGGTGTATCAGGGGTTCTAAAAAATACAATAATTATAGACTTTAATATTCATAGAAAACAACCTAATAGAATAAATAAAATGAATTAACATAAAAATGAAGTAAACTTGAGATCTAGTCAATTAATTGCTGCTTTATATGTAAGTTAACCAACAAGGGAGACCACAAGTTTAATGTTGCAATCAAGAACAGATAAAAATAAATAGTTAACTTGAAACTGAATAATATCTAGAGTATATACTCAGGCACAATGTGTTATTTCTGGAAGTATCCACTAAAAATAAAGATAAAAACTTTGAAATATGCAGGGAAAAGACAAAACTAAAAAATTAGAAAAAATTAAGGAGTACAATAAATTAAAAAATAAATCAAAAAATAAAACCAAAGGTATATAAAAATGATAGTATAAATTTACCTGGTTAGGTTATTTGTAGCATAAATGTAAAAGTGACTTTGAAGTCATATCATGGTGAAAGATCCTATAAGGTGGGTAACAAAGATATATTTACAGTCATATAATTTCATAGATCCCGTTATTATGAAAGTTGAATCGGGGCTAGCATTTATGTGCTATATCGCTAGTGAGTGAGTACATTCAGACATTTACTTATGTGGCTATAATCTGTATGTATTTTTTATATTAAATAAAAGAATTGAATCAACTTAAACGTGATTGAATACCTCATAATGTTTTTCTATCCACATTTAGGAGTGCCGCGGTGTGCTGCATACATTAAATTTGTGGTCTCCCTTGTTGGTTAACTTTCATATAAGCAGCAATTAATTGACTAGATCTCAAGTTTACTTCATTTTTATGTTAATTCATATTATTTATTTTATTTTATTGGGTTGTTTTGTATGAATATTAAAGTCTATAATTATTGTATTTGTTTTAGAGCCCCTGATGCAGCCATAAGTGCGAAACTCGGCCAGAGTCGGGCGGTTTCTGACATATTTAATAAATCTTCTTTCCAAGGCATCGGTCTTGCTTTTGTTTTCTTCACATCTGTGGCTACCCTACACCGACTACTGCTTTGTTTTGTGTGTCCTACATAGTTCCTACCTCCTTTGAATCTTCATGATCTCTGTTCTTTTCTAGTACAGCATTAATGCTTGGACTGATTTGTTGCAAAACAAGAATGCTGCGGTCCAAGTTACAGTCCTCATGCAAGATCTGCAAATTTTTAGCATATGATAATTTGATTTCTGAATTTCCCAAACCATCGGTATCATTATTAGCTATGCATGAACCATCTTCCTTCATTTTCTAACAAGTATTATACATTGGTCCTGCAGCTATTATAGACTCACTATTACAGCCTGCAGTCAGGAGTTATGTGTCCCAAACAAAAAAAAAAAAAATCCTTACAGTGAACCAAGGAATATCACTGGTTTTCATGGTCAGTATGCTGCCCTTCAAGCCATGTCACATAGTATATCTTTACGAATAACTTGTGATAGGTCCAGCAATATTAGCACAGCTAAGCTGTCCTTCCTTTCCTTGGAAGTTGATCCTTGTACATCACAACATCACATGATGATCGTCATGACTATAAAAAAGTACCCCTCTATATCAGATTATTATGCATTTAATGTGATGATAGTCGCTCCGGGTGAGGTTTCTTTTTCACAGCTACCTGAGGCTGCTTTGAGACTCGAACCCTTGGAGTATGGTGTTGTTTGCATACTCTGTGCTATACTGCTGGTTACAAAAAGGACCTGGTTCTTGTTGTCTTTCACTGTAGACATCTTTCTTTTCTTCATTATGTATATAAAGAGATAGGCCCTTTATAAGGCAATGGCTTTGTTGTAGTTTGTCTTTGCAGATGTTGCATACATTCCAGTATATTTGAGCACCCCAGCATCTCCTTGTTGGGGGGGTGGGTCATTTATCACATCTAGTCATATGGGCCTTTATGTGCTCTTGAATTGCATGTATGCATTTATGGCATTGTGGTGATCAGCTTCTTCATTTTTCATGTAACTTTGCAAGGGAGCCCTGGAAAACCTCCTGTGCAATTTGTATGCAGACTGGCATGGGTGTGTGGTTTATTGCTCTGGTCATTTCATCTAGGCAGATGCCTCTGCACGACTTGTCATCTGCATATGATACCATGCCTTAATGCTTGTATATGATTTGATAGGAGCACACTGAATCCTGTCAGAAGAAATTTAATTGATAGCAGAACCCCTCTTTGAATTTTACGCATGTGGCACATGCTGTGGCTGTTGTGGCTTCACGCTGGTGGTGATATACAAGGCATGTGTCTTTGAGTGAATCAGCTGTCATTTACCTCTGGCAGTAATGCTTGAGTCGAGCTGTTTGAACTGGTTCTGAGTTTGCTTTTCTTTGGCAGAGGGCAACAAACCTCCTTGGCTTGTCTTGCTTTCCAATGGCAAGTATGCAGTTTGTGGAAGAAGACAGTGATGCCCTGCCTGAACAGGCATTCTCACTGACAGGCTTTCTTTCAGTTCTAATGCATGCAGCACATCTCTCATGAATATTCTGTGCCTGTACTGAAAATGCATTTTCCTGCATGCTAAGTACACTATCTTCCATTGCTGTGGTCATGGTTTATAAAGCTGGTTTATGACCTGCTATACACCTTGTTGTTGCTTTGCCAGTAGCCATTTAATCTCACTGGCCCCAGAAACTCGGGGTTGCACTGCATCTTGGACTTCTTCAAAATTCCTCTTCACTGCCATAACTTCCTTTGTGAACTGTACAGGAGGGATGTGCAGAAGCAAAATGTTCATTTTGGTTTTTTAATTAATTTCATAGGTAAACCACATTCATCTGGTTTGTTTTAAACAAAAAAAAATTCAGTTATTCACTTTCAGGCCGATACAGTACAGTGCACTCCGGCGGAGCGCACTGTTAACCCGTGTTTGGTCACGCGTTTTCGACGCGCTAGCTTTACCCCTTATTCAGTAAGGGGTAATAGTGCATCGAAAACGCGCGTCCAACCCCCCCTCCCCCCGAAACTAATAGCGCCCGCAACATGCAAATGCATGTTGATGGCCCTATTAGTTATTCCCGCGCAATTCAGTAAGTAAAATGTGCAGCCAAGCCGCACATCTTACTTTCAGAAATTAGCACCTACCCAAAGGAAGGCGTTAATTTCTGCCGGCACCGGGAAAGTGCACAGAAAAGCAGTAAAAACTGCTTTTCTGTACACCCTCCAACTTAATATCATGGCGATATTAAGTCGGAGGTCCCAAAAGTTAAAAATAATTAAAAACAAAAAAGAAAAAAATTTAAAATCGGCCTGCGGCTCACGGGTTGAAAACCGGATGCTCAATTTTGCTGGTGTCCGGTTTCCGAACCCGTGGCTGTCAGCGGGTTTGAGAACCGACGTCAGCAAAATTGAGCGTTGGCTGTCAAACTCGCTGACAGCCGCCGCTCCTGTCAAAAAAGAGGCGCTAGGGACGCGCTAGTGTCCCTAGCACCTTTTTTTACCACGGGCCCTAATTTGAATACATTTTTAGTGAATCGCGTGCATAGGAGAGTGGCCTGTGTGCCTTGAAGGCAGTATGAAAAGCAAAGTATTACCAAGAATGGCATCAACATCCTAAGGCATCAAGAATGTTTAATGATTAAACACATTTATATCCCACATTCTCCAAAGTTTGGAGTGGGAATAAGGGGGAATGAAGCAGAAAAGGTGGCATAGAAACCCCAAGGCACCAATAAAGGGACAAAGCAGGACAAAAAGTGGCATCAGTATACCAAGGCACCATAAGAGGTGCAAAGCAGCCCCCCACAGAGGTCAAGAACACCCCAAGGTGTAGAGTCTGGGGTATGACAACAAGGCAGAGTGACAGCAAGTCCCTCAAGGTTCAAAGTCTGCCTATGGCAGCAATGCTGAGTAAAAGAAAGACTCCTAAGGGTATAGCAGCAACACAGAGTGGCATGGGAAATTTCTATCTTCCTATTGAAAAACTTGCCAATTGCAAATTTAGTACAAGAGAATGATCTGTCATCAGTATCATTTTTGTGACTTAAGCTTTGAAACTGATTGTGCTGCTGGGTAGAATTTTGGGATGCTTGTGAAACTTGCTTTCCAATTGAAACTTTTGTCACAATCAGAACATGACCATGGTTTTTTTTTTTATCAGTGTGCTTTCTTAGTAATTTGTGAGGTTTACTTTACTAAAAAAGGTTTCCCATATTCTATAGATGAACACAGTCTCTTCCCTTTGTTCATTTTCTGTTGTTGCATTACTTCTCTCTTCCTACTTGTTATGGTTTTGAGGTGTTTGGTGGATTCTTAGGTGCTGCAGTGATGGCCACTCCCACAGGGAGGAGCCCCACGGGGAACTGCAGTACCGGGCTAGACTCAGATGCACAAACACAGAGATAATCTTTATTGTACAGCTAGTATAGTTCAACAGAGGCGGCAGTAGTGAGTAGATTCCTGCAGCAGCAGTCTGGGGTCCTCGGCTGAGGAGACCCATCCCACAATGGTGGTATAGGGAGCTCCGATGCAGATTTCCAATGAGGAGCTGTAGATGAGACAGACTGGTAGATATTAAATTGCTCATACTCTTGTAGCTGTAATGGTGGAGTTCCCAGCAGGTAGAAGTAATAGTAGCAGGCACCAAGGTAGACAACTCAGGCCCTCGAGGAGCGAGTACCTGGATATTGGATAGGCACCTGGAAAGAAGCATAGGGCCCCCGAGGAGTGGGTACCCAAGTTAGTAAAACCCCAGAGGGTAGAGAGAGCTTTCAGCAGCAGCGAGAAGCGGCAGAGCAGCTTAGACCGGACGAATCCAATCCTTGCTAACTCAAAGTCAGTCAGCAAATGGGCAACCTAAATACCCGGATGTTGTGACGTCACTCAAGGTGGGTCGCCCCCGAGATTCGCGCCAAGGTTAGAATAAAGACGTGGGTAGCGCGCGCGCGCATGCACCCTAGGAGGCCCTCAGGTGAATCATGGCGGAAAGCCTTGCCATAGCCGTTCTGGGGACGCCAGAGAGTACGAGAAGCAGATGCAGCAGTCGCCATTTTCCCAAGGCTGGTGGAGAAAGCGAATATTGAGGTGAGGCATGTGGGATAAAGCCGTCTGAACGCAACACTACTTAAACCTTTCCCATATTCAGAACTTGCAAAAGGTCTCTCCTGTAAATGTTTTCTGTTATGCTTGCATTTCTTCCTTATGACTGAGGGTTTTGCTATAGTCTGTGTTGAGTATCAGATTTCTCAAGGGCTGGGGCCTTGCTGATGAGACCTCAAAATAGTTTAAAATGAGGCAGCCTCAGATTACTTGTTAGCCCGGAACACGGCCATGCCCCCCCCCCCCCCCCCCAAGGATCCAGATTGGTTCTCTGGATGCTTAAACATTGTTACTGAGAAAGGTCCAGTGTTTAGGCAACTAGATGGTTGAGGGCTGAAGGGTAGAGCAAGACCCCCAATGTGGTATATCAGGGCCATGGCAGCAAATCAGATTGGCAGCAACACCCTGAAGATTTAAAGTGCAGGGAAATTGCAAACAGCACAAAGGTATCTAAATCACCAAGATGTATAGTGTGGGGAATTGCAAACCGCACAAAGGCCTATCCAGGCCTTGGCAGGTAAACTAAAAACCATAAAAGAGATGTGTGGGGGAAGGAGAAACATATTTTTTTTCCTTTTTCACATGAGCTTTTGAAGACAGTCCACTTCAATAGATGCATCTGATGAGGTGGACTCTGTCCTTGAAAATCATGCTTCAATAAATTGGTTCTTCTATAAGGTGCCACCCATCTCTTGTCATTTTTGCTTTCCTCAGCAGATATCTTTCCTATAGTGAATTCACTGAGCAAAACGCAGGACCTCTTTCACCTTTTGTTCAAATAGCTTTATTAAGATGGGCATCCCTTACTTTAAAGTGCCTTTTCTTCATCCTTGGAGGCTGATACTGGCACTAGAGTTGAGGTAGAGGGTGGAGCTTGAGAAAAAAGTCAGGGACCAGAATACATCCCTGGAACACACCTTTGTCCATTGGGAAAATTTGCCACTTAGCCTATTCTCTGTTTTCTATCTTTTAGCCAGTTGCCAATCCACAAAAGGACACTGCCCCCTATCCCATAACTTTTTAATTTCCTAAGAAGTCTCTCATGAGGGACTTTGTCAAATGCTTTCTGGAAATCCAGATACACTATATCAACTGGCTCACCTTTAACCGCATGTTTATTTACACCCTCAGAAAAATTTTCCAAATTTGTAAGGCAAGACTTCCCTTGGCTATATCCATATTGGCTTTGTCCCATTAGACTAATCTTACTATATATTCAGCAATTTTGGGCCTCATTTTCCAATATCGCATGGTATACCAAAAAGGGATGTTACCTTATGCTAATAAGCATGTGTATCGCAAATTGCGATAACAGCTATGCAACATGCTCTTAGCGCAATTAACTCAATTTGGGCTACATTGCCAGTATATATCGCAGTTCACGATGTGGAGAGAGAGAGAGAGAGAGAGAGATACACGCGTAGCTGCGTGTATCTTATAAAATCCGGGGTCGGCGCATGCGAGGGGGGTGCACATTTGTGCAACTTGCGAGCGCCGAGTCCGGCGGGCGCTGCCTGTTCCTTCCAAGGCTGCTCCGAAAGAACATGAGACTCCTCCTGCAAGAAAACATCGTGGCTTGATGAATCTAGATTGTGAGCCTTCTCGGGACAGGGAAAATACTTACTGTACCTGAATGTAACTCGCCTTGAACTATCAATAAAAAGGTGTGAGACAATACACAATAACATAAATAAAATGCCATTCTAAAAATGTGTATCCTTGAAAACAATCAAAGAACAAAACTACAATATTTTCAAATGCAGCAATGAAAAGCCCAGGTAATATTCCACCTATCATATTCCCTTTGGGATAATATTACATAATCTAGACTCAGTATATGAAAAGGCCTTCTTATTAATGTCAGGTGTCAGCTAATTTTACTTCAAACATAAAAGGAATTCAAAACAATACCTTTTGCAAGGAACAAAATGTTCCCTGTGGAACACAAGACATTAGGTCATCTCTGAGGTATTGTAGGCTTTTTTTATCCACTACCTTAAAAATTATAAACAGAATCTTACACTGAACTCAAAATGTGATTGAAATCCAGTGAAGCCTTTTTAAAGCTGGAATAATATAATCTCTTACTTTTAGAACTCATAACAAGTGTGCTGCTGTATTTTGTATAAATTGAAGCTTCTGAATCTGCTTAATCAGCAACCCTGTATATAGAGTTGCAGTAGTTGAGCCTGGATGTAATCAATGCATAGATCACCATTGTCAGGTCATCCCTTGACAGATAAAAGCAAGGATGACAGATCACATGTAATTGTGTAAATGAAGCATGTACAACAGCTATAATATGAGGCTGCATAATCAATTCTAAATCTAAAGAAATGCCCAATATTCAAGTCTGGAGGCTCAGCGACAATAAACTCCTGTCTAAATACAATGTATAAGAGGAGACATTTAAAGAAGGTCTTTTTAACCATGAAAATGAAAATGGGTGATGTGCACAAATGCAGAGGTTTATCATCGGAGATTTATGCATTTCTTTAAGGGAGTATATGAGAGAGAACTACTAGTGTGCCCAGGTTTAAAATAAACTGGGGCTCTTTGGGACTAGAGTCACTCAAGAGTGGGAAGAAATTTAAATGAATTTCTTACAGTCTTGAAGTGGAAAACTAGAACAAAACCAAAAAGTGGGGAATCTCTTTCTTCTGTTCGGTAATCACCTGGCAGAAGTCCAGCAAGGCCATGCTTCCAGCTGGCCACTTAGGGGGAATCATGGATTGGATACCCATTTTATCAGGGACTACTTGGTGGGTCGAGCCCAAGCCCTTAAGCAAGAGGAATGTTGTGGGAGGATGTGAGTACCAGATATTCTCTCTCTCAAGAAAAAAGCCCTACATTTTTTTATCACTTAAGTAAAGGAAGTATATTTTGTTGTTGATTTTGCTGCTGCTAGCTCATCCTGGGTAGAACCTATGGGGATAGATTTTAAGAATTAGGCGCGGGCGTAGATTTGTGCACGCAACCTGGCGCGCATAAATCTGCGCCCGATTTTATAACGTGCACGCAGCTGCGCACACGTTATAAAATCCAGGGTCGACTCATGCAAAGAGGTGCACACTTGTGCACCTTGCACACGCCGAGCCCTAGGGGAGCCCCAATGGCTTTCCCCATTCCCTCGGAACGGCCTTGGAGCGGCCTCGGAGGGAACTTTCCTTTTGCCCCCGGACCTTCCCCTCCCTTCCCCTATCTAACCTGCCCCCCAGCCCTACTAAATCCCCCCTACCTTTATTATTTAAGTTGCGCCTGCCTCTGGGCAGGCGTAGATTGCGTGCGCCGGCCAAGTGCCGGCGCGTGATCCCCCAGCCTAGCAGGCCTTCGGAGGCCTCTGGCCATGCCCCCGCCCCTGACCGCCCCTGCTCCGGACCACCCTGCCCTGGACCGCCTTTTTTAAAGCCCCAGGACATACGCGCATCCCGGGGCTTGCGCGCATCACCAAGCCTATGCAAAATAGGCTTGGTACAAGCAGGAGGGGTTAAAAGGGTTAGCGTGTATATTACGCGTGTAACCCTTTTAAAATCCGCCCTTGTGGTTTTTTTCTTTGATAGTTGGAACACCAGAAAAGTTTATATGTTTGATGATACCTTTTGAGTGAGACCTTTCTTAATGTCAAGGCGTGGTTTTGTGAGAGGAATCTGTCAGTCAAAAGAGGATTTGGAGGTGAAGATCTTGAATTTATTGGGGCACAGTCAGATGGGTCATGGAGCGGGAAAAGAAGAGTTTTTGGTTTTGCTTTCCCTGTCCAGCAGGTTAGGACTTTTCAGCTTGGAGAAGAGACGGCTGAGGGGGGATATGATAGAGGTGTTTAAAATCATGAGAGGTCTAGAAATGATAGATGTGAATCGGTTATTTACTAGGGGGCACTCCATGAATCGGTTATTTACTCTATGTGAATCGTTTATTTACTAGGGGCACTCCATGAAGTTAGCATGTGGCACATTTAAAACTAATCGGAGAAAGTTCTTTTTCACTCAATGCACAATTAAACTCTGGAATTTGTTGCCAGAGGATGTGGTTAGTGCAGTTAGTAAAGCTGTGTTTAAAAAAGGATTGGATAAGTTCTTGGAGGAGAAGTCCATTACCTGCTATTAATTAAGTTGACTTAGAAAATAGCCACTGCTATTACTAGCAACGGTAACATGGAATAGACTTAGTTTTTGGGTACTTGCCAGGTTCTTATGGCCTGGATTGGCCACTGTTGGAAACAGGATGCTGGGCTTGAAGGACCCTTGGTCTGACCCAGTATGGCATGTTCTTATGTTGCCTTGGGACCAGGTCCAGTACATTATCCACTGTTTATTTAAACTCACAGAGGATGGTACTCAGCTCACAAATAGGCATCAGAACTTCCATGATTTTATGTGCCTGAGAAGGGATTGCGTATTATACCAGTGTATGTTTCATTTTCAGAAAACATGAAAAGGGTTGGATAACTCTGGAATGGCAACATGGCCAGAGATGATCTCTGAACATGCAGATTTCAGTTTTATAAAGAGAAAAGCTTTCCACCCCCAAACTGGTTCAGTCTTACAGATTTGTCAGCAGAAGTAGAAGTCATCTCGATTCTGATGGTCTGATGTTATGGTTTTAGTTCCTTAAATATGAATATCTTTTACATTGTTCCCTGACTTGTAATGTGCTTTTGCCTTACCTGTTAAAAATTACAATCTTCTCCCTTGCTCACCCCTCTCTACTTTTTTTTTTCTTTAACATAGAAAGGTTGTGAGAGTTACTGCATGCAGTATAGCAAGGCCACTTATCTGCTCCCAGAGAATGTAATTTCCTCCCTCTGCTATCTCCATGCCCCTATGGAGATGTGAAACTACGCCTCAGAATTATATATTTCTGTGCATGGCTTTTGTTCCACTTTTCAATATCATACACACGTAGTGCCAGGGGACCAGGTTATGTAATGCAATCTTATTTAAATGAAAACCCAATGAAGCGATAAAACCTGTTACTATTGCAACCACTTCCTAGAAGACTCCATGTGTTGTATATTAAAACTGTGCTCTGAATGTGGCAAAGAAGCAAATATATTCCATGAATTAAGAAGAAAAAGATGCACATTTGCTATAAGGGCTCCCAGTTTTATTTGTATCTATTTTCAAAACTCAGACTTTTATGGTATTCATGTTAAAAATGTCATAAAAATGGAAACATCAATACAATAAAAGTCCTAAGACTAAATGCCATGCATCTGTAAACAAATGTCATAAAACCTGGAGCTCTAACATTAAGTATCATAGAATTGGGAAGCTTATTAATTATTTATATTTCCAACAGTAAAGGAAGCAGATGTTCTTTACTTATTGTAAAGGATTTTATAGGGAGCTCTGGATTTGTAATTAAAAATCCAATTATATCGCCAAATGTTATGTTCCCTCTGTTGGTTGCCCATTAGATATAGAATTTGGTTTAAGATACTCTGTTTAGTATTTAAAGCTTTCATGTTAGGTTATCCACCATATTTGGTAGAACTGCTTGACACATATCTGCCCCTGATAAACTGTGCTCTTCAGGTAAACGTTTACTTCAAGTACCTTCTTTGAAATATGTTCAGTTGCAATCTGTGTGCTCTCCAGCTTTTTGTTAGCGGTCCTCAAAAGTGGAACGAGTTGCCGGAGGAATTATGTGCTTGTGTAGACTATGTGCATTTTAGAAAGATGTTAAAATCTTTTTTTTATTTACACAGGCTTTTAATTGTTGATTGATAAGTTATTTGTTATGTATTGATGGTCTGTTTGTTTATTTGTTTTTTGAATTCATGATTTATGTATTCATAGTATCTGCTTAGCACAAATATATTTTTATTTACAGAATATAAAAATTGTAAATTAAAATAAGTAAATTAATTAATAAATGTACAACTGTTCATAGCCAGAACAACAGCAAAGACCAGGACGACAAATTCTCAAGGGTATTTCAAGCTATGGTATGTTTTCAAGAAGCCAGAGTTCAATATTTCTAGGCCTTTATAAGCAGGATCCCTGGTTTCTCATGGTGCTGTATCAAGGGCACAGAATCCAACACTTGCTGTGGCATTGCAGGAAACCAGGCCGAAGAGCTGAACGAAGCATGAGTACAAGGTCTGCATTCCCTCCCTCCCATCTCCCCTCAGCTCTACCAAGCAGACAGGAGGCAAAGGGATGTCTCAGGCCATGTCCTCTTCTGCCATCCAGAGCTGGAATCATGGTTTGAAGCACATGATACTTTTATGTCCCCTATGGTTCAAATTGCAAATCTGGTTCTGAGTAGCAGAGGACAAGATTGCAATCAAAGGCACTAGGGCTGTCAACAAGGGATAGAGAAGAAGGGTAATGGCCCTGGGAATCATGCTGCTCTTTGGAGTTAGTTCAGAGATGGCCATCCTTTCCACACCAAAGCCAAGGAATAAAAATGTGCTGTACCATGGAATCAAAATACACAGTACCACAGAACCACCAAAAGCCAAGGAATCAGATTGCACGGTACCACAGAACCAACATTATTTCGCTCTAAATCTCATCCTGTTTCCAGCAGTGTGTCTTACAATTCCCCACCCTGTCCCCACCAGTCTCTCTCTCAATTCTCCCACACTATTCCCACCAGTGTCTGACAAGCATCTTGTGCTCTCTTCTCCCCATGCTCTGCCCAATTGTTATCTTTCCCTCAATCCTCCACTCGATTCTCTCCCTTCTCTTTCCTTACACTCCTAGCACAACATTCCCCAAACTCCCACAAAGACAATGACAGGGGTTCGGTGGCCCCAACATTAATATGTTCTGCCTCATCCCATGTGCTACTTTTCCAGCCCTCTCATCTCCACCCAGCACCAGTATCCCCACCCCTCCTCATTCTCTCTTCTCTGTCTCCACCCTTTACTCAGTCTCTCTCCCTTTGATCTGTCCCCTTCAAGGCAATCTCACTATCTCACATACACACTCTGCTTTTACCCATTCTGAATCTCACCTACCCAACCCCTCACTCCCAACATTCACCCTTTTCCAAATCACTTTCCCTAGTAGCATTTACCCCCTTTGCACTGCCTCTTCTTATGTCGCTCTTAAACCTTTCCATCTCTGAAACTCTGACACCTCCAACCCATCACACCTCTGGCATCCATTCTCATTCTATCACTCCTTCTGGCGCTCTCTCTCTCTCTCTCTCTCTCACACACACACACACACACACATACTAATCACAACCTTTCCTCCATTCTGAACCATTTCTGTTTTTCACCCCCATGCAATCACCACTGCTGGTTTTCTTGTACACATACCCTCCCCACCCGACACTTTCTCACACTCCTCTGTTGCCTTTGACTACTCTTTTGTACCCTTTCTACCTCTATATAAAAACAAAGAACATAAGAATTGCCATATTGGGTCACACCAACACAGAAATATAAAAACACAGAAAGAAGCGGTGCAGCGTCTTCCAACACAGACTGGCAAATTTACTGAGAAGAGCTTTAAACCAGAATCATCAGGGATGAGTGAACAAAACCCTAAGGTAAGTAAAACATTAAATAGTTGCATAGAAATGACAAAAAAAGCACAATATCTGGAAAGCTATGTATACTAAAGCTCATAATTTGGGAAATAAAGTCCCAGATCTAGAGGCAGTCACTAAATAAGCTGATTTCGATATAGTGGCTCTTACAGAGACTTGGTACACAGAAAACCATGACAGGGCTATAATTACTGTATATTGGCTACAATATATTCTGGAAGGACTGGGTAGGAAGGAAGGGCAAAGACATGGCATTATATTTTAAATACAATATGTAAGAAACAGAATTGCTGAGCTTGAAGGGATGGTAAGGAGGAGGCACTGTGGGTTAATTTGGGAAGAGGAACTGGAACATCTACTTATATTGGTGTAGTATACAGACCTGCATACCAGACAGAGATGGATAGATATTTAATGGACTAGGGGGCACTCCATGAAGTTATCAAGTAGCACATTTAAGACTAATTGGACTTTTTCACTCAACGCACAATTAAACTCTAGAATTTGTTGGCAGAGGATGTGGTTAGTGCAGTTAGTGTAGCTGGGTTTAAAAAGGTTTGGATAAGTTCTTGGAGGAGAAGTCCATTACCTGCTATTAATCAAGTTTACTTAGGGAATAGCCACTGCTATTAATTGCATCAGTAGCATCAGTAGCATGGGATCTTCTTAGTGTTTGGGTAATTGCCAGGTTCTTGTGACCTGCTTTGGCCTCTGCTGGAAACAGGATGCTGGGCTTGATGGACCATTGGTCTGACCCAGTATGGCAATTTCTTATTTTCTTATGTTTTTATGGAGTATATTCACAAAATTGCTATAAAAGGGAAGTTGTTATTGTTAGGAGATTTCAATCTGCTGGATGTTGATTGTGACAGGGAGATCCTGGATTCTCTGCAAGGAGAATTATTCTGTCAACTGATAACAGAATCCAGATGGTAGAGGGTGAAACTGGGCCTTGTGCTTACCAATAAGGACAGCATCTCTGATGTTGAGGTTGGTGATCATCTGGAATCCAGTAATTACCGGATGACGTGGTTCAGTATTAGAGCATAAGAGATAAAGAGCAATCCAGTGGGAGCACTGAGAGGAGAGGATCACCTTGCTGATGGCTTAAAGGAATCAGTAAGTTTTATTTGGGAAATTTTTTTTTAAGAATTGGGGCGAAGTAAACTATTGGGGTATATTATTTAGTGTGTTTGTGATTTTAATAGTCAGTAAGGTATGTTGTAAAATCACGCGTCCATGTACGCACTCCGGGTTGTGCATGCACATGGATGCGTGTGCGCAATGTTTTAAAATCTACCCCTTAGTCTTTCTGCAATGGCCTTATCTTCCCTAAAAGTATCTATCTCCCTTGGTCATCTAATGGTCCAACCGACTCCCTCACAGGTTTCTTGCTTCGGATATATTTTTTAAGTTTTTTCTCTACGGCCAACTTAATTTCAAATTCTCTCTTCGCCTGTCTTATCAATGTTTTACACTTATCTTGACAATGCTTATGCTTTATACTATTTTCTTCAGATGGATCCTCCTTCCAATTTTTGAAGGATTTTTTTTGGCTAAAATAGCCTCTTTCACCTCACCTTTTAACCATGCAGGTAATCGTTTTGCCTTCCTTCCACCTTTCTTAATGCATGGAATACTGTTACCTCTCTCACAAAATCCTGCGTTCCACTAAGACTTAAATCTAAAATAGCTCCCTCTCTCATTGGTTCCTGAACCAATTGCTCCATGAAGCAATCATTTATTACATCCAGGAACTTTGTCTCTAGCAAGTCCTGATGTTACATTTACCCAGTTAATATTGGGGTAATTGAAATCTCCCATTATTACTGCACTGCCAATTTGGTTAGCATCCCTGATTTCTCTTAGCATTTCATCATCTGTCTGACCATTTTGTCCAGGTGGACGGTAGTATACTCCTATCACTATACTCTTACCCAACACACATGGAATTTCAACCCATATTTATTTATTTATTTTACTTAAAGATTTTTTATATACCGTGGCACGTGTGGCACATCACCTCGGTTTACAGATAACAATAACTCAGCAAGGCGTTTTACAATACAACATATTAACTGATATAATAAGCAAAAACGTATACCCATAAACTAGGAGAATAAACATCGATGTTATGAGGGTGTAAAGGAGTCTGGGGAGAAAAAAACATGATCAAAGGGGTAATCGCAATTAACTTACAGAGATAATTAACAAGAAGAAAAATAATTTACATACAGAAATAATTAACAAAAAGGGAGCATTTCTAGGTGAGAGGGGAGAGCATTTAGTCTCTTGTATGATCTTTATCCTGTTGGACTCTATTCCCTCCTGGACATAAAGTGCCACACCCCCACCAAGTTGATCTTCCCTATCATTGCAATATAATTTGTACCCTGATATATCACTGTCCCATTGGTTATCCTCCTTCCACCAAGTCTTTGTGATGCCAGTTATGTCAATCTCATCATTTGCTGCTATACACTCTAACTCTCCCATCTTACTTCTTAGACTTCTGGTATTGGCATACAGACATTTCAAACTATGTTTTTTGTTTGTATTAACAACCTGCTTTTCAGTTGTTAGGGATAATTTGGAAATCATTAGCTTTGGTGATTTTTTACATAATGGCACATGGACTCCATTTGCTTTTATTGGAACCTCTCTGTTGGGATGCCCTAACTCTCCTGTTTCATTAGTATCCTTCAAGGATACATTCCTCCGAACCATGCACTGCTGAGTGACTGTCGGCTTTCCCCTTTGTTCTAGTTTAAAAGCTGTTCTATTTCCTTTTTAAAAGTTAGTGCCAGCAGCTTGGTTCCACTCTGGTTAAGGTGAAGCCCATCTTTTCGGAAAAGTTTTCCCCTTCCCCAAATGTTTCCCAGTTCCTTATAAAACTGAATCCCTCTTCCCTGCACCATCCATGCATTGAAACTCTGGAGCTCGGTCTGCCTCTGGGGACCTGCACGTGGAACAGGAAGCATTTCAGAGAATGCCATCCTGGAGTTCTGGATTTCAGCTTTCTACCTAAAATCCTAAAGTTGGCTTCCATAACCTCTCTCCCACATTTTCTTATGTCATTGTTGCCCACATGTACCACAACAGCAAGCTCCTCCCCAGCACTGTCTATAATCCTATCTAGGTGATGCATGAGGTCTGCCACCTTCGCACCAGACAGGCAAGTTACCAGGTGGACCTCATGTCCACCAGCCACTCTGCTATCTACATTTTTAATAATTGAATCACCAACTATGATGGGCAGCCTAACCCTTCCCTCCTGGGCAGTAGCCCTGGGAGACTTGTCCTCAGGGCGAGAGGACAATACATCACCTGGAAAGCAGGTCCTTGCTATACGATCACTTCCTGCTACACCAGGGTGATGTTCTCCTACTGGGAGACCTTTATGATCCAAGGTAGCACTGGGGCTGCGAGACTGGATTTGGGACTTGGCTTCTATGTCACTGAAGGTCTCATCAATGTACCTCTCTGTTTGCCTCAGCTCCTCCAAGTCTGCTACTCTAGCCTCCAGAGATTGGACTCGTTCCCTGAGAGCCAGGAGCTCTTTGCACCAAGTGCACACATACAATCTCTCACCGGCGGGTAAAAAATCATATATGTGACACTCAATGCAAAAGGCTGGAAAACCCCCCTCTTACTGGTGGACTGCTGCCTTCATCTTAATTTTATTGAGTTCCTAGTTAAGTTTAGGATACTAAGAGAGTTGGAATTAGAGTACTTTAAATTTACAGGTGCATTATTTACTAGTTAGTCTGCTAGCCAATTTTGGGATACTAAGGGGTAGATTTTCAAATAGCGCGATTTGGCGTACTTTTGTTGGCGCATCAGGCGCAAACAAAAGTACGCTGGATTTTAGTAGATACGCGCGTAGCCGCTAAAATCCGGGATCGGCGCGCGCAAGGCTATCGATTCCGTATAGCCGGCGCGCGCCGAGCCGCGCACCCTACCTCCGTTCCCTCCGAGGCCGCTCCGATTTCGGAGCGGCCTCGGAGGGAACTTTCTTTTGCCCTCCCCTAACCTTCTCCTCCCTTCCCCTACCTCACCCACCCGCCCGGCCCTGTCTAAACCCGCCCCCCCTTACCTTTGTCGGGGGATTTACGCCTCCCGGAGGGAGACGTAAATCCCCGCGCGCCAGCGGGCCGCTAGCACGCCAGGACGCGACCTGGGGGCGGGTCCGGAGGGCATGGCCACGCCCCCGGACCGCCCCGGGCCGTAACCCCGCCCCAGGCCCGCCCCGAAAACACCGCGCAGATCGGGCCCGCCCCCTCGACACACCCCCGACACGTCCCCCTCAGAAAACCCCGGGACTTACGCGAGTCCCGGGGTCTGCGTGCGCCGGTAGGCCTATTGAACATAGGCGCACCGGCGCGCAGGGCCCTGCTCGCCTAAATCCGCCTGGATTTAGGCGGATTTAGGCGAGCAGGGCTCTGAAAATCCACCCCTAAGGGAACTGGAATTAGAGCACTTTAAATTTACAGATAAATTTACTAATTAATCAGCTAGTGTTTACAAGGGGATGATTAAACTTTCAATAAGGGCTGGTACAATAGTATGATTTAGATAAGAGCCTGATTGATTTTTAATGAGAAAGTGTCTCTTGCCTAAAAATCAAGGGTTGAGTGAGTGGGAAAGACAGACACTAGAATTAACTATCTCTGGCTTGCTTATTACCTCAGACACATACAAACTCTAAAGAATATATCCCACTATTTCACCTTTCTCCAAATATTTATAAGTCCAAAGATTTCCCAAAGCTATACTTACCAATCCTTTTCTACCACCATTAAATTGATCTTCACTCAAAGGGTGAGGGGCCTCTGGAAGCTGGGGCTGTGGAATTCAATCCTTGGATCGCTTGCGGTGACCTCTGGAGTCCTCTCACGGGGGATGCTAGGAGCAGTATGCAGATGAACCTTCTGGTCCTCTTCTACTGTCACTGTCTCAGATCCCATGACCTTTCAATTTCCTGAGGAGTCTCACATGAAAGACTTTGTCAAATACTTTCTGAAAATCCTAATTCTTTATATTAACCGGCTCACCTTTGTCTGCATGTTTATTTAATAAACACAGGTAGTTGGATCGATGTAAAACAGTATGTTGCAGTTTCTTGATACTGTGCAGTTACCTCAGGAGTGTTTGCTAGTAACGTTTGACATTGAGTCACTTTACACTGTAATCCCACAAGAGCAGGCACTGTTGGCAGTTACAGAAGCTTTAAAGTTGCACTCGCATCCCAAAAGAATTCCAAATGCTTACATTATCGAATTACTTGAATTTACATTAAGCAAGAATTATTTTATGTTTGATGGCAAATTCTATTTACAGATTCGTGGGACAGCAATGGGAGCAGCTATGGCCCCCTGATGTGGCCAATATCTTTGTTGCCAGTTTTGAAGCTCTGTACATTGTAAAATGTCAATGGACCTCCCATTTAAAATGTTGGAAGAGGTATATTGATGACGTTTTTGTTATATGGGAAGGGCCCCAATCAATTTTACAGGAATTCCATACTTGGCTTAACAGCCTGGACTCCAGTTTAAAATTTAATATGGAGTGCCATCCACAACAGATTGCCTACCTTGATATACTTATCACAAGAAAAGATACCAATGTTATCACAAGTATACATCGAAAGCCCAATGACCGTAATAATCTGCTACGTTTTGATAGCTTTCATCCCACTAGCTTTAAAACCAATTTACCAGTAGGCCAGTTTTTGCGGCTGAGGAGATTATGCACGGATCAGAGTGATTTTAAGAATCAGGCAAAGGATATGGCTAACCATTTTCTGCAGCATGGATATCCAGCGCAATGTATTAAAAAAGCCTATCAGAGGGCATTATATTCCAATAGAGAATATTTGTTTTTGCCAAAAACATCTGAGCCAAAATCCAACCCTCAGACTGTTGTACTTAGACACACGCTTTTGTCAGCCCCTATCAGTAGAGCTATGAGAAAGCATTGGGGGATTGTTCAGCAGATTCATCCTTTATTAAATCAACCCCTGAGGATTGCTTATTCTTGGGGTAAAAACATTAGGGATTATGTTATAAGAACAAGCTGTACAAAACCTACCACAATTTTGGAACCTTTGAAAATTTGCGATAAATGTAAGGTCTGTCCACTGAAGTCTTCCCAGACCCATATCACTACAGCGACCAGCAAAGTAATAGCGCTACCAGATTTCTCTTGCCACACTACTCATGTGGTTTATGCCATTTTCTGTCCATGCCCATTAACATACGTGGGCATGACAAAAAGACAAGTTAGAGTTCGTTTGACAGAACACAAATGTTGCTTAAAAACAGATCGATTAGAGGAACCCTTGGTTGCACAATTTAAGGAGTTAGGACATGAATTCAAAGACATTAAATGGACTTTTTTAGAAATTGTCAATCAACATTGGAGAGGGGGGAATCGAGTAAAGACTCTGAGACGATGCGAACAGAAGTGGATTTTCTATCTACAATCAGTCACTCCCAGTGGACTGAATAAAGAGATCGAATGGTTTCACTTCATGTGATTTCCCGCCGAAATCAGGAATGAATTGGATGTCAGGTGGATTTTTGAGCACTTTATTTAAAGTCAACCCCGGTCCGAGCTGTTTCACCGCTAAAATGTCAAGCGGAGGAATGGTGTCGGGTCCGGTAAGTGTTTTTACAAGCTATGCCGTCCCAACTGCGAAAAAATGGATCGTCAAAATATTTATAGGAAAATGTTTATAAAATGCTGATTAAAAAGTTAAGATTGTTATAAAGACAATTTAACATAAAGTCTTTGATTTTTTAGAAATTATAGTGGACCTTCAGTCTCTATCAAGTCGCCTCAGTAACATTCGGCGATCTCTAAAGATGCACTGGCGTGAAAGATTTGCCTATAATCCCGTCTGTAAGACACATGGGGAGTGCTGGATCAGGAGAGTCAGTAAAATTTATGTCTCTGAAGCAGCAGTATTGTGAAACGCATGTGTCAGACTACTGACCCCGACAGTCACTTAAGGGAAGTTATATCTCCTGTACTCTTTTTATATATAAGTTTCCAAAAAAAGTTAAAAATTGAATACTTGAATACTGGCTTTTTGGACCGATCATTAAAAGTGACCCAACAAAGTGCATAAAACACAAGTTTTAACTTGCAAGCACAGTGGGTGGTATGGTTGTCCCTAATTTCATATAATTGTGTATCCCCTTAAATTTATTAGAAATAACATACAGCTTTGCAAATTTAAAAGACTTCAATTACCCCAATATTAACTGGGTAAATGTATCATCGGGACATGCTAGAGAGATAACGTTCTTGGATGGAATAAATGATAGCTTTATGGAGCAATTGGTTCAGGAACCGACGAGAGAGGGAGCAATTTTAGATCTAATTCTCAGTGGAGCACAGGACTTGGTGAAAGAGGTAATGGTGGTGGGGCCACTTGACAATAGTGATCATAATATGATCACATTTGATTTAATGACTGGAAGAGGAACAGTGTGCAAATCCATGGCTCTCATGCTAAACTTTCAAAAGGGAAACTTTGATAAAATGACAAAAATTGTTAGAAAAAAACTGAAAGGAGCAGCTACAAAAGTAAAAAGTGTGCAAGAGGCGTGGTCATTGTTAAAAAATACCATTCTAGAAGCACAGTCCAGATGTATTCCACACATTAAGAAAGGTGAAAAGAAGGCAAAATGATTACCGGCATGGTTAAAAGGGGAGGTGAAAGAAGCTATTTTAGCCAAAAGATCTTCATTCAAAAATTGGAAGAAGGATCCGAGAGAAGAAATAGGATAAAGCATAAACGTTGTCAAGTTAAATGTAAGACATTGATAAGACAGGCTAAGAGAGAATTTGAAAAGAAGTTGGCTGTAGAGGCAAAAACTCACAGTAAAAACTTTTAAAAATATATCTGAAGCAGAAAGCCTGTGAGGGAGTCAGTTGGACCGTTAGATGATCGAGGGGTTAAAGGAGCACTTAGAGAAGATAAGGCCATTGCAGAAAGATTAAATGATTTCTTTGCTTTGGTGTTTACTGAAGAGGATGTTGGGGAAGTACCTGTAATGGAGAAGGTTTTCATGGGTAATGATTCAGATGGACTGAATCAAATCACGGTGAACCTAGAAGATATGGTAGACCTGATTGACAAACTGAAGAGTAGTAAATCACCTGGACCGGATGATATACACCCCAGAGTTCTGAAGGAACTAAAAAATGAAATTTCAGACCTATTAGTAAAAATTTGTAACCTATCATTTTATTTATTTATTTATTTAACATTTTTCTATACCGAACTTCATGACAAGCTTCATATCAGGCCGGTTTACATCAAACTTAGGGGTTAACTTAACAAAACCATATAACAAGAAGGCCGAAGCGCAGATACAAATAACAGGGAGAATAAACTATCATTAAAATCATCCATTGTACCTGAAGACTTGAGGATAGCAAATGTAACCCCAATATTTAAAAAGGGCTCCAGGGGCAATCCGGGAAACTACAGACCGGTTAGCCTGACTTCAGTGCCAGGAAAAATAATGGAAAGTGTTCTAAACATCAAAATCACAGAACATATAGAAAGACATGGTTTAATGGAACAAAGTCAGCATGGCTTTACCCAGGGCAAGTCTTGCCTCACAAATCTGCTTCACTTTTTTGAAGGAGTTAATAAACATGTGGATAAAGGTAAACCAGTAGATGTGTAGTATGCTTGGATTTTCAGAAGGCGTTTGACAAAGTTCCTCATGAGAGGCTTCTAGGAAAAATAAAAAGTCATGGGATAGGTGGCGATGTCCTTTCATGGATTGCAAACTGGCTAAAAGACAGGAAACAGAGAGTAGGATTAAAGTGCATAAAACACAACTTGTGTTTTATGCACTTTAATCCTACTCAGGGATCTGTATTGGGACCCTTACTTTTCAATATATTTATAAATGATCTGGAAAGAAATATGATGAGTGAGGTAATCAAATTTGCAGATGACACAAAATTGTTCAGAGTACTAAAATCACAAGCAGATTGTGATAAATTGCAGGAAGACCTTGTGAGATTGAAAAATTGGGCATCAAAATGGCAGATGAAATTTAATGTGGATAAGTGCAAGGTGATGCATATAGGGAAAAATAACCCATGCTATAATTACACAATGTTGTGTTCCATATTAGGTGCTATAATCCAAGAAAGAGATCTAGGCGTCATAGTGGATAACACATTGAAATCATCGGTTCAGTGTGCTGCAGCAGTCAAAAAAGCAAACAGAATGGGCTGGATTTTAAAAGGGTTACGCGCATAAGGTACACGCATAACCCTTTTAAATCCCCCCTGCGCGCGCTGAGCCTATTTTGCATAGCCTTGCGGCGCGCGCAAGCCCTGGGACGCGCGTAAGTCCTGGGGCTTGCAAAAAGGGGCGGTTGGGGACATGGCTAGCGGACATGGCGTCGGTTTGGGGGCGTGTTCAGGGGCGTGTGGGTGGTCTGGGGGCGTGGCCAAGTGCCCCGACACAGCAGCCTGTGTCGGGGCCTGCAGCACCAGAAGACATCCGGCATGCATAAGTTACTACTGCCCGGAGGTGGTAGTAACTTTTGGAATAAAGGTAGGGGGGGGGGGTTAGATAGGGCTGGGAGGGTGGGTTAGGTAGGGGAAGGGAGGGGAAGGTGCGGGGGGGGGGGTGGAAGGAAAGTTCCCTCCGAGGCCGCTCTGATTTCGGAGCAGCCTCGGAGGGAACGGGCAGCGCGCGCAGGCCTCGGTGTGTGCAAGTTGCACAAATGCGCACCCCCTTGCGTGCGCCGACCCCGGATTTTATAAGATACACGCGGCTACGCGCGTATCTTATAAAACCCGGCGTAGTTTTGTTCGTGCGCGCGCTCTTTTTTAAAATGTACCTCAATGTTGGGAATTATTAGAAAGGGAATGGTGAATAAAACGGAAAATATCATAATCCCTCTGTATCACTCCATGGTGAGACTGCACCTTGAATACTGTGACAATTCTGGTCGCCGCATCTAAGAAAAGATATAATTGCGATGGAGAAGGTACAGAGAAGGGCTACCAAAATGATAAGGGGAATGGAACAGCTCTCCTATGAGGAAAGACTAAAGAGGTTAGGACTTTTCAGCTTGGAGAAGAGACGGCTAAGTGTGGATATGATAGAGATGTTTACAATGATGAGAGGTCTAGAACGGGTAGATGTGAATCGGTTATTTACTCTTTCGGATAATAGAAAGACTAGGGGGCACTCCATGAAGTTACCACGGGGCACATTTAAAACTAATCGGAGAAAGTTCTTTTTTACTCAACGCACAATTAAACTCTGGAATTTGTTTCCAGAGGATGTGGTTAGTGCAGTTAGTATAGCTGTGTTTAAAAAAGGATTGGATAAGTTCTTGGAGGAGCAGTCCATTACCTGCCATTAAGTTCACTTAGAGAATAGCCACTGCCATTAGCAATGGTTACATGGAATAGACTTAGTTTTTGGGTACTTGCCAGGTTCTTATGGCCTGGATTGGCCACTGATGGAAATAGGATGCTGGGCTTGATGGACCCTTGGTCTGACCCAGTATGGCATTTTCTTATGTTCTTATGTACTAACAGTGCCTTGGGTATTTTTTTTTTTGCTACATTTGCTGCTTTGTTCCCCTTCTCATGGTGCTTCGGCTGTTCATGTCACTGCTGGTGCTGCTTTAAAGTTCATTTGATGTATTGGCTCTTCATGACCTGTTTTAGGTGCCCTTTGCCTGTCTTTGGAACCTTGGGGAATTCTTGCCATTCTTGGTGCTGCTTTGTTTGTCTCACGGTGCCTTGGGGGGTTGTTGAGACTTCTGTCTAGGCTATGATGCACTCTGTCATAGTGTCTTAGGCTGTTCATACCACTCTGGGTGCCAGTTTGCCTTTGTTTTGGTATCTTAGAGTGCTTTTCCCTCTTCTGCTGATGTTGGCCTACAAGTTTCACTAAATTTGAATAGAAAAACTCCAATTTTGGCGCCCGCAATAGGATGCATTGCTTCTTCCGTTGACTTTAATGGAAACTGCATGAACAAATGTCATGAAAATAAGAACTGCCACTTCCTGTCTTGCTTCTATGTCACCAAATCCTGGTTGCCTTATGCTTAACGGTGCACTACTCCTTAGCTGTTGCCTCCTGCTGTTATATTTTTTCTACTGCATTTCTTCAGAATCTTATCAATCTCATCGTGGCTATACTTGAGCATTCCACAACTTTGTCCTTGTCTCTAAACCACTGGTGTTCAGTCCTACTTCTTCTTCCTTGTATTGCTCTTGTGTAGCTGGTTGGTGATGCTAAGATTGACTGCCTCCCTTTTGGCTCCTTGCATGGCCTTCTCTCTTCTCCTCTGGTTCTCTCCTGCTCTCTTCCTTCCTGTACCTACAATTGTCCTCTGCCTTCCTTCCTCTACCGCTACAAACTGGATAATCTGTTGGTCCTCCACCACCTGCTCCAGCATGTATTCTATGCCAATCCTTTTTCTGGCAGTTATGACCTCTGCTGTCCATTCATTCTCTCCTCACCACACAGCCTCCTATATACACTTTTTCTAGCACTCCCATGCTCCAGCACTGTCTCTTGGCCCCTATCATACTCCATGCTCTCCACTTTTGCTTCTCTTTCAAACTCTAAGTAACACATTGCCATCACTTGACACTGGCCCTCATAAGCCTACCAGACGACAAAGAGCAAATAGGAAAAGGACAGTACAGGAAAAAAGAAGCAAAAGACACAGCACGCAAAAATTATTATACAATCACCTCTTTCACCTCAATTGAATCCTCCTTGCTCAAGTCCAGTTGTTTTCCTGCCTCTGCATGCAGAAATGACAGAGATAAAAGATGTTAACCTCCATTTTACATATTTTTGGAGGTAGGAGAAGGAGCTTACAGAAATGCAGCAAATGGATAATGGTGCAGAGGTGTTAAAATCCATAGAGCTTTGAGATGTGATGCAATTGCTATTACCTGTCATTGTGCACAATAAACCTCTACTGAGCGTGTTAAAAAATGTTAGCTCTGAATATTACTATCTTAATGGGTTAAATGCAATTTTAATGTGCATGGTAAAAAAAATCTTGTGACGCTAAACACTAAAATGTTTTTCGGTGTGAACTTTAGTGAATTTGTTCCAAAGGGGATTTTATACCAGAGATGAAATATTTCTAATTTTTTGTTTAGTTTTTCTTTTTCCTCATTTGTTTTCTATGGAATTGGCCTGCATGAGTGCATTTGGCCATATTTAAATGAAGCAGTGTGGTGCCTGAGCTTGTGGGCAAGTGTTTTAGGTTTCATGCAGTTCAAGCTGATATACAGTAAGATCATGCATATTATGCTTCCTCCATCTAATTCTAGATGCTGGTAGCTTCAGGAGAGTGACTCTGCATGATGACTCTGCATGATGCTGACAGAATATTATTCTGACAGCTTATCCTATCTTATGCATTTCTGCCAAAGCAATGCTGGATGGGTAGGAGCTGGATGCTGTACTGAGCACCAGGCAGCTATAGGGGATTTCAGAGATTCCAGGTGGGGCGGGAGGGTTTGGGTTTACAGAGGGGATGGGGAGAGTTGTCTTCAGGGAGAGGGCTTAGATTTAAAATTATCTTGCAGATTTAGGGGATGGGGGATGGGGAGGCTTCTTGGGTTTATAGCAGAACTGTCAAGTCTCTTGCATTTAGTGGGAGACTCCCCACTCATGCCAGGCAGCCTAAACTCCTGTGGAAACCTCAGTGAGCCTGGTTTTAAAACTACATTAGAAATTGAGTTGGTGTAACAGGCTGACTGGCTGTAGGTTTTCAGGAAGGGAGGCAAGGCTGGGATTTGGCAGAGGACATCATTGCTGCCCCCCACCCCCTTTCCCATGCTCAGATTGGAAATACATTTTTTTTTTAACCAGCACCCTGCTCTCTTTGGAATTCCTGATTACTTCTATTTCCATTGAACCATCTCATGCGGGAAGGGTCCTGAAGTCAGCAGACCGTGTTGAACATAACCAGTGGGAAAGAGCTGGTTTGGGGGACAACAACTGGAAGGCCTGCTCTAGTAACAGCAAAGGAGGAGGAGAGTAACTGTGCCCATGGGAGGCTTCTGCATGAGCAGGCTTGCCTGAGCAATTGGAGCTAGCTAGTGTCCTGCAGGGGGAAGGGAAAGCAGCAAGTGTAAAAGCTTTACATGATACCCCAGTGGGGAAGAGGGCTAAGTTAATAGCAGCAGCAGAAGTGTATGTCTCACAGAAAGAGAAAGCAAGTGTGTGTGTGTCTCAGAGAGAGAAAGTATGCATGTGTGTGTGTGTGTGTCTGAGAGTTAAATAAAATATACATGTGCTTGTCTCAGAAATAGAGATAAAGTCTGCCCATGTGCCTCAGAAAGAGAGAGAGAGAAAGTGTGCATGTGTGTGTATCTCAGAGAGAGAGAGAGAGTGTGTGTGTGTGTCTCAGAGAGACAGAGAGTGTGTGTGTGTGTGTGTGTGCATGTGTGTATCTCAGAGAGACAGAGAGAGAGAGTGTGTGTGTGTGTGCATGTGTGTGTATCTCAGAGAGACAGAGAGAGAGAGTATGTGTGTGTGTGCATGTGTGTGTATCTCAGAGAGACAGAGAGAGAGAGTGTGTGTGTGTGTGTATGTGTGTGTATCTCAGAGAGACAAAGAGAGAGAGAGTGTGTGTGTGTGTCAGAAAGAGAAAGGGTACGTGTGTCTCAGAGAGAAATTTTCATCAGTCTTAAGGTAACAATTAAAAAGTTCCCAACTATGTTGACATCACCATACAACTTCATGGCTTTAGCTATTTTTTATCCAATCTCCACTCTCTAGACTTTTGAGGGTGGATCTAGTAACTTTCTTCAGGTGGGAGCTGGCAACACTGTTTCAACAGACTTGCAGCAGCAGCAAGTCCTGTCCTCTGTGTACTGGGCCAGGGTTGTGCTGGAGAGTTGCTGAAGTAAGGCACACGGGGGGGGGGGGGGGGGGGGGGGGGGGGGGGGGGGGGGAGGAAAGGGAGGGGGAAAGGGTGGAAGAAAGAGACAGAGTACATGAGGAGGGGAGAGAGACATGGAGTGGGAACACAGGATATGGAGTGGAGAGGGAGAAGAGATGGTACAGGGGAAGAGGGAAGAAATATACATAAGTGGAAGAGGGGTTAGACACAGAGGGAGGCATGGAAGGAAGGGAAGGGAGAAGAGAGAGTGAAAGGACAGGGGAAAGGAATGGAGAGAGTGCAGTGGAGGGGGAGAGATAGGAGGGGATGGGGAGAGAGACAGAGGAGGGCACAGGAGCGGGAAATGCTGGGTATGTGATTATGGTTAAAATAACTTCTTAAATTTTATTTTAAAAGCTGTGTGGGGACATGAAGGGGGTGGCGGTAGGGTAAGGTGGGGTGGGGGTGGGGAAAGGTAGTGTACAGAGGGAAAGAGTGGTAAAGAAATCTTATATTGAATAGACCCTGACTGAATCTTTTGTCAGAAAACATATTTCCTACAGTCCTGGAACCTCTACTGCAGATTTCCACTGATTAATGGTAACTGAGTAATAATAACCAAGAAAAGGCCCCATTTTTCCTTTCTGGCTGCTGTGAAACCTGTCACCCAGGTTGCATAGCCATCCAGTATGGCAACAGCTGCATGCATATTTCCTATTTGCCTGAGAAGCTGTGCTTGTTTTGTAAGCAAATGAACCTATTTGAATGAATGATACTATCTAAAACCCAATTATGATTCCAAATAATGAATCAACACACTTTTTTCTCTGGGGTATATACAAAAGGAAGTCTTTATGCAAATCCCCCTCTGCTTTAAATACTGTATGCTTGCCAGTGAAAGTGCTAGATTACTGGAGTTGTTTGGGTTAGGATACAATAGATAAGTGCATGGCTCTAACAGAAACAGCCTATCATTACTACAGCTTTGAACATTTTACTGTTTGTAAAGGAAGAGGAAAAATCAATCTTCTTTTCTGCTATTTATTGAGGTATGGAATTAGCCAAAGTCTTCAAGTATTGAATAGCGAGTAACCTTGACGCCTGTGAAAGTTAGTGAGAAAATTTAAAGCTCAGAGTTATACTTCTGTACTGGAAATTGGTCCCAGTGCACCCCCTTGAGCTTTGAGACTCAGCTCATGCCAATAAAATGCCAGAAGACATGCAACTAAATGGAAAATTGGTTCTTCGGCTACAGACTTCTATTTGGAAGTGCTTTAACCTTGTACTCATGCTTCCTGTGGGGCTGATGTCTTCTGCAGCATAAGTGCGAGAACTCTCAGGCAATGTAGAAAATTTTTCATCTGAGCAAAATTAAAAATTGAACCTTCACAATCCAATTGATTCTGGACATGTTCTATATGCATTAAATTGAACTTAATGGGCTGAAAAATGAGTGTTTCAGTGCACACGACGAAGAGTTATCTGCTAGTGAGGAAGTTGCTCAGCGAATCTCTTTTACAACATTATACTTATTTGTCTGCATGGACAGATGAAACAAAAAAGGTTATATTGTTCCTGTAGGCCTTTTTATTACTTTTCATTTTGTTTTTACTGTATTATACTGTAGATCGACTTTATTTTCCATCTTCATAAATCTGTCTTCTTGTCTTGGGAAAATGACTCTCTCCTTAGGATCTGACCTGTTAAATAAGTTAGTGACAGTGCTGAAGGAAGGGCCATTACAGCAAAGGGGTGAAATAAATTGTCTGAATTCATCAAATCATTGCAAGAAACAACAAAGACAGGTTGTGCTGTTGTAAAGATCTATGCATGCTCTTTTTTTTAGTGGAATGTACTGAATGTACAGAAAGTGATTATTAGGTGATACATTTCCAGATTTGCTTTTGACTCTCTGTGAAATAATTTTGAGTAAATTGTTGTCACTATGGTATATCTAGTATTAAAAGAAGGTTCATAGATATAGTGTCAATCCACAATACAGCTATCCTTTATGACAAGTCTTAAAGCTCCTGCTAAAAAAAACTTGAGATTTGGTATGAATGACACTCCATACTCACCTCCTTTATATTGCTTAATATAGTTATAGGTGTGTGTTTGTGTCTTTTCAGTGTTTTATTATAGCATATCTCCCAGTGAAAAAATGTACACAAATGTGCTAGGATAGTATATATATTTTTAATTTAAAGTAGTAGACTAAAGACATCTATCTGTCATGTCAGTATTCTTTTGAATGTCCTGGACATGCACTTATTCATTTTGAATGTCCCTTTAGCCACTGTTATTTTCATTAGAGAACATGCCCTGTTTATTTTAAAATACTTCTAAAGAAAATGCCTGTAGTCATAACCAAAAGTAGAACTGGAGGAACACAGCCTCAAATTGTCAAAACAATACTTACGAAAAAAAAATTGGAAGAAAAACTCCAAAACATGAAAAAAAACCACCAAAAACCTATTTGGCCTTTGTCAAGGTTAAAAATGCTTAACTTCAATAATATAATTTTTACAATTTTCATTTTAGGACTACTTTTGAATGGATGCCATCATCTTACACCTAAAATCACAATTTGTAAGGGATATCATCAGCTCAAATCTGAAAGAGAACTCACATTATTACTATTACTACTACTACTTATCTTCTCTTTAGTGCAGTGCTGTAAAGCAGAGTTGCTTACCTATAATAGGTGTCCACTGAAGATAGCAGAATGTCAGTCCTCACACACAGAGCCTGGCATGGAACCTTTTATGTCAAAGTTTCTAGAATTTTGTACCTCACTGAGCGTGGCCTCTCATGCCAACATACTATGGGGCAGATTTTCTAACCTGCACGCGTGGGGTACCTTTGTGTGCGCTACCCGGCGCGTACAAATGTACACCCGATTTTATAACATGCACACGCATGTTATAAAATCCGGGGTCGGCGCGCACAAGGGAGTGCACACTTGTGCACCTTGCACACGCCGAGCCCTAGGGGAGCCCCAATGGCTTTCCCCATTCCCTCCGAGGCCGCTCTGAAATCAGAGTGGCCTCGGAGGGAACTTTCCTTCCGCTTCCCCCCACCTTCCCCTCCCTTCCCCTCCCTTCCCCTATCTAACCCACACTCCAGCCCTATCTAAATCCCCCCTCCTACCTTGTTTTCAATAGTTACGCCTGCCGGCCAGCTGCCGGCATGCCATCCCCTGGCATAGCCGCTGTGCTGGAGGCCTCGGTCCCACCCCCGGACTGGTGCCCCACTCACAACCCCGCCCCCTTCCTGCCCCTTTTTCAAAGCTCCGGGACATACGCGCGTGCTGGGGTTTGCGCGCGTCGCCGAGCCTATGCAAAATAGGCTCAGCAAGCACAGGAGCAGGTTTTCAGGGTTACGTGCATAACCTTTTGAAAATCTACCCATATGTGTTCATGCAGGAGCCTCTTTAGTTTGTTACTTAGCATATATAACTGAAACCAACTCCAAGAGGAGTCAAGCAGGTTCCACGAGGGCTGACATCCTTCTGTCCTTGGAGAACATTTGTTACAGGTAAACAATTTTCCAAGGACAATCAGGATGGCAGTCCTCATCCATGCAGAATCCCTAGCTATAGACTGACCCGTATGAAAAAGGAGGAAACCAAAACTATGCCAAAGGGCACAACAGTATTTTTGCTTGCAAAAAGCTGTTGTATCTGTGGACCCTTGGGCCAAGGCAGAATTGTATCTACCTGCAGGGAGCAGGTCTGCAGGTTTCCACCTTTGGCAGGTGGACACAGGTGAAGCAGAGATCGGTCAGGACCTTCACCTATACCAGCCCACGTGCCCCTCGAGTTGAACCTCTGGGTGCCGGGGCTGGCAGGACTTAGGTGGGATCTCTGCTGATGGCAAGGAAGAAGGTCCATGGTAAGCTGGGTCATAGGCAGGCAGCAATCATATGTATCCAGGGTCCAGGCAATGATCAGAGGCTGGTAGTAGTCAATTGTATCCGATGTCCAGGCAATGGTCAGAGGCAGACAGTGGTCAATCATATTTGAGGTCCAGGCAATGGTCAGAGGCAGGCAGTGTTTTTGTATCCAAGGTCCAGGCCAAGGTCAAACCAGGTATCTGTCCAAGGGAGGAGCAGAGGGACACATAACCGAAGATAGCTGGAATGAAGACTGAAGACAAGGCTGGAATGCTAGGAAGCAACATGCCCTTCTAGGCAGTAGCTGGACCTGTTGCTGAGGTGAGTTATTTCCTGGGAGCTGCTCTTATATAGGGCTTTGTGGGTGATATCATCACGAGGGGTCACGGGGACTTTCCCACTGTAGACCCTTTAAATACTCAAGAGTGGTGTGCGTGCACGCACCTAGAGGGAGATGCAGCGCATGCTGTTGGTGGTGTCCTGCTAGTGGCATCATGCCACAACGAAAAGCAGCGCACTGCCGCATGGCTGACTGGTGGCATTCGCCGTGCTAAGCGGAGACAATACTGGCCCATCTGGAGGAGGTGAGTGTGGTGGTTCACAGGGGTAGCCCACAGACTACCAACTACAACAATACCCCCATCTTAAGCCCCCTCCCTGAGGATCTGGGTTTCTTGGGGTACCATTGATGAAAGTCCTTCAAATCACCGGTGTCCAAAATGTTTGAGGATGGTTCCCATGAATTTTCTTCTGGGCCATAATTTTTCCAAGAAATTAAGTACTCAACCTTTTTTCCCCTCTGGAGGAAATCCAGGACTTCTTGGACTTTGTATATATCATGTCCCACAGCAACAACTTCCTGGGGTTCAGGTGGCACTCTTGAAGGCCAGGGAAGCACTACTTACTTAAGCAAAATATCATGAAACACATTATGGCTTTTTAATGTAGTATATAAAAAGGTCCAAAATGTATGGTGCCAAGTGCATTGATGGGAGTCATAAATGTAAGTGGTGGGTACTGAGCCAGACTTGCTCTGCTATCTTGAATTGGGAAGCAGGCCTTCTATTGGTATCTGCTGTTCTCTTTCTCAATCAGCTGGTCTGGTCCCATAGTTCTTGCAATTCCTGGGCAGAGAGTTGAGCCACTAGTGATGGAACTGTCACAGACATTGGCAAGGGAGAAAAAGGCTGTTTCCCATAACCCAACTGGAAGGGCGAGAAGCCCGTGGCTGCATTGATATTGTTATTATGGGAGAACTCAGCCCATGATAGAAGAGTGGCCCAATTGTCATAGCTTTCATTGACATATGAGTAAAGGAATGTTTTGAGGGTATGGTTCATTTGTACTGCTTGCACTTTGCCTTGCAGATGGTAGGCCATTGTATAGTCAGTGTGAGCTACATTGCAGACGGGATAGAAGGTAAGGTTTGTCTTTTTGCGGATGATACTAAGATCTGCAACAGAGTGGACTCGCCGGAAAGAGTGGAGAGAATGAAACGGAATTTAAGGAAGCTGGAAGAGTGGTCGAAGATGTGGCAGATGAGATTCAATGCCAAGAAGTGCAGAGTCATGCATATGGGTTGTGGAAATCCGAAAGAACTGTATTTGATGGGGGGTGAAGGGCTGATGTACAAGGAGCAGGAGAGAGACCTTGGGATGATAGTGTCTAATGATCTGAATCGGTGAAACAATATGACAAGGTGATAGCTAAAGCCAGAAGAATGCTGGGCTGCATAGAGAGAGGAATATCTAGTAACAGAAAGGCAGTGATGATCCCCTTGTACGAGTACTGTATTCAGTTCTGGAGACCGTATCTCAAAAGCGACAGAGACAGAATGGAGGTGGTCCAGAATAGGTCAACCAAAATGTTGGGTGGTCTCCATCAAAGGACTTATGAGGAGAGATTGAAGGGCCTAAATATGTATACCGTGGATGAGAAGAGGTATGGGGGAGATATAATACAGACCTTCAGATACCTGAAAGGTTTTAATGATGCATAAGCAACAACAAACCTTTTCCATTGGAAAGCAATCAGTAGAACTAGGGGTCATGGTATGAAACTCCAGGGAGGATGACTCAGAACCAATGTCAGGAAATATTTCTCCATGGAGAGGGTGATGGATGCCTGGAATGCCCTTCTGGAGGAGGTGGTGAAGGCAAAAACAGTGAAAGATTTCAAAGGGGCTTGGGATAAACATGTGGATCCCTAAAGGCTAGAGGATGGTCATGAAGAAATGAGTGCATGGGGGTAACTAGTTGATGTGGCAGTTACTACCTTTAGAACATAAGAAATTGCCATGCTGGGTCAGACCAAGGGTCCATCAAGCCAAGAATCCTGTTTCCAATAGAGGCCAAACCAGGCCACAAGAATCTGGCAATTACCCAAACACTAAGAAGATCCCATGCCACTGATGCAATTAATAGCAGTGGCTATTCCTTAAGTAAATTTGATTAATAGCTGTTAATGGACTTCTCCTACAAGAACTTATCCAAACCTTTTTTGAACCCAGCTACACTAACTGCACTAACCACATCCTCTGGCAACAAATTCCAGAACTTTATTGTGCGTTGAGTGAAAAAAAATTTTCTCCGATTAGTCTTAAATGTGCTACTTGCTAACTTCATGGAATGCCCCCTAATCCTTCTATTATTCGAAAGTGTAAATAACCGATTCACATCTACTCGTTTAAGACCTCTCATGATCTTAAAGACCTCTATCATATCCCTCCTCAGCCGTCTCTTCTCCAAGCTGAACAGCCCTAACCTCTTCAGCCTTTCCTCATAGGAGAGCTGTTCCATCCCCTTTATCATTTTGGTTGCCCTTCTCTGTACCTTCTCCAACGCAACTATATCTTTTTTGAGATGTGGCAACCAGAATTGTACACAGTATTCAAGGTGCGGTCTCACCATGGAGCGATATAGAGGCATTATGACATTTTCCTTTTTATTAACCATTCCCTTCCTAATAATTCCTAACATTCTGTTTGCTTTTTTGACTGCTGCAGCACATTGAGCTGACGATTTTAAGGTATTATCCACTATGATGCTTAGATCTTTTTCCTGGGTGGTAGCTCCTAAAATGGAACCTAACATCATGTAACTACAGCAAGGGTTATTTTTCCCTATATGCAACACCTTGTCCACATTAAATTTCATCTGCCATTTGGATGCCCAACCTTCCAGTCTTGCAAGGTCCTCTTGTAATGTATCACAATCCGCTTGTGATTTAACTACTCTGAATAATTTTGTATCATCCGCAAATTTGATAATCTCACTCATCGTATTCCTTTCCAGATCATTTATATATATATATTGAAAAGCACCGGTCCAAGTACAGATCCCTCTAAGCCTTCATACTGTTGATGCAACTCCATCAATGATCTCTGCTTCAACTGCAGGGGGAAAAGAGGAAAAGGGTAATTAGATTTAAACAGCAGCCAACATGGACATCAAATTTTGCAGTCTGGGAAAGCAAATAAGCATAGGAGTAACTTGCTGATGCATTGGTTACTGCCCTTAACCAATAAGCCTGTAACTCTTGATACAACACCAACATTGCTCTTTGCTTCACGCAAGAGGTAACGGGGAATTTGGATTCAAACAGCAACCAACAAGGGCCTTGGCTTTGACGATCTGGGAAACTGATAAGTATGGGGGGTGACTTGTATGGCGTGGCAGAAACTACCATGAGCTTGATTGGCAGACTGGATGAACCATTGGTCCTTTTCTGCCATCATATCCATTTTTCATATACACACCTTATCTAAGAGAGAATATGTGTGTGGGTGTCTTTCTCTCTGACACAGATGCCCACACACTTTTTCACTCTCAATGTGTGGGTGGTCTGAGAGAGTGTGTATAAAATCTCTTATATAGATATATGCATACTTGAGAGGGGGGCCAACCGATTTGCATGGATGGAATGGTGCTCTGTTTGTTTTCTCCTGGTCTAGCTTGTGCTCTACTTCATAGATTTTTAGGGAAAAAATGACATTTTCTTTGGAGATATTTTGGGTCACTTCTACCAGGTTCGAAGATTGGCTTGGCATGCTTTTGGGAGCTGTTGATGCATGTTCTGCAGGGAAAGTGCAAAAGGGAATCAGATACTCTGTGAGCTGGTTTTGAAAAAAATCCCCTGGGCTGACATTTTCCTACAATCCATCACTGCACACTTCCATGACCAAATTAAGGGCTGGATTTTAAAAAGGTTAGGCACGCCGGGCCTATTTTAAAAAGGCCTGGCGGTGCGCGTAAAGTCCCGGGACGCATGTAAGTCCCAGGGCTTGCAGAAAGGGGAGGGGAGGGGTGTGGGCGGTCCGGGGGCAGGGTCAGGTTCCCGGCACAGCGGTCATATTTGTCGCTGTGCTGGGGATTGCATGCCGGCAGTCGGCTGGCGCACACAACTTGCGCCTGCCCAGAGGCAAGTGCAAAAGGTAAAACAAAAATTTTGGGGGCGGTTAGAGTAGGGCTAGGGAGGGAAAGGTTAGGGGAAGGGGTGGGAAGGTCAGGTTAGGGGGAAGGGAAGTTCCCCCACAGGCCACTATGATTTTGGAGTGGCCTGGGAGGGAACGGGGGAAGGCTGTGCGGCTCGGCGCATGCAAGGTGCACAATTGTGCATCCCTTGCCCACGTTGACCCCTGATTTTATAACTTGCGTGCGCAAGTTATAAAATCAGGTGTACATGTGCGCTCACCGGGTAGCGCGCGCACATGTACGCCTGCGCGCAACCTTTTAAAATCCAGCCCTAAGCAATTAGTGATGTTTGTCAAGATCTGAATTTTGTATGTTGCACATTCCATAGTTATGCTCGGAACCATATAGATACAGAAAACCTGTATAAATACTACATTTAGCAATGCTGGCTAGCTGGATGAATTATTCAATAATTGTTTCTGTAGGAGTCGTCTACCTGCCAAACTGTCATCTGCTATGATACACAGTGGTGTTCTGCCAAGTTATTTTTATTTTGCTGACCAAGAACATAATTTATTTTTAAGATTAATCTTACAGATCTGGCATTTTCTGCAATATCAGGCCTATCAGTTGGATCATCTGTTCACCATATATGGACAGTCCAATTTAAAGAGGCTACTATGTAAGTTACTAGGGATAGGGACTCAAGTATCAGGGAGGTGCTATATTTTATGCTTTACCCATAAAATGTACTAGTGCTCTATAGTCTGTAAGGTCCTAAACTCACTATACTCTATAGTATTTAAGATTAAAAAATGTGTGCAGGTTAGGCAAGTCAACCAAGTCCAGTGAAAGAATGGCTCAGGGAGGGGCAGACAAGGTCTGGTTAAGAAGAATGGAGGCAATATTCAAAAGGATATATGTGGCTCACTAAGAGGCCCATATGCAAAAACCTACTGGGTGGGTGCATTATCTGGATAATTTTACCCAGATATTCAGTGGAATTTATAGATTATGGCATTGAAATACTCTATATTTGCTAAGTGTTAGTATTCTTGACAGGATGATTATTAACAAATCAGTGCATGCATTAATATTGGGGGGAAATTGACTACTATAATGCCCTTTATCAAGTTCTTCCAGGATTAAGGTTAAGGAGACTAATGCTGCTTCAGAATACAGCATATAATCCCAATTCTTTGTGAGTTGCTTTTGCTCCCTATTACGCAGAGGAATCAATTTAAAGTGCGTTCTGTATTTTTTAAATGCCTTCATCAAGGAATCCTATATTATTTGGCTAGATTGCTGCATCAGTGTGTTCCTCAGATGCTGCTGCTGTGCCAGTATATCCTGCAGTAAGATGTCTTGTTATCAAATAGAATGCTTTTGTGTGTTTTGGTCCAAGGTTACAGAATATAATCCCATTGGAAACTCTATCATTTATTATTGCAAAAATAAAATAAAGGCTTGCTTATTAGAATAGGCATATGGATAGGTGAAGTAAAGGCATAGGGTTGGAGATGAGTATCTGATCATCTGATTCTAGCTTTAGTTTGAGAGGACTATTTACGCTGAGGACCTACTTGAGAATGGAGATTGGGTGTGTGTTTTTATGCATTGCTGATTTTAGGGGTGGAGTGAGGTGATTCAATGCTTGGAGTGAAATTTATACTTTATATTATGTATGGAAGAGGGGACAGCATGAATAAATGCTGTAAGAGTTATTGTGTTTTTGGAATACTATAGGTTGATTTATTGTAATCTGCTCTGAAGTCTATGATGAAAAGGTGGAGGACAAAATATGATAAATAAATAAGTAAACAAATAAACAAACAAATAAATAAGTGTTCCACTGAATATCAGGATAAAGTTATCCGTATATCTTTAGGCCTGCTATTTGCACAAATTTAATTGGGTAGTGCTGCTCAATATGGCATTATCCAATTATGCCTTCATTCTGTCCGGGTAACTTTGTCCACACAAAAATATTGGTGTACATTAAAATTTAAATGATAACTATGATTAAACCTACAGTGCCCAACTGGATAAGATGTAAAACTGTGCTTCTTTCAATTTTCCTTTATGGAATGTGCAGAGTTAGTCTGTGAAACCAAGGTGGCACAACTTTGTAAACAGAAGTGACGTCCTGAAGTAATTGAAGTGACTTTTAATGGATCTATCACAGACTTATATTCCACAGAGCTTTCAAGTCAATTGTTTCTCAGGCTCTTTGTCTTTCTTATGAGGTTATTATAGCATGAGATCCTGTACTCTCTTTAATAGGGGTTATGCACTCCTTAAATTTACATCAATTTTCTAGTGAAAAAAAGAGCAGCTGTTCATTTCATGCTTATTTTCTTACAGTTGTGTTCCACTATTTTTTATAATTGAGTAATAGCAATAAACATTGATGTGCAGGAAACTTACTGGCAGGTAGTGCCCTACAAACCAGCTGGGGCATTAATCAAGCAATAAGTTGCAACATGGTGTATATTGTCAAAGAAGATTAGTATGCCATAGGTGCATTATTATCCTCTTGTCTGAGAGGTGAATATCCTTAATCATCCAAGAAGTGCCAATATTCCACTAGAGTATACACCCTGAAGTGTCTTATTTAATTATAATTTTTTCTTTAAAAAAATAATTTTATATTGTCTAATGCATATTGTTATGCTTATATATTACTGAGTTGTAATTTTCAACATTAAGTCATAGAGGAGAGGTTCTTTTCATAATTTTATAATTATCATTATAAATTATCTAACATACCTCAAATAATTATCAGCCATAGCCACTAGCTATGAATCTGTGATAAAGTATTCAAGAGTTCCAGCTCAGTATGGCACAATTTGATTAGATTTGTATTTACTTAGCTGTCTAGTAGGTTTATTTTAATACTTAGGAATCTGGGCAATTAAAAAATAAAGTTTATTTTTACAGTTTCCCAAATGACACTTCCATTAGAGAGAGAAAGGTGAATAGCTGCTCTCCCTCTCCACCTCTGTCTGAACTTGCCAGTTAGTTTTGATATTCAAGTAATCTTCAGTCCCAGAGAGGGTTCATTTCCATGATAAATTAAAAATGGGTTGGTTGTTTTCATTTTGGATCTTAAGAAATATGTGACTTTGTAAAATGAAGCATTTTCAATGAATTAATGCCCTATTTGCTTCATTCACTTAGCATATTTAAAAACAGAACTATTATACCACTGGCAGCCGGTGGGGGCCCCAGCCACAGAATAAGTGGTAGTGTCTCTTCCTGTTTTCTCTCTTTCCCTTGCCTTTTCTCCTGCCTCTCCTGTTACTCCCCACCTCCCCTCCTCTTTTCTCCTGTAGTGTCAGTTCTTGCCTAATTGTACCTCTCTAGCTCAGTGACAGTATTGGTTTCATCCTGCCTCTTCTTTTCTAGGCCCCATGCCAAGCAGCAGCATGGACTCAGTTAAGAAAAGTTGCTGGCAGCTGTTTCCTCGGATGTCCCGCTCCATTAGTTTGTCTCTTTCCCTCTCATATGCCAACTTTGCTCCAGCTCCACAATAAATATTCCAGCAGAGAGCGTACAGAGAAAGTTGCATCTATGGGTCCATTTACAACCAGGCTGCTATTGGACAAAAGATCTCTTTTCTCCAAAGGACCCTCTCCTCCCCACCAGCTGGACATAGAACAATTTAGAGAGCACTCAGGACTCTTCCTTTCCTACCAACAGCACTCAGAGCAATTCAGAGAGCACTCAGGATTCTTTCTTTCCTACCAGCTGTACACAGACCAATTTCAGGGAGCGCTCGGGACCCTTCCTTCCCTACCAGCTGTATACAGAGTAAGTCAGGTAACATTCATCAGTATCTCTTTAACAAGGGAGCGTGAGATGGAGAAACCTCAGGCTCCTTTTCGGTAGGGCTATTATAGAGACATTTTTTTATTTCATTTTTTATTTTTTTAATTTCTTTTCATTTTTGTTTGTTTGTTTCTTTTCTCTTTTTTCTTTGACATGAAAAACAAACGAAATTAAAAAATATAAAACTAAACAAAAATAGCAAAACTAAATACATGTTGAACCTATAGCCAAATACCATGCCCCAACTCCTGAGCCCTCCCCATTTCTCCCTCCGCCCCGCCATATCCTCTTGCTCTGTAATAAAAAAAAATTCTTCATGGGGTAGGAGTGATCCCCGGTCTCTACTAACCTGCCACTGCCACTGCCACTGCCACTATTAGAAATAGCATCAGCAGACTAAGGCCGGTGTCATTGTTCATTTTTGCCATACAAAATAGTGCTGGCTAGGGTAAGAGGATCTAAGGTTGGCCCAGGATCTTTTTATTTTTGTTTTTGGCAACAGCAGGGTGATGGTGTTACTTTTTTTTTTTTTTTTTTTTAAAGACAAACAAAAATGATTGAAATTTTGTTGTTCTTTCATTTCATTTTAAAACAGTCAGACATGAAATTAAATTGGGAATTTTTCATTTTAATTTCCATTTGGTTTTAAATGAACACACATCCCTTAACTCTGTAATACTTAACCCTTATTGAAAGGAACCATTATTTTGGTGGTGCAATCACACTTTCATACCTTCATTAAAATCTGCATTGCATTTCATGGTATTAGTTTTAATTTATATTCAAAGCCCAGGTGATGCCACTTTTAACAAAAACTGAGGGGTATTGTTCTACGAACTATGCTCTTTGAAGCTTTGTGCACAGCTAGACATTTCTTTGGTGCAGTCCAAGTGGGGTTTTAAAAAAAACTTTTATTTATTCAATTTACATAATATAATTACGAAGAGAACTGGAAAAGATAGAATAAAGTGATAGATGAAACAGGAAAGAAAAGAAAATTGTCTATCTCTACATATATATTTCTTATGTAGTCCACAAAATTGAGGGATATTCAAATAAATTATTTGGGTGACAGAAACAGAAGAAAAGAAATAAAATAAGTATTAGAGGACAACCTAGAAATATCACTGAATGGCATGTATTAAATTCAGAAGTGAACTAAGCCCACAACAGAAATAGGGACTACTAGCAATCTTAATATAACAGTCACAGTTTGGGAGGATGCCATGTTTTCCACCTGCACCCATTGAAACCACTCAGCTGATTGAGTCATAGAAGATGTATTCTAACATTTTCATATTTACTTTGGCTACCCATGTACATTTTTAATTATCTCTTGCATAAGACAAAGGTTTCTAGCCCCATAGAAAAATATGCGCTATGACAGAAAGTGAAACACAAAATCAAGTTTCCATCTTATTTGAATACAAAAGAGACTATCAGCATAGCCTTGTTGACTTATTCAGTTTGGGATCTTTCTACATAGGCTATAAGGTCCAAGCCATTCATGGAGAGTTGACCTATGCCATATTCTTCATCCTGGTTTTCCCTTCGGCTACCTGATGAAGGATAATATATTTTATTAATCGGAGGGATATCCTCTGATATAGAGGTTTCCAAACCTGTCCCGCAGGGCCCCCAGCCAGTTAGGTTTTCAGGATATCCACAATGAATATGCATGAGATAAAATGCAAATGCCACAGAGACAGTGCATGCAATTTTGTCTCATGCATATTCATTGTGGATATCTTGAAATCCAAATAGCTGGGGGCCCTGCAGAACAGATTTGGGAACCACTGGTCTAATAGAACCTTGAGTTTATCTAAAAGATACTTTTTAAGCATATCCACTGGAGACATGGAGGGAACCTTAGGAAAGTTTATGACATGAAACTTAAATGACTATCCTGATTCTGCAGATTTTCCAGTCTGAGTGCAACCGCAGCCTTGTCTTGAATCAGGGCTGCATTAGAGGTCATCAGTGCTTTAATTATTTGTTCTAAAATAATACAGTTTCCCACTTTGCTCATCAGAAAGGATCTATCTCTTGGTTATTAGTGTGTAAGTTGGTGTAAAATGTTGATATATGCTGGGAACTCTTGACTATTCATCTCTCCAAAATTCCTATAATGCCTCATATGGTGTCCATTGTTAGACTTGGTGGCTTGATGAATTCATGTTTCCATTCTTGAGATGATATAGATGGAATAGAAAGGGAGGAGTCCTAAAGGACCTGATTTAGACCTCCCTCTCAATCTCCCCCATTGATTATTCTATTCCTCACAGCTATGTTGAGTGTAACCTTACCCACTGTCGTACTATTCTAAGTCTTGTAGTGAAGCTCCTTCACCTTCCTTACTTTATGGGAGGGAATAGCTAATCCGATCATTTACATCTCATATACATGCCGGCGGGCGGAAAGGGTTACCCGTAGATTTAAAGAGGCAGTAAGGATGGGTTAAAGGGATAGTGAATCGCAGGTAGGGACTAACGCGGCCAAATTGTGAGTAGAAAGCGGGTTAGAAGAAGGGTAACTGCGGCCGCACTTTACTGTATCGGCCTGAAAGTCATTTTTACAGTTTCTGATCTCCAATACATTTGAAACATTACTCCTCCAGTCAATTTATTAAATGGCTAAAGCCAATTCCAATTAATTAATTTCTTCTGTGTCCTTGCCAATCACTGGGATTCTTTTTAAGCTTCGCTGGTGGCGATAAGGTAAGTTACATTACCATCGCCAGTAGCACGCCCAATAGCACCACCTTTCAATTAGGCTTTTCATACTTATCCAGCTATCTTACTTAACTGGATAAGTCTGAAAAGTGCTACTTAGACAACAAGTAGCACTTTTTAGAGTTATCCGGCTAAGTAGCAGCTTTGGTGATGCTTAACCATAAAACTCGCAACTTGCCAGTTAAGTCAAATAATGTATTCATACATTTTTTTACATGCAAGCACATGTTCCTGGGTATATTTACATGTATATGTGCAGGTTATAAATATTGGAAAAGGTTTGTACACACCCAAATACATGCGTATAGACACGTGTGCAGGTTTTAAAATTAACCTCCCTCTTGTGTTAACGTAAAGCACCTTTACATCATTATTCAATTTTCTCCTCCTTCCTTTGCTTTGTACTGGGTGGTACCTCCATGCTCCTCTCCTCTCCTCTCTGTTAAATCTCAGTGAGATGGTCATGGATACACCTGATGGGGACCACTAATCTTCTTCCAACTTCTCCTATTCCTTCATTCCCCAGCAAAGAATGTTAATTCTTCATTCCTCCATGCAGGTTCTCTCCCATTGAGAGACATTACCTCTTCAAAATGATAGAAGAACTGAGTCCTTGGGCCCTAGGGTATTCATGCAGATAACAAGAAAAGGGGAAACCAAAACCATAGGAAGGAGGGGTGGAAAAAAACGTCCTCCTTCTAATAAAAGGGTTCCAAAAAAAGTGGTAAATTAGACAAAAGCACCCTTCCATCTTTACTCTACCCAGTTCTTAGTAGTAGGGACCTAAGGGTCCTTTCCTGAGGAAAATAAACAATACAGGAGAACCAAAGGGGTCATGCTGCCGCTAGGAGGAGTAGCTGAAAATTCCGTAACCTAAGAGGATGGCTTTCAAACCTGCGCACACGTGCCCATATACGCATGCATATGGGTGCATGCAAATATAATCCAGTATTTTATAACTTGTGCTTATATGAAGTACACAGGCTATAAAATACGTGTAATTATTATACCCAGGAACAAGTGTGCACACATAAAAAAAAGTGTGAATACATTTTTCTACTTATCTGGACAAGTTCTGAGTTATCCAGCTAATTAGCATCAAAGCTCTACTTAGCCAGATAAAGTGCTATTTGTCCATCTTAAGTAGCACTTTTCAGATTTACCCACTTAAGTAAGATAGCCAGGTAAGTCTGAAAAGCCCAACTTAGCTGGCTAAATAACTCTAGTCTGACTTATCTGGCTATCTCACTTAACCAGATAAGTTAGAAAAGTCCTACAGTAGCCAGATATGTAGTGTTTTTCAGACTTATTCAGCTAAGTAGCGCCAAAGCCACTATTTAGCCGGAGAAGTCAGAATTTAGCCTGATAAGTTTGCGCAGCTGGTATCCCTGCATATTTTTACTTCTAATTTTAAAGTTATATGTGAGTAGATTTAACAAACGTAAGTTAGATAAATCTACCCCCCCAAAAGTCAGCTTTTATGCATATTTGGGGAGATTTTCTAACATGCTTGTGGCTATTAAATTACCAGTTTTATCAATTAGTCTATTGTTTACCAGTCCATCTGCAGGTCATTGAAACCCTTCTGGATCTTTACCATGAACTCCCCCCCCCCCTTTTCACCCAGACCCCCCCCCCCCTACCCAGTCAGTTTGTCACTTTTAAGATGTTTACAATCAGTTATTCCAGATAAAGAGCAAGTACAAATATATGCAAGTAAGCTGACCAATTTACATATGTAAATTGCTTATAAAATAGCAACTTACTTGCATAAATGCTTTACCTTGCGCCAGGAAACCCCTTTTTTACACATGCAAATGTACTCAAGAACCCTTACACATGTATTTTAGGTTTTTAAATAGCAAATTTATATTTACATTTATTTATTTATGTGCTTTTATATACCGTTGTTTGGAACTGGCCTTCACAACAGTTTACAGTAGGAACAACAGTACATATAACGTTACATATAAATATAACAGTACAGTAGGAACGTATAAATATAAAAATATAAAAATAACATATAGGTATAACAGTACAGTGGGAACAGTGGTACATATAACGTTAATCCGGTGAAACAGTAATAATCGGAATGATTAACAATAATACATAGGATGGTTTAACAAAAAGAAAAACTATGTAAGGTTTAACAAATTGTAAGGTGTAAAAATGTAGTTGATTGTTGTATGTGATCAACGTAGAAGGTTATAAATAAGAACATATAACTTAGAACACATGCATGTATTTATACGGGTAGATTTTCAAAGGGGTACGCGCATACCCCCCGAAAACCTACCCCAAACCCCCCCTGTGCACGCCGAGCCTATTTTGCATAGGCTCGGCGGCGCTCGCAAGCCCCGGGACGCATGTAAGTCCCGGGGCTTGCATGGAGGGGCGTGCCCGGAGTGACGCGGCGTTTTGGGGGCGTGTCGCGCGTGATGCGACGTTTAGGGGGCGGCGCCGCCGCAGGACATGGTTTCAGCCCGGGGGCATTCCGGGGGCGTGGCCGCGGCTTCCGGACCAGCCCCCGGGACCGGAACATGGAGTGGGGCTGCCGGCCGGCGCGCGCAAAGTTACGCCTGCTTCCAGCAGGCGTAACTTTGCTGACAAAGGTAGGGGGGGTTTAGATAGGGCCGGGGGGGGGGGGGTGGGTTAGGGAAGGGAAGGTGCCGGGGGGGTGGGGAAGGGAAGGGAAGGTGCGGGGGGGTGGTGGAAGGAAAGTTCCCTCCAAGGCTGCTCCGATTTCGGAGCGGCCTCGGAGGGAACGGAGGCAGGCTGTGTGGCTCGGCGTGCGCAGGCTGCCAATTTTGGGCAGCCTTGCGCGCGCCGACCCCGGATTTTAATGGATACGTGCGGCTACGCACGTATTTATTAAAATCCCGCGTACTCTTGTTCGCGCTCGCCCTAATTTATAAAATCCGGCCCATAATGTTTATGCAAGTAATTCTTTGAAAGTTCACTTTTAAGAGCTCACCATCTCAGGTTCCCACATGTGGGAGCTAAAATCTACATTAATACTATCTCTCCCCCACCCCCCCCATGACAAATGGAACCATCCTCTTTAGTAGAGATCCTTTAGGCTGTCTACACAAATGCCTTATTAAAAAAAATAAAGAAATCATACTGTATGTTGGTTTGACAGGGGCAATACTTGGCATAATGTCCCCGTGGCTCCACTATAAGTACTTGGCTTTGCCTGACTTATTTCCAGGGTGTAACTGGGATAATGACCTCAATTTCATGAAATATTGATAGGAGAAAGTGGTATGGAGAGAAGGATGTAAATCTAGTATGCATGTGATCTGAGATCTCGCTGCTTACTAGAAATTTTCCTTGGAATGACAGCCTCTAGAAAGAGGTAAAGATTGAAAGCCCTGAAAACTCAGGAGAGCTAGGCAAGGTGTTGCACTCTGAATCCACACCGCTGAGACTAATAACCTGGCAGCTTTCAGAAGCCTGAGACAAACCTTTCAACAAGATTAAAGAGATGCTATTAATTGTTTTCGATCATGGGTCAACAAATTAAATTGAATCTGCAACTGCATCTCCCAGAGGTCTAAATGAGAAGTGCTGTTAATGGGTCTGACTGACCTGATGCTGTGATTAATTAAAGAGGGGAAGGGAAGTGAGAGGAAAGATTGAGAGCCTAGGGAATGCTTTTGGAAATACCCAATTTTAAAGCACATAAATCTCACCAGAATATAACCCATTCTTAAGTCATAGCATCCTGAAAAAGCAGCTTGCAGAAAATTACCAGAAAGACTAAGCATGTTGATGTGTGCCATAATTTATTGATGAAATTCTACACCAAAACCTTAAAATTTCTACATACAATATTTTAAAATTCTCTATATTTGATTTGTCAAAATAAAAAGTAGAGTAACTGACTTTGAGCAACCACTAAATTAAAATACAACACAGAAAAAAGTTATATTTTTTTAATTTATTTGATTTATATTCCAACTTTCAGATACTTAAAAGATGCAGAATTTTTAAATTTTGGGGACAAAATTTCCACAGGATACCACTCATTCATACGAAGCCCTCCTTCCTCCTTCCTCCTGCATCTATCAGCCTTTCCCCTCACACTTCTCTCAACCAACTTTCCCATGCCACTCTCCACCAGCCTATCTTCTTCACATTCTCTCCTATCACCCTTATCTTTCCCTACCAGGCTCTCATTATGTCACTATTTCCATGTCACCTATCACTGCTTACTACTTCTCCCTACCAGCCTCTCCCCTCAAGTCCCATTCTCTCTCTTTCTCTCCTTTCATTCCAGCCTCTCTCTTTACCTCTGCCTCCCCTTCCTGAATTTCTCAATCTGACCCCCTTCAAGTCAGTTTCTCTTCAACCTATCCTCCCTTCTAGCCTCTCTTTCTCTCTCTCCCGTCTATCTCCTTCCAAATTTTCACGTGCCTACCCCCTTTTCCAGACTTTCTCTCCTACTCCTCCCAGCCTTTTTCGCTTTCCTCTGCTACCCTCCCCCACTTCCAGCCCTTTTGTTGTTCAGGGACATAGCTGCCATTGCTTCCTTCCCAGCTCACATGGGACAATAATGCCATGACTTCTTTCTTCCACCCATGTTGATGATGCAGCCAATGCCACTGTTTCCTTCTGCCCCATGATGGTGGCTCTATGCTTACTGTTCCTGCTGCTGCTTCTCCCAAGAAACCACATCACTACCTGGAGATGCTCACCAACCCAGAGGACTTCCTGGCTGGTAATGGAGCAGGAGCGATCCCCAATCATTATATTAGTGCCATAATCCAGGTATTTGTGACCCGATCTGGACATTGTTGGAGACAGGATGTTGGGCTTGATGGTCTGTGTTCTGACCCAGTATAGCATATCTTATGTTCTTATGTTTAATATGCTGCCAGCTGACCCAAGTCTCTTCTTTTTCCCCCAAAATGCATCCCCATTTCCACTCAGGGGCTCCTTCAGGTAGTGAAAGGGTCCAGAGAGAGGGAGCTTGGGGGTGATGGCGGTGGAAAGAGGTTTTGTTTTTTGCATTTTGGGTAGGAGTGGGTTTGCCAACCAGGGGCAGTGCTTACAATTTTACATTTTATTTTGAGGGGAAACGAAGGGAGGGTTTTGGGAAGGAGAATTTAATACAGGGCATTTGTTTCTGTGTTGAGTGGGTTTTAAAGTTGGGACTTTCTTCCTCTTCAAGCATTACTGAAAGTGAGGTGGGACAGCACATTCCTGTGTTGGTAACATGTGCATTACTACCACTGGTAACATCCACGTGTTCCCTCACCACAGAAACATCCTCCCGTGATATTCACTCTATTGTGCTACTCGGTTATCCCAGTTTAGAGAATGTTCAGGAACCTAACATGCATTATACTGGGCCTTAATATCCGGTTTTAATATTGTTTATAAACAGGCTCCTATGTTCTTAAAATTTAAATATTGCTTTTATTTACACAGAAAATGACAGGAATTAAGGATTTTTAAAAAACTTTAGTGTGTTTAAAAACCTTTATAAACTTAGAGCCCAGTATTCAAAATGGCACTTAGCTGGCTAAGCAGTGCAGCTGGATATCCAACTACAGCCAAGGGGAGGGGGGGGGGGGGGGTGCTGCTTAGCCGGCTGAGTTTTTAGCCAGACAAGTCAGGGGTGGATCAGGGAAGAGTTGAGTTGGCCAGATAAATTAAGCAGTTAACTTGATATTAAGAGTTCGCCAATGGATTTATCCAGCCAACTCTGGTCGAGCCAAAGGGCTGTCCTAAAATTAGCCAGTTATACATAACCGGTTAACTTTAAGATACCGGTATATTCAGTGGCACTAGTTAGTAGTTAGCTAGTTATACACACTATATAATTGGCTAACTAGCAGAGCCATATAGCTGCTGAATATGGACTTCTTAGAGACTTTAAGGTGAGTTTTAAAAGCTTGGAGCATGCTAAAACCGGGAAATATGCGAATTTGTTGGGTCGGCGCTCGCCGAGCAGATTTTAAAAGGTGCCCACACGTATCTCCTGGTATGCGCACAAATGAAAAGTTCTGAAAAAGGGGTGTGGGAGTGGTCTGGTTGGGACATGGGCATTCCTTGATTTCAACTTCAAATTTGCACATAAACACGCCTAAAGGTGCGAGCCGGGGTCCCCTGCAGCATAACTTTTCTTCTGCTATGGAGGACGTGTAAGTAATAAAACTAAAGAAAAATAGATAGATCGGCGGGCCTAACAGGAGAAATGGGGGGCTATTAAATAGTGGGGTTTGGAAGTACTATCCGTCCGAGGGAGGAGAGCAGGGATGGATAGGCAGGGCGAGAAGGCAGGGGCAAGCACAAGAGGGCAGTGAGGTTGGGACGGACTGGAACAAAGACAGAAGACAAGCTGGACAAAGACTGAAATGCAGGCAAGCAACACGCACTACTAGGAAGTAACTGGGCCTGTTACTGAGGCGAGTAGCTTCTGGGGAACTGCTCTTGTAGAGGGCTGCGCTGATGATGTCATCACTAGGGGCCGTGGAGACTTTCCCACTGCAGTCCCTTTAAATGGCAGAAGGTGGTGTGCATGTGCGCCTAGGGTGAAGCGCAGCTCATGTTGTTGGCGTCCTGCAAACACTCTTACACCTAATATTCACACCTTCTCTCTCACCCCCCCCCCCCCTCCAGGACTACATATTGTATATAAAAAAATTTGTATATAAAAATTTGGTTCCCAATCACGTGTATATATACCTCCTTTAATTGTGGATACCCCCCTATATATCAGAATCTCCCCCCCCCCCCATTTAGATAACCTCTTTCACGTATCCCAGTTTGATAATTTTACTTATATAATCTAATCTGTTATTTGTATGTTCTGAATGTTCCTTATTTAATTATGCAATAATTGTAAAGCCTGTTGCTAAGTTCTGTTCTATGTAAACCGACGAGATGTTCCCAACGTTCGTCGGTATATAAAAGTTATTAAATAAATAAATAATAAATAAATTTATGAGCGGCGTCCTGCCGCATGGCTGGCTGATGGCTTTCACCGCGTTGGGAAGCAGCAGGACTGGCCCAGCCGGGGGAGGTGAGTGTGGCGGTTCTGCCAAATGCAATACAAACAAGATTTTGCAGAGCAAACTCTAGTGGCATAGAAAGCCACTATGTGAACGCATGCAAAATTTGCACCTTTCAGGTTTGTTTGATTTAATAATAAGGAATTGTAAGTGGATTAGGCATGGCTAATTCTAGAGTATGATACTGTGCTGAACATGCATTGTATTTGAGCTATCAGCCTGTCAGAGGTTTTATATGTTAATGTGATACTCTAACTTAACTATAACTGGTCTATTTTCACATTTACTCAAACAAACTCAGTGTGGTGCATATATGAATAGTGCTTTTTACCTGAGTCGATGCTGTGCAGTTTTTGTTCCCTGTATAGCTAGTGGGTTTTTTTCTTCTTGCTTTTCTTGTTTGGTTTTTTTTTCCCTTGCATTACTGTTAATCTATCAGAACACAGTTAAATTTGTAGTCTTTTTTTTTTTAGCCTTACCAATTATGTGGTGATATATGTAACCCCATCACAAATATCTTTCTTTATTTCACATTTATGTATTGCCTGATATCAAGGCTCTAGGCGATTTACAACAGTAACATTTATAAAAATCAGAACATGAAAACATTTAAATCAGACAATAGACTAATAAAACAATAAAAACAAAGGGGCTCATTTTCAGCTGCAGTATGGCTTGGCTAGTTAGCTGGATAAACAAATCTGGCTAGCTAGCAGGATATGGTCACACTGCTGAATATACCCGGTTATCTTAATGTTAGCTGGTTATATCTAACTGATTAACTCTCCATTCCCAGGATCAAAAAAAGAGGAGGCAGTCTACTACTAGCCTCAAAGAAGGAACTTTACATCAAACTAATTTCCACTCACACAGCCCCCAACTACGAAATTGCTTACCTCAAATCCAAACATCTCCAAATCTGCCTAATTTACACCCCTCCAGGGACCCTAGAACGTGATGCATCCCCCTTATCGAATTAATCACGGAAAACATCAACATAAACACCCCTGCCATCATACTAGGAGACTTTAACTTACACGTGGACACTATCCCATTATCCCCCGCCTGTGATACTATCCTCAACACCCTCTCAGCCATGGGTTTCAACCAAATCATTAACTCCCCCACTCACAAAGGGGGACACTTCCTGGACCTGATATTTATAAATACCCTCATACAAACCTCAAAACCCCCATCCTGTATCCCGGTCCCCTGGTCCGACCACACACTAATTGTTGCGCTCGGGGGTGGACCCCTGTCCTGTGGCAGTACAGGGACTGGCCAAGGGGGTGGAGCATGAAGGGAGACAGAGGCAGTGTAGATCTTCACCACTGGAAGTCCAAGGACCCCCAGGGAGGAGCCCGTAGGGACCCGGGCCGCTGGGAGTTAGGTGGGCCTCGCAGGGTCTCTTGGGAGAGTCAGAGTCTGGCATGCCCACAGACACAGGAGGAGCGCTATTGGGTTCGAGACTGGAAACAAGTTGGAGGAGAGCGAACCAGAATAGAGTTGGTGAGGTCAAGGCTAGGGACAGAGCCAGAATCAAGCAAGGTCAGACGAGCAGGGTCAAATTCCCAAAAGTCAGTCCGAGGAGTGGTCAACGAAGCAAGGGTCATGATCCAGAGGTCAGGCAAGGTCGAAGAGCAGGCTGAGGTCTTTGGCAGGCAGCAGGCAGGTCAGGATCAAGCTGAGGTCTTTGGCAGGCGGCACTCAGGCAGGTCAGGATCAAGCTGAGGTCTTTGGCAGGTGGCAGGCAGGCAGGTCAGGAACAAGCTGAGGTCTTTGGCAGGCGGCAGGCAGGCAGGTCAGGAACAAGCTGAGGTCTTTACCAGAAAGTCAGTCCGAGGTAAGACCAGGGAGGTGAACATGAACACAGGAACAAGCAGGCAAGGAAGCAGGTACAAACAGGAGCAAGCAGGAACGGAACTGGAACAGAAGGATCCTGGAATGAGACTAGGAACAAACAGGCAGGAACAAACGCAGAGGCAATCTAGCAAACAAGCCAACCCAATTGCCAAGGCAAGGAAGTGAGGCCAGGAACTTCCTTATAACATGCCATCAATCAGGGTGCGCCGCGGAACTAGGCCCCGCCATGGGACCTACATCAGGGTGACTTGTCCGCGAGTGCATGCGTGCATAGGGGCATGGCTAGCTGCAGAGGTGCTGAGGCCTGGCATGCGACAGAAGGCCCGGTGACCACCACCGCAGGACGCCGGGGCCTAGCTGGACTTGCAAGGGCTACGAGGGAGACAGGACCGAGACCTACCGTATGACCCCGAAGGTGAGTGGTCCCATGCACGGGACGACCATGGGTGTGGCTCGTAACACTATTCATGAAATCTTTTCCATAAACACGCCCTCCCACCCATCCCCTGACTGCAACCCCACCATACAATTCAGAAAACCATGTAAGTCTGACAACTTGATTGAAGCACTCATCCCCGCCTTAAATAAAACTTGACCTAACTAACACAGAATCTGCCCTTATCACATGGAATGCCATCACAAGAGACACTGCTAACCAGTTATGCCCACTACTAACCAAAGAAATAAATCCCACCAAGAATAATAAAAACCCCTGGTACTCTCCAGAGCTAAAAAAAACTCAAACAAAACCTTAGAAAAATTGAAAAAAATGGCGAAACTCCCATGCCCTCAGTCTTCTATCCCTTTACAGGAATAATCTCCACAACTACAGAATTGAAATCCACAAAACAAAATGTGACTTTTATTCGAAAAGAATACACGAGTTCCAATATAACCCTAAAACCCTATTTTCCTATGTCACCAAACTCACAAAAATCCTCCCCCCTCACATCAGACTTTGAAACTGAAACAAAATGTAATGAAATCGCCCGCTTCTTCAAAGACAAAGTAAATAACATAATGGCTAAACTCCCCCCCCCCGTACAACAACCAAAATCACCCTCCCTAAAACCCCAGACGCCATCCTCAATGAATTCGAAATAATCTCATCCTCTGAAATAGAATCGCTCATAAAAAAAATCAGCCCTGCCTCTCATCCAGCTGACGCAATCCCAGCTAAACACCTAAAATCTATTCCCAACATCATTGCCAAACCAATAACTGACATCATAAACTCATCCCTATCTCAAGGTCATGTACCCATTGACATTAAAGAAGCCATAGTCAATCCCATCTTGAAAAAGCCTCAACTGAACCCCGCAGAGCTAAACAACTTCTGACCCATCTCCATCCTTGCAAAAATCCTAGTAAAAATAGTAAACAACCAACTAACAAGTCACCTTGAAAAATACCGTGTACTACACCCCTCCCAATTTGGCTTCCGCAAACTCTGCAGCACAGAAACACTCCTGCTCTCCCTCACCGACAATGTCCTCAAAGGAATAGATAATGGCCAATCATTCTTCCTAGCTTTGCTAGATATCTCTGCTGCCTTCGATACCATTAATCACAACATACTTATCGACCGTCTAATCAAAATAGGTCTTTCTGGTATCACATTACAATGGTTATTTCATACCTAGAGAACATGCAATATAAAGTCAAAATTGGAAAAACTGAATCAGAGTCCATCAAAATAACCCAAGGTGTCCCTCAAGGCTCTTCCCTATCTTCTACCCTTTTCAATATATACATGCTCCCCCTATGTAAACTCCTAACTGATCTGGGCTTCACCTTCTTCATTTACGTGGATGACGTCCAAATCCTCATCCCAATCTCCGAATCCATTACCAAATCCCTCCTACGTTGGGACAACCACCTCACCGCAATTAAGAAACTCCTCAATCAAATGAACCTTGCTCTCAATACCGACAAAACTGAACTATTAATATTAAACCATAAATCCAACCACCTACTTCCCTCCCTATCCTCCCCCCAGCAAGGCCAACCCCCTATCTCAAAAGAAGCAAGAAACCTAGGCGTTATAATAGTTAATGAGCTAAACCTTAAAAAATTCATAAACTCAACCATAAAAGATGGCTTTTTTAAACTACATGTCCTAAAAAAGCTAAGGCCCCTCCTCCATCAAAACAACTTTAGAACAGTGCTACAGGCACTAATCCTATCCAAGCTAGACTACTGCAACTCATTACTTCTAGGACTCCCAACATCGTCCCTTAAACCCCTACAAATGCTTCAAAATGCTGCCGCCAGAATCTTCACATACTCCAAAAGAAATGACCATATCTCCCCCACACTACAAAATCTACATTGGCTTCCCATATACCTCAGAATATGACTCAAAAGTCTCTCTCTAATTCACAAAACACTGTATAACCAAAACATAAATTGGTTCAACTCATCCTTCCACTTTAAACCCCACCGAAGATCCACAATATCAGTCAATAGCAGCACTCTACCAACAACCTCCCCCAGACTCACTAATCTATCCTCAACACGATTATGTGCTTTCTCAGTTGCCAGTCCCTCCATTTGGAACGCTATGCCACTAGACCTAAGACTGGAATCTAACACCATTAACTTTAAAAAAAAAAAATAGCTGAAAACCTGGCTCTTCACCCAAGCCTACCAATAACCCTCATTCTTACCACCTTCTCTCACATACTCTTCCCCCCTACGCCGCCTGCATATCTCCCCTGTATTATTAATGTTAGAATTCATCCTCCCATTCCAATCATACCAACCACAACATTGTCTATAGTTATAAGTTTTTCACTTGCTGTCCCTCTGACTTTGTATCTTTAATTCCTGCATTGCCCTCCCTGACTTCAGAGTGTTTCCATTTTGGTTTATTGTTATCTCCTAATTACCCGTTTTGTTTAGATGTAACTTCCTTCTTTAGTTCAACTGTTATAATGTAAACCTATGTGATGTGTAAACGAATGTCATATATAAAAGGGTTAAATAAATAAATAAATAAATAAATAAATAAATAATAACTTTAGGGCAGCCCTACGGCCCAACCAGATTTAGCCACACAAGTGGCTAATTCCGAATATCTTGCCTGCTCACAGAATGCCCCTTTGTTTGCTGGCTAAATTCTCGCCGGGAAACTAGTTACCCGGCGAGAATTTAGTTAGGGAAGGGCTAAATATAGCTGGGTAAGCCATTTAGATTACATTATCTGTCTAAATGGAAGTCTTGCAGTAGTGTGGAAATACCTCAGACCTGCTGATCTTCTATAGAGCTGTTCCAATACTGTAGTAGGGAATTTTCAAAGTCAGACTACTAACATGTTTTTGGGCTCAATTCATCCCCAGAAGTCTGGGCCTCCACTTATATGAAGGGTGTTGTAACTTGTAAGAGTATGAATCCTGGGCTGAGGTGAGAGGTGTCTCCGCCCACAGGGAGGAGCCCTATGAGCCTCACCCTCAGTAGGCGTGGTCTCATATATGTCAGACAGCTGTGGAATAGAGTCTTTATTAAGAGAAGAGAAAGCCACAGCCCATGGAGTGGGAGGTGCAGTAAGTAAAGTTCTGAGCAGAGGGGTATACCCAAGGGTGATACCTCTGATGTGATGATCCGGTAGTGGCCCGCAGAGCGGGGTACGCCAGGAAGTCTTGCAGTAGTGTGGAAATACCTCAGACCTGCTGATCCAGTAGTGGACCACGGAGCTGGGTACACCGGAGAGGTGTCTCAGTAGTGGTAATGAGATGGTAGTTCGAGGTGCAGGAACCCCGATGAGGATCCTGTAGCGGTGGTGTGGTAATGACTTGCAGCGCAGGGTATACCGGAGTAGTTCCTCCTGGGTTGATGCGGTAGTGGCCCGAGGTACGGGGTACACCGAAGAGGATCCCACACTGGGGCTTGGTATAGTGAAGTCTGTAGTAGAAAGTCTGTAGCCTTCTTGCCTGGACTTCTCTCTGTCTCTGGAAGAGTTTAAAGATATTAAACATTTGGCAGCGGATAGCCAGAAACAAGGAAGGGCCCCCGAGGTGCGGGTACCCGAAGTATCTCACACCAAGTGTAGAATCTGGAACCAGAAGTCCAAGGATGGAGCAGAATTCAGCAACGAGGGAACTCCTTGCTAACTCCTCAAACCGTAGGGCCAGCCAGCTTAAGTACAAGGGGGTAGATGACGTCATCTGGATGGGACGCCCCTGAGGTTCCCGTCATGACGTGTACAAAGGTGGCCTGTGCGCGTGACTAGGTAATTCCTGAAACAAGATGACAGTCGGCAGCGCCCACGCCGTCTCGGGATCACCAGGCTGGTCGGCGGTGGCTGGCAGAGGCTGCCACTCTTCCACAAAATGACAAGGCAGCAAAGAAAGAGGTGAGCATTAGTGGTTGCAGTTGCCTGGTAGGAGTAATGGACGGCCGGCGCCATCTTTAAAAATGGCACGGGCCATCCAGTGCTCCTACCATGTGACAGGGGCTGGCCAATGGCACGGATACCCTGTCACATGGTAAGGGCAAAGGGCCATCGGCGCCATTTTTATTAGTGGCAGCAGATGGCCCGAGAGTGGGAGATCGCTCCCGGGACCACCACTGGACCACCAGGTAATTTAAAACTTTTGGGGAGGAGGGGGGTCGGGAGGGTTGGGGAAGCTAAGGGAGCTGTTTTGAAGTGTCAAGGTGGGTTTTTTGTTTATCGGCTCGGGTGCAGCCGATTAAAAAAAACCCGATCGGGCCGCACAAAGAAAATTCACGATGTGAATCGGAACCGGAATCGGAATTGGAACCGATTCCGGTTCCGAGTCACAACTCTAGAGATTATTCATCCACCCATATATGTGGCATTTAATTGCCTCCCAGACCTTATACCCCACAATATTTACATGTGCTCAGGCCTCCTTTTCCCCCCACAAAGCTGTCACTCTCCTATGAGAGAAAAAAATATGTATTTATTTGATTTGTATTCCACTTTTTTCCAGTATTTCAAAGCAGATTACATTCAGGTGCTTTAGGTATTTCCTTATCCCCAGAAGGCTTACAGTGTACGTTTCTTTTGCTTCCATGCAAAATTATGGGAGGTGACCTATCCCATCTTATTACATTTTCCTTTTTGGTCTGGCTGTTGGCACCTGCTCCTTTAGGGCTTCCTGCTTATTGCTTAATCAGAACTGGCCTATGTTGGGCTATGGCACCAGGAGCATTTATTCATAGCCACCTTATTTTTATCTCTTTTACCAACTCACCCCAGTCATCTCAGCCAGGGGTCACAGACTGCAGTTTCTTCCAGATTTATGGTCCATGGCAATTGCCAAGAGTGGCATGAAGATCCAAAAGCATCATAATAGATGCAAAACAGCCATCCACATTGGTAAGAATAGCGCACAGTTCCAAATAATGAACAAAGGGCACTAACCAAATCAGTACAAAGCCCTAGGCAGGGATAAACCAGAAGACTTGGAGTTAGTCTTCATCTTTGCTGTGTCTAATCTCAGCCTTGTCAGTATCATCTGCCTTCTCTACCTCCTCAGTGGAGGCTAAGAAGCTACTGGCTAGAAGCGCTAAATTCTCTTCAGCCACTTGCTGTTCTATTACTTGTGATTCAGGTAATCAAGGACATGATTCTTCTTCTGAATGGCAGAGGGGGTCTGCAGGCTATTACTGCTACCCAAGAAAACAAACCGGTAACCGATCCAATGTGGCTAGCAGCAAAGGATGACAATGTAGAATCGGAAAAAATGGACTTTATTGAACTTGCCCGACTCTGGCCGAGTTTCGCTCACATGAGCTGCCTCAGGGGCTATGATACATAAATAAAAACAATTAAAAGTACACACAAACATAAATAAATGTAAACCTATGGTGTAAACTCCACATAAAAATATAAAATCATATAAAATGATATAAATAGATAAAAATTACAAACACATTAATGAGAGTTCGTGTGTATGTATAAAATGACATATACCATTATAACATAAGACAAATAAGTATCTAGAAAAACAGATGACATCGAAGATGTCTATATCATGGCAACAAACATAATGTGGGAAAAATCTAATACCATTAGATATCAGGAGTATAATACTGCAGATTTTCCAAACAGCCTACAGAAGTAAAAGAGGGAAGATAATCTAAAAAATATGGTTAGAGGATAATCACTAAAAATCTGGTTAGAAGATAATCACTAAAAAAACCAACTAAAATGTGTGGTAAAGATATATGTAAATATACCTAAAAAACATGACTAAAAAAATGGATGGTTACAAAAATTGATAGGAATGACAATACCTTTTTGAACCAATGTAATTGGTTCTGTGCAGTTTCAATGTAATTTTACATCAAGTTTGGACAGTCTGCATGCCCAGTGTTGGCGTATACAAAAAACAAGCACTTGTACTTCATAGATGGTTGTGCAAGCGGTGTTGCTAAAGCTCAAGAGCGCCCCACTCTGTTGCAACCAAAAAAGAGATTAACCAAAAATGAGAAGATTGTGTGTCCCCTGACCTTCACAGGCCTTTCACAAGATATCATCAGAACTATCAAAAAACATTGGTATATTGTACAATCTCTCCCACAGTTTAAAGGAAAAGAAGTTATGGTGGCCAATAAACGAGACAAAAACATAAAAGAATATGTTTCTCCTTCGGCCTTACCATATATCAAACACATTAGCAACAATGCTTCAGGACATGGCCCCTGTGGGTCCTGTAGCGTGTGTTCAGTTAATTTAAAAGTACAGTCATTAGTGATCCCAACCACTGGTAAAACTTACAAGCTCAGGTGTCGAACTAACTGCAAAAGCACAGGTGTGATTTACATAGCCAAGTGTCCTTGTGAGAAAATCTATGTAGGCAAGACTGTAAGACAATTCAATAAGAGGATCATAGAGCACAAGAGTGCTATTAATAGAAAGTGTGAAGGAAAACCGTTGGTTACACATTCAATACAGATGGGTCACACTTTTACCGATTATAAATTTTGTATTATCAAACAGCCACAGAAGAATTGGAGGGGAGGAGATTTTGACAATTTGTTATTAAGACAGGAACAGCAATTTATTTTTGACTTTAAGACTGTCTCCCCTATGGGTCTGAATGGGGAGACAGATCTCAGTGTATACCTCTAGAGTCATGTGCATTTTCACCCAATTTTACCCTTTTTTAGGTATGGATTCATCTTTTAGTATGGTTGATATTTTATAGTGTGGTTGGTAGACATATTATTATGAGATATATTGGTTTTGATCATTTTATCATTTATTTATCTTCTTTGAATGGTTGGTAGGTGGTCTCTACATAGTTTTACATGGTTGTATGGTTCCGATGTACAAAGTTTTTTTGATTATATGTTTTTATATTTAATTTTTAATAATATAGCTCTTTGTGCCTTGAAATGATATGGAATGAATCATGTTTTCTCAGTTTTTTTCTCCCGAGGTCCATTCGCATATTTTAAGTTAGTCTCATCACTAGTCATAAACAGGAGCGATGGTCTCGCGAGATTTTGAGTGAGAGGCGGGCAATACAAATTACGTGCGCAGGCAAAGCCTAGAATGATGTTATGTGAGGTTGCGCGGTGAGCATCTGAATTCCGATTCATCTGAAGGTAATAGTTACAAGTCTGCTTAATGTGTTCTTTTAAAATAACTACGTTCATCCGTTTAGAGATTCATGTCTTCATGCATTAGTGTTTTCACCTTCTGAAGTCTAGTACGTTAGCTTAAAAAGATTATGTATAGTCTATTTGAATTACTGAGGTCACGAGCAAATGCGTGTTGAGAGACTGTTTGCTGGGAAGTCTGAAGGTGTCATTTTTAAGTTGTTTTAGCATTGTTCTAAGTACGATTCATGTTTGTATGTACAGTAATTTTATTCTTTGCAGAATAAGTGAATTCCTATGGTGTGTTCCTGAGTCTGCGGGACCAACAAGCTTACTTGTTATTACAATAGGAGTATTGTACAATGTTATTATGATATCGTTTTGAGTCATTCTTTTGTATGTTGATGTGATTTGTATTATCTCCGCTTGCACAACTATCTATGAAATACAAGTGCTTATCACCAATATAGCTTTTTGTGACTTGAAATAATATGGAATGTGTCATGGTTCTCAGTTTAAGGAATTTTCTTTTCTCTCGAGCTCTATTTATTTTATATCATTTAAGTCATTTGCTCCACGTATTTATCATTAATCATAAATAGGGGTGATAGTCTCGTGTGATTGTGATCAAGAGGAGGGCTATACAAATTACGAGCGCAGGCACAACCTAGACTGATGTTAGAGAGGTTGTGCGGTGAGCATCTGCATGCCGATTTATCTAAAGATTAGCTTAATGTGTTCTCCTGAAATGACTACGGTTATTTGATTTGAGAATCATAACCTTGTGCATGAATGCTTTCACTATTCAAAACTTGGACCATGTATAAGTTCATTTGAATTGTGTGTTTTTTACGAGAAGGTTTTTGATGCATTCGTTTTTAATGGCACCCTCCCAGGTGCGGCGCCGTGTCCTTCAATGGTTGTTCCTCTCCCTCTTGTTTTTTCCTCCAGAGGTGTACACACTGTCTTGAGTTTGTGAATGAGAGGCGCGGAAAATAAAAGATGATTTATGTTACGATTGCATGCGTGGTGAGTGATTGTATGCTGGTCCGTCTGAAGGTGTCATTTACAGTTGTTTTGTTTTATTACTATATATTTGTTAGGCATGACTCATGGTCGTGCGTACCAGCGATTTTACTTTTTAATCTTTGCAGAATAAGGGTAAATTTATGAGTTTGTTTATGGGTCAGTGAGACTAATGAGCCTACATGTTAGTATAATAGGAGGATTTATAACTTAATCATGATGTTTTTTGAGCCATTTTTTGGAATATTAACACCTATGTCCATGTCTGTGGATTTAATTTTTATTCATTATTTTGTTTTAAAAGAATCGCATCACCACCGCTTGCACAACCATCTATGAAGTACAAGTGCTTGTTTTTTGTATACGCCAACACTGGGCATGCAGACTGTCCAAACTTGATGTAAAATTACATTGAAACTGCACAGAACCAATTACATTGGTTCAAAAAGGTATTGTCATTCCTATCAATTTTTGTAACCATCCATTTTTTTAGTCATGTTTTTTAGGTATATTTACATATATCTTTACCACACATTTTAGTTGGTTTTTTTAGTGATTATCTTCTAACCAGATTTTTAGTGATTATCCTCTAACCATATTTTTTAGATTATCTTCCCTCTTTTACTTCTGTAGGCTGTTTGGAAAATCTGCAGTATTATACTCCTGATATCTAATGGTATTAGATTTTTCCCACATTATGTTTGTTGCCATGATATAGACATCTTCGATGTCATCTGTTTTTCTAGATACTTATTTGTCTTATGTTATAATGGTATATGTCATTTTATACATACACACGAACTCACATTAATGTGTTTGTAATTTTTATCTATTTATATCATTTTATATGATTTTATATTTTTATGTGGAGTTTACACCATAGGTTTACATTTATTTATGTTTGTGTGTACTTTTAATTGTTTTTATTTATGTATCATAGCCCCTGAGGCAGCTCATGTGAGCGAAACTCGGCCAGAGTCGGGCAAGTTCAATAAAGTCCATTTTTTCCGATTCTACATTGTCATCCTTTATTACTGCTACCCTTCACTGATGTCAATTTAATTATTTATTTCTACTTATTAGTGCATTAATTGTAAGCAAGTCTGAATAGGTGACTTTTTAGCAACAGTTTAAAGGTTTTAATACAGGTTATATATTAACCTCAAATCCTGTGGTAAAAGGTTCCACATAGAGCTTCCATAGAGAATGCCCTTTCACATGTCTTAACCAACTGCATATATCAAACAGGCCATGTTGTGAGGATCACAGGGCCCATGATGGATTATAGCAGATGCCTCTTCTGCAGGTGCTGCTAGCAGTTGATGCTGTATACTAGGGGTGTGCATTCGTATTGAACATAAATGTAAAACGCTACTTTTTTTTTTTTTAACTTAAAAAAGTGATAGGACATAAACGATCGGATTTCCAACTTATTCAACATAGCTATGTTGAATAAGTTGGAAATCGCGATTGTTGATCCAAAATAAAAATTTAAACCCCTCACCTTCCTTAATCCCCCCCCAAAGACTTACCACAACTCCCTGGTGATCCAGCGAGGAGTGAGGACGCCATTTCTGAAAGCCTTTCCGAGGAGCACGTGACGTCGGCGCCACGTCGGAGTGACGCGGCGTCACGTGATTCCCTGCGGGTTCGCGCCGGAACGCTCGTTCGGCCCCAAAGGAACTTTTGGCCAGCTTGGGGGGGGTCAGGAGGCCCCCCCAAGCTGGCCAAAAGTTCCTTTTGGGCCGAACGAGGGTGCCGGAGGGAACTCGCGGGGAATCACGTGACGCCGCGTCACGCCGACGTCACGTGATTCCCCGCGGGGTCGCTTCCGGGATCCTCGTTCGGCCCAAAAGGAACTTTTGGCCAGCTTGGGGGGGCCTCCTGACACCCCCAAGCTGGCCAAAAGTTCCTTTTGGGCCAAACGAGGATCCCGGAAGCGACCCCGCGGGGAATCACGTGACGTCGGCGCCACGTCGCAGTGACGTGGCGTGGACGTGGCATCACGCATTGACGTGGCATCACGCGAGTTCCCTCCGGCACCCTCGTTCGGCCCAAAAGGAACTTTTGGCCAGCTTGGGGGTGTCAGGAGGCCCCCCCAAGCTGGCCAAAAGTTCCTTTTGGGCCGAACGAGCGTTCCGGCGCGAACCCGCGGGGAATCACGTGACGCCGCGTCACTCCGACGTGACGCCGACGTCACGTGCTCCTTGCAAAGTTGGTCAGAAATGGCGTCCTGACCCCGCTGGACCACCAGGGAGTTGTGGTAAGTCTTGGGGGGGGGGGATTAAGGAGGGTGAGGGGTTTAAATTTTTATTTGCACATATGGACATATACTCAACTCATTGAATTCTGTTTATGTCCATATTGACCGCAAATGGGACCCCCTTTGGACATATGGACATATGAACTTAAACTTTTGCTCTGCACATCCCTACTGTATACAAGCATTTGTCAGATGCCCCAGTACCTTGTCTCAATGGAGGGTCTTACAGCAGTGAATACACTGAACAAAATGTACATCTTCTATTATTTTAAAGTGATTCCAGAGTAGGGATGTCTTGCACAATCTGTTCTCTGCATTCTTGGGGGTTGATGCTGGCACTGCACAGGCTTAGGGTGAACTGTGAGGAAAAAGGCCTGGGGCATCACTCATGCTCTTTATCTGCACTGTCTGCTCTTCTTTGGGGTTGTTCTCAACACCATCAGTATCATCTATTTCCCCAATCACTAACTAGAACCCCCTACCCCCAATTTTCTTCAGCTACTATCTGTTCAATATTCTCTGATTCAGAGAATCCCAGACAAGATTCTTCCTCAGAATCATTTGTTGAAAATACTGCCTCTGTTACATCAGAAACAGTAGTCATGGAGGAAGGCATTGTTGTTTTGGGTTATTTCACTTCTGCTTCTCCTGTTCTTGCCCCTGCCTACTAATACCAGCTTTATATGGTTTTCCATTTTGCCTCTGCTTCAAAATAAGAGGGAGAGGAACAGGTAGGGTGGTGGCATATTCTCTCCCAATTTCAATTCCTTCTGGCTTCAGTTGGCTTCCACTTCGGGATTTTCTGCAGCTAAACAAGTCTTTTTAATGGCAGGACTCCCTTTTTTCTCACAGCTACTTGTTACACAACCCGTCTGCACCCGGCCCGTGCACGGGCCTGTTCACGGCAGGTCCTGGGTCGGCCTCCCTAGCGGCTGCTGCTAGCACTTCCAGGCCCCAGCGACCCGTGGCGGTGGTCGCAGGGCCTTCCACTGCACACCAGGCCTCACACTGGAGCTCAGAGTCCTTGGTTGTGTCGGCCATGCCCCTACGCACGCAGGCCACCCGGCCTCTTGTAGGGCCAAGAGTGGGCCCTAGCTCCGCAGCGCGCCCTGATTGATTCCCCGTTATAAGGAAGTCATTGCTTGCACTTCCTTACCTTGGCAATCAGGTCAGCATTTGTGCTAGATTGTCACTGCATTTGTTGCTTGCTCCTGTATTGTCCCAAGTTTTATTCCAGGATCCTTCTGTTCCAGTTCTGTTCCTGCTTCCTAGTATTCCAGTATCCTCCTGTTCCTGTTCATCTGTTCGTCTACCCAGGTAGTACCCTGGACTGTCTTACTGGTACTGACCTTGGCTCGTTCCTCGACTCGCCTGCCTGTCTGCTGTCTGCCTTCTGACTCCAGTCCGTCCCTCGACTCGCCTGCCTGCTGCCTGCCTCTGACCTCAGTCTGTTCCTCGACTCGCCTGCCTGCTGCCTGCCTCTGACTCCAGTCTGTTTATCGACCTGCCTGTCTGCTGCCTGCCTTCTGACCTTGGCCTGCCTGTGACCTCGTCTGACCTCTGGTACCTGACCTCTGGTTGCTGACCACTCCTTGGACTAACTCTTGGAATTTGACCTCTGCCTGCCTGACCATGTCCCTAGATTCTGGCTCTTTTCCTTGCCTTGTCATCACCCATGCTTGTCTGGTCCTCCTTGTTACATCGGATCTCCTGCTTCGAACCTGACCATGCTCCCCTTCTGCCCGTGGGCATGCTGAACTTCCACCTTCCCAGGAGACCCTGTGAGGCCCACCTAAGTCCAAGCGGCCAGGTCCCTACCGGCTCCTCCCGGGGGGACCTCGGGCTTCTAGTGGTGAAGCTCTACCTAGTCTCTGTCTCCTCCAGTTCTCTGACCCCTGGGGGCAGTTGCTTCCTGGTCCCAACCAGGAGGCAGTTCTCCACTGTCTCAGGACAAGGGTCCACCCCCGAGCGCAACACTACTAGCATTCAATTTATTTATTTTGCATTTCTTATATTACACAACTTTCCAAATTATATTCAAAACAAAGTATAAAAACCATCCATTATATATATATGTGTGTGTGTATGTGTGTGAAAAAGACCCAATATCCTCTTTTTACAAATATTCTATAAATTCTAAAACATAATTTATTTTTATCCAGAAAACTTTAATCAAACATTATATATGTCCATTTAAATACTATTGAGATCTCAACTGCCGAAAAATCATATACATTTACCCACATATTCACATCCAAATCAATGTAAAAGCTAGTATATACAATACTGAAGCAAAGTATCCAGACTTCTATAGTAATGAAACAAAATAATGCAACATTATTGACAACTCAAAAAACTCTTCCTGAAAATGAAATAGAGTATTAATCAAATGCCTTAAAGCACAATTCAGAAAGTTCAATAATTTTGCCAACCCTTTTAGAACATTTACTAAAGAAAAATTTTCTTCAAAGCCTTATATTAAGCAATATCCATCCTTCAAAGGTTATGTATATACAAATTGTCCACAAAAAAGTAGAGCTCTTAAGACAAGTGCTGTCTCAAAAATTTTTGTATCAGTGACGTTCTTATCTTAAGGATTATGTATGTGATAAATGTATATATATAAACAAATTAGACATTTTATTTTATTTATTTATTTAAAGCTTTTTTATACCAGTATTAGTAGTTACATCATACCGGTTTACATCAGAACTGAAGGTGGAAAATACATCAAGCAGGTACCGGGGATGGGACTACAGAGATCAAGGGAGAGAAGTAGACCTAAATATAAAACAATGCAAATTTAAAACATGTAAGGCATCAAATTAAAACACATTTTCTAAAAATCCCATTATGGTCAACTAAAAGCCTCTTTAAAATACAATACCTTTATATGCTTGTACTTATCACAGGCTGGGCTAAATCTGCAGCAACACCCAATCCTCTACAACTGTCATTCTCTCCTCTGCCTTTTCTTTGTAGTGGCATGATGGAATCTGAAGTGCTTACTGTGGTATTTGATATCAAAATAGAATTTATTGATAGCATACCAGCACTCACAATACCATTTTAGTACAGAATAAGTGTGTCTGTCATATACACTTAGGGATAGATTTTAAAAGAAGCGCGATCAGCCTACTTTTGCTTGCGCATCAGACTCAAGCAAAAGTACGCTGGATTTTAGTAGATACGCGCGGAGCCGCGCCTATCCACTAAAATCCTGGATCGGCGCGCGCAAGGCTATCGATTTTGTATAGCCTGCGCGCGCCGAGCCGCGCTGCCTCCCCCCGTTCCCTCCAAGGCCGCTCCGAAATCGGAGCGGCCTCGGAGGGAACTTTCCTTTGCCCTCCCCTCACCTTACCCTCCCTTCCCCTACCTAACCCACCCACCCGGCCCTGTCTACACCCCCCCCTTACCTTTGTCGGGGGATTTACGCCTCCCGGAGGGAGACGTAAACCCCCGCGCGCCAGCGGGCCTGCTGCGCGCCGGGCCGCGACCTGGGGGCGGGTACGGAGGGCGCGGCCACGCCCCCGGGCCGTAGCCACGCCCCCGTACCCGCCCCCAAAACGCTGCCAACACGCCCCCGGAACGCCGCGACGACCGGGCCCGCCCCCCGACACGCCCCCCTCCGAGAACCCCGGGACTTACGCGAGTCCCGGGGCTCTGCGCGCGCCGGGAGGCCTATGTAAAATAGGCTTCCCGGCGCGCAGGGCCCTGCTCGCGTAAATCCGCCCGGTTTTGGGCGGATTTACGCGAGCAGGGCTCTGAAAATCCGCCCCTTAATGAAGTTCACAGAGTGAGTTCACATCAGTGCTTAGCAGGCACAGAGCCAGCTTGCCAAGCACGGTTAGCAGCAGTTTACTAGTGGCACATAGTGTCTGTCTTTCTAGGGCTATCCCTTTCAATGTATGCAAACATGTCTCCATCACACAGACATTGTTTAATTGACTCCTTTTGCACATATAAAAAAATTGTTAGAAACAGAATCAACAAAGACTGGCAAGGCTTCACTTCAGTCTGTCTGCAGATAAACTGAGTGTGCTGCATCAGACAGACACAAAATCAATCTTCACTGGCACTGCTTCAATCTCCACAGCAGTCCTACCTTGTCCAAGTGAACACAGAAAGCAGTGCCTGTGTCTTTCTATCACAGTGATCACTGACTGTAGCAGAGAAGATCAGAAAATGCCCTTTTCCAATGCCAATGCATTCTTTTTAAAAGATTAGCTTTTTTTTCCCCACTCTAACAGAGCTTCTGAACACACCACTTGTCTCTGAAAAATCCAACAGAGCAAATAGAGTTTCTTTATATGTGCTCAGACCTTTCAGTGGGAGTACATCATTTTCACTTGATCTGGATAGCAGCTCTTGGCTAATTAAAAAGATGCTTCACTCTGATTGGTCCTCCATCTGGTCTTCTTGATTACTTTTTCTGCCTTGGCTCTGAGCTAGCTGCTGTATTAATTACACAGGCAAGTTCCCAGATGGTTCCTGCTTCTTGCTCAGACCTGAATGTACCATAGACTCAAATAGGAAATATAAAGAAATGAGGAAAATGTTTTCATTAAAATTTGTGGGAATCCTCCATCCATTTTAGGGGACCACAAATGAAACAAAAATGGACCAATTTGTTTCATTTTATCCATTCGTTTCAAACAAATGCACATTCCTAGGACAATGGTATGGATATACAGTACTCAAGGGACACAGAATAGCATGTGCTTCAAATTGTCTACAAAAGTGGCATATAGTCTCTACCTTTATTGGAGGAGGTGAACTACAATAGGTATATTTTCTGGCTGAATTCAACTGCGGAGACCTTACTTTGAAGGGGACATTTTTTATTTATAGCTTTTTGTTCTTTTATTTTTTGAAAAAATTGATATTTTTTTTGCAAAGCTTTTTTTGTTTCTTTTGCATTGTTTATACTTAGCTTTAGAAAGAAAGAGTAGAAGGGAGGGAGCTTCCTTCCCCATACCCCTATCTTCATTTCTAACTTTCAGGCCGATACAGTACAGTGCGCTCCGACGGGGCGCACTGTTAGCCTGCTCTTGGATGCGCGTTTTCCCTTACCCCTTATTCAGTAAGGGGAGGGAAATGTGCGTCTAACCCGTGGCACCTAATAGCCCCCTCATCATGCAAATGCATGTTGATGGCCCTATTAGGTATGCGCGCGGGATACAGTAAGTAAAATGTGCAGCCAAGCCGCACATTTTACTTTAAGAAATTAGCGCCGATCCAAAGGTAGGCGCTAATTTCTTCCAGCACCGGGAAAGCTAAAAAGTCATGGGATAGGAGGCGATGTCCATTCGTGGATTACAAACTGGTTAAAAGACAGGAAACAGAGAGTAGGATTAAATGGTCAATATTCTCAGTGGAAAAGGGTAAACAGTGGAGTACCTCAGGGATCTGTATTGGGACCGGTGCTTTACAATATATATATAAATGATCTGGAAAGGAATACGACGAGTGAGGTTATCAAATTTGCAGATGATACAAAATTATTCAGAGTAGTTAAATCACAGGCAGACTGTGATACATTACAGGAGGACCTTGCAAGACTGGAAGATTGGGCATCTAAATGGCAGATGAAATTTAATGTGGACAAGTACAAGGTGTTGCACATAGGGAAGAATAACCCTTGCTGTAGTTACACGATGTTAGGTTCCATATTAGGAGCTACCACCCAGGAAAAAGATCTAGGCATCATAGTGGATAATACTTTAAAATTGTTGGCTCGGTGTGCTGCAGCAGTCAAAAAAGCAAATAGAATGTTAGGAATTATTAGGAAGGGAATGGTTAATAGAACGGAAAATGTCATAATGCCTCTGTATCGCTCCATGGTGAGACCGCAGCTTGAATACTGTGTACAATTCTGGTCGCCGCATCTCAAAAAAGATATAGTTGCGATGGAGAAGGTACAGAGAAGGGCAACCAAAATGATAAAGGGGATGGAACAGCTCCCCTATGAGGAAAGGCTGAAGAGGTTAGGGCTGTTCAGCTTGGAGAAGAGACGGCTGAGAGGGGATATGATAGAGGTCTTTAAGATCATGAGAGGTCTTGAACGAGTAGATGTGACTCGGTTATTTACACTTTCGAATAATAGAAGGACCAGGGGGCATTCCATGAAGTTAGCAAGTAACACATTTAAGACTAATCGGAGAAAATTCTTTTTCACTCAACGCACAATAAAGCTCTGGAATTTGTTGCCAGAGAAGGTAGTTAGTGCAGTTAGTGTAGCTGGGTTCAAAAAAGGTTTGGATAAGTTCTTGGAGGAGAAGTCCATTAATGGCTATTAATCAATTATACTTAGGGAATAGCCACTGCTATTAATTGCATCAGTAGCATGGGTTCTTCTTAGTGTTTGGGTAATTGCCAGGTTCTTGTGGCCTGGTTTTTGGCCTCTGTTGGAAACAGGATGCTGGGCTTGATGGACCCTTGGTCTGTCCCAGCATGGCAATTTCTTATGTTCTTATGTTCTTAAAGTGCACAGAAAAGCAGTAAAAACTGCTTTTCTGTGCACCCTCCGACTTAATATCATGGCGATAATATCATGGCGATATTAAGTCGGAGGTCCCGAAGAGTAAAAAAAGATAAAAAAAAAAAAAATTTGAATTCGGCCCGCGGCTGTCGGGCCAAAAACTGGATGCTCAATTTTGCTGGCGTCTGGTTTCCGAGCCCGTGGCAGTCAGCGGGCTCGAGAACCGATGCCAGCAAAATTGAGCATCAGCTGTCAAACCCGCTGACAGCCGCCGCTCTGTGCTAAAAGGAGGTCCCTAGCGCCTCCTTTTGCCCGATTCTACCGCACCACCTCATTTGAATATGCTCTCCCACGTTTTTACTGAATCGGCCTGTTTATAAACTAACCCACTTAATTAGGGGGTTGAACTACACAGAATAACCTGGCCTTGGTTGGCAGAGTATCACCAAGAAAATAATTTGCATAAATGTAATTAATGTGGAATCAAAACACTTAAGTAAAGTTCAAGAAGAGCTTAATTAGTAATGCCATAGTAAACATTTCAGGTAATTAATTTTCCTGGTAAAAGAAAAAAATACTGCTTGGTACCAGACAAAAGAGTGAGAGCAAGTGAATAAGCTCATTCTGTGTTTTCTGCAAATAGGACAACGTAAGTAAATTTCTTATGAGCTGATTGGTAGCATCATATTAGATCTTGTGGTAATAATAATTTCTGGTTGCTCAGGCTTACTTTTATACTTTCAGCAACAGGACTCTACAAAGGAAACAACCCAAAACTACATACCTCATAAATGTATAAATATATATTACAGTCTGAAAGAATAAGATAAGATATCTTGATCCACAGTTAGGAACCATTCAGTGTGAATGAAAGAGCATAAGAACATGCCATACTGGGTCAGACCAAGGGTCCATCAAGCCCAGCATCCTGTTTCCAACAGTGGCCATAAGAACCTGGCAAGTACCCAAAAACTAAGTCTATTCCATGTTACCGTTGCTAATAATAGCAGTGGTTATTTTCTAAGTCAATTTAATTAATAGCAGGTAATGGCAATACTCAAAGAGGAGATGTAGAGACTGAGAAACATCTGGGAGAATGAGGACTTCATCAATGAAATCATTATCAAGGCATCTAAGATGGAGAACTCAATCAGAATGAAAGGTGAAACTGCTCCATGAGATGACAGCTGGACCCAGATTACTATGGCTACTAGACCCTACACCATGGCTTCGATTTCTCTTGTACTGAAGAACTGGTATGCAACCCTGGAAGTAGAGGAGGAAATGTCAACCCATGATGAAGAGGAACCAGCACATGCAAACCCCAAATCTGCAGGCACCACAAACATTTCACCTAGGAGACAGAGGGTAGTTAATGAGGGCATGAAGGTATCCATCTGCTGACCAGACATGTTGTACTGGGAAGTGTGCTGTCTGCTGGGTGACAACATCCAAGACATTATGGAAATATTGCGAAAATCCTCAAGCCTACTGACCACTTTCCGATGCTGCTCATCCATGTTGGCATGAATGATACTGCTAGGGGAGGGTAAAGCAGATAGGTCACAGATGTTATTCTCCTCAATCCTCCCAATTAAGGATTAAGGCCCAGGGAGGGAAGCTCACATTCTAGAGATAAATGAATGGCTGCTTAGATGGTGTCAATGTGAGCGTTTTGGCTTCCTGGATCATGGGATGATATTTGAAGGATTTCTGAGCAGAAATGGGATTCACACAGCGTCTTTCAGCACAGAATTGCAAACCTACTGAGGAGAGCTTTAAGCTAGAATCATTGAGGATAGGTGAACAAAATCCTAAGGTAAATAAAACATTAAATACTCATAAAGAAATAGGAAATATGGGAAAAAAGGCAATATTTGGAAAGCTAAAAACTATGTACAGTAATGCTCATGGAAAAAGCTGATTTAGATATAGTAGTTGTCATATAGACCTGGTACATGGAAGACCTTGACTGGGATATAGTTATTCTCGCTATAATCTTTTTAGGAAGGACCAGGTAGAAAGGAAGGGAGGAGCCATAGCATTATATATAAAGAACAACATTAAAGCAACAACATTACTGGGCTTATGAGATAAGGAGGAGGCACTGTGGCTTAATCTGGAAAGAGGGACTGGAACATCTATTTATATAGTTGTAATATACAGACCTCCATCACAATTAGAGGAGATGAATAGAGACTTACTGGATGATATGCACAGGATTGCTGTGAAAGGGGAGGTGCTGCTGCTTTGGGATTTCAATCTTCTAGATGTTGATTGGGATAACCTAACTGTAGTATATTCTAGAAGCAGGGAGATCCTGGATTCTCTGCAAGGAGAACTGTTCTGACAACTGGTAATGGAACCCATATGGGAGATGGCAATACTGGACCTGATACTAACCAATGGGAACAGTATTTCTGATATTGTAGTGGATGATCATCTGGGAGCCAGTTACCACCATATTAGGATGCATGAGATGGAGGTTAATTATAAGTTGAGAGTCCTAGTGCAGGAAAACTAACTTTCTCAAAATGGGGAAGTACCTCAAGGAGTTGTTAGCGGGATGGGAAGTAGAAGGGCAGTGAGAAAAACTAAAAGGAGATATCATAAGGGCAATTAATCTTTTTTGTTAGGAAAGTAAATAAAAGGAAGAAGAAAAAAAGACCATTATGGCTTTCTAAAGAAGTAGCTGAAAAGGTAAAGGAGAAAAGGTTAGCATTTATAAACTACAAGAGATCGCAGAAAGAGGAAGACAGTGCTGCCCGATGTTTCCACTTCGCCCTCCTTACCTCTTTGGCGTCTCCCTCCTGGGTTGATGGAAGTTTGGCTGCCGCAGCGTCATCTTGTCGACCTCCTCCGGCGTCCCTGGACCGGCTAGACACTGCCTTCCGCCATGTTCTCCTGAGGACTAAGGGCGCGCGCGTGGCGCGGCCCCGACTCAAGTACCAGCAGTGGCGCAAACCTCAGGGGCGGCCCCCTGAGATGATGTCATCATATTCGGATATTTAAAGGTCTTTCATTTTGCTAACTATTCGAGCTAGCAAAGGGATTCATACCTAGCTGCCTCCAGGTATCACTGCGGATGGGATTCGCTCTCCACATACCTTGCTACTCTGCCTCCTCGGACTTTACAAGGGGTACCCGCTCCTTGGGGGCCTTGCTCTCTCTTTTACTTTTCAGGTCACAGTCTGGAACCGGTACTCGCTCTTTGAGGGCCCACGTTCCTGGACCTGCTACTGAATATAACTTCTGCCAGGAAGTCACCGCTGCCTACAACACCAGTGAGTTACCATCTCTCTCTCAGAGCTTTCCCTGGAACCAGGTACTTGCTCCTCAAGGGGCTACTTCATTCCAGCTCCTGGGCTGTTCTAAGAGACTATTATGTGAGTGTTACCATCAAGGTTCTGTTCCTGAACTCTGCATACTCTGCCTACTCACTGTCTCAGTTTCTCTACAGCTCAGCCGTATTGGGATCGCTGTTCCAGTGCCTGATGGACTACAGCTCAGCCGGGCTCTTCCAGCTCATTACTGCCACCTCTGGTGGTTCTCAAGAACTATTTCATAAAAGAACTTGTGTGTGTCTGTCTCCCAACTCTGAGACTGACCGGTAGTCCCTCTCGGGATCTTCCCCCGTGGACGTGGCCATCTGCCACCGGCCCAAGGATCCACCCACAACTATCACAAATAATAACAGATTGCTAACTCCATGGATCCGGCAAAGCTCAATGCCTTGCAGGCCATACCCGGCCTGGCCCTGCACATTTCGGAGCAGCAAGACGTCTTGGAGAAACTACCTTCAGCGTTCCATCAGCTACACACACAGAAGGTTCAAGGCACAGCTTCCAACCATGAAGGTCAGTTACAGGAGATAACTTTAAAGACTGCTGTACCACTGGCGGCTCCAATCTGCTTTTCCGGAGAAATCCAGAAGACCTGGGGCTTTTTAAACCAATGCTGCATGCATTTTACCTTACAGCCATCTTTAATTCCAATGGCTCTCTCCAAGACTACCTACATCCATTCCTACTTGGATAGTAGGGCCTTGTCTTGGGCATCTACCTTGTGGGAACACAAGGACATAAGAACATAAGAAATGCCTTGCTGGGTCAGACCAAGGGTCCATCAAGCCCAGCATCCTGTTTCCAACAGAGGCCAAAACCAGGCCACAAGAACCTGGCAATTACCCAAACACTAAGAAGATCCCATGCTACTGATGAAAGTAATAGCAGTGGCTATTCCCTAAGTAAAATTGATTAATAGCCATTAATGGACTTCTCCTCCAAGAACTTATCCAAACCTTTTTTGAACCCAGCTACACTAACTGAACTAACCACATCCTCTGGCAAAAAATTCCAGAGCTTTATTGTGCGTTCAGTGAAAAAGAATTTTCTCCGATTAGTCTTAAATGTGCAACTTGCTAACTTCATGGAATGCCCCCTAGTCCATCTATTATTCGAAAGTGTAAATATCCGAGTCACATCTACTCGTTCAAGACCTCTCAAGATCTTAAAGACCTGTATCATATCCCCCCTCAGCTGTCTCTTCTCCAAGCTGAACAGCCCTAACCTCTTCAGCCTTTCCTCATAGGGGAGCTGTTCCATCCCCTTTATCATTTTGGTTGCCCTTCTCTGTACCTTCTCCATCGCAACTATATCTTTTTTGAGATGCGGCGACCAGAATTGTACACAGTATTCAAGGTGCGGTCTCACCATGGAGCGATACAGAGGCATTATGACATTTTCCGTTCTATTAACCATTCCCCTCCTAATAATTCTTAACATTCTATTTGCTTTCTTGACTGCTGCAGCACACTGAGCTGATGATTTTAAAGTATTATCCACTATGATGCCTACATCTTTTTCCTAGGTGGTAGCTCCTAATATGGAACCCAGTATCGTGTAACTACAGCAAGGGTTATTTTTCCCTGTATGCAACACCTTGCACTTGTCCACATTAAATTTCATCTGCCATTTGGATGCCCAATCTTCCAGTCTTGCAAGGTCCTCCTGTAATGTATCACAGTCTGTTTGTGATTTAACTACTCTGAATAATTTTGTATCATCCGCAAATTTGATAACCTCACTCATCGTATTCCTTTCCAAATCATTTATATTTATATTGAAAAGCACCGTCCAAGTACAGATCCCTGAGGCACCCCACTGTTTACCCTTTTCCACTGAGAAAATTGACCATTTAATCCTACTCTCTGTTTCCTGTCTCTCAACCAGCCTGCAATCCAGCTGCTCAATTTCCTTTTTGAAAGTTAGTGCCAGCAGCTTGGTTCCACTGTGGTAAAGGTGGAGCCCATCCTTTCGGAAAAGTCTCCCCTTTCCCCAAAAGTTTCCCCAGTTCCTTACAAAGCTGAATCACTCTTCCCTGCACCATCGTCTCATCCATGCATTGAAACTCTGGAGCTCTGCCTGCCTCTGGGGACCTGCACATGGAACAGGAAGCATTTCAGAGAATGCCACCCTGGAGGTTCTGGATTTCAGCTTCCTACCTAAAATCCTAAATTTGGCTTCCAGAACCTCTCTCCCACATTTTCCTATGTTGTTGGTGCCCACATGTACTACGACAGCTGGCTCCTCCCCAGCACTATCTATAATCCTATCTAGGTGACGCGTGAGGTCTGCCACCTTCGCACCAGGCAGGCAAGTTACCAGGCAGTCCTCACGTCCACCAGCCACCCTGCTATCTACATTTCTAATAATCAAATTATCAACTATGATGGCCGGCCTAACCCTTCCCTCCTGGATTGTAGCCCTGGGAGATTTGTCCTCAGTGCGAGAGGACAATACATCACCTGGAGAGCAGGGCCCCATTTTGCAGGACATAGAAGGATTTATGGACTTATTTAAATCCGTTTTCGATGACCCTGCCCGAACTGCTGTCGCCGGTTCTGCTTTGGTTGAATTGAAGCAAGGCAACAGATCATTGGCTGAATTTGCCATAGAGTTCAAAACTCTTGCGGAAGAACTCTGCTGGGACCCCAAATGTCTCAAGACTCTCTTCTTCAGAGGCCTGGATAACCGTTTAAAGGACGAGCTGGCTGCTTGTAAAACACCTGACTTGCTGGATGAACTAGAAGCCTTGGCCACTCGGATTGATCACCGGCTCCAGGACAAGGTGAAGGAACTCCGGCCTAAGATGTTACCTAGGTTGAAACAGGCTAGTGCTATACCTGCACCTCGGATGGTTCCAGTAATCCCTGCTGCTGATGTTGATGAACCGATGCAACTTGGTCATGGGCGTTTGACTTCCAAAGACAGAAGACTCCGGAAGAGGCGAGGCCTATGCATGTACTGTGGTCAGCTTGGCCACGACATCTCTACCTGCTCCATTCATCCGGAAAACGGTCGGGCCTAAGTCCTGCAGGAGGACTGTTCTTAGGCCTCACTATGCCCTCTTTTTCACTCTCTCTCCCAGTCTCCTTGACCTACGGACCAGTCACGGTTCGGACTCCTGCCCTGGTGGGTCTCAGGGGCAGGAGGCAACTTCATTCTCAGATGTCTAGTGGAATACCTGAGGATTCCCCTCATCAAGTTGAAAGATCCACTACTGTTATCCTTCATTCAAGGAGAGCCCTTACCGGGCTACATGACTTGCCAAACCGTACCAGTTACTCTCTGCACTGGAGCTCTCCACACTGAATCACTCTCGTCTTTGTATTAGAAAGGGCCATGCACCCTATCGTCCTGGGGTTACCCTGGTTGCAAGTGCACCAACCCCAATTCGACTGGGCATCCTAGGATCTCTCCCGCTGGGGCCCAGAATGTCACGGGAGGTGCCTTAAGGAAATCTCGCCTATCATTTGCATGCCTATGACTCCAGTGATGCCAGGACTGTCGCCTCAATACGCTTCCTTCGCGGACATATTTTCCAAAGAAGCAGCTGATATTCTTCCTCCACATAGACCCTATGACTGTGCCATAAGACTGAAGCCCAATGCTGAGCCACCAAAAGGACATGTGTACCCTCTCTCAGCCATTGAGAATAAAGTAATATCAGAATACATTGAGGAAAATCTCCAGAAGGGCTTTATATGACCATCAAAGTCGCCAGCCGGCGCAGGCTTTTTCTTTGTGGGGAAGAAGGATGGTACCCTACGTCCATGTATCGATTACCAAGGTCTTAATGAGATCACGATCAAAGACTGTTACCCCTTACTGTTAAACTCGGAGCTGTTTGACCGGCTGCAAGAGGTCAAGATATTTTCAAAGCTTGACCTGAAGGGGGCCTACAACCTCATTCGCATTCGGAGTGGCGATGAATGGAAAACGGCCTTCAATATGCAAGACGGCCACTTCAAGTATCTTGTAATGCCGTTCGGGTTGTGCAATGCACGCGCCATTTTCCAAAATATGATGAACGACATCTTGCGGGACCTGCTGTACAAGAATGTTGTGGTCTACCTGGATGACATACTAATTTTCTCCCAGGATTTGGACACCCACATTGCAGATGTCAAGCAAGTAATCCACCATCTTCGCGAACACCGGCTGTACGCCAAACTCTCTAAGTGTGAATTTCACAAAGACTCAGAGCGTTTCTTAGGCTACATCATGTCAAAAGAAGGCTTCCAAATGGAACCTCACAAGCTTGAAAGTATCAAGAATTGGTCCTAACCTACCAGCCTAAAGGCTTTAAGGATATTCCTGGGGTTCACCAACTATTATCGAAGCTTTAAAAAGAACTATTTCCTGGTGTGTAGCCAGATGGACTCAGAACAAATGGGTATAGTATGCTCGTGCTAGTAGTTGGAGATGGATCTGACATCAGCACGGGTATGTATACCCCACAGGAAGCGTAGCAACTTTGTAATTTCTGTTTCTAAAGCAGTTTGGAGAGCCTGCATGCTCGCTGAGCGTGTTTCCAATCTACTTTCTACTTTCTGCTTTCTTCTTACTAAACTTCTACAGCACCATCGAGCCCCGCACTCCTGCGGTGATACCCTTGGGGTCCCTCCCCCAGTTGAGTTTCCCAGGGTGATTTCCGTGATCCCCCGGAGGTTTAAGTCCTCGGTCCGGTGGCCGAATCGTGGCAGGGACGTAGCCCCCGGGCGATGCTCGGGCGGGGCGAACGAGGCGCCTCTGTCCCGGCGTGGACGAGGCAGCGGGTGCATTTCCTCAAAGCGCGGCGGTGAAGGTACTTGCCCTCTCCCCCCGCAGCCGGAGACCGCCCGGGTTCCAGCCGGGAAGCGCCGAGGATCAGGAAAGGCGTACATCTCTTACTCTTTGGTCTCCGAGGAATGAGGATCGGCTGCGTGGCCTGTGGGTGGCACGCCGTGGAAGGGCACCATTTTGTTGGCCTTGCTCAGGTATTGAGCGCCCATGATAAGCGCCTGTCTATGACTACGCGCATATTATATATTATTAAGCTTACATTAATAAGCCGCATATTGCTGAGAGCACATTGCATATTGTTCAGCGTACATTGCTAAGCCGCACATTGCTGTGAGCATATTGGATGACATTGAGCATATATTGCTAGCCGCATATTGCTGAGTGCATATTGGATAACATTGAGCGTATATTGCTAGCCGCATATTGCTGAGAGCATATTGCATATTATTACGCGTACATTGCTCAGCTGCATATTGCTGAGAGCATATGCATATCATTGAGCGTATATTGCTAGCCGCATATTTCTGAGAGCATATTGCATATTATTACGAGTACATTGCTCAGCCGATTATTGCTGAGAGCATATTGGATATCATTGGGCGTATATTGCTGCCGCATATTATTGAGCGCCTGTTGTGTTAAGCGTATATTGCTGCCGCATATTATTGAGCGCCTGTTGTATTAAGCGCATATTGCTGCCGCATATTATTGAGCGCCTGTTGTATTGAACGCCTATTAGATTAAGCGAATATTGCTGCCGCTTCTCATTAAGCGCATATTTTTCAATGGAACAGAACGCCTCAGCGTCCTCGGCAGGGGCGCCTCCTGCCTCCGGCATTAAATCCCTCGGCCTCTGCTCTGCATGCCAGCTTAGAGCCACGCACAGTGAAGAGCCAGACTCCCTATGTGCCCAATGTGAGGAGGCCGGTGGACCCTCGGGCCAGGACCAGTCTCAGCCACGATTTGCTGACAGTTCCCCAGGGGCCACCCCGGATTTAGCGGGCAGTCTCGACCAATCTGGAATCCCGGGGGATCTCGTACCCCGGCGATTAGAGACCGCTTCCATTTCCTGGGTGGATCTCTTTAAGGGGATTCATGCCTTTGTACAGATGCAAACAGCTTCCCGTCCAGGCCCTGCTGTTCCTGCTGTTCCTGCTGTTCCGGCCGTGGCTGCGGCTGCTGCTGCGGTTGCGGCTCCAGCGGATCCTGTTCCGGGACCCTCACGCCCTTATCGTTTGCAGGACCTCCCGCCTCCAGACAGTCTGGATCAGTCAGACCCAGATGTTTCACCGGACGAGTCCGAACTCCCAGACGAGGGGGAACTTCCCTCAGGGATTGAGCCATATAGAACCATGAGGCAGTTCTTCTTTAAAGAGGATCTCTCCGACCTGGTGTCTCAGTGCCTGGTGGAGTTTGATATTACAGGTCCCAGCGCTATGGTACCCTCTGCGCAGAACCCCCTGCTGGAAGGTCTTTGTCCTACAGCCCGCCATTTTCCATTCTTGCAAGTGGCACAACAACTGATAGATTTAGAATGGGCTACACCAGCAGCCTCATTCAAAGGGGGGCGGGCCCTGACAGGCATGTACCCCTGGCACCGGCTATCCAGGAGCTGCTGGCGTGCCCTCAGGTGGACGCCTTGATTAGCGCTGTGGTCAAGTGCACTACCATTCCAGTTGAGGGGGGGGGCGGCCCTCAAGGAGCCTCATGACAGGTGACTGGACGCCATTCTGAAACAGACATTTGAGGTGGCAGCTCTATCTTTGCGGATCGCAATCTGCTGCACAGTGGTGACGCGTTCCTGTTTGTCACAGGTCAGGAACAACGCTCCAGCAGCAGACATGGAGTCAGCTCTCTCGTTCCTCACGCATGCTGCATCAGACCTAGTCCGGACAACAGCCAAGGGGATCTCATCCTCCGTAGCCGCCAGGAGCTAGCTCTGGATCCGGAAATGGTCAGCTGATTTTCCTTCGAAGACACGCCTCACCAGATTGCCCTTTAAGGGCTCTTTCCTGTTTGGTAGCGACCTTGATAGACTGGCCAGCACATGGGGCGCCTCGACTGCTGGAAGATCGGTTCAGAAGGACCAGCGTGCCTTTCCAAGGCCCTCCAGGGGTAGAAGCTCCCAGCGCTTCACTCCCTACAGGAGTTGCTACCAGGCACCTCGTCCTCAGGCCCGGAATCAGTCCTTTCGGACCAAGCAGCGCAAGAGGGGAGCAGGCCCGGGCTCAGGTCCCGGCCGCGCCTCGCAATAAGATTCCGCCGATTCATCTGGGGGACGGAGCCATAGGGGGCAGGTTAACCCTCTTCTACCCCAGATGAGTCGAGATTACGTCGGACCAGTGGGTCCTCGCCATCATCCGAGAGGGGTATTACCTGGAATTTCATCATCTCCCTCCGGACAAGTTTGTGGAATCTTCATGTCCCATACACAAGAAGGCAGCATTGGAAGCTACCCTGGCGAGGCTCCTGTCCTTGAAAGCCATCATCCCAGTACCTGCATGGGAAGTGAATTCTGGACACTATTCCATTTATTTCATGGTACCCAAGAAAGGGGGCACCTTTCGGCCCGTACTGGACCTCAAGTCAGTCAATTGATACTTAAGGGTCCCGAGTTTTCGCATGGAAACTCTGCGCTCCGTCAAGACCGCAGTACAGCCGGGAGAATTCCTCACGGCCTTAGACTTGTCGGAAGCCTACCTGCATATCCCGATCCATCCGGATCATCAGTGCTACCTACGCTTCAAGGTTCTAGGATGCCACTTCCAATTCCGGGCTCTGCCCTTCGGGTTGGCCACGTCACCGCGGACCTTCACCAAGGTGGTCGTAGTGGCAGCAGCGGCACTCATACGGGAAGGGATCCTGGTCCATCCCTACCTAGACGACTGGCTGATCAGGGCAAAATCACGAGAGGAGAGCCATCGGACAACTGACAGAGTGATCGCCCTTCTGTAAAGCTTTAGCTGGGTAATCAACCTCAGCAAGAGTTGCCTACAGCCTTCCCAGTCGCTGGAATACCTGGGAGTACAGTTCGACACCCAGGCAGACACAGTCAGTCTCACTACCAAGAGAAGGTTAAAACTTCAGACGCGTATCCGGTACTTGATGGGAGCCAGTCGGCCCATAGCTTGGGATTATCTGCAGGTTCTCGGCCTCATGGCATCCACCCTGGAAGTGGTACCTTGGGCAAGGGCCCATATGAGACCGTTACAACACTCCCTGCTCTCTCGCTGGAGCCCCCGCTTCCTCTGCCAGCCAGAGTACGGACCCAGTTACGGTGGTGGTTGCAGTCCAACCACATGAGCAGGGGGTCGAAGATGTCCTCACCCACGTGGACTCTGCTCACCACAGATGCCAGCCTGAGTGGCTGGGGAGCACACTGCGAAGAACTCACCGCACAAGGGCGGTGGAACAGAGAAGAGTCAGCGTGGAACATCAACCGTCTAGAGGCCCGGGCAGTCCGATTGGCATGCCTACGATTTGCTCACAGACTAAAGAACAGAGCAGTCAGAGTGATGTCCGACAACGCCACCACGGTGGCATACATCAACCGTCAGGGCGGAACCAGAAGCCAACAGGTATCTCTCGAGATAGCCCCGCTGATGGCTTGGGCAAAGGCGAATCTTCAGGACATCTCCGTCGTCCACATTGCCGGGAAGGACAACACCGCGGCAGACTTCCTCAGCAGAGAAAACCTAGATCCGGGAGAGTGGCAGCTGTCACCCACAGCCTTCCAGATGATTGTGGATCACTGGGGGATTCCGGACATGGACTTACTAGCAGACAGGTCCAATGCTCAAGTACCCAGCTACTTCAGCCGCAAGCGCGACCCATTCTCACACGGAATTGATGCCCTGGTTCAGCCATGGCCTCCAGGGACTCTGCTATATGCCTTCCCTCCGTGGCCTCTGCTGGGCGCCATCATACACAAGATTCAGAAACACCGGGGCCTAGTTCTTCTAGTGGCACCAGACTGGCCAAGAAGACCCTGGTACGCGGACATGAGAAGAATGCTTGCAGGGGAGCCTCTTCCCCTGCCTCCTCTACGGGACCTTCTACGTCAAGGTCCCATCCTCCACGAGGATCCAGCTCAATTCTCTCTTACGGTCTGGCCATTGAGAGGGTTAGACTACAGAAAAGAGGTTACTTGGAGCCCTTGATAGATACACTCCTCCGAGCTCGCAAGTTTTCCACATCCCTTACCTATATCAGGATCCGGAGAGTATTTGAAGCATGGTGCGACACTCATGGCACCAACCCACATGCGACTACTATCCCTATTGTTTTGGATTTCCTGCAGGATGGACTTCAGAAGGGTCTCTCCCTCAGCTCCATCAAGCTTCAGGTGGCTGCGCTGTCGTGCTATGGTCCCAGGAGGGATGGCAAGACCATTTCCAAGCATCCAGATGTTTCTCGCTTCCTGAAAGGAGTCAAGCACATTCGTCCGCCACTGAAGTGGCCAGTGCCTCTGTGGAACCTCAACCTGGTTTTGGATTTCCTCACGGGATCCACCTTCAGACCCCTTCGGGGCTTGTCTCTCCGTTCTCTAACCTTGAAGATGGTATTTTTGCTGGCAGTATGTTCCGCACGCCGCATTTCGGAGCTACAGGCACTGTCCTGCCGTGATCCCTTTCTCAGAATCACTCCGGAGGCTATCCATCTTCGCACGGTTCCCTCCTTTCTACCTAAAGTGGTCTCACAATTTCACCTTAACCAAACTATATCCTTGCCTACCATGGCGGGTTTGAAGAAATCTGAAGAAGAGCGTTTACTATGCCATCTCGACATAGGCAGAATGCTGCCCAGATATCTGGAAATGACACAAGAAGTACGAAAGACGGACCATCTGTTCGTCCTGCACAGCGGGAAAAGACAAGGAGAAGCGGCCTCTTGGCCCACCATCGCCCGCTGGATTAAAAAAGTTATCAGAGCAGCTTACGTAGAGGCCGGGAAGTCTCCTCCTCTACAAGTCAAGGCTCATTCTACCAGAGCACAAGCGGCATCTTGGGAAGAATCCAGGATGCTATCGCCTGCAGAAATATGTAAAGCGGCGACGTGGTCCTCCCTCCATACCTTCTCCAGGTTCTACCGTGTGGATGTCCAGGCCAGGGAGGACACAGCATTTGCAAGGGCGGTCCTACATGGTTCTCAGGCAGCCTCCCACCCAGGCTGGGAGTAAAGCTTTTGTACATCCTATTTGTTCTGAGTCCATCTGGCTACATGCCAGGAAATGTTGAGATTACTTACCTGATAATCTCCTTTTCCTTAGTGTAGACAGATGGACTCAGCATCTCGCCCAGCTGCCTGTGTACATGGGTTTCACCGATTCAAGGTAAGCCATGTCATCTGTTTCCATAAGAGCGTCCCCTTTGCCAGGTGTCGACGCCTTCCGGTTGGGAATGCTGGCGGTCTCCAGCTACTATCAATCGGTCAGGGGAATCCTGTTTCACTATTTCACTGAGCGTCAGTACACACATCCATAACAGCTTTTGCAAGGAAGATTACTAAGTTGCTACGCTTCCTGTGGGGGTATATATACCCGTGCTGACGTCAGATCCGTCTCCAACTGCTAGCACGAGCATACTATACCCATTTGTTCTGAGTCCATCTGTCTACACTAAGGAAAAGGAGATTATCAGGTAAGTAATCTCAACATTCTTCTTTAACCATACCCTTGACTGCGATGACCCGCAAGGGTGCCAATGCTTCAAAATGGTCAGCGAAGGCCATTTCTGCATTCGAGAAATTGAAGACTGCCTTCTCCACAGAACTGTGCTTGCAGCATCCAGACCCAAATAAGCCCTTTATCGTTGAAGTTGATGCTTCAGATGTGGGTATTAGGGATGTGCAGCCAAAAGGTTTTCGTTGCATTCGTGATTCGGATTCGTCGGGGCGCAAATGCGTTACATTCGGCCGTATGGCACCCTGATGCGTTAATATGGCGAGTTAAATTCGTGTCCCAGCTAAAATTAAAATTAACTACAACCCCCCACCCTCCTGACCCCCCCAAGACTTACCAAAACTCCCTGGTGGTCCAGCGGGGAGTCCAGAAGCCATCCCTGCATTCTCACACCCTCGTTTACCGGTTTCTTCATGGCGCCGATAGCCTGTGTCACAGGGGCTACCGGTGCCATTGGTCAGCCCCTGTCACATGGTCACCGGCGCCATCTTGTGCTCCTACCATGTGACAGGGGCTGACCAATGGCACCAGTAGCCCCTGTGGCATAGTATGGGCAAAGGCTATCGGCGCCATTTTGAGTCCTGGCATCGGCCGGCCGGCGTGCAGGAGGTCGCTCCGGGACCTCCATTGGACCCACAGGGACTTTTGGCCAGCTTGGGGGGGCCTCCTGACCCCCACAAAACTTGCCAAAAGTCTAGCGGGGGTCCGGGAATGACCTCCTGCACGCCGGCTGTCTGATGCTAATACTCAAAATGGCGCCGATCGCCTTTCCCCTGAGACTCAAAATGGCGCCGATTGCCTTTGCCCTCACTATCACTTTTGTGTCTCAAAATGGCGCCGATCGCCTTTGCCTGAGACTCAAAATGGCGCCGATTGCCTTTACCCTCACTATCGCCTTTGCGTCTCAAAATGGCACCGATCGCCTTCGGACGGCCGGCGTGCAGGAGGTCGCTCCCGGACCCCCGCTGGACTTTTGGCAAGTCTTGTGGGGGTCAGGAGGCCCCTGCAAGCTGGCCAAAAGTCCCTGTGGGTCCAACGAGGGTCCCAGAGCGACCTCCTGCACGCCGGCCGTCCGATGCCAGGACTCAAAATGGCGCTGATAGCCTTTGCCCAATTTATGTCACAGGGGCTACCGGTGCCATTGGTCCATGAAGTTAGCATGGGGCACATTTAAAACTAATCGGAGAAAGTTCTTTTTTACTCAATGCACAATTAAACTCTGGAATTTGTTGCCAGAGGATGTGGTTAGTGCAGTTAGTATAGCTGTGTTTAAAAAAGGATTGGATAAGTTCTTGGAGGAGAAGTCCATTACCTGCTATTAAGTTCACCTAGAGAATAACCACTGCCATTAGCAAGGGTTTAAATTTTTATTTAGGAGGCCGAATAAAACAGAAATTTGTTAAATACGTGGGGAGTCGCGATGCGTTTCGCCTCCCCACGTATTTAACAGATAGGACAAAATAAGTTGGGATTACAAATATGTGGAAAACAGATGCACACCCCTAGTGGGTATAGGGGCTGTGTTGAGCCAAACAGGAGACTCGAAAGTCTTACGCCCCTGTTCTTTCTTCTCATGAAGGTTTTCTCCAGCCGAGAAAAACTATGGGATTGACGATAAAGAGCTCTTTGCAATAAAGCTCGCATTCGAGGAATGGCGGCCTTGGCTCGAAGGCGCTCAACATCAAATAACCGTATTCACGGATCATAAAAATCTAGAGTATCTCTGCCACGCACAACATCTGAATTACAGACAGGCCAGATGGTCCTTATTTTATAATCATTTTGATTTTGTGTTGAAGTACCGCCCTGGAGATAGAAACACCAGAGCAGACGCTCTGTCACGCTCCTTTCATTCAGAGGATGTGCCTGATGAGCCATAGCATATTATTGACCCGAAGAAAATCCTCTTGGCATCCACTCAGTCTGTACCCGCTGGTAAAACCATTGTGCTAAAAAAGACTCAGGAAGGAAGTGCTCTTCTTGGTGCATAATTCCAAGCTGGCTGGCCATCTCAAAACCATCTCAAAACCAATTGCAGAAATTATCAACACATCCCTTTCTCAAGGTTTAGTTCCTAACCAGTTAAAATTGGCAATACTGAAACCATTACTAAAGAAACCAAACGCTTGCCCATCAGACCCAGCTAATTTTAGACCCATCGCAAACTTACCACTTATCGCCAAACTGATGGAAAAAATTGTCAACAAGCAACTGTCAGATTATCTGGAAGATCATAACATTCTATCCCCAGCCCAATATGGATTCCGAAAACGCCTAAACACCGAATCGCTCTTACCATCTCTCACTGACACAATCCTCGTTAATCTGGAGAATAAACAATCTTACCTGCTCATTCTTTTGGATCTTTCCGCTGCATTTGATACGGTAAAACACTCTACTCTAATAGACCAACTAGCCAACATAGGGATCAAAGGCACAGCCCTTAGATGGTTCCATTCCTTTTTAAGCAACAGATACTACAAAGTAAGGATAAACAACAAAGAATCGCACCCAATCCTGACAGAGCAAGGAGTCCCACAAGGATCATCACTTTCACCCACCCTCTTCAATATCTACCTCCTCCCTCTCTGCCATCTACTCTCAAACCTTAAGCTTACCCATTACCTCTATGCAGATGACATACAAATCCTCCTTCCGATCACAGAATCCCTTCAAAAAACCATCACGTACTGGAACGAATGCCTACAGCCCATCAAAAACCTACTCTCAAGCCTTAACTTAGTATTAAATGCTAATAAAACCGAAATGCTCATTATCTCTCAGGATCCACGCACAATCTCTTCCAGCCTTTCTCTACCTAACACAAACAACTCGTTCTCATCTGACGTCAGAGACCTTGGAGCATGGCTAGATAATCATCTAAACCTAAAAAAGTTCGTAAACAATACTACAAAGGACTGCTTTTACAAACTGCAAGTCCTTAAAAAATTTAAACCCCTCCTTCACTTCTCCGACTTCAGGCTAGTACTGCAATCCATCATTCTTTCCAAGCTCGACTACTGCAACTCCCTGCTACTAGGTATTCCCGCCAACACTATCAAGCCATTACAGATGGTTCAGAATTCAGCGGCTAGAATTCTAACTAGCACTAACAAAAAAGACCATATCACCCCAATCCTTCGGAGCTTACATTGGCTCCCCATTAAACAAAGGATACTCTATAAGGTACTCACTATCATCCACAAAGCGACAAACAGTCTAGCCCCCATCACATTAAGCTCTCAACTCCAACCGCACACTTCCTCCAGACCAATCAGAAGCGCATACAGAGGAACACTGCATGCTCCGCAAATAAAATCATCATTGAGCAAACGAGCGCTATCTTCAGCAGGCCCACACCAGTGGAACACGCTTCCCCCAGATCTTAGACTAGAACCCAGTTATCAAGAATTCAAAAAAAGACTGAAAACTTTTCTCTTCCAACAAGCTTTCCCAGACGCTTAATCTTACTATGACTGACAGACTTCCATCCCTTAACTATGGACACTGTATAAAGTACTACTTTTAAGAATCTGCAACTGGACAATTAATTCACTTTATTTCATATATATATTAGGCATTGCTTATATTTATATTTATTGCTACGTTAAATAGTTATACTTCTTATATATAATATTATATTTCTTTATTTATTACCAGTTAAAATATTATCACTTTATTTAGCACTATGTTAAATTGTCAACCAGTTATACTGTTCCATATGTTATACGGTTCCATGTAAAGCTCCGCTATCTGTTGAGCAGTTCTTCATTTTATGTAAACCGGAGTGATTTGTAGTCCCTACTAGAACTTCGGTATATAAAAATTAAAAATAAATAAATAAATAAATAAATCCTGGCCAACGCTGAACCCTGCTCAAGATACAGAAGCTGTATTGGTGGCCTACCATCAAAAAGGATACCTATTCCTAAATGGCATCCTGCACCAATTATGCTAAGAACAAACCCGCTTCTGGACAACCATGGGGTCAGATGAAACCTCTGCCAGTTCCGGAACAACCCTGGTCGCACATCACTACTGACTTTGTAGTCAATTTACCTACTTCCGGAGGAATGAATATCGTCTGGGTGACAGTCGATCAATTTAGCAAGATGGCACACTTTGTGGCGCTCCCTGGCATACCTTCAGCCTTGGAGCTTGCAAAGGTCTTCATAAAGCACATATTCTGCCTCCACGGACTACCTTCTCACATCGTATCCGACCGTGGGTCCCAATTCACAGCACAATTCTGGAGGGCCTTGGGCAAATTGTTTGACATCTCTCTAGACTACACCTCAGCCTATCATCCGCAGTTGAATGGCCAGACGGAATGGATGAATCGAACAATGAAGCAGTTTATTCGAGCTCATGTCACGTCCTGACAGAATAACTGGGCCGAATTGCTTCCATGGGCTGAATTCGCCATCAACTCTCATCCAGCAACATCTACTGGATTATCACCTTTTGAAGTGGTCTATAGATGTTCCCCAAACCGCCACTTCCACTGAAGCTCTCAGTGATGTCCCCAGCAGCTCAATCCACTGCTGATGATATCCATAATCTGTGGCTTCAGACAAAGGACATGCTAATCAAAGTGAGTCACTATGCTAAGAAGTACTACAATGCGCATCATTCGCAAGCTCCAGTCTTCAAGCCAGGAGACAAGATCTGGTTGTCAACCAAGCACCTCAGACTTAAACGACCCTCCTCTCGGTTTGCTCCTCACTACGTGGGACCATTCTCAGTCCTTCAAAGTATTGGCAAAGTCACCTACTGTCTGAAGCTACCACCTGGTCTCACATCCATAATGCTTTCCACGTTTCACTTCTGAAACCGCTCATACTCAGCGAATTTACTTCCAAATCTCCTGACCCACCTGTCATCAATGCAGAAGAAGACTTAGAGTACAAAGTCAAAGAGATTCTGGATGTTTGGAAAAGAGGCAATACTTATGAATACCTCCTGTCATGGGAAGGTTTCGGCCCTGAAGCAGCATATCTCATTGTAAATATTACTACTGTTAACATAAGGCTTGGGGGGTAACCTGCACGGAGCGGCAGTTACTACCCTTAACAGAATCATGGGGATAACCTGCACGGAGCAGCAGTTACTACCCTTAACAGAATCATGGGGGTAACCTGCACGGGGCGGCAGTTACTACCCTTTACAGAAACATGGGGCAACCTGCATGCAGCGGCAGTTACTACCATAAGTAGCTTGCTGGGCAGAGTGGATGGACCATTTAGTTTTTTTCTGCCGTCTCTCATGGCGTCCGTTTAGTCAGCTGGGAGCGGGACCAGCTTGAAGGGGCAGTTCCGGCCCAGCTGTGCGTGAGAGGAAAACTGCTGTGCGGGGCGAGGGCACAGGTGGGCCATGAGCATGCGGAGGGGTGCCGCCGGTCTCTGCTCACACCCTGGCAGCTGTGTGGGAGCCCCGGCAGCCCTGGGCCCTGCTTGGAGATAATGTCTTGTGTGTGAGGAAAGTGGTGGCCGGCAGACCTGGGCCCTGCCCAGAGCAGAGTTTGTGTGTGAGGAAAGTGGCGGCCTGTGCTCTGGACAGCGGGGTCTTTCTCCTTCTTATACGTCCTTCCGACTGGTCTCCTGATGGCTTCATGGTTTGGAGGGATTGGCTCCGGCCTCGGCCAGTCCCTCGGACAAGTGGGGGGCAGCTTGTCCTCTTTCACCAGGCAGATCTCCAGCTTCACCAAGGACATGCTACTGGAGGGCGCGCAGGAGGTCGGAGATACTGCAACAGACCTGCATGTATCCAGCTCCACACTGAGGGAATTGGAGGGCATTTATACTGCACAGAAATCTGAGCATGAAAGATTGAAAAAGTTGTATACTGATCTAGAAGAGAAACTTGAAGCATCTGAGCTCCAGATAAAACAGCAGTCTGCAGAATACAGGAATCAACTACAGCAAAAAGAGGTGGAAATCAGCCATCTAAAAGCTAGGCAGAATGTTCTACAGGAACAATTGCAGACCTCCCTGACAGCAGCTCAGTCCGCACACCTGGAAGCTGGTGCCTCCCATCCAGCCTGTATGTCTGCCTCCTTTAGTCCTATGGCTAGGCATCATCCATCAGGTTTCCCTGGAGATGACATGGACTTTGGAGATGTCATCTGGTCCCAACAAAAAATAAACACACTATCCAACCAGGTGTCTAGACTTGAAGACTTCCAAGGTGCAAGGAACAGATGAAACTGGTCAGAGTGAAATCTGCAAGTTACAATCCACCATTAAAGAGCTGAAACAGAAGTTAAGTCAGGAAATAGACGAACATCAGCATGAGCTTTCGGTATTGCAGGATGCACACCGTCAGGAGCTGGCAGAAATCACTCGCCGTCACCGAGAAGAGCTAGGAGAATATGAAGAGAGAATTGAGGAGCTGGAAGAGCAAATCCAGCAAGTTTGCAATCCACAAAAGGACATCGCCTCCCATCCCATGACTTTTCAGCTTTCCCAGAAGCCTCTCATGAGGTACTCCATCAAACACCTCCTGAAAATCCAAGCACACCACATCCAACGGCTAAACTCCATCCACATGTTCATCCAACCTTCATGAAAATGTAGAAGATTTGTGCGGCAAGTTTTCCCCTGGCAAATCCATGCTTCCTGAGCCCCACCAAACCATGTCCATCTAAATGTTCTAAGATTTTATTCTCTATAACAGCTTCCACGACTCTTCCTGGCATGAAGTCAGACTCACTGGTCTATAGTTTACCTATCATTTTGTACACAACCACTCAGCCTCCTCATGTACTATTATATGCCATATATGCTCTCACTTATAAACATGTATAAAATTTGTATATAGTTGTATAAAATATGTATATAGTTTTTATCCTTACTTGTCAACCCTTCATGCTACCAACCGCACTATGTAAACATTTAAACTCCATCTCTATGCTCTCGCCTTGTTAATTTGTCTATAGTTTTATTTTTATACTCATACATATGTTAACCCTACATGCTACCAATTTGTTCTATGTAAATGGTTTAATTTTGTATCAGTTATGCTATACCTTATAATCACAATGTTCCTTGTAAACCGATACGATGTGCAAACGGTTATCAGTATATTAAAACCACTAAATAAATAAATAAAATACTCTGTTACTATAGAATTAGCTAACAAGCCACTGTTGGCTGCTCATTGGAATATACTATGGGCATGCTTTTTCACCCCCATTTGGTTTGGTTTGTGCCTTTGGTTTGAAAAATCTGAGAACTTTTTTCCTTAAAAAGTTTTTAAAGAAAATATTAGTTCACTTCAATAGGTGAGAGAATTCATTAGTGTTCTTTTTTTCTTTATGTAAACACATTTAGGAACACTATATTATATATTTGTATATGATGGCAGGGAGGAAGGCAAGGTAAGGTGATCCAAACGAATAATCTTGTGTTGCGGTTGCTAAGTGACGTTTAATGATTATATACAGTTGTTTTTTTTAAGTATATGTATTAAGCATTTGATTGTTAGTGAATTTTGTTTTGGTGGTTATGTTTTGGAATAGTGAACATCCTGTACATTATGTATTGGAGTTGTTCTTGTCAACGACAGTCTTTTTGAAACAAACACAGACATTTTGAATCTTTCAAGTAAGCTTATTCTTTATAAGTACATTTTCTGATATTAACATTGTTGTGACTTGGGCCAAGGTGGGGTTGATGCTACCCGTAGGGCAAGCCCCAAGGGTCCCCACCATCGGAAAGTGGAGGCCAACTGGATCTTCGCCAATACTAGCCCATGTTCCCCGCAGGTTGAGCCCTTGGGTGCCGGAGCTGGCTGGTCTTAGGTGGGCCTCTGTGAGGGGACTTCCAGTAGGTAGTGTAGCAGGTAGCCAGGGACCAGCAGAGGTATTGGAGGGACAAGGCAGGGGTCCAGAGGCCCAGGCACCAAAGGAGGGCCAGACACAAGAGCAGGTGATGCCTGGACAGCAGAAAGCCGGAGCCTGAGAGGGCCACGTCCAAAGGGATACTGAAGGCGTAGTCAGAAACAGGCTGGAGTCGAGACAGGTGGCAGAGATAGTCAAGGTGCAGTGGAGTGAGAGCCAAGGACAGGAATCAGTCTGGGGCATAGTTCCAATGAAGCAAGAGTCAAAGCCAGTAATCAGTCCTGAGCGTAGTTCCAACGAAGCGAGGGTCAAAGCCAGTAATCTGTCCTGAGCTTAGTTCCAATGAAGCGAGGGTCAAAGCCACTAATCAGTCCTGAGCGTAGTTCCAATGAAGTAAGGGTCAAAGCCAGTAATCAGTCCTCAGCGTAGTTCCAATGAAGCGAGGGTCAAAGCCAGTAGTCAGTCCAAACAAGGCTAGGGAGGAACCAGGAATGGAATCAGGAATTGGGACCAGGAGAAAGGTCAGGAACAGAAACCAGGAACGAAGTCAGGATCAGAAACCAAGAACGAAGTCAGGAACAGGAACAAAGTCAGGAACTAGGACAAGCAACGAGCACACGACAAGTGTGGAGACCTGTTGCCAAAGCAAGGAATGAGTGGCGGGCCCTGCCTTATGTAGCAGGTCCCGATGATGTCATCATCCGGGGCCACGGTTTGGATTCCCACAGCAGCTCCTTTAAAGGTAGAAGAGGCATGCGCGCATGCGCCTAGGAGGAAGCAAGCCACTGGATGGCAGCATCTCCCCGCTGCACACGTGGGGAGACCTGCCAGGAACTGAAAGAGTCCGTAGAAGAGCAGGGAGAGCCCAAGGAGCCCGCAGAGGGACCGAGGGAGGCCGAGGAGGCAGCAGGGGTGCGGGAGCACAAGCGGCTAGCCACCACCGCCAGGGAGGATGGGCCGAATCTGGGAGCCAGGTGCCGGAGGTGAATAGGCCTGGTTGCGGGCCTGCTGCGACGGGGGACACACAACAAACATCAATAATTGGAACGAGCAATTTTCATTAATATTTATTTTTTAATTCTAGAATAATCATTGTTATACAGATCTCTGCTGGTTTTGAATAAACAGTTTTTTTTTAAGACAGATAGCATATTTCTAATCCTGCTCAGGTAAATTGTTCACCTAATTCATCTTTCTATCAAACAACACATTAAGTAGTTTTTTCAACAAATATGCTTTTTCATCTATGTACAATTATGCTTCTCATGTGGTTGAAGATCTATCTGATGCTTCTCCATGTTCAAATTCCCCCTGAAGAAGCCATCAGGTGAAATGAGGACCCTTGTTGGTGTTCTTCACAGTTAAATTTCAACATTGCGTCATGCAATAAAAATGATATATCTTTTGTTTGAGTTTGTTAGTTTCATTACATGTTCATTAGTTTGTTGAAAAGGTAAATGTTATTTTTAGTATGATTAGAGCATGTGTGTGGTATGTGTGCATCTTCTGCAGGATCATTTTCAGAATAACTCTTGCAAAAGTTTTTTAATTGTATGTATTTAATTACATTTTTGTATAAAATAGTTTAGTACTGTTGACGATACCGATATCATATGTTCTTTTAGTTTTGTACTATTTGAATTTTCTCTAATAAAGGTTTTATATTATGGTTTTGTAATTCTGAAGTGCTTTTTTACCTTGGGGTAGTATTATATATATATCTTTCAATAGATACTCAGTGTACATTGATTTTTTGACCTGACAGAATAAAGTCATGTGTTAGCGCTGCCAGAGAAAAGTCTGTCACAGGTATCTTGAACTATTTTTGAACTAGCTGTGAACCTCTGGAAGCCTAGTTCCAATACATATAAATAAATCCAATAAAAGTATTATTTACAACTCATGAAACAGTAGCAAGTTATCAATATTAGTCTGTGGTCTCAACATTCTGGTAAAATAAATATATCATTTATGAAATAAGAAGGTGAAAATGTGATTGAAAACAAAGTCACTGTATAAATCAAACTTTCCTAATAGCCTCTTCAGCTATTGGGAAAAAACATTACAGAATATGTCTGCCTTTGTGTGTCATAAATGTTACAGATTTCTGTTTCATAAAAGCAATAAAATGCCTCGAAGCAAATCTCTGTCATGACTATAATTTGTTAGTTATCAGTGGTTTGGAAAAGATATAGAACACCCTTAAATGTGATGATTTTCACAAAATAGCAACAGTTTGTTTTTATTATCTGAAGCAAATATATGCACAGTTACTGGTAAAGACAAAAAATGTTCACTGTATTTTAAGATGTATGAAAAATAATGGTGAGACACTTTTGTGAGCCTATAAAAAGCATGCCATCTGTGGTTACTATTTTATAACAATGTTATTTGTTCTTGTGGTAACTTGAGCAATAGCAGCTTGGGAAACAGCCAGAAGAAATAAGGAGGCAGACTCTGGCTGTTTCCTTTACGTGCAATTTATTTGCAGTGAAAAAAAAGTCAAACAACAAATGCAGCTCACCTTAGATTCAGGTGGCACACAGACATCACACATAAAAACATAAGAAAATGCCATACTGGGTCAGACCAAGGGTCCATCAAGCCCAGCATCCTGCTTCCAACAGTGGCCAATCCAGGCCACAAGAACCTGGCAAGTACCCAAAAACCAAGTCTATTCCATGTTACCATTGCTAATGGCAGTGGCTATTAGGGATGTGAATCGTTTTTTGACGATTTAAAATATCGTCCGATATATTTTAAATCGTCAAAAATCGTTAGGGCCACGATACAATACCAATTCCCCCGATTTATCGTTAAAAAATCGTAAATCGGGGGAAGGGGGAGGGCAGGAAAACCGGCACACTAAAACCCCCTAAAATCCACCCCCGACCCTTTAAATTAAATCCCCCACCCTCCCGAACCCTCCCCAAATGCTTTAAATTACCTGGGGATCCAGCGGTGGTCCAGAACGGCGGCGGTCCGGAACGGCCCCCTCAATTGAATCCTGTTGTCTTTAGCCGGCGCCATTTTGCAAAATGGCCGCCGCAAAATGGCGGCGGCCATAGACAAAAACGATTCGACACAGGAGGTTGTTCCGGACCCCCGCTGGACTTTTGGCAAGTCTTGTGGGGGTCAGGAGGCCCCCCCAAGCTGGCCAAAAGTTCCTGGGAGTCCAGCGGGGTTCAGGAAGCAATTTCTTGCCGCAAATCGTTTTCCGTACGGAAAATGGCGCTGGCAGGAGATCGACTGCAGGAGGTCATTCAGCGGCGGTCCGGAACCCCCGCTGAACGACCTCCTGCAGTCGATCTCCTGCCGGCGCCATTTTCCGTACGGAAAACGATTCGCGGCAAGAAATCGCTTCCTGAACCCCGCTGGACTCCCAGAAACTTTTGGCCAGCTTGGGGGGGCCTCCTGACCCCCACAAGACTTGCCAAAAGTCCAGCGGGGGTCCGGAATGACCTCCTGCGTCGAATCGTTTTTGTCTATGGCCGCCGCCATTTTGCGGCGGCCATTTTGCAAAATGGCGCCGGCTGAAGACAACAGGATTCAATTGAGGGGCCCGTTCCGGACCGCCGCCGTTCTGGACCACCGCTGGATCCCCAGGTAATTTAAAGCATTTGGGGGGGGGGGGGGTTCGGGGGGGTGGGGGATTTAATTTAAAGGGTCGGGGGTGGGTTTTAGGGGGTTTTAGTGTGTCGGCTCACGATTTTAACGATTTTCACGATAGTTTACACACCCAAACGGCAACAATACGATTCCCTCCCCCTCCCAGCCTAAATCGATCATTAAGACGATCGAGGACACGATTCACATCTCTAATATTTAATAGGAATTTCCCCGATTTATCGTCAAAAATCGTAAATCAGGGGAAGGGGGAGGGCGGGAAAACCGGCACACTAAAACATCCCTAAAACCCATCCCGACCCTTTAAAATAAATCCCCCACCCTCCCGAACCCTCCCAAAATGCCTTAAATTACCTGGGGTCCAGAGGGGATGTCCCGGTGTGATCTTTTACTCTCGGGCCTCCGGTGTTGTCCCCCAACGTCAGGAGTGTAGGAGATCGCTCCCGGACCCCCGCTGGACCCCCAGGGACTTTTGGCCAGCTTGGGGGGGCCTCCTGACCCCCACAAGACTTGCCAAAAGTCCAGCGGGGGTCCGGGAACGACCTCCTGCACTCGAATTGTTTTGCCGTACAAAATGGTGCCGGCCATATTGCCGTACAGCAAAATGGCGCCCGCCATATTGCCGTACAGCAAAATGGCGCCGGCCGTACGGCAACACGATTCGAGTGCAGGAGGTCGTTCCCGGACCCCCGCTGGACTTTTGGCAAGTCTTGTGGGGGTCAGGAGGACCCCCCAAGCTGGCCAAAAGTCCCTGGGGGTCCAGCGGGGGTCCGGGAGCGATCTCCTACGCTCGTGACATCGGGGAACAGAAACCAAAATGGCGCCGGCGCTACCTTTGCCCTGTTATATGACAGGGCAAAGGTAGCGCCGGTGCCATTTTCTATCAACGCGCCCAATGCCCGAGAGTGGAAGATCACAACGGGACCCCCCACTGGACCCCAGGTAATTTAAGACATTTTGGGGGGCTTCGGGAGGGTGGGGGATTTATTTTAAAGGGTCGGGGTGGGTTTTAGGGATGTTTTAGTGTGCCGGTTTTCCCGCCCTCCCCCTTCCCCTCCCCCTTCCCCTCCCCCTTCCCCTTCCCCCGATTTACGATTTTTGACGATAAATCGGGGGAATTTCTATTAAATATTGCCTCTAACGATTTTTGACGATTTAAAATATATCGGATGATATTTTAAATCGTCAAAAAACGATTCACATCCCTAGTAATCAGTATTCAAAAGAGAGATATGTCTATAAATAAAGACTAACTGGGAATGTCTCCCTGGCTTTGTAATAACCACAATACAGGCCTCTGAGAAAAGAGAATTAGAGGGATGAGAAGACACCAAATCAGAAAAAAATGTGAACAGTCTAGAAGAAGCATTTTCTGAAATGCCCAACAGAAGTCCACATTAAATCCATCCAGTCCAGGTTCCTTTCCTCCTTTCAGAGTAGACAGAGCGGAGACAAGTTCAGTTGAAGTGATGAGACTATCCAAAGCCATATGCTGGTCCCGCAGAGAGAGAGGAATGCGGCAACTGTGAAAAAAATCTGGTTTATATCAGATACAGAAGAGGAAGATTCAGATTTATATAAATCATAATAAAAATCTCGAAAAGCTTGTAGTATATCAACATCAGATCGCATAACCCCTCCAGATGGAGGTTTGATCACCTGAATGTGTTTCTTTTCCCTTTTATTTTTTAGATAATTAGCCATAAGGTGACCACATTTATTATTTTCTGCATAATACTGAGCTTTCTGAATGAAAAGAGATTTACCAGCATTTAAACTCAAAAGTTTATTATACTCATAGCGCTCTTTCTGCAAGCTCATTAAAGTGGCGTGAGATTGGCAAGAAACATGATCCTTCTCCAATGGAGCCACAGAATTATATAACAAGGAAAATGCAGCACCTTGTGCCTTTCAAGATGTAATAATATAACTTATAATCTCCCCTCTGTTTGTGACTTTGAAAGCAGCCCAAAGTGTTGGAGAAGAAACATCTGGGGTACCATTGAGCAAAAAATATTTAGCAATTTTACCCTGGAGGAATTCAGGAAAGATTGAATCCTCCAAGAGTGCCGAATTAAACCGTCACATACGATCTTCCACTGAGGGGGAAATGAGAGAAATAGTAAGTGAAATCGCAGCATGCTCTGATACCAAAATGGGATGTCTGGTAGCGGAAGAAATGTTAGAGACCAAGGAACCAGAAACCAAAAAATAATCAATACAAGAATATGTAGAGTGAGAGGAAGAAAAAAACAGTATAATCTTTATCAGTGGGGTGCAACAGCTGCCACGGATCTGCAAGACCAGAGGCAGCTATGAGGCTATGAAGACCCTTATATGCCTTAGTGTAAGAAATTTTGGCATTGGATTGCTTGTCAAGGATGAGATCTAAAGGCTGATTAAAATCTCCCCCTATAACCAGTTGGGAAGATCCTTTTTCCAAAACTGTGAAAAAATATCCTGAAAGAAAACAGGGTCATCAAGAGCATAAAGATTGAAAAAACTAAAATGCTCAGACTCCAGGGCAACCCACACAGACACCCAATGACTGTCAAGATCCGCAGAATGTTGTGTAACCAGAACCCCCAGCCGTTAATGAAATAAGATTGCTACCCCGTTCTTGTGCTGTGCAGGGCTGAAGAAAACCTCCCCAATGCAAGTTTGCTTCAGTTTAAGGGATTCTGCTAATGAAATATGGTCTCCTGAAGCATAGCCACATCAGCATGCAGAGAATGTAAATATGATAATATTTTCTTGCGTTTGATAGGGTGTGAAAGACCGTTAACATTGAAAGAAATTAATTGTAAAGTAGAAGCAATAACCATAGTGCTAAAATGCATGAAAACAAGGAGCACAACATATTCAATGAGAAGGCATACATCATAGACCGATGGATAATAATAAAAAAAATATCAAGGCAGCCCCGTAGAACAAATACAATAAAAAAGGAAAAAATATGAAGCAGAAAATGATATAAAGATAAACAACCAGAGCCAAAAACTTGCAACATGAATGAAATGAGCCTCAGGGCAGTACCAGTGGCCAGACAAGATCCATCTGGAGCAAAAAAAGAAATGAGAATATGCCTAAGCGGGAATGTGAAATATAAACAATGTAATTCCAAAAAGAGTCCATTAAAAAAGGAAAAACAGCGTTCCCCCATGGAAATGCTATGTAGCAACCAAAAATGTGTAGGCAATCCAGGAATCACCAAACTACCAGGCACGAAGGAAAACCCCCATCCGTGACCAGCTATTTCAGAAATGGAGAAAAAAGGAGACGTGGTGAAACAATAAGTCAGGTCACCATTTCTTGCGCAGATTCTAAGGAAGTAAGAAACGCACCTAAGTTCTCAAGCACCTCAAAGGTCTTCATTTGATTGTGACATGTCACTCTCATCCACGCCAGGTAGAGGAGGCCATATCTAGCCCCAGCACTTGCAAAAGTGGTCGGAAGACCAGAAAGTCCTTATGTTTCTCAGCCATAGTTTTGGCCAGATCAGGCACAAAAAGGAGAGTATGCCCCTGAAATGTGATTGGCAATTTGGCATGAGCAACAGAAAGCACCTCCAAAACTGATGGGCCTCGGAAACTGAGATTTCTGAAGAGGCCTAAATGGAATCCAGTGAGTGTGTTCAGTCTCAAAAGGTAAGTCAAAAAACAAATGGAGGCAGGTTGGAACCATGGTAGTCAAAAATCTTATCATATCAGAACACTTGTTGCCTTCTGGAACATCGAGGATGCAAATGTTGTTCCTGCTAAATCCTTGAAGTCCCTTTGCAGGCAATCCACCTTTTGGGTAAGCTGTGGGAGAGGGCCCATTGCTAAGAGCAGTGATGCAGTCTGTGACTCGATGTCCTCCAGCCGCGTCTGAAAGGAGGCCAATTGCTGGGACATCGTCGACAAATCCAATTGGAATGCCGATGTAGTTTCCATATTTATCTGGAGCGTATCTTTCAACTGCTTCAGCTCCACAAGAACTATGTCGGCAGACACCATTGGTTTAGCATGTGACAGTTTTTCTGGCGATGGAGGATCCTGTTTCGAGTGCTTTGTGCCAGCAGCAACTGCAGAAGCAGCCTCAATCTTCCCGGATTTTGTGGTAGGCATTGCCTCGCTCTCCAATAATGAAAAATTCCAAAAACGGACTAAAAAATATGACAATTTCAGTGTGGATCTTTAAGAGCAGCTAGATCAAGCAGCCATCGTGGACACTGCTCAAGATTGCCCCCCCCCCCCCTCCCCAGTAAGTATTTTTTAATTGTGTGTGGTGAGGGCTGGGGTTTAGGACCTCAAAGCTGTTAGGTTTTCCTAAAGCACATAATAACCTTACAATGGCCCTGAGAGTGTGCAGCACACACAGACCCCCATCATTCACTCATCAGGGAACAAATGCTGGGGAAAAGTGGGAGGTAGGAGGTAAGGTTCCTAGGATTGGGGTGGGGCTGCTAGCTTTCTGGAAATATTATCCTTGATTCTTTATCTACCACGCCTCTGGAAGCAATGTCCCCTGTATCCCCCATCCACCCACCTTCCTTCCTTTGCAATTCATGTTACTGAAAGGGCCAGATTCCAAGGGAGACTCCCCCCCCCCTTCCCCCCAGCCCGCTCAGTGGTTTGTCCTGAACCATGATTGGTTGGGGAAGACAGGAGCATCATCTCATCCCTCGCCTCAGGCAGCAGATTGTCTTGAGCCACCCCTGTTTTCCATACAGATGTGCAGTGGGCCTGATTCCTGAGTTTTCTAATATTTTTGATTCCTGAGTTTTCTAATATTTTTGAGAGTGGGAGAGCTTATCCCTTTTTCTTAAAAAGAGAGAAAAAGCTCAACCATCTGCTTGTCCTTTTTTCTGTGCTAGATATCCACAGCTGTTAGATTTATTATATTTTTGTGAAGGAGAAGTTTGTATGGATTCTGTAGGTGCAGTGTTTGGTGGGTGTCCATCTCAAAGAGAGGAGATTGGAGCCATTTCTGATAGACTGCAGCACTTACAGGTACAAGCGAGAATCTGTAATAATAATAGCAGGCCCTACACTAATTTTGGGAAGGTCTTGGAGGTGAAAGAGGCCAGAAGAGACACCTGTTATCTATACTGTTGTTCTTTTTAGTGTTTTGTTGGATTGTATTTTTTTTTGAGAGAGAGACTGTATTTCTAGAAACATATTAATTTGTTTTCCCAACAACTTTACTATTTTTCAGTAAACTTTTAATTTTGGAACAACACTACTGGTGTGGAAATTTGTACATTGATCCCCTTAAGCCTAGGAGCTGTGCTCCTGTCCCCTTCTCCTCACCAACGGAGAATCCTAATCCTAGTGCCTGAAGATAGCCCCTTGATTTATACAGGAAGTACCCTGAGAAGGGGTAGGGGTATTACATATATGTTCTGGAACTAGTAAGGAAATTCACCAACCATTCCCACAAAAGCACGATCCTGAATAGAAGGCAAGGGGTAATATTGTTAGGAACACCAAGCTCTTTATTTGTGGCTGACAGACATGACACAGCAGCAAAAAAAAAAAAAAAAAGGTTATGGAGACACAAAGGAGGTGGACCCCCAGGATATATATGTCTTCTAAGAGAAGGATTAAGATATGCTTCTGCAGGACTGGGATTGGAGCAAGGAAAGGTGGAGCTGCATTAAGGAGGAGTTTATAAGGCCATCCATCACAGATGCCCTTTGCTGAAACAACATCCTGAAATGGTTTCCTGCTTATGGATTGACTTCCTGGTTCCTGGTTCTTTGCTGAATTCTCTACATTGGGTCCTGATTCTCTGCTTTGGTTCCTGACTGCTCACTGCTAGACCTCTTTGCCTGGCTTGTGACACTTCATTGTCCCTTGAATTACCATCTTGTGCCTTGCGATTGAACCACTCAGTTTGTCCCTGGATCCAGTTCCCTGTCCCTGAGACCTTCTGGCCTTCTGCTTTGAGCAAGGTTCCTGAACTGCAGGTGTATAGACTGTCTGTGGTTCCCTTACAGAGATAGTCAAATCCTGACAAAAGACTAAGATGCCACCTAAACTCGTACATAAATTGAACCTAGGCCATCAAGTTAAACTTGATTTTAGTGACTGTTTTTATTTTCTGAATCTCAAAATGCATTTGTCTGCTGCAAAAAAACCTTGACGTGATGTTCAGACTCCTTCACTAAACCTATTGCTTTGCTCTCCTTTTGTGTTTTCCAAATTTAGCAACTCCAGTTTTTTGTGCTGGAAAGGTCGTAGGCAAAATGATTCTATAGACTTGACCAGGGTTTCTGACCTGCCATTGATCAAGCTGTTTCTAGATTTAATAGTAATCCTCTCTCTCTCTAGTCTAAGGGGCTAATTATCTAAAATGCAATCGTAACTAAACCCCATTTGTAAGCCCCAATGTAACCCACACTACAATTGGTCATTAACACGTTAATAATCCACATTATTGCAGCTTATTTTTAGTGTGGTTTAGTAAAGCAGTCCTTGATCTCTTCTTATTTTGTTATTGGAGAGATATCCATTAATCATTTTGCTTATAGATTGATCAACCAGATATTGCATGCTGTGCATTTAACTATTGGCCCTTTTTTTCTGTAAGACTTTATCATAGTTGGATTTCTGGACAAATAAAGTACCCAAGATTGCTTTGCTGGTAAAGTTAACCTTTGCACTCAAAGGAGAATTGAATACATATAAATGACTTTGGTCTGCTTACTAGGATTGGCATAGAAATGAAAAAGAAGTGAACTTGCTGGAACTGTCATTGTATTGTTCTGTCATTTTGTAAACTTCTGTGTCTTTACAAATGAATCTGCAAAAATTAAAGAGAAAAACAATCTTTTTTTAGATTTAAATTTCTTCCAAATCTGACTCCAGCTATCTCTTACTCATTGCTGATCATACTAAATTTGAACCTCTATGATTCTGATTGTCAAAATTTGTATCACATATAATTTGACACTACTTGGGACTTTCTTTTTACCTATTTGGTCAAGCAGAGAAAAGGCTTCCTCTCATTTGAATGCTCACTTGGAAGGCGATTTTCAGTCACCTAATAAACCTTGACGGCCAGCTTACTCATTTTCAAAAGGAAATTCCCAGGGGACTGTCCCTCTGAAAATGTGTCTGATGGTTGCCATGGATACAGTGGAAGAGTTGACCCCTCCCCCCTCCCTGGCTGCCTTTAAGCATTTAAACAGCCAGCTGCTCCTCTCTGAAGTCATATTATGGGGGGGGGGGGATATCCTCCTCCATATTTATGACTGGTTTGGGGGGGGGGGTGGTTCCCACTTCAAAGCTGTGGCCAGTCTGGTAATTTCACCCCTTGATGATGTCAGCCAGTCAGCAGTTACCATGTAATGATATGGCTCTTCCTTTGCATTGTGCTGCAGGGGTGGATTAATACAAGTATAGTGCCCATGCTCCCTACTGAGACAGCCGCTTCTAGGCGGTTGCCTACTTTGCTTATTGGGAAAATTCCCCCTTGTATGCAAGCGTACTTTTTCCTGCACTGGGGAGGGGGAACACTGAGTCAGTTTTGAAAGGGGCATTTACCCATGGAGAATCCCTTTTCAGCATTGTTCTTTTGATGTGTAGTGGCTGTTAGGTTGTTGTTGTTGCCAGAAGTCTTGAGCTAAGTGGGAAAGAACTACTTAGATCAATAAAAATCTTCTCCTATCCTCATACCTCATGAACAGGACAAATCTTGACTGGGAGGCATTGAAAATGTGAGCTGCCTGGCAATATAGTTCAGAGTAATCAATACAGGAAAATCTTAGTGCAGTTTCCCGCCAGCCCAGAAATCTGGACTAAACAAGTCCAGCTGAGTTGCAGCCATTTTGCACATCTTGTTGTGGTCTGGTACATCACCAGTAGCACCTTGAGAACATTGCATAGGTTCCTCTGTTACCATTGGGGATAGAGAAACAAAATAAAATACAAACACTTCTTGCTGGTTAACACAATTTATATTTAACAAAATAATTTTTTAATAATATATTCTTTTGCACATTAAATATTGTTGCGCGAAAACCCCACAATGTACATTATTTTTACAGCTGAGTTTTTTGTTTTTTTGTTTTCACTAGTTTTCAGGCACACTTTTTGAGACTTTGAGAATTGCACACTCATCAGCTGACTCTGATGTTTAATGGCAGAAAAAAAAACATATCAACCGAAAATGTAAAAAAAAAAAAAAATACATTGAGAACCAATATAAACATACAGAAATAGTTGCCTGCGCACAAGTACATTACTTTTTTGTAGAAAAGAAAGCCAATCTTTATGTCAAGTCACTGATATGTTAACTGATCGCTCTCATTAGAACCAAAACAAGGATAATTTATCTTAAAAAGAGTGTGACATAGATGCCTCCAACATGGTACTGTATCCTGCAATGCTTCTCCATACAGTAGAGAGCATACCAGCTGTGGTCTTTGAGTGCCACAAGATGTTCGGGTTTTCAGGATATTCACAATGAACAAGCAGGAGATGCGTTTGCATTCAATGGAGGCAGTGCCTGCAAATGCATATCATGAATATTCAGTGTGGATAGCTTGAAAACCTGACCGGCTTGCAGTACTCAAGGACTCCAGTTGCCTACTCCTGGTGTATACAGTGTGGTTTTATAGCACTTTAAATTAGATATTCTTCATGTTTGCAAACCCAGTTCTTAATCATAGGGGTGGGGGTGGGGGGGACGGGACGGACAGAGGGAGGGGAAGGCTATGGAATTACAGCTCTAGATGGCAGTAATAAACACCTTTTAAATCTGGGAGAAAGTTACATAGTCCCCAATACAAGATTAAAGTACTGATCCATCGTCATGATTTTTGAGCCACCTACCTGCTGGCCTGTTCTGAGACTGCAAAAATAAATAACTGAATGAAATATGGCAGTTTTAAATCCAAAATTGTTAAATAGCCATATATAAAGGAATACCTTGTTTGCGTTTGTGAGACCTCATAAGATTTTCGGTGTTAAAAATCACTTATTTGTGATTCTCTTTTAGCTTGACTGATATCACTGCAAGTGAATGCCATACCCGAAGTGTTTTTAATCATAGGTCTGTGAATGATATTTTTTTTTTGCTTTCTCTTTTTTTCTTTTTAAATTACTTTTTTTAAATTATTATTTTCTCTGTATTAGAAAACTATTGTTTGTTTTTTTTTAGAAAGCCATTATTTTTAAGTGATACTTTCTTGCAGTTTTTATACATCTAATCCAAATAGACAAAATGGACACATCTCAATTATACTATGGCCCCAATTCATTAATTGTACCACTGTGAGTATGCTCTCCCATATCCTGCCTTTGCCTGACACGGTTCATGTTTCGAAGAGGATCTTCTTCCTCAGGGGCACATCGTCGGCAGATCTCTCACTCTGAAATAAAATGATTGCAATTGAAATGTATTTTGTTGATGAAAAAAATGTTAAATTTTGAGCATACATAAAAAGATAGTTTCTACTTAGAGCGACCAGGGAACAGTACTGGATATTCCAGCTTTCATCAAGTCATCCAAAAGGTATGAATGACAACATTGAATGGATGCCCCTCCTCTAAATCAGGTATCTCAATAATTGGCTGATTCATAATCCACACAGTTTCAGATTGGCTGGTTTGTATTCAAAGAAGAGGTGTAAGTAGCTAGAAAAAATGGCAGATTTGAAAGGAAAGATGCCGGGAGTTCCATAGACCTGAGTTTTCATTAAGTATTGTCTTCAATTTTGGACATGTAAGTCCGGGTTTAACACTTCTCCTGGTCACTCTAAGTAGATTTTTTTTTCATCATCAAGATACATTTCAATTGCAATCATTTTATTTCAGAGTGAGAGATCTGCTCTGAGACTGACACCAAAGTGACATTAAAATGGCAGCAGTCTCAGGATCAACTGGTGCCATTTTCATGTAAGGTTGGCGTCATTTTTAAAGAGACTATAATGGGGCAGGAGCAATTGGGCATTACTCCTACTGCTTTCTTGCCGCAGGATCCTTATGGAAGAGATTAGTGGGGACTGGGGAGGACCCCTGGTTCTGGCTTATTTAAGGGAGGTGAGAAGGGGAGGTTACAGGGGTTTGGGGAAGCTCTGATTGGGTTTGGCTCAGCCCAGCTGGGTAGGACCGAGCCCCATTTTATTGGCAAGGAGTAGGGGGATCAAAGAACCTTAGGGAAGCCCCAGTCCTGACTTAGTGTTAGGGGGCTGCATTTTTTTCTCAGCAAATAGTGTATGCTGTTTGCTAATATTGTGCCCTATTTCTTAAAATGAAAACATCCATAAATTTGGGGGATTTTCATATGCAGGTGTGATTCATTTAATTTAAAACCATCCAAATTAAAAGTGCATTTTTTGTTCAGATTCCTTATTTGTTTCAAATGAATGCACATTCCTAATGTGCGCTGTTTTCCTACCCTGCTATCTCCCCACCTCTGAGAACAACTTCCACTCTGCCCTGTCTGAAATCACTAAAAACCACACATGTGATGGATGCCTGCGTGTACCTTTAGCCAGAGGAGGGCCACTTTCAGACAAGACACTTTACCCACGTAAATGGCTTTGAAAATTGTCCTCAAAATGATTAGGTGTTAGCTGTAGTAATGTTGATTATTGTACACTCTCCTCTTTATAAACTGTCATAAAGATTAGAAGTAAAAAATTGATAATCATAGTTTCCACCCAAGATGTGGCTGTATATTGATGTGTCTTAAGTTGTTGGGGCCCAGATTAGCGGAAAGTTGCTATAAAAATCCAAAATGTTAATATTTCTGTTTTGGTATCTCATGAAAATTCTATGCAATAAAAACAGTGAAACAAGTTATTTGGGGTTTTAACATCTTCTAATAATAATAGTTACCTCATATACAACAAATGCATTTCTTAGTATATTGTAGAAATTGGAACTAAATAAAAATGCAGAACTATATAAGGAAAAGAGTACAAAGCACAAACACTCTGAAAGTTGTACTTTTTATCTGTAAACTGTGCATGTGTATAAATTAGAATATCTGTAGTTGGCATAATGTGCATCAAAATGCAAAGTTGCACCAGCCACCTTTTTGTTAACAAAAAGAGAGGCTTTCTCTTCTAAAACATAGTTGGCTACTTATTCATGTTTTGACCCAAATGCCAGTTATTGAAAATTCATGCCCAAAAGTAAATTGCAAATGTTGATCTAATTCCAATTGAAAAGTCTGTGCTATTGCTTTTTTAAGAATCTGTGAATATTTGTGTTTGTTTTCAAATTCAAAAATTTTCATATTTGCAAATTTAAGAGTGTTTCCTCATAGTTATAGAGGTTAGGCTATTGTTGTTTGGATTTTGCTTCTTCTTTCCTCCCAGTACCATGCTCACAAATAGCAAGTTGTTTTTAAAGAACTTCCACAAACAATGCTGTACCAAATCTAAATGAATATCTGACTGGCATTTCTCAGATCCAAAACCACTGAACTGCACAGCTACCAACAGCAGAAGGTAATTGACTTTGCTGTTAGCTTGGAGACCCTGTTGGGCTCTGTTTGCAGCATTAAAAACCATACTTGGCTACCAGTTGAGTTTTGAATTAGGTTTAAATTATTGACTATGATTTTTAAAGCATCTAATGAAATGGGACCTATGTATCTGTACGACAAGTTGTCACACTATATTCCAATTCGTTCTCTCAGATCCTTGCAAATGGAGTGGTTAACTATTCTGGGGCTCTCCCAGGCTAATTTAGGAAGAACATGACAGCATGCCTTTGCTGCTGCTGCTCCAACATTATGAAACAAATTTCCTCCAACTATTAGAGCTCAGACTATTTACACTTCAGAATGGAGGCTGAATCCTGGTTATATAGTCAAGCTTTGATGCAGTCAAATATTCATGATTTTCTGGTTGGTTGGCGTAAGGCAGGTGTGCAGCTGATTTGTTTTTTTTTTCAGGAACAAAGTTATGAGATGGAGGATGTTATTTTATTATTTAGTTTTGTATACTTTTAATTTTGTTATGTTTTATTGTAATTTATTATGATAGTTTGTTATTATTTTGTGATTATATATTTGATTATGCATTGTAAACCACATGGGAAAGGGATATGATTCATAAATGTAAATAAATAAATAAATAGATTAATTAATTAAATAATATCTTCTAATAGTAATACACAAGATCATGGAAACATTGCAATAGATGATATTTTCATTTTCATGCTTTTAAGAAACATCTATATAATTACAATATTTTTTGTTTACTGATGTCATATTTTGAGCTAATGACACAAAACAGTAATGATAACCTGTGAATAGATGTAGTCTAGAGACCACAATATTGAGCTGTTATTCAGGAGACATTCTGGGATATGAGTACAAGACTCCCTATGTGAGCTTTTGCATGTCACTTTACCTGTGCCTCTGAAACATTTTAGAAAAGCAGGCATTTGTCTTAGCCTGGCCTTCTCAGTCTCCAGTGCCTGAATATGAAGACCATTGATTTATTCAGGCTTGATTTTTGATCCTTCCATTCTGAATCCTTATCTATCCATTCTTGTTATTATTGTTATTATAGAAATGTGGAAATATATGAATGGAAAAATTTTCTAGTTCTGTTCCTGAATAGACTTTCCATTAAGGTTAGGGTAAAAATTTAGTGGTGAATTATGGATGTATAGCTAGCACATGAAAACATGAATCTCAGATCGGTAATACTTTAATATTGTGGAGCTGGCTTTGTGATTGTTTTTAAATTGGTTTCTCTAATGTGCATTATATAAGTTTTATGTCTACAGAAAATAAAACCATAGAAATGTTGTAATGTAATTGGATCAATAAAACCAGAACTAGTTTCTCTTGAATAAAAGAATGCATGGTACCTTTTCCATGCACAGACAAATTATAGTTTTATGCAAAATTACTATAGCTCAGGTTATGATTTCAGTGCCTTCTAGTTCTCAAACAAATCATGGTATATACTTAATAATAGATTGGTTCTATAGCGCACAGTCCCATCATGCATTTCCTTTACCTTAGCTTTCCCATTTATTTCTTATTTTCATGTAGAGTCAGAAGCAGGCAATGGGCAGCCTCAGTGCAAATAACATGGGAATACGTTTGTGTTGATCCATGAATATATACAATGCTTCTGCTTTTGGGTCAATGAATAAATCAAGCATGGTTGTTTATAAATAATTCATTAGCACATGTGATGTACTAATATCCCTGATAGCAAAGAACCAACCTTGTTATAAATTGTGCTGGAAGAGTCTTCAGCATTTTATTGAATAGCAGTGCTGCCCAGACACTGAAATAAAGACAAGGAAAAAAACTGAGCTAGCTCCTCAAGAAAATGATTTTTGAGGAGAGCAGCAGAGGGAACCATTAATCTTACAGTGAAATTAGATTATTTTGAATGGCAAAGTTGATGAATTGTGTCCTTTGTTAGATTAGCTACTGGGGAAGCTGGCTAGGGCCCCTCCTCCTCCTCTTAATAAAGGTCACTCGGTCATGTATTTCAACTCTCATTCTGGCATTTGTGCATTATCTAATTTTATTTTGGGGGTAGGGTTCAGGATGGGGTTAGGGTTGGTGAGCCTAGCAGTTTTTCCTCCTGCTTCTTTGGGCTTCCAGCTCATTTGGAACTGGGATGGATGCCTGGCACTATGAGTCATTGTTTGCAACTATATGGGGATTTTCTCCCTGCTTTATATCCCCTCTAAACTCAGTTGACCCAGTCATTGCAGAAGCAATCCTCGGCTGGGGGCCATACACTATGGTTCATGCCTGAATCACAATTGTGGGCCACAGCCACTAGGTGTCACTGTTGTGCAATGACTGGGACATCTATCTCTTATTGAAACATCCACATCTCCCATTCAGCTTTATAGTCCCTTCCTCTCTCTCCAAGATCCTCTGTGCTTGTCCTATTTGAATTCTGATACTGTCCTTATCTCCACCACCTCCATAGTGAGGCTGTTTCATATGTCCATTACCAATTCTGTAAAGAAAAATCTATTTAGATAATTTCACATCTTCCTACTACTTTTCATCCTCATCCCATGGCCCCTTATTCTAGAGTCTCCTTTTTGTTAAAAGAAACCTGTCTCTCTTGCATTTATTCCTTAGAGGTATTTAAATGTCTCTATCACATCTCCCCTTTTCCCAGAGTATACATGCTTAGATTTTAAGCCTCTCCTCATATGCTTTATGAAGAAGACTGTTGACCATGTTAGTAATCCCTGTGGACAAATTCTGTTTGGTTTACAGATATGTCCTTTTGAAGTTGTGATGTCTATAAATGGAAAGAATACTTCAAATGAGATCTCACCAGAGACTTATACAGAGGCAACATCTCCTCCTTTATCCTCTCTCTATGCATCCAAGCATTCTTCTTGCTTTTGCCATCTCTTTGCCTTCCTGTTTTGTCATCTTAAGATCATCAGATATTATCACCATCAGGTACTGCACTTGTTTTGTACACAGAAGATCTTCACTCCCAATACTGTATTGCTCTCTTGGGTTTTTGCTACCAAAATATATGAACCTATATTTTTTAGCATTACATTTTAGCTGCCAGTCTCTAGACTATTCTTCAAGTTTCACTAAATTCCTTCACATATTTTCCATACTTTTCAGGTTGCCTACTGTGTTGCAGATTTTAGTATTATCCACAAAAAGACAAGCTTTTCTTGATAACCCTTCCGCAATATCACTAACAAAAATGTTGAAGAGAATTGAACAAAGGATCAATCCCTGCTGCACACCACTGGTAACCCATCTTTCCTAGGAGTGAACTCTGCTTACCAATACCCTTTGTTGCCTCCCACTCAATCATTTTCTAACCTAGTCAGTCATTTTATGGCTCATACTAAAACAGGATTACTAATCTCTGAATGGATTGTAATGTGAACTCAAAAACATTTATTTGCCCAGTTAGAATTATGTCGGGGGGGGGGAGGGGTAATTTTCAAAGAGCTGCTGAGCAGCAATAACCTGTTACTTTTAGTTGAATTTTCAGATGAACCTATCCAGCTAGGTTTTCAGCTGAAAATTTGACCAGCTAGAGTTAGCAAAGTTAGGACCTGATTCACTAATCCTTTTCCCCTCATAGACATAGAATGGGGAAAAAACCTTAGCAAATTTGGGGGGGGGGGGGGGGGTGTCATTTTTCAAAGCAATCACATGCAAAAAGGGACTTTTCGCGTGCGATCACTAAAAGGTGGTGGCGTCAAGACCGGAACAGGAGGAGTCCGGGTGGCACCGGGGCGGACGCCGCGAAGATGTCCCTGACGGCGAAAAGATAAAAACCCTTTTCGCTGCCTATTTCGCGCCCAATAGCATCACCTTTTATGATGGCGCTATTGGGTGCAAACGCCCCCCGCCCCCTTGTACCACGCGATTCACGCCGCCGCGGTGTCTTAGAAAATCTAGGCCTTGGTTCTTAGACAGATAGTGGTGAAACTTGATGCTAACCAGTTTAAGTCTTCAAACCACCACCAGCAATCCAGCGATTCCTCTTCCCACCTAACATTAAAAAGGTAAGTTCCAGTGGCCCTTGATCCCCACTTCTGATACACCTCTGGACATTAATATACTGTAACTCAAGTCCCCCCATTCTTGTCCCCTTTTGACCTCCCCAAAAGCCCCAAAGATCTCCCGTAAGCCAAGCTAGGAAGGGATATAGACTTGGTGGTCAGCATTGCTGTGGCAATGCTGTTGGAACAATGATGGATGCCAAGAGGGGAAGTGGTAAGCCTGTGTCTTCCTCTTGGCTTGATTTAGGAAACACTCATGGATTCTTTAATATAACTTTTAGGGTTTCTAGAGGGGACTAAGAGGGGAGATTGAGGCCACAAGCATTTGTCAGGTGGGAGGGAGATTGGGCTGCTGGCATTTACTATGTTTATTATTGAGACAGAAGGAAGGGAAGGATCTTTGTTGTTATCAGCTTGTGAGGCAGGGTCCCTAAGCTGAAGCTTGTCAGGTTTAGGCCGGTTATTGCAGCACCTAGATTTGTCCAGCCAAGTTAGGCACTTAGCATTGAAAATCAGTGCTAACCTCTTTACTTTATCCCTCCCAGCTTTACCCTACCTCCATGGCTGCCTAATTTTTTAACCCTTTAAATGTGTGTGCCTTGCATATTTAGACAGCTAAAGTTGATGCGTCATAGGGGGACAATTTTAAATAGGAAAGGTTAATGGACTCTTAAAGTCTTCAGTTCATGTCTGTTATTTTAGGATCTGAAATTAAAAAAATATTCTCTTTTGATCCAGATTTTGAATTTACCTGTGGGTAACAGAAATCCAGATAATAAATCTATTCATATCCAAATTTTAGTAGGGGATGTGAGACAATGTCTTCTAATATAGAAGATGAGTGTGAGGTATTGCGATAAGAGTGAAGTATAATGAACAGTTCTGAGTGTTCATCTTTGTTACAGGTATTCTTTAATTATCTCCCACATCAATACACTTATGAATAATCTATAGAATTCACATTGTAATCTTTCCATACTTTAAAAATGTCTTAAGTCACAGGGAAAGTTTCTCCTCCTCACACAATGGAATGGATCAAGTTCTGTTTGGCAGCAATAGATATAGGAACTCATAAAAGGAGGATGTAGGAGGTAGGGGTTGATTGGATAGGAGAATCATCTTGTGGCAACTTTTTGTCTATTTCATAGGGATGTGCATACTTTTTAAATAAACGTGTAAAACAAGATAAATGAGCCTGTTTTTATTTCATTTGAAAAGAACCAAGAATGAGAGAAAATGTTGTGATTTTCCCCTCATTTTTTGGTTCATTTGAAATAAAGAAACTTGAACATTTTTGTGTGGATTTTTTTGTTTTCATTTTTGGCAAATAGCACACACTATTTGCTGAAAATGAGAAAACATTCAAAAACAGAAAAAGTAACAGCCTTGAAAACAAAAAAACAAATTTTAAAAAACCCTCAAAAAATTAATTTTTGAAACAAAAATTTGAGAGTGCATATCTCTACTGTTTTATGGTTTTATATGTGATATTATTTCTTATATATTTATACTTATTTTGAATAAAATATGTATACTGTATTATGGTCATGCCACAAACTGTGATGCTTGCATGTTGTTCTGAAAAAAAATCAACCAAGGAGTACTATTTATTGAGATTCATAAGGGTTTGAATAGCCAACCTTGAGGAAATATGCGAAAATAAGAGTAAGAGAAGCTGTTGTGATTTTATTTCTTTTAACTAACTACTGAATTACATAAAAATTGTTTTTGTTTCTACTGCTTCTCTAAGATATGAGATTTCAGCATGATTGTAACAGGTTGCATAATCCCCAAAGTCAAATTTATTCTTGCTTTTCCATTATTGAATCCCTTCAGCAGTCATTACCTTCTCATTCCTAAAAAGTAAACAGTTGTGACAATTTGTTGGCGTGCTAGAGTAGCAGGCGAGTACATGGAAATATGAAACATATAAGAAAATTATAACAAACATATTTTTAAAAGAGAACAGTTGAGCCTGGCCAATGGCTTTGGTGGCAATGCTGTGCCCTGCCATGTAAGAGATCTGGGATTGATTTTTAAGCTGGGCTTCTCGCCTTTAGGTAAGGCAGCTCTGCAGAGGCAGCATTCAAAGCCCCTGGGCAGAAGAGAATCCTAGCTATTACACATCAGCCACACCTAGTGGCCAGACTCATGATGCAGTTGTACTGGGTTTTGGTGAACCATAGTCTGTTACCCTGATCTAGGACTATTGCTGCTAGACAGGAGGGGAAACTCCCCAGGCATTTGTTAATGAAGCCAATTGGCATCACTGTCCCATCTGTTTGAGCTGGAAGCCCAAAATGAATAGGAGGAAACTGCTGAGCCAAAAAATAGAGTACAGTTATACAGTTCCAATAGTCTAAAAAGAGAAAGCAGCATCCAATCCCTGCTACTCAACAATCAACTGATATTTGAATTATGTACAATATTAGGGATGCTCACCATATGATAACATATAACTTCTTCTTGATGAATTGATCTGTATATCATTTTTCAATGAATGGTATTCAGCCATACTAATGGACAAGTAATTAATGGATGTGGAAGTGCCAGATTTATAACTCAATTTGTTATTGCTAAAATCTTTGTTAATTTGCTTGCAATAGTAAAGCAGGAAACATATCCTTCTACGCGGGGAGGTCAATTTTCAAAGACATGCATGTGGGTAAACAGTTCCACAATGAGCATAGTTTTGGCTGCATTTTGGGGAGGTATTCTCTGGGGCATGTTTTTGAACAGGAGCAGGAAATAACACCTGTGGACTGTATTTTCAAATCTACATTCATTATTTTCCATAAAGCTTCTATCTGTGCAAAAAGCAAGTGTAAAAGTCCAAGGGTCCTTTTTTATCCGAACATCATAGAATCAGTTTTCATAAATGTCATGTAACTACTGCTTTTTTTCAATTCTGGGGCCAGTGTACTAAAGTGTATTAACACTATTGCACACATGAATGCATATTTAATGTTATCTGAACAGTACGGTTAACAGCTCCACTAATATGCATGATAAATGCTATGTTTACACACATTAATGACTGATGTTAGCACACTTTAGCCCACCAGCCCTGAAGTATATTATATTTTATAATATTCTGATGAGTACAGCAGAACAATGCAAATAGTCTTAATTTAATGATCAAATGGGCAATATGCTAATTTTCCTATTGTAAAGCTGAGTTTTTTTCCCCATCTCTATCCTACCCTTTTTTACAACTTTATCTTCATCATTTCACCTTTGTCCTGTTTGGAACAATAGCATGTTCACTTTTCTTGTATCACGGGAGCATTAAATTAAATGTTTAATAATACCTGTGTTCAGAAATTAGACATTATGGGGTAGATTTTAAAAGCTTGCGCGTGGGTGTGTGTGCGCTACCCGGTGTGCACGCATGTACGCCCAATTTTATAACATGCGCATGCCGAGCCCACTCCGAGCCGCGCTGCCTTCCCCCTTTCCCTCCCAGGCCGGATTTTAAAAGGGTTTATGCGTGCCGGGCCTATTTTAAAAAGGCCCGGCGACGTGTGTAAAGCCCTGGAGCCCGTGTAAGTCCTGGGGCTTGCAAAAAAGGAGCGGGAAGGGGGGCAGGGCAGGGGTAGGATCAGGCTCCCGGCCCAGTGGCCATATTTGCCAGTGGGCCGGGAGCCTGATCCTGCCCCGAGCGGCCTCGGAGGGAACCTTCCTCCCCCCCCCCCCCACCCCACTTTCCCTTCCCTTTCCCTACCTCCCCTGCCCTTTCCCCCCTACCTTCGATGACTTCTGTTTTTTGTTTCTAACTTACTTCAGCCCTGGGGCTGAGGTAAGTTGCACGCGCCGGCCCACTGGCAAATATGGCCACTGTGCCGGGAGCCTGATCCTGCCCCTGCCCCGCCCCCTCCCCGCTCCCTTTTGCAAGCCCCAGGACTTACACGTGTCCCAGGGATTTACACACGTCACCGGGCCTTTTTAAAATAGGCCCGGCGTGCGTAACCCTTTTAAAATCCGGCCCTATGGGGGTAATTTTGTAGTATCACACAAAGGAGGTAATTTATCAAAGTGCTTTATGGTGTTTTCGCATGCATTAAGGCGTTTTCATATAGAGGTATAAATACCTACGTACTATAACGGCTTATAGCTAGGTGCTCTCTCTCTCTCTGTGGTTGTAGGCAGGAAATGCAACAATTGTACTTAGTGCGAAAAAGTTATTGCATTCTGTGGTAATACCTATGCAAAGCACTAAGATAGTGCACTTTGCGATAAATAGGCCATTGCCATAAAACACACCCCTTTTTCCTATCGCATGCGATATTTAGTGCATTTTGATAAATCCAGGCCAAAGAGAGCTGGCAAATATCCTCATAAATTACTCCAGTTTTCAAAGCAGACTTACCCACATAATTCTGCTTTGAAAATGATCCCATCAGAACTACATGCACATGGTTACACCTGCTCTTTATTTGAAACACATAATTTTGCTAAGAAAATGTAAGCATATACATTTTGTAATCGAAAAGTATGTGCATAAGTCCCATGCCTGCCCAGACTCCATCCCCGGACTACCTGTCCCCCATGCGCATACAAATGCACCCAGTTTTACATGCATATCTGCAGCACTAATTTCTAAAGGACTATGTTTGTGGGTAAAGTATTATTTTACCTGCAGAAATCCCTACAAAAAAATTACCCTCTCTAGGACAAAAAATGCCTATAATTGTAAACAGGCTCCTTTTTAATATCAGTTTGAATTTTTCTACAGGATTGTAAGACACTGAAAATAACAATTACATATGGATAACTAATGTTGCTCATTCGACCCTTTCATGTAGTACCTTCCACCCTGAAGGTATCTGAATGTACTGGAAGTTTCTGAAATATTATCATTTAAAGTGCATTGGGATTCTGCTTGAATGAAAGGTGTTACATAAATGCAAATTATCACAGTATTGCAATTGCTTCAGATCAGTACATGTCTAATTTAAAACTAATATTTGGGCTTCTTTATCCTTGAAGGTGACAAGGCAACTTTAAAACAAATGAAGACCTTTTCCCCTTGACCAGTCAAATACAGATTTTTGTTAAACATTGCACACCTTAGCAATGAGAACAAAATTTACTTGAAACAAGAATTGTTTCCACGGGAAGCAATATCACATTGGGACTCTGAGAAGATGTACCTATTACTAGACTTGAATTGTTGCATTTCAGACTTCGTTTGAGGCAAAGGTAAAGGAAGACTGTGCTGTTTATTAATGGATCCCAGTTTAGAATAGTCTTTTGCTCATTTCTAGAATGTGAGAATTTCAAATGATGTGAATAGCAAGTGAAACCATTCTTATAAGGATAATGTAACTTTTTACCAATCTAGTAATATATTCTAAAAATAAATATACATAGAAATAAGATTCAGCAACAACTTGTAGATGATACCTTTCTATTGGACTAACTCAATACATCTGTATCTAGCTTTTGAGAGCTATGATCCCTTAATCACATCAGTGAAGAAACAGCACAGTTTAAATAATACAGGGTCAGCACTAGGCCTTGAGTTGTATGTATATGCTGTTACAGTTGAATGGATGTCACACTAAGCCTTTCTGATATTACTGGTGAATTGATATCTTCATGGTTTGGACTGAGGGAAAAGACAATCTTAAGTATTTTTGCAACTTCTTCAATGCATTCCATCCCACAATCAGACTCAAAATGCACTGCTCCATGGAAAGGGTTAACTTTTACACTCTTGCTCAGTAATGGATACTTTCAAATATATGTGTACAGAAAATCAACTGACAGATGCAACTACCTTCATAGATCCAGTTTCCACCCTTCATATACAAAAAAAGGTCCACTATATAAAGCCAAGCTACGTGGTGTCACCATATTTGTTCTGACCCAAACAACAAGGAGAAACAATTCAAAGTTCTAACTGAATCCTTCAAACAAAAGAACTATTACCCCAAAATCATCTTCAAAGAATTGCAACCTCACTCAAAACACTTATGGAAAACCTACTACAATGGAACTGGTTTCAATCTGTAGCTAGTAAACCTAAGAAAAATCATAAAAGACTAATTACTGCTACTGGAGGCTGAATTACTGAAATAAATACTAGGGATGTGAATCGTGTCCTCGATCGTCTTAACGATCGATTTCGGCTGGGAGGGGGAGGGAATCGTATTGTTGCCGTTTGGGGGGGTAAAATATCGTGAAAAATCGTGAAAATCGTTAAAAAATCGAAAAATCGAAAAACCGGCACATTAAAACCCCCTAAAACCCACCCCCGACCCTTTAAATTAAATCCCCCACCCCCAAATAACTTAAATAACCTGCGGGTCCAGCGGCGGTCCGGAACGGCAGCGGTCCGGAACGGGCTCCTGCTCCTGCATCTTGTCGTCTTCGGCCGGCGCCATTTTCCAAAATGGCGCCGAAAAATGGCGGCGGCCATAGACGAAAAAGATTGGACGGCAGGAGGTCCTTCCGGACCCCCGCTGGACTTTTGGCAAGTCTCGTGGGGGTCAGGAGGCCCCCCACAAGCTGGCCAAAAGTTCCTGGAGGTCCAGCGGGGGTCAGGGAGCGATTTCCCGCCGCGAATCGTTTTCGTACGGAAAATGGCGCCGGCCATACGCGTATGGCCGGCGCCATTTTCCGTACGGAAAATGGCGCCGGCAGGAGATCGACTGCAGGAGGTCGTTCAGCGAGGGTTGGCGCCTCGCTGAACGACCTCCTGCAGTCGATCTCCTGCCGGCGCCATTTTCCGTACGAAAACGATTCGCGGCGGGAAATCGCTCCCTGACCCCCGCTGGACCTCCAGGAACTTTTGGCCAGCTTGTGGGGGGCCTCCTGACCCCCACGAGACTTGCCAAAAGTCCAGCGGGGGTCCGGAAGGACCTCCTGCCGTCCAATCTTTTTCGTCTATGGCCGCCGCCATTTTTCGGCGCCATTTTGGAAAATGGCGCCGGCCGAAGACGACAAGATGCAGGAGCAGGAGCCCGTTCCGGACCGCTGCCGTTCCGGACCGCCGCTGGACCCGCAGGTTATTTAAGTTATTTGGGGGGGGTTCGGGAGGGTGGGGGATTTAATTTAAAGGGTCGGGGGTGGGTTTTAGGGGGTTTTAGTGTGCCGGCTCACGATTCTAACGATTTATAACGATAAATCGTTAGAATCTGTATTGTATTGTGTTCCATAACGGTTTAAGACGATATTAAAATTATCGGACGATAATTTTAATCGTCCTAAAACGATTCACATCCCTAATAAATACTTAAGAACATGCCATACTGGGTCAGACCAAGGGTCCATCAAGCCCACCATGCTGTCTTCAACAGTGGCCAATCCAGGCCATAAGAACCTGGAAAGTTCTCAAACATGAAGTCTATCCTATGTTACTGTTGCTAGTAATAGCAGTGGCTATTTTCTAAGTCAACCATTAATAGCAGGTAATGGACTTCTCCTCCAAGAACTTATCCAATCCTTTTTTAAACACAGCTACACTAACTGCACTAACCACATCCCCTGGCAACAAATTCCAGAGTTTAATTGTGCGTTGAGTGAAAAAGAACTTTCTCCGATTAGTTTTAAATGTGTCACATGTTAACTTCATGGAGTGCCCCCTAGTCCTTCTATTATCCAAAAGAGTAAATAACTGATTCACATTTACCTGTTCTAGACCTCTCATGATTTTAAATACCTCTATCATATCCCCCCCTCAGACCTCTCTTCTCCAAGCTGAAAAGTTCTAACCTCTTTGTCTTTCCTCATAGGGGAGCTGTTCCATCCCCTTTATCATTTTGGTCGCCCTTCTCTGTACCTTCTCCATCGTAACTATATCTTTTTTGAGATGTGACCAGAATTATACACAGTATTCAAGGTGCGGTCTCACCATGGAGCAATACAGATGTGATCTTTCTACTCCCTTAGTTTTAGCCTTTCAGCAACTATCTAATATGAAAGAAAAGTAATAAGTAGTAAGAACATAAGATTTGCCATACTGGGTCAGACCAAATTTCCATCAAACCCAGTATCCTGTTTCCAACAGTGGCCAATCCAGGTCACAAGGATCCCAAAATGTTGATAGATTCCATATTGCCTATCCCAGGATAAGCAGTGGATTTCTCCAAATCTACTTTAATAATGGTTTATGGACTTCTCTTCCAGGAACTTGTCCAAATCTTTTTTAAACCCAGCTATATTAACCTCTTTGACCACATCCTCCAGCAATGAATTCCAAAGTTTAATTATGCGCTGAGCAAAACATATTTTCTCCTATTTGTCTTAAATGTATTATCTGGTAACTTCATTGCATGTCTTCTAGTCTTTGTACTTTTTGAAAGAGTAAACAATCAATTCATGTTAACCCATTCCATTCCAGCAATTATTTTATAGACTTCTATCATTTCTCCCCTCAGCCATATCTTCTTCATGCTGAAGAGCCCTAACTTTTATCATTTTGGTCTCCCTTCTCCGTATCATTTCTAATTCCTCTATATCGTTTTCAGATTTCAAACAAAAATGGCATAAAACCATATAAGATACCATGATGCAAGCTGTGCCAGCACATACCACAGGATCCTATAGCTAGTTAGCTACCCACATGGGAAGAATGTTCATGTTTCTCTATAAAGGTATATATAATCCAATGCAAAAAGTGTGAAGAGGGATGCTACATTTGTAAAACAAGCCAAAAATTAAGGACAAGAATAAACCTTCAAAGACATAAAATAATATATTACAGAGAAGAATAGAATTATACCCCAGAAGATGAACATTTCTCAAGGTAAGACTCTTAATGACCTCACAATTAGGGTTCTTAAAGGGAATTTCAGAATTACATAAGAATGCAAAATTTTTTGAAACAAACCAGAAAAGGACATAATAAGGAAATGGCTTTCTTTCCCATTATCCAACATAGGCTCTTTGAACTGAAAAAAATTTACTGTCACTGTCTCCTCTGTGAATCGCTCCATTCTTATCCTGAATTGTAATAGTATAAGGGGATAATCTGAGGCCTAGCTAAACCTGTACTATTTAAACCAAATAAAACTGTGCTGTTTTCTCACTTATTTGATGAAGGGAACTTAGCTCTCATAAGCTAGTCACAATCCATTGAAAGGATATCACCTACAATTTTTTTTGTTGACTCTTATTTCTCCATTTTCAAATGGATTAATTAAACAACCAAAATATTTTGTTACAAATGAGACGAAAGAGTTAGGAAATTAAATATTACCCTTTTTTGGCATTCAAGAGCTGAAAACTTACATTTCTTTTCCATTTCCTCCATTTTTCCTAATGTGTAGTTGAGTCTGATATGTCTGAGAGAATCTCACACAGGGAAATGGAACTACTTGATTCACTGATGGTTTGATTTTGGTTTAGGGTAAGCATTGACTGTCTTAGGGTGAGATTTCAATGAGGAATTTACTGTAGTTTACTGAGAAAGTGCAGTGATGTGTTTAAGCTACACAGTCACAACAGTAAACTAAAAGTCATCCTTGCACAAAACAGTAAAACAGCTGAGAGTTTCACTGGCAGATCAGAGACATCACCAGTGAAGGAGCTTGTGCAGCAGTGTTCTCTTTAAAGGTTCCAGTCATCAAGCATTAATACTTACAAAAGCAGGTTAGATATATGGATATACTATACTGCATGGGTATATGTATACAGAATATCCTGTTTGTATGGTCTGGGAAACATCAGGTTTTCTTTTTGTAAAATATTCCCTTTTTTTAAAATTTCAACCCAATAGTTTTGCTGGTGACCCCTGTTTCAGGAGTTTAGAATGTGTGCATTGCCGAAAAAGCCTTTGTACATGACCCCTCTTCAAACTTGCTTCTTCCGGCCTGGGATGTGGCACTACAAAGCCTGTTTGCCTTGGCATTCCCGTTTGGAGCATTGTGCGGGCTTCCACCAGTCTCCGTTGTGGCAGTGGCAGATGTTGCATTCGTCTACTTTCACCTCAATGCCAGCTGGAATGATGGTAGTGCCTGCAAAGCAGTTTGGACCTAAAATACACAAAAAACACAGAATAAAGCCTCCTAAGCTGAGAAAGGATTGACTGAACAAGCAGTAAGGCGCAGCAGGTGTTAGGATATCAAAGGGTAAACCTACCATCTGGGACTCTTATTCCCAGAACTGTGAAATTATCACACTCCAAGAACTCAGCCCCTGGCATGATTTAATACCATCGTCACTGCAATGTTTTGCATTCAAATAGTGTTTTCTTTTATCTGGCACGTTTAGGAATAGATTACTTGTGAGCATACTGTAAATATTTGAGGAATTTGGAATGCTGAGATATACTGTATCATGAAGCAGAATTCCAGAGATCAACAGATTTCTTTTACAACTATTATTTATATTACAGTATGCTGGCATGCAAGGATTCCTAATGCACTTTTATTGCCTGCACTGTAGCCGCAACTAGGAAGATTATACACCTCTTACTGCACCAATAGAAACATACAAAGAAAATATGATAGTAGACTAGCTGAAACCCATTGAAATTTTCCGGAGGCCCCTATTAGGATTGAGGAGGAGGATGACAGTAAACAGGACTTCCGAAGAATCTCAATGAGTTTCAGCTCGTCTACTATCATATTTTGTTTGTATGTTTCTATTGTTGCAGTAAGAGGCATATAATCTTCTTAGTTGTGAGTATGCCTGGTGCAGGCAGTGAAACCTAGCACTGCCCTCTGCTCTCTTCAGCCCTATCATGGCACTTTCTTCCCTTCTCCTCAGCTTGTACCCAAGCACACTCTGGTCCCCCTCCCCAGTCCCACCTCAGCACTCCTTTCCCACTTCTCCCCTCAGTGGCCTAGCCCAAGCATACTCTGATCCCCGAAATGACTCAACCCCAGCACCCTCACTGGCCCAGCCCTAGCACACTCTCAGCACCTTCCCTAGCCTGACCCCAGCACACTCTGAACCCCTCAGCCCTAGTCTGTCCCCAGCACACTCTGAACCCTCAGCCCTAGTCTGTCCCCAGCGCACTCTGAACCCTCAGCCCTAGTCTGCTCCCAGCGCACTCTGAACCCTCAGCCCTAGTCTGTCCCCAGCGCACTCTGAACCCTCAGCTCTAGTCTGTCCCCAGCGCAATCTGAACCCTCAGCCCTAGTCTGCTCCCAGCACACTCTGAACCCTCAGCCCTAGTCTGTCCCCAGCGCACTCTGAACCCTCAGCCCTAGTCTGCCCCCAGCGCACTCTGAACCCTCAGCCCTAGTCTGTCCCCAGCGCACTCTGAACCCTCAGGCCTAGTCTGTCCCCAGCGCACTCTGAACCCTCCTCCCTAGTCTGTCCCCAGCGCACTCTGAACCCTCAGCCCTAGTCTGTCCCCAGCGCACTCTGAACCCTCAGCCCTAGTCTGTCCCCAGCGCACTCTGAACCCTCAGCCCTAGTCTGCCCCCAGCGCACTCTGAACCCTCAGCCCTAGTCTGTCCCCAGCGCACTCTGAACCCTCAGCCCTAGTCTGTCCCCAGCGCACTCTGAACCCTCAGCCCTAGTCTGTCCCCAGCGCACTCTGAACCCTCAGCCCTAGTCTGTCCCCAGCGCACTCTGAACCATAAGCCCTAGTCTGTCCCCAGCGCACTCTGAACCCTCAGCCCTAGTCTGTCCCCAGCGCACTCTGAACCCTCAGCCCTAGTCTGTCCCCAGCGCACTCTGAACCCTCAGGCCTAGTCTGTCCCCAGCGCACTCTGAACCCTCCTCCCTAGTCTGTCCCCAGCGCACTCTGAACCCTCAGCCCTAGTCTGTCCCCAGCGCACTCTGAACCCTCAGCCCTAGTCTGTCCCCAGCGCACTCTGAACCCTCAGCCCTAGTCTGTCCCCAGCGCACTCTGAACCATCAGCTCTAGTCTGCCCCCAGCGCACTCTGAACCCTCAGCCCTAGTCTGTCCCCAGCGCACTCTGAACCCTCAGCCCTAGTCTGTCCCCAGCGCACTCTGAACCCTCAGCCCTAGTCTGTCCCCAGCGCACTCTGAACCATAAGCCCTAGTCTGCTCCCAGCGCACTCAGAACCCTCAGCCCTAGTCTGTCCCCAGCGCACTCTGAACCCTCAGCCCTAGTCTGTCCCCAGCGCACTCTGAACCCTCAGCCCTAGTCTGTCCCCAGCGCACTCTGAACCCTCCTCCCTAGTCTGTCCCCAGCGCACTCTGAACCCTCAGCCCTAGTCTGTCCCCAGCGCACTCTGAACCCTCAGCCCTAGTCTGTCCCCAGCGCACTCTGAACCCTCAGCCCTAGTCTGTCCCCAGCGCACTCTGAACCATCAGCTCTAGTCTGCCCCCAGCGCACTCTGAACCCTCAGCCCTAGTCTGTCCCCAGCGCACTCTGAACCCTCAGCCCTAGTCTGTCCCCAGCGCACTCTGAACCCTCAGCCCTAGTCTGTCCCCAGCGCACTCTGAACCCTCAGCCCTAGTCTGTCCCCAGCGCACTCTGAACCCTCAGCCCTAGTCTGTCCCCAGCGCACTCTGAACCCTCAGCCCTAGTCTGTCCCCAGCGCACTCTGAACCCTCAGCCCTAGTCTGTCCCCAGCGCACTCTGAACCCTAAGCTCTAGTCTGTCCCCAGCACACTCTGAACCCTCAGCCCTAGTCTGTCCCCAGCGCACTCTGAACCCTCAGCCCTAGTCTGTCCCCAGCGCACTCTGAACCCTCAGTCCAAGTCTGTCCCCAGCGCACGCTGAACCCTCAGCCCTAGTCTGTCCCCAGCACACTCTGATCCCTCAGCCCTAGTCTGTCCCCAGCGCACGCTGAACCCTCAGCTCTAGTCTGTCCCCAGCGCACTCTGAACCCTCAGCCCTAGTCTGTCCCCAGCACACGCTGAACCCTCAGCTCTAGTCTGTCCCAGCGCACTCTGAACCCTCAGCTCTAGTCTGTCCCCAGCGCACTCTGAACCCTCAGCTCTAGTCTGCCCCCAGCGCACTCTGAACCCTCAGCCCTAGTCTGTCCCCAGCGCACTCTGAACCCTCAGCCCTAGTCTGTCCCCAGGACACTCTGAACCCTCAGCCCTAGTCTGTCCCCAGCGCACTCTGAACCCTCAGCCCTAGTCTGTCCCCAGCGCACTCTGAACCCTCAGCCCTAGTCTGTCCCCAGCGCACTCTGAACCCTCAGCCCTAGTCTGTCCCCAGCGCACTCTGAACCCTCAGCCCTAGTCTGCCCCCAGCGCACTCTGAACCCTCAGCCCTAGTCTGTCCCCAGCGCACTCTGAACCCTCAGCCCTAGTCTGCCCCCAGCGCACTCTGAAACCTCAGCCCTAGTCTGTCCCCAGCGCACTCTGAACCCTCAGCCCTAGTCTGTCCCCAGCGCACTCTGAACCCTCAGCCCTAGTCTGCCCCCAGCGCACTCTGAACCCTCAGCCCTAGTCTGCCCCCAGCGCACTCTGAACCCTCAGCCCTAGTCTGCCCCCAGCGCACTCTGAACCCTCAGCCCTAGTCTGCCCCCAGCGCACTCTGAACCCTCAGCCCTAGTCTGTCCCCAGCGCACTCTGAACCCTCAGCCCTAGTCTGTCCCCAGCGCTCTCTGAACCCTCAGCTCTAGTCTGTCCCCAGCGCACTCTGAACCCTCAGCCCTAGTCTGCCCCCAGCGCACTCTGAACCCTCAGCCCTAGTCTGTCCCCAGCGCACTCTGAACCCTCAGCCCTAGTCTGCCCCCAGCGCACTCTGAACCCTCAGCCCTAGTCTGCCCCCAGCGCACTCTGAACCCTCAGCCCTAGTCTGCCCCCAGCGCACTCTGAACCCTTACCCTAGTCTGTCCCCAGCGCACTCTGAACCCTCAGCCCTAGTCTGTCCCCAGCGCTCTCTGAACCCTCAGCTCTAGTCTGTCCCCAGCACACTCTGAACCCTCAGCCCTAGTCTGTCCCCAGCGCACTCTGAACCCTCAGCCCTAGTCTGTCCCCAGCGCACTCTGAACCCTCAGCCCTAGTCTGTCCCCAGCGCACTCTGAACCCTCAGTCCAAGTCTGTCCCCAGCGCACGCTGAACCCTCAGCCCTAGTCTGTCCCCAGCACACTCTGAGATCCCCCTCCCCAGCCCAACCGTCACACACTCTGACTCTTCCACGGGCTGATGCCAGTGCACACTGATCCTCCTCATCGGCCCAACCTGAACTTGGTACTCCCTGTCCCCAGCCTGACCCTAGCACACTTTCACCCTCCTCCCATAATGTAAAATGAAAGAAAGGGAAAAAGACAACCACAGAAAAAAGAGCAAAGCAAAATACCCTCGTCCCCTGTCCATCAAACCTACTTAAAATAAAGGGAGGATCTGGGCCCCCACTGAACCACCAGGGCTAATTTTATGTGTGTTTTGGGGGGGGGGTGGGGTGGGGAGTTTGGGGGTCGTGGCCACCAGCGGGCCAGATTTTTGTTTTGAAGGGTAGGGGTTGGGGCAGGGCCTACTGTTGATTTAAATTTTTTTTTTTTTTTTTTTTTTACAACTGGCCGCCTATAGGAGCGGTGGGGGTGGTGGTGGTGGTGGTGGTGGGGGGGGGGAGGGGTGCGGGGGAGAGGGAATCAATGGAGATCAAGGAGCTTTTTACTACTTTCAGGGGGAATCTTATTCAGGACCATTGGCCACTTTAAGCATTACCCGTCTTTCCTCCTTGTGAACTCTATTTACCTACCATTAACTGAGTTGGTCTCTGTAATTTTAACTTCCAGGTTAACTTCCAGGTTAACTTTCCCAGTTAATATTGAAACCCATGGTTTTAGTTGAAGATTCAGCTCCCTGTGTTTGTGCTGTTACCAATCTGTCCCCATTCAGTTCTCACAAGCATATGCAGGTTCTCTCTGTGGCTGACATTTTGAGTTTTGTGGCAAATTAATCTTTTTGATACTATTTTAGCACTGCCTTATAACCACTTTGCTGCAGCTTAGTAAACTTCACCTGAGTTTTAATCTCCCAGTCAGTATTTATAAATGTGTACAATTTCCATTCATTTACTTGCACTATGCAGAGTTCGGTACATTCATCAGTCCACACCTCTGAATCAATTAAACATCCTCTTCTTTCACAGGTCATAGTGTTATTTATTTGCACCCATACTTTAACTGCAGTATCACTTTGCTCTCTGACTCTTCATTTCATGTGCTCTCTGAGCACAATACAGGGCTGCCAACTGGCTTTAGATTTTCAGGACAAATTGATCCAGTTCTGGTTTTACACCACTGCTTACACGGACTTGTGGTTCCGGTGTCCCTATTGCTTTGCTTTCCCTAAGAGGAGCAAGACTGCAAGGCCAAAGCAGGCAGTGGGGTAACACCAGGACTGAATCAACCAATCTTGAAAATCTGCAGTCAACTGGCAACCCTAAGCAGAGGGCTCTCCCATTTCTTTGTAACACCTTTTTGGCTTAGATTTTCATACAATCTGTATACATTAAACACTGTCCAAATTTCACCTGGATATATATGTACCATACCAGTAGTTGAATAATATCGTTTACATATCTTTTTAGTACTCAGTGTTTGCCCATTATCCACAGTCAAGTTATTACCACATCTGCTTCTCTGAGGACACATGCATCTGTTGAATATTACTTTCTCGTTTGAAATTAACCAACAACATTCTTTGGAACTGCTTTATTCACCTATTTGGCTCCTATGCTATTATATTCACAATTTGTTTTATTTTTCTTTTTTCTTGATGCAATTTTACAGAAACAAACAAGATACATTCTCTTGATAAGAAATACAAAGAAAGAAACAACCATTTTTCACAAAAAGAAAATTATATATTAAATAACTTATTCTTTCTCTGTTATCTAGCCCTCAAAAAGAAGGGGTCGGAGTTACACAACCTTAGGAAATCTGTAATAAACAGTATCTAAGAAATCAAGACTGCTACCGTAGCTTACAAAAATGATATATTATTAGGAACTAGGTTCATTGTCTCTGGATTCTGCGGGGCTAGGGGGAACTCTCCCTGCCAGGAATTGAGACAGCTGTGGGGGGAGTCATAAAATACATATGAGTTACCATCGTGCTTAACTAAGCACTTGCAGGGAAACTTCAGGAACAACGCCCCTCCAAGCTGCAGTACCTGCGGTCTCATGAGGAGAGAGGCCTTTCTCCTCTTTTGTGTCTCCCGTGCCACGTCCGGGAACACCCTGACATTACACCCTAAGAATAACACATTCCTATGCCTAAGACAACGTTTCAATAGCCACTCTCTATCTATCTCCAAAGATAAATTAACTATCAAAGTTGCCGGTATCGCAAGCTCAGTATTGGAAGTCTCTAAAAACGTAGAGATATCCAGTGGTTGTTCATTAACAGGAACCAAGGCTGTTACACCTTCATTTTGTTCCAAAGTTCTTTTAAACTTAGGGAGGTAGTATATTTTCGATATTGGTGGTGGCATTTCAGATTCTGTAATTCCTAGTACTTCCTGAAGGTATCTTCTAAAAGTATCCTGAGGAGATATCAATGAAATCTGTGGAAAGTTGATAAATCTCAGATTCTTATTCCTTATTACATTCTCCAAGATTTCCAGTTTTAAGGCAATACTCTTTTATTCTTTAATAGCAGCGTTCTGTACTACTTGAATAATTCTACTTTGATCTCTGTTATTTGCAATCTGTTGTTCTAGATCAGCATTCAAATTAGCCACAACTTTTACTTTTTCCTCCAATTCCTTTACTGAGTCATTCAAGGTTTTCATTTGAGCTAATATAGAGGTTTTCATTTCAACAATTGTTTCCCATATGGTCTGTAGTGTAAATATAGCTGGTCTTACTGCCACTGGCTCAGTTCTTACGGGTGTACCTCCTGCTGCCTCTCCAGAATACTCCAGCATTGAATCCTCCTCTCCCTCGATCTGGCCCGATAACCTTCCTGGGCCCTGTATTTCTTCTTCTCCTCCGTCCTGCCCTGCAGAGCTGCACCGCAAAACTTCTTGGTCTAACAATGTGGTTCCCAGCTTGGAGGAGTTCCAGCTTGCAGCCAGTTTCACAGGGGGAGTTCCTTCTGCAGGGCTTAATGGAGACAAAAAGCCAGGGAGTGAGGGTAGCTCTTCTTCCCCTCCCCCTCTCTCCAGTGGCTGAGCACCTGCGATGGAATCCTTGTGCACCACATGCGAGTCCATTGGACTGGTAACAGAAGGTGTCGGGGGTCTGCAGGGTAAGGCTCACCTCACTGCTTTCTCTTCTGCCCCATTTTGAGGAAAATATTCGCAAGGAAATAGTTATAAAAGTTTGTCCTTCGGAGCTCACTTGTGGCGTTCAGCTACGGATTGGCCATCTTGGATCTGCCCCTAACATATTCACAATTTTAACCATGTTCTCTTTTCACTACAGTCAATTACATTTTCCTTGACATTATTCATGTAGCCAAAGAAACTATAACTGCAGCACAAGATGATACAGAATCTCGAGCTCTCCTTTCTGCAAAACTCTATTTATTTATTTATTTAATGATTTTTATATACTGACGTTCATCCAAGATATCACGTGGGTGTACAATGAACAGAAACATTACGCCAGAGGCGTTTGACAAGGAACGAGAAGGAATATATACATTACACTTGAGTGAGTAGCATAGTATAGGAGAATTGCAAAATATATATGATATTAACAGAAAAAATATATATGATATTTAACAGAAAAACAATGCTATATAGTATATACATGATAAACAATGCTAGATAGTATATACTGGAGAAGGAATAATGAGGAGTGGTGGGAGTGAAGTGGGGGTGGGGCCAAAAGATGGGACTATGGGGGGGGGGGAAGGGATGGGGTGTAGGAGGAAGGGATGTGGGGATAGGGAGTTGGCTAGGGGGTATGGAGGGGGAGAGGCAATGACAAGGTAAGAAGAGGGAAATTAAGAGGTCGAAATGAGGATATTAGGAGTAAGCCTGTGAGAAAAGCCACGTTTTGAGGTTCTTTTTTTAAGTTTTTCGGGCATAGTTCTTGGCACAGATCTGCAGGCATTGAGTTCCATAAGACAGGACCCGCTAAGGAAAGCGCTCGTGCTTTGGACGAAGCGAGATTGATGAGTTTAGGAGAAAGGGTGCGTATAGTAGCTAGGTATTGGTTTCTGGTTGGTGTGGAGGATGAGTGGAATTGGAGAGAGTCTTTGAACCAGTTCATGTCAGGGTTGTGTAGTGCTTTGTGAATGACTGAGAGGGTCTTGTATTGGATGTGGGAGGATATAGGTAGCCAGTGAAGCTCTTTTAATACAGGAGAAATGTGTTCATTGCTGCGAGTATTGGTGAGGATTTGGGCAGCAGTGTTTTGCAGAATTTGTAGGGGGTGGATGGCATTCTTGGGTAACCCTATGAGGAGAGAGTTACAGTAGTCAATTTTGGAAAAGAGCATAGTTTGTAGGACTGTGCGAAAGTCAGAGAAGTGAAGCAGGGGTTTCAGTTTCTTTAGGGTGTGTATCTTGTAGAAGCATTCTTTAAGTGTTGAGTTGATGAATTTCCTGAAGCTAATTTGATCATCTAATGTGACTCCTAGGTCCTGAACCTGTTGGGAAAAGGAGATGTGGGGTGGAAGCGTGTGATGTAGGGAGAGGGCGTGGGAGTGGGTTGTGGGGGTGATAAGCATAAGTTCAGTTTTTGTGGAGTTAAGGGCAAGATGGATGCTGTTTAAAAGTTTGTTGATTGATTGTAGAGTGGCTTCCCAAGTGTTGAGAGCTTTAGGTAATGAGTCAGTGATAGGGATGAGAATTTGTACATCATCTGCATATAGAAAATGTGGGAGCTTGAGATTGGATAGAAGTTGGCAGAGCAGTAGGAGGTATATATTGAAAAGTGTAGATGACAAGGAAGAGCCTTGAGGGACACCTTGGTTTAGTGGGATTTCTTTAGACTCATAGTTTCCAATTTTAACTTTGAAGTTTCTGTTACAGAGAATGGAACTGAACCAGGTGTAAGCTTGGTAGAGAACTAAGTGGCACATGTAATTGTCCTTATTGCTTGACTACCTTAAACAGTGTCCTGTTCTTGTCTGAATATGTGTCATACTAAAAAAGAATATTGCTTCTGTGCCCTTATGTTTCTCAGTGTTTTGCCCAATGTCCACGGGCCAAATAACCCTGCATTTGTTTCTTCAAATACATATATATTTGCTGGATATAACTTTGCTGTTTCAAATTAAGTTTAAAATTCTTTGAACTGACATACTTAGATGATAATTCAAAGATGAGTATGTGTGTGCCCATATTGCGTGCATGTATTAGTGAACGAGCGAAGATAGCCTGGAATTTTTAATCGTGCACGCCAACTGCACGTTAAGTATGCTCTTAAATTTAAGAGGTTAATTGAGCACAGCTAGTGTACGCGTGTCTTCCATAGAACTTTGTTGGCTTTTATGCTCGAATTTGGCAGATTTTAAAACATGCATGGGCGAGGCACATTTCCAGTTTTCCAATGAGTCCACCAGTTTGTCCAGTTAATCTTGAGGTCTTTCAGACTCCTCTGATTCTTCATCCTGCACGTTACCCTCACCCTGTTCTAAAAGCTCTAAAACTTGAGATCTACAGACTTGCTGTTCATCAGGAGTAGCAGTAAAGTTACTTGGATTTCTAGCATATGCGTACTGCAATTTTTGGTTTTAAAATACGGAGGTACGCGTGTAAGTCTTGGCCACGCCCTGGAATGCTCATGTCCCACCCCTTTCCTGCACAGCTGGAAACCATCCAGTGATATGGAAGAGTTAACTAACAGAGATACTGAGGGCACAGTAAAAGAATATCAGAGGAGAACATGAAAGGGAGAAAAGTAGTAACATTGTTTTGTTTTTTTTTATTATACATGTGTATTTTTAATCTTCATTGAATGTACTAAGGAATCACAGAGTATAAGGTAAATCAAAGAAAGAGAAGAGCAGAGAACAAGAAGTTGTTGGGAATTGGAGTTCATGAGATATGATCTAGTGGAGTAGATAGAAATATGAAGGCACTGTAAAGGATCCCAGTGGTAATGCCATTTTAAGAAAGAGAAGGGCAGAGAACAGTAAGCTGCTGGAAATTGTAATGCCAGGAGAGTTAACCTAAAGCCAGCCAGGAGGCAAGAACTGACAGCAGAGGAACATGGCATTAATTGGGAGAACTTCAAATTATTCTTCCTGAATAATATATTGAGGTGTCAGCAAGCCTGTCAGTTTGCCTTAAAGTCAAAAGGCCACTGAGACATCTCATTCATTCATTCACCTCATAGAAGGATCTGTTTTTTTATTTTTTTATATGCAAGTTCACTGCTGAGATACAAGAACATAAATATCTTTTTTCAATATTTGTATTATAAAAACTGTAAAGGGCTTGACCACATCTTTATATTGAAAACCAATTTGCTCTAATACTGTTTTAGTTTTTATTGGTGCTCATCCTAAAGCTCTTAAGGAAAATCTACCATTGAGCCAATTTTTTCAGTTATGATGTCTTTGTACATCAGTCATTGATTACCAAGTACAGGCCAGGTTGATGATGACCCATTTCATCTGTTGGGGTTATCCTAGAATTTATGTGCATAAAGTCTATTTGAGAACTATATATAGCTCAACAACATGATAATGAACAACAATGGCTCACATTCATTTTACCCTTTTCTTCAATGGCTCAAGAGATATGATCATTGATTATGAAAAATTTGCATGTGTTACAAATACATGACACTTTTAAAATCCCTCCTTTGTTTACAATAGAGGCAAAAATATGCATGATCAGTTCATTCTTTCTGAATTCCATATACAATGTCCTTTAGATTAAACTACTTTTATGGCATCTCATAGACCCTGTGGCAACTACTCTGTTATGTGTCAATGGACACATCTTCAGACTTTATACCATTAGCCAATTTTACTATCTTTTTGAAACATTCAACCTCTTATATTTCTACTGGTGTTAAATACATTATTCAGTGTCCGTGTTTGGAATTCTATGTAGGGAAAACAAAATGCATCTTAAAAACTCATATATGATTGAACATCACTCTAGACTTACTAATCATCGTAACACCGTACCCTTGGTACCTCATTGTGATGCATATGCTCAAACTTTTAATAATCTTCAATTTCCTATTATTGCTAAACTAACTCTGGATTGGTGTGGTGGTGATTTTGATTCTAAATGTTTGCACCTCGGGGTCTAAATGTTGAACTTGATTTGAATGTATTTTTAGACAGTGTTTGGGTTTTGTTTTGACAGTACTGATGTCATTATGTTTTTTGCTTCCAGATACCCTGGTTGACGTCATCGCATTGTCAGCTGCTCCATACCTATATGTTTAGCCTTTTTGAAGCAGATGCTTTTGCTTTTGCAGTTCTCCATTTTGCAAGCTGTGAGTCGCTCTGACTGTCCCATTGAAGTATAGACCTGCAGACTTCAACGAAGTTCTTAGTACCTTTTATTACTGACTGATAGTCCATTATCTCTTTTTGTCATTTTTAGATTTGAAACAACAGTCAACATTACCGATTGTTTTATTTTTTTATTTTTTTAATGTATGCATTTTTAAAGATATACAAAGCAAATAACTTTGTACAGAAACATTGGAGAAAAGAAGAGAAAATAAACAAATAATAAGAAACATAATTACAGAATCAAGAAACACAATAATCTCCAAAATGGGAACATTAATCCTGAGAGGGGAGAATTAGAAACATTATAAGGAGAAGAATTTCAGTACAATAATTCACATAAGTAAAGGCAGTCAATAAGAACCCCAACATATCTTATCCTAAGAAAATTCTTGGGTATCCAGGCGGGCATTCTTTTTGGCCTCCAGGAATTCCTGTAGCTGGTCTGGACTAAAGAAAATAAAAGTATTTATTTTTTTTTATATACTGACATTCTTCTGGCTAAGGGCCAGAAGAACATAGATCTCCTTCTGTACATAGGTTTTCAGATTAGTTCGCTGACTGTCACTTAATTAGAAATGATTGTTCTATGATTGTTCTTTGTATGTTTATTTGTAAGTTCCTTATTCGTTTTAATGTAAGCCGCCCGAGAGGCGACAGTTTTATTTCCTTGTAAACCGGTGTGATATGTATATTATACAGGAACATCGGTATATAAAAATAATAAATAAATAAATAAAATAAATTTGATCTCAATTGAGATAACACATTGGTTTACATTCAGGTACTTGTAGGTATTTCCCTATCCTCAGAGGGCTTACAATCTAAGTTTTTGTACCTGAGGTAATAAAGGGTAAAGTGACTTGCCCAAGGTCACAAGGAGCAACAGCAGGACTTGAAGTGGGGTCTCCTGGTTCATAGTCCACTGCTCTAACCACTAGACTATTCCTCCTCCCTCCTGCTTAAGAACACATTTACAAGGATACCGAAGAAGAAAATTTGCACCAATAGCCAAAGTATCTTGTCGCATATTCAAAAAAGCTTTATGCCGCTCTTGAGTAAATTTATCCACGTCAGGAAAAATCCATACTAGGCCCCCATAAAAAGAATGCTGGAAATAATGTTTCATTATTAAGCTCAGAGCCTGTTGAGAGTGGAAAGAGATCAGGAGTGTGGATCTATCAGTCACCTCTTCCAATTAATTCACCAAGAAAGCAGTATGGTTGGATAGATCTACTACATTGGGGGAAGTAAGAGATTGACCTGGCTTCTGTTTATATGGAAGAAACATATATTTAGTTAAAGCTGGAACTTTCTCAGGTGGAATTTGTAATATGTCCAGAAAATAATTTCCTCAATATAACAATCAAAGGTTCACCAGAAACTTTGGGGAAATGAATAAGCCTCACATTCAGATGCTGAGAATAATTTTCCAATGATTCCATCCTCCTAAGAGTGGCATAATGCTCACGTATCATGGAGGCATTCACAGATTGCAAATTCTTGATATCATTTCCCATTGATTGAATAGACACAGAATGTTCCTGCAAAATCTATTGATGATACCGAGCTACAGATTCCAATTTCAATGAAACATTATCCAGATGCTGGGATTGATCCTAGAAGACCTGTGAGATTCTCGCTATCAAAATCCCAAAGTGAGTCTAAAGTTACTGCCGCTGGTTTGGAAATAGCTGTGGAAGGTCTGAGTGCTAATCAGTCACAAGATAATATAAATGCAGGAATAGCTGCCCCTTTGCAAGTGGGAGCTAGTGATTGGGCTCCACCAACTGCACCTTCACCTGCGGGAACTGTTTCCCTTGGGGAGATTCCATAAAACCCTCCAACCTGCAATGGGCCTATGTATCCCTCATACTGGGAATGATTGGGATTAACCTCCAATTTCCCCAGGGCATTGGTCCCATGTAGGGAAGCAGTTAACAGTGGCATCTTAGGATCCAGGGGCGTATGAGAAATTTCCCCAGGTGAAAATGGCACTCCTCCTTGCTCCGTTCCGCCAGCAGAATTTACCTGCATGGTTTCTGTGGTGGAGGCGACGAAGTCCATGATGTCACGTTGGTCTGAGGGGAGTGAGGATTCAGAGGGAAAAATCCTCACTTTACCCTTCCTCTTGAGGGCATAATGTGTAGTAAAATCCAACGAAGAAACCAGGTAAGCCGGAATCAAAGTGAACCTCGTCTGCCTCAAGCCGCCATCTTGAATCCTCCCCTCCTGATTATGGTTTTTTGATGGTATTTAAATGTCCCTGATAATACATCTTCTTGCGAAACATCGGCCATGTTAGACTTGATTGAGGAATGCATTAAGACTGTTGGTCTACTGACGCTTTAAAAGGACCTTATGGATAACATTACGCCATTTTTTAGAATTCTTTCCATGCATATAAAAAAATTAAAAAGATGCTTCTGTGAGGTGAATGAATGAGATATCTGGGTGGCCTTTTGACTTAAGGTACACTGACAGGCTTGCTGATACCTTGATATATATCAGGAAGAATACTTTTGTGACAACTTCAATAGTCTGGTTGTATTGAAAACCATCGTGTTTACGAGCCCCTTAATTGCTGTGATTCTTGATTGGGATATATTGGCTCTTTTTAATTAGTATTAATTGGGAAAATCTAGGTGAGGCTAATTAAGGATTTCCTTAGAGAGAGTGTACAGTCTGTCTAGAAAGGAGACTGCCAAAGAGTCAGAAAGTGGCACAGAGGCAAGGGCTGGTTGGAGTGGGTCCATGATAGTCTAAGACTACAACTCCAAGTGGAGATATAGTGTAAGAGAACGCTAGATCCTGCAACTTGGACAGGAGACATCACAGAAGGCTGTTTTGGTACCATATAAAGTTTATGCCAGCCTGTGTTTTTAAAAGTTTGTTGTACTTGTTACTGTAATTCCTTAGGGGCAGAGAATGCAGGAAAATAAAGCCGCTGTTTGCTTGGCTGGGCTGTTATTTTTGAGTAGTGTAAGCAGCTGTTGACAGCAAATCACAATCAGTGACTTGTCACACATGGTGACAGTAGTTGGATCTACTGGAACAGTATGGACACACACCACTTTCTTCTGAGCCTAGTCCAAACCAACATCTTACACTCATCAGTGCCAAGGAAGGAATAGAAAGAACCCTCAACACTTGGGTTTTATTTTGTGCTCCCAGCAGGATTTACATATATGTTTTGAATTAGCTGGTGCCTTAGGGGTGTGGAATTGTACTGTTATCTATAAAGGAACAGAAATTGAAGGAAAATAAACCAGTGTTTGCTGCAAATGCTTGGCCAAGCAGTATTTGGGAGATCTGGCAGATGTTCAAAGCAAATCAATAGCAATGACTTGTCACAATTGGCTATCATAAATTGCATTTTATCAGCATAGGTTATCTCCCTTTCTATTACTGGTCTGGGTCTGCTATTGTTTTCTTTCCTAATACTTTACCTGTGTGCTCATTCAAATATACTCATGAATTTATTGAGCTGAAGCCCTAATGTTGCCCTAGTGTTTCAGAAAGCCAACTACCTCACACCTATAGCACCTCTCTACATATGACCATTTCTGGTAAGCAGATTAAGCAGATGTTGTTGCAACATCCTCTGTTTCTTTGAATCTTCAATTTTGAGTTTATCTCTCCCCCACCAGAGGCTAATTTAATTTCTCATTCACTAGCAGGCCGATACAGTACAATGCGCTCCGACGGCCCTATTAGGTACGTGCGCGGGATACAGAAAGTAAAATGTGCAGCCAAGCCGCACATTTTACTTTCAGAAATTGGCGCTGACCCAAAGGTCGGTGCTAATTTCTTCCAGTGCCAGGAAAGTGCACAGAAAAGCAGTAAAAACTGCTTTTCTGTGCACCCTCCGACTTAATATCATAGCGATATTAAGTCGGAGGTCCCGAAAAGTAAAAAAAAAATAAAATTTAAATTCGGTCCACGGCTGTCGAGCCGAAAACCGGACGCTCAATTTTGCCGGCGTCCGGTTTCCGAGCCTGTGGCTGTCAGCGGGCTCGAGAACCGACGCCGGCAAAATTGAGCGTCGGCTGTCAAACCCGCTGACAGCCGCCGCTCCTGTCAAAAAGGAGGTGATAGGGACACGCTAGGGTCCCTAGCGCCTCCTTTTCCCCGTTTTCACCGTGTCACCTAATTTAAATACAGAATCGCGCGCACCAGCGAAGGGCCGGTGCGCGCGCCGGGAGAGCGGGCGTTCGTCCGCTCTCCCGCGGACTTTACTGTATGTTAGGTCATCTTGACTGCAAGTTATAGTCTCATTGAACCCATCTTTAATTTCAACTGACGACTGAAACTTGGATACATTTTTCTTCTAAAGCTGCAACCACAAATCTTGATATTTCCTTCATAAATTCGTCTAAAGCAGTTAGAATGTTTCTTTCTGGCTCAGTCACATTTTGGTATCTATTTTCCAACTTGTTCTCTGGAAGCTCTGTGCAATTTGGAAGTTTTCTCTTGTTGATTTTGTTTAAACAAATCAGTCCATACAGAATTTCTCTCTCTCCTTTTCAGCTGGGCTGATGGTTTTTGACAAAAGTTTTATATCTGAAAAATATGCAAGACTCTTGCTCAAAGCTTCACTATGTGGCATCTCACACTGACATCATCAGAACATATCCAATTCTTGAAAAGGAAACATACCATGCATCTCTATCAAAGTAAATCCATTGAAGCTAATACTCTTTAAAATCAGAATGCTGGAGACTGAATACAATTTACCAGTTAATTTGGAAGTTCCAAAATATATTTCATTTCTTATATTACATAGAAACATAGAAATGACTGCAGAAGAAGACCAAACGGCCCATCCAGTCTGCCCAGCAAGCTACGCACTTTATCCATTTTTTTCCCCTTTTTTTCTCTCCCACCTGTTACTATTGGCTTCCAGTACCCTCCAGCCCTAATTCCCCTCCACCCCACCACCAATTTAGAGAGCAGCGCCGTATCTGCACCCAAGTGAACGTCCAGCTCAATTAGGGGTAGCAACCGCTGTAACAAGCAGGCCACACCCTATTGCAGTAGGAAAGCTCACACATAGAGAGAGGCCAATGTACTAGCCCCCAATATTTTCTGTGGGTTAACAGCCATTCTGCAAAAGTTTGCTATCGATGTAAATAAGCTCATATGCACCTGCAGCTCACTTCTGTGTAAACCCTCTCAGTTTTGGGCCACCTAATTGCAAAGTCAAAGCAAATACCCAAGGCTATAGGCACTCTCCTGGATCCACCAAAACACTCTTTCACAACTTCATTCCTGGGGATCTGGGTTTTCTGATGGGGAGGAGACCTGAGCCTCTGGGGCCCTAAGGTGCTGTGGTGGGGTTCTCAGGCTACACAGTCTCTCTTTGTGACGTGTCTCAATACTCACAGAGCAGGTGTCTCTTTGATCCAAATTGACCCACTCTCTTGAAATAAAGAGGCTTAGAGTCCAAGGGTAGTGTTCAAATAATAAAAGGGTTTAAATAAGCTTGAAAAGTAAGAGCCATACAATGATTCAAAAAATCATTAAAATGATAAGGAAAATACAAATCAAGAAAATGTATGTCTCTCTGTCCATAGCACTCTCTTGATAACCCTTATGCTCTTATCTGTGTCCTGGTCCAAAATGCCATCTTCAACAAGAGTAGATAAATTATCTTCCAACTCCAACTTGGGCTAGGCATGGTAGAAAAACGTTCCCCAGTTGAATAAATAGATTGAATTTTCAAACAACTCTCACAAACTTCATAAACTCCAGAAATCTACAATATCTCCAACACTTTAGTCTGTCTTCCACCTTGCTGTTTACTGGGCAGAAGATGCAAGTACAGAGATACAGTACTTTCCTCCAGGGGGTCCTCCCTCCCAGTCAGGGCTGGTCCAAAAAATCCTCTCTTAAAACCTCAAAATCTTCTAACTCAAAAGAGTTTTTACTTGATTAGATCTTGAGGACCCACCCAAGTCTTTTTCTACCACTTCTCTAATTGTGAGATCCAGGGATAATCTCCTAATCTTCTGACTTTCTCCTTCCCTCTTCAGTACCTCCTAGCCCTCTGATTTCTGCACCTGCTCAGTAGCAATAGCAATGAGACCCATCCCAAAATCAGGATGTCCCAAATGCTGGGGAGTTGCGGGTTATGCAAAAACTATCTACAGAAATTCCACCTTGACCACTGGTTAAATATTAGAGTGGGTTCTAATACCTGCTACATCTGCATGAAATGTTCTGTGTGTTCCTGGCCATGGCAACACGCAATACATTTCTCTTGCTGGCAGCCCCATCAGATGCTACCATCTTGGAAAGGGGCTGCACAGCTTTAAAGGGGTGATGCAATTTGTTGCCCCCTCCCTACCACACTGCAGTAACAACTCCTAGGTGGTGGACTCTATCACAATCCTAGAGCCCTTCATAGGCCAGAAAATATTATAAGTTGTGGTACTTGTTAAGCCCATCCCCTTTCCACCACTCTAAAAGACTGAGGGTCATATTTGCACCCCCATGCTCCCCCTACCTGTCCCTAATCTCGACAAGCTTACACCATTGCATGGGGGTTTTTCTATGAGCAGGAGTGATATACATTTGTTCCTGCCCCATCAGCACCATTTTCCAAAATTGTGCCAAAAGATCACTTAACTTATTTCTCCTGCCCCCAAAAGAACCCCCTATCAAGGATGTGAGCCCTTGGGCTTGGGTATGGTTGACACAGCTTAGCAGGTGAATCTATTAGGCCCATTCTGACAGCAGGTAGACTCGCTCTTACTAGGACTAGAGTTGGAGCATCACCTATACCAACCCTATTCCCCACAGGTTGAGCCCTTGGGTTCTAGGAGCTGGCAGGGCTTAGACAAAAGTCCTGTAAGTATTGATCTGATGAAGTCAAGTCTCTGGCAGAGATCAGTGCTGTCAGCGAGCAATGAAATCCGGGTCCAGGCCAAGGTTGAGGCAGTAGCGAGAAGGTGGGTCAAGGTTCAAGCTGGCAGTAGTCAGTATCGATAGCAGAGGTCAGAACAAGGAATCAGGTAGAGATGGATGGACAAGGCACAGGGGACCAAGACACAGGCAGAACAGACAGGTAAGGCAACAGAGAGGCAGGGCAAGTCATGGAGACAGTGAGGCAAGGCAGAAAGGTAATAAGTAGGCAAGGAAGGACAACAAGCAGGCAAGTCAAGGCAAAGGCACAGAGACAAGTAGCAACAAGCACTGCAACACAGGAGGATCTGTTGCTGAGGTGCCAGCTGAATGCATGGCTGGGGTTTAAATCCCCAGCCCATGCTGACATCTTCTACCAGCACAACTAGTGTTTCCCACTGTGGGGTTCTTGTAGTTCAGTGCGCATGTACCCAAGGAGTCAAGATGGAGTCATCCATGCTGCATTGGCATCGGGAGTAAGTGCAGCTGGTCATAGGTCTGTCCCGTGGCCAGCCAAATGCTACACCCCAGCTATGGGATAAGCTTACAGAGGGAGGGGGGGACTCAGGGATGGGTGGAAGGGGTCACTAGTATGACATAATCTTTTAGAGGGGTAGGGGCAAGGCTTTAAAAGCTCAATGGCTTTTTACTTTTTTTTTTGTCTGCCAGTGGGTTACACCATGATGATGTTACAATAGGGAAGGGGGGAGGGGAATCAATGTTTTCCATGGCCCCTTTAAGGCACATAAGCCCCAGGGCTTTCCTGGGGGGGGCGTGTCATGGCCGGCATGTCATCGGGGGCGTCGGGGGGCCTGTCGGGGGGCATTCCGGGGGCATGGCCGAGGCCTCCAGACCAGTCTTTATTTACCACAACATTAATTAAAATACACCCAAAATTACCTAATACACACATCACTCATCACCATTCATACATTAAAAACATCCCATCACCAATAAAAGCTAAACAATCACATACATCATCAGTGCCACAGTTTTGTATAATGTTCACCAAAGATTTTTCACAAAATATTTTTTTACATTATTTCCATTAACTGAATAATCTCTACACTTTTGATCTGGGTTCTCCTTAGGTTATACAGTTTATTATTATTATTATTATTAATTTATATTCCGTCTTTCGTGACTCTTCAAAGCGGATTACATTTTGATACTGTAGGTATTTCCCTATCCCCAAGGGCTCACAACATAAGTTGTAAGTCTTCATTTAGTATGTATCTTGTATAAATATGCAGTTTTATCATTACCAGATTTATATATCATACTATAACAGAGCTGTTTAAATAAAACATCTAAATTGCACAACATGGATATAGCTTTCTCTTTGCACTAAATTACTGCCTATAGCTCCTTAAGCTCATGTACAGGTGGATATTTAAGTGTAAACAAATGGGAATAGTTATGCAAAATTCACTGACTACTTTCCCCACATATAATGTTCAGTTTAAAAATTCTTTTATAAAACAATAAAAACAAGCAGTTTAAAAAGTCAAGCAAGCCCTACATTTTCTCGTGTCTATAAAAGCCCTACACTTAATTTATCCCAGCTGTTTACTTATAGACAATTTTCTACTCACCCACGCACAATGATTGTTGATGTTATGCATCAGATGTGAATTAAATGAGTTTAGGAATTAAACTCAAAGCTAAGGGAACATGAAGGGGAGTGGGAAATGGGTGATGACTTGCCACCTTGCTGACTTTTGTAAGGCTGCATTAACTATGTAAAGCCATCTGCATTTTGCAGGTGTTATTTCCAGTTCTTCTCCTGTTCGTTCTCTGAATTCAGTGCCAGCTGTCGATACAAGGCAGAAGGGCAGTAGTCATAGGCAGTACATTACATTGCAAAGAAAGCTTTCTAGAGATAAAGTCAGAATGTGTTGGGAGGGGAAGGGGTGGGAAGTAGCTGGCTGTGAGCTCCCAATTTAATTAGGCTCTGCTCTATACTATGTTAAATGCTGTGTCAACCTCGTTACTCCTGTGACTTTCTTTAACGACAATAGGGATGTCTATACTAAGTTCCAAGATGACATTTCTTCTTCTTGCCTTTGATTGGCTTGTGGGTAAATCAGAGGACACATACGTTTTCACTGTGTCCCCATAGCAAGGCAAAGACAACTAAACTGGCTTTGGATAGGGACATAAGCAGTGATGTGCTCGGTCAGACCAAAGTCCATCGAGCCCAACATCCTGTCTCTGACAGTGGCCAGTCCAGGTCACAATCATCCAGCAGATCCCAAAGTTGATCCATTTCTTGTATATCACTGCCAGAGATAAGCAATGGTTATCCCAAGTCTACCTGGTTAATAATTGTTTATGGATTTTTCCTTGAGGAACTTATCCAACCCTCTTTTGAACCCCACTATATTCGTTGCCTTGACCACAACCTCTGGCAACAGATTACATAGCTTTATTGTGTGCCGAGTGAAACAAATACTACCTTGATAAGTTTTAAATCTGCTGGTGGCTAGTTTGATGGAGTGTCTCTTTGTCCTAGTGTTATTTGAAAGGGTAAATAACCATTCTCTATTTACCTATTCCACCCTACTCATGATTTATACATTTCAATCATACCCCCTTCTCAGTAAAAAAGCCCTAATCTGTTTATCCTTTCTCCATAAGGGAGCTTTTCCATCCCCTTTATCATTTTTTTTTGTTCTCCGTAGTTGGGATTCATTTTGCCTATTTGCATTAATTTGCACATGACCACATTAAATTGCATCTTCTGTTTAGATGCACAGTTTCCTGGTCTCACAAGACCCTTCTGCATTTCCACACAATCCACTGCTGTTTTAACAATTTAAAACAATTTTGTGTCCTCTACAAATCTGGTCACCTCACTCATTTTTCCTTTTTCTAGATTATTTATGAACGTACTAAATTGGTGTTTCCCTACCTTTTCAAGTCCAAGATACATCTAGAGCAATAAACATTTTGTGTGGCATACTGACCTCCATGGAGCAGACAGTGCAGATGTGGAGTAGACTCATATGGCCAGAAGAAGAGTTAGGGAATTATTGGAACACCTGCCAGTCTGTCTTTGAAATTTTAAAACAAAGAAGGGGGGAGGGGGTAGGCAAAAACACATATAAACCAATTACCATGCACCAGTTGCATCTACATACAAGAGCAAGAGAAAGGAGATGTTGTGAATGAAGAGCAGGTGGAGAGAGGGAGTGTTGTAGATACCACCTCCTGGAGTGGTGTAGAAATGGAACAGAGTGTGGATGGTCCGGTGAGGTTGGAGCATTGGAACAAGGTGCAAGATTGGACTGGAACACTGGAAGAAGGTGCAGGCTGGGCTGGGGCACTGAAACGCTGGAACTAAGGGCTAGTAAAGGTGGAACTGGAATCACAGGAACAGAGTGAGGTAAGCCTGGAACTGGAACACTGGAGCTGAGTGCTAGTAAGGGTGGGACTGGAACACAGGAATAGAGTGAAGGTAGGCATGGAGCTGGATGTAGGTAAGCGTGGAACTAGAACACAGGAACAGATTGAAGGTAAGCATGGAGCTGGATGTAGGTAAGTGTAGAACTGGAACACTCTAGCTGAGTGCTGGTAAGGGTAAAACTGGAACATAGGTACAGAGTGAAGGTTAGCATGGAACTGGATGTAGGTAAGCGTGGAACTAGAACACAGGAACAGATTGAAGGTAAGCATGGAGCTGGATGTAGGTAAGTGTAGAACTGGAACACTCTAGCTGAGTGCTGGTAAGGGTAAAACTGGAACATAGGTACAGAGTGAAGGTTAGCATGGAACTGGATGCAGGTATACATGGAACTGGAATTCTGGAACAGTCAGGGATTGAATGCAAGCAACTGTAGAAGTTGGATTCTGGAGACAGGGACTAGGGTAAGACAGAATTAACCAGGACAAGGACTACATAGAACATGGAACATAGAGTGCCTGAAGGCAACTTAGGCAAGAAAGGCCCCGAGAGGCAAGACAGAGAGAGGCCTAGAAGCAAGGAGAGACCTGGGAGTCTCAGGGTTAGGCCAGGGGTCAGGAAACAGAGAGGCCAAGGGCAGGCCACGAGGAAAGGAAGGGTCAGAAGGCCCGCAGGATACAGAGCAAGGCTTGGAACAGAAGGTGGAATGGCCACAAGGCAAGACCAAGGCTAGTTGGGAACAGAAGGCCCAGAGGCCAGGAAATAGGGAAAAGCAAGGCTGGAGACAGAAGGCCCAGAGGCCATGAGACAAAGCTAGGAATAGCTTAAGAAAGCCACAAGAAAGAGAAGGCTAGAGCAGGGAACCAAGAAGGACTCGATGCTGAAGCATTGAGGTATGGGAAAGACAGTTAACTAAGTCTGGAGTTTGGGTGTGGTACAGGCAGGAAAGAAGAGGCTGGTCAGCCAGGGGAATGAACTCGTGGAGGTCACCTGCTGGCATGGATGGAAAAGCACAGGCTGAGGACAGGAGGCAGAGAATGCTGGAAAATAGTTCAGAGCCAGGCTCACTGGGGTCTTCTGGTGGAGGTCTTATCTTAAAGATAAATAATCAAGCCCTTGTTATGATTTATTTTGTATGGCTTCCCTTTATTTTGTACGCTAATGCATGTGGTTGCCAGAGCTACTCCTGCATTGCTACCCATTGCTGCTACCCATTGCTGCTGCTTTCAATACTCAGAATAAGTTGTATCTAGTGCCGCGACCTGGGGGCGGGTACGGAGGGCGTGGCCACGCCCCCGGACCGCCCCGGGCCGTAGCCACGCCCCCGTACCCGCCCCCAAAATGCTGCCGACACGCCCCTGAAATGCCGCGATGACCGGGCCCGCCCCCCCGACACGCCCCCGACACGCCCCCCTCGGAGAACCCCGGGACTTACGCGAGTCCCGGGGCTCTGCGCGCACCGGGAGGCCTATATAAAATAGGCTTCCCAGCGCGCAGGGCCCTGCTCGCGTAAATCCGCCCGGTTTTGGGCGGATTTACGCGAGCAGGGCTCTGAAAATCCGCCCCATAGGATTTTTACCCGTATAGAGCATTTAGACTCTTGTATGATCTTTAACCTGTTGGTCTCTATACCCTCCTGGACACAAAGTGCCACACCCCTGCCAAGTTGATCCTCCCTGTCATTATGATATAATTTGACCCTGATATAGAGGTGTCCCATTGGTTATCCTCCTTCCTCCAGGTCTCTGAGATGCCAATTATGTCTATGTCATCATTCACTGCAATACACTCTAACTCTCCCATCTTACTTCTTAGACTTCTGGCATTTGCATACAGACATTTTAAAGTGCATTTTTTGTTTGTATTAACAACCTGCTTTTCAGTTGATAAGGATAATTTGGAATCCTTTAGCTCAGGTGATTCTCTACTTATAGGCACATGAACTACTTTTGCTTTTATTGGAACCTCTGTTGGGATGCCCTAACTCTCCTGTTTCATAAGTATACTTCAAAGATACATTCCTCTGAACCATGCACTGATGAGTGACTGTCAGCTTTCCCCCTTGTTCTAGTTTAAAAGCTGCTCTATCTCCTTTTGAAAAGTTAGCACCAGCAGCCTGATTCCTCTCTGGTTAAAGTGGATCCCGTCCTTTCAAAAAAGTCTCCCCTTTCCCCAAAAGGTTGTCCATTTCCTTACAAAACTGAATCCCTCTTCCTTGCACCATCATCTCATCCATGCATTAAGACTTTGGAGCTCTGCCTGCCTCTGGGGTCCTCCACGTGGAACAGGGAGCATTTCAGAGAATGCCACTTTGGAGGTTCTGGATTTCAGTTGTCTACCTAAAATCCTAAATTTGTCTTCCAGAACCTCACACCCACATTTTCCTATGTTGTTGGTGCCCACATGTACCACGACAGCCAGCTCTTCCCCAGCACTTTCTATAATCCTATCAAGGTGATGCGTGAGGTCCGCCTCCTTCACATTTGGAAGGCAAGTTTTCAGGCAGTCCTCACGTCCACCAGCCAGCCAGCTATCTACATTTCTAATAACCGAATCACCAACTATGACAACTGACCTAACCCTTCCCTCCTGGGCAGTAGCCCTGGGAGACTTGTCCTCAGTGCAAGAGGACAATGCATCAGCTGGAGAGCAGATCCTTGCTACAGGATCATGTCCTGCTACACCAGGGTGATGCTCTTCAACCAGGAGACCTTTCTGATCCAAGGCAACACTGGGGGTGCCAGACTGGATTTGGGACTTGGCTACTATGTCCCTGAAGGTCTCATCAATATACCTCTCTATCTGCCTCAGCTCCTCCAGGTCTGCCATTCTAGCCTCCAGAGATTGGACTCATTCTCTGAGAGCCAGGAGCAATTTGCACCAGGTGCACAAATACAATCTCTCACCGGCGGGTAAAAAATTATACATGTAACACTCAATGCAAAAGACTGGAAAGCCCCCCTCTTGCTCTGATGACATGGACTCTGAGGACATGGATAAGGCAAGTGGACAGGGTGAGGAAACAGAGACAGGGCAAGGGCAGTAGCAGGGAAAGGCTGGGCAAGGTGAAGTTGAACAAGACAACGCAAGACTGGATGGACTGGACGAGGCAGGCTTGGATGAACAAAGCTGGAAGGCTAGACAATTCAATGCTGGATGATGCAAGGCTGAATGAGGGAAGGCTGGATGAGACAAGGATGGAAGGCTGGACTAAGCAAAGCTGGAGCAGGAGTGCTGCAACACAGCCTACTAAAGCAAGAAACCCATTGTGAAGGCAGTCTGCTGGAGTCACAGCTGGTGACATCATCATGTGGCGCTGGCCAGGGGGTTTCCCGCTGTGGGGTCTTTAATGTGTGTATGATCATGCGCTGAGGAAGAAAGCGCAATGCTGTGGTGGCAGCCCTGCTGCACGGTGCTTCAAGCAGACATCTGGGGGCCTTGGTTGTGAGTGTACTTGGTCACAGTAGCCTGCTGCGACCAGAAAACATAACAGTATCCCACCTTCTAAGCCTCCTTCCCAGGCCTCCTGTGCTCAGCTTCTGGGGGAACTCTCTAGTCTCAATCTGGTTCTTAATACATCCAAAACTGAACTCCTCATCATCTCTCCTAATGACAATAACCCCCTCGTCTGCAACCCAATCTTACCTTCAGCAAGCCAGGTGAGAGACCTCGGTGCTATTCTGGACAACAGAATGAACTTCAAAAAGTTCATCAACAACACCACTAAGGAATGCTTTTATAAGCTACATGTTTTAAAACAGTTAAGACCTCTCCTTCACTTTCATGATTACCGTTCAGTCCTCCAAGCCATACTGTTTTAAAGATTGACTTCTGCAACACGCTATTGCTCGGCCTCCCCTCCTCCACAACTAAACCTCTACAGATGCTACAAAACGCCACAGCCAGGATCCTTACAAATTCTCGTCGTAAGGACCACATCACACCGATACTTAAAAACCTACACTGGCTTCCCATACATTATAGAATACTGTTCAAGACCTTGACCATCATCCACAAAACCATCTACCATCATTCCTCTCTCCAACTCTGAATCCCACTCGAATACCATACTTCCACTAGGCCGATAAGATCAGCATATTTATTTATTCAACCTTATATACCGGCTTTCAAGTTCATTTCAAGGCGGTTTACATTGATTGAAATTGCAGTAGCAACATTCAAATACATATATACTAAAAACATATCCTTAAACATAATACAAGGCTATAATACATAATAATACATAGCATAGAAAGGAACTCTCCAGGCGCCTCCACACAAATCCTTCATCCACAATTCCTTTCAAAAACGAACACTGTCATCTGCCGGTCCACATCTATGGAACACACTACCCGCCAGGAACAATGTCTTCTCTCCTTTAGAAAGAAACTGAAAACTTGGCTGTTTTCTCAAGCCTTCCCCTGATGAGACACTCCCCAACTAGCAATGACTCTTACACACCCCCCCCCCCCCCTATCACCTTCCCTCCCCGCCTATCACCTTCCCTCCTCGCCTCGAGCCTATAACCCCCGCCTGCCACTGCCCCTCCTCTAGCCCTTGTAGTCTCCCCGGTATGATGCCCCCTCCACCTCCTATCTAAAGGATCCTTTAAGACTGAATGACTTAGTTAATTTAGCCGCTAAATTAGCTTCCATGCTAATCAATTGTTTTAGTTGCCTGTTCACATCTCTGTTAGAAGCGTTATGTTAAACTAATTCTTTTTCTTTTCCTTTTCTTTTCATTGTCCTGAATTGTACTCCCTGTTCATTGTAACTTTCTTTCTTCTAATTATGGTTTCCCCTGGTTTTGCTGTAAACCGGTACGATAAGACTTGGTCTTGAGCATCAGTATATTAAAAGAATTTAAATAAATAAATAAATACAATGTTGATGGAATATTTTTACTATCTGACACAGGCCAAAGCGAAAGCAGCTGGCAAGAAAAAGTTCTTGGTCCACCCAGGCAAAGGAGAGCCTGGTTCTTCAACTCTGTTTTGGTTGTACTGGGGTGTTTTGTCCCTGGAACAAATTGTAAAAAAAACAGACTAAAGAAACAAATTTTTCCTGCCATGGACTTGCTGCCTCATGCTCATATCCTTAATACCACAATCGAGGACTTGTTGCCTCATGCTTACCTGCTATGCCCCTAATACCACCATATGGGACTTGTTGCCTCATGCTTAGCTGCCCTACCCCAGAAAATAAAAAAACCCCAGAAAATCAAGAAATGGAATAGCCAGAGTTCAGCAAATGAAATATGGGAAAAGCTTTTTTTTAATACAGCAACCCTCACAACTTACCAGGAAACTGTTGTTGGTGCTCTCATTTGGAGTCTTGAGCTGTTTTTCTCACACTAGCTTTCTCCTTGGTTTGTTAAACTGGGGTATAACAAAAAGTAAAAAAAAAAAAAAAAGACAAAAGATAAGTTTTCTACTACCACAGCACCTGTTCTATAGCTCGTTTTATTCTTCTACCTCTCCACATTCCCATCCTGGTTCTCCTACCCTGTTTGTTAGTTAATTATAGTGGGGTGGTTTATCCATTAAAGCCCTCCATCAAGAGGAAGAAATAAAGGCAGATGAAAACAGATACTCAAGAGAAAAAAATTTGATTTTCTGCATGTAATAAAAGTTACAGTAGTGAGACAGAACTCATGCAAAACCAGAAAATAAGGAAATAGAATAGCCAGAGTTCAGCAACAGAAATTGGGAAAAACTTTCTAAATAAAGCAATCCTCACAACTTACCAGGAAAATCAAACCATACTCATTAGAAACCATTTATATTTTCTGACTGTGGTAACAGTTTAATTCAGAAAGCCCATTTCACAAGAAAATCAAATTCCACCCAGCAGCTAGATCAAGTTCAATCAGGGAATGTAATAAAAGTTTATGTCAAAAAAATGATACTTATCACAGTTTATTCTTGTAGAATCTGACAATTGGCAAGTGCTTCAAGAAAATGATTATCTCCCATGCCACTCTGCCTTGCTGCTATACCCTCATGCTACACTTTGGGGGTCTTTGTGCCACTCAGTCTTGCTGCTATGCCCAGACTTTACACCTTGGGATTCTTTCTGCCAATGTGTCTTGCTGCCATACCCCAGACCTTACATCTTGAAGTATTTCTGCCACTCTGGGGGATGCTTTGCACATTTCATATTGTTTTGTGTCTTAATGCTACTCTTTGTGCTGTTTGGCCCCATTAGCAGTGCCTTGAGGTTTTTCTGCCACCTTTTCTGCTTCATTTCCCTTTCATAGTGCCTTAGAATGTTAATGCCACTTTTGGTGCCACTTTGCTTCTCGTGCTGCCATCAAGACTTCATGGCACAATTGCTGGTGCCCTCTTTTGAAGCCTTGGGGGTGTGCTTCCCACACTAGCTCTGATAATGCCTTGGAAAACTCCTGCCAATGCTAGTATACTTTTGCCCCTTTATAGAGCCTTAGGCTATTCCTGCCACTTTTAGAGCCACTTTACCACAGTCTAGGTACTTTGGAGTTCATTCCCCTTCTGATAATTTCTTCCCATAGGTTTCATGAGAATTGATAAGAAAATCGCAATTCTGGAACCCAAAATAGGCTGCAATGATTCCTCCACTGACTTTAATGGCAAAGAAAAAAATGAATATATATATATATATATAGATATATATAAATATATATATATATATATATATATATATATATATATATATATTTTTTTTTTTTTTTTTTTTTTTTTTTTCATTTTGAAACTACGGTAATAAAACAAATTTAGGTCTCCACAAGCTTAATGAATGAAATGATTTTTTTTTCTGCACATCCTTACTGAGAAGTGAATAACTATTTGAAAATATGCGATTCTAAGTTGTTCTTCCTGTATTTTTGACACTTTTTGACTGTGCACTGGTTTTTCTGTCTTTTCTGGAACTGTGATTTTGTTTTTCAGACTTTTAATAAATTCCCTTTCTTCTGGTTTGGATGGGCAGTTGAGTTTTGTTTGTAAGTCTTCCCTTGGGCACCAAAGTATTCTGCCATTCTCCAGTGAGGGGACCCTGGTTCCAAGGCCACAGGCAGGCTTTTAACTACAGTTGCCATAGATGACCCCGCCAGCCAAAGAGGAGTTATATTAAAAAAAAGCCAGTTTTTATTGAGAACCATTCACATTGTTTGTTTTTAAAGCAATTTTAAACTGTATACAAATAAAAAATGTAGCAAGAACAAAAATCAACAATTTATCAAATTAAGCATATAAATTACAAACTTTAATTGTGAAATGTCATTTTTGTTTTGAAATGAAATAGTGCAGCCATTCATTTTATATTTTCTAGAGAAAGTTCTTGTTCTCTTTCTGAGTATATGAGCTTCTGTATACTAAAAAGAAATCCAGCATCAGTTGTTTGATTTGCTGCTTATTATACAAAAAGATATGTGGGCATATATTTTGCAGATAGTAGGTAACAGACATACAATGGAGTTGTATTAACATGTCTGAAATTGTCAGAAGTAGTGCTAGTCATCAAGGTTCCTATGAATTGAAATTAATGCATTCTCTGCCAGCTGTAAGACACCAGTAGGCATGTGCAGCAGGAGAAAAATCATTTTGTTTCAAAATTCATTTTGTGGGGACCCTAATTTATTTCTTTAGTTTTAAAACAAAAAATATTTTTTTATTTTGATTCATTTTTATTTGCCATTAAAGTCAATGGAGGAAGTATTACAGCTAATTTACAGCCTATATTGCCCTGGTCCGAAACCTTTGTTTTTTTTTACTTTTTTCAAATGTTGTTCTGGGCATATAACACCCCAATATAACAAACCTAGAAGAGAACAATTTGGGAAGAAAACTCCACGGTTGCAAAAGAGGGCACCAGCAAGAGTGACACTAGCCCTTGATGGCATCTCTCGTGGCGCTGGCAAACTGGCACCCAAAGTGGCATTAGCATTCTAAGGCAGCATGAAGGGAGAGTGAAGCAGAAAAGTGGCAGGAAAATTACAAAGGCAGGCACTGACAAAGGGGGCAAGCAGCACAATGAGTGGCATCAATACTCCAAAGCACCATAAGAGGTGAAAAGCAGTTTCACAAACTGGCAAGGTGTTAGGTTGGGGCACGACAGCAAAACACAATGGCAAAGAGAACTCCAAGGTGTAGTGGCAGAAAGACCCCCAAGGTGTAGGGTTGAATGTATATATTCTTATAGAGTTTTCCGAATGTAAAGGATATCACATTTAGTATATGAAAATTGTTTTTCTAATGATTGTGATGTGGTTTTCCTGAAAAGCAGTGAGGGCTGCTTTATTTAGAAACCCATATCATGTAGCAGCCCTCAGCCTGACATTTCTTGATGTTCTAGTTTTGTATGAAATCTCTGACACTACTCTAAGTGCTATCACACTGAAAACATCAAAATGGTTATTCTTGAGCATTTTGTCCTTCAGAATGAGGGCTTTTTGGACAAAAAAATCTTCCTATATCCTGTACCTGAACTTTGGTTGTTGCACTTCCTGATTTGATGGTTTTGCATGAGTTCCCTCTTACTACTTTAACCTTTTAAGAAAGTGAGTTCAGGAAATGGTTTTTCTTGAGCATCTTTTGTCTTGTGCCAGTAGTTCTTCTTCTGAATGAGGGCTTTTTTTGGACAAACCATCCCAGTGTAATCATCCATACAACAGGGTGGGAGAACCAGGCTGAGACTGTTGGAGAAAGGAAGAACTATAGAACAGGTTCTGTTCTCTGGTAGTAAAACCTGTCTCTTTTCCCCCCCTCTTTTCAAAAACAGAATGGAGTAAAATTTGCCCAGTTATCTGCACTCTGTAGTGGTATGTGCTCATCTACATGCGTCTGTTTCTTTTGGTTAGAACTGGATTCTGTGGCCTTATTGGTCTTAAAGAAATCCTGCTTCAGCTTAGGTGCAGGACTAATTTTTTGGTTCTTGCTGGCACTGCCAACCTGGCCAATTTTGGAAACATTGCCTTTACCTCCTCTGCCTTTCCCTATCCCTGACATGATTGATTCTGTCACTGGGGATGTGAAGATTAAATCATTTGCAGTAGTACCATAATACCCACTGACTGTGTCAGTGCCTTGTTACTCTGTGTGAGCGGGGAACACAGACCCACTGCTGTTCTCTGACACTGACAGGTTTCACATCATAGCCTGGCATGCTTGAGACTCTGTATTGCCTCAGTGATCATCTTGTGCCCAGCCCACTGCCCATTACCCATGCAATGAAAAAAAACCAGTACCAGCTCTGAAAGCAACTATCCAGTCTGCCTCCAGTCACCACAAAGGTAAAAAAAAAAAAAAAGAATAGCAAGCAATAGAAGTCTTCTCTTTGTGACATAGAACTCCTCTGACTCAGTGCTGCTGCTGCCTCGTTGCTTTCCTATATTGTGTGACTGCCTGGCCCAGTGATAGTCACAAAAAGGGAAGCAGCAAAAAAGTTGTTTGGGAAAAGTCAACCTGGAAATCAGAAAGAGCTCAAATACTGTATTGCTACACAGAATGACATGCTCAGTCTTCAAGATAAGCGCCACCGTACCCAGTGTGCAGTGATAGGTCAGATTGGAAAATTGCTACTGTCATATAGGGATGTGCAGAGCAAAATTTTATGTTCATATTTTTTATGTCCCCAAGATGGCCAAAAATAACTTTTGGCCAGCTTGGGGGGGCCTCCTGACCCCCTCAAGCTGGCCAAAAGTTCTTTTTGGGCCGAACGAGCCGTCCGGCGCGAACTTGCCGGGAATCACGTGACGTCGGCGTCACGTGATTCCCGGCTTGTTCGCGCCGAACGAGCCGTCCGGCGCGAACTTGCCGGGAATCACGTGACGTCGCGTCTGAGTGACGCGGCGCCACGTGATTCCCGGCTCGTTCGCGCCGGACGGCTCGTTTGGCCCAAAAAGAACTTTTGGCCAGCTTGGGGGGGTCAGGAGGCCCCCCCAAGCTGGCCAAAAGTTATTTTTGGGCCGAACGAGCCGTCCGGCGCGAACGAGCCGGGAATCACGTGACGCCGGCGTCACTCGACGTGCCGCCGACGTCACATGCTTCTCGCCAAGGATTGCAGAAATGGCGTCCTCACTCCTCGCTCCATCACCAGGGAGTTGTGGTAAGTCGGGGGGGGGGATTAAGGAGGGTGAGGGGGTTTATATTTTTATTTTGGCTCAACAATCGCGATTTCCCACATATCGAACATATCTATGTTCGATATGTGGGAAATCCGATCGTTTATGTCGAATCAATTTTTTAAGTAAAAAAAAAATATGAGTTGCGTTTTACTAATGCGGTCAATCCGAATGCACACCCCTACTGTCATACATCATCCCTGTGGTCTCCTTGACAACATGTCCATCCCTACCCATATCTGCTGGGTGCCTGCTCTATACTGTGTATCAATTCCTAACTGTGTACCTGTTGCTTTCCTATCAATTTCTATGAGTCCATTGACTATCATGGCTTATTGAAATCAGTCAATTTAAAATGAATGGAATGAATAGGATTCATTTAGTTTGGGGGACCCTCTCAATTCATTTTTTGGGTCCCCAGAAAGAAACAAATTAGCCCTTGTTTGTTTCATTTTTCAAATTACATTGAAACTAATGCACATACCTAGAAACTAGCAGTTGCAGACTTCCAAAAACATATCCAGATCTTTGTAAATGAAGTATATAGTTGAATAAAGATGACATTCTTCTAAACAAGCATCACTCCATCCAGGAATTATATCAAAATCATCTCTGATTTGATTTAAGAGATTTATGAGTGGTCAAACATTCTAACTACTTTCTCCCTCCCTTCTAACTTCACCCTCCTTTCATGTTCCCTTCATGACAGGAGAAGGTGGGTGGGAACAACAGAGGGAAAGTGGCTGGATTAAGATGCAGAGTGCCTCATTTTTCATTTGCTACAGGTTTAGCCTCATTACTCTCCCCCCCCCCCCAACACATACATTATTCCCTATAGGCTGTTTAGGAAAGAAGGGGCTCCAGCAGAAGCAGAGAGGCCGATGCAATACAGTGCACTCACACGAGCGCACTATTTAACCCGCTGTCAGATGCGGGTTAAATAGGCGCTAATCCACCCCCAATGCAATAGGGAGATTAGTGCCTATTTAACGCGCGTCCGACGTGGAGTGAATGAGATAGCGCTCAACATATGCAAATGCATGTGAATGAGGCCATTACTCATTCACTCCACATTCAAAAAAAATAAATGTGCGTCTCAGATGCACATTTATTGCTCAGATATTAATGACTGCCTGGAGCAGGTGTTAATAGCTGAGTGCACGTAGAAGAAGTACAGAAAAGCAGAAAAAACTGCTTTTCGGTACTTCTTCAATAAAAAGAAAAAAAGCTTCGGCAGACCGCCAAGTTATGAAGACCGACGCTGGTAAACTCGGCGTCAGTAATGAAAATGGATGCTGAGTTTATTGGCATCCATTTTCATTTCTGGCAGATGGCCGGTTATGAAAAACGATGCCGAGTTTACCGGCATCGGTCTTCATAACCGGTAGCCGCCACGGGGTCATGTTAGCAAGGAGGTGCGGAGGTCGTGCAAGCGATCCTAGTGCCTCCTTGCTAGTGCGACCCCTAATTTGCATATTGCATGGTGCCCCCTTTGCGGACGCCATGCATGCACTAAGAAAGTGGGCGCTGAAAAGTCAGTGCCCGCTTTCTGCAAAATTTATTGCATTGGCCCCAGAAAGAGCTGAGACCAAAGGCAGGCACCTGTAGCTTTCTTCAAAAGATTGAATTAAGAAGTGAGAAAGCTTAGGGAATGTTGATTCTGTAGCACATTGTCAGTTATATGGTAACAAGCTAATTATGTGTCCCCCACCCCAACCCCACAGCTGCCCAGATACAGCAAGCTAGGATGACTGAATAGAATTTAATATAAATATACATGCATATAACTTTAGGAAACAGAGCTTTTTGTACTGCCTGTCAGTTTTAATGAGAAATCATTCCAGTAAGAAAGCTACAGGGAAAGGTTACAGGTGGAAATAGGGACAGTCAGAATTAAATAAAGAAGATTTCTCAAAGAAAATATAATGTCTTAATGATTTATAAGCACTGCATGCAATTCTAAAGTGAACCTCTCTGTGATACAGACAGCTCAGGGTGAAAGAGATGAAAAGATTTAGGGAGAGGATAAGAAATGTCATATGAAAGATTCCTCATGCAGATCATTCAATATCCCATTCACACCAGGTTAAAGAAGGTAATGTGTGATGGAGGACAGATATAAATGCTCTCACACTTCCACTAGATGCAACTGGAAACAAGTATCCATAGAGCATTACATGAGTAATTGCATTCCCCAGCAACGAACTGAATTACATAGGATCACTAATGTTCTTAATAATGCCATCATTTATGACGGGAATCCCTGGTGAGGCCTCTCCTGAACTACTGTGTTCAGTTCTAGACAATGTATCTCAAAATGGATACAGGCAGGATGAAAAAGGTCCAGAGGAAGGCAACCAAAATGGTGAGGGGTCTGGGGAGAAGCTGGAGGATCTAAATATGTATTCCCTGGAGGAGAGGAGGTGCAGGGGGTATCTTCAGATACCTGACAGATATTAATGATGCACAAACATCAAACCTTTTCGGTTGGAAAGGAAACAGTAGAACTAGGGGTCACATTATGAAACTCCTAACAGGATGACTCAGAACCAATATCAGGAAATATTTCTTCACAGAGAGGGTGGTGGATGCCTGGAAGAGGTGGAAAAGATGAGAACAGTAAATTATTTCAAAAGGGCAGGGGATAAACAGTGAAGATCCCCAAAGGCTTGAGGCTGGAAAAGAAGAAAGGGGTAACTTGTGTTAACTTTGAGTATAAAAGGACAAATTTTAAATCAGCCACGCGCACAAATATTGTCACTTACACGCATGACTGGGCCCTGGGTGTGCCAAACACATTTTCAAAAGGGCTCATCCACGTGCGTAAGTGACAATATGTGCATAATTGCTGGGCCATGAAGAGGGGGCAGGCCATGGGGCATGTTCTGGGCAGGGAGGGGCGGGGAAGAGCGGGGCAGAGGCTGGCCAGGAGTCACAGGGAAGCATGTGCCTGCAGTCGGCCGGCACGTGTAAATTACTTCAGCTCGGGAAATGAAGTAAATTGAAAGACAAATAAAAAAAACACAAAAGGGTAGGGATTAGGGGGTGGGGAGGAGAGGGAAAGAGGGAGGGGGCTTAGGTAGGGTGATAGGGAAGTTCCTTCTCAGTGGCCTGGGAGAAAATGGGGGACGGCCCGATTTCGTTGCCAAGTGTACTGTTACAAAATTAGGCCCCCTCCCCCCCCCCGTGTGCGCCACCTGCACATGCATGCATGGATTATAAAATCCAGTATGCATGTGTGCATGGCCCACAGATTTTATAACATGCACACGCCAGCATGCGCATGTTATAAAAGTGGCTCATCGATGTGTGCGCACCGGGAAGTGCGCACACATGGATGCACGTGCGCACCTTTTAAAATCTACCCCAATATGTCTACATGGGGGTAAACTGCATCGTGTAGCAATTTCTACCCTTAACAGAATGCATGGGGATAATCTGCACAGAGAGGCAGTTACTACCATTAGCAATTTTTGGGCAGACAGGATAGATCATCCGGTCTCTATCTGCCATCATTACTATGTTCCTATGAATGCCCTTGCCCCAGTATGCTTCTGGGTGGGCTACTTCTTTGCTTAGCTGGGTGGATGGGCAAACTAGATAGGTCATATGGTCTTTTTCTGCTATCATGTTTCTTTCTTTCTATTGAACACACCCCTGGACACAAAACTACTTCAAGCACTGTCACATTGGTAGCCAGAAGATCAGGCTATAGGGGTTTTCACTTTTATAAGATGTTATGGAAATAGTTTGAACACCCAGAGTATTTTCATCTTCAAAAAGTTAAAATAGAAAAATGACGTCAAAGGCACTTCTATAATCAAATTAATAGTTTTATTTTGCTGGCAAATGGATAATTCTTTTTCTAAGGTTCTTCTGGAAACAAGTTTAATTATTGAACAGAATAAAAATTTCAATTGTTTCAATATTTTTAATGGGAAATATTTTACTTCTGATGTATAAAACAATTTTTTATATTTTACTTTAACTTTTTATATACAGTATTTTGAATAGAAACTGGTACCTTTACAAGGATTACTTAAGTATGTTTCTTATTTAGTTTTTCTTAAGAAGAACAAATGTTGCATGTTCAACTTTAATCCAAGAAAAGCAGATTCTTTGTGTTAACTTTTTATCATTACAGGCTTTTCAGGATATTCTAGAATTCTTCAGGATTCCCCATTCAGTTAACTATGATCAGTTTCTCTCTTTTTTTTTTTAACTCCTCGGTGACTAACAACTTTTGTCTGTGTATGTGTCAAACTAGCTTATTAATGCAATTATCCAAATTTTATCAGTTTGTTGGTGTGCACTTATCTTAATTTTTCTTCTGGGTAATAATTTTTGAGTGTGCAGCTTGTGAATGCTGGATAGAGAGTGTTGACCCAGGAATGAAGTGAAGCTTTGGTGGCTAGTTAGAGTGAATAGAGTATGCTGTTTGATAGTGCTGACTGGACCTGAACTGCCACTCTTGATCACAAAGTCTCAGGATACAATGTTTTACCGACTACACTCTGTCAGCAATAAATTTATAAACACACAATTTCACACATTAACCAAATGCTTCTAAGTATTTTGACAGGAAGGTCCTGTCAGACAAATCTGATTGACTTTTTTGATTGGGTGACTAAGGAATTAGATCGAGGAAGAGTGCTCGATGTCATCTATTTGGATTTCAGCAAAGCTTTTGATATGGTCCCGCACAAGAGGCTTGTGAATAAAATGAGAAGCTTAGGAGTGAGTGCCAAGGTGGTGGCCTGGATTGCAAACTGGTTGACGGACAGAAGACAATGTGTGATAGTAAATGGAACTTACTCTGAAGAGAGAGCGGTGTTAAGGGGAGTGCCGCAAGGATCGGTATTGGGACCAGACCTGTTCAATATCTTTGTGAGCGACATTGCGGATGGGATAGAAGGTAAGGTTTGTCTTTTTGCGGATTATACTAAGATCTGCAACAGAGTGGACATGCCGGAAGGAGTGGAGAGAATGAGATGGGATTTAAGGAAGCTGGAAAAGTGGAGGAGTAGCCTTGCCTAGTGGTTAAAGCAGTGGGCTATGAACCAGGAGACCAGGGTTTGAGTCTTGCTGTCGCTCCTTGTGACCTTGGGCAAGTCACTTTACTCTCCATTCCCTCAGGTACAAACTTAGATTGTAAGCCCTCTGGGGATAGGGAAATACCTATAGTACCTGAATGTAATCCACTTTGAAGTGCGCAAAAAGTAGAATATAAATCTAAAAAGAAAAGAATGGTTGAAGATATGGCAGCTGAGATTCAATGCCAAGAAGTGCAGAGTCATGCATATGGGGTGTGAAAATCTGAAAGAACTGTATTTGATGGGGATGAAGGGCTGATGTGCATGGAGTTGGGGTGATAGTATCTAAAGTTGGCAAAACAATGTGATGAGATGATAGCTAAAGCCAGAAGAATGCTGGGCTACATAGAGAGAGGAATATCTAGTAAGAGAAAGGAAGTGATGATCCCCTTGTACAGGGCCTTGGTGAGGTCTCACCTGGAGTACTGTGTTCAGTTCTGGAGACCATATCTCCAAAGAGACAGGATGGAGGTGGTCCAGAGAAGGGTGACCAAAAAGGTGGATGGTCTTTATAAAATGACTTATGAGGAGAGATTGAAGAACCTAAATATGTATACCCTGGAGGAGAGGAGCAGCAGGGGTGATATGATACAGACTTTCAGATACTTGAAAGATTTTAATGGTCAACAACAAACCTTTTACATTGGAAAAAAATCAGTAGAACTAGGGGTCACAATTTGAAGCTCCAGGGAAGAAGACTCAGAACCAATGTCAGGAAGTATTTCTTCACGGAGAGGGTGGTGGATGCCTGGAATGCCCTTCTGGAAGAAGTGGTGAAGACTAAAACTGTTAAGAATTTCAAAGGAGCATGGCATAAACACTGTGAATCCATAAAGGCTAGAGGATGGGAATGAAGAGAAGAGCCATGGGGGTGGATTACTGGAGTGGATGCTACTACCTGGTGATTACTACCCTTACTCAATAAGCCTTCGCACAGTTAATGCAACTCCAACATTGCTCTCTCCTTCAATGGCAAGGGAAAATGTGGAAAAGAGGATTTGCATTCAGACAACAACCAACAAGGACTAAACTTCACAATCTGGGTAAACAAATAAGGGCGGATTTTAAAAGGAGCGCGAATAGGCCTACTTTTGTTTGCGCTCAGGCGCAAACAAAAGTACGCTGGATTTTAGTAGATATGCGCAGAGCCGCGCGTATCTACTAAAAAACCTGGATCGGCGCGCGCAAGGCTATGGATTTTGTATAGCCGGCGCGCGCCGAGCCGCGCAGCCTACCCCCGTTCCCTCTGAGGCCGCTCCGAAATCGGAGCGGCCTCGGAGGGAATCCTCTAACACCCTCCCCTCACCTTCCCCTCCCTTCCTCTACCTAACCCACCCGCCCGGCCCTGTCTATACCCCCCCTTACCTTTGTTGGGGGATTTACGCCTCCCAGAGGGAGGCGTAAATCCCCGTGCGCCAGCGGGCCTCCTGCGCGCCGGGCCGCGACCTGGGGGTGGGTACGGAGGGCGCGGCCACGCCCCCGGACCACCCCGGGCCGTAGCCACGCCCCCGTACCTGCCCCCAAAACGCTGCCGACACGCCCCGAAAACGCCACGATGACCGGGACCGCCCCCGACACGCCCCCCGACACGCCCCCCGACACGCCCCCCGACACGCCCCCTCCGAAAACCCCGGGACTTACGCGAGTCCCGGGGCTCTGCGCGCGCCGGTAGGCCTATGTAAAATAGGCTTACCGGCGCGCAGGGCCCTGCTCGCGTAAATCCGCCCGGTTTTGGGCGGATTTACGCGAGCAGGGCTCTGAAAATCCGCCCCTAAGTGTGGGGGTAGCTTGCTTATTATGGAGGTTACTACCCTATACCAATTAAGCCTGATACATCACTTTGAATGCATATACAGCATTGCTTATGGCGATAGCAAGCGGGGGGGAGGGCAGAGTTGGGGCAGTGAGGAGGCGGACGCAGAGGTATCTTCGCTGGCGGCGATAAGGTAAGCCATGTTATCGCCGCCAGTAGCGCGCCCAATAGCACCACCATTCATGGTGGCGCTATTGGGTGCGAAAGCCGGCAGCAATTACATTGTTTCACCAAAAAAACATAGTGAGTTTTATTATAATAGGAAAGAAGGGTTGCATAATTTTCCCAGTTATATTCTTCTGACTCCTCGTACTCATGACCCCGACTCAGCTCCACCAGTGACAAGTACCAACACTCTTCTCATTATGCTTCCAGTTCTATTTCTTATTCAATATAAAATACTTATATTAATTCATAAAATTATCACCAATGAAAGCACCATTTGGCTAGGAACTGCACTACACCTTTACATTTCTCAGAGAACTCTAAGATCTACAAACAAAGGACTGTTAGATGTTCCCTCATTAGATTGTGCCCATCTTAGTGAAGTACATGAGAGGGTGATTTCTCCAGCCGGTCCAAGGCTTTGGAATACAATGTCTGAATCATTAAGAACTTTAACTGACATCAGTGAATTTAAAAATGCCTTAAAGACCTGGATCTTTAAAACAGCATTTGAAGTTAAATAATATTGTATATAATAAATCTGAGAAGAGTCTGTACTATTGTTTTTTTTATTATGATATAGTGTTTTATATAGATAGATAGATAGATAGATAGATAGAAAAAATTACTAAAGTCCAGGAAGTCTTAGACCCTCTTTGCTATGTTCATGATTTTTGTTGCTGTGAGTCAATGTATTGGTCCTTAATGGGACAATTTTCATGAAATAGCTATAAACGAAGCTGAAAATATATTAAATGGTTCTTCCCTTTTTGGGTTTATGTGCTCTTAAACATTTATTCTTAGAGATGCTTACCTAGCTTGGCAATCTTTCATTGAAAGAAGACATAGTATTCAAGCTTTGGTTGGATCAGTGATAAAAAAATAAATAAAAATAAATATTCACTTTTCACCGGATCTACTGTCAGCTATAGGCTCATCTCTGTTTCACCATCTTTAGGAAAATTTTTAGAAAAACTGGTTTTATCACAACTTACTCAATATTTGAATAATTTACTTCGCCCCCATCAGTGTCTTTGTAAAGACCATAACAGAGAAACTCTTCTGACATCAATGTCTAATAGATTGCTTCATGAGATGGATACTGGTGAAAGGATTATTGTTGTGCTGTTAGATGTATGAGCAGTGTTTGACTCTGAAAATCATGCTATTTTATTAAAGAGATTGCAATCGTTTGAGCAGGGTGTTGCGGTCTCCGCCGCTTCCTCCTTCCTCGGGCCCTGCAGGGCTTACCTCAGCGGCGGGAAGCGCCGCGTTCCGTGGTACCGAGGCTCCGGCGGCGCTGCTCGGGTTCCGTGGCGGCCATCTTGGCTGGTCTGCCTCCTTTGGGGGCTCGCGCGCGCGTGAGGACGCTCAATATGGGCGCGCAGGCCCGGAAGGCAAGCCCCGCCTCCGCCGATGACGTCACGCCCCGGGGACCTCTTAACCGGCGTCCGGATCTCTGCACATCGCCTTGCAACGAGGTTCACTACAGTCCTGTAGCTCTGAGTTGCGTTCCTTTCTGTGTTTCCTGCCTTCCTTGACTTCGGTTCGCCCTGACTATGCTTTGCCTGCTGCCTGCCTCGACTTCGGTTCGTTCTGACTCGCACAGCCTTCAGCCTGCTCCTAGTCCAGCTTGCTACAGACTCCGCTCCTGGGTACTCCAGTCCAGCTTGCTACAGACTCCGCTTCTGCTCACTCCAGTTCCAGCTTGCTTCTGCCTTGCTTCAGCTGTCCTCATCACTGGCTAGCTACAGTCTCTGCCCTGCCCGCTGCCTGCCATCAGCTGGCCTCCGGCCTGTTCTGCCGGTTCCTCTCCTGCCTAGTATCACAGGACTTCCTTACTCTGCAGACCCCGGCCCAAGTTCCGGCTTGCTCCATTTCCCGCTTTCCGACCACTTGCTTCAGACCCAGGCCTGCCACAGAGACTCTGTTACCTTTGGACTTCCGTGCTCTCTTCCAGGCCTATAGCCACCCCAGTTTCTGGACTATCTTTCTCCCTTGCCCAAGTCCCAAGGTGCCAGAACCCTACGGGCTCCTCCTGGGGGGTTCCTGGTTCCCGGGTGAACACCTCGAGCCTCAGACTCCGCCTCCCGGCCTACCCTGTCTCTCTGGGTGGGTCGGCTCAAGGGTCCACTACCTCGCCAGCGGTTCCAGACCGCAACACAGGGGGAGAGAATTCTTAGGTTTTTTTTTAAAACTGCATATGGTTTAATGTTTGAGGTATATATTGTCAGTAGATGACTTTTGATCGGTAGTGCAGGCTTATATTTTGACATCTCTAGATTATTATTATATTAACCTTCCACAATGTTACATAAAAGTCCTGTAAATGCTTCACATTGCAGCAGCTCATCTGCCCATTAAATATTCTTTTAGATACCATATCACTTCAGTTTTACACCAGTTACATCAGCTACTAATAGCCTAAATGGTTCATTTTAAATTTCTTATTCTGTTTTTAAAGTTATAAAAGGTCATGACCTGAGTTATTATCTACTTATGTTACAAGCAGTTCTTTGCATTCTAGTGATGAATTGCTGTTATCTGTTCCTTCTTTGAAAGAGGCATGTCTTCAGGAAATGTGCAAATGGGCATTTGCTGTGGTCGGGCCTTCTTTATAAAATGCTTTGCCAATCTTTTTACTTCATATTGATGATTATAAGAGTTTTCATAAGAGCTTAAAGGCATTTGGTTAGTTTTAAATGTTATATTTTTTATGTGAATGGTTTTAAGTATTGATAAATTATTTTATGTTAAATGTTTTATATATTTGCTTTATATTTGTTTTATTTTGTAATCCACCTAGTATGGTTTTACTAAGGTAGGCAGAATATTAAATCTATTAAATTAAATATGCAGGTGCTTGGATTTTCAGCTGCCTAAAGTACAGATGCAATTTTATAATGTACACAAACTTGATGCACAAAATAAAGGTGTTTTGAGAAATGTTTTGTGGGTGTGCATTAGATGTACATAAGCACTTTTATATTTTCAACTCTGTTTATTTCACCTAAATATATGCATATATATTTACTTGCATAACAACCTGATTTTCAAACTCTGTGCATATGGATACCTATTGCTTGAACATTTTCCTGTTCTGTGCTGCTTACGAGTATGCAATTAGGCATAGTACTGAAAATTTACCCCAATGCTATTTTGTAGTAAATTAATTTTTTTATACCATAGGTGCCTTAGTTTTTCATGATGGTTATACAGTCTAGTCTTATATTTCCATGCATATCAGGATAGGTGATGGACTTGGTGACAGGACCTGCAGTGCACTCCCAGTAGAGATAGAATATAGAGGCAGAACCTTGCAAAAGGGTAAGAAGGAGATGCAGTAATGACACATGTAAGCACTTTGTGGCATTGTCACTCTTGCTCCTGGGTGACATTTTCTTTCAGAATCAGGAACTTTAAGAGTGTCTAAATCACCTTCTCATTTTCTTCTCATTTTTTCTTTCTGTGTATAACTTCATGGCACATACATTTAAAAAGTAATCAAGCTGAATGGGAAAGGAAAGAATTTACTGCAAGTGCCACTCGAGCTGCAGTCTGGAAGCACTTTTGTCAAAGATTGCCCTCACTATAAGTACCTCTGTGCTGAACACAAGCAGCATATACTGTACTTTGGATGGGGACAGATTTCTATGTATTAGGCCATTATAAATTCATTTGAATGTCAAGATAATAATGCTGACCTCAAATGAATCCATTTGATATTCATGTGCATATCACAATGTTCCAGTGCAATTTAGTTTTACTTAATAGACTCTTTAACAGTTACAATTCTGAACATAATTAGAGGATTTGGTAATTGACTTTGTGATTTTTTTTTAATACAAAGCCATTCCAAAATCTTTAAAACTTGAAGTAAATGTTCTGTAATATTCCCTCTGTATCACCTGCTGAACAGAAGCATTATAGCAAATGTCTATAACATTTACATAGCAAATCCTCCAAAACTCAGGTTTGCCAAATTGTCAGTTACACTACAGTGCTGATAGTCAATAATAGTAGGATTTTTTATTGACAGTAAATTTTTTTAACATTTCTCCTTGCCAATAAAATAAAAAGACCTAGAACTATTAAATTTTGTGATTGTAAAAGACTGAACAATGATACAAGCACTTGTGTTGATGCTAGGATAGAAAGTAGAGCTTGAAACATAGTAATGAGGGGTCACATGGTGATGGGAGAGAAAATGGTCACATGGGGCTTATAATTTATTCATTCCCTTCTATCCCCAATGCAACGGAATGGCATCTGTGATTTAGTAAGAAAGCAAACATGACATAAACTACTATTTGGCACTGCAAAATGTGGCTGTTATTATATGACACCAACAGCTAAGGTAACACAAATGAAAAACAGCAGAGAGGTCCAAGGAAGACCAGCATGGTGAGAACAAACAAAATGGTTGACACCATCAGTTCAGAAAAGACAGCCACTACTGAGAAACCAGAGTTTCTTACCTGTAACAGGTGTTCTCCAAGGATAGCAGGATATTAGTCTTCATCAGTTGGAACCTGGCATGGAAATCTTATGTCAAAGTTTCTAGAATTTTGACTGAGCATCACTGAGCATGCTCAGTATGCATTTTACCATGCCTCCATGCGTGGTCCCCTTCATTCTTTTAATATAGACTTCAAGTATAAAATAAGAAAAGAAGAAGAAACCCATGTAGTGAAATGCAACTCCACGGGATGACAGGTGAGTTTCATGAAAATTAACATCCTGCTGTCATCGAAGAACACCTGTTACAGGTAAGCAACTTTGCTTTCTCCGAGGATAAGAAGGATGGTAGTCCTCACACATGAGTGAATCCCTGGCTACAGACTGCCCCCCAATGAAAAAGGGGACCAACAAAACACCCAAATTAGGTGCCAACAGGCACAACAACAGTGTTTGCTGGTAATAGGGGGGAGGGGCAGCCTGAATAGAAAGAGCTGGCCCTAAGCAGGAACAGAGTTGGGTACTACTCCTCAAATATGTTCTGAAGGACAGATTAGCCAAATCTACTGTCACATCAGCCATCCCTATCTAGACAGTAATGTGCTGTGAATGTGTGGAGAGAAGTCCATGTCGCAGATCTGCAGATCTCCTCCATGCGGACTGCTCACAAGTGGGCCATTGACGCAGCCATGACCTGAACAGAATTAGCCTTGACATGGCCCCCAATATGGAGTCCCACCTGGGCATAACAGAAGGAGATGCAGTCTGCTAGCCAATTAGAAAGTATCTGTTTGGCAATGGCGATGCTCAACTTATTCCTATCAAGATAGAAGGCTCTTTTGTAGTCCAAACTGTGCAGGGCTTGTTTGCTTTGGTGACAACGGGGCCTGGGAAAGAAGGTTGGCAGGATGATAGACTAGCTAGGATAGAAGTGCCGTCACCACCTTAGTCGGGAACTTAGGGTGTGAACGTAAGACTACCCTATCATGAAAAAACTTAGGGGTAGATTTTAAAACATGTGCGCGCGATTCCTGGCACACACACATGGATGTGCCGATTTTATAACATATGCACACTGGCATGTGCATGTTATAAAATCAGATGGCCGCACACACATGTGTGCTAGATTTTAAAATCTGCGGCACATATGCGGGTGGCCCACAACGCATGCATGCAGGGATGGGAATTTTACAATGCAACACATGGCAACGTGAGTAGGGCTTCCCCATTGGACTGGGGGGTAAGTTCCCTTTACCCCTATCTAACCTTACTACCTTTTCCCCTCTCTTCTCTACCCCTACTGCCTATTTAACTCATATATTTTTTTATTTTTTTCTTTGTTGCTACTTTGGAGCAGCAGTAGATTCGCATGGCAGTTGGCTGCTGGTGTGCGCCTCCCCGGGACAGCAACTAATGGCGCTGTCCCGGCCTACCCTCCTCCCGTCCCCTCCCTGCCCAGTGCACACCCCCAAGCCCTTCCCTTTCAGACAGGCTGGCACCATGGCATGTTTTGGGGGATATGCATGGGGCCGGGCCTGTTATAAAATGCATGCAGCATGCAAAAGGCCCGGCCATGTGCATAACCCCCAAAATGTATGCGTGCGGCCTTTTTAAAATTGGGGCATTAGTGTAAGTTGGATAAATCACTAAGGCCTGGAACTCGCTGAACCTGCATGCTGAAGTGACCGCCACCAAAAATATGTCCTTCCAGATCAGTTACTTCAGGTCACAGGAGCGCAGCGGCTCAAAGGGAGCTTCCATCAGTTGACCTAACACCAAGTTGAGGTCTAATGACACTGCAGGAGGCCTTAGGGGAGGCTTCAACTGAAGCAGGCCCTGCATGAAATTGAACAAATATAGGCTGTGCAGAGATCAGCATACCATCTACACCAGTGGTTCTCAACCTTTTTTCTGTCGGGACACACCTGACAGATGGTTCTCACATGCATGACACACTGACCCATGAGCGTCATGGAGCTAGATGTAAAAGTACAGTTTGCATCCACGGGAACCCCCCTGACCCACAATAATGGATGTAAAGCAGAATTATGACATTCCCCATACAACTCTCCCTACAAAAAAGATATTCTGGTTCTGGTGTCATCTCAGTAACAGCAACTCAAACTCCTTCTACTTCCAGGCTCAATAGCCCTACTTATGAAAAGACAGCAGTTTACCACCAATGCATGTCATCTTGAGAAAACACAATAAATAAGACTGATATAAACACTTACATGCTAGTAAAATATCTCATCTCGGTAACAGACACAGAACTGACCTAACATACTCCCAGGATCTGTAGTAATGCACACAAACTAATCCGCACACAGTTACACCTGTATTATGGAATACACTCAAACAGGAGCAACCCTATCTATGAAAAGGCAACACTACAAATATTAAATCAGGTCCTAAAAACCAGAACTAGCAAGCAGCTATAGATCCCCACACAGAAATAATTGTGAAACTATACTAATAAGCAGAATAAATGTTTCAAAACAGCTATGAACAGAATAACATACAACAATTAACACATAAAAACTATTAAACATTCTCCAAACACCAATAAAATATTTCAAAAAAGCATACATCACATAATATTAAATAATTAAAATGGTATTCAATCAAGAAAAATGAACTTAAAAAGCTACCTTTATTTACCCCCTCCAGCAGCTCTCCTACTCCCCTTCCATGCAGGCCGTGGCACACACCAGATGCAGCAGTAGAAGCTAAGCTCTATACTCATGGTCCTCTTCCTTAGTGCCCATGTCTCTCACACACACACCATACCAGTCATGCACCATGACCAGTTTCTGTCTCTCACACACCAATCATCTCCCAAACAGTCTTTGACACACACACACACCAGTCACCTTCCTGAACAGTTTGTCTCATGTCATACACACACACAGGCTTCCCACTCCCGTATTCTATTTACATATACTTGCACCAAGCTAGAAGTTTTAGTAACCTACATAAGCACATTAATGTTAAAATCAAACTGCCTAATTTGTTCCTAACAATCAGGTTTAACTTACACACCTAGTTTATTATTTTAAATTGTTATCGTACTATGATGGCACACGAGTAATTTGTAATCTATACCACCCCTATTTCTCTTTTTCGTGCCCTTCTGTAAACCGTTGTGATGGTATTTAACTTAACGACGGTATAGAACATTTTTTAAATAAATAAATAAAATAAATATATGGGCTTCTCACTCTCATAATCACTTTCTCTGTCTCTCACACACACACACTCACCAGTCCCTCACTCCCATGCTTGTTCTCTCCACATGCACAGGCTTTTCATTCCCATAATCACTTTCTTTCTCTCTCTCACACATACACACACACACACCAGTCACCTGACCTCTCTCATGCATACACACACACAAACACACACACACAGGCTTCCCACTCCCATGTTCTCTTTCAGATATACAGGCTTCTCCCTCCCATGCTGTGTCTCACACACACTCAGGTTTCTCACTCCCATGCTCACTCTCTTCACATGCACAGGCTTCTCATTCCCATAATCACTTTCTCTCTGTTACACACACACCAGTCTCTCTCTCATTTCCATGCTCGCTCTCCACGTGCACAGGCTTCTCATTCCCTGAATCACATTCTTTCTCTCACATTCACACACACCAGTCTCTTTCTCTCACACACACCGTCACCTTACCAACCAGTCTCTCTCATGCATGCACACACACACACACAGGCTTCCCACTCCCATGTTCTCTCTCACATAATCAGGCTTCTCACTCCCATGCTTTCTTTCACACACACCCCTCCCCCCCACAACACCAGGCTTCTTACCGCCATGCTTTCTCACATATCCAGATTTCTCACTTCCATGCTTTTTCTCTCTCACACACACACACATCAGTCACCTCCCTGACTAATGTCTCACACTCTCACATACACATCAGTCATCTCCCTGAGCAGTCACTTTCATTGTCTCTCACATATTCACACACATCAGCTCTCTTACCAGTTTCTCTCAATCACACATATGCTCTCAATCACACAAAGGCTGGCTGGCTGCTTCTCTCGCTTTCTCTCACTCACGTCCTCTCCCCCCCCCCCCCACCGAGCACAAATGGTAGCTGCAGCAGGCCTCCTCCTCCAGCCCCCGCAGGCCAAGAAAGAAGAATCCCATCGGCCGCGGGAGGCTCATGCTTCTGTCTCCTTTCCCGATTACTGGCTGCTTCGATTGCTCGGGGGCCGCTGCTGCTGCCGCCGCTGCTATTTTTCCACACAGCACGGCTCTTTCTCCTTCCCTCGTACCTCATATCACTTCCTGTTCCGGGTCACGGGGGGGGGGGGGGGGGCGCAGGAAGAAGAAAAGGCCAGCCGCAGGTGCTACTGCTTCTTCTACCACCACTGTCATTCCCACTGGGCTTGAATGTACTGATAGCCTGGTGGCAAAGGCAGCAGGGAAGGAAGAGCAGCGGGAGAGACCAGGAGCACCCAATACACCTGCCGGTGCTTGGCGACACACTGGTGTGTCGAGACACACCGGTTGAGAAGCGATGATCTACACCATAGTGGTATGCGCTAATTGCACTCAGATAAACTCAAATAGAGTTGGTCTTCAAACCAGCTTCTGATAGGTTTAGAAGGTAATCAAGCGGTTTTTGTGTGGAGCACGAGAAAAGATCTAGGGTCTTATTCTCATATCACATGGACAATTTCTTCCCCAACTCAGGGTAGATGCATCCGTGATGAGAACAATTTGGGTAGGAGGACTTTGAAAGGAGATTCCCCATTCCAGATTTAAAATTATTTGCTACCAGAACAAAGAGTCCCAGAGAGATGAGGCCTGGCACCACTGCAACCTTATTGTCCATTGAGCTTTTGCATGTATATATGTGCCAATGTGAGTGACATGAACTGTCGCAACCATATGGCCAAATATCCTCAACATGTGTGAAGCTGAAACATTCTGGCTCTGTTGAATCTCTGCCTCAGATTGATAGCCCTTTGTAAAGATAGGAAGACCTTAGACTGAGTCATGTCTAGAAGGGCTCCAATAAAGTCCAATTGAAGTGATAGGCTAAGATTAGACTTGAGGTAGTTGTGACAAACCCTTGAGTCTCCAACACCCATATGGTCAAGTGCAAGGACCTGGCAGCCCCTGCCTGAGAAGTGCTCTGACCAGCCAATCATCCAGATATGGGAAAACATGAACTCCCCATCTGTGAAGGTGCACTGTCACCATAGCCAGGCATTTTGTAAAGAGATGTGGGGCTGCCGCGAGCCCAAATGGCAGCATGTGATACTGGAAGTGCTGTTTTCCTACTGTGAATTGGAAATACTTCCAGTGACTTGGAAAGATCTCAATGCGAGTCTACATGTCCTTCAGATCGAGGAAGCATAGCCAGTCCCCTTTTTGCAAGAAAGAGATCAAGGTGCCCATGGAAACCAACTTGAACTTTTCTTTTTAGATTAATTTGTTCAAGGCCCTTAGGTCTAGGATGGGACAGAGTTCTCCTGTTTTCTTTGACTTCAGGAAGTACTGGGAGTAAAATCCATGCCCTCTTTGACCTGGTGGAACATGTTCGACCACTCTGGCTGTTAAGAGGGAAGAAAGCTCGTTAGTGGTACCTCCTGATGTACTACTGGGTCCCAAAATGAGCTCGGGGGGGAAATTTAGCAGAGTATCCAATAGGTTCAATTGGTACCCTTGGACAGAACACACTGGTCTGAGGTTATTTATTTATTTATTTAAAAAATTTTGTATACCGTCGTTCGAAATGCATCACAACGGTTTACAAATAATATGTAAAACACAGAATATATATTAGAATTCTATGGCACACATTCAATATACAATTAGTTCATTCTCAAAACAAACAAAATAAAACACAACCAGAAATTAAAATAGTCGTTAGTTCTCAAAAGTTGTTATCCTTTCTCAAGGTTGTCTGAGTATGCTTTTTCATACAGCCAGATTACACTGGGCCACTGGTTCACAAAGAAATGTAGCCTGCTCCTGACCGGCAGGCTCAATGTCCCAGATATATGCGACCAGGCTACACTCCCTACAATCTAGTCAAAACCCCATCCCTGGAGGTGACTTAGGTGCTGGTTGGGTTTTGGGGATCTTTGCTGTTGTGTCCGTCGGTCTTCGACGGCTTTGCCCCGCTTGTTGCACCCCTATCTCGGCTCCTCCCACTTACCTGGGCAAGATGGTTACCGCAGCGTCATCAAGCCGACTTCTCTGGCATCCCCGGAATGGCTATGGTGCAGCCATACGCCATTGCTCCTCCCAGGTACTTGCTAGGGTGCATGCGCGCGCACAACCCACATCTAAGTACGCCCAGTGGCACAAACCTCGAGGGTGTTCCCCCATCTGATGTCACGCTAATCCGGGTATATCTGCTTCTCAAGATTGCTAGCTCATTGAGTTGGCAAAGGCTCGAATACACACATATGAACATGAACTGTTCCTGTCTGCGCTACTCTGCCGCTTCCCTGCTGCCTGCAGGAAGCTCTCCTTCTGCCCTTCGGGGTTTTGCTACTAACTTGGGTACCCGCTCCTCGGGGGCCCTCTGTTCTATTTTCAGGTGCCATTCAGGGAACGGGTACTCGCTCCTCAAGGGCCTGCTCTCCCTGCCTCAGTGCCTGTACCTACGACAACTATCTGGTAGAATCGCATCCATAACAGCTAGCACTGAGTGAGTACTCTAATATCTCATCTGTCTCATCCACAGTAACTCCTTGCTGCGGAGCCTCCTGACGTTACCTAGGAGAGAAGGGCTCCCTCTGCTGAGGTCCCTGAGACTGCAACTCACCACTGCCACCTGGTGGCTATCTTCAAGCTGTAAAAGAGTTCAATTCCGGTGTTTTGTGTATAGAGTCTAGCCCAGTGCTGTGGCTCCTCATGGGGCTCCTCCCCGTGGGTGTGGTCATCTCTACAGCACCCAAGGATCCACTAAAACACACATAATAACAACATTTGCTACCTGGGATAGCCACAAGAACTCTGGAATTGTAGACAAAAATGAGAGGGCGGATGATAGTACCTCCTTGGGCAGAAGAAGCTCATCCTCTGCCCTGATATCGCCAACCTCCTAGATGAGGAGGACAGGTCTGGAGTGCTGATGGGAGAGCTGCTGAAGGATCACATGGTGGTTCTGAATTTGGGCCACTGTGTCCTTGAGTTTATCTCTGAAGATATTCTCTCCAGTGTACAGCATGTCAACAAGTTACTCCTGCACCTCTGATCTGAGATCCAAGGTCTGCAGCCATGCAAGTCTGCAGGTGCTAATTCCTGCTGCAGAGACCCTTGATGCCATTTTGAAAACATTGTAGGTTGAGCAGACCTTGTGTTTTCTGCACTCTAGGCCCTTATGCACCAGTGACAGCAGTGTTTCTTGCTGCTGCTGATGCAATTGCTCAGCAACATCCTGCACCTGCTTCCAGATGTCCCGCATATACTGGCTCATATAAAACTGGTAGGCAGCTATGCGGGCAATAAGCATAGCCCCTTGGAACACCTTCCTCTCAGAAATGTCCACTGCTCTGTGATCCTTCCCCAGGTGTATCGAGGAATGGGTCCAAGAATGCTTGACCTTCTTGAGTGTGGATTCAACTACCACTGATTGGTGAGGCAGCCGATTCTTATCAAATCCAAAAAACTTGTGGATAAGATAAACTTGTCTGCCTTCTTGTTCACTGGAGGCACTATGAGGGAGTGTTCCCATATACTCAACAATAACTCCTCAAGGATCTCATGTATTGGTACTGCCACAAACTCCTTGGGAGGCTCCATGATATGATATGACAAAACTTGTGAAGGAGAGATCTTCTTGTGAGGACTTCCTTTGCTCCCCTGGAGGAGATGGATCTGAGGGGAGACCATCAGAAGCATTGTCAGAGACCCCTGATAAGTCATCCCACCAGGGATCATAGGTACCCTCATCCTCACTGTCATTGACTGGGGAGTGAGCCCTGGGCATTCAGCCTTCACTCAGTTGTGCAAGCACTGATGGACCTGGATATGGGGCTATAGGCCTTGGTGCCGTTGCCAATCTGGGGGGAGCTTCCTCCTCTGAGGAAATGGCAATGATGACTGGATCGCTAGAAGGAGGTGGCGGTGCCCCACAGATCATTGATGTCATCCCAGGAACTGACACTGGTTGGGCCATAACATGCCAATAAGCGCATGCAGGGATTCCAGCAGCAGCTTGAGGGGTAATTGTGCCAGCACCAGTATCATTGATGCCGCGATGCCGATGTCATGCATCTCCTTTTGACAGCCAGCTGCACACATATCTCCAATTCCTCATCAATCATCATGAATGCCAGTACAATCTGGGACAGAGAAGGTGTGACCAGGTCCTCTTTGAAACCAAGAGGAGGATCGGTGGCTGGCATCAGGACCGATGGATCTGCGGCACACCCCTAGCATCGATGGAGGACTGGTTCTCCTCAGTATGGGTCACAACAGAAGCTGATGCATCACTGTACCCGGCACCATGCAATGATGGGGACCAATGCCGATGCTTCTTTAGCTTCCCTCAATGCTCAACATGGTCCTTCCTCAGTGCCAAGGTTGATGAGATGAACCCAACATGCTCGACCTGGAGGAACCGGATGATGGCATGTCTATGGCATTCCTTCCAGCCATCGGCATTGATGGAACTGATGGCCCAGCCAGTGTCGCTCGCTTGGTGTCCATTGGTGTGGCTCAGTTCCCTCAATGCCGATGCCTCTGATGCCAATGGCTCTGTCTTCTCTGGCCCAAAGAGGTGCCCATCTTATCAAGCCAGATCTTGCTTTCCTTCGGGGTAATCCAGGCATACTTGCTGCAACTGCAGACGTCATGCAATGTCCTAAGACAGAGTACACATCTATCATGGGGGTCTGTGATAGACATAGTCCTTGTGCACCAGGAGCATTGCTTAAATCCAAAGGTGGACATGGCATGAAATAAAAGGGACGCAAGATCAAAATTGATGACGGCTGCCATTGATGGCCAGCGGGCACCAAATGCAATGCCGCCCCAGGTGTATTGAAGCAAAAACAAACTTACTCATAACAGATGAAAATCCTATCTAGGATGCTAAAGGGAGAACTGGGGTGAGGGGGGAAGGGGGGAGGGAGAGGGAACCCCATGTTGACCACACAAGAGCACGAAGAAAAATTAACTAAAAAAAAGGTTTTCCCAATAACAGGCCAGAAGGCCCAAAAGTGAAAATAAAATGAGGCTCTTACCCAACCACAAAATGATAGGCTCTGCAGAAGAGGCTGAAGGAGACCCCACATGGACATATGGTATAATGCATGCTAAGCAAGCTCAATAATGCTCCATCAAAGTCCTAGAAACTTTGAGATAAGTTTTCCATGCCGGGCTCCATGATGAGGACTACCATCCTGCTTGTCCTCTGAGAAAGAAAATAATCAAAAAATATCTGTTTACCCTGAGTGTGTATTGATTTAATTGCATGTGTCAAGCTGATCCAAAAATTGTCTATAATTCCCTTGCCTCAATTTCTTTTGTTTTTCACTGATTACTGCCTTTTGTATTTTTCTGTCTTTTCTTATTGCTTGAACAATTCTGAATATTTTTTTTACTGTATGCTTTGGGGTAGATTTTAAAAATTTGCGCGATCACGTACTTTTGTTCGCGCACCAGGCGCGAACAAAAGTACGCTGGATTTTATAAGATACGTGCGTAGCCGCGCATATCTTATAAAATCCGGGGTTGGCACACGCAAGGGGGGGAAATTTGTGCAACCTGTGCGCGCCGAGCCCAGCGCGCGCTGCCTGTTCCCTCCGAGGCCGCTCCGATTTCGGAGCGGCCTCGGAGGGAACTTTCCTTCGCCCTCCCTTCCCCTACCTAACCCACCCCCCCGGCCCTATCTAAACCCCCCCCTACCTTTGTCGGCAAAGTTACGGCTGCTGAAAGCAGCCGTAACTTTGCGCGCGCTGGCCGGCAGCCCCGCTCTGTGTTCCGGTCCCGGGGGCTGGTCCGGAGGCCGCAGCCACGCCCCCGGAACACCCCCGGGCCGAAACCACGCCCGCGTCGCCGCCCCCGAAACGCCGAGCCACACACGACACGCCCCCAAAACGCTGCGTCGTTCCGGGCACGCCCCTGACACGCCCCTTTTACAAAGCCCCGGGACTTATGCGCATCCCAGGGCTCTGCGCACGCCGGCGGCCTATACAAAATAGGCGCGCCAGCGCGCAAGGGCCCTGCGCGCGTAAATCCGACCAGATTTACGCGCGCAGGGCATTTAAAATCCGCCCCTTTGTATATTGTTCAGTAAATCTGAATAAAAAAAAGAAGATAATCAGGAAGAGTTACTGAACTGTGCCTGATGCACAGCACAGCAAAACTGTATAAGATGTTGAAAGAAGAGTTGGTAGGCCTCTGGACTAAACTGTTCGGATCACTTTTTGAAGGAGAATTGCTGCTCAACATTATGCTGATGGCAGAAAAAGACACAACTGATTGATTGTAAATCATATTGTCCCATCTCATTATGAACTATAAATGAAAAAATATTCACCTGTAAGGCTATGCATTTGGTTGACTCTGAATGGGAAAACATAATCACTGAGTAGATCATTAGTTTGGTTTATTGAAATGAACCAAGATAATGAGAGACCCCAAAATTCCAGAGACTTTTTTGCTTCTTTTTGTTCACTGTTATTAAAGTTGATGGGGATGAAAACAATGCATTATATTTTACTTTAAACCAGACAGAGCTGCCAGCTGGAATAGGCTGGTTGAAAAAGTGCTTCAACTTGATTGGTTCTACTCCTTCCTTGTCTCAGTTATCTTGCCAGGTTAGCTGGATAATGTTGCAAATTGATGTTTAGTTTGGTTATAGTTTAAATTATTAAACTTGATATACCACCTTTGATAGAATAAAGGCAGGTTACAAAATAAAATACAAATAAATTATAAAATATATAACACAAAAACATACAATATATAACCTACACATAATACAAATCTAATGCAATCAAATATTGAAACAGCCATCATAATAAAATCAATAGCCAATCGATTGACAGTTGGGATAAAAATTCAAACCTTTACAGTTTTACAAAATTTAGAGTAATTCACTTCCAGTTGAACTTCTAAATGCAAGAAATTTCATAAAAGGAGGAGCTTGGTAAGTGAAAGTGGAATGCCTTATCAACTCCAATTTAATGTGGGAAAAAATTTCAAAAAGACCTTTCTGAGAAGAATGTAATGACCTAGTAGGAAGATAGTAATTTAACAAACCCGACAAATAATATGGCTGGTGTCTTTAAAGTAACTTAAAAACCATGCAAAATAGCATTTAATCCAAGACACTACAGAGAACCAATGAAGCATCTCCAAAACAACTGAAAAAAAAAATCATATTTCTAAAGATTAAATATTAAACAAGCTTCAGTATTTTGTAACAACTGGAAGTGTTTAAATAGATTAACCAAAAAAACTAGATAAATGGTGTTACAGTAATCAATGCTAGAAAATAAGAAAGAATGCATCAACTTTCGAAAGTCACATTTTTCAAGATAAGGACAAAGTTGATATATTATTTGTAAAAAATAGAATCACTTCCATACTATAAAAGAAACATGTACCATGGTTAATTTGTAATTAATAATAACACCCAGAGATATCACATTTTCCTTAATAGGAATTGCAACACCATCCATTTTGTGGAAAAATCTTAAAGGATTACCTCGTCTGCTAATCCAGAGTGCCTCAGATTAATTTGGATTGATCTTAAATTTATGAATCCAGTCAAAGATAGAATCCAAATATTTATTGAAATTAACCAAATTTTCCATAGATCTCGGCTTCCCATATGTGTTAACTTGAATGCATTGACATAAAAATACATACTATAGTCCAAACTTTCAATCAAGACAGTCAGAAGGACAAGAAACAGATTAATAACTAGGCCTAAAAAGGCCCTTGAGGAACACCATAATTAAAGGGCTCAATCCCAGAAACCACTGAAGACCAGCCCACTTCAAAGGACCTGTTTGATAGATAAGAAGTGAATGATGCTAAAGCGATATCAGAAAATCCTAAATCCTTTTTAATAATATCCATGTACCACCAAATCAAAAGCAGCACTCATATTTATAAAAACCACCATGACATTACTTCCCTCATCAATTTTAACTCTAACTTCATTTAGCAATAGGGATGTGAATCGTTTTTTGATGATTTAAAATTTCACCCGATATATTTTAAATTGTCAAAAATCATTAGAGCCGCGATACAATAACAATTCCCCCGATTTATCGTCAAAAATCGTAAATCGGGGGAAGGGGGAGGGGAAGGGGGAGGGCGGGAAAACCGGCACACCAAAACAACCCTAAAACCCACCCCGACCCTTTAAAATAAATCTCCATGCCGCGTGTTGTCTACGGCCGGCGCCATTTTGCGCAAAATGGCGGCGCAAAATGGCGCCGGCCGTAGACAACACGATTCGACTGCAGGAGGTCGTTCCGGACCCCCGCTGGACTTTTGGCAAGTCTTGTGGGGGTCAGGAGGCCCCCCCAAGCTGGACAAAGGTCCCTGGGGGTCCAGCGGGGGTCCGGGAGCGATCTCCTGCCGCGAATTGTTTTTCCATACGGAAAAACGATTCGCATGCAGGAAGTCATTCCCGGACCCCCGCTGGACTTTTGGCAAGTCTTGTGGGGGTCAGGAGGCCCCCCCAAGCTGGCCAAAAGTTCCTGGGGGTCCAGCGGGGGTCCGGGAGCGATCTCCTATGCTCCTGACCTCGGGGGACAAAAAAACAAAATGGTGCCGGCGCTACCTTTGACCTGTCATATGACAAGGCAAAGGTAGTGCCGGCACCATTTCTACAAGCACCGGAGGTCCGAGAGTAAAAGATCACACCAGGACCCTTCCTCTGGACCCCAGGTAATTTAAGGCATTTTGGGGGGGTTCGGGAGGATGGGGGATTTATTTTAAAGGGTCGGGGTGGGTTTTAGGGTTGTTTTAGTGTGCCGGTTTTCCCGCCCTCCCCCCCACTGGACCCCAGGTAATTTAAGGCATTTGGGGGGGGGGGGTTCGGGAGGGTGGGGGATTTATTTTAAAGGGTCGGGGTGGGTTTTAGGGATGTTTTAGTGTGCCGGTTTTCGATTTACACGATTTTCACGATTTTCACGATATTTAAAAAACCCAAACGGCGATGATCCGATTCCCTCCCCCTCCCAGCCGAAATTGATCGTTAAGACGATCAATCACACGATTCACATCTCTATTTAGCAATGCTGTGAGTGCTCTCTCAGTACCGCAACTTGATCAGAATCCTGACTGGAATGAAGAGCATTTGAATTTTCTAAGAAATTCTGTATTTTGGAAAATACAACTCTCACTCTATCACTTTACTAACAACTGGCAGATTAGAAATTGGCTGATAAGATTTCATATCTAAAGGATCAAGCACACATTTTTTAAGGAGAGAAGGTATCCTTGCAATTTTCAAGAATGGTGGAAGAAGACCTTGAGAAAGACTAGAATTCACAATAACTGTTAACTGTTCAGCTACTCAAATTCTGGCTTCTTCATTAATTTAGTTGGCATTGGATTAAGTACCAACGAATTAGAAGTCATCATTAATAATAAATTCTCCCATCTCCACTATTAGGGATGTGAATCGTTTTTTGACGATTTAAAATATCGTCCGATATATTTTAAAGCGATACAATAGGAATTCCCCCGATTTATCGTCAAAAATCGTAAATCGGGGGAGGGGAAGGGGTAGGGCGGGAAAACCGGCACACTAAAACAACCCTAAAACCCACCCCGACCCTTTAAAATAAATCCCCCACCCTCCCGAACCCCCCAAAATGTTTTAAATTACCTGGGGTCGAGTGGGGGGGGGGGGGTGTCCCGGTGTGATCTTCCACTCTTGGGCCACGGCTGCGTTAATAGAAATGGCGCCGGCGCTACCTTTGCCCTGTCATACACCGGCGCCATTTCTATTAACGCAGCCGTGGCCCGAGAGAGGAAGATCACACCGGGACCCCCCACTGGACCCCAGGTAATTTAAAACATTTGGGGGGGTTCGGGAAGGTGGGGGATTTTTTTTTAAAGGGTGGGGGTGGGTTTTAGGGTTGTTTTAGTGTGCCGGTTTTCCCGCCCTCCCCCGATTTACGATTTAAACGATTTAAAAAAAAAAAAACAAAACCGCGACGATCAGATTCCCTCCCCCCCCCCAGCCAAAATCGATCGTTAAGACGATCGATCACACGATTCACATCTCTATCCACTATAGTCAATTCCTTAAAAGAGGAACATAAGAAATTGCCATACTGGGTCAGACCAAGGGTCCATCAAGCCCAGCATCCTGTTTCTAACAGAGGCCAAACCAGGCTATAAGTACCTGGCAAGTACTCAAACACTAAGATCCCATGCTACTGATGCCAGTAATAGCAGTGTCTATTCCCTAAGTCAACTTGATTAATAGCAGTTAGTGGACTTCTCCTCCAAGAACTTATCCAAACCTTTTTAAAACCCAGCTACACTAACTGAACTAATCACATCCTCTGGCAACAAATTCCAGAGCTTAATTGTGCATTGAGTGAAAAAGAATTTTCTCAGATTAGTTTTAAATGTGCTGCTTGCTAACTTCATGGCGTGCCCCCTAGTCCTTCTATTATTTGAAAGAGTAAATAACTAATTCACATCTACTCATTCTAGACATCTCATCAGTTTTCTGTCAGTTTGGAATCATTAATTCCAAGATCATACAATACCAGGGAGTTTGATTTATATACAAGTTCATTACACATCTTGGACATTTTCTCATCAAAAAAGGAAGCAAATATATCAGCAGTATATGGGATTGAAATAAAAAGGTCTACAATCTGTTTAGGGGAGAACTGTGTCAATAGCCTAAATAGCTGTTTGGGCTTATTCTCAGCCAAATGCAGCTTCTGCTTGAAATATTCCCTCTTAATCTGCTTAATCTTATAAAGATAATGCTCAATAGCAGCATGACATGCCAACTTATTCTGCACAGATTTATCTTTACTCTGCTTATGCTCATCATGATGAATCTGTTGTTTAAGAATCCTAAGATCTGGGTGATGCTATGCCTGACCTAATTTATCTCTTGCAAACTTCTGAATAGATGGAACCAATTTATTAAATGTTGCAGATAAAGAATTATTACAAACATCCACTTGGGACACTATAGAAAGGTCAGGAAAGTTAAACACTTCTTCTTGAAACAAATCTCATTTTATGTTCTGAAACTTTCTGAATGTCACTACAGAAACCGGACTAGGATCTCTCTTTAAGCCAAAATTGGGTAAAAAATAATCAAATTATGGTGACTAGAAAAAACACTATTTGAACAGAGATTTCTACTAACTCAAAATTGGGAGATGTAAACACAAGGTCACTGGTATGACCAGCCTCATGTGTGGGCTGTATAACCCAATGTTTTAGGCCCAGGTCGGACACTGCTGATTTGAAAGTAGTATCTTGATGTCCCTTCGCATCATTCCAATGGGCATGAAATCACCCAATATCAAACAGGACTCACAGTTAACCAAAGAATCACTGATAAGACACATAACTTCAACCAAAAATGGCTTTGAAATTTCGGGAGGGTTAGAAAGCAAAAGAAGTTAACAGAGAATGGTTGAATCTAATTTCACTATAAGTGCATCAATATAGGTACACTGAGTAACAGTAATTCTTTAAACTTAAATACATCCTGATAAATAATTACCACTCCACAACTTAATCTACGTGGTCTACATTTGTAAAGGAAGGAAAAACCTGAAGGACAGGACTAAGTAAGGCAAAAGGTGTCACACTCCTTTAACTGGGTTTCAGTCAAACCCAAAATTTGAAGCCCTTAATATTACATCAGCAATAGTTGTAAATTTAATCACTAAGGATCATACATTAAATAACACACACAAAGGATATTATCAAAATTAATACCATTATAGACTGCTCTACTGGCACACAGATCAAATTACTACTATTTTGTGATGGTTTCATATAAAGATGTGATGATAACCTATAAGGAAGACAATTGCTTGCAAAATGCCTGTGTCCTACAATAGGTATAATATGTTTAGGTTGATAACTTCACTCCTGATGCTATCCTGACACATCAGAAACTAAATCAATGGATATTATTTATAAGCAACTAAGACAAAATTACTCACTAGAGAAATCACTTGAATGATCACTTGAAGGGATGCTCAAAGTGACAGGCCTTTTGGTGATGGCCCACCAGCAGGAAAGCCCATCTGTGAGCGGTCCTTTTAACTCTGAGTAGCAGTGGGAAAATGTTGTTATCAAGCACAGATGGCAATATCTGGCCTGAATCTTCTCCAACAGCAGACTGGGATTGGCAATGGAGATCAGACTTCTCAGCAGTGTTCCCTAAGTAGCAGTAATTGTAGAATAAGAGCAAGAATTGTAAAGTGCAGGCAATCCTTGTAATTTTGAATAGCAGCGGAAAAATTATGTCATCAAGCAAAGATGGCAATACCTAGCTAACTCAGCCAAACATCACTGCTCACCCCAGAATGCCCCCAGAACCTTCCTTCCATCATAGCCAGCAAAGTATTTAACCAGCTAAAAACATCTCCAATTATGTTAGGGACAGTCAAACCAGCAGGATTGTTAAATCCCTTGGTTTGTCCAGCTAAGTCCAAACTTAACTGGACAAACTGCTTTCAATATTGACCCTTTAGTCTCTTAGATCATTTTAGGTAAGATAACAGCACTACCTACAATCTGTTATCCATGCTAGGTTATCCATGCTAGGTTGGTGCTCCCTGTTATCCATGCTAGGTTATCCATGCTAGGTTGGTGCTCCCTGTTATCCATGCTAGGTTATCCATGCTAGGTTATCCATGCTAGGTTGGTGCTCCCTGTTATCCATGCTAGGTTATCCATGCTAGGTTATCCATGCTAGGTTGGTGCTCCCTGTGTATCCCTACACTGATTATTTATTTATTTATTTATTTATTTATTTATTGAACAGTTTTTATATACCATCATTAAATTATTTACCATCATAACGGTTTACAATAGGGCACCTGTATCAAAGAAAAAAGTGGATCATAATTTACATAGGTGGTGCCATTAATATTCAGTAACAAATAATATTATGAATAATATGGTATATGATAAGGCGTTTACATTTAAAGAAATTCACATGGGGAATTGAGTTTGGTAGCAATTCATCCTGATGGTTGGTTACAGTTAAAATTAGGTAATTAAGCACTGTGTACTCTATGCCACTTATCCTTGTTTAATTGCCTGTGTCATTCTCTTTCTTGAAAGCTTGATTGAAAAGCCAGGTTTTCAGTTGTGTTTTGAAAAGTTTATGATTACTCTGAAGTCTTATGTCAAGGGGCATGGAGTTCCATAATGCGGGGCCGGCTAGAGATAGTGCACGTTCTCTAACTTGGGTAAGTTTAAGATTACAGAAGTGTTCTTTTAAAAATCTCATCTGAAGTGGCAAGATTCCAAGGATCTCAAGTCACACTACTGTAGGGCTGTCTACTTTTGGAGGGGAGGGACTTACTCAAGGCCAAGTGGCTCCTTTAAGAGATGGTGGCTCCACAGTCCCAGGACTGCCATTGTGCATTGTTTGCGAGGGCTTTCGCTGCCATGGTATTTTTCCCCCCATGGGAAAATACCATGGTCTGTAGTGTTTCCCATGGGGGGAAAATAGCGCAAAAGTCACAAAGCGGCAGAGTCATTTACTGCACTTTATGACTCCAGTGGTATTTATTTCTTGGGAAAAATACTGCGGCTTAGTGAATGACCCCCTCAATTTGACCATATAACTGTGTTTGCATAAATATCTGTCCTACATATAGCCAGATCAATTTTGTCTGACTAGAAAGAAGACTTTCAGCTGCAAATCTGGCCACTCAGATACAGTTGAAAATCTAGATAAAGATAGTTGGATAAAATTAACATGCAGAGTAAGTTTTGTAAAATTCATTAAAATGTTTAAAATTACTAAATTAAACTATCTTCAAAAGATTCATATTTCACCATTAAATATAACAACATAGTAGCACAGTAAATGATGGCAGATAAAGACCAAAGGAATCCATAGAGGCTGCCCAATGCTGTTTAGGATTGTAACTGCCGCTCTGTGCAGGTTAGCTCAATACATTCTTGGAAGCACAAAACAGTCATTCCATTGCTGTTATGGGCCAAAATGCCACTCCATGCAGGTTACTCAGTGTTTCAAATTATTCTCTGTCTCTATGGATGCTCTGTGTTTATTTTATTGTTTTTAAAATTTTGTACTTTTTTTTTATCCTCTACCACCAAATAACATTCAACCACTCCTGCTATGAAAAAATATTTCCTGATATTGTTTCTGAGTCTACCCCCTTGTGTTTAACATCATGATTCCTAGTTCTGCATCTTTACAGTGAAAACAAATTGCTCCTTTTGCATTAATACTTTTCAGTATTTCAGGGTGAATTTTAAAAGACTTGTGCTAGGATTGTGCATGTAAAATCATCATATATATGCATAGGTAGCCTCCGGGCACGATAAGTGAATTTTCAGAAGGGTGGGACTATGTACATATTGGGCCAGATTTTTAAACCTACGCACGGGCATAGATTTGTGTGCGCAACCCGGCGTACACAAATCTACGCCCGATTTTATAACATGCGCACATAGCCGCACGTATGTTATAAAATCCGGGGTCAGTACGCAAGGGGGTGCACACTAGAGATGTGCATTCGTTTTTGCCGAATTGGAAAATTGCAACGAAATTGTCCAATTCGGCATGTTTCAGGGAGCCCGAAAAAAATCAGGATTTTCCCATTTTTTCGCAAAAATTCGTTTTTCCGGTTAGTGCGCACTAACGGGAGTCAGTGCGCGCTAACTCCCTGTTAGTGCGCGCTAACTCCCGTTAGCACGCACTGACAAAAACTAACAAAAAGTAACAAAAAATAACAAAATCTAACGGTTTTTGTTAGTGCGCACTAACGAGAGTTAGTGCGCACTAACGGGGAGTTAGCGCGCACTAATAGGGAGTTAGCGCGCACTAACTAAAAATCGATTTTTCGCGAAAAAAAAGACCCGAACCGAAAAAAAACGACATTTTCCATGGCAGCCGAAAAACGAAGAAGAACACGAACACAAAAAACGATGCACATCTCTAGTGCACACTTGTACACCTTGCTTGCGCCAAGCCCTAGGGGAGCCCTGATGGCTTTCCCTGTTCCCTCAGAGGCCGCTCCGAAATTGGAGCAGCATCGGAGGGAACTTTCCTTCCGCCTCCCCACCTTCCCCTCCCTAACCCGTCCCCCAGCCCTAGCTAAAACCCTCCCTGACCTTTGTTGCGCCTGCCTTCGGGCAGGCGTAGGTTGCACACGGCGGCACGACCGCTGTGCCGGAGGCCTTGGTTGTGCGTTGGGAAAGTCACCCCTATTACCATCTGCATGCTGAGTGAGAACCCTAGAACACTCAAGCTTCTTAACCCCACCCCCCTCGAACTGACACCGTGCAGCAAGCCCTGCCCACCCTGAATGCAAGGCATCACCTGGAGCCTTTACCTGCTGAGTCGAGCTGCTGCTGCTGCGAGAACTGGCTGGTACGTGGGGTAATACATTGTGAACGTTGCTGCCATTACCATCTGCTTGCTGAGATAGAGCACTGGAACACTTGGGCTCCTTAACCCCGCCCCCTCGAACTGACACCGTGCAGCAAGCCCTGCCCACCCTGAAGCCACATCATCACCTGGAACTTTTACCTGCTGAGTCAAGCTGCAGCTGCTGAGAAAACGGGCTGGTACTTGGAGTTGTGCATTGGGAAAGTCGCCGCTATTACCATCTGCGTGCAAAGAAAGAGCCCTGGAACACTTGAGTTCCTTAACCCCACCCCCTTCAAACTGACGCTGTGCAGCAAGCCCTGCCTACCCTTACTCCATGTTATCACCTGGAGCCTTTACCTGCCGAGTCAAGCAGCTGCTGCAGCTCACCGAATAGGCGAGCCTAAGAGGAGAGCCTCTTGGGGAGTCTCTTTGGGAGATCTTTGTGAGTCTTGAATATGGTTGGTTTAAATATTTTTGTAATGTTTGGATGGGGAAAATATGGATATTTAGATTAGGTATTATCAAGAATACGCTCAGAGAAAACACCAGATGTTTATGATTAGTAGGTATTAGTAAGAATCTTGACAATGGTAGTGGTACCAAAGGGTATTTTAGTGATTGCTAGGGATGTGAATCGTTTTTTGACGATTTAAAATATCGTCCGATATATTTTAAATCGTCAAAAATTGTTAGGGCCACGATACAATACCAATTCCCCTGATTTATCGTTAAAAAATCATAAATCGGGGGAAGGGGGAGGGCAGGAAAACCGGCACACTAAAACCCCCTAAAACCCACCCCCGACCCTTTAAATTAAATCCCCCACCCGGACCGCCGCTGAACGACCTCCTGCAGTCAATCTCCTGCCGGCGCCATTTTCCGTACGGAAAACGATTCACGGCAAGAAATCGCTTCCTGAACCCCACTGGACTCCCAGGAACTTTTGGCCAGCTTGGGGGGGCCTCCTGACCCCCAGAAGACTTGCCAAAAGTCCAGCGGGGGTCCGGAACGACCTCCTGCAGGAAGATCACAACACCCCTGGTATCAGGGTTAGGGCACTGTGTGCAGGAAGATCACAAAACCCCTGGTATCAGGGTTAGGGCACTGTGTGCAGGAAGATCACAACACTCCTGGTATTAATAGGGATAGGGCACTGTGTGCAGGAAGATCACAACACCCCTGGTGTCAGGGTTAGGGCACTGTGTGCAGGAAGATCACAACACCCCTGGTATCAGGGTTAGGGCACTGTGTGCAGGAAGATCACAACACTCCTGGTATTAATAGGGATAGGGCACTGTGTGCAGGAAGATCACAACACTCCTGGTATTAATAGGGATAGGGCACTGTGTGCAGGAAGATCACAACACCCCTGGTATCAGGGTTAGGGCACTGTGTGCAGGAAGATCACAACACCCCTGGTATCAGGGATAGGGCACTGAGTGCAGGAAGATCACAACACCCCTGGTATCAGGAATAGGGCACAAGTTCTAGTCATATTGACTGATCACATTACTTTTTTTGTCAACTACCAACAGTTTCCATTTCCCATCCCCCCAACCATCACCTCAGTGGGAACCTTGGTAACATCAATAGATAAGAGGGCAGCCAGCCAATAGGAATACATATTCATTCCTAACTGACCTTTACTGACCTGGAAAGTGTCAATAATTTGTATCATTTTCTGTTAGTGTTCCTGAGTTTCCATTTCCATTTCCCATCCCCCCAACCATCACCTCAGTGGGAACCTTGGTAACATCAATAGATAAGAGGGCAGCCAGCCAATAGGAATACATATTCATTCCTAACTGACCTTTACTGACCTGGAAAGTGTCAATTTGTATCATTTTCTGTTAGTGCGCACTAACTGGGAGTTAGTGCGCACTAACTCCCGTTAGTGCACACTAACGGGAGTTAGTGCGGACGATAATTTTAATCTTTGAAAAACTATTCACATCCCTAGTAAGTAAAATGTGCAGCCAAGCCGCACATTTTACTTTAAGAAATTAGCGCCTACCTGTAGGCGTTAATTTCTGCCGGCACCGGGGAAGTGCACAGAAAAGCAGTAAAAACTGCTTTTCTCTGCACCCTCTGACTTAATATCATGGCGATATTGTCGGAGGCCCCAAAAGTTAAAAAAAAAGTTAAAAATTAAAAAAAAAAAAAATTTAAATGGGCCCGCGGCTCGCAGGTTGAAAACCAGAAGCTCAAGTTTGCCGGCATCTGGTTTCCAAACCCGTCGCTGTCAGCGGGTTTGAGAACCGACGCCGGCAAAATTGAGCATCGGCTGTCAAACTCGTTGACAGCCACCGCTTCCATCAAAAAAGAAGCGCTAGGGACGCGCTAGTGTCCCTAGCACCTCTTTTTACTGCGGGCCCTAATTTAAATAAATTATGAACCGTGCGCACCCACACTCTCCTGTGTGGTTTACTGTTTCGGCCCATAAATGTTTTGTGATTTTATTCTTTATAACATTTTCCACAATTTTTCCCAGCACTGAAGTCAGGCTCATTGGTCTATAGTTTCACGGATCACCCCTGGATCCCTTTTTAAATATAGGGGTTACATTGGCCATCTTCCAATCTTCAGGTACATCGGATGATTTTAATGATAGGTTGCAAATTAATTGAAATAGGTCTGAAATTTCATTTTTTAGTTTTTTCAGAACCCTGGGGTGTATACCATCTGATCCATGTGATTTACTATGCTTCAGTTTGTCAATCAGGCCTACCACATCTTTCAGGTTTACCGTGATTTGGTTCAGTTGATCTGAATCATCACCCATTGAAATCTTCTCTGGAACTTGTATCTCTCCAACATCCTCTTCATTGAACACTGAAGCAAATAAATTATTCAATCTATCCGTGATGGACTTATCTTCTCTAAGTGCCCCTTTAACCCCTTGATCATCCAACAGTCCAACCAACTCTCTTGCTGGCTTTCAGCTTCAGATATATTTTAAAAAGTTTTTATTGAGAGTTTTTGCCTCTATGACCAACTACTTTTCAAATTCTCTCTTAGCCTGTCTTATCAATGTCTTACATTTAACTTGCCAATGCTTAGGCTTTATCCTATTTTCTTCTAATGGATCCTTCTTCCAATTTTTGAATGAAGATCTTTTTGCTAAAATAGCCTCTTTCACTTCACCTTTTAACCATGCTGGTAATCATTTTACCTTCCTTCCACCTTACTTAATGCATGGAATACATTTGGACTGTGCTTCTAGGATGGTATTTTTTAACAATGTCTGTGCCTGTTGCACACTTTTTGCCTTTGTATCTGCACCTTTCAGCTTTTTTCTATTTTCTCATTTTATCAAAGTTTCCCTTTTGAAAGTTTAGCACAAGAGCCGTGGATTTGCTTACTGCCCCCCTTCCAGTCATTAATTCAAATGTGATCAAATTATGATCACGTTTGCCAAGCAGCCCCACCACCATTACCTCTCTCACTGAATCCTACGTTCCACTGAGAATTAGATCTAAAATTGCTCTCTTTCTCATTTGTTCCAGAACCAATTGCTCCATAAAACTGTCATTTATTCCATCCAGGAACTTTATCTCTCTATAATGTCCTGATGTTACATTTACCCAGTCAATATTGGGGTAATTGAAAACAGTGATTTATAATTGGATGGAAAATATACTGATTTACTTGCACCAGTGTTCTTGGGTAATTGAAATCTCCCATTATTATTGCACTACCAGTTTGATTTTGATTATCCAACACCCTTCTAGTCTGACGAAAGCATGTTTCCTCACCAGTCACAATACAGAAAAGAGTTTACATTTTGATGGCAATTTTTCAAAGTGATCTAGCTGGGTAAATAGATATTTATCTGGGTAAATTACCCTAGTTTTCAACTGCCTGGTGCAGAGCTGCTAAAAAGTATGCATGGGATTCACAATGATCATACCTTCATCTGTTTTAAATATGGATGGTCCAAGCAGCATAAAACAGAGAAACATGATGGCAGAAAAAGGCCATATGGCCCATCCAGTCTGCCCATCCATCCAATTAATTTAACATTATAATTCTCATCACTTTCTTAGATATCCCCTGTATTTATCCCATGCTTTCTTGAATTCTAGTACTGGTTTTGTCTCCATCACTTCCACTGGGAAGCTGTGCCACACATCCATCACCATCTCTGTAAAGAAATATTTCCTGAGTTTACTCCTGAGTGTACCTCCTTTCAACTTCATCTCATGACCTCACATTCCAGAGCCTTATTTGAGAAATTTAAGTGTCTTTATCATATCTCCCCTACCTCGCTTTTCTTCTAAGATGTACATGTTTAGATCTCTAAGTCTATACCCATATACTTTAGAACAAAGACGACTGACCATTTTAGTAGCCATCCTCTGGACTGACTCCAACCTAGTTATATCTTTTTAAAGGTGTAGTCTTGAGAATTGTACACAGTATTTCAAATGAGGTCTCAACAGGGATCTTTACAGGGGTAATATCACTTCCCTTTTTCTGCTGATCATTCCTTTCGCTATGCAGCCAAGCATCTTTCTGGCTTTTACCATCACTTTATCTACCTATTTGGCCACCTTAGGATCATCAGATACAATTACCTCCAGATCGGGTTGGGGGGGGGGGGGGGGGGGGGGGGGGGGGGGGGGGGGAAGGGGGGGAGGACTACAACACTTATACACTGTATTAGCATCAAGATGTGTTTATTGTTATTCATATCTTTTTACTATGTTGTAATTGGTTGAACATAAATGAAACATTGTAAAATAAAAAAAAGTAGAAGAATTTCACCTCTAATACTGTACCTTTCCCTTAGGTTTTTGCAACCTAAATATATTACTCTGCATCTTTGAGTATTAAATCTTAGCCACTGCCATTAGCAATGGTTACATGGAATAGACTTAGTTTTTGGGTACTTGCCAGGTTCTTATGGCCTGGATTGGCCACTGTTGGAAACAGGATGCTGGGCTTGATGGACCCTTGGTCTGACCCAGTATGGCATTTTCTTATGTTCTTATGTTCTTAGCTGCCAGACCTTAGACCAGTGATGGCAAACTCCAGTCCATGAGTGCCACAAACAGGCCATTTTTTCAGGATATCTACAATGAATATGCATGAGATAGATTTGCAAACAATGGAGGCAATACATGCAAATCTTTCTCATGCATATTTATTGTAGATATCCTGAAAACCTGGCCTGTTTGTGACTCTCAAGGATTGGAGTTCGCCATCATTGCCTTAGGCTGTTTCTCGAGGTTCACTAGATCCCTCCTCATGTTTTCCACTCTTTCCTGGCCATTCACCTGTTACAAATTTTGACAAAAAGATAAATCTTTCCTGACAACCCTGCAGTTATGTCACCCACGAAAATGTTGAAAAGAACCAGTCAAAGGCCCACTCCCTGAGGCTAGTAACATCCCCCTCCTCAGAGAAAACTCTATTTACTATTACCCTTTGTTGCCTTCCACTCAGACAGTTTCTAACGCAGGATTCATACCAAGGGTACACAATTTATTTATAAATCTTCTATGTGGAACCGTGTCAAAGGCCTTGCTGAAATCCAAGTACACTATGTCTCACTCTCTCCCTTGATCCAACTCTCTGGTCACCCAATCAAAGAAATTGATCAGATTCATCTGACAGGATTTACCTCTGATAAAACCCTGCTGCCTCGGATCTTTCAATCCATTTGTTTCAACAGCGATTCCATATTCCATTAGTTTGCTCACCACAGAGGTCAGACGTATTGGCCTCCTCCTTACTTACACTTTTATGAATAGGAACCACATCCATCCTTTTCCAGTCCGGAACTACACCAGACTCTAAAGCATGTTTAAGTGGTGGGGGTGGGGGGAGTAAAGTATGCACATGAAATTGAATTATCAAATCTGCATGCATATTCTCCCCTGGTCCTTTGCAGCAGAAAAAGGAGATGGAAAGTATCATGCCTAATATTAGCATTCAGGAAAGAAAAACACAAGGAAAAAAGTGACAAGCTATTACCAGAATCATTTTAGTAGTAAAGGGTAATCCTGGAAATGTCAGACATTTCTTAACAGATAAGTAAAAATGTTGCTGCATTTATTTCTAGCAGTTGTTGGATATCCCTTACATGCTAATACACCACACTGGAGCTGATCAGTTTCAGTATTAGGAGCCTACTTACTACAATGCATTACTTTCAATTCTTTGGGTGACAAAGCCTTTCCTTATCTGCTGAGAAATTCCGTTATTATGTTTTACTCTATCCAAATTTAGATTCCAATCATATAAAAATATAAGAAACATCTTTTATGGAGAAAACAGAATAGCATCAGAGGAAGGCACCAAAGAGCAATGAAACAGGCACTGATATTTTGAGGCTTCTATAATTGGTCGCATTCCTGATTTAATTTATATAAAGCATCTGCAAATTTCACATTTGTGGATTCTTTTAATTGTTTAATTTTAATTTAAAACTGTTTGCGAGAACAAATTATTCCACTTTCGAGCATAACTGTTCTGCTTGCTTAATTCATTTCACAGTCTTCTTGCCTAAATTTGGGTGGATAATGCTCTTGTACCACAAACGCAGTCTCATGCAACACCTGTCAGCTATGCAAGACTGCATAAAATGTTGAGCAATTCCAGCAATCTAATTAAATGAACACACTTGAGTATTTATAGTTTTAGTATACAAAGAGCAGATGTACTAAGTATTTCACCCCACAGATCTAAACTGAAGAAATCTTGTAGCACATCTGGCTCCATGCTTTTGATTAAAAAAAAAAAAAATTACCTCTTTGGTAATTTCATACATTCTTAGTTTTGAAAAGTTGCATGGACATGAGGCCATTTCAGTTTTGCACTGAAGTGGCTATTAGCATGCATTAGGTATCTAACACATTTTCAGAATTGTTTTAGTTGAGTATCTAAGTACCTTAGATATCTAATTTTAAAAGACCATAAGTGAATAGTTTAGTTTTCCTTCAAAAATCCTGATTTAGTTTTCAGTACATTGGATATGTAACTTTAATGCCATGTATGCTTCTGATCCAGAACCATGTATTAATACATGTATGCAGACAAATGTTTTAGCCAGGGGTGCTTACTTTAAAAAAATGTCTAGCAAGAAAATATGCTGACTTTACCTAAAAAAATATATTTGTATTATATGTTGGAATAGGTTTGTGATGATGCACTTGATATCCTCAGGTGTCTTATTAATTCCACATAGTGGCTGCTATGACCATATGATATAGAAGGAGCAATTTGGAAGGTGTCCACATTCAGACTAAAACTGTGGGTACTTTTTACTCATGAAGTTTCCACCCTTATTCAAAGAGATCGTACACACATAAAATTTGCCACAGGTACAAAGGACACTTGCACCTGCTTTTTGTGGGGGTAGCTTTCCAAGGTAGAATTGAAAAAGCAATCTACATATTTTATTTTCTAATCCCACTTTTAGCCATATAGGGAGAGGGCAATTTTCAGACAACCAATTTACATGCAGAAATGCCTTTAGAAATTGTCCTCATGAATGTTTCCTATAAGGTACCTTTTTTTTTTCTTTTCAGAGTAATACTTCTAGTTTCAGGCTTTAATTACTGGTTATTGCGTGCTGTGGTGCTCCTTTTATGTTTCTTTTAATTAGTTTACAACATTTTTTGTTCTATATCACTTATTTTAGACCTTGGCTGTGTGAGTTGTCTCAGTCTGTGGGTTAGCATGTGTGATCCCCACACTTTCTTCATCATAGACCCAAATCACCCTTTTCCTTCCCACTGTGGTGCAAGTCAGGAGCATGAGAAATGGATGCCCTCCCACAGGTAAAGATCCAGGAACAAATATCTCTGATGTATCAACAACACAAAGACTTTATCAAACAAATTTACCTCATTCCTTCCAGAGGTGCCACTGCTCAAAATCTTTAGGTAAAGTGTACTTTATCACAGTCATAATCTAGAAGAATGAGATTCTGTAATACTCTTCTGACTTCACCACCAGAATAATTCCTTTTCTATTATAAGCAGAGCAGTTTCTCCTCCATAAGTAGGTACCTTCATTTTCACTTTTTATTTTTTTAAATTTTCCCGGGAATTTATCAGGGTTTATTTTGACAAGAACATAAACAGGAGAAAATTAGTGGAAACAATTTTAATCGGTTTTCCAGCAGAATATCAGAATTTATTTTGGTGGATATAACCTCCCCTCAAATGATTCTTCAGGTGATCCTGATCTCTTTACCCCTCTCCTCAGCATTTCCCCTTTTCTCCCTTTCTTCTTCTGCTCTTTCATTGTCTTCCTTCTTTCTAAAAATCTCCTTCCCCCTCCACCCAAAAAAAACCATCTCCCTTCCCAAGAAATCTCCCCTTTCTCTCATCCCTCATAGAATCTCCCCTCTCTCTTTCCCTCCCCTCAAACATTATTCATTCACACCAGCTGTGGTGACTCCAGGCTCCTCCTCCTCCCTCCATTTTTGCCAGCATGTTCATGTTCCTGTGCTCTGCAGTGCAGTCCTACATTGCACTTCTGAGTCTGCACTGAGCCAGAGATCCTAGGAGAAACCTCTGGTGGGGGCTGCTTGGGTGAGTGACAATGAAGCCATGCTCTGGCCAATGCTTCGGTTTGTGGAATCATAATTTTAGGCAAGTTAGCTAGATCTCCAGAAGACTTTGTACTGCAAATAGACAGCTATGGATCAGAACAGACTCTAATGACTGATGAGTATGAATCAATATATTGCATGTGGTTTGAGTGCAGAGATTGTACAAAGGCATGACATTATCAGCATTTGTTCCCTTCATTCCTGAGACATTCTGGCAACAATGAGCTGATTAAGAGCTGGGATGGCCTCAAGGAACATTTGGTATCTCTGGAGAGAACAAAGACTAAGACATTTGGTATTTCTTATTACCTAGGAAGATCAAATGCTAAAGACTAGTACCCATATCAATGAGCTGATAACAAGTTAAACAGTTGGTGTCTTTTATCAAATGGGAGATCAAAGGACTGGTACTGAAATGTCTTTGAAACATCTAACTTGCAGAGGGATATATAAAGCATAGCATTTGCTTATTTTAGTTGGATGAGCTGAGAGGACCACAGAGCAAGTTGTTCTTCTTCAGAGTCCCTGGGTTTGAGTCCTCCAGATTTCCAATGAACATTGGCTTATATAGAGGAGGGCCTATAAGGGAGATGTTCTGTTCTTTGTTAATATTCTATCTTTGTTTTTGTCTGTCTCCTATTTACCTGTATTGATTATGTAAAGTTTACTGTGATACTGTATTCAATGCTGATATTACTTTGCTGATTTATTATCCATATATTTACAATATTTAGTAAACTAAGTTTTGTTTACTAGATTGTGTGTAGATTGTGACATAGTATAAAATATACCCCACTCTGCCACCGCAGACATGATTCCAGCCCTTTTCCAGAGGTAAACCTGCGGTCCAACCCTTCTCCCACAAGAGTCAAAGGAGCTGTGTAGTTCTGTGTGATCTCATCTCTATGTGCCTGGAAAGCTTTCATCAAAGTAGTGGCTTCCAGGCACAAGGAGATGAGGTCATCAGAACAGAGCATGCAAGGCTTCTCTCAGCGCATGGAGATGGTCGGCAAACCTGAGCCTAGAAGACTCCTCTCGGCTCCCTTAGGAGAGCGTGGTTGCCATCGGGAGGAGATCTGAGGCATATATTCTATCTTTTTAAAGATGGCGCCAGCCGTCCATTGCTCCTACCATGTGACAGGGACTGGCCAATGGCACGGATACCCTGTCACATGCTAAGGGCAAAGGGCCATTGGTGCCATTTTGTTTACTGGCAGCCGACGGCCCGAGCGCAGGAGAATGCTCCCGGGACCCCCGCTGGACCACCAGGTATTTAAAAATTTTGGGGGGTGGGTCCGGAGGGTGGGGGGATACTAGCAAACTAATTTTAAAGAGTCGGCTGTATTTTTTTGTTATCGGCTCGGGCGCAGCCGATAAAAAAAAACCCGATCGGACTGCAAGATAAAAATTTCACGATGTGAATCCGAACCGGAATCCGAACCGATACTGGTTCCGATTCACATCTCTATTGGACAAACCACATGGCCACTACGGACCCGTCTCTTAGAACACAAAAGCTGTCTTAAGACAAAGAAAATCCATGCCCCTATGGTGTCTCATTTTTTGAAAAATGTACATGTGTTTGAAGACATCAAATGGGCTATTTTGGAAATCATTGAGAATGATTAAAGGGGGTGGGGAAAATCAGGCAAACATTTTATTGCAACTTGAGCAATATTGGATATTTCACTTGAACAATATTATGTCTAAAGGTCTTAATGTGGATGTTGAGTGGAGCCATTGTTTTTTTTTATTATCTTGTTTAATGGACCCTGTGACAACTAATTGCACTCTTGACAGCTTATACTTGTCATATTACATCATTGTACGTGACCAGGTCAACATAATCACATGTTAGATACATACTCTCCTTTAAAAAAACACCAGCTGACAGCAGCACCATGCAATATCTTCTACTCTGCGCCAATACCTTTTCAATGAAAGTCCTCAGTTGCCAGTAAGTGTATTTATGATTTGAGAGATGACCTGTCCTTACCATGCCTTTTAAAACTAACTGGATAAGTTCTTGGAGGAGAAGTCCAATACTCAGGTGTTGGGATGGTCTTTTGCACTATGCTTTGAGATGTCACCTTAATAAAAAAAATATATACATTTTTTGAATATTGTGTATTTGAACTTATTGCATAAAATCTCACTCAACTGAACCACCTTTAACTCTCATCCTGTCAGTGCTCTTGTAGTACTAGACTGTGTATTCATTCTTTTGTTCCAAGTATGTTAATCCAAACTCTGTAACTCACTTTGAACTACCTGATTGTAAAAGCATGTAATAAATAAACAATGATGCTGATGATTCATTCCTTGCCCTTTCAGCATACTTAATACTCTTTTCACTCCTTGTTATGATTAATTGAAATATTCCACTATTTTTTCTAACTATTATTTGCAGTATTTTGGGGCCTATGCACTAAAGTTCAACATGCTCATTAAGACGATGTAATATGTACAAAAAATAACATGTTGTGCACTAAGGAGGTAATTTTCAAAGACAGTTGGGTTTAACATAGATAAAAATGGGGTACTTGTGTCTTCTTGTTTGCATAGCATGCATTTTTAATTTTCAGTTGGGACAAATATCAAGCATAGATGTACATGGTTTATGAGTTAGTGCATGCAGTAAAGGAGATTTTCAAAGGCGTTACTGAGATACGCCAATACACAACATGTATACTATATATTTTCTGTGCACTGTACATAATAACATCTTCTACCAGCCATTCAAGTGGGTAAGGCAAAAATAACTTGTCTTTGGTTATCTGCAGGAGGGTTTTGTGGCAAATTGGTGCCATTTTTTTTTGTTACCACAATCAATTTGTCTTATATGTAGGTCCTGAGCCATAACAGGGAGAGGATGCAAAGGCAGCAGAGAGAAAGGTGATATTCTCCAGAAAGGTCTACAGGTTCAGAATCAGGTGTGGGGGATTATTTTATGAGCAAGTGTTCATCAGTTATAAATTTGATAAAACACACATTTCTGCCAAGAGTTAAAGGAGGAATTATAGAGTCCAACCCAGAGAAGTCACACCATGCTCAATTTAATAGTAGCTACTGCTTTAGGCTTCCTTGTCACTACTGCCTTAAAAGTGAATTTTAAAAGCCCATCATATGCCTAAATTAGGGGATGCGCAAATATGTTGGGCCGGCACGCACTGAATGGATTTTAAAAGTTGCCCAAATACTCACATATACGCAGCTTCATGCACAAATGAAAAATTACCCAAAAGGGGCAGGGTGTGGGCGTGGTCTAGGTATTCCTGGATTTAACCATGAAATTTGCACATAAATACTTACAGGCACTGGGTGGGATGGGGGTCCCCTGCCACAAAACTTTACTTTTGCTATGGACGACGTGCGAGTTGCAAAACAAAAAAGTCTAGGCAGATCAGTGGGGTTTTAAAGATCATGACTAAGATGGGGGAATGGACGCTATTAAACTAGGGGAGTTTGGAAGTTCTATCCTTTAACTGGGTGAACTGGGAAAACTGGCAATGGCATCAGCGTGTTTGCCTTTTAAAATCCCCCCACTTACGCAGTAGAAACGGCATTTGTGCACACAAGGGCGTACCCACTTAAAACTGAATGCACATGTGTGCGTAATCAGGATATTTTATATCATGCGCCCGTTTACGTGTGCATGTTATAAAATGGCCATGCCTATGGGCATTGGCCAACAAACACTTGGCCACTTCTCACTGTATTTGCTAGTTTATTGATTCTATTGTCATGAGAAATAATCAATGTATTTCTTTTCCTCAGAAAGTGCAATAACAACAGCAAACCATGATAGATTTATAAAATTGCTAATTTCCCATTTGTTTGGGGAGTAATAGATTGCACTCACATTGTAATCGGGCCACTTGCTGCTACTAAGAAGAGCTATAGGAATAGAAAGATCTTCCACTCTGCAATATGCAAGTGACCTGCACTGCTAAAGATCTCATAACTGAAGATGTATTAAAAAATGCTAGTTCTTACCAAGATTCTTTCATTCTCTCACATTCAAGGCTATATCACCCCTTTAAGAATGGTTGCTAGATAAGTGCATGCTTTCTTTTTGGAATTTGCCATTAGGTATAGTTTGGCATTCATGATCTACCTATATATTCTCTACATCTTTCCCTACATTCTCGAACCTAAAGGTATTAATGGGACTGCTAATAGAGGTATTTGACTCCCCTCCCTCTTCATTGGTATGGGCATCTACCTCCTCTCCCTGCCTCATTAACTCCCACTGAAGTCTGTACACTGACTTCCCTTTCCCACTACTTATGGAATCTGTTTGATCTACAGGTGATTGCAACTAGCCCCTCAAGACCTGATTAATGATTCACATCTCTTATCCTATAACTCCTGCAAAGGAACATTATAATGAAACTCAGAGGCTTACCAGATCTATCATTGGAAAGACATTTGGCATCTTAAATTCCTATTTTAGATGACTCAATCAATCAAGTAGTACATTTCTGTATAACCCAAAGAGGGCCTATCAGATTTTCTTGAAAAATATAGCTATGCACTATGGATTACTCACCCTACAGGTAGAGAGCAATGAATCAAATGACACTGATTCTGAGGAGGATTTGACAAAGAAACAAAAGCATGCTCAGTGCTGCTGTATATGTTAAATAGATTGACTAAGACCATGCCACATTTCAAAGTGAACATTATGAGGTCTCTGTTCAAAGGGGCTTGTCTGGCTACATTGAGACTTAGCAAAAACAAACCCCTGGGGTTTGGAAATTCCTGCCTGTTTGACTTTTCCAGCTAAATTGTTAGCCAGATATATTCTGCAGTGTGGGAGCACTGCTGAATATAGAAACATATATGTTGCACTCCACTGGCGGGGAGCACTAGGGGTGAGATGTGTGCCCCTTGCGGTAAGACGGACCTCGTCTAGGGTTGGAGGTGACCAGTCCCCTGCCAACCTGCATGCCTGAGTGAGGCCAACCACGCAAGGTTGATCTCTGAGTGGTCCTCCGACTACTCCCAGCCCTTTCGGACCTGCTGCAGGGAGCAGCACAGGCGGCAGGCTGGAAAGAGATGAGGGTGGACAAGGGCTGAAGCTTGAAGGCTGAGACGAAGGCTAGAGGACTCAGGAGAAGAACACAAGGAATCAACAACAGGAACGAAAGGCGAGCGGGTGGAAGATCTCCCATGGAAGGCATCTGGAACTAGAGTAGATGGAGGCTCAGTGCATCAGGAACGTCCGAGGCAAGGATAACTCTTACGGACCTTGGGAAATCCAGACAAAACGAAAAGGACTTGGAAGACTTAGATGAAGACAAGTGGGCACTGTTCCTCAGGGCGCCCTCACAGTCCACTACTCAGGGCAGAACCAATGGGCTGTTCACGGAACACCCTGTCCTCTATGCACCCTACACAGCCTAAGGAGGCTGGTCACGGGCCACGTGGGAGCAGGGCAGGCTCAGGAAAGGAATCCAACTGGCAGAGGCTCCAATGTTCGAGACCAGGAACCGGACAAAATGGATTTACCCTCAGGATGGACATCTGGAGGACTCGAGCTGGAACATCACAGGAACAGACATCAGGAAGATCAGGAACGTAAGGACCTCAAGCCATCGAGGACGTCAGGCCTTCTGGAACATCAGGAGGGCAGAGATGGAGGACATCAGGCCTCAGGAAAGAAATCCAATTGGCAGAGGCTCCAGTGACTGGAAACAGGAACCGACGGAACGGATTTACCCTCAGGGTGGCCATCTGGAGGACTCAGGGAGCTGGAACATTGCAGGAACAGACATCAGGAAGATCAGGTACACAAGGACCTCTAGCCATCGAGGACGTCAGGCCTTCTGGAACATCAGGAGGGCAGAGACTGAGTATGTCAGGAACACCAGGAGGGCAGAGATGGAGAATGTCAGGCTCAGGAAAGGAATCCAACTGGCAGAGGCTCCAGTGACCGGAACAGGAGCCAACGGAACAGATTTAGCCTCGAGGTGGCCATCTGGAGGACTCGGGAGCTGGAAACATTGCAGGAACAGACATCAGGAAGATCAGGTACACAAGGCCCTCTAGCCATCAAGGACGTCAGGCCTTCTGGAACATCAGGAGGGAGAGACGGAGGACAACAAGAACATCAGGACATCAGAGACTGGAATCAGGAACAGCAGAGACAAAATGAAGAGGGATCCCTTGGAATACTGGAACACCAAGCAAGAGCAGAAACATGGAGTCCAAGGGGAAGGAGAAGCTCCTCAGATGACTGGCTCAGCGAAGCCAAAGCTGACTGGAAGTTGAAGTCCTTTTATAGGGCTGAAGACAGGCAACTCCCTGGGAGGAGTTTGGATGGGCCACACCTAGCTGGCCCTATAACTGAGGAGAAGTGCTGCAGGCCGGCCCCTAGGGAGAAGGGTGTGGCCCAAACCAGGAAGTCCATGCAGACCTAAGCAAGCCTCAGGCAAGCCCCAAGGACATCGAAGGCCTCCCAGGCCCTGGAGCAAATCCTGGATAGTTCATAGGTGAGACCCCGGCTTTGGAGCGGCCTCCAGGAAAGAGGTGAGAAGTCTCCTGTAGCACAGCTACAGGAGGATTCATAACAATATAGAAACATAGAATCTAGTATAAATTAACAGGATAAGTTTATACAGCTATTAACCAGATGCCCCGTAGCTGAATATGGACATCTATATATTTACTTACAACTATGAGTCTGCTATGAGGTTCAGGTTTTCTTTTCTTTATCAAATTTTCCCAAAGTGCTCATTTTCTTCTGCTTCAACTTAGCTTTTCTCCAGACATGAACCTATTCTGACATCACACTTCTTTCTGACATCTTTATGGTTTCCTGCAATGAATCCTGTGGGGGATCAAGTGAAGGGTGTCTCATGAAGTCCATTTCACATTGTACATGAAAAGAAGGCAGCAGAGTGGGGACAGGTATCTGATGGGTTACCTGATGCTTCCACATTGCTCCAAGCACCAAGGCAATGTAGCTTACATTAATTATTAAAGCAATATGGCTGGCATTCAGGTTGTGTAGCACTTGCAGCATCTCCGCATTTTGATATATTTACCTCTTGTCCACAGTCAGCTGGCCTGATGTCACAGCTCCCTCCCAAAACTCCCCATCTTTGTAGGCTTCTGAGGATACCTCCTCCCCTTCTTCACCCTGTTTTTCTGATTTGAAAGGCTGCTGCTGAAACACCTCAGGAATGTCCTCTACTTTGGGCTCTTCTAAGTCCTGTGGGTCAAAAGCCAACATGTGGTCTTCTGAGATATCCTTATTGCTCATATCATCTTCCATAAAAAATTCACATGGAGCCCTGCCCACCCTGGGTTTCTCTCTAGAAGACCCTTGACCTGTATAATCTCTGGAATTTTCTGACGGAAGTAAGGAAAATATTTGTTAACATTCTTTTACCCAAATACTAAGCCACCTGATACTACAGACCATGGGGGAGAAGAGGGATAGAAATATGAGGATTTGGGAAATCAGAGGACATCAGATCACATCTGATGTCCTCTGCTTTGCTTTGGAAGCAGTTAATAGTTTTCTAAACCAGTGGGCAATAGATGACATAGCCAAGACCAAGACTCTGAGGGCCCTAACAAGATGTTTGCCTTAAAAGGGGTTGGAGGAAGCATGAATCTTTATCCAGCTGAAAGTGATAGATTGCAAAGCAGTACAGGAGTTGAAAGTATTGGAAGCTATGGGGAAAGAAGGTTACCTGCACAAGAGGAAAAGAACATGTCAGAGAATCTAGGCCTTAATGACCTAGGCAAATGCCTAAACATAATGATCAACTAAATAGGCCCTGGGACATCAAGTCAGCCTGTAGGTCTATAACCAGAATGAATATAAAATAAAACAGCAGTATACTCTCTCTCAATCCTGGTAGATATGTCAAGGTTTTCCAGGCTTCTTACAGTTAGTCTTGACTACCTAGTGGGACTTGCCTCCATGGACTTTAGTGGAGGTTAGTGGTCTGGTTTGCTGAGCATGATTTGAGAGTTTCCTCCTCCACTTCTTCAGGTCTGCCATGTCCTTATTGTAGCCATGAACACGACTATTTTTATTATTGTCTGTCACATTGTTTGTTTTAGGTAGACATTAGAGATGTGAATCGGAACGGGATTCAGTTCTGATTCCGGTTCCGATTCACATCGTGATTTTTTTTTTCGTCAGGCCCAATTGGTTTTTTTTTTATCGGCTGTGCCCGAGCCGATAAACAAAAAACCCACTCCGACCTTTTAAAACTAATCCCTTAGCTTCCCCCCCCACCCAAAACCTTTTACAGGTACCTGGTGGTCCAGTGGGGGTCCTGTGAGCGATCTCCACTCTCGGGCCATCGGCTGCCACTAATCAAAATGGCGCCGATGTCCCTTTGCCCTTACCATGTGACAGGGTATCTGCTGCCATTGGCCGGCCCCTGTCACATGGTATGAGCACTGGATGGCCCGCGCCTGCTTCGTATGCCTGGAATAGACTATTAAGTCTATATGTCATGCTCTCTCTCTGGCCATATTCATATCCAGTCTAAAACTAAGGATGTGTTTTTTCATTTGAAATGAAATAGGAAATTTCAACAAATTTCCTGGTTGTTTCATTTCATTTTGAAAATGAAACAAAGGGAAAACAAATTCAATTTGGTTCATTTTTCATTTCATAAAAAAGGGTAATGGCATCCAGTCCCAAGGCCTCTCCCCCCCCCCCCCCCCTCACCTTCCCACACTGCATAAATCATGATTCTAAAATATAAAATACAATCCTATTAGGCTTTTCCCCTATACCCTATCCTTGACTTGGACACTCAACCAGACCCTCTTGCCTTGCCAGTGCACTATTCTAAATTGTGCCAGCAGGCTCTAAGACCAGCACCATTTTGTTTTATGGAGGAATATCTGTACCTCCTTACAAATGTTCTTCTGTACAACAAAATGGCTTCAGTCTCTGGCCCTGCAACTTCATTTTGAATAGAGCACTAGAAGGGCAGGAGCATTTGAGAATTGCTCTTGCCCCACGAAAACACTTACAATTGTGGGTAAGCTGAGTGTTCTAATCCTTGGCAGAATCTGTTAGACAAGCTGATAATATTACAGGTGTGGAAATTGGAGTAGGGGGAAGACTCATTCTATTCCATTGTATGCAGAATTGCAGATGGTACTTTAGTGTATTTAAGGGACCCTGGGTGTCTCTTCCAAACTTGACTAACCTAGTGCAGCAGTTTGAATGTCTCTCAGGCTATTTTGTACATTTTTCTAAATCCATCTTGATGCTTTGCAAAACTCAGAATCCAGTTAGTCAAATGGCAATTTCAAAGTTTGGTTTTCAGATTGATGGCAAGTTTAAATATTTGGCTCCTTAATAACGTGAGTCTTCTTTAATTTTTTAAATTATAGGAGATTGATCATTAATATTATATTGGATATGAGATCCTGGAGAAATATGGCTACCACATAGTTAAGAAGGGTTAGTGTTATTAAAATGTTGATTCTTCCCAGAATTCTCTTTCCTTTTTCCCAGTTATCCATTAACATAACCCAGAATTTGAGCGATATTATTAGTGCTGCTGTCTTAAAGTTGTATACGTCTGATTTGTATCCTCTACTTATACCCACTGGACTAGACTGAAGAGTTTGATGGTTCATTCTAACCCACTACCAACATATGTGTTTGATAATCCAGGAAAAAGAAAGTATCGCTGAAAGTAGCATCCTTTTATTCCTGTTGTGCTCAAAATCTGGAGCAGGGTTTTTAGAATACTTAAACGGTCATCTGTCTATAACCTTATACTTCACTGATACCTTTAGAATTTGTAAAAAAATATGGGGAAAATCCTCTAGGAGTCCCAAGAAGGATGACTTGTATCCACTTGGATTCTCTCAGTTTTTTTATGGGTGGCACTTATGTCTTAATGTAAGTTTTTGGCAACTTAAAGGGTAAGTGGCCTACCTTTTTCAGTTTTTCAGATTAGACATTTTGCTTTGAGCTTTGATAACATTTGACATAAGAGCCACTTGAGTATGAACCAGTTCTTTTTGATCAAATGGATCATAAGAGTTTGGTTATATGTTTATATAGAGCTTTGGCTAAAGATTTGCCTGCCCCTCTTCATCATTATAGAGATAATTTGCAAAGAGTTACGTGGGAGTTGTGCACATAAAATTAGCATATATAGTAGGGATGTGCAATTGTTTTAGATGAATTAGACAATTTCAGCGAAATTGTCTAATCCGTCCTGGTTTGGAGGACCCAAAAAATGATCAGGTTTTTTCCAAAATTTGGAGTCCCTGAAAAAAAAAAAAAAAGGTCCAAACAGTGGGAAAATGAAATTTCCTGTGGTGGGCCGAAAACGAAGCCCAAAACGAAAATTATGCCCGATGCACATCTCTAAGATATAGTATGTAAGTAGCATGCATGTGCAAATATGCTAGTTTATAAATCTTGAGAGTAAATGCATGCTTGCATTGTTGCACTTAAATGTTAACTGGGAAAAAAAGAGCGGTTTAGGACTGTTCCAGGGCAGCTAGGGTTTAGAAATATTCTTAAGTTGCTATTTTATAGCAGTATGTGTGCATACATTTCTGATCCTATCCATGTACTTTTAGACCTACTAATCGACTCATGCAATTGAAATTGTACTTATTTATTTATTTAGAAGATTTCTAGCCCACATTCATCACAAAAAGGTTTGAGTTGGGGTACAGTTAAAATACCCATAAAATAGGGCATTCCATAAAATAAAACGCAAGATAATACATATACAAGACACAAACTGATTTTAGTGCATAGATTATTAGCTGAATGTACAAATTTCCATCGCATACAGAACAGTTAAAGCATGATACAAAGCAAAAGCAAATCAAAGCACTAAGAAATTAAGCATTTGCATTGCATGAGAAAGTCTATGCAAACAAATGTTTTTAGTTGCTTCCTGAAAGTCTGAATACACATTGTTATATGCAATTGTTTGGGAAGAGAGTTCCAGAAAACTGAGTCTGCATTGGAAAATGTCCTTTTCTGGGTTTCAACAAGGTGAGCAGAATGAAAAGATGGAATGTCATGAAGGCTTGATTGGGAAGAACATAATGTATATAGGGGGGTTATATATGTGCAACATTGAGGTATCCTTGGAGAGACATTGCAATTAAGTAGCTTATGAATGGATATTGCAAATTTGTATTTTATTCTCCATTCTACTGGAAGCCAGTATAGATTATTTAAAATGGGAGTAATAGGTTCGTGGAGACCAAACGGGTTATAATCCGTGCTGTTGAATTTTGAATAATTTGAAGAGGTTTAAAATATTAGATGGAATCTCAATATATAGGGAGTTGCAGTAGTCGAGACTAGAACATAATAGCTCTTATAGCATAGACAAGAAATTACAGTGATTCAACAGGGGGCACAAGCAATGTAGTATACAAATTTTAAAGAATGTCGCTTTCACAATTGCTTTGAATTATGCTTACATTAACAGACTTGAATCTAAAATCCCCAAGACACTTCACTTGGAAACAATAGGTATCTGGAGGCCCTCATAACTGAAGTTGTGGGGCTGTTTTTGGAGAGGAAATCTCTCCAGGCTGAAGACTTCTGTTATTTTCTATATTCAGGGCCAATGAACTGTGGAAACATCATTGTTTAATTGCTGACCGACAGATTGAAACCATATAGAAGGTTGCAGCCCAGGATGAACTTACAGGAATAAAAAACTGTATGTCATCAGCCTGTACCCGTATTCAGCCAATCAAGCAGTTAACATAGTGGGGCCAAATAGACCCCTGCAAAACCCCTGTACAGACTGAATGCTAAGTGGAAGCATCTAGACTAATTCTTACTTGTTGCTGCCAACTGGAGAAGTATGATTATAAAACACTTTAACACAGTGCCAACGATCCCATATTCCCTTCGATGATAGCTTTATATGTGGTAGTCTAGGGTGTCAGAAGCAGTGGAGGTATCCAGTAAAATCAGCTCATACTTTTGACCACAGTTGAAACTTCATCTAAATGTATTGAGGCTTAAGAGTAAAAGAGACTTAGTACTAAGTACTTTCTGAAAGTCGATATGAAATTGGTCAAGGATGGAATATGCATTGATAAAGTTGTTCGGGTGCTTTAATACAACATTTTCAATTACTTTTGTTAGGAAGGACAGAGAAATTTAAAGATCTAAATGATGGCTTTTAAGGCAAACGATGAACAGATGCTGGCTTCAAATTAAGATGCAAGTGTCCCTCAGACAAGACTAGAATAATAATGTTTGTTATTGCAGGACTAATACAGGCTTTCTGTTACAATTCCTGGTCTCAAGAAGCCTGTTCGCACCTCTCAGCACTGGGCGAGGCTGTGGCCCTTCTTGCTCCGGCCATACCTGCCAGCCGACGCCAAGTGTCCTGCCATTTCCCGGCTCTGCCCTGGACTGCTCCTCACCTTCCCCTCTGTGGCAGAGGGGTGCTGCCGCCTTGACATCCACATGGGCTGCTCCCAGCCACGGCGAAAGAATGACATCATGCCGCCTTGCTTGTCGTCTGCTCCTAGGCGCGTGCACTCGTGCCCCGGTCAGAATTTAAAGGGGCCGTGGTTGGAAAAGATTCTGCGGCCCTAGTGATGACGTTGCCAACCCTGGGTATATAAGGCAAGCTCTGACAGTCAGAGCTTGCCTTGACAATGGGCTTCCTCACTCTCATTTGCTCGGGTTCCTGAGTTGCTGTTCCAGTTCATGAGCTCCTGCTTCTGCTACCTGCCTCTGATCTCTGGACCGGAAGTGACCATGCATTCTGCTGCCTGCCTCTGACCTCTGGACTGGACCTAACTATGCCTCGTACCTCTGTCCTCCTGGACCAGGTCTGGCCACGCTCTCCGCCTCTCTTCTGGCCCTCTGGACTGGATCTGATATCGCTCTTGGCTTCGGCTTCAGACCTCTCTCTCCTGGTTGCCATCATGCTCCCTCATCAACTCCCTGGGATCATCCAAGCAGACACCCACCTAAGACCAGCCGGCCCTGGTACCCAAGGGCTCAACCTGTGGAGAACGTGGGCTGGTAGTGGTGAAGCTCCAGCTGGCCTCTGCTTCCCATCTGGCCTTGCCACCCGACGGTGGGGACCTGTGGGGTTTCCCCCACAGGTGGCACCAACATCACTTCGGGCCACCACAAACGCAACACTTTCAAAACCTTTGTTGAACAGGGATTCAAGGGGCAGGAGGAGGAATTCAGTGCTGTGATAACCTGTATAGTTTCTTCTCAAGACACATAACTGAAAGAGACCCATGTCATCTACATCTTCCAATGAGTCCAGAGGGACCAATTTGTTCCAGTAGAGAACTTGGTACAGATTTTCAAGACTTTATCAATGAAATATTTTGTGAAATCATCACAGTGGGTTGGATCAAGTAATGATTTGATTCTGACCAGCGTGCTATCTGTTGACCGAATAAGATAGCTCGTTGAGTAGAACAACTGGCATGCCTACTGAACTTTAATACAGTAGTAGGACTTTGTAACTCTATCAGCTGCTCTCCTGTATTTATCAAGTTGCAGTCTATAGGCTTCTAAATCAGATGAGAAATGCCACTGGTGCTCAACTCGCTGAAGAAAGCACTTGGTCTCTTTTAAGACAGATATATACCAGGAAGAGTTATTAGCCTGTCAAGGTGGGATTAATTTAAAAGGAGCTACTACATCAGTGACACATAAAAGAAAGTTATTCCAGTTATTCACTACTGTAGAATTGTCAGTAGTGTTTTTAAAATCGAATGATAAAATTTAGTCTTAGTTGTTAATTTCATTTCCTTGAGTCCTGCTATACTAATCCAGACTAGTAGAATATCTCCACCTACTAGCAGACTTATGGTTTGCTTTCTAAGAAGGACAACCAGACAGGAGAGTTTCTTCTGCTCCCTCGTGTTTATGAAGTCTCTATTTATTGTTCCTAAAGTTAATTGTATTTTAGGGGCAGTTGGTATTTTTGATTGCTTTTTGCATAAGAATACTGACTATTGCTGGTGCAGTACCAGCCTATTTACCAAGTGATTATGTCACTGAAAATCGGGTATGTCCTCTGTCTTCATCTGCTAGAAGGCAGAGATAACCCACTAGTCTAGACTGGTGTAACAGGATGATATTTATTTAAATTCTCAGGTATTTATTTAAATTCTCAGGAATAACCTGAGAATTTAAATAAATACCTACTATACCTGAAATTAATCTGCTTTGAAGTGTCTGCAATGCAGAATATAAATCAAATCAATAAATAAATAAATTAAAAAAAATCATCAATATCAATATAAACTTGCTTGACAATATGTTGGGTTTTAGAGCTGCCAACATTCTGTCCAGTAGCATAACAATAGGTCAGTATCAGCAGGAAATAATCGGATGATGGTACAGTGTCAATATTTAGCACTGAGTCATTCATTATATGGAAAGGATAAATAATAAAAAAAAATCAAATCAAACGTATGACTATGCCTGTGGGTGGGACCAAAAAACAATTGTTCACTAGAAGAATTAAAAGGATCTGATGAACAAAAATCCTCATATAGGTTAAAACTTCCTAGGATTACCACTGAATCTACAGTATATGTAATTTGGCTGACAAGGGAGTGATTCATGTAAAGAGGACCAGAAATAAATTATACTAAACAAATACTGACAGTGGTTGATAACAAACAAGAATCTCATAGGGAAACACAGCACCACAATCTGTATGAACCATATTCAAAGCTATCAGTAAGTCACTCCCTCACTCGCCAGAATGAGGCTGTGAGATAACATTATATCCAGGTGGACAAATTTGGCTCACCATGACAATATCAGGATCACACTACCATGTTTCAGTCACACAAAGGAAATTTGCGCTTGGTCACACAATAAATCAAACAATAAAGAAATCTTTTTCAATACTGACTGAGCATTAATCAGTAGGATCTTAAAGTTTGATGGCAATACCTGGACTAATTCCTGCTTCTGAAGTATCAGCCGCAAACTAGATAGATCACATTGACACATCAAATGCTTAAAGTAAATTGCCATATCCTCCTTGTCCGGTGACAATAGGAATTCCATTTGTCCGCAGTTTTTGGGTGAGAGGTCTGGGTGAACTGGTAGGGGTTCAGGTTGAAATGCTGAAGGATCTAGGAGGTGAACTGGTAAAAGTATGGGTGAACTGGTGGAGGTATTCCTGAACTGGTGTTTCTAAGTATGCATGCAGTTATTTTCAGAAGTGGAGTATGTGCATAGTTTATAAAATATCCACCTCTGTGTTTAATTCTGAAATATTGCACTTGAATTGTTAGAATTATTATATGCATAAAATATACACGTTTTTATAAAATGGGTAGAGAGAGCGTTTGTGTTCCTGTATTACAAATGCATGTACTGAAATATATGAGAGTACTTTAGAGGCAGAAATACATAGTATTTTATAAACTGTGTTGCTCCTGCCACCCAGATTATAAAATACTAGCATAAACCTCTGCAATGTCTGTATACCCACTTAAGCATACAAATGGTATACCATGGATAGTTTTGATAATTAGTGTCTATATGAAGGGTAGGGATGAAGCTTTGGGGAGCAGGATTAAGGGGCTTTTTGGCCACTGATTGCAAACATACATTTCATTGCTCTATTTCCCTTAGCTTGGTAAATACAGTTGAAGATCTTGCTAGGATCATATCTAACTACTGCTAGGATTAGTAGATGAGATGCCTCTGTTTCTCCGCTTTGCTAGCATAATTGCGGAATAGATGGCTCCTTTTTCACATTTGGTGGGGTTTTCCCTTTATAAAAAAAAATAGGGGACCTGAGATACCTAATTCTCTCACCAAGATAACAGATATGAACTTACCCCGCCACTCTTCTTGTTGGGGGAAGATATGCAGGATGATGCTCCAGTGAGGAAAAAGCAATTACTTCAATATCTGTTGTTAGCAGTAAGAATGGTCAGTGAAATAATGGAATAATGAACGCCCACCATCTTTGTATGATTGGATGCAGACAATTGAAAATATTGCAGCTATGGAAAACTCACTAGGGTAACAAGGGGCAATTTTTTCAATGTTGTAAAGGGTGAACATCAACTCTGTCATGACATCATTGGCCTAGTTTCAGGGATGGCTACTAATTTAGGCCTTTATCTTTTTTCTTTTTATATCTTTTTTCTTTTATACCTTGCAAGCTTAGGACTGGGGGGCTGGGAGTTCTTGTGGGGATGGAGTTTTTTCTTGATAAAATGTTCAGTGACTGCATGGTTATATATTTTCCATCTGCTTCAGGTCATACTTCTGAAAATTGCAGGTGGATGTATTGCTTTACATATCATTACTACTTATATATAGCTGTTTACACATCATCCTGTTGGCACAACATTTGTTTTTGTTATGTATTGGTTTTCTTCTACATTTTTAATCAAGTGGATGGAAATTTCTATTCTTTCAATACAAATTTACATAAAGAAGAAGAAAATGGACTTTCACATAAAAGGTTCACAGATAACTCTTTTTCAGATATTGCTGTACATTGCTCAACATGAGGTTTGAGCAATGTCAAATGAAGGACGATCCCAAGTTTTCCTATATAATGACCTGATTATGCACAAACTTTTAACAGGATGTGTTCTATGTCATACAGGGTTTCCTTAGATGATATGAGTAGTCTTCATATAAAATATTAAAATGAAAAGGTCAGGAGTTCACACGGGAGGGGTAATTTTCAAATAATGGAGGTAATTTTCAAAAGAATTTACATGCATAAATGGGCTTTTGAATCAAATCACAGTGAACCTAGAAGATGTGGTAGACCTGATTCACAAACTGAAGAGTAGTAAATCACCTGGACCGGATGGTATACACCCCAGAGTTCTGAAGGAACTAAAAAATGAAATTTCAGACCTATTAGTAAAAATTTGTAACCTATCATTAAAATCATCCATTGTACTTGAAGACTGGAGGATAGCAAATGTAACCCCAATATTTAAAAAGGGCTCCAGGGGCAATCCAGGAAACTACAGACCGGTTAGCCTGACTTCAGTGCCAGGAAAAATAGTAGAAAGTGTTCTAAACATCAAAATCACAGAACATATAGAAAGACACGGTTTAATGGAACAAAGTCAGCATGGCTTTACCCAACGCAAGTCTTGCCTCACAAATCTGCTTCACTTTTTTGAAGGAATTAATAAACATGTGGATAAAGGTGAACTGGTAGATATAGTATACTTGGATTTTCAGAAGGCGTTTGACAAAGTTCTTCATGAGAGGCTTCTAGGAAAAGTAAAAAGTCATGGGATAGGTGGTGATGTCCTTTCGTGGATTGCAAACTGTCTAAAAGACAGGAAACAGAGAGTAGGATTAAATGGACAATTTTCTCAGTGGAAAGGAGTGGGCAGTGGAGTGCCTCAGGGATCTGTATTGGGACCCTTACTTTTCAATATATTTATAAATGATCTGGAAAGAAATACGACAAGTGAGATATTCAAATTTGCAGATGATACAAAATTGTTCAGAGTAGTTAAATCACAAGCAGATTGTGGTAAATTGCAGGACCTTGTGAGACTGGAAAATTGGGCATCAAAATGGCAGATGAAATTTAATGTGAATAAGTGCAAGGTGATGCATATAGGGAAAAATAACCCATGCTTTGGTTACACAATGTTAGGTTCCATATTAGGTGCTACAACCCAAGAAAGAGATCTAGGCGTCATAGTGGAAAACACATTCAAATCGTCGGTTCAGTGTGCTGCGGCAGTCAAAAAAGCAAACAGAATGTTGGGAATTATTAGAAAGGGAATGGTGAATAAAATGGAAAATGTCATAATGCCTCTGTATCGCTCCATGGTGAGACCACACCTTGAATATGTGTACAATTCTGGTCTCCGCATCTCAAAAAAGATATAATTGCGATGGAGAAGGTACAGAGAAGGGCTACCAAAATGATAAGGGGAATGGAACAGCTCCCCTATGAGGAAAGACTAAAGAGGTTAGGACTTTTCAGCTTGGAGAAGAGACGGCCGAGGATAGATATGATAGAGGTGTTGAAAATCATGAGAGGTCTAGAACGGGTAGATGTGAATCGGTTATTTACTCTTTCGGATAATAGAAAGACTAGGGGGCAATCCATGAAGTTAGCATGGGGCACATTTAAAACTAATCGGAGAAAGTTCTTTTTTAATCAACGCACAATTAAACTCTGGAATTTGTTGCCAGAGGATGTGGTTAGTGCAGTTAGTATAGCTGTGTTTACAAAGGATTGGATAAGTTCTTGGAGGAGAAGTCCATTATCTGCTATTAATTAAGTTGACTTAGAAAATAGCCACTGCTATTACTAGCAACTGTAACATGGACTAGACTTAGTTTTGGGGTACTTACTTGCCAGGTTCTTATGGCCTGGATTGGCCACTGTTGGAAACAAGATGCTGGGCTTGATGGACCCTTGGTCTGAGCCAGTATGGCATTTTCTTATGTTCCTTTGATATTTCTATTCATTTTCAAAAGGTTCTATGCATGTAAATGGGCTTTTGAAAATTGCTATATTAAAATGTGTAACTCCTTTGAAATTTCAATTCATTTTCAAAAGGTTCTATGCATGTAAATGGGCTTTTGACAAATTGCTATGATTAATGTTACTTTTGCACATGTAAATCCTTTTGAAAATTATATCCAATCTCTGTAGTTGCTTTACATACATTTTCAAAGAGAAACTACTATTGTAACCACATTGTTATTCTTTGAAAATAAGCAGGTATAAAGTACATGGGATAAAAGTATCCATGTGTTTTGCACCCATTATATTATGCAGATGGCAGAGGCAAAATAGCATGCATGCATTTGAAAATCAAGTATTTTTCTGTACTGACCCAAACCACAGAAAACCTCTTCTTCTAGCTGCTAAATCTACCATGCCTTATGGAATAGTGGAGGAGTAGCCTAGAGGTTAGAGTAGTGGGTACTGAACCAGAAGACAAGCATTCAAGTCTCACTATTCCCTCTGGGGACAGTACCTAACTGTAAACTGCTTTGAAAAAAGTGTAAAAAGCAGAATATAAAAATCTAAATAAATACTTTAAACTATATTTGAAGAGGAAATTTTCAGTCAGGCTACAAAGATAAGATATTTATTGCCCTTTGATAATGCATTCCGTTAGATGCATAACTTCAGGCCTAAAGGGGTTAATTTTCAAACAGCCCTCACAATAAAGTCTGCGAGTACACTGTGGGACAGATTTTCAAAGCTCTACATATGTAGAATGGCTTACGCGCGCCAGGCCTATTTTGAAAAGGCCTGGCGACATGCGTAAAGCCCCGGGACACGTCTAAGTCCCAGGGCTTTACTAAAGGGGCAGTCCGGGGGTGGGGCATGGGTGGGCAGGGGCGGGGCAGGGCCAGGGCAGGCTTGGCCTCCCACACAACGGCCATTTGCTGCTGTGCCGGGGATTGCGCGCCGGCCATATGCCGGCGCGCGCAACTTACTTCAGCCCCAATAAGTCTAGGTCAATTTTAGAACAACCCATTTACACCAGGGATGGGCAAACATTTTATACAAAGGCCCACATCAGTAACTCTTTCCTGCCCTAGGGGTTGCTGGTGGAGGTTCCCCCTGAGAGCTCCAACTGAGGAAGGGGCAGTTGTTGCGCTGGAGGTAGACCCTTGGCCTAGTGCAGGATTGGTCAGACCCAGAGAGCACCTGCCACCAGGAGGAGGAGCGCAGGAGGAGACAGAGGAGACAGAGGCTAGCTGGAGCTTCGCCAATAGCAACCTGGGGTTCCCTCAGGTTGAGCCCTTGGTTACCCGGGCTGCCTTGTCTTAGGTGGGCCTCGCAGGATCTCCTAGAGAGGAAGCACAGGGGAGTGCCCACCCTGAACAAGGGTGCACGGTCGATGTCCAAGCAAGAATGTCCAGAGGTTGCAGGAGGCCAGAATAGAATGTCCGAGTGGATAGCGAGGATCAAGGCCAGAGTATCAGTCCAGAATGGTCAGCCGAAGCAGGGGTCAGTACCTGTAGTCAATCTGGAAGTAGTCAGGTCAGGTAGAGGTCAAGTTCCAGGCAGCGGTCAGACGTGGTGGTGGATAGGCAGAGGTTAGTTCCAGGCAGCAGTCAGACGAGGTCAGGAGCAAGCAAAGGTCAGTACCATAAGATCAGTCCAAAGGGTACTACCAGGAATGGAGAGACGAAGGAACAGGAGACACTGGAACAGGAGACACTGGAACAGGCAAACAAGAGACACCGGAGTGTACGACCCGATTGCCAAGGCAATTTGCTAGTGGCTGAGTCCTGCTATGTATATAAAGGGCTCAAGTGACATCAGAATTGGGCGCCGCCCGTGAGTTTCCCGTGCTTGGCCCTTTAAAGATGGAAGAGCTCCGCGTGCGCACGCTAGGGGGCAGGGCCAACGCCGAGGAGGACGCTGAGCCCCGGCGCGAGGAGCGCTGTGAGGTAGAAGGTCCCGATGGGCCTGGGGATACTCGTGGATGCTGCGGGTGCGCTGTGCTGGGATTGAGAGAGCTTGTAGACAGGCGCGCCAGGTGAGCAGGCCCGATCGCAGCATCAGCACGGCCGGGAAGCGCAACAGCAGTGCCCTCAAAATGCAGTATATCTTCCAGGAAAGCAGTATGTCTGCAAAAAAAGAAGAAATCTAAAGTATAAAATAGACAAAAGAAAAAGTGCAAAAAAGCAAAAGAAAAAAATACAAGTATACCAAAAATGAATACAATAAAATTAGGCAAACAAAAGTAAAATAGACAGAAAAAAATGTTTTAAAAAAGGGAAAAACCTCCAAAGCAAAACTTTTCTGGCCTGGTTCCTGTCTGCACATATGTGCTGTGATACTCGCTCAGTGTCTGTGCTTTCCCTTCTCAGCAGCTGCCCACCAGTGAGAAACACTCCAGGATGCCTGCTGCGTCGGGGACTAGGACTGGGTAAGAAGATGTTAGTCTACCAGTGCTGTGCTGCCAGCGACTGAAGGTCAAGGAGCGCTGCAATCCAGCATGAAAAGATAAGACTGCTAGATTGCCCCCATGCACCTCCTTCCTGCTGGCCCCGCAATCAGCTGCTCTTACTTCTATATAAATAAAAATGTTAAATAGTTTGGAAAAAATCGCTAATCTCAGAAACCACTGAACCGATTGCTTTCAAATTTGGACACAACCTTCATTTCCCATACAGGAAGGTTCTTCTGTACTTACATTACAGATATGTCACACCTGTGACAGGTAAAATAGGTTTAAAATTTATTTCCAGAAAACAGCGACATCTGCTGGACGTAAGCGCCATCTGTTACACCTTATACTAACACACGCTACACTAATCATTTCGCCAGTCCAGGTCCACGTTTCACTTCCATTTTAACACATTTGCACACTTCGCCGGAAGATAACTATTTCCTTTACAGATAAAATACACCCACCACCCTCCTCACACCCCCCACACACATGCCAAATTTATTTACTTCCCATAGCCTCCCCACACACACAAAACCACCCTCCTCACACTCCCCACACTCATGCCAAATTTATTTACTTCCCAGGCCCTCACAACACACACAAAACCTGTCAGAAGTCCGGGAGGCTCCAGCAGGGGGCCAGGACCGGTCCGGGACACATCTCCTGCACTACAGCCGTCGGCTGCCAGCAATCAACATGATGCCGACGGCCCTTTCCCTTACTATGCCACTCGGGGACACCAATGGTGGCAGTAGCCCATGTGACATAGTAAGGGCGAGGGCCCCTCGGCGCCATTTTCAGGACTGGCAGCCGGCGGACCTTTGCCCTTACTATGTCAGAGGACATACCACTGCCATTACTCCACCCCACTGACACAGTAGGGGCAAAGGGCCGTCAGAACCCGTTTCAGTGCTCGCAGCCGACGGACCAACGCCAATACATTGCTCCCGGACAGCCCCTGAATGCCCGCTCCACCGACTGACATTTTTATCAGGTCTCAGGGGGTCTGGAGGGTGGGGGGTGGTGATGAATTTATTGCGAACATCTTGGGGAGGGGTCACGAGGGGGAGGCAGGTTTCATTCATTCAGCAACTCTGGGGGGGGCTACAGTGTTTCGCAGGGCTGGGGGAGGGGGGCAGGAGAGTTTGGGGTGGTTAGTTTAAGAGAACTTTTCTCATAGGGTTGTTTTTTGGGGGAAGGGGGAGGTTCACACACAAATACATACACTAAACTTGCACGATCTCGGGAACGTACCAAAATAGCCCTCCCCAGACCACAAAACAAATTTGGAAGTGCAAATTTGGTTAGGCACTCCCCTATTTGGCTACATAACGCGCACAGATGCCCAGGGACAGACCACATGTAGCACCAACAATTTTAATTTCCCAGGTCTTGGGAGGGGGCAGGAGGGTGGGGGGTTATTTTTTGATTTAAAGGGTTGGGATTGGGGGGGGCGGTTTGGGGTGGGGGAGTTCCCACAGAAATAGAAAGACAAAGGTTTTCTGATTTGAAGGGTAGGCAGTAGGCGGGGGAGGTGACAATGAGGGGAGGGAGAATGAGGGGACAGGTGAGTGTGAGGGGAGAGAGTTGGAGTGGTGACAGGGGAGGGAAAGGGGGGGGGGGGTGAGTGACCAAGGGGAGGATGATGAGTGACTGAGGTAAATGAGCAAGGGGAAGGGGGAGGGAGGGTAAAGAACCTGACTCTGCCACTGCAACGCGTGGCCGGGTACCGCTAGTTTTTTTTATAAATTGCTGCGAGCCTGACTTTTGGGATCATGGCAATAAAAATCAAATTTAAGATCAGCTAATCATGGGACTAGCAGGCAAGAGGCATGTGGGGAGAGCCATCTCTCATGGTGGATCCGAAGGAGGCTAAGAAGCAGTGGAAGATGGGCAGGCAAACTATAGCACCATGGGCCAAAACACAAGGGTCACCATGGGTTAGGAGAAAGGCATCCCGGGGTTGGTTTTGCCCTGTGAGTTGTAGTTTGCCCACCTCCAATTTACATGCATAAAACTGGGATTTATTTATATAATCGTTGAAAATGAACCCAGTGTTTCCCCAAAGCCCTTCACATTTATTGCATTCATCTTCTTATCAATATTGCAAGCTTTAAATTGTCAGCGGCATCACATTATTATCTGCACTGTGAAATATTCTCAAGTCTAGGTAAAATAGGATCATTCATGAATGAATCGGAATGTATACAGAGAATTTAAATTTAGCCCATCTTCCAAATTCTCACACAGCTTCAGTTATAAATCTGCATCTTGCTATCCATCTAAGGGGTCATTTACTAAGCATGTTTCCCATAGACACAGAATGGGAGAAAATCCTTACTAAATCAGGCCCTAAATTTGGAACGCTTTTCATTTATATTAAAATCCTTACTCTTGAGGTTAAGGTGCCGAAAAGTGAAAGAAATTGTTTTCTCTATCATTGCCCTTAATCATTTTATTTGAGAATTCAATACTGCTTCACTCCCACACAAAGTTTAGAGTGAAAGCTCTGGAGAGTTTCTTTGCTGCTTAAATATGAAAGATTTATAACAGAAAGCCCCAATTAACTAAAATGAAAGAGTTTTGTGTTTGATAAAATATATTGTGTATCTTGGTGAGAATTGCTGATAAAGTTAATGCGGTTCAGGTCTGTCCATAGTATATAAAATATGGCACAATTCCAATTCAGTTAGACCCTGAAATCTATTTTAACTTATTATTCTTGGTCTTGATTATGCAAAATTAGGAGGCATGCAGAACATTGTGTATAGAGGTATTTGAGAAGGTCCTGTAAAAAGGAATATTCAGTCTGAAATACAAGCACATAAGTCATAGAAGCAGTGAAGTCACATTGACCAAATCCTCAAAAGGTCAAAAAGCATATGAATTCAAGCTTGTGACTCAGAAGTATCAAAAGGCAAATAAATATTCTTTATTGGTTTGTAAAATAAAAGATCTATACTTCTTAACATTTCTACAACTTCCCATAAGTACCTTCTAGAACATATGAACATAAAAACATAAGAAATCTATGTTGGGTCAAATCGGTCCATTGAACCCAGCATCCTGTAACCACTGCCATTAGCAATGGTTACATGGAATAGACTTAGTTTTTGGGTACTTGCCAGGTTCTTATGGCCTGGATTGGCCACTGTTGGAAACAGGATGCTGGGCTTGATGGACCCTTGGTCTGACCCAGTATGGCATTTTCTTATGTTCTTATATTCTTAACAGTGGCTAGTTTGGTTGCAAATACCAGATCCCAAAACATAGATCTATTTCTTGTTACTCTCTCTCAGGAATAGCAATAGCTTTCTTTAGTCTGCCTGGCCACCAATATTTTATGGATTTTTCCTCCAAGAACTTGTCCAAATCTCTTTTAAACTCCACTATGCTAGTCACCTTGACCATGTCCTCTGGCAACCTGTTCCACACCTTGATTGCATATTGTGTACATAAGTACTACTTTCTACGATTTGTTTTAAATCTGTTTATGGTTAGTTTCATTCAGTGCTCCCTTGTGTTTATATACTTTGAAAGGGTAAATAAATATCCATTAAGGCCTGGCCTACGGATAGGTCCCGTTTGTTAGACTCAGCACTGGTGACGTCAGCACTGTGGCATAATTTTGGAAGGACTGTATCATTTTTCATTGACAAAAGAAGAAAGAAGAGAAAGGACCTAGGCTAGAACTTTGGGATAGGACCTAGCTTTGAGGCATAGGCCTGGGTCTCAGCCATGGGTCCTGGCATTAGGCCTGAGCTTGTCCACTGGACCTGGCCTTTGGCCTCAGCCACAGGACTTGGCCTCAAGCTTGGCCCCACACTGGGCCAGCTTTGGACCCTGGCATTGGACCTAGGACTAGGCTTGGGCCTAGGCAGCGAGGCCTGACTTCAGACTTAGGTCTTGGTCTCGGGCTCAGCGATGGAACCAGGGCCTAGGCCATACCCCAGAGCTGGGCCTAGGCCTCAGCAATGGGAACTGGCCTTGGGCAGGGCCCCAGCAATTGGACTAGGCCTATGCCTAGGCTCGGGCCTTGACAACAGGACTCAGCCTAAAGCTGTGCCCTAGTGTTGGACTTGGGCCCTAGCCTGACCCTTGGCAATGGGCCCAGCCTTGGACCTGGGCCTATGCCTTGGTGATGGGACCCAGTATCAGGCATAGGCCTGGCTTGAGCCACCTAGTTTGTTGAATGTCTCCCGCCAGACCTGATTGCTATGCTGGGACTCCAGCTGCCCCTGGAACATGGAGACCACCAGCTCTAGATATCCTGTGAAGCCCAACTAACTGAGAAAATTTAAGGCACAGTGTCAACCTACAGGTTGAGTGTAAAATATATCATTCACAGAGTACACATTTAATGGGCACCTTCCATAAAGAACATCCATGTCTTTCTGACGATTTTCACCTGTACATGGCTTGCCTAGTGTCACAAGGGCCTGTAAATTCACTGATGGCAGCACTGCATAAGCTGTGGCAGAGCCACTGCACACCTCAGAGTGCTCATGTAGCAGGTGTGCAGTAACAGGCTTTCCTAAAAAACATGTCAAGGATAGTGTCATTCCCACAATGCTCACAGGTGTTTGCAAGCTACATATCTGTGAGGGTTTGGGTTCAATCATACACACATGCACCGTGCTCCAGCTACCTAGGCTAAATGTAAACTATCATGTCCAGATGGTGACGGCCTTGTCAGTTGGGACGTCAGTTTGGTTATGTTGACTTCTCAGGGAGTCTAGACAAGGATGATGTTCGGACTGTGTGAAGGCAAGACAGGGAATCAGAAGGTGGCATGCCTTTACATGTATTATAAAGTCAAGGTCACAGTATGGTTTAGAAAGACTGTAATATCACCCAAATGTCTCCTAACCAAAGTTTCCCCTAACTGAACCCATTGCAAAAGTGTGTTTGAAGCCCTTTGCCCACTAAGGAGATTTCATGGTGCTGCTTGGTCCTTGGCCCATACAGCTGAGGGCTAGTCATCTTGTGCTGCTATATGTATGTACCTGTAATTAATGCCGAGTTCTGTGTTAGTAGCGAGAGCTACTAAATGTTACACTCTGTTTGCTTTCTGTGAGCACCCTTAAAGCACATAGGTTTATGATTCCTGGGGTGAGTTGCATGCAGAAAGGTTGGAAACAAGGGTTATAAAGGCACAATCAGGTGGTTTAGGGTTAGAGGCCCTTGCAAGTCCACATGACAGGCCTGTCTTGTGGCCCCCTCAGAGGAGTAGCTGTCCTATAGTCTGTGTCTCATGTGGTTGCCCTGATGGCTTATGCACTTTCTGTTTCGTTCTCTTGCAAGACACGCATTTAGTGCCACCGGAGGCCTTGAGGAACCCATGTTAGTACCTGAGACAAAATATGTACCATATGTGCCTCAGACAGCTTGTGTCTGACGTGCCATTATAGATAAGGGTGTATGCCAAGTAATGACTCTGACTACATTATTAGCAGTTAGGGATAATCCACCACTGATATCACAGATGCTTGATAACAAAGTGTCCAGGAACTACACATTGCCCATATGTAGGTACATGAAGTTGTGCTAGTTGTCCGTTCACCACAGATATGTGTGGGTGTGTGTGGGTAAATGAAGTGGTGTTAGCCTCTGTTAATATCTATATGTGGGGGGGTGATGTAGTCCTAGTAATTCCCTCTCTTACCTCTGCAGTGCATAGACCACAGCAGGCAGTGTGTGTGTGTGTGTGTGTGTGTGTGCGTCTGCATTCATTTTGGGCACACTGTCCTTGCCTAGCAGTGATCCAGTGCTTCCACTCATGACAAGGGTTTCCTCACTGATCTGATAGTATGGGCTGCTGTCAGAATGGCCTCATGTGTTGTACTCTGACCTTCCCCCTAGTCCTATCACTAGTAAGACCTTGTGTTGTGGGGGGGAGTGACAGTTGGCTGTGTCACAACTCCGATATGCATTGTGATAGTTTGGTATGATTCCATATCTAGTACCACACCTGTACAGACCTGTTTTGTGGATCCACAGCCAAGGCCATTATAGGGGTGGCAGCCAGTCTGTGCCAGTCTGCCTTGTCCTAAACAGCAGCAGCTGCAGCCCTCTAGACCATCTGCTCTTCATCTCTGGCCATTCTGCACAGATACAACTCCTTCACTCCTTCTCAGTTGTCACATGGCAGATGGCACCATGTTCCAGCAGCCTGCAAGTTGATGACCTATTTGGTGCATTGTGAACCATAAAAAGGGTTGGGTACACATAGCATTTTAATTGTACTAAAGACACAATTAAGGGGGCCCAAGGTAAATATACACCACATAAGCTTGACATGTTCAGAATGTACTCTCTGGCCTTGGCTCCTGTAGCTGCATCTTTCAGCTCACCACTGAAGAACCAAACCTCAGATTTTAATAACTGTTCAAGTAGGCCTCTGAGAAAAGAGTGATGTCATGAGAGCATTTGGGCCCAGAGCCAGAGAGAAGGCTGACATATCTTGACAATGGAAGAGGGCAATTATTTGTTGTACCTGCACTATAACGGCCATATAACTCCACCACCGATTGGGCCCCAGAGAGTGAAGACATAGCTACTGCACCTGTAGTGAAATATTTTGACACCAATTGTACCCAACAGCATACAGAGCTGATTACTAGCTACCTAGTGGCCATCTCACATACAGGCCCATGTACTCAATACTTGGCTAACAGTATGCTGAGTGAAGAAGGCAACAGGAGCCAAGAGTGAAGTTCCACAGTAAGAAGCTTCAGGTTTAGCTCTTGCTGTCTTCCTTGGGAGAATACACTGAGCTTTCAGTTTTTCAGTTGTATGGTGTAGGCCATATGGTATTGCTTGCCAGATAAGTGTCTACTTGTAAAGTTCAAGGGCACACTACCATACAAGATTATGTGGAAGCCACACCTTTGACCGCCTCAACCCTTAAGAAAAAAAAAACACAGAATAACAAGACACAACCAGAAAATGTATATTTCTAATCTGTGACCAGTTTATTACTGAACAAATCTAGCCAACAGATTCAAAGCAAGTCAACGTCTCTGGTAATCAGAATCTGCAAAGACAAGATAGTAAATAGCACATGACATTGTAAATTAAGTGAACAGCACATTGCATGTGGACCTGTACATACGTTATTAGATATGGCATCATTACATATATAGGCTTTACATCTTAGCCTTTTTGCATAATCATGATTACAACAAAGAACATAGAAAGTGGATATGGTACCCCAATAGCTACAGTAAAGCTCTAATGTTAGAGCTAATAACAGCACAACAAAGGCCCCCAGACAGTCTATGTTTAAAGAGTGCATTCAAGGGGACAGCCTAAGGGCCAAGGCAGCAGAGTTCAAGTGAAGGCCCAGACAGTCCATGTTGAAAGAGTGCATTGAAGGGGTCAGCCTAAGGGCCAAAGCAACAGAGCACAACATGAAGCCAGACCAGGACCAAAGAGTACAGCAGCATGGAAGCAGACGACCAGGACAAAAGAACAAAGCAGCATGGAGGTAGGAGTCCCAGGAGAAGACACAGCAGCATGGACGCATGAAACCCAGGAGAAGACACAGCAGCATGGACGTATGAGACCCAGGAGAAGACACAGCAGCATGGAGGTGGCAGCAGGCTGAGATGGATGAGACACCAGCATCAGGAGCAGCACAGGACACATGATGAGGCAGAAGCAGCAGCTGAACTATGATAGGAGGCGGCGTCAAAGAGGCTAGAGTATGGACAGAGTGTAGAGAAGTGCAATAGAAGTATCTTTCAGGACTACAGTGGCATGCGTTAGATCATCACCATGATCTAGCTGGCACCAGTAACTATGAAGTCAGGATGGGCCCAGCAGGCATCTTCCATCTAGCTGGCACCAGTAACTCTGAAGTCAGGATGGGCCCAGCAGGCATCTTCCATCTAGCTGGCACCAGTAACTCTGAAGTCAGGATGGGCCCAGCAGGCATCTTCCATCTAGCTGGCACAAGAACTTTGTACTGAGGCCTGGCTAGGCTTGTCCTACAAGTCTTGTTCTTTGGCCTTAGAGACCAGGTGTTTGGGTGGGTTCATGGACTTTTGCCCTGCTGTGACTTGCCACTTGGGGGTGGCATGTCCTTGGGGAGCCTCCTCCTCAGTTGTCTCTCTGAACAGGGGCTGCTGCATGGGGTTGAGTTGTGTGAGGCTGGGGAAGGCACAGGTGCTGGCTCCAGCATTCTTTGCAGAATCTGGGTCATGACAGCAGTGAGATTGTTTATTGATTTTCCCACTGTTGTAAAATCCTGTGCCTGCATTTCCATATGGGCATGCATGGCCTGGGCTTGCCCATTGACAGCCCTCTTCCTGCGTACTAGCTCTGCCCGTTTTTTGTATAGTTGGCTCCTTTCCAGTAAAATTAGCTGCTCCTGTATGGAGGCCAGTGTGATGGCCGGTACTAGTTGGGAGTGCTGGTGGCTGAATTGGTGCTGGTGGCAGAGCTGGCGGTGGGGGTTCAGCTGGTGTTGTGCTCATGTTGGTAGTTGACGGTTCAGCTTCCAGAAGGGGCATGAGGGGGCTGGTGGTCTGGTCTACCTCAGTGCCTGCTGCCTCGTGCTGGCGATGTGGTGTGCTCGACCAAGGTTGCACTGCCTGCACTGTGTCCCATTGCAGGCTGGGTTCATCCATTAAGCCAGAGAGATTGAGACTGACATTTAGCAGGTTTGCTGAGCCCAGGACATCCAGGAGTGGGCTGTGATGCTGCTGTTGCTGCTGCTGCTGCTGCTCCTCCTCCTCCTCACTGAACCGGGTCTCTGCGTCCATAAGCAAGGGTGCAGTTAACATTGCAGCTGTGCCGCTGCTCCCTGGGGCTTGATGTCTGGAACCGGCAGAGGCCTGGGCAAAAGCTATGGAAACAAAAGTACCAAAGGAAAGAGGTGCACACATGGAACATTTGGCATGCCATGTGCACTTAGCATCTCAAACAATACGAGCACTTTATGCCAAATGATGTGCACAAATATAGCAGCCTTGCCATTATTTTATTTAGCTTTATATTCCACTTTTCATGACACTTCAAAGCAGATTACATTCAGGTACTGTAGGCATTTCCCTATCCCCAGAGGGCTTATAATCTAAGTTTGTACCTGAGGCAATGGAGGGTAAAGTGACTTGCTCAAGGTCACAAGGAGTAACAGCAGGACTTGAATGCTGGTCTCCTGGTTCAGAGTCCACTGCTCTAACCACTAGGCTACTCCTCCACAGTTGAGAGGAGCTTACTGGCTATGGTGCACATCGTGTCTAGCCGCTCAGCTATACCCTTGAACACATCCAGGCCCAGCCACTGGATGAGGCGGGCATGAGCACTATTGGGCACTGGGCTCCTCCACCAGTCTGCTGGGAGTACTTGTTGCAGCTGCTGACCTTCATCTTTAACTGTGCCTTTATGTCCTGATACCTATGGGCCACCTGCTCAGCACTACACGCAACACCAGTCCACCTGGATATTGCCTGTGCAATGTTGCACCAGATCTGGCCCTTCAATGCCTTGGAGGTCATGGATGCATGGTTTCCAAACAGGAAGGGATAATGTTCAAGGATACCAATAGTAATCCTCTCATTGTCCTTAATGCTGAGTTTGAGTGCTCTAAGCCGAGGGTGTCCTGCTGCCTGGCTGCCAGAATGGGGTGCCACTTCCCCTTCCAGAGAGGTGTCCTCATTTTCCTCACTCTCACTCTCACTCCCACTCCCATCTCCCCTCCCTTCCTTCCCCCCTCTTGTCTCTGGTCTGCAAACTCCCTTCCCCTCTACCCTCTCTCTATCCCTAGCCTGCTGTCATCCTTCCTCCGCCCTTGCCAGCCTATCCCCTACCCCCTCCCGCCTCCTCCTATCCCTTCCCTCCTGCCTATCTCTACTCCCACCCTCAGTGTCCCTCCTCCTCTCCTCTCCTCACATCTCTCATGCTCCATCCTCTCCACAACCTCCACTCCTCCAAACACCTCCTCACTCTTCCAGTCACCTTCTCCACACACTCCTCATTCTTCCACTCCTCCTGCACTCACCTCCTCACTCCTTCACTCACCTCCTCCACACACTTCCTCATTCCTCCAATCCTCCTTCACATACATTCTCACACCTCCACACACCTCCTCACTCCTCCACACCACCACTCATCCACAGAAAAAGACAAACAGACAAACATGACAAATAAACAAAACCTTTCACACCAGATAGATAAAAGACAAAGGTAAAGGTAAACGCAAGGAAAAACAGTGAAGAACAGGACAATGCACTCAGAAATCACTAAACAACAAATCACCTCCTGTCCTCTAACCCAGTGGTTCTCAACCTTTTTTTGGCTGGGACACACCTGACAAATGGTTCTCACATGCGTGACACACTGAACATGTGACTATCACGGGGCTAAATGTAAACATGCACTCTGCATCCACAGGAATCCCCTCAACTCCCAGCAATGAGTGCAGAGCAGATCTAGGGCATTACCCGTACAACTCACCATACAAAAAAGATATTCTGGTTCTGATGACATCTCAGTAAAAGCAAAACAAACTCCCTTTACTACAGGGCACAATAGCCTTCCTTATGAAAAGACAGTAATTTACCACTAATGCATATCCTATTGAGAAAACACAACAAATAAGATTGATACAAATGCCTACATGCTAGTAAAATACCTCACCTCGGTCACACACCCAGAACTGACCTTCACCAAGTACAGAAAAAACACAAATTATAAATATGGAGACAGAAACTGGAATGGAAAACCAAAAAAGCCACTCTGCATGCAGTGTGAACCTGGAGAAATGGAAAGAGAAATATAGCACCTAATATAATCCCAGGATCTGCAATAATGCACACAAACTAACCCACACAAAGTTACACCTGTATTATGGAACACACGCAAACAGTAATAACCCTATCTAAGAAACACAACTATTAAACCAGGCCCTAAACACTAATACATTTCCTATTGGGAAAACAGAATAAGCCAAGCTGCTACAGAGCCCCACACAGAAATAATTGTAAAGTTATACCAAAAATGTTACAAAACAGCTGCTGAACAGAATAATATTCAATTAAACACTCATAAAAATTATTAAAACATGTCCAAATATCAATAAAATATTTCAAAACAGCAGACATCGCATAATACCCAATAATTAAAATGGCAGTCAATCAAGAAAAATAAATTTAAAAAGCCACCTTTACTTACCCTCTCCAGCAACTCTCTTACTCCTTTACTTTCCAGGCCAATAGCACTCACCAGAAGCAGCAAGGGCTGCTGAAGCTCTGTCCTCAATCTTCTTCCTTAGCACCCACAACCAGTCACTCACAACACACACACCCCCAATTAGACCCCACGACCAGTCTCGGTCTCTTTCACACCAGTCATCTTCCTGACCAGTCTCTCTCTCTCACACAGAAACACATCACCTTCCTGACCAGTCTCGCTCTCTCAATCACACACAAAAGCTCTCACACCCCCACACACAAGCTCTCACCCAAGCACCCATTCACACCCCCACACACAAGCTCTCACCCTTTCACACCCACACACACAAGCTCTCACCCAGGCTTCCATTCACACCTATAGACACAAGCTCTCACCCAGGCTTCCATTCACACCCACACACACAAGCTCTCACCCAGGCTTCCATTCACACCCACACACACAAGCTCTCACCCAAGCAACCATTCACATCAGCTCTCATCCAGGCTTCCATTCACACCCACACAAGCTCTCATCCATTCACACCCACAGACACAAGCTCTCACCCATGCACCCATTCACAACCTCAGACACAAGCTCTCACCCAGGCACCCATTCACACCAACTCTCATCCAGGCTTCCATTCACATACACACACACACACACACACACACACTAGCTCTCACCCAAGCACCCATTCACACCCACAAGCTCTCACCCAGGCTTCCATTCACACCTACCGACACAAGCTCTCACCCAAGCACCCATTCACACCCACAAGCTCTCACCCAGGCTTCCATTCACACCCACACACACAAGCTCTCACCCATTCACACCCACAGACACAAGCTCTCACCCATGCATCCATTCACAGACACAAGCTCTCACCCATGCATCCATTCACACCCACAGATTAAAGCTCTCACCCAGGCACCCATTCACACCCTCAGACACAAGCTCTCACCCAGGCACCCATTCAAACCCTCAGACACAAGCTCTCACCCATGCATCCATTCACACACAGACACACCAGCTCTCACCAAAAACAACTTCTTCCTTCACTGAAGGAATGGGCTCCAGTTCTGCCGCAGCTTTAATCCAGCAGGCCTTCTTTTTTCGACGCCATGGGAATGGGTGCCTCAGTCGGGGGTCGGGTTTCCTCTTCGCTGCTAGGGGTCGGGTTTTCCTCTTCACCGCTACGGGGATCAGCTCCCGTAGCGGCCTTGCACCATCGGGGTCGGGTTTTCCTTTTCACCGCTACGGGGATGTGCTCCCATAGTGGCCTTGCACCCCCTGCACCATCGGGGTCGGGTTTTTCTCTTCATCGCGATGGGGATGGGCTCCCATAATGGCCTTGCACCGTCGGGGTTGGGTTTTCCTCTTCACCGCTACGGGGAGAGCGGCCTTACTTCATCGGGGTTCTACATTGCAATTCCTCCCACCCCACTCCCGGGATATGCCGTGCCTGCCTCACCGGCCAATCAAAGGCTTCCTCCCTTCTTCCTACTCCCACTGGCAGGTAGAAGGGAGGAGGCTTCCAATTGGCCTGCGCGGGGGAAGGCAGAATGAAGGAGGCTTCCCATTGGGCAGTGGGAGTTGGAAGAAAGGAGGCTTTCAATTGGCCCACTGGGGCTGGAAAAAGGGAGAAGGAAAGTACAATGGGGAAGTGGGACACCTGGAGACGCGACACACCTGCCAGTGTTTGGTGATACACTGGTGTGTCACGACACACCGGTTGAGAAGCGCTGCTCTAACCCACGCCTTGACACAACCTCAAAGAGGCAACTGCAGGAAGTGGGTATATATATATAAAAAAAATATTATGCAATGTGCATAAAACAAAGTGATAAGCGGCTACTACTGTGTGCCTAAGCTAATGACACGTGATGCACTGTCGCATTTCAGAACGTGCTGACATAGCATAGTGCGCGATGCGATAATGTTGCTTGCATCGTGAAAAATAGCTACACGATGTGGGAACTGGGAAATTATCCTAACTACATCCCTTTTTTGTTTTATCACGAGCACCATTTCTGCTATAAATATTGCATTTTGATAAATCTAGGGGATAAGTAGGGGAATTTTCTAACATGAATGTGGTAATGACCAACCACTTTTACCAATTAGGCTACCAATTCACCCAGTCCATCTGCAGCTCGTGAAGACCCTCCTGGCTCTTCAGCCCAAATTCCCGCTATTTCTTCCTGACCTCCATCCAGTCATTTTTTTTTACTTTTAAGATGTTTACGATCACTTACTCCTGATATTGAGTAGGAGTAAATATACGTAATTACACAAAATGCTACATTTACATGTAGCACCTTACTCGCATAAATGTTGGCCATTCCCCAGAACACCCCTGGCTCGCTCCTTGTTTTACAAGTGTAAACTTACTCTCAGACCCTGATTACACATGTATGTTGAGGTTTTTAAAATACCATATACTTACATATCTGCTATTTTACACTTATAAGTGCTATTTTTTATATGTGCAATTTTTGATAATTAACTTTTTAAGCTTTCTAGCTGAGGTAATTAAAATCTCCATTAATTTTATTATGCTGCTACATTTACTTGCCTTTCTAATTTCAGCAAGCATTTCACAACCTATTTCTACCATCTTGGCAAGATAGATTATTATACTCTTACCTGTCACACATGGAATTTCTATCCATGAGGATTCCGTAATGCATTTTGTTTCCTGTAGGATTTTTATCAGGCTTTGTTCTATGCCATTCTTTACATATAGTGTCATCCCTCCACCAATTCGCTCTGCCCTGTCACATTGATATCATTTATAATCTTGTATCATAAGGTCCCATTGGTTATCCTCTTTCTACCACATCTCTGAAATGCCTATATTGGCTATATCAGGGATAAGCAACTCTGGTCCTGGACTGCCACAAACAGACCTGGTTTGCAGGATATCCACAATGAATATGCTTGGGATATATTTGCATACTGTGGAGGGCATGCATGCAAAATATCTCTCAAAATATCATTGTGCATATCCTGAAAACCAGACCAGTATGTGGCACTCCAGGATTCAAGTTGCCTACCCCTTGCCCATATCTTTATATTAAACCATATTTAATTTAAGAGTTTTTATATTCCACCTTCTCCATGTGTCAGGTTTGGGGTATATTACAAATAATACATTCATAGAATGCAAACAAATAAAAACAAAACATTTAACATAAAATAAATAAAACTAAATAAATACAGTAAAACCAGTACAATATCTTAACATTCCTAATCTTCAATCTTACTAGTCAAACTTCTGCATTTGCAGATATGTTAAAGTATGTTTTTCATTTGTGATTTTAACTTGCCTGCCTGATATGAAGGTGATAGAACTCACGTGTTACCCAGATAGGCTTTTAGACAACATTGGGGAGGAGCCCGCTGACATGAAATATGTGGATACCAATGACATTAAGAAGGTGTGGGAGGGAGTTTCTGTAAACCAAATCTAGGATTTTTAGGTAGGGAGTTGAAATCCAGAATTTACAGGGTAGCATAGAGAATCCTAGAAGCAGACAAATTTCCAGAGTCTCAGTGTTTGGATAACGCATTGATGCAGGGTAAAGGTCTTTAGATATGTTAGTAATTGGGCAACATTTTGGGGAAGGTGGTATGACCAGGCTGCTGGTGCTAACATTTAAAAAGGAGCTCATGTATCACAAATTAGATTATTTGGGAAAGCTGACAGTCATGAGTGCATGGTCTGGAGTGAGATATCTTCGAAGGATACTGGCATAACAGGATGTGAAGGAGCAAACATGAAATGCCCTCAGAACTCTGTAAAGGACCGGTCCCAGCTGTCTGGCCAGAGTCTACCTTAAGACAGAGCATTATGGGTATCGGGTGGCTCCCAGAGTAGGATATAATATAGGATCAGAGGAGAGCAAGAGACAGGCCTGGAAATTCCAGAGGAAGACAGTAATAGTGAGTAGAAAGGGGAGGCAGCCCCTGGAAAGTAAGAATTGATTAATGTGTTGTTTTGGAGAATACTGAAGATTTAAAACTCTGTAAAGAAGATTTAAAGCATTGTAAATAAAAAACACTGAGAAAAGCCTTGACCGCTCATGTGTTGTGTCACACAGGGAAATAAGAATATACCAATAAAGGGGTGTAATATAAGCAGAATAGCCCTGGTGCATTTAAATAAAGAGCAGGCAAAGATAAATGATTCCAAATTATCTATTTCAACTACTAGGCAGGTTGTGAATACAATTAAAAATCATACTTTGAATTATCTGTATGTGAATGCCAGAAGTCTAAAAAATAAGATTGGAGAATTAGAATATATGACACTAGACAAAGATGTAGACATAATAGGTAATTTAGAGACCAGGTAGAAGAAGGATAATCAATGGGACACTGATACCAGGATACAAATTATATTGAAGTGATAGGCCAGAACAAATTGGTAGAGGGATGGCACTATAAGGAACCAAGTCATACAGGATAAAAGTCTTGCAGGAAACAAATGCATTGTGGAATCAGTATGGATAGAATTTCCCTGTGTCAATGTTTCCCAAACCATCCTGGAGACATACCTATCCAATCGGGTATTTAGGATTGCCTCAATGAAGATGAATGAGAGATATTTGCATGCAGATCTATCTCATGCATATTCATTCTGGCAATCCTGAAAACCTGAAGGATAAGATGTTACTGCAGGACAGAATGGGGAAATACTACCATGTCTGATGGGAACAGTATAGCCACCAGGCCAATATGAAAAGACAGGAGGTGAAATGCTAACAGAAATTAGGAAATCTAACAAATTAGGCAACACAATAATAATGGGAGATTTTAATACCTCAGATCTTGATTGTGAAAATATCTCACTAGGATGTGCTCTGGAGGAAAGGTTTCTAGGTGCCATAAATGACTGCTTCATGGAACAGCTGGTCCTGGAACTGATGGGGAAGGGGATACTCAAGTTCTAATCCTCAGTGCAATGCAGGATCATATGTGAGAGTTAACTGTGATGCAGCTGCTTAGAAATAGTGATCATTAGGGATATCCATGAAAAAAAATTGTTTTAGTTTGTTTTATTCTTTCAGGGTTTTGCTTTGTTTAATTTTTTTTTTTTTGGTTCATTGATCAAACCCCCTGAAAAAAATGTTTTAAATCCTTCAAAAACCCAAAACAGAAAAAGAATTAAAACAGACCTGCCTGAGGCCTTCTGACTCCCTCCTGCCCCCAAGAAAGCCAGCTAGGGCCACTGTGGGCCCCTCTGTCCTGCAAAACAAGACACAGAACACAGGCCTACCTAGCTGGGCTTAGCAGAGCTGAGCTAGAGCCTCTCCCAGACCCTTCTGATCTCCTGACTTCCCCCTGAAAAATTTCTGGAGCCAGGGAGGCCCCTGGCCTCATTTATCTCTTCCATGGGGATCTCCCTGGGCCAAAAGGCAATCCCCACTCACTCCTGCTCATTATGTGGTACATTTAAAAATTGCACTACCCATTCTGAGGCCGGTGCTAAAGTGGTGTTACTTTGGCTCCTACTTTAAGTTCAGTCGGTGCCATAATTAAATGTACCATTAGGCAGGGCAGGAGTTAGTAGGGATCACTCCTGCTCTTTGGACCAGGGGAACCTTCAAGTAAGGGAGGGGGGACATGGGGAGACTCCAGCTGTGATCGGCTATGAAGGGAGGATATTAAATAAAACTACTGTGGTATCATTTAATTTTAAACAAGGGAGACTATAATAGAATTAGGAAATGAGATAAAACTAAACGTTTGCATGAGGCATGGACACTGTTTATAAAAACTATCTTGAAAGCCCAGACAAGATGTATTTCATACATTAGAAAAGGTTGAAAGAAGACCAAATGATTGCCAGTATGGCAAACTAGTGAGGCAAAGCAAATTATTAAAGTGGATCCAAATGAAAAACTGGCAAGTTGTTAGGAACAAGGCTTGTTGGATGACCCCGTGAGCCACTATACTCATTCTGATAGCATACGAGCAGTCCAGGACGCTGTTGGCATGCTCCTGTGGCTGGGCACTCCCATCTCCTCAGCGTTGCTGGGTGCGGCCCCACACGCCACCATGCTGCTCTTGTCCCAGATCCTAATTATGTGTACACACACATATGCATGCATTATTTGGGCCCCTTGGCAGGAAACATTGAGTGGTGTCCTCCATTGATGGCAGGCTGACCGGCCTACTTAAGCCAGGACCTTGCAGCAGTACCTTGCCTCAGTAATGGGCCTTCTGCTTTGCAGTGCGTGTTACCTAGTGTTCCTGATTCCTGAGTTCCTGTACCTTGTCCAGCCTTGCCTTTTCCAGCCTTGCCTATCCAGCCTTGCCTTGTCCAACTTTGCCTTATCCTATCCATCTTGTCCAGTGTCATCAGTGTGTCTTCATCAACCCTTGACCTTGCTCTCCGGATCTTGACCTCTTGCTTGGATCTGACCCATTGCCTGGATCTGACAACGATTGTCTGCTGCCTGGACCTCTTGATAGCTACCTGCCCTGACTTTGGCCTATCTTTGACTCCATTATTCTGCTGCCTATCCTGATCCCAGTGTACTTTTGGACTTTAGTGATTGTCACCACCCTATGAACCCACCTAAGTCCTGCCGGCCACCTGAACCCGAGGGCTCTACTTTCGGGGGAGGCGGCTGATAAAGTTAAGCTCCAGATTGTCCCACTACAGGACGCATTCACCAGTTGCCAGTGTAGACCTCATGGGTTCGTCCTCAAGGGTGCATAATCTATGCCACAGCACAAAGGGCTCACATACCTGCAAAAGAGAATTTCAAAAGAAACTTGCTAGAGATGCAAAAAACCCTAACTAAAAACTTTTTCAAGTACATTCAAAGCTATGAGCCTGTGAAGGAGTCGGCTGGATTGTTAGATGACCAAAGGATAAAAGCAGTGCTCACAGAAGGCAAGGTCATAGCAGGAAAATTAAATGAATATTTGATTTGATTTTTACTGAGGAGGATATTGGATACTTTCTTTGAGGGTGATAATTCAAAGGAACTGAAGCAAATCACGGTGAACCAGGAAGATGTAATAGAGCAAACTGTGAAACTAAAGAGTACCAAATCATGGGGGCCAGATGATACACCCCAGAGTTCTGAAAGAACTAAAAAATAAAATTTCAGAAGTACTACTAGTAATCCCTAACTTCTCATTCAAATCAGCTATGGTGCCTGAGGATTGGAGGGTTGCCAACATAGCAATCATTATTAAAAAGGGCTCCAAGGGTAATCTGGAAAACTACAGACTGGTTAGCTTGACATTGGTCCCAGGCAAAATAGTAAAAACTATTCTTATGAATAAAATTATTGGCCATTTGGCTAAGCATAGTTAAATGGGGCAGAGGCAACATGGATTTAACAAATGAAAGTTTTCTCTTATAAATCTGTTTGATTATTTTGAAGGGTTTAAAAAATCATGTGAACAAGGCTGAGTCAGCTGATATAATGTATCTGGATTTTCAAAAGGGCCTATGACAAAGTTCCTCATGAGAGGCTCATTAGTAAATTAAAGAGAGATGGGATTGGAGGCAATGTGGATTGGTAACTAGCAAAAAGATAGGAAGCACTGAATGGTTATTTCTAGGGGTGTGCATTCGTTTTGAACTTAATGGAAAACGCAACTTATTTTTTTTTTTAACTTAAAAAAGTGATGAGGCATAAACGATCGGATTTCCAACTTATTCAACATAGCTATGTTGAATACGTTGGAAATCGCGATTGTTGATCTAAATAAAAATTTAAACCCCTCACCCTCCTTAATCCCCCCCCCCCAAGACTTACCAAAACTCCCCAAGCTGGCCAAAAGTTCCGTGAGGGTCCGGGAGCGGACGCGTGGGGAATCACGTGACATCCGTGTCACTCTGACGTGACGCCGACGTCACGTGGTCCTTCGCGGTTCCGCTCCCGGACCCCTCGTTGGGCCCAAAAGGCACTTTTGGCCAGCTTGGGGGGCCTCCTGACCCCCCAAGCTGGCCAAAAGTGCCTTTTGGGCCCAACGAGGGTTCCGGGAGCAGACCCGCGGGGAATCACGTGACGCCGCGTCACTCCGACATGGCGCCGACGTCACGTGCTCCTTGCAAAGGAGTTCAGAAATGGCATCCTGAGCCTGCTGGACCACCAGGGAGTTTTGGTAAGTCTTGGGGGGGGGGGGGATTAAGGCGGGTGAGGGGTTTAAATTTTTATTTGCACATATGGACATAGACTCAACTTATGGAATTCTCCATATGTCCATATTGACCGCAAATGACCCCCCCTTTCGACTTATGGACTTATGAACTTAAACTTTTGGTCTGCACATCCCTAGTTATTTCTCTCAATGGAAAAAGGTAAATGGTGCAGTAAACATGGGATCTGTACTGGGACTGTTGCTTTTTAATATATTTATAAATGATCTGAAAAAAGGAGTGATGAATGAGGTTTCCAAATTTGCAGATGTCACAAAATTATTCAAAATAATTAAATCACAAGTTGATTGCGAGGAATTGCAAGAGAACCTTGCAAAGCTGGATTAAGCATTTAAATGGCAGATGAAATTTAATGTGGACAAGTGCAAAAGGATGCACATAAGGAAGAATAATCCAATTTATTGTTATATAATGTTGAGTTCTGTATTTGGTGTCACCATCCAGGAAAAGGATCTTGGAGTCATTTTGGACAATACATTGAAATCCTGAGCTCTGTGTGCAGCAGCGATCAAAAAAGCAAATAGAATCTTAGGTAATATATGGAAAGGAATGGAAAATTAAAAGAAAGATATCATAATTCCTCTGTATCGATCCCCCAATCTCAAAAAATATATAGCAGCACTGAAAAGGTTACAGTCTTGCTGCTGAATTCTGAATTGACTTTTTGATAAACTTACCAACAAGGAATTACAAAAGTCAAGTCGCAAAATAACAGATGCATGAATCAGTATAGCAAATGTTTATTGTTCAAGAAAAGGGCAGAGATAATATCACAGCCTCCAAAGTTGATAAAAGGAGACTTTAACAACAGATGCAAGATGGGTCTCCTAGGAGAAAGTCGAATCCAAAAGAACACTCAAACTGCAAATCTGTAGCCAAATTGGAAGTATTATCATGTCAAGCTTCAATTCTGGCAAATCACTTAACTGATCCTAACTCCTAAACCAAAAGGCCTCAAACTTAGAAATATAATCTGTTAGAAAACAACTTAGCTCTAACATTAGACAAGCAGCAGTTTAACTTGAACTTCTATACAACATTATTATTTCCAGGTTTCACAGAGATATATAATGGAACATTGTCTGTATAAAACTAAAACAAAATACCAATTTCTGAATTTTGCTATCCAGTGGGACCAAATAAATATTAAAAAGTGTATGTGATTAATTGTACTGACCCCCAGATCCCCACTATCTGAATACTGTGTTCCCTAGCCCAGTCCTCGGGGTAGGTATAGATTAGATCAGGGGTGGGCACTTCCGGTCCTCGAGGGCCACAAACCAGTCTGGTTTTCAGGATATCCCTAATGAATATGCATGAGAGAGATTTGCATGCACTCTGCCTCAGTTGTATGCAAATCTATGTCATGCATATTCATTAGGATATCCTAAAACCTCGACAGGTTTGTGGCCGTCGAGGACTGGAATTGCCCACCCCTGCATTAGATGCTTGCAGACCATCTTCCTGTGAAGCTCCTCCTTGAGGTTATCTGGATGAGTTCTGCAACCTGCACAAAAGCAGGAAGGACTAGAGAAAGGTGTGGCAGTGTTAAATTGGAGTTTGTTAGGAGAGGAGAGTACTGGAGCATCTCTCTTCATTAGGCATCATAGCCTAACTTTTGAGAGTGAAGAAAGAGAGAAGAATTTGATTCCTGTTCCAGGAAGAGTTCTTGAGTTGAAGAGAAGTGAGTTTGGATGATTCTTTAGACTTTTTTTTTTTTTTTGCATCCTGCCTGGGAGAAGATTTTTGGCTTTTCCCCTATTCAGGAGGGTAGAAAATAAGATGAATCTAGTTCCTAGTCCACAATACCAGGGAGGAACTGGGTCCTAACCATCAGGGAGATTTTGTTCTTGTGAGAGTTGAGGAGAATTTTCTTTCAGGTGTTTTTTTCATTTGTGAGGAATTTTTTTCTACTACTGTCCAGCCTGAATGAATTTGAAGTGTTGGATTTTTGTGGTTGGGACTCTCTCTCCAAGGGGCCCTGGAGAAACACCAAGATAGAGACACGAATATCCCACTACCTTGCTAGGATCCTGGCTCTCATTACTGGGGAGCAGGGTGAACCTAGTGCCTGCCACCAAGAGGATACTAACTCAGTGAAGCAGGGAAGTGACCTGGATGTAGATTTGGGAAGCCTTTGAAGATATGCTTGAATATATTGACTATTTGAGACTTTGGGTAAAGTTATTTGTTGGAACATCCCACCCACAAGTCCAGTGTGTCATTTAGTGTTGAAGGTGAATTTCCTGTCAAGATAGCCAACTGTGAGTACCGAAGGGAGAGAAAGAGACTGACTGAGAAACTCTACCACCCCCATATACCCTGGGACTCAGAGGTTGAATCCTCTTCCCTGCCAGACAGAAACCTGGCAGCTGGGGCCTGGGAAGAGAGAAAGAGAGAGGAAGGAAGATTGTGGCCCCTGGAAAACTGTGTGTCCCCGCATTCTGGGCAATCCCTGACGAGGGAGCTACATTATGTGGCAGATAAGGTGCTACTCGACCTTCAATGCCATCTCCAATATTCATGTAGTTGGAAGAGGGAGTCTATAACTATGTTCAGCATTTTTTCTTTCTTGTTTGGGTAAATATATTCTTGAGATCCAACTTGTTTTCTCCCATCTTGTGGACTGAAGATATACAGTGGTTGAATGTCTATAGAACTGGCTTGTGCTTTTTCTTTTCCTTTCTTTTGTTTCATTACATTAATTTCCAACAAGCTTTGTCTTGATTATATAATTTGAAAAATACTAATAAAAAAAAGTGTGAGTGACAAGATAGAACCTTGTGGCACACCACAGCTCAGTTGCTTGGGACAAAAAAACAATTTTTCTCAGGGGTGGCTCAAGGCAATCTGCTGCCTGAGGCGAGGAATGAGATGGCGCCCCCCCTGCCCGCCCCCCCAAAGGCAAAGCACAGGCCAAATCATCAAGAGAGTCATGGGGGATAGAGAGTCCCCTTGGAGTCTGGCCCTTTCGCTGATTGGAAATGCTACAGAAGGGGGAAAGGAAGGGTCAGAATTTTCAAAGAAATGGCAGACAGTGCATCACTGATGATATTTCATGGAAACTGGCAACCCTGCTACACTCCCAGGGACACTATAACCTGCCTCCCACATTTCTGCAGCATTTGCCCCCTGGAGAAGTGGGAAATGGGTGAATAGTGGGGAGGGGGAGGGTGAGCAGTGTGTGGCACACTCTCTCCAGGTCAGTGCAAGGATATCAGACACACTAGGCAAACTTTACACACTACCTCTTACCACATCCATTTAAAAACTGTGCATTTATAATAACAGATTGTATATAAAAAAAGATATTCATAGTCTTCCAAGGTAAAATATCACAGCAACATGTATATTATTTTTACATGCACTGCACTGGTGCCAACCAGAATACTCTGCAAAAAAGACATTCAATATTAGGCCTATTGTAAAATACATTTGATGTGGGCTTAGCCCTCAGGAAGCCATGAGTAAACTGAATAACAATGATAATATAGTAAACATATTATGATGTATTTTGTTTACATTGTAATCTGCTTAGTACAATATCTTTGCTAAAATCTGCCTAGAAATATTTTAAATAAATAAATAAACCTTGCACACCAAAACAGCACTAAATGCTAGCAATCATGCAGTAACAACCCTACCTTTGAAAAGACAACACTACAAAAATGACACCAGTTCTAAAACACCTCCTATTAGGAAATCAAAATAAGTCAGGTTGCTGTATCCCTACACAGAAACTACATGCCAGCAGAATATGTCCCTGTGATCGCACATGTAGAACACAGACGGATCAACACCAAATTCAGAATAAAATATAAACAGAAATGTGCAGACAAAAACTGAACTGGAAACTGCATGAAGCCAGCCCTGAATGCAGTGCAACAATGGAAAAACAGAAACACCAGCATTCCTCATAAATCAATAATAAATCAAGAAATATAACATTAATCATAATAGTAAAACTGAACTAATAGAAAGAATAAATATTTCTAAATGGCTGATGAACAGGATATCAAAATTTTTTTTAAATGTTTTCAAAAACAATAAAATATTTCAATCAAGACAAATCAAATAACATTCGTCAGTTAAATCTAATAAGAATTTTAAAAATTCCCCACTTTCCATTCCTGATTGTTACGAACCTGCCCTGGCTAGTGCCACGGGCAGTTTCTCCACTATTCTTCCCTCTCTCTTCCTGCGGCCCGGAGGCCGCTGTCTTCTTTTCAAGCATGACTGGAGCCGTTCCAGGGCTGTCCTGCAGTCAGTAGGCCACAGACCGCGTTCTACGCATTCCTGCTCCTACCCGGTGGCAGGGAGCCGTCTGGGTGCATCTCTATGTGGCTGGAGGACGCCAACAGCACTCCCATGCGGCCCGGAGGCCACCAACCTTACCTTATCCCCTCCATGGGGAGGGGCATGCATCCTCAGTCTTGCTTGAGGCAAGGACCCGCCCTCTGTGTCCTCTTCGCGGCTTAGAGCCGCCGACAATGCTGGATCTGGGTTTGCGGCCCAGCTCTCCTCCTGCACGGCGTCTGCAGCATGACTGCTGTCCAAGGTCCTGCCCCTTCCTCCTAAGGGGTGAGGCTGCGCCTCTCTTCAGCATTTAAAGGGCCAGCAAGGGAGTGGTGCTCCAGTGACATCATAGAAGAGGGCCTGTCTTCACTTCATCCTCGCCTTCGCAAGGAGACAGTCCTCCTTAGGACCTCAGCTTCCAGCTCCTCCTAGGCATTCTCTTTCCTCGTGGGATCCCGTGTCTTCATCTTGGTTTCCTTGTCCTGATGTTCCTGGTCTCGTCCTTTGTCGCCTGTTCCATGTCCTGATGTTCTGTGGTTCCGTTCTTGAGTCCTGAAGTTCCAGATGTTCCATGTTCCTGATCTGTATCCAGATGTCCTTCGTCCCGGCAGCAGAAGTCTCCTGAAGATCTTGGCTTTTATTGTTCCTTGCACTGAGTTCCGCCGCAGTGTTCCTGGCTCCGAGTTCTGCCTCGGTATTCCTGGCTCCAAGTTCCATCTCTGAGCTTCTTCTCTTCATCTTGAATCCTGTCCAGAACTTCGGAGCCTCTGAGTCTGCCTACGTCTTGATAATGAACGATGCCTAAACCTGTTCCATTTTGACGTGGCCGCACCTTGCCTTGTATGGCCAGGAGAGCGCGTCTCGGTACAGGCCTCACTGAGTCTAGTTATGTCTTCAACCTGAATCTTCAAGCAACCTGTCTTGGGAAACATCAAGCGTGGTCTGCGACCATCCTTGCTTGGTAGTGTAGGGCGCATGAATGCGTGGTCCGTGACCTGTCTCGCTTGGTAGTGTAAGACGCGTGGTGTGGCTGTACCACTTCAGAACTCCAGATCTCCAGATATCGTGACTCCGTCTGAGTCCTCCATATTCCTAAAGTCTTGTTTCAGCCCTACAAGTCTTCATCAGATCCTGTGTCTTCATCTGATGTCTTCGCCCTTCAGCCACTGTCCGTCCTGTTGCATTAGCTGCTCCCGTGCGGCAGGTCTGAAAGCCCTTTCGGACCTGCCTCACGGGAGCAGCAAATGCGACCACTCCGGCCACTCGATAGCCATTACTCCAGAGACCAACTTTGTGTTGTTGGTCTCTTGATGCATACAGGTTCAGCAGGGGCCAGGGTTCTATATCACAGCCTGTGCTTGGATACTCCTCACTTGCCGCGGCGCTATCCGGAGTTGTTGTCCAAGGGTACACTTCCTCTCCAGCGTCCCCTGCAACACTGATATCTTTTGATTTCCAGTCACCCTAAAATTGTTGTGGATTGGGTGGGGGGGGGGGAGGGTGCACAAAATGTATCCTCTCTCTCTCATACATACTCGCATGTCCATTCTCTCTCACACATACACTGTCACATACACACACATACATTCTCTTATATACACCTACAACCTCTCTCTCACAAACACTGACACACTCTCAGTCTCTAAGACCCTCTCTCTCCTCCACCCCCCACATACAAGCTCTTACTTCTCTGGATTCTCTCAAATACAGACAAGCTCTCATTCTCACTGGCTCCCTCACATACACACACACACCCAGGCAAGCTCCCATTCATTCTCACACTGCTCCACCCCCCCCCCCCACCCCCCAGACATGCACACATTCATTCTCACACACACATACACACCCAGACCCCAGGCAGGCACCAATTCATTTTCATACACACATGCACACACACAGCCACTCTCACACAGAGAGACCCCAGGCAGACTCCCATTCATACACATGCACACACTGAAGGCAGACCCCCTCCTCTCTCTCTTTTGCCAGCAACCTTGGAGCCTTTCTCATTCCTCTGTTGCTGCTGTCACTGCTACTGTTACCGAAGTTGGTTCTGCTGCCTCCTCTGTGCAGGCCCCGTGGTATTAAAAATTTGTGGGGCCTCCAGTTCCTCCATGCTGATCTCATACATTGCAAGATCAGCATAGAGAAAGTGCTGCTCTTGCACATTCCCAAAGATAACATATGCCAATTGCTAAAAATTCAACTATTATTATTATTTTTTTTTTATTTTTGCTGTCTGATCTTAATTTTCTAATCGGTTGGTCATAGGCTTTTGTTTTCCACCTTCCCTTTCTTGGTCTTTTGCCAATTCATTTTACAGGGTCTCTTTTTTTTCTGTTTCTTTTCTCTCCACCTGTCTTCTTCCCTGAAACACACTCAGGCTCTCATTCTCACATGCTATCTCTCTCTCTCTCACATACACACTCTCTGGCTCTCTTTCTCACACATACACACATGCACATAGGCACAGTTCTCACTCTCGCATGCTCTCTCACTCTCACATGCTGTCTCACACACACAGGCTCTCACTCGCACATGCTGTCTCATCAAACATACAGGCTTTCACTCCCACACACATTCCCTCAACTCACTCTCATACACACACATACACACTACAGGGCCTCGGCCTCTCTCTCACCTCTGGACCTCCTCTTCTTGGGTTGCTGCAGGATGGGCTCCGTGGTGGCCCCTGATCTTCTCAGGCCACTGTGAGGTGAGATCCATGGCAGCCCTGCTGCGGGCCTTAGGGCACCGCAAGGTGGGATCTGAGGCGGCTGTGCCACAAATACAGGACACAACTCCTCTTCTTCACATGGTGGATGCTCCTCCTCCTTCCTACCCGTGCGGCTCCAGCAACGTTTTTCTTGCGGGGCTGCGCAGGCAGGAGGGAGAAGGAGCATCTGGAGGTGACTTTTTCTTCGGGCCATGAATACACCAAGGTCCCGCCAATCTTCCCGCTGTGCACTGCGCCCGCCTCCCCCCCCCCCCCCCCCCCATTATGCCATTGAGGAAGTGTGAGGCGGAAGCCACAGCGGCATTCTGAGAGGAGCATTTTTGCCACCTCAAAATTCTGCTGCCTGAAGCAGCCGCCTCACCCTGCCTCATTATAGAACTGCCCCAATCTATCCGTTAAAAATGGCTGCAGCCAGCTCGACACCCGGCCACCAATATTCAAGCTTTTGTTGTAAATCAATACAATATCATGATTGATCGTATCAAAGGCAGCGGTGAGGTCCCAAAGGACCAGCACTGCAGCCTCATCCCTATCAAATCCACAAAGAATATTATCTGCCACAGCTAATAAAATTGATTCAATGGAATTGCTGGCTGTAAAGCCAGACTAACAGTCATCTAAACAGTGATTTAAATCAAGGAATTGTTGCAGTTTTATCCAAACTTTTTTGCCATATAAGGTAATTTTGCCACAGGCTGAAAGTTGGTAAAGTCAGCTGGATTAAAAGTGTTTTGATTTTTTTGTTTTTTTAAGAATGGGTGAAATATTGCTTGCTTGAAGCAAGCTGGAAGAACACCATAGAATTGCTAACTAAAGTGGTAGGTCACTATTAGTTCAAAATCTTTCTTCCCCTCCTTAATTAACCAAGAAAGACAGCGATTCAATAGACAAGTGCAAGATTTCAAGCTAGGCAATAAATCTATAATATCTCCTGTTTCCATTCTATTAAATTCCTTCCTTTGTCCCTCCTCCTCCACTGGGATTAACTTTTTATTTTAAAAAGACACTAAATGGGGTGTTTCCTTGCGTTTTGCATGTTGTTTCAGAATGAATGCACACCCTTCACAAATACACAGTGAACATGTCAGATTAATAGACAAACAGTATCAAACTTTTAAAAAATGAATCTGATAAAACTATCTAAATCTTGGACAATTGTTGGTTAACTATCGCATTCACCACAGCTTCGTTGAATAGTAGAGGATTTTGCTGGTGGAAAACAGAGAAAATGGATATGTTGATTATAGGATTTAGAAGCAAAACAGTTGCTGTATGTTTTTGTGTTAATGCATCTGCAATAATTTTGTACATTTAGGGATAAATTTTCAAAACCTTATGCGTGTAAATCCCGGGGATTTTCGCGAGTGGCCGGGCTTACGCACGCCGAGGGATCGCGTGCCGGCAGGGTGTTGGCACGCGCAACATGCTCCTGCCCCGGGGCAGGAGCAAATGATAAGACAAGGATTTGGGGGGGGGGGGGGGGGTTAGGATAGGGCTAGGGGGCGGGAAGTTTAGGGGAAGGGATAGGGGAGGTTAGTATAGGGGAGTAGGGTACTGCGGAAGGCTGCGGGTTTTGGCACACTCAGGTTGCACAAATGTGCACCCCCTTGCGCGTGCCGACCCCCAATTTTATAACATGCGCACATCAGAGCGCGCATGTTATTAAATCGTGTGTCCATGTGCGCGCGTCGGGTAGCGCTCACACATGGACGCGGGCGCACAAGTTTTAAAAGTTTACCCCTTAGTGTGTGTACTTTTTCACTACAGGCATTAACATGCATAAACTAGCTTGGGATATTTTTAGCATGAAATCTATGCTGAGGTAATAAGATACAAAAGAATGCAAAATAGCTCATTACCTAGTACAGTGTTTCCCAACCCTCTCTGGAGGCACACCTAGCTAGTCAGGTTTACAGGATTGCCACAATGAATGTGCATGAGATAGATTTGCATTCCTTCCAATATTAAGTCGGAGGAAGTACAGAAAAGCAGTATTTTCTGTTTTTCTCTATGCTTTTTGGGCTTCTCCAAAATTTATGCCTGCTCAGGGCAGGCATTAATTTTGGCGAGTAAAAATGTGTGCGTCAGGTGCATATTTTTTTTTTTGTATCGGGGGAATAGATAATAACCTCATTAACATGTATTTACATGTGATGAGTGCTATTTTGCGCACAATTGGACACGTGTTTTGGATGTGCTAACCCCCATTTTGCATTGGGGGTTATGGACATGAATCCAAAACGCGATGAGCCGTGTGCTGCAGCCAGTGCAGGGTATTTTATCGGCCTGTAGGAGAAGGAATCTTGTAGGACAATAGGGGGGGGGGGGGGGGAGAAAGTGCACCAGGTGAGTTTGTAAAGCAGGTCTGAAAGGATGTAGAGGTAAGAAGGCGACTGAAAGGATCTGGGGACAAGAAAAAACTGACATATACAATAGTGAAGTATTTAGGACTAGATTTTCCAATGTGGCTCTAACTTGCAGGAATTTTCATATTTTTCGATTTGATTTGTGATGCTGGTCCTAGTAAAATATGTATTTAAAACTACAATCAAATTCTGCTTGTTTGGTTAAAAAGGAAATCACAGAATAAATCATTCATGAACCAAAATCAAAACATTCCTTTGTTTAGCCCACCTCTAGCACATGGGTGCTAGCCATAGGTATGTTGACCATGTGGCTTCATTTCAGGTGGAGCAAGCTGAACCATTCCTTGTTTTATTCCACTGCATGCACAGAGATGTATTTCTAATTTTCCTAATGAGTTCCATGAAAAAAGCAGGGTTATATGGCCATGCATGCAGTGAGGTAAAACAAAGATTGAATCAGTATGTTTCTCTTGACATGGAGCTATGCGGTGACCCTAGGTGATAGCCATGTCTTTGTTATAATTTGGTGCTGTAGTGATTGCAGAGAAACTCTGTAGAATATCCATGATAGAAACTGATGCTATAGCAAGCAGAGGCAGGAGCAAATGCCTGGTCCACTTCTTTCATGGTCTAGTAGTGCTGTAGCATGAGCAGGGAGCAACAATAATTTTAAATTGGCCACTAGAGAAGAAAGAGATTAAAAGAAGGAAATAGGGAAGAAGACAAAAATACATGATGGAGAGAAAGAGAATAAAAGGGAAAGGGATTAGAGAGAGAGAGGGAGGGAGCAAAGAGGGAAGAGGAGGGGATGGGAGGTTGAAGAAAGGGAAAGAGAAGCGAGAGAAACAGCAGAGGAGGAAGAGGACAGCAGCAAAAGATCATAAGGGGAAGAGAAAGAGGGAGAGAGAGAAGAAAAGGGATGAGAGGAAGGAATAGAAAGGAAAGGAGGAGAAAACTGGGGAGGAAAGAAGCAAAAGGGATAAGAGGAAGGAAAGAGAGAGACAGAGCATAGACTGAAGAGGATGGGTGACAGGGTGGGAGAGAGAAACAGCAAAGGAGAAAGAGCACAGGAGAGAACAGAGGGTGAAAAATGGGGGGAGAGAGAACTAAGGGAAAAGAAGACAGGAGAGATCAAAGGGGAAAGGGACTGTGGAGAAGTTAAGAGAAGCCTTAGGGAGTAGTGAGCAGGACAGCCGCCCTTGGCCCCATGCTGAAAGTGGACTTACATTTGTTGTTTTGGATTAAAAATAAGTGGAAGTGGGATGCTATGTCCATGCAGAAAACATTGGCAAGATGGATGTGGCAGTCTTCCTCAGGCAGCAACTCACATTCTGCCACTAGTTCCCTCTCAGACAATGCTCCTCCAGCCCCAGCTAGTGTCCCACAGTGATGCACTTCCCCTTAGCCATGTACCCCATCCAAAACCTGCCCTAGGAGGAGCCTACGTTGCAGGCAGTGATGGCACCATGGCTCTGTACCACAGTGGGAGAAAAAACCTGATGCTCTATGGATAGAAATGAGACAGAGGAGCACAAACAGACCTCAGGTAATAAGAGGAGCTGCACAGGGAAGGGGTGGTGGAGAAGGAAAGCAGTATAAGGCAAGGCAAAGTCTTGAACAAAAAGCTAGGCATTACTCAGCATGTTCAGTTGAACATAAACAGGCCAATTTTGAAAGGAAATTACCCAGGCTGAGAACTGATCTCTTCTCAGCAACCAAAAGAACGAGCAGTTCACAACATGAGAACTTTTAGCTGCAGCAGAAAGGACCAGAGTCAGGGGTGGTAGGAGGTTGGGCGAAGTAAGGTACAGATGGGGATTTCATTTTGAAATCCCTGTGCATATGTACTAGGGATGTGTTTTCATTTGGAACAGAACAAGAAATTTCAACTACATTTTATTTTGAAACAGAAATGAAAAGAAAAATAAACTGAATTTGTTTTTGCTTTCTTTTCATTTCATTTTCACAAAAAAAAAAAAAGAAAGAAAAGGCAGTAGCTGCCAGCAAAAATTGCAATTCTAAAAAATAAAACAAGGTTCTGCAGGGTCTTTACAATCGCCAGACTCTCTCCTGCCCCATCAGTGCTCCATTCAAAATGGCATCAACAGGTCCTGAAGCTGGTGCCATTTTTTTGCATGGAGATATCTTTGTAGGAAGGTACAGATACAACTTTGTACTACAAAATGGCATTGGCCTCAGGGTAAGAGCATCTGTTGACCTCTCCTGCCCTCTGAAGACACAATTATGGGTAAACTGGTGTTGGGGTGAGTAAAGAAGATGGGGAAAAGGGCAGATGGGGCTTTTAATTTTATCACAATTTTTGTGGCAGAGAGAGGAGCCCTGAGGCTGGTTGCTGCTGCCTTTAAAAAATACAAAACAAAATGAAAATTAAAAAAGCAAAAGAAATGGAACGTACCCCTCCTCCACAACAAAACAAACATAAAAACAAATAACCCTTGCACATCCCTAATACATATCCATGAATCTGCAAACTCCCAGTCATTTTTTAAAATTGGCTTCAAAATTTACAGAAATTGCCATATTCCTGCTAATTTGCCTTTCCAAAGGGGATCTCTTCCTGTTTTCTCCCACTTACCTTCAGGTCAATACAGTAAAGTGCGGCCGCAGTTACCCTACTCCTAACCCACTTTCTACTCACTTTTCGGCCACGTTAGTCCAACCCGCGATACACTATCCCCTTTAACCCATTCTTACCGCCTCTTTAAATCACCGGGTAACCCCTTCCGCCCGCGGCATGTATATTAGATGTAAACGATCGAATTAGCTATTCCCTCCCAAACAGTAACGTGCGCCCCGACTATCGCTTTTTTACCCTGCCGATTTGCCACGCGTTTAACCTGCTAACTTACCGCCTACCCTTACCCTCTGCGTTAGAGGCAGGGTAAGGGTAGGTGGCAAACTTTCCCCCAGCCCCTGCTCACCTGCCCTGGCTGCATCCATGGGTGCTGGTCTCCGGGGCAGCCCCAGTCCTCTCCCCTCCTCCCGAAGCAACGAAAGCGGAAAAAATCTAAAAAACAAAAAAGAGAAAAAGAGAAAAAAAAAAGTAGCAACGAAGTGAACGATTCTCCTACGCTCGGGATTGCAAGTCCTCTCTCCCCTCCTCCCGAAGCAAGACGCGTAAAGCAGCCTTGCTTCGGGAGGAGGGGAGAGAGGACTGGCAGTGTAAAGCAACGAAGCGACTTAGTCTTCTTGCAGCCCCCCTCCGGAGACGGACATTGGCGGAGACGGACCACGGCTCCCCTGCCTCCAGCTGCCGGCGAAGATGGATGCCTGCACGGGCGAAAGCGGCCCCTGTGCGTGCAAGTGGGCTGCTCAAGGCGTGATGTCATGACGTTTGGCGTCACGGCATGTGTCATCACGCCTTGAGCAGCCCAATTGCACGCACAGGGGCCGCTTTCGCCCGTGCAGGCATCCATCTTCGCCGGCAGCTGGAGGCAGGGGAGCCGCGGTCCGTCTCTGCCGATGTCTGTCTCCGGAGGGGGGCTGCAAGAAGAGTAAGTCGCTTCGTCGCTTTACACTGCCAGTCCTCTCTCCCCTCCTCCCGAAGCAAGGCTGCTTTACGCGCCTTGATTCGGGAGGAGGGGAGAGAGGACTGGCAATCCCGAGCGTAGGAGAACCATCCACTTCCTGGTACCTGTCATTTCAAATGTCATTTGAAATGACATTTGAAATGACAGATACCAGCGTGTCCGTGAAGCGTTTGGCCAGCGCACCCAGGATACTGTATAGCGCTCTATACAGTAAAATGGACTGCGCGGGCCTAACGCTTCACGGATGCTTCTTGGAAGCAGCTTGCATTTGCAAGCTATTTACATACAGTATTGAGCGGTAGGTGAGCCGGACTGTGCATGTGGCAACCGCGGGTGCGCCCGGCACTAACGCAGCTCTTCCTACCGCTCCTTACTGTATCGGCTTGTTTGTAGCACCTACTTGCTCAAAGCTGCTTACACACTTATTCCCTGCACTGCCTTATGTACTAGAAAATGTTAAGTCAATTTTTCCATCTCCCTCCCTCCCCACCCCTACCCATTGATCCACTAATCTCAGGCCGAACAAAACTGAAATGTTCCCAGGTAAGAAAGTGCGTGTGCTGAAGGTACATGCTATGGTTTATAATGGCACGCACAGCATATCTGAGATGGATACTTGTGTGATAGAATTTAGAATGATTTGCTATTACAGTTCCCAGTCTAGAACTATCACATTCACATTTAAATTGCAAAGAATGTTTTAAAGCAAAATGAAGGAAGCAACAAGAGATTAGGAGTTCACAGATCACCGCGGGACTCAGAGTTAAGGCAAAGATATATCAGAGAGCTTGTGTTTTTATCTTTCTTTACACATCAAGCATATGGCAGTACATTAAGGCTTTATAAATTGTGACAGTTCTGTGCCAAATGTCACAGCAGTTCCTATACTATGTAGATACTAATCAACCCTGCAAGGAAAAATAAGAAATTAACAATTTATGAAAGCAGAAATTGTTTAACAATGCCCCTTACTCTCTTGACTGCTATCTGTCATGTTTGGAGATAATTTGTCATGGGAATCTGAAATGAATTATGACTAAGTCCTATGAAAAAGTAATATTTTCTTTAATAGTAGTCATGTCTAAGATTTTCCTTTTCGCTACAATGAACATCACTGGTAGTCATGTGAGACAATGCATTTATTTATAGAGGGATTTGCAATTCTTTTGAATTTTGAACACTGGCATCATGTAGTTGCACAATTCATCTGCACTGCAGAAGGTTTAGCAAATGCCCTAGAATGCTTAAGCCTGCATCTTCCGGTTTAGGACTTATACTTGGTCATAAAAGAAGCTCCAGAAAATATTCTGAGAAGTTAGGATTCAGAATCAAATCAGGGAGGTTTGATCTTTGAGAGGAAATGGAACAGTATGTTCTTTTAGATAAATGAGTACTTTGGGTTGTAGGTCTCATAATATGGTAATTCAGCTACTGCTACATAAACCTTTGGAAATGCTTTATATTTAGTTATAGAAAAGAAAATATATGAATTTCTAGCTATATATTTCTGTTTACTTGTTTCTCAGTCATCTTAGTGTCATGTTTGGATTACGCATAAGCAACGTAGACAACTGCCTCCAGTTGCAAATTTAGGCTTAGATTTATCATTTTGCTATAAAATTTGTGAAAAATAGCGCCCACAATTAAAAAAAAGGGGCACAGTTAGGGTAATTTTACTGACAGACTTTTATCACATTTTGGGCTGATGTGAGAGAGTGAGAGCATCAAGCTAGGTCAAGAGTACAATGTACAAATCTCATCTTTGTGTAACTTTCATCACTCCAAATCACATAAAATCTTTACTGATGGTAACTGTGCTGTTCCTACCTCTGACTGTGCATGTGAAACTGTCCCCCAAAACCTAGCCCACCACCAAAACCTCACCCCAAGTTACTAGTTGCCCCTCTTACACTGGTATGAATAGTTTTCTTATATGAGAGCCTTATAAAGAGTCTCTCTCTCTCTCTCTTTCTCATAAAATCTTTACTGATGGTAACTATTTTGTTCATACCTCTGCATGTAAAACTGCCCCTAAAACCTCACGCAAAGTTCAGAACGCCCCTTCTTACAGTAGTATAAAAAGTTGATCAAATATGGTGGCTCTCTCTATCTCCTGCCCAAAACAGAATTTGAGATAAATATCACAAATCCTGGTTCAGCTATAACACACAGCTATCGCAGGCATAACGCCAGGAAAAAAGGTTTAGTCATTTCTGGTGTTACATCCCACTAGAGATGTGAATTGGAACCAGAATCGGTTTGGATTTCAATTCCGATTCACATCTCTATAGATGTGAATCGGAACCAGAATCGGTTTGGATTTCAGTTCCGATTCACATTTCTACATCCCACAATAGCGTGTGTTGTGTTATGGTATTGCACGCTATGTTAAGTACCCCTCATTTTCATTTACTCCACCCAAACTCCTCCCACTTTACTACATTTTTCCAATTTGCCTGTGCATCTCACAATGTGTTATTTATCGCATGTGTTATGGCGTTATCGTGGGCATGATGGCCTCAGCGTTGCTAAAACAGCCACCATCGGGGCTTGCTGACAATTTCCTTTTTATTCAGCCATGCGGCATACAGGACACCAGAACTTAAAGGATAACTTTGCCCTGTGCAGCTCTTCTACCTTTCCCTCTGGTGCCTTACTCACCTACAAATGCCTTCACTCTGCAGCTTCTCACTACCTCCCCTCTCTTATCTCTCTCTACACTGCTCGTCAGACAAGTCACTCCTATCTATGCCCTTCTCCACTACTGCCAGTTCTAGACTCCATTCTTTCCAATGGCCGTATCCTGTGCTTGGAATAGACTTCCTGACCTGCTGGGTCATGCTCCCTCCATCATCTTGTTTAAATCCCCATCTAAAAACCCACGTTTTTGAGGCTGCTGTTAAATTTTAAGCCTGATTGTCCACTTTCAGCCTCATTAACTAATTTTAACCATTGTCTTACTATGTAAAACTCCCCAAGCCTCTTTTACCCTGTCGGTTTGTCTTGATTAGACTGTAAGCTCTAGCAGGCGCTGTCTTTTATGTGTTGTTTCTACAGTGGTGCATATGTCAAGTAGCGCTATAAAAATGATAATTTTAGTCACATGTTCGCAGACCCTGCAGCAACCTTACTCTCTATTCCAGCATGGACTTCCTGTTATTGGGGAAACCCCTGTGAGGCACCAGGCCTCTGCAGGGTCTGTGAGCATGGATGCAAGGCCCCATACTGAGTTTAGCTGAACTTTCTTGCAGACCATTTTCCTTGCAGATTATCCTGTGTAGAGAGACTCCCAAGCTAAGTACAAATTATTGCTTTTAAATATCTGGGATCTAGCATAAAAATTCTCTATATTTGCATTACTATGTGCCTTTTTTGAGGGGGGGGGGGGAGGCCTGCTTAAATTAAAATTAAAGGGCAAAAAGTATAGATTTTTGAGCATTTCTTAGTTTTACAAAAAGTAAGGGCAAAAAAATCACATAACATTGTTACAAGCCTTGTCTTTCTTGAGATATGGCTGATCCTTATCTATGTTACAAAAAAGCACGCCTTATAGGGCAACACGATACTATTATTAATGAGAAAAAACAAACATATTTTCCAACCTTATCAGCTTTAAAGGTTAGTATTTTACAGGGGATCTTAGCTGTGTCCGTTGTAGGCTATCCTGTATAGAGAAGCTCCCAAGCTAAGTACAAATTATTCTTTTTAAAATTTCTGCGATTGTATGCCTTTTTTGGGGGGGGGGGGGGGGAGGCTGTTGTCATTAAAATTAAAGGGCATATTTCTTAGCTTAACAAAAGGTAAGAGGGAAAAACCCCTAACTTTACTGTGGATTAGTAGATTACAATAATTGCATATAAGGTAACATTTCTGTTCGCTGATAATCTCAACACTTTAAAGTCTTCGCTCCCTACCCCTCTACCCACGCATCCCAGGGTTTGTTCTTCTAAAATAGTCTTGCTAGAATACATAATTACAATAATTGGTAACAAGACACTTAGTAAATCTTTATCATATTAAAGGAGTTCCATATAAACACTAACAAACCGGCAGATGTAACAAGATTCGCGTTTAAAACAGGCGCTAGTCGTGAGTATGGGTTTTGATCACCTCAGGCGGCTGAAACTGTCACCTCCATGGGATGTAAAAAAAAATTATGCAAAGGATTTGGGCCCACAAATCTGAGCAGTCATGAAGAAACGTGCGTATAGACGCCCGGTAAGATGCTATGTAATAAGCAGCTGCATTCACGCCGATAATCCGTGCACAAACCCGTGCATAAAAACAAATGTAGTGAGCGACCAGGTCTCTCTTTGTAATGAAATTATGACCTTGGAATGGGATTGCATATATTTCTAATAACCGTGGGCTGCAGAAAACATGGCAAATATATTAATGGGTGATAATTCACACTGCATTAATAGCAAACAACCTCTGTCACCTGCCAAACCTACTGCTGTTATCCTTTGGCGAAGCTGCAGGATATGCCACAGCATCAGGAACAGCTGGACACAGTCAGAAATCTCCATATTAATAACACCAGACACACAACCACATGCAAGCAATGGAATATAATGGTTCCCAAGCCGGCCCCATCACTTAACTCATGCCCTGACCGTGGCTCTAAAAACCCGCATTAAAATACCTGCACTAGCATTTCTATCTTCTAGTGTGGTTCCCTGCATTGCCTGTCAATATATAATCACCTCCTTTGCATGCCATTAGCTTGCGCAGAAAAAAATTGCAGGTCAGTAAGATCATTTGTATGGGCTTTTTCCCCATGCAGAAAACCCTTATTACATACCTGTATTGAGTTTTAAATGAGAAAACGCGTGTACAAATACATGTAAAGCAGTGCACAAAGCCACAGCAGCTTCAGCGCATCTTATTAAATCGACCTCAAAATTACTATCATTCCATGTAGTAACAGTGGTATCTTTGTCTTAAGGCTTGCCTCATTTGCTCACAACTCTCTTCAATGATAAAGGAATTCACTCAATTTAAAACAGAATTAGCTACAATTAAAAAGGAATTAGTAACCATAAAACAAGAAGAAATTCCCCTACTACCTCAGAAGATTCAGAAACCTAGGAATAAATGGATTTCAGTGGCTCTGGTAGGATTAGACCTGTGACATAGTGACACCTACTCTCTCAAATGATACTGGTACAAAATACCTTTTCTCTTTTGGAAAATGAAGATGCTCTAACAATCGAAACTAAAGCGATATGTGAAAGGAAAGAAAATATCTAATGCATAGAGAAATCCTATGACACTATCAATATTCATAACAAAAAGCTCCTTGTGCTGGGAGATTGTCATCAAAAAGCAGTAATCTGAGAACGCATGTTGAAGGGAACACAATAGTTAAATGCTTTCCAGGATCTTCAGCTGGTAGAAATGCAAACAAAACAGTCAATGCAATTAATAAAGAAAGTAAAGACTTTAAAATCAATGTTATCCATTTGGGGTCCAATGACCTTGCTAGAAACAGCATCTACATAGTACAGAGAGATTTCCAGACTGGATAGAGATTCGGTAGAAAACATCCAAAAGGTGGAAAAGAAGGAAGTGTTGCTCATTGGAGTATCCCTACTGCAGTAACTCTGGCAGCTGCGACTGTGGTATCATCCCATCTACATCGCTCTCATCCCCCTCCCCCTGAGCTCCTACTGACCCATCACGACTAATTGACCCATAGCCATACATGCATACATTCTTAATACAAAGAAATGAGAACAAAGACAGATCTTGGATAAAAACTGCCACAGCTTTATTAACTATATATATATATATATATAAAACCCTAGACAAACTGGTACCCGGTTCGGTAGGGCAGTTGCCAAGACCAGGCTACGCCACCAACTCTGCCGTCCGCCGTGATAGCCTAGCATGGTAGCAACCAAGCCCAGGCGACACCCTGCCTCTGCTGCCCGTCACAGCAACAAAGCAAGGCAGCATAGAACACGGGTCCTCTGCCTCATCCCTGAGCAAAGGGGCCCCCGACCTCTGGCATAAGGAATGCCCACCGTCGCTCCCTTTGACAAAGTGAGGGCAAAGGCGATCGGCGCCATTTTGAAACCTCCAGCACCGGCACCGGCACCGGCACCGAGGGTATGATTGAAGGGATGGCTCCCAGACCCCCCGCTAGACCACCAAGTACATGTAAAAGGTTTTTGGGGGGTCGGGAGGGTGGGAGAAGCAAAGGGGTAATTTGTAAAGGGTTGGGGTGGGGTTTTTTTTTTCGGGCCATCGGCACCATTTTTATCAGTAGTAGCCAAAATGGCGCCGATGGCCCGAGAGCGGGAGATCGCGCCGGGACCCCCCCCCCCCCCCCCACTAGACCACCAGGTAATTTAACATTTTGAGGGGGGGGGGTCGGGAGGGTGGGAGAGCAAAGGGGTCATTTGTAAAGGGTCGGGGTGGGTTTTTTTAAATCTGCTCAGGCCTCACTAAAAAATTAACAATGTAAATTGGAATCGGAACCGATTCCAATTCACATCTCTAACGATCAGATTTTTTTCTCCCACCATCCGAACCTGATCGTTAAAACGATCGGGCACACGATTCACATCTCTAATACCTACAGCATCCCCATCCACTGTTAACACTACCTGAATACCTGGGAGCTTGTGTTCTGAAAAGGTTATTCACTGCATTTCATTTTGCCAGAGGGAGAGGTAATATGCCTTAGCAATCCCTGAGTGGGAACTGAACCCTGACATCCCTGGGTGAGGGACCATTGCTCTGGCCACTAGGCTACAACTCCATGCCCTGTGACTTGCTGTACCTCAAGGCATCAAGCCTCTTTCTACCCTGGTCCCCCGGGGAAAAAAGTCACGGAAGAGACTCGGACTTCAGATTTTTTTTTTTTTTTTTTTAATTACCATTGCCAACCCCATTAGGCTGATTGCCAGTGCCGCCCTTTTCGGACCTAAAAGGAGCAACAAAGGTCCCTCTGCGAGCAGGCCATGTGCTCCTTTGCTCTCCTCATTCCCTGATGCACCTGTCATGCTGGAAATTACAGCACACCATTCTCACATGCTGCGCTGCACCCGCATGGCAGCAGCACCATCTCCCGCACAAGTCACTGACTGCACAGTGCCCATGCCAAACCCACCAGCCACGGCAAAGCATGCCCCACCTCCCTGCCGGCATGCACATCACGAAAGAATGACTTTTCCTCTGACTGGGTTCAAACCAGTGAGTGAATGAGAAATACTTCTCCAGAAGTCTTTTGTTTTATGAGGTCAGCCACTGAAGGATCTGGGAGCAGCAAGACCCCCTGGAGTGGAGCCACACTCTCTTCCCTCAGCTCCGCTGCCTTGCCAAACTGACGGCGCGCCTGCCCACCAGGAAGACATTCTGGCCAGAGGCTCACCGAAGCACAATCCAGTGCCGCAGAAAAAGGATGCCTCACTCAGAAGGAGGTCTACGCCCAAATGCACCTGTAAAGTGCTTGATATGCGCACTATGAGATATACACATGTATTTTGTCCTCTTTTAAAATCTGGTCAGCACAGGAGCCTAACTACTTCGTGCATCCCCTAATTTATTTATTTATTTGAAACATTTATTTATTTGAAACATTTATATACCGGCATTAGTAAGCATACATCATACCAGTTCACATTGTAACTGAAAGGCTGAAATTACAATCAACGGGGAGGGGAAACAGGGAGGAATATACATAGAGCATAGTGTAGTGGGGCTTTTAAAATTCACCTTATGATGGGTAAGAATATATAAAAAGTAAAGCCATATATGATTCTAACAATATTGAATTAACTTTACCTTTGTTGTTGCATATCTGCTACTAAACCTAATCTTGAGTTAAAGCCCTTTTAGTCTGACAAATTCTCTGGGTAGAGGCAGTTCATATGGAGATAACTGATTAATATGATCTAGTGGTTAGAAAACCTGTCTATTCAAACTGGCAAACTAATGCTAAAATCCTACTCCTTCTACTATCTATGCTAATAATAATTGCAAAATTCTATATCTGTGAGTAGTACTCACTTTCAACCTCCCTCTCTATTTCCCTAAGCAGGATTTAAACTCACAGCTGTTGACATACACAGAACCAACACCTCATTGCCCAAGCCACCAGGCCACACACCAGCTGCCGCCCTAGCAACCACGGACGGGAGCCCAGGGCTCCCTCCCCCTTAAATCCCCGTCAGCCCGCTCGGTCGCTGCCCTCGCATGCCTCAATAGCTGGAGCCCTCAGCAGCCGTGCATGGCTGCCACCAGAGGAGACCCGCATATCCCTCCTCACTAGACCATGGTCACTCCAATCACTCGCCTGCCTCCCGCCGACCAGCCATAGAAGGGGGGGGGGGGGGGGGAACAACCCAAAGCTGTAAAATCCTCCCCTAGCCTACCAACTGCAGGTCACCATGACTCCTGGATGCTGCATGTCCTCCCCGAATGCTGTCGGGGAAAAAGAGGGTGAATGCACCTCAGTTGCGGCTCTTTAACAGGGACCATGATGTCATCGGCTCGCAACCGCACCAGGCCCCTCCTTCCATTGGCCGGGAAATGAAGAGACAAATGTGCACTCGTCCGAGGGCCATCACGGGGGCCCGCAATGTCATCCTTTCATGTCTGTTCCCCCCACCCCTCTCCCCCTCCCGGCCATGTCACCATTGTGTCGAGTGGTGGAAGGAAAAGGAGCATGCCATGGGTGGGACTCTGGCGTGCCGCCCCACGCGGCACCATGTTACTTGCAAGAAGTAGAGAGACAGTGGATGCCCTTCAAGGGGTGATGCTGAAACAAATGATAATGGAACCCATGAGGAGAGGTGCAATACTCGACCTAATGGTCACAAATGGGAATAATGTCCCTAATGTCTGAGTAGGTACTCACCTGAGTACCAATGATCATCAGAAGGTTTGGTTTGATATAGTAGCCAGAAGGGAAAGAAGTCACTCAAAGATCCAAGTTTTGGATTTCAAAAATACAGCCTGGTAAAATGGGGACATACCTTGAGGAGGAACTAGGAGACTGGAAAAAATGGGTGAAGAGGATCAACAGTGGACCAAACTAAAAGGAGTTATAACAAAGACAAGAAATCTTTACGTAAGAAAAATAAGTGGAAAAATAAGCCAATTTGGTTCTCAAAGGAGATGTCTAAAATATAAAGGCAAAAATGTCAGTGTTCAAGAAATAGAAAGGATCGTAAAAAGAGGAGCGCAGGGAAAAATATCAGTTGCAGCTGAAGGAGATGAGAAAAGAAATCAAGAAAGCAAATAGTCAAGCAGAAGAAAGGATTGTCAAAGAGGTAAAGTGGGGTGACAAAACATTTTCAGATATATCAGACAAAGGAGGAAGGCCAGAGGAGTTATAAAATTGAAAAGAGACAAAAAGCAATGTATGGAGATAGATGAAGAAATAGCAGAAATATTAAATAAATTTGGTTCACTGTTCACTAAAGAAGAACCTGGAGAAAAACTGTTGCTGCTTGACAGAACATGAATATGGGTGGGTAGACGACACATCCCCATATACAGAAGAGAATGTATGGGAAGAACTAGGAAAACTGAAAGTGGACAAGTCCATGGGGCCGGATGAGGTGCATCCCAAGATACTAAGGAAGCTCAGTGATTTCCACTGACAGACCTGTTCAATAAATCCCTGAAAACGGGAGTGGTGCCCCAAGATTGGAGAACAGCAATTGTGGGTCCCACTTTACAATGGTGGCAGCAGGGAGGAGGCTGGAAACTAGGGATGTGAATCGTTTTTCAACGATTAAAATTATCGTCTGATAATTTTAATATTGTCTTAAATCGTTATAGAACACAATACAATAGAAATTCTAACGATTTATCGTTAAAAATCATTAAATCGTGTTAGTGCGCACTAACAGAAAATGATACAAATTGACACTTTCCAGGTCAGTAAAGGTCAGTTAGGAATGAATATGTATTCCTATTGGCTGGCTGCCCTCTTATCTACTGATGTTACCAAGGTTCCCACTGAGGTGATGGTTGGGGGGATGGGAAATGGAAATGGAAACTCAGGAACACTAACAGAAAATGATACAAATTATTGACACTTTCCAGGTCAGTAAAGGTCAGTTAGGAATGAATATGTATTCCTATTGGCTGGCTGCGCTCTTATCTATTGATGTTACCAAGGTTCCAACTAAGGTGATGGTTGGGGGGATGGGAAATGGAAACTGTTGGTAGTTGACAAAAAAAGTAATGTGATCAGTCAATATGACTAGAAATTGTGCCCTATTCCTGATACCAGGGGTGTTGTGATCTTCCTGCACACAGTGCCCTAACCCTGACACCAGGGGTGTTGTGATCTTCCTGCACACAGTGCCCTATCCCTATTAATACCAGGAGTGTTGTGATCTTCCTGCACACAGTACCCTAACCCTGATACCAGGGGTGTTGTGATCTTCCTGCATGTAGTGCCCTATCCTGCCTGCATTACTAGTGAGAGGCTGGCTTCACAGACAGGGGGGAGCTGCCTGACCCTCACTCCTGACTTCCCCCATGTCCCAGCCAGTGAATGGTGTGTGGGTGAGGGGGGGGGGAGATGGTGAAGTCTGAGACAGCTCCCTCCCTGCATTACTAGTGAGAGGCTGGCTTCACAGACAGGGGGAGCTTCCTGACCCTCACTCCTCCCCTCCCCCATGTCCCAGCCAGTGAATGGTGTGTGGGTGAGGGGGTGGGGGAGGATGGTGAGGCTGAAACAGCTCCTTCCCTGCATTACTAGTGAGAAGCTGGCTTCACAGACAGGGGGAGCTGCCTGACCCTCACTCCTCCGCGGTGTTGTGACCTTCCTGCACACAGTGCCCTATCCCTGATACCAGGGGTGTTGTGATCTTCCTGCATGCAGTGCCCTATCCCTATTAATACCAGGGGTGTTGTGATCTTCCTGCACACAGTGCCCTATTCCTGATACCGGGAGTGTTGTGATCTTCCTGCACGCAGTGCCCTATCCCTGATACCAGGATGTGTGCAAGAAGATCACAACACCCCCGGGTAACCGGGATAGGGCACTGCATGCAGGAAGATCACAACACCCCGGAGGAGTGAGGGTCAGGCAGCTCCCCCCTGTCTGTGAAGCCAGCCTCTCACTAGTAATGCAGGGAGGGAGCTGTCTCAGCCTTCACCATCCTCCCACCCCCCACTCACCCACACACCATTCACTGGCTGGGACATGGGGGAGGGGAGGAGTGAGAGTCAGGCAGCTCCCCCCTGACTGTGAAGCCAGCCTCTCACTAGTAATGCAGGGAAGGAGCTGTTTCAGCCTCACCATCCTGCCCCCCCCCCACCCACACATTATTCACTGGCTGGGACATGGAGGAGGGGAGGAGTGAGGGTCAGGAAACTCCCCCCTGTCTGTGAAGCCAGCCTCTCACTAGTAATGCAGGGAGGGAGCTGTCTCACCCTTCACCATCCTCCTCCCCCCCCTCACCCACACACCATTCACTTGCTGGGACTTGGGGGAAGGGAGGAGTGAGGGTCAGGCAGCTCCCCCCTGTCTGTGAAGCCAGCCTCTCACTAATAATGCAGGGAGGGAGCTGTCTCCGCCTTCACCATCCTCCCCCCCCCACCACTCACCCACACACCATTCACTGGCTGGGACATGGGGGAGGGGAGGAGTGAGGGTCAGGAAGCTCCCCCCTGTATGTGAAGCCAGCCTCTCACTAGTAATGCAGGCAGGATAGGGCACTGCATGCAGGAAGATCACAACACCCCTGGTGTCAGGGTTAGGGCACTGTGTGCAGGAAGATCACAACACTCCTGGTATTAATAGGGATAGGGCACTGTGTGCAGGAAGATCACAACACCCCTGGTGTCAGGGTTAGGGCACTGTGTGCAGGAAGATCACAACACTCCTGGTATTAATAGGGCTAGGGCACTGTGTGCAGGAAAATCACAACACTCCTGGTATTAATAGGGATAGGGCACTGTGTGCAGGAAGATCACAACTCCCCTGGTGTCAGGGTTAGGGCACTGTGTGCAGGAAGATCCCTAACCCTGGTATCAGGGTTAGGGCACAAGTTCTAGTCACATTGACTGATCACATTACTTTTTTTGTCAAGCTACCAACTGTTTCCATTTCCCATCCCCCATATATTGTCAGTGGGAACCTTGGTAACATGAATAAATAAGAGGGCAGCCAATAAGAATACATATTCATTCCTAAACTGACCTTAACTGACCTGAAAAGTGTCAAATTGTATCATTTTCCATTAGTGCGCATTAACTCCCGGTTAGTGCGCACTAACGGGAGTTAGTGCGCACTAATCGGAAAAAACGATTTTTTAGCTAAAAAATCGTGCCAAACACGATTTTCTTCTCCTGCCAGACGATTTCAATCGTTAAGACGATAGCGCACACGATTCACATCCCTACTGGAAAGTACAGGCCAATTAACCTTACTTTGGTGGTGGGAAAATTAATGGGAAACTCTGCTGAAAGAAAGGATATCTGCAATCTGGAGGTTTGCTGGACCCAAGGTAACATGGATTCACCAGAGCAAGGTCCAGGCAAATGAATCTGATTGATTCTTTTGATTGTGTGACTAGAGAATTAGATCAAAGAAGAACATTTCATGTGGTCTACTTGGATTTTAGCCAAGCTTTTCATATGGACCTGTAATCTAGCAATGCAGCAAGCTGATTGTTTTGAGATCATGGTGCATGATCATTCTTTGACATTCTGCCTGATGCCTCCAAATCAGAAAACGGCCAATTTTTTATGGCAGTTTCTGTTTTTTTTTTTTTTCATCTTTGCAATTCTCTCATCGTAATTTAGTTGTTTTAGAGGATTTTCATATCCTTTATGATGATTTATATCAGCTCCTTATGTGAAGAATTTTTATTTAGTAATGGAAATTTTGGGTTGCAGTTAGCTGCTGCTTTTTCATAGATCCCAGCATATTTTAGATTTAATTTTCATCCCTAACCATGGATTTGAACATTTTACGGTTGATTCGATTAAGAATTTATTTTTTCTTTGCTCAGCTCATAGGGCATTATGTTTTTCTGTTGGCTTAGGTAGTGAGATTAATGTTTTTGAAAAGTATGGCAGTACTGAGTGGAAGAGGTTTGATATAGAGTTGTTCTGTCCAGCCTGGAGTGCAGTTGATCAAACTTTCTTTTTGGGTTGGTTCAGCAGGCTCTGGAGCTTAAAAGCTTAAAAATGAGAAGCAAAGTAGAATTATGCTAAGGGTATATTAGAGTACATAAATGCATAATTGGGGACTAAGAAAAACAATTTTTCAGAATTAACACAAAATTCTATTAACAAACCATTAGAGCTATTTAATATTGTAAAGACAGCAGTCAAACCTTCACAAGCTGTGAAGTCTGATAAACCTAATTGTGACAATTTAGCTTTGTTTTTCTGTGATAAGGTTCAACATTTAGTATCTAATTTGAAAATTAATGAGCAATTAAGTGTTGAGTTAGAAAATATTGATAATTTTGATACAAAGTGGGAAGTGACGTTCACGTTAGTGACTAAGAATTTGTTGGAAGCAAAAGCGTCCATTACCAATTTAGATAGTTGCCCATTTTTGTTAGTAAGAAATAAAGTTGAGATGTTTGATAAATATTTATTGCAGATCATTAATCTTTCATTAGTGTCTGGAGAGGTTCCTGCAATATTGAATAGAGTGACAGTGAGACCTATTTTGAAAGGTTCTTCTGTTTCATCATGTATACTGTCTAACTCATCAAAACTCCAACATGTTCAATAGGAAAGGTCTTAGAAAAGTGTCTTACACCAACTCGAGATGCTTTTGGATGACCATTGTGTGTAATACCTGCCCCACCCCACCCCACCTCCCGAAAGCCCAATCCGATTCAAAGTGCCCTTCTACCTGATACTTCACTTTCAATGCATATACAGCATAGCTCTCTGCTTCAATGACAGGGGAGAAGAATAACTGATACTTCACACATCCAGCAGAGCTCTCTGCTACAACGGCAAAGGAGAAGAAAAAGGGTTCGCACTCAAAACGCGGGGAGTAGCTGGCTTGTTACGGCAGTTACTACCCCAAACCAAATGTGCCTGATACTTCACTTTCCATGCATATCCAGCATGGTTCTCTCCTGCATCGGCATGGGAGAAAGACTGATACATCACGCATTTCCAGCATAGCTCTCTGCTTCAAGGGCAGGGGGGGGAAAAAAAAAAAAACAAAAAACTGATGCTTCACGCATATCCTGCATAGCTTCAACGACAGGGGTGAAGAAAAAAAAGGATTCGCAATCACAAAGCGAGGAGTAGCTGGCTTGTTACGGCGGTTACTACCCCAACCAAATGTGCCTGATACTTCACTTTCAATGCATATCCAGCATGGCTCTCTGCTTCTACAGCAGGGGAGAATTAAAAAAAAAAAAAAACCAACAAGAGCTGTACAACATAGTCTAGGTAAAACAAATAAGCATGGGTGTAGCTTGCTTATCGCGGCGGTTACTGCCCCTACTACCCCTAACTAATCAAGCTAGATATTTCACTTGCATGCAGCTCCATCACTGCTCTCTACATTAATGGTGGGGGTGGAAGGGGAATAGAACAAGGAGCTAAGAGTAACAGATAAGAATGAGAGAAAAAATGTGTGAGGCTTGCTGGGCAGACTGGATGGGCCATTCGGTCTTCTTCTGCCGTCATTTCTATGTTTCTATGTTTCTATGTTTACAGTGGCACATATATAGAGAGAGTGTCAAATTGACCCCATACAGAGGTTCTCTCTTTCTCTCTCTCTCTCTCACCTCATGTTGACCAGTAGCAAAGTTATACAGGCAACATATGCATGTTACCTTGCAAAATTCATGGTTTCACATCTCAGTCTTAGGACACCCATACCATGCCCCTTTTCCACCTCCTTATTCTGAATGCACGTATATGCGTGTACTTCCCAGCTTCTTAAAATCCAGGTTGCTCACACACGGCCCACATATATATGTATGTGGCCATTTTTGCATGAGCAATACCTTTTATAGGGATGTGCATTTGTTTTTCATGAATTAGACAATGTCAATGAAATTGTCTAATTTGTCCTGGTTTGGGAGAACCGAAAAATGAAAGCAATTTTTCTGAAATTTCGGAAAAAATTTGGTTTTCGGGTTAGTGCGCATTAACAGGAGTTAGTGCGCGCTAACTCTGTTAGTGTGTGCTAACCCGAAAATTGGGGCCCCCCAAAAAACAAAGCCCGAACCGCGGGAAAAACTAAATTTCCTGTGGCGGGCCGAAAATGAAGCCCAAACCGAATCCTTTTACCTCTGCACATCTCTACAGCTTTAGCTTCTGAAATGTTCTGAGAAAGTTCTGGTATACTTTTGTATAAGAAATATAATACAATGTCTTCAATAAAGTACTGAGTTCTAATAGTTATATTGATTCTAGAGAAAACTAGATTCTTTGCAAGTTAAAATATTCTGAAAAGACCTCTGTGGTTTGGAAAGTATTAATGTGACAATATCTTTAAATGTTCACAACTAACATTGTTAGCATTAATTGCAGATGTATTAAGGACATTCTTCTTGAGTTAATCAGGATCATTCTAATTATCTTAAATAAGGGACAGGAACTCTAAAGAAGATATTGAATGTTCCAAGTGCTATAAGACTAATGATGATATTATATAACCTCATTCCTAAACTCTAGTATGTCTTTAAGTAGTATGATCTCCAAAACTGCATGGCTTACAATAATAAACAACCTTCTCCTTGACCTGGTTTATTAAATATAGCAGCTACTATATATTCAAAAAAGCTGTTACTGTGAAGAAAAGGGCAGCTTTCAAGCTCCCTAAGGAGCTTGCAGGCCTGCAAACTCATTTTCAAAGAGAAACTCCTAACAGAATTACCCTTTGAAAATGTCTTGCCTAGTAGGTATCTAAGGGTACCACTGGGTGTGCTGCAAAAATTAAAAATCTGACTGGCCAGCACCAACCCACTTCTCCCCATCTCATCTCTCCTCCTCTACAACTCACCACGCCCAGACCCTCACTCTACACTAACTTACACCTTCCCTTGTACTCTGCTCCCAGGTCCCATGGTGGTCTTGCCCCCTTCTGGCTTCCATATGGGAGGTGGGGCCTAAAAATGCACACTAACTCAGTGACTGGCCCATGCATCTATACAGCTCTTTCCTGCTGCTGCTACGTCTACTGTTGGCTCTAAGATGGCCCCTGCACAATAAGAAAAGGTCATTGGGTTGGCGTAGAGCAGTAGGAGGCAATGGAATGGGGAACAAATTATATGATTGAAATTATATGATTGAAAGACACAAAAAAGGAAAAAAAATAAATATAATTTAATTTCTTTAACTGCTTAGTTACTAAAATTTACTGTATGCCAGAGCTACCATTCTGTAATCTCTTAATACACTTACTAACTCCTAACTAAAACAGAAAGCATTTACTTCTAGTCAGGTTGGAGAGGAGAGGGTGATACTTGCAGATATGAGTCACACTAGGATTCAGAATTCCAAAACAGGTTTTATTCCCAAAAGTAAGAACCTGAGAACTGTAGGTAACTCAAGCAGATTTAGTTACCACATTCATTTTTCAGGTGCAAAGTTTTACAAATTCAGAATCTGGTCACGTAGTAAATCAACACAGAAATAGCATGTTTCATGCATTATCAGGGCAATGCAATTTGGATGCACAAAAAATGTGCATCCACACTGAGTGCACTTTTTTTTAACAAGTGCAATAAGTGAATGAGCTGCTGTGCTAAAAAGGACACGCTAAGGAGAAATTGTGCGTCCCTAGTGCATCCATGGCATAGGGTGCCCAGGAGACATGGTCGTGTGTGGGTTAAGGAAATGGACACTCAAGTTACAAGTGTCCATTTTTTCCCGTGGCATTTATTTTACTTGCACAATAAGCAAGCATACACAATATACATGGCCCGGAGCGTGCATATTGTGGGGGAATATTGTGCACTCCAAAATTTTTATTTTATGCCAAGATTTTTTTTTTGCATGGTGCTGCTTTTTGTGGTTTTTTCTACTTAGTATTGTGATGATACTAAGTAGGAGGAACCACAGAAAAGCAGGGTTTTTTTTGTTTTTAAGTTGATCCCTTGATATGTGGGAAAACTTTATGCCTGGCTCCAGGCAAGCGTAAAATTTTACAGGTTAAAAAATGTGCCTTGGGTGCAGGCAGGGTCGGTGGAAGCACTAGGGGAACTAGGCAATCGCCTAGGGTGCCACAGATTTAGGGGCGACCCAGCAGCCACTTACTGCTTCCATCGGACTTGCTCAGAATTGTGAAAAAAGTTTGTCCTGATTCCCGACACTGGTGGCAACTACAGGACCTAGGCCAGCGATTCTCAACTGGTGTGTCGTGTGCTACTTGCCGAAGAAATGAAGATCGTTGCTGCTAGCTGCCACCAGAGACCTGGTCAGCGGGGGCCGAAGAAACAAACACCGGTGCTGCTAGCCGCTAGAGACCAGGCCGGCGGGGGCGGAAGAAACGAAGACTGGTGCTGCTAGCTGCCGCCAGAGACCAGGCCGGTGGGGCTGAAGAAAAGAAAATCGGTGCAGCCAGCTGCCGCCAAAGACCAGGCCGGCGGGCCGAAGACGAGCTATTCAGCTGAGTGCCTTTGTGTGTGTGTGTGTGTGTATTTGAGATTGGAAGGGTGTGTGGATGATGTGTATGTGAGAAAGGAATGGTGCTTCTGTATGTGTGTGTGTGGTGTGTATGTGAGAATGGAATGGTGCTTCTGTGTGTGAGATAGAGAAGGTGCTTCTTTGAAAGTGTAATGTAGTTGTGAGACAGGGAGGGTGCTTGTGTGTGTCAATGTGTCTGTGCGAGAGAGAGATGGAGCATGTTTTTGGCTGGCTGTGGCTGTAAGAGAGAGGGGGCATGTGTGTGATTGAGCCTGTTTGTAAGTGATGTTTAAATATGAAGTAAAAATGTATGCCAGTCCGTAGTCCATTTATTTACATAGTCCATTTTTGATATGTTTTATCTTTCAGATTGATTATTGTTAAAAATTATCCGTCCCTCCCGACGCAGCCTTGGCAAAACACGGGTCCGTGTCGGGGGACCCCTTGAAAAAAACATTAATTAAAATAGTGGAGTTGCTGTTTTTGTACAAATAAAAATTTTGATTTCTGATTACCTATATGGACTATGAAACAATTTCTTTACTTATTGTGGATGAACTATAATTTCTGAGTGCAGTCTTTGCTCTTGTGTTCTTTGGATTTGTCCTTTCACGTGAGCGTCTTTAATGGCTTCTACAGCCGACGATCAAACCTTCAGTTACTCAGATGAAGCTTTTAAAGCTGTTTTGACAGATATTCCATTCTTCACGGTCTCAGCTACAGGTGATCTTCCATCAGTTTCATGGCTTGATGCCATAAATTTACAAAAGCGTCTCACCCATGTGGAGATACATGCGTCTACTTAAGAAATTTCAGAGGGACAAATTCGATTATAAAAAGGGATACATCTATCAATGTAACTTTTGCCCAATCTTCCTCGGACAACTGTTCCAGAGAGGATTCTGGGCCAAAAACTTCACACACATCTAGAGAAGATCATACGACAACTTCAAGCTCAAGTTCAGCTCTATCTACTTCATCTTATCCATCTATTTCTACCTCTTTTTTAGACTCAGGCCAACCACAGCACAACAACCGCAACACCCGATCCCGAGGTCGCCCCTCCATCACAGCCTCAATGGATAACACGGGCCACCCGTCAGCAGTCAGACCCATGGTAATAAAACCTAATGCTGTGTTCAATTTGTCTTCCCGATCTTTGTCAACAGATGAGTTGAAGATTCTTGAGAAGGGGTTATCATTTGTGCCTACGGTCAGAGGCAATGATTTTGACTTACAAATTCATTTATCAGGTCTTTAAAACTTAAGCTGTTTTTTTCCGACTGTCCTACAGTACAGGACGGGTCACTGGTATATGTAAAATCTAGATGGTTCCCTCCAGGCCCTGTTGACCCCTCTTTAGTAGTATTTGAGAGACTGGTACGGGCTGACATTAATGCATTACTGTCTGGGAAAAATTATATTCATTATAATTTGACCAAAAATGAGAATTCATCTATTAAATCTTTGGTAAATGACTCTAGCATAATGATTAAATCTGCTGATAAGGGTGGAGGGATTGTTATAATGAACAAGAGTGACTATGTGGCTGAAGTGTTACGTCAATTAAATGATGCAACCTTTTACCTTCCTTTGAATTCTGACCCAACAGATGATCTGAAATCTGTAATAACTTCAATAGTTCAAGATGCTGTGGTATATAAATATATTACAACACATGAGGCTAACTTTCTGACAGTAGAATTTCCGGTGATTCCCATTTTCTACATTCTTTCTAAAATTCACAAGACTCTGAATAATCCACCTGGTCGATGATAGTTTTGGGAATTGGTTCAATTCTTGAACCTCTATCTCAATTTGTAGACACTTTTTTGAAGCCCTTTGTCCCCCTAAGTAAATCTTACATAAACGATTCTACACATTTAATTACCATATTGAATGATTTGAACATACCATCAGGACCCTGTTATCTAGTTACATTATTTCTAAAGCTATGGAGATTAGGGATGTGAATCGTGTCCTCGATCGTCTTAACGATCGATTTCGGCTGGGAGGGGGAGGGAATCGTATTGTTGCTGTTTGGGGGGGGTAAAATATCGTGAAAAATCGTGAAAAATCGTGAAAAATCTAAAAATCGCAAAACCGGCACATTAAAACCCCCTAAAACCCACCCCGACCCTTTAAATTAAATCCCCCACCCTCCCGAACCCCCCCCAAATGACTTAAATAACCTGCGGGTCCAGCGGCGGTCCGGAACGGCAGCGGTCCGGAACGGGCTCCTGCTCCTAAATCTTGTTGTCTTCAGCCGGCGCCATTTTCCGTACGAAAACGATTCGCGGTGGGAAATCGCTCCCTGACCCCCGCTGGACCTCCAGGAACTTTTGGCCAGCTTGTGGGGGGCCTCCTGACCCCCACGAGACTTTCCAAAAGTCCAGCGGGGGTCCGGAAGGACCTCCTGCCGTCCAATCATGTTCGTCTATGGCCGCCGCCATTTTTCGGCGCCATTTTGGAAAATGGCGCCGGCTGAAGACAACAAGATTCAGGAGCAGGAGCCCGTTCCGGACCGCTGCCGTTCCGGACCGCCGCTGGACCCGCAGGTTATTTAAGTCATTTGGGGGGGGTTCGGGAGGGTGGGGGATTTAATTTAAAGGGTCGGGGGTGGGTTTTAGGGGGTTTTAGTGTGCCGGCTCTCTATTGTATTGTGTTCCATAACGGTTTTAGGGGGTTTTAGTGTGCCGGCTCTCTATTGTATTGTGTTCCATAACGGTTTAAGACTATATTAAAATTATCGGACGATAATTTTAATCGTCCTAAAACGATTCACATCCCTAATGGAGATGACAGCCCGGTTCAGTGAGAGAGGGTACCCGAGTAGGGTATTGAAAAAAGCTTTCAAACGAGCATTATATGTTAACAGAGACTTATTGTTCTTGCCACAAAATCGATCTTTGGATGTTAATATGAATTGTATATTACCTTTTTCTACCCTCAGTAAGCCTTTCACTAACATTATTCACAAACATTGGAAATCATTATCTCTCCAAGACATTTTACAGAGTCCATTATGTTTCACATATCGGAGAGGGACAAATTTGTGGGATATGCTTACACATTCGGATTTTAGTACAGTACATATACACTGTCCAGTTAGTGGAGAGCACAAGCCTTGTGGACACTGTTCAGTATGCCATTGCACAAATACTATATCCTCCTTTGAACATACAACATCCAAGAAAGTTTATACCTTGAGGGATTTTTCAGATTGCAATTCAGAGGGGGTCATTTATATCATTCGATGACCATGTCCAAAACTCTATGTGGGTAAGACTATGAGAATGATAAAAACGAGGATTATTGAGCATAGATCCAACATCAGGAATTTATATGACAATGTACCACTGGTTGAGCATTGGGTTCAGTCTTCATATACTCTTTCTGATTTGTTTTTCTTTGTTTTACCCGCCCGAGCAGTGGGGGTAACATTTCAGAATATCTAATCCACAAAGAACAATAATGGATATATACCCTCAATACTGTTATGCCTTACGGTCTGAACAAGGAGTTGGAATGGACTTTCTTTACTTAATTTTGATTGGTTATGGTTTTCCTGTATTCTGATTGGTTGCATCTCTGTAATGCTGACTGGTCCACTGGTTTTGTGCCTTTTTATGGACACTGTTTAAAACCCCAGTATACTTGACTTGTATGCACTCCCTGTCAAATGTCATCAGGAAATATCACGGTATGTTAAATTTTATGATGTTTAAATATGAAGTAATTTTGTATGCCGGTACGTAGTCCATTTATTTACATAGAGAGACTGTGTGAGAAAGACTAATCAGGGAGATGACTGGTATGTGTGTGCTTGTGTGTGTGAGAGAGAGACTGGTTGGGGAGATGATTGGTGTGTGAGAGACAGAAACAGGTCCTGAGGGTGTGACTGGTGCGTGTGTTTGTGAGAGAGAAGAGACTGGTTGTGGTCCCTAGGGAAGAGGACCATGAGGACAGCTTCAGCAGCTACTGCTGCTTCTGGTGTGGCCTGCAAGGGAAAGGAGTAGGAGAACTGCTGGAGAGGGTAAGTAAAGGTTGCTTTTTAAGTTCATTTTTCTTGATTGACTACCATTTTAATTATTGGGTAGTATGTGATGTGTCTGCTGTTTTGAAATATTTTATTGGTGTTTGATAAAGCTTTCAAAATTTGCATGAGTCTTTAATTATTGGATATTCTATTCATCAGCTGTTTTGAAATTATTTTATTAGTATGATTTTACTATTATGATTAATGCTTTATATATCTTGATTGTATTGATTGTTTCACCATTGAGGAATGGTGAAATTTTTGTTTTTCCATTGTTGCACTGTATAGAGTCTAGTGTGATGTGTTTTACAGTTCAGTTTTTGTCTGCACATTTCTATTTATAGTTTATGGTGCTTTATTCTGTATTTGATGGGGGTATGTGTTCTGCATACAAAGACTGAGATGAAGCATTCTTTTAACATGTGGTTTCTCTGTAGGGATCTGTAGTAGCTTGGCCTGTTCTGTTTTCCTGATAGGAGGTGTATTGATATTTTATATTCTGGTGTAATATTTTTTATATTCTTTTCATAGATAGGGTTGTTATTCTTTGAGTGTTGGCAGATAGTACTGTGTTGATACGGGAGGACCATGCCGAAATATATCACAATAGGTATGATGCCATATGATTTCCAAGATGCAAAGTTTTCTTGTTGGCATTACAACAGTGCATGAAATTATCACAACAAAGTGTATATTAATTTTACCTCAGAATGTCAATTTTCATTTAAAATATGTTATAAATGCATAATTTAAAATTGTGTATGGGGAGGTGGGGGGAGGGCGCCAGGCTGTAAGGTTTGCCTAGGGTGCCTAATACCCTTGCACTGACCCTGGGTGCACGGGGATTTTTTGCATTGTGGGGTAATAGCTAGCTAATAGCCTCATCTATGTGGCATTTACATGTGATGAGCGCTATTAGCTACACCTTTGTTTGGACTTGCATTTTCGACGTGCTGATCCCTCTTATTGCTTTGGGGGTTATGGACATGCATCCAAAATGCACGTCCAACCACTTGTAAAGTTGTGCACTAGGCTGGGTGCACTTTATTGCATTGGTCTGTATGTGTGACACTCACACAGAGGGATGCAGTTTCATGCTGTCATGCTGTGAGCCCCTCCTCTCATGTATTTCAGAGCCATTGGAAGCTGCCCACAGAGAAAGTGCACCTGGAGAAAAAGAGAAGGCAGGTGGAGAAAAGCAGTACTGGCAAAGAGGAGGAGACTGAGAGGAGGAGACCAGGAGGAAAGTCTGTGAAATATGCCCCAGCAGAGTTGTCCAGGTGAGCTGGGAGCTGCAGGAAAGCCTGCAATGTGCTCAGATCCGAGCTTATGAAGTAGAAATCATCATTAGGAATCCTCTCCCCTTGCCTCTAGAAAAGCCACGACATGATTAATGTGAACCACCTACCTCTGTAGCTTCCCCTCCTCCCAATGGTACACTTTTTTCTTTTCTAGCTGCTATTCCCTCTACTGGGGATCTCAGGTCTTTTCTTTCTTCCTTCTTTCATTATCCTAGTCCCCCAGAGGTCTAAAAATAAACATTGGGCCAGGCTGAGCCATCCAAACTAGAACAGCTCTCTTTACAGTCTTCTTTCCAGCTGCTTATTGACCCAGGCCTGCCATTTAAAGGGGCAGTGCACCATTTTAAGAATAAAGTTAAACCTGTCCCCTCTCAGAGACTTAGGAATCCAGGGAAAGGCTGTTACTTTCCCCTGCTCCCCTGCATGTAAGATGCAACTCACAGAAACTCTGGGCCAGTTTCCTGAATCTAGAGGTAGGGGAGCCTGGGGGAGCTGAGGAGAGAATTCTCCTCCCCCCACACAGTTTTCACTGCTGCATTTTAAATAGAAAATATAACTGAAGCAAGCGAGCTCCTTGGCAAGCTGCAACACACTGGCCATCTTGCAGAGACTCCAGCAGCTAGGATCTGTGATCCCTGCCAGGGACAAGGAAAATTCCCTCTGCCTCCCCTGCTACAGGGAACAGCCCACAGAGGGTCCAAGACAGATTAATTTATTCTCCAGGTGCACCAACTGAAAAAATCTCACTCTTTGTCTTTCAATCTCACTCACTGAGGCAGTCAATGTCACTCATTGGGATGGGCCACCCTTGGCATCTCTGTCAACATTTCACTGTTACAAGTACAAAACATTACTTGGATCAAAAATTTACAGAAGTTCACTCAGTGTGCCCCCTCCTAGCCCGTGACACGTAGGGAATAATGCATGGTTTCCAACAATCGTTTTTCATGAGCATTGGTTCCTGAGGGCAGATCTGTGCTTTGGGCTATGCACAAGCCCTTTAGGTTTGTTTAGCTTTACTTTTTGCATAGCCACCTTAGAGACAGAGCACCAGCCCCCCTCCTGCTACTCCTTGCCTGTTCAAGATCAGCCCAAGCTCTTTTTTGCCCTCACACTTCTGTAGCAATGCAATTGACTCTCATGTAGCTATTACTAAAAAACTGCAAAGGAATTTTAGTGCCAGTCTACTTACGTAAAAGAAGCCTAGCAGAAAACTACATCATCATTCACAGTATAAAAATAATTCAGCTACATTACATTAAGAAAAGCTTCAGAATGGCCATCATATGCTTTGCTGACACGCGAGTATTTATTTATTTATTTATTTATTTAACAATTTTTCTATACCGACATTAAAATACACATCATATCGGTTTACATTAAAACAAAAGTAGTGGAAATTACATAGAACAGGGGATGGGGAAACAGGGCAACCATAGTACTAAAACTGGGTTTGACTGAGTCTGTCAAATATGCTTTAATGATTCTGTCAAATGTATTTTCTGTTGATCCATGACAACAGCAGGCTGAATGCACCATATCATCCTGCTTGACATGCTTGTATTTGCCACAATGTCTGATTTTCTTATAGAAAATTTCCTCTGTGATCCATCAAAGCACAGGTTTTTTTTCATAAACTATGTCTTAATCTTTAAATTTTATAGGTGAAGGTAGTCCTGTACAAGGTGCAGCCATTTGACGGACATTACTAACTGTAACTGCAGGTATCAAGCTGCATAATGTGACATTTAGGAGTAGGGCAATATTTCAAGGCATTTACCTGGAACTAGACATGCTTTTCCTGGGTAAAATGGTTCAACTGAACATCGATCTCCTGAAATGTGGAAAAAGGTACATGTGGGTTCCATTGCATGCATGAGTTTAGTCACAAGGGGAAAGAAAAGAGGGTATTCCTGTGGGCAGGTTTATGCTGGGCATGTAAAACGGCATGCTGACTTTCTAGTCATTAATTCACAAAAAGAAAAAAACACGAATAATTTCGGTTGCAAATATGTTGTGCATCAATTCTGTGTTTTAAAACGGTGCACATAATATGAAACTGTGCCCTCATGCCTCTAGGCACTATGAATGACAAACACTTAATTGGTAAGCAAGCACAGGCTAAGTCATTTCTATAAATGAAATTCTTCACAACTGGCCACCACATGTTGTGTCCAAATGCAGAGCTTGTATGCATTTAATGCAGTCTCTGTTCAAGTAGTTTGTTTTTGCTGATCTTATGTGGTGTCTTTAAAGTAGGCTATGCTGTCACCCAGATAATCAGTGTTTTTGAGAGTATGTTGGGGACCTCTATAATGTACCTGTAATTGAATTATAGAAAAACATGAATTTTTCAACATTTCAATGAGCTACTTGATAGATCCATGGTTTAAAGAATATTCATGTCATAAAATTTCTAAATAGGCAAGTGTGATCATAATTAAATATTCAGCCACAATAGTTTACCATAATTATCAGTCTAACAAAACAACAACAACAACAAACCCTGAGTTGGAAAGTTGCCCTCTATTTTTATTAACCTTTTGAAATGTACTAATCACAAAGATTTTATCAGTGTGAGGATATATGTATATATACACATACAGGAAAGAAAGAAAGATAGAAAAAAGTTGAAGATTACAGTTCATTAAATAGGCATGGTTCAAACTACAGGAAAACACATTCTTAACCAAAAGAATAGTGAAAAAGATCTCTCAGTTGATGCACAGAGCTGGAAAATAATCAGCATTAACACTCTAATAAATATCCTAAGTCAGAAGAAACTGCAAAATGCTACATTAAATAACCACTACATTATTCAAATAAGAACTGAATCGCTAAACAAATACTGTTATAGCAAAATGAATCTGAGTTTACACTTTAGAATGGCTAATTATGAATCTTAAGTTGATCAAATCAAGCTGTTCTAAATTAGATTGCTAAAATGAGGGCTTCACATCAGGGGCAGATAATGATGTTTTTTACCTCTCAAAAATTCTGAAAGCTGGTCTGGCTCAAAATTAATTTATCGTTTCCTTGAAACCTGAATCCAACATTTGTGAAGATACAGGAGATGAAGATCTCCTTTTGAAATTGATAACCCCTTGTTTCATTATCAAAAACCTTCTGCCGTGGACCAGGGTGACTCTTGACGCATCTTGGAAGATTAGAATCCTATATCCTTCAGATAATACATTGTGATGCAACTATGCCAAATGTATCACCCAGTCTCAATCTGATCTGAAAATAAATCTTAAAATCCCCTTAATAACTTTCTCTTAAAAATTACCATGCCCAGAAGATTGTTTCAGATCACTTACTGCCTGAAAATTAGATGCTAATTTATCATATTAATTATGAAGTTCCATCTTCGCTAGAACCACAGCATAACAGGGTATCTGATCCATTGCTACACCCACGAAAAAGAGAAGAAAAATCCAAAAGATAAGGCAAAAGACCAGGCAATCCCACAATGCCGAAAGGAAAAAGAGCACAGACTAAAAAATAAAAATACACAATCCAGGGCACAATAGCTTACAGTTCATTATTCAGGTCAGAAGCATTGGTAACTGAAAAAAAATATAGAAAGAGGAGGAGACATGTGGAGCTCTAATGCAGAGAAAGATTTCAGGTTATAAAAAAAAAAGGGGAATTGTGCTCACAACTGTATCACACTGCCTTGCAGAGAAAAGAGCTGTGCTTCTGCCTTTTTCTGCCCCCTATCTCCAATCAATCTACAGCTAATATAGGATCTCCTCCAAGGCACCCACTATTAGCCCCAGTCTCGACCCATAGCTGTTGCACTCTCTGCATGCAGCACACTTTAAAAATGGCCTTCACCCACTCTCTATGACCAGCAACTTGCTTCTCTCCACCCTGCACTGCTGCTCCTCCAACGCACCAATGACACCACGAGCCTCATTCTTATTCTTCCGACCGCTTCCTCTCCTCATTACAACAGCTTGAATATACTCCCACTGCACTGAAGATAATCTCCTCCTCCTGATTGCATCAAAACACGGCTGGGCCCTTTACTAATGGCATGTTAGGGGAAGGGGAAGGGAGGTTAGTGTGGGGGGTTGGGAAGTTCCTTCCCAATCCGCTCTGAAATTGGAGCGGACTGGGAGGGAACTGAGGAAGGCTGCGGGTGTCAGCGCGCGCAAGATGCAGAAGTGTGCACCCCTTTGCACGCGCGCCAACCCCCGATTTTATAACATATGTGCACCTGCACGCGCATCCATGTGTGCGCACCAGGTAGCGCATGCGCATCTTTGAAAATCTACCCCAAAATATCTGGTTATCTGGCTATGGTTAGCCAGATAACTTTAATCGAGGATATTCAGTAGGATGCTTATCCCACTGAATATTCCAGATATCTTATCTAACTGACTTTAGCTGCATAGGTTATCCATTTTCTGGGTTTTTGAATATTGGCCTCACAAAAACCAACTGTAAACCTACTAACAAAAAGAGTTCATATGACAGATTTTGGGAGAAAAATTTAAGCCAATGTCACATCAGTCAAGGGCTCCAAGATCCAAAGCATTCCATAATATTAATATTCTTTTCAGTCAAGAAAGTAAAAAGCCATCATTGCCATCAGCTCCATCTTTCCAAAAACTAAAAACTGATGCATGAGTAAGATACTACAAAAACATTCCAAAACTTTAAGGGGTGAATTTCCAATAAGTTAAACATATAAAAATTAACACATATGCGTGCATGTAAAACATTCACACACAATCCATATTTTCAAAATGGGTCACATACATGCATATATCCGCCTTCAAAAGCAAAAATACGTGCAAGTTTGTACGAACGACATAGGTTGCCATTTTATAAGTGACGTGAACATTATCAACATTACATGAGTAGATTAACTGCAGTTATTTTAGATGCCAAATTCAAAATTTCATGGTGTTTTTGACCTGGTGTTTGACAAGCTGGCAACTCCGGGTCTGTGGACATGTCAGGAGGCTAGGGGTTAGGAGCAAGTGTGATTTGGACAAACTGGGCCATAATGAGGAGTGGGAGTGAGTGTGACTGGCATAGACTGGGCCATAGTAGGGGTCGGTGAGCAGTAGAGAATCAAACTTCAAAATGATTCTAATAGGCTTATGGATATTAATGGATCAACAATTGAGGAGGGAGGGAGAACAGAGGAGGAGAAGAAGGAGGAGAAGGAAGCAGTTTCCCTTAGGGCACTGTTTTTGGATCTGTCAAAGGAGCAAGTCCCATGCAGGTTGAGATTCAACAAGGAAACCATACTGTACCTATGCCATCAGTTAGAGCAGGACCAGCACCCTTCCACCCACAGCAGCCATGCCTTGCCAGTACACCTTAAGGTTACTACTGCCTTGCCATTTTTGGCCACTGGCACCTTCCAGACTCCTGTAGGGATCACAGCTAGAATAATCCAGTCTGCCACCTCCATATGTATTGAGCAGTTCCTGGCTGCATTTCTCAGGAAAACACAGCACTATATACTGTATATCTTTCCCTCAGAGCAAACAGCAACAACAACAAATAATGACTGATATCTACCACAGTTCATGCTGGATGGAATAAATGACAGTTTTATGGAGCAATTGGTTCAGGAACCAATGAGAGAGGGAGCAAATTTAGATCTAATTCTCAGTGGTACGCAGGATTTGGTGAGATAGGTAACAGTGGTGGGGCCATTTGGCAATAGTGATCATAATATTATCAAATTTGAATTAATGACTGGAAGGGGGACAGTAAGTAAATCCACAGCTCCAGCGCTAAACTTTCAAAAGAGAAACTTTGATAAAATGAGAAAAATAGTTAAAAAAAACTGAGGTAAAAAGTGTGCAACAGGTATGGACATTGTTAAAAAAAATACCATCCTAGAAGCACAGTCTAGTTGTATTTCATGCATTAACAAAGGTGTAAGGAAGGGAAAACGATTACCAGCATGGTTAAAAAGTGAAGTGAAAGAGGCTATTTTAGCCAAAAGATCTTCATTCAAAAGTTGTAAGAAGGATCCATCAGAAGAAAATAGGATAAAGCATAAGCATTGGCAAGTTAAATGTAAGACATTGATAAGACAGGCTAAGAGAGAATTTGAAAAGAAGTTGGAAGTAGAGGCAAAAAACTCACAATAAAAACTTTTAAAAATATATCCGAATCAGAAAGCCTGCGAGGGAGTTGGTTGGTTCATTAGATCATTGAGCAGTTAAAGGAGCACTTAGGGAAGATAAAGCCATTGCGGAAACAATCTAAAGAACTGCTCTCGTCGAGTGAACCTGCGGTTTTAGGATTTCCGGATACCCTTATGGATGAAAAATTACACAAGCTACTGGAAAAATGGCTGCCGAGTGAGTTGAGAATAGACGACCTAGTGAACCACCTCCGCATTGAGCGGGTACATCGCACAGGCCCTGTAACAGCGGACAAATCCAAACCCAGGTTGGTAATGGCCAAAATTCTAAACTTTACCCATAAGGTGCGGATTCTGAGAGCTTACCGGCAATGCAAGGAGCTCTTGTATGAAGGTCAGAGGGTGCTCATCTTTCAGGAATACTCCGAATGTGTTTCAGCCATGTCGTTGCGAAATCTTTTGCAACTTGCACTGAATCGCACCAATGAATCCCCTGATCAGCCCAGATTTTTAGGCAGGCAGGGTAAAGTAAGGCAAATCTCACCTGGTGCTTTGCTAGCTCTCTGCATACATTAAAAGGACAAAGAAAACAGAGTATATTGGGGTGCAGGAGATGAAGTGACATTGCATGGTTTTACCTGTGTAATGATGAACTTAATGTATGTGAGTAAACACTCATATCATTGTTTCAAAGAATCACGGATAATCTTGTGGTCTACGGATAATAAATAAAGATGGCACCAGCCGTCCATTGCTCCTACCATGTGACAGGGGCCAACTAACGGCACCTGTAGCCCCTGTGACATAGTAAGGGCAAAGGCTATCGGCGCCATTTTGAATACCGGCAGCTGACAGCCCGAGTGCAGGAGATCGCTCCAGGACCCTGCTGGACCACCAGGGACTTTTGGCAAGTCTTGGGGGGTGAGGAGGGGTGGGGGTTTATTCGTTAGTGATACGTGGTATTCGTGGGGGTTCACCATACGTTTCGTGACCCCCACAAATACAACGAATGTGGCATATACGTTGCGGATTGCCAATATGTTACAAACGAATGTACACCCCTAGTAAAAATAACCAACAAGGTTATTAGTGATATCTTTCATGACTATTATTCTACTCTGTATAAGAGAGATGGGGGTTAGATCCTTTACTAGGAGGCCAGGTTTTACATGGACTAGTGGTCCCCTCTTTAACTTCTTCCCATTTGGCATTTCTCAACACCCTTATTTCTAGTGGTGAAGTGCTCTTGGTGATTCAGGCGCTGCCTAATCTCAAAGCCCCTGGGTCCGATGGATTAACCAATCATTTCTACAAAATACTTGCTGTTTCAATACAAGATCACTTAAAAAACCTCTATGCCAAAATGATCCAACAGGGTAAAATGCCGGATACACTAAGCATGGCATGTATTGTAGTTCTCCCTAAGCCAGTCCGTGATGCCCAGTTACCATCTTCTTATCGGCCAATATCCCTATTGAATGTAGACATTAAAATCTATGCAGAGATTCTTGCCAACGGATTAGTAAATATACTACCTGGTCTTATATCACCTGGCGAAATGGGATTTGTTAAGGGTTGCCATGCTAGTGTCAATCTGCGAAGGCTGCACGTCTTGCTATACTTATGTCACCGAGGAGTCTTCAGGGACCTGGTCTTAGTGGGCTTTAACGCAGAAAAAGCCTTTGACAGAGTCTCTTGGGATTTCCTGTTTCAAGTACTTGCATTGTATGGCTATTCTGGGAATATTTTACATGCGATGGGGTACTTTACAGCAATCCAATGGCCAAGATACAGGTAAATAACATGCTAACCACCCCTTTTTCTTTACAGCGAGGCACTCGACAGAGATACCTACTGTCCCCTTTATTATTTATCCTTACCCTAGAGTAGGGATGTGAATCATTTTTTGATGATTTAAAAAAATCATCCGATATTTTTTAAATCGTCAAAAATCGTTAGAGTGCGTGATACAATAGAAATTTTCCCGATTTATTGTGAAAAATCGTTACTCCCGTTAGTGTTCACTAACGGGAGTTATTTGGGGGGAGGGCAGGAAAACCGGCACACCAAAACAACCCCTAAACCCACCCCGACCTTATAAAACGAATCCCTTACCTTCTCCCACCCTCCCGAACCCCCCCAAAACTTTTTACAAGTACCTGGTGGTCCAGTGGGGGCGCGGGGACCGATCTCCCACTCTTGGGCCATCGGCCCGATTAAAAAAAACCCCACCCGACCCTTTAAAAATGACCCCTTAGCTTCCCCCACCCTCCCGATCCCCCCAAAACATTTTAAAATTACCTGGTGGTCCAGTGGTGGTCCCGGGAGCAATCTCCCATTCTTGGGCCGTCAGCTGCCACTCATAAAGATGGCACCGGCCAGCCAGTGCTCCTACCATGTGACAGGGGTCGGCCAATGGCATGGATACCCTGTCACATGGTAAGGGCAAAGGGCCATCAGCGACATCTTTATGGGTGGCAGCCGACGGCCCGAGAATGGGAGATTGCTCCCGGGACCACCACTGGACCACCAGGTAATTTTAAAATGTTTTGGGGGGATCGGGAGGGTGGGGGAAGCTAAGGGGTCATTTTTAAAGGGTCGGGTGGGTTTGTTTTTTTATCGGGCCATCGGCGCCATTTTTGAGTGGCAGCCAAAATGGCGCCAATGGCCCGAGAGCGGGAGATCGGACCCCGCGCCCCCACTGGACCACCAGGTACTCATAAAAAGCTTTTGGGGGGCTCGGGAGGGTGGGGAAAGGTAAGGGGTCAATTTTAAAGGGTCGGGCCTCACTAAAAAAAAATTTACGATGTGAATCGGAACTGATTCAGATTCACATCTCCACTGATCAGATTTTTTCCTCCCTCCAGCCGATCCCAATCAATAAGACGATCGGGCACACGATTCACATCCCTACCCTAGAGCCCTTTTTAGCAAAATTACATGAAGGGTTACAAGCGCATGTGACCTATCAGGGAGCCCCACTCCCATTTGCAGTTCTATTCGCCGATGACATCCTGTTATTTGTACCCAGGATTAAATACTTATTCCCCTTAGTGTTAGATCTGTTTAAGGAGTATGGATTACCACCTGGTTTTAAAATAAATCTTAAAAAATCAGTTACCTTGGATATCTTAGGCCACCTACATGAACATTGGCAGCCTTTTTCTCTCAAGTGGGAGACCTCCCGTCTTAAGTACCTAGGGGTCTTGGTCCATAGGGACACTAAGGAATGGTATCGAGCTAATGTTCCCTTGATGATCAAAGAATTTGAACGCTGTATAACAAGGTGGATGAATTTTCCACTAACCCTGATGGGTTGCATAGCTTTGCTCAAAATGTCACTTATCCCCAAACTCTTATAACTACTGCAAACCCTCCCCTTGGTACTATCCCGAAAAGATTTGCTAACCCTATTGACTATTTGTTCTAAATTTGTTTGGAAAGCAAAGTGGGCAAGAGTCTCCATACATAAATTAATGGTACCTATACGGGAAGAGAGATGGGGGTTTCCCAACATTCACTATTACAACAAAGCTTGTGCTTTAAGAGCTCTGGGAGACTGGCTCCTAAATCGAATAACCTTTACAGACACAGGCTTGGAGGCCCATATAGCCCGCCGTTACCATCTGAGTTTTTTGTTGTATGCGGGACATGATGAGCTCCTACTATGCATAAGAATAATATGTTTTATCAATACATGCAATATGGTTGGCGTGCGCTATGTAAGATGCTATCATTGCCATGGAAATTTTCTCCCTGGCTGCTAATCTGTGGGACCCTTAGCAAGGGCATGCACTCCATTTTTCACCAATCAATCTGCGATGGGGAGGGATAAAGTTCATTCATTTATTGATTCTATGCATGGGCATATGTTCTCTTTCCAGCATTGTAGGGAGCAATTTAACTTTCAAGACCAGGATTTTTTTACACTACCTAGAGCTCCGCAGCTTCATTTCTGCATTGCCCAACCTACCAGGCTCCATACAAAGCCTGGGGCTCTTTCAAAGACTTATGGGTTTATACGGGGGGGGGGGGGGGGGGGGGGACACTCTTTGGTGACTTTATATAAATTCTTTCATTCTATTACTACATACCATACTATGCAAGTCCTAACCTCGGTATGGAGTCAAGACCTGGGGACACATCTGGAAAAAGAAGATTTGCAGGAGAGCCTGTGGTTGTTCAATTGTGCCCATTAGAGAACAACACTTAAGAATTTTGCATAGAATTGTAGTAACTCCATATAAGGCCCACCTGATAAAACTTAGGGACAGTTCCAGCTGCCAGAGATGCGGAGAACCTATTGCAATCCTGCGCCACAATTGTTTGGACTGTCCTTCTATAAACCAATTCTGGACACAAAGGTTCTTCCAGGATAAATTAAAGTGCACAATACCAGACCAGGCTGCCCTTTGTATACTGGGTATCGGTATAGAAGACTTGGGCTCAGAGTGCTCAGGCTTTCTGGTGACGAAGGGCCTATGTGTGGCACGGAGATGTATTTTATTGCGCTGGGTGACAGGAGATGCCCCCACTTCTTCATTGTGACACGCTGAAATGTTAGACCTATTAATGCTAGACTTTAAATCCTGGTGCATGGGATGTAGGGACAAAGTGACCAAACGATTCTCTAGTATTTGGGGACCTTTTCTTGCCCAATTGAACCCAACCTTGCAGGCCAGATTTTGGGTCCTAGGTACACCAAAGTCATAAGACGTTGATATCTCCGGTATCACCCCTAACATACCACCAAGAGCGTAAACCTTATCTGTGTGGTTCTTATTCTCGTCTCTTGCATCCTACTGTACACAAGGGAAAACTGGGAGGGGGGGGGGGGTTAGGGAGGTTGGACAAGGGGGAAATTGTTGTAAACCTATTCCTGTTTATATGTATCCATAATTATATGTTCCATTTATATAAAAGGAATAAAGATATTATTAAAAAAAAGAATACTACATTTACAATGTCTCATCATGTTACTATTTTACTTTGTTTTTGTTTTTAATGTAACAGATTCACAAACAATCAAAACAGTTCTGTGACATTGTCTAGACTCAGAGCTCTTACATCCACATCACTTGCTAGCACTTCCAGCTATATATAGAGCAATAGATTAAATGTAGCACAGGAAATTTCTATCCAGGACCCTAGGGAAGGGCGTCATAGATCATAAAAATTTTATACCAAGAGTAAAGGTGTTCAAAAAACTGAAAATTATGACCTAGATTTAACATTTTGCAGAGAGAGAGAGAGACTCTTTTTAAGGCGTTCATATAAGTAAACTATTTATTCCACTGTAAGAGACGCAACTAGTAACTTGGGGTGAAGTTTTGGTTATGGCCTAGATTTTGGGGGGCAGTTTTACATGCACAGTCAGAGGTAGAAACAGCACAGTACACATCAGTGAGGATTTGATGTGATTTGGAGTGAGGAAAGGGACACAAATATGAGATTTGTACATTGTACTCTCGACCTAGCTTGATAGCAGCTAGGTAGAGAGCAAATGGACGCATGCATGTTATAAAATTTGATATCCGCACGCACACGTGCGCCGGATTTTAACATCCGTGTGCATATGTGTGATAGGCCCATGACTCACGCACGCTGGGGGGTATTTTTTACTTTACGCATGGCAATGCGATTTCTTTTTTCCCAGTTCCCTAACCCTAACCCTACTTTTCCTACATTTTCTCCTGTCCTCCCTGACCCCTAACCCCTACCTATCTACCCTATATTTTTTGTTTGTTAACTTACCGGCTCCTTTGGAGCAGAAGTAAGTTATGCGCACTGGCTGCCGGTGCGCGCTTCCCCGGGACAGGGCCTAACAGCCTTGTATTGGCCCACCCCCCACCCTGCCCCTCCCCACCCAGACCCCGTTTCCCGGCCTGCCTCTTTTTAGAGGCCCGGCAGTTCAGCGCATACCAGGGGTTATGTGTGTGGCCAGGCCCTTCGAAAATGTGAGCGGCGCACGCAGTGCCCAGCCACACGCGTAATCCCTGGTATTTGCATGCATGCACATTTTAAAATTAGCCCATAAAGGAACAGTGGTTCTTAATGATATTGAATATCACTTCTACTTTATTTGTAATGAGGTACTATCCTTTTATTTTTCATGAAGATTATGGTTTCAGAAGGATTTTCAAATATTGTTTTACTGTAAAAACCATTTGAAACTCAGTTAAAAGATGTTTTGTTGTGAATATGAAATGCTAAAGATTCATGCTCTCCTGAATTTAATTTATCATCACTGCTTTTATTTTAAACACACTTTGACCTCTGAAGGAGGAGGACCCAATAGGGAAGGGAGAGGCTTCCAGAATTGTTTAAAAAGTGACAGCGGCTGTTTGTCATATTTTATGCATTGCATTTTAGTAATCTTACCTTTGTAGAAGGAATGCAGAAGTCAATGTTAATATTACAGGATCATATGAGTCACACTCAAAATAATAAAAAAAATAAAATCTGAGTTTAATTTGTGCCATAAAATTCCAAGTTGTCTTCTCAAATGTAACATTTTATCTCAAAGGACAAGACTAAATATGTTAGGCTGCATAAGCAAATATGCAAACCTTGTAGTTTTAAAATAGATAATAAATACTCTATTGGCAATATACGGAATTGGAAAGGTTTCATAACAAGGTTTTGTAATTTTAGGTTCTTGTGCTGTGTTCATCCATCTTAAGCTGAAGTCTAATACACCCCTGCAAAATTCAAGTGTAAAGTATATCACCATGTTCATCCTATTCAGTTTAGTGAACTGTGAGACCCTTTTATTCATACAGGATAATAAAACTACAGTACTTTTTAAAATTCATTTTTATTTCATTACTAAGGTACTTAGTCTCTCTCCGACCAATCAGCTTTAGAACCGGTTGCAACACTGCCAAGAGACCCAAAGCTGCAATTTTTTTTCTTTTCAAGTTGCTGAAAACAATTTCCCCACTGCCTCCCTCCACACACATACACAAACACATGCACACACATAAACAGAGATGCACTTCCACCTCCCTCCCTCCACACACATACACAAACACATGCACACACATAAACAGAGATGCAATTCCACCTCCCTCCCTCCACACTCATACACAAACACATGCACACACATAAAAAGAGATGCACTTCCACCTCCCTCCCTCCACACACATTCACAAACACATGCACACACATAAACAGAGATGCAACTTCCACCTCCCTCCCTCCACACACATACACAAACACATGCACACACATAAACAGAGATGCAACTTCCACCTCCCTCCCTCCACACACATACACAAACACATGCACACACATAAACAGAGATGCAACTTCCACCTCCCTCCCTCCACACACATACACAAACACATGCACACACATAAACAGAGATGCAACTTCCACCTCCCTCCCTCCACACACATACACAAACACATGCACACACATAAACAGAGATGCAACTTCCACCTCCCTCCCTCCACACACATACACAAACACATGCACACACATAAACAGAGATGCACTTCCACCTCCCTCCCTCCACACACATACACAAACACATGCACACACATAAACAGAGATGCACTTCCACCTCCCTCCCTCCACACACATACACAAACACATGCACACACATAAACAGAGATGCAACTTCCCCCTTCCATCACTCCACACACATACACAAACACATGCACACACATAAACAGAGATGCACTTCCACCTCCCTCCCTCCACACACATACACAAACACATGCACACACATAAACAGAGATGCAACTTCCCCCTTCCATCACTCCACACACATACACAAACACATGCACATACATAAACAGAGATGCACTTCCACCTCCCTCCCTCCACACACATACACAAACACATGCACACACATAAAGAGATGCAACTTCCCCCTTCCATCACTCCACACACATACACAAACACATGCACACACATAAACAGAGATGCAACTTTCCCCTTCCATCACTCCACACACATACACAAACACATGCACACACATAAACAGAGATGCAACTTCCCCCTTCCATCACTCCACACACATACACAAACACATGCACACACATAAACAGAGATGCAACTTCCACCTCCCTCCCTCCACACACATACACAAACACATGCACACACATAAACAGAGATGCAACTTCCACCTCCCTCCCTCCACACACATACACAAACACATGCACACACATAAACAGAGATGCAACTTCCACCTCCCTCCCTCCACACACATACACAAACACAAGCACACACATAAACAGAGATGCAACTTCCACCTCCCTCCCTCCACACACATACACAAACACATGCACACACATAAACAGAGATGCAATTCCACCTCCCTCCCTCCACACTCATACACAAACACATGCACACACATAAAAAGAGATGCACTTCCACCTCCCTCCCTCCACACACATACACAAACACATGCACACACATAAACAGAGATGCAACTTCCACCTCCCTCCCTCCACACACATACACAAACACATGCACACACATAAACAGAGATGCAACTTCCACCTCCCTCCCTCCACACACATACACAAACACATGCACACACATAAACAGAGATGCACTTCCACCTCCCTCCCTCCACACACATACACAAACACATGCACACACATAAACAGAGATGCAATTCCACCTCCCTCCCTCCACACTCATACACAAACACATGCACACACATTAAAAGAGATGCACTTCCACCTCCCTCCCTCCACACACATACACAAACACATGCACACACATAAACAGAGATGCAACTTCCACCTCCCTCCCTCCACACACATACACAAACACATGCACACACATAAACAGAGATGCAACTTCCACCTCCCTCCCTCCACACACATACACAAACACATGCACACACATAAACAGAGATGCAACTTCCACCTCCCTCCCTCCACACACATACACAAACACATGCACACACATAAACAGAGATGCAACTTCCACCTCCCTCCCTCCACACACATACACAAACACATGCACACACATAAACAGAGATGCAACTTCCACCTCCCTCCCTCCACACACATACACAAACACATGCACACACATAAACAGAGATGCACTTCCACCTCCCTCCCTCCACACACATACACAAACACATGCACACACATAAACAGAGATGCACTTCCACCTCCCTCCCTCCACTCACATACACAAACACATGCACACACATAAACAGAGATGCAACTTCCCCCTTCCATCACTCCACACACATACACAAACACATGCACACACATAAACAGAGATGCACTTCCACCTCCCTCCCTCCACACACATACACAAACACATGCACACACATAAACAGAGATGCAACTTCCCCCTACCATCACTCCACACACATACACAAACACATGCACATACATAAACAGAGATGCACTTCCACCTCCCTCCCTCCACACACATACACAAACACATGCACACACATAAAGAGATGCAACTTCCCCCTTCCATCACTCCACACACATACACAAACACATGCACACACATAAACAGAGATGCAACTTTCCCCTTCCATCACTCCACACACATACACAAACACATGCACACACATAAACAGAGATGCAACTTCCCCCTTCCATCACTCCACACACATACACAAACACATGCACACACATAAACAGAGATGCAACTTCCACCTCCCTCCCTCCACACACATACACAAACACATGCACACACATAAACAGAGACGCAACTTCCACCTCCCTCCCTCCACACACATACACAAACACATGCACACACATAAACAGAGATGCAACTTCCACCTCCCTCCCTCCACACACATACACAAACACAAGCACACACATAAACAGAGATGCAACTTCCACCTCCCTCCCTCCACACACATACACAAACACATGCACACACATAAACAGAGATGCACTTCCACTTCCCTCCCTCCACACACATACACAAACACATGCACACACATAAACAGAGATGCACTTCCACCTCCCTCCCTCCACACACATACACAAACACATGCACACACATAAACAGAGATGCAACTTCCCCCTTCCATCACTCCACACACATACACAAACACATGCACACACATAAACAGAGATGCACTTCCACCTCCCTCCCTCCACACACATACACAAACACATGCACACACATAAACAGAGATGCAACTTCCCCCTTCCATCACTCCACACACATACACAAACACATGCACATACATAAACAGAGATGCACTTCCACCTCCCTCCCTCCACACACATACACAAACACATGCACACACATAAAGAGATGCAACTTCCCCCTTCCATCACTCTACACACATACACAAACACATGCACACACATAAACAGAGATGCAACTTTCCCCTTCCATCACTCCACACACATACACAAACACATGCACACACATAAACAGAGATGCAACTTCCCCCTTCCATCACTCCACACACATACACAAACAGATGCACACACATAAACAGAGATGCACTTCCACCTCCCTCCCTCCACACTCATACACAAACACATGAACACACATAAACAGAGATGCACTTCCACCTCCCTCCCTCCACACACATACACAAACGCATGCACACACATAAACAGAGATGCACTTCCACCTCCCTCCCTCCACACACATACACAAACGCATGCACACACATAAACAGAGATGCACTTCCACCTCCCTCCCTCCACACACATACACAAACACATGCACACACATAAACAGAGATGCACTCCCACCTCCCTCCCTCCACACACATACACAAACACATGCACACACATAAACAGAGATGCACTTCCACCTCCCTCCACACACATACACAAACGCATGCACACACATAAACAGAGATGCACTTCCACCTCCCTCCCTCCACACACATACACAAACACATGCACACACATAAACAGAGATGCAACTTCCCCCTTCCATCACTCCACACACATACACAAACACATGCACACACATAAACAGAGATGCACTTCCACCTCCCTCCCTCCACACACATACCCAAACACATGCACACACATAAACAGAGATGCAACTTCCACCTCCCTCCCTCCCTCCACACACATACACAAACACATGCACACACATAAACAGAGATGCAACTTCCCCCTTCCATCACTCCACACACAAACACATGCACACACATAAACAGAGATGCACTTCCACCTCCCTCCCTCCACACACATACACAAACACATGCACACACATAAACAGAGATGCAACTTCCACCTCCCTCCCTCCACACACATACACAAACGCATGCACACAGATAAACGGAGATGCAACTTCCCCCACCCTCCCTTCACACATACAAAAATGCATGCACATACATAAACAGAGATACAATGTCCTCCTCTCTCCCTTCACACACATACACAAACACATGCACACACATAAACAGAGATGCACTTCCACCTCCCTCCCTCCACACACATACACAAACGCATGAACACACAAAAACAGAGATGCAACTTCCCCCTTCCATCACTCCACACACATACACAAACACATGCACACACATAAACAGAGATGCAACTTCCACCTCCCTCCCTCCACACACATACACAAACGCATGCACACACATAAACGGAGATGCAACTTCCCCCACCCTCCCTTCACACACATACACAAATGCATGTACACACATAAACAGAGATGCAACTTCCACCTCCCTCCCTCCACACACATACACAAATGCATACACACACATAAACAGAGTTGCAACTTTCCCCCTCCCTCCCTTCACACACAAACACAAATGCATGCACACACATAAACAGAGATGCAACTTCCCCCTCCCTCCCTTCACCCACATACACAAATGCATTCACACACATTAACAGATATGCAACTTCCCTTCCCTCCCTCCACACACATACACAAACGCATGCACACACATAAAAAGAGATGCAACTTCCCCCTCCCTCCCTTCACCCACATACACAAACGCATGCACACACATAAACAGAGATGCAAGAAAGGAAGAAAAGAACATCTTACTGGAATTTAGGAAGCCAAGCATTAAAACTCTAAGTTTCCAACGTGCAGGGCTGGTGCAAGATTTTTAGGTGCCATAAGTGAACCTAACAGCCTTGTACCCCACCCTTCCAGCCCTAACCTCAACCTCCTTTCCCACTCCAGCCCACCACACACAATTACAAATTATGCATTTATAATAGCATATTTTACACAAAAAAGGAAATTCAAAGTACAGTTTGTGAGATAATAGTATCACTTACAGCATGTATATTATCTTTACAGGCATAGCTGTGATGCAAGCCAGAAAACCCTGAAAAATAGCAAAAAAAAAAATGCTTGAAACCCATATGGTATTGGGTCTATTGTAACACATGTTGGGTGTGGGCTTTGAGCTCAGAAAGCCATGAGTAAACCAAATTACAATTACAATATAGAGTAGTAAACTTCCTGTACCAAAACAACACTAACTGCAAGCACTCACCTATAGCCCTATCTATGAAATGGCAAGGTATATAGGAAGACAGAGCTGTAACAGTAAGACCCCTACCAGCATCTTCTTCATGAATGTGAGATGCTGGGACTGAAGGAAAGGCTCCCTTTCACCTATGGATCACAGAGTGTAGCAAGCATTTATGTATTATTTTCTATGAGAGGTTTCAGACTCTCTTGCACCTGCTACTGCAAGGAGTCCAGAAACTACAATACTTCTGCTTCCATTCCTTCTTCCTCATGGAAGCCTTCTAATTTTTCCTCCAGAATATTTATTATTGGGATTACCTTACCCCGGGTGGTAATTCTGGAACTCATATCCTCTGTGGAATCCTTAAAGGGCTTCAGGATTTGTACCAGTGCCCCATCATTATCCAATCATGATGCCCCGGGGGCAACCCACACCTATCTCTGTTTCTTGAGACAGATCATGAAGGGGTGTCTGCTGCTCCATTAATCTCTGCATCATCATATCAGTGGAATTCCGTTGGGTGCCATTTTGAATCAGATCTTGTGAGGGATCCTGAATTGTTTCACTTCTGTATCAGCTCCTTGGACACCAGCCCCAGGGCATCCTTCACTGTCAGGTGCAGCTAGTGTGCAAAACAATGTATATCCTGTAAGCCCTTATCTTCTATTGTCTTTACCATATTTGAACCATTGTATGTAACAAAGAAACCTGCATTTACACTCCTATCTCTCCAGTCTAGCTGCCAATCCTCCAAAGTCTCTTTTATGGCTGATAGAATATTGGCCAAGATATGGGGGCTATACATCAACTAGATGTGCAGCAAAACCCACCTCCACATTGATGCTCCATCCCCACTAGAGCTGCTGCATGCCCCTGGCTCAGCCAGATCCCACCAGTGTGCCATCAGGGAGAGGTAAGCATGCATAACATTCATGCTGGTTCAGATATCTCTAGTTAAATGCAAACTACTACTCTCTGCCTTAGGCAGCTGCATCTGTATCTTATTACAGCACTGGTTGTGCAAGGTGGAGAAGACCTTCCTACTAAACATAGTCCTGGAGGGAACTTTATGACTGGGGGATAATATGTGTGGCAAATAAGGATGTGCATCGTTTTTTTGACGGATGAAAATATCATACGATATTTTCTAATCCGTCATGTATCAGGGGTCCCTGAAAATGATGGTGCCGGCCATCCATTGTTCCTACCATGTGACAGGGGCCAGCCAATGGCACCGATAGCCCCTGTCACATGGCAAGGGCAAAGGGCCACCGGTGCCATTTTGTTTACTGGCAGCTGACGGCCCGAGAGTGGAAGATCGCTCCCGGGACCCCCGCTGGACCACCAGGTACTTTAGGAAAGTTTTGGGTGGTCAGGAGGGTGGGGGATTGTAAATAATTAGATTTAAAGGGTCAGGGTGGGTTGTTTTTTTTTCCGGCTCGGAACAGCCGAAAAAAAACCCATCCGGACCGTGGGAAATGGAATTTCCTGCGGGTCCACGATACTGGAACCGGAACCGATTCTGGCACCCGATTCACATCTCTAGTGGCAAACAATTAAAACCCATATTCAGCCCAATTTTCCAGTCCCACAAGGTCTTCCTGCAATTTATCACAATCTGCTTGTGATTTAACTACTCTGAACAATTTTGTATCATCTGCAAATTTGATTACATCACTTGTCATATTTCTTTCCAGATCATTTATAAATATATTGAAAAGTTCATGTCCCAATACAGATCCCTGAGGTACTCCACTGCCCAGTCCCTTCCACTGAGAAAATTGTCCATTTAATCTTACTCTTTGTTTCCTATCTTTTAGCCAGTTTGTGATCCACGAAAGGACATCGCCACCTATCCCATGACTTTCTACTTTTCCTAGAAGCCTCTCATGAGGAACTTTGTCAAACACCTTCTGAAAATCCAGATATACTACATCTACCAGTTCACCTTTATCTACATGTTTATTAACTCCTTCAAAAAAGTGAAGCAGATTTGTGAGGCAAGACTTGCCTTGGGTACAGCCATGCTGATTTTGTTCCATTAAACCATATCTTTCTATATATTCTGTGATTTTGATATTTAGAACACTTTCCACTATTTTTCCTGGCACTGAATTCAGGCTAACTGGCCTGTAGTTTCCCGGATCGTCCCTGGAGCCCTTTTTAAATATTGGGGTTACATTAGCCACCCTCCAGTCTTCAGGTACAATGGATGATTTTAATGATAGGTTACAAATTTTTACTAATAGGTCTAAAATTTCATTGTTTTAGTTCCTTTAGAACCCTAGGGTGTATACCATCTGGTCCAGGTGATTTACTACTCTTCAGTTTGTCAATCAGGCCTACCACATTTTCTAGGGTCACCGTGATTTGGTTCAGTCCATCTGAATCATTACCCATGAAAACCTTCTCTGATACAGGTATCTCCCCAACATCCTCTTCAGTAAACACTGAAGCAAAAAAATAATTTAATCTTTCCACAATGGCCTTATCTTCTCTAATTGCCCCTTTATCCCCTCGATCATCTAACAGTCCAACTGACTCTCTCACAGGCTTTCTGCTTCGGATATATTTTAAAAAGTTTTTACTGTGAGTTTTTGCCTCTACGGCCAACTTCTTTTCAAATTCTCTCTTAGCCTGTCTTATCAATGTCTTACATTTAACCATATCAAAAATACTGGTACATCAGGTATGTCTTAAACACCTCACAGGTTTATTTGAGCCAAATGTATGTAGGCCCCTTACTTCGAGGGTCTGTATAGTATGACAGACTCTACTGTTGTACAGGGTCACCTTACTTTAATTTTTAATCACTCATCAGTCCTATCTTTTTTAGTAGAAATTTCTCTTTATAATAAAATCCATCATTAACTATCAGACTATGTTCATAAATTAACTGTCAAACACTCTTCATAAATCACTATCAGAGATACAAATACTCATCCACTCCAAATTTTGGTAGTTGACCCGTCTGGTCATTCCCCTAAGGGGAATGACCAGACGGGTCAACTACCCCTAAGGGGTCAACTACCCCTAAGGGGAACTTCCCCTAAGGGGAATGACCAGACGGGTCAACTACCAAAATTTGGAGTGGATGAGTATTTGTATCTCTGATAGTGATTTTGGTAGTTGACCCGTCTGGTCATTCCCCTAAGGGGAATGACCAGATGGGTCAACTACCCCTAAGGGGTCAACTACCCCTAAGGGGAACTTCCCCTAAGGGGAATGACCAGACGGGTCAACTACCAAAATTTGGAGTGGATGAGTATTTGTATCTCTGATAGTGATTTACGAAGAGTGTTTGACAGTTAATTTATGAACATAGTCTGATAGTTAATGATGGATTTTATTATAAAGAGAAATTTCTACTAAAAAAGATAGGACTGATGAGTGATTAAAAATTAAAGTAAGGTGACCCTGTACAACAGTAGAGTCTGTCATACTATACAGACCCTCGAAGTAAGGGGCCTACATACATTTGGCTCAAATAAACCTGTGAGGTGTTTAAGACATACCTGATGTACCAGTATTTTTGATATTGTTATTGCACAGTTCGGTACACTGGAATACAGTGGTTTTGGGGAAATAGGTTGTGATTTACATTTAACTAGCCAATGTTTATGCATTATCCTATTTTCTTCTGTTGGATCCATCTTCAAATTTTTGAATGAAGATATTTTGGCTAAAATAGTTTCTTTCACCTCCCCTTTTAACCATGCCTATGATCATTTTGCCTTCTTTCCACCTTTCTTAATGTGTGGAATACATCTGACTGTGCTTTTTACCTTTGTAGCAAGGAGATTACCTTGTGTGTCACCAGGCAGCTCTCTTCCTGAGACTTGGCTCAAATCAGTCAGTCATCCAAGTATGGGTGCACCAAGATTCCTTCTCTTCTCACCACCACCGCTACTACCACCAAAACCTTGGAAAATGTTCGGGGGGGGTGGTGGTGAATAGACCAAAGGGCAGTGACCAAAACTGATAATGGTGCCCCAATACCACAAAATGTAGAAAATGTTGGTGTGCCAAACAGATGGGAATATGAAGGTAGGCCTTGGAAAGATCCAGGGAAGTCAGAAATTCCCCTGACTGCACAGCCATTATCACAGAGCATAAGGTTTCCATGTGAAATGAGTCACCTTCAAATGACGGCTGACACTTTTGAGATCCAGAATGGGATGAAAGGAAACCTCCTTCTTGGGCACAACAAAATTAATGGAATATTGCCCCATACTTTCTTGAGACATGGGTACCGGAACCACAGCCCTTAGCCTGAGTAGCCTTTGAAGCGTAGATTCCACTGCCTGCTTCTTCTGTGGGGAGTGGCAAGGAAACACCATGAACACATCCCAAGGAATACTGCAAAATTCCAGCTCATATCCTTCTCGAATCACTTCCAGGACCTACTGGTCCAATGTGATCTCGACCCACCTCTGATAAAAGAGAGAGAGACATCTCCCTATCTTTTGTTCCCAAAGGTGGGTCAGCAAACCTTCATTGGGAAGCTCTGGAAGGACCGCCACCCGAGTCCGCTTCTCTCTTGGGCTGTCTGGAATGAAAGGACTGAGACCAACTGAAAGACTGAGTCCTCTGAAAGGTCACCCCTCTGAAGGGACGAAACCTCTTGGAACCCCAAAGACGACCCCTCAATCCAAAGGGGTGCTGCAACTGGAGATTCGCCTCTCTTATTGGCAAATTTGTCCAACTCACTCTCAAACAAGAGTGAGCCTTTAAAAGGCAACTTCATAAGATTAGCTTTGGAGGCTGCATCAGCTGACAAATTTCACAACCATAGTTGACGCCTGGCTGCTATCACCGAAGCCACTCCTCTGGCCGAGTTACGGACCAAATTGCAGCCTGCATCTGCCAAAAAGGCAGCAGCGGGCTCCATGATCACTCCAGAATTCACTCCAGCATCATCAATCTCCTGAGAGAGAAGCAGACAAGATCTTGTCACTAGGGTGCAACAGAAGCTATCTGTAAAGTCATCGCCCCTCCCTGCCTCAAAGGCTTGCTTTAGGATAGCCTCAATCCTCCTATCATGCACATCCTTCAATGCTGCTTCTCCCTCCACGGGGATAGTCATCCACTTAGAGAGGGCACAGACCAGCGCATCCACTTTGGGAAAATGGAAATGCTCTCTCACAGCTGAATCCAGGGGCTACAGGCCCTTCAATGTCTGACCCCCTTTGAAATTTGCCTCTGGGGCAACCCATTCAAGATCAATCAATTCCTGAATGGTGTCTATAACAGAGGAAAACAAAAGGCTTTACGCAAGGAAACTAAAAGGGGGTTCTTTTTTTGGCTCTGACATGGCATCCATCCCAGGAACATCTAACTTCTTCAAGGTCTGTGAAATCAGGGCCAGCAGCTCATTTCTATGAAAGAACCGTAACATGATCTAATATGGTTCCAGTCCCAGGGGAATTTCCTCATCTTCCAGGTAATCAAGATCTGCCTCATCAACAGTGCCATCTGGGTTTCTATTGGGGATACCCGCAGTGAACTGAGTCGAGTCCCGGCACTTAACCATAGGACAGGAAGAGGGAGGAGCCACCAGCTGAGGTTTCGGCCTTACAGGATTGGGTGAAACGGAGGACTGCACCTGAAGAAAGCCTTGTAAGCCTTGAAAAAACTCCACCTAAGAAAAAGCAGCCGGTTCCGGTCCAAACCCAGAAGGAACTGGAGCGAGGCCCACAGAACTGCCATCACCTGTGGAGGAACCAGTCAAGGGAATACCAAGGTCTGGCATCCATTGACTGGCAACCGAAACATCATCAAGATGGGAGGATCCAGGCTTAGCAAAATCAGAGCAAGACAACTCCCCCCAGCATCCAACAGCGCTGACACATGTCAGAATCCAAGTCAGGCTAAGAAGGTTGAATATGACAGGCCCCATAGACAGAAAGGCGCTTAGGCTTCTTGTTCCCCGGTGCCATCAGTGGCAGTGAATCTGCATGTAAATGGCTCATGCTCAAAACTTTTGCGCACAAAAATTAGGTGCCTCAAAAGTAAGCACCGCCAAAACGTATGCACACAAAAGGCACAACCAAACTGAGCACACAATGCATGTGCAGAGCAAACACACTGCACATACCGATGTCTTGTAGAAGGCAGTAAAGCATGCACAGGAGTACGCAAAAAATGCTGCCATGGCATGCCACATGATGCGCAGGCAAGAAGCCTAACTGCAGGGTCTAGCTCACCAGAGCCACTCAACCCGCCAGTCTGCCCAGTTCCCCAATCCCACTGGGAGCGGGAATGAACGTCAGGATGGCGCGCCGAGCATGGAGACCAGAGGATGTCCTAAAAAACCAAAAAAATTATTTTCTTTTTTTTTTTTTTAACTTACCTGAGCTCCGTGCTTACCGACTGAGTACAGAGAGGGTCAGGCTATGGGAAAGAGGGCATCTTCTGTCATCCCATACTCAACCTCCTGCACCCACTGCCTTTAAGCTGTACAATCAACTATATCCATGCTGGGAAACCCAGCTACCGGACCAAGGCACACATCTGAGTAATCACAGAAATCACCTCAGGAATTCTCAACTGGGGAAAGGACCACTTGGTATCCCTGCAGGAGAGTGGAGCTTTTCTTTATTCAATTTAAAATTCTCCTTCCAAAATTTGAAGCAATTCCCATAGGGAGATGCATGTCCACCACCTGCTAGAGACGGAGAATACTGGCAGGCTGGGGTCATTGCAGGAGTATATATACTTTGACATCAGCTTGCTTCATCTCCATCTGCTGGCAGGAGAGCATACCCCACTGGTTCTGAGCCAATCAATCTACATGCTAGGAAATATCTGTTTGTGGTCTATGATCTCAAAGGTGGCAGACAGATCTAAAAACATTATGACACATTCTTTCCCTGAATCTAGATTTCTCCTGAGATCATTAGTCATGGCTAGAAGTACTGTCTCTGTGCTGTGTTTCTGGTGAAAGCCTGCTTATCTACTTGTCAGAATGTCATTACTCTTTAAGAATTAAGAAAGCTGTCACTCTGTCACCTTCTCCATTCACAATCAGCAAATGGGAGATAGGTCGAAACTTGAAAACTGACTAGTCAGAGAAAGCTTGTTTCAAAACTGGATGAATTATAGCTCTTTTGTACCACTGTGGAAAAATACCCTCTTCTAATGAGCCATTAATGATAGAAGCTACAATAAATAAGGCATCAATGCCTGGGCAGCCGTTTAACAATAATTGCTGGGGACACATCTAAAGGAGAGCAACTAGGTTTTGGCTGAAGCGATAGATTTAACTGTAAGGAAGTGAAACTGCTCGATAGTTGGTAAGGAGCCTGAATTAGCAGAATTGCTGTCTCCCTTGTTAACCATGCTTTCAGGGTTAATTGAACTTTCTAAACTATATTTCTGGGCAAGGAATTTATAATTGTCTCTATTTTGGTGTGGAAAAAGTTTGCCATACTGTTGGCCATTGCTTAATCATCAGCAGAAGATGAAGCAGAATTTAATTCAGGTTTCGAAAGTGCCCTCAGACCCTTAACAATATGATACAGGTTATATGGTCTATTAAAAGATGAAGCAAGCTTAGCTGAAAAATATGCTTTTTTAAATTGCTCTTACTTTATGATTCTATATATGGATCTGTAGCTTGTACTTTACCTGATTGGGAGTGGAAGGGCACTTTTTCCAATGCCTCTCACATTTCCTATTTATAGTCCTTAGATTCATTAGTTCTTAGAGAACCAAGGAGTCTTCTTGTTAGTTTTAATGTTTTGTTCTTTTAAAGGAGCAAAATCGTTAATAATATTTAGCACATAATCATCCCTGGATTTATATTTATTCTGTACAGAACCTATTAGAGAGAAAATTGGGGATTGTGCTAATTTTTCTAATAGGCATGGTACTGTAAGCTTAGCCTTGGAGTAACTCATCAATGATATAGCTGTAGATATTGGTATTGCTAAATTGCCCTTTACAGAAAATGATATTAAAGAATGGTCTTACCATACCACATTCTCAGTTTAGAGATTTTGAACCATCAGTGGTGGGTTATCCATTGACCTCAGATATATGAGATCTAACCTGTGACCTTTCATGTGTGTAGGAGACAATACCCACTGTGGCATTTCTATCTAACTTATCAACAATATGAAGATTAAAGTCATCTGATGCAAGTATGTTCTTTGCCTCTAGACATAATTCTGTGAGTTGTTATGCTAACTATGGGGCTACAGTAATAGTATCATGTGCTGCTCCAAATAGCAGGAGGATAGCTAATTAGATGTACTACTAATTTTTAACAAGAGCAGTACCATTACCTGAAATTGAGAGACTGTTAAATGAGTGACATTCAAAGAAGCTTTTATAATCATTGCTACTCCTGCTCCTCTTTTACTTGAACCTGAGTTGGAAAAAAGAGGTGTAACCCATTGGCCAAAGCTCTGTTAAAGTAACTGTATTGCTGGCCTGAATCTAAATCTCAGTAATACACAACACACACAGATTGTAATTTATTATTTGGTTTACAAGCACTGCTGCCTTAGATCTAACTGCATAGAAATTAATCAATTGTGAATTCAAAGAAGGAGCAAGTACATTTGGAGATCCATGCTTGTTGTTCTGAAAAGGCACTGTAATTAAAGAAGACTTGCTAGGTTTACTCAAGCATTTCTTAGAAAAATAGTTTTGGGCATATCTGCCTTGACTTAGTGTTATTAGGATAGGCAAAGACAGAGATACTTTCGCAATCATTATAATAAGCACAGACTTTGACATAATTATAGATGAAAAACAAAACCAAACATATACTCAACACAGATGGCACACTAATGGGGTAATTTTCAAAATCATTTGCATGCTTAAAACTGGGTCTTACATGGGTAAATGCACTAACAAAGTGAATACTTCCTCAATAGCTCATGTTTTAACAAATTGGTTAGTCTATAAGGTGCCACCCAACTCCTGTCATTTTTTGCTACACCAGACTAACATGACTATCCCTCTGAATATTTTACTCATGTAAGTGGGCTTTTGAAAATTGCTATGATATATGTTATTGAATTGTCAATAGATTCCACACATGTAAGTGCATTTAATGAGGGTAAATGGGTTTTGGAAATTACTGCCATAGACCTAGATTCATCAAATTGCTATAAATATAGCAAAAATAGCACCTGTGATAAAAAAAAAGGGTACTTTGAAGTCTGATGCAGCGCATAGGTAAATACCACACATGGCTTAGTGTCAGCGCGCATGTCGTTACGTCAATGTGTTGCACGTAGCGTCACCACACAGACTGTTGCGTCAACACATGCCTTGGTTAAATTAGTGCATGGTCCATTATTTTTTCCAGTTTATATATACAGGCTTCCTGCAGCTGCCTCTTTCAGGGTGTGTTGAGGAGTGGGTTAGAGGAGAGGAGATGAGTAGTGGTCAGTGGATTAGGAGTTAGTTGTTATTGCGATATCTGAGTGTGTTGTCCTGTTCTTAAGTGTTTTTCGTACTGTTTACCTTGAACTTCATCTTTTTTCTATCTGCGTGGGTGAAAGTTTTTGTTAGTTTGTCATGTTTGCTCATTTGTCTTTTTCTTGTGGAGGAGGTGAGTGGAGGAATGAGGAGGTGTGCAGAGGAGGTGAGTGGAGAAGGTGAGTGGAGGAGTGGAGGATGTTTGTAGAGGAGTGAGGAGGTATGTGGAGGAGTGTGGCAGTTTGAAGAGGTGTGTGGAGGAGGTAAGTGGAGGAGTGGAGGTGTGTGGAGGAGGTGAGTGGAGAAGTGAGGAGGAGTGGAGGTTGTGGAGAGGATGGAGCGTGAGAGGCGTGGGGAGAGAGGAGAGGAGAGGCGTGAGGAGAAGAGGGGGAGGAGAGAGGAGAGGAGGCGGGAGTACAAGGGCAGGAGTGCTAGGGGAAGAAGGAGTAGAAGTAGGGACAGGGATAGGAGTAGAGAGATGCAGGAGGGAAGGGATAGGAGGAGGCAGGAGGGGGAAGACGATAGGCAGATGAGGACGAAGGGAGGAGGACAGCGGTCTAGGGATAGACAGAGAGGGAAGAGGGGAAGGAAGATGGCAGGGCAGGGCCAGGAGGGAGGGAGGAAGGGAAGGGAGAGGGGAGTGAGAGTGAGAGTGAGGAAAGGGAGGACACCTCTCTAGAAGTGGAAATGGCACCCCCTTCTGGCAGCCAGGCAGCAGGGCACCCTTATCTCCGGGCTATCAGGTTTAGCATCCAAGAAAAAGAGATGGTCATTGCAGGGGTTCTACACCATTATGTAATGATCTTCGGCAACTGGACAGCCAAGACCTCAAAGGCAGCCAATGGCCAGATATGGCGCAACATAGCCCAGGGCATCACCACTCGCAACAGAGTCCTACAGAGTGGGAAGGAGGTGGCGCACAGATACCGAGACATCAAGGCGCAGTTGAAAGCCAAGGTGGTGATGCAAAATAAATACCAAAGATAGACTGGAGGAGGAGCCCCTTGTCCCATCATCCTCGCCTCTATGGAGGAGCTTCTTGTGGAAAGACTGGGGGCGGATGTCTTCGAGGGCATGCCCGAGTGGCTGGACACCACACAAGCTGCATTTGGTAAGTTCACCTCACCTGTAAATGGGCAGGCAGCAATGGGTGTATACATCATTTAGCATAAGATGCTCATAATGCTAAGTAGCCAAGTGCTCCTCTGATGCCAAATGAAAAAAAGGGCACTAGCTGCCATTGTTACTTATTTTATATTTTTTTGCTTCCACGGTTCTCGCCTATGAAGTGGCTGGTCCCAGTCAGAATGCCACCAGGTCCAGCCAGGAAGCCCCAAGGACCAGCCAGCAAGACCTAGGGACCAGCAGCACACCACCCACTTTGCACAGGCGCTTCCCCATGGATGCCCAGACCTAGGTCAGCAAGGAGGAGGAGGAGCAGCAGCAGGCACAGGCTCAGGAGCCACTGGAGATCCTGCAACCCCTGGGTTCAACAAGCCCACTCAGTGTGTTCCTCAACATGTCTGGCTTCATGAAGGAGCAGAGTCTTCAGTGGAAACCAACAAATTCTGCAGTACTTCAAGCCAGCACACCACAGTGGCAGGCTGAAGCACCACATTCTCAGCAGAAACACTTCATAAGCCCTGTGATGTCATTTTTGGAGGCCCACATTCCAGCACTCCACACCACCATCACAGCACTGCCACCAGCACTGCTACCAGCAAAGAGACCAGGTCTGATACTGGTCTGGGACCAGCACCAAGAAAATCCCTGCCACCAACAGAGGAGGAGTCCATGCATGAGCAGCTGGACCAACTGGAAAGGAAGCATGGGGTATAACTCTGACACATATGGGCAGAGCTAGTATACCTCAGGAGGGCTGTCAACAGGCAGAACCAGATCCTGCGAGAGCAAACAGCTGCTAACATGCAGAACGCAACAACACTGTCCGCAGCTGTCAATAGCATGACAAATGTGCCAATACAGATCCTACAAAGGATATCAGAGCCACCATCAGAGTCTTCCCCACCATCACTCGAGTCCACACCCCGTAGCTTTCCCTGGGATGACAGACACCCGGGGGTAGGCCCTCAAAATCCATGCCCCCCCCCCCCCAGTGGCAAGCCACAACATGGCAAGGGGCCATAAAGTACATTAGCTGCTGCTATTGAATACCAAATAAGAAGAATTTTAACAACAATCCTCAGTGGTCCCCTCTACAGAGTTGTTGTGGCATCTAGATGGAAGAAGCCTGCGGGGCCCATCCTCACCTCAGAGTTGTTGTGCCAGCACACAGAAGGGATTGTCTACTGTTAGCCATTGTGGTCCAGCAGCCTAAATTGAAAGCCCTCCTCAATGATTTTCCCATATTCCATCCTCCTTGAAGTGGCCTCCAGTCATGGTCCTGTTGCTACCTCTTCTCATCATGTCTAATCTGCTGCTTTGGATGCTGGTGTCTCATCTCAACTCAGCTCCTGTTGCTGCTGCCATCATGCTGCTGGAGTCTCATCTCATCTCAGCTTCTGCTGCTGCTGCCTCAATGCTGCTGGGTCTCCTCCTGGTCCTGCTGCCTTCTTGCTGCTGGTCCTCTCTTTCAACATGGACTGTCTGGGGCCATCACTTGAACTCTGCTGCCTTGCCCCTTAGGCTGTCCCCTTGAGTGCACTCTTTCAACATGTACTGTCTGGGGCCTCTTCCTAGCATTCACATAGCAAGGCTGCTATCAGCTACAACAATAAAGATATACTGTAGCTATTGGGGATTGCCACTTCTGCTTTGTAAGTTCTTAGCTGTAATCATGATTGTGCTAAAAGGATAAGATGCTAAGTCTGTATATGTAATGATGCCATTTCAAACAATGTATGTACAGGTCTACACAAAATGTGCTGTTCATAAAATGTGAAATCTTTTGTGCTATTTGCTATCTTATCCTTGCAGAATGTGATTACCTAAGTCATGCAAATTATTTCAAACAGTGGACTACATGTCTTCGCTAATAAAGTGGTCACTGGTTTGAAAAAACACTTCCTGGTTGGCTCCTTTCATTGTGTGGTTTTTGTATTAACGGTTCACTAATAAGAAGGTATGCCCTCCGCATGACCTTGCATGCTAGAGGGCTCGTGTACATTCCAACTTGCCACATATCTAGCAGACAAGACCATATGGCCTCGGGCATACAACTGAACGCTCAGTATATGCTCCTAAGGAAGACAGCTAGAGCTAAAGAAGAAGCTCATTACTGGGGGCCTTCAGTATTGCCGCTTGTTGCCTTCTTTACACTGCATACTATTAGCTAACTCCTGCTTACATGGGCCTGTATGTGAGATGGATGGTAGCTAGCTGGCACACATAGTATATTGTGTACATGTAGAGCTTGTGTGCTGTTAAGGGGAAGCTAGTGTCATCATCACACAAGACTTGATCTTCAGATCCCTTACTTGTGTCATGACTCAAAGGCCATCTGTAACCAAACATTTGTAGCTTTCACACTAAATCAAATATGACGTCTACTTACTGTCTATTGGCACAGGGTGTCAGCTTCTGTGTGACAACTAGGGAGGCGGAGTGAGGGATTATTGTCTTGTCCAGAATGTCCACAGGTGAAGAACAGAGGGCCTAGAGGGCTGTTGCTGCTGCTTGGGACCAGGTAGACTTCCACAGACTGACTGCTATCCCTGTAGTGGGCAGCCTTCAGGATCTGGATGCTAGCTGTAAGGTCACCTTTACCTTACACGAATTATCATATCCCCAAGCCATGCCAGTACAGGGATGGCAGTCAGTCTGTGGAAGTCTACCTGGTCCCAAGCAGCAGCAGCAGGCCTCTAGGTCCTCTGATCTTTGCCTGTGGACATTCTGGAGAAGAACATACTCCTTCACTCATCCCCCCTAGTTGTCACAAGGTAGCTGACACTCTGTGCCAACAGTCAGCATGTACACAGTGGTATGGAAAGGGAAGGTAGGTTACTGTACAAGTGAAGTGCCTAAAGTGCTAAGCAAAGCCTGTCCCCTATATTCTACTGCTTATACAGGCACCCCACCTCTATGCATGCACAGGAAAGCAAGTGACCTACTTATGGCAGAAAGAAGGTTGCCCTACCCTGCCAGCATATACAGAAGACAGCGTTGGTGACAAATGTTGCGGCCTGGGGTGGCAGCCTGTATAAACTGTGCCTGATGTGATCAACTGAGAGGAGGCTAAGGAGACCAATGAGTGGAAAAAGAGACTCTCAATTAGGACTGGCACCAGGCCTTGGGCACCTGCCAACCAAACCAACCCCCACCACACACACACAACCTCCTGAACGGGGTATCTCAGTATATGCTGCCACAAAACCATCATCATGCAAACCATTCGTCTGAATCAGCCCAACATCAATGGCATTAGGTGGTCATAGCCACTCCACGTTCCATCAATGACAGCATCCCCACATTCAGTGGCCAGCTTCTTAACACTCATTATCTCCCTCCCTAAAGTTGCAAGCCTCTGTGACAGCTTAATGTCTGGATAGCCTGCACAGCCCCTAATAACTGGACTATTAGGCCCACTCCAAGCACTAGGTGGAAAAGCATCCATATGGGGGGAAGGAGCATTTTACATGACAGGAAAATATCAATTAATATCTGCACGTAAGACTGCATATTTGATGTGTGATGCTGGCAACTTTCACACCTTCGTCCCTCTCTCATCACTAGGTATAAACTGTGAGCGTACTAAGAGAAATGTTAGAGTGCATGGTGTGAGGACATTCATATGGCAGCCCATATGCTCAACTGTCAGAGGTGTTCCTTCTCAAGAGTACAAGCACTGAACACCACTGTGCAAAAGCTGTGTATGCAAAATGAATGCACACATACACTGCCTGCTCTGGGGTATAGGTTGGTGTGGCAAGGGAGGGACCTCCGAGTGCAACAGCACCCTAGACACAGAAATTGACTGAGACTAACACAGCACATCACTAACCGAGTCGCACACTCACACACTTATCTTTTGAGTACGGATTACCTGCAGCACTTCCTGCACCTACAACATTAATGTCTGTGGCTGCTTGACTCTAACTGCTAATGCAGTAGTCTGAGTCCTTCCTCGGCACAAATGATTAGGGATGTGCAGAGGGACGGCATACGTTGCATTCGGTATTCGTATTCGTTGGGGGACAGATACGTTGCATTCGGCAAGGGGGGCCCCCGATATGTTCATGCGTTCATTCTTATTTGTTTCCTGGCTAAAATTGAATTAACTACAACCTCCCACCCTCCTGAACCCCCCCCCCCCCAAAGACTTACCAAAACTCCCTGGTGATCCAGCAGGGGGTCCGGGAGCCATCTCCTGCACTCACGCCATTGGCTGCCGGTATTCAAAATGGTGCCGATAGCCTTTGACCTTACTATGTCACAGGGGCTACCGGTGCCATTGCTTGGCCCCTGTGCACTAAACAAAAAAGTTATGAAAACATTTTGAGAAATCTTTTATTGTCTTGGTTTTGAAATGAGATGAAACAACAAAGGTGATGGTGTTGAAATGGCCTATTTCATTAAAAATGGCAGCATAGCCCTGCAATGTATCATCTTTCTACAGTGCTCATACTGGAGGTTGCTGCCATAGGCCATTCGAAGTTTTATGTTAGTGAGTGACCCCCTAGTGTTGTAAAGGAAGAAGAGAGCTTGGAGAACTCAAGACAAGATGTATCTTATTCCATTCTTTCTTGCATTACATCTACAGGTTGACACCTTAGTGCTGCATCTTTGGTGTTCACCGAGAGAATAGCTGCTAGCCCACGTCAAGCAGCAGGTGAGTTCTTTCTCCCTTTTTGTCTTTTCTTTTGGGAAAAAGATTGCTCCACCGTTCCTTGTTAGTGAAAGAGGAAAGAAGTTGCCCAAGTCACTGGACAAAAACCTCAGTTCTTTAAGTTTTTTTGTTCCTTGAAGACTAGTAGTTTGATTCAATTGGAAAGTAAGGAGTTTAGGTTTTTTTTGTGTGACTGGAGGTTGCTCTGTGGCATTGGGAAGCATGAATTTCACCCCATGTCACTCAGCCTCGACAGAAGCTTTGGAAATTACTGTGTGCCCAGTCGGTGCCACTTGGGAGGAGAAAAGAGAGGGCAACCTCTCCGGTGCTCACCCAGAGGAGTCAATAGAGTCCGTGTCAGCTAATACATTAAGGAGAAGAGTGTAGAGAATATCATAGACAAGCAGAGCTGGATCTCAGTTAATCAGCACTAGGGATGTGAATCGTTTTTTGACGATTTAAAAAATCGTCAGATATATTTTAAATCATCAAAAATCGTTAGAGGCGCCTAACAATAGGAATTCCGCCGATTTATCGTCAAAAGTCGTAAATTGGGGGAAGGGGGAGGGGAAGGGAGAGGGCGGGAAAACCGGCACACTAAAACAACCCTAAAACCCACCCCGACCCTTTAAAATAAATCCCCCACCCTCCCGAACCCCTCCAAAATGTTTTAAATTACCTGGGGTCCAGTGGGGGGGTCCCGGTGTGATCTTCCACTCTCGGGCCACGGCTGCATTAATAGAAATGGCGCCGGTGGCCCTTTGCCCTTACCATGTGACAGGGCAAAGGTAGCGCCGGCGCCATTTTGGTTCCTGTCCCCCGACGTCATGAGCGCAGGAGATTGCTCCCGGACCCCCGCTGGACCCCCAGGGACTTTTGGCCAGCTTGGGGGGGCCTCCTGACCCCCACAAGACTTGCCAAAATTCCAGCAGGGGTCCGGGAGCGACCTCCTGCCATATTGCGCCGGCCATACGGCCGGCGCAATACGGCCGGCGCCATTTTGCAATACGGCAATACGGCAGGAGGTCGCTCCCGGACCCCCGCTGGACTTTTGGCAAGTCTTGTGGGGGTCAGGAGGCCCCCCCAAGCTGGCCAAAAGTCCCTGGGGGTCCAGCGGGGGTCCGGGTGGGTTTTAGGGATGTTTTAGTGTGCCGGTTTTCCCACCCTCCCCTGATTTACGATTTAAAAAAAAAAACAAAACAAAACTGCGATGATCAGATTCCCTCCCCCCCGCAGCCAAAATCGATCTTTAAGACGATCGATCACACGATTCACATCTCATTCAGCACCCTGTGCAAAAACTGATTTTAGTGCTCTCCCCTCCTTCCCTTCAGCAGTAGCCTAATGCGCCTTCCTTTATTCATGAGGGTGGTTCTAGCACTGCATTCCTTCTCTCTCTCCCCTTTGCTCATCAGCATCCTCCCTCTCTTTCTTGCTCCTCAGCACCAGTATCCCCTTGACCCACCTCTTTATGCCCACAATGTCCAGCAACCATTTCTCTTAATGTCTCTTGCAGTAAACAGCATTCTTCAATCTCTCCCATCCTCACCCTCTGCACAGTACCAGGATCCTTCCCTTCTGAGACCTTCTCTCTTTCCCCTCTGTCCACAGTCCTCTCTCTCCCCTGCCTGTGGAATTTTCTGCTGGAGGACATGGCTTTTGAAAATTTTGGACAAGTTTCTGGTGGCCAGGTCCATTAATAATTGTTAACCAGGAATGGTTATTAAAGAGGAAAAAATAGTTATGATGCCCAAGAGCCTAGAAGCAGTGCTTCCCCCATGTTGGAAGAACTTTAAGGTGGTAAGAATGAGAAGATAATCTTGCCACACCCTTTCAGGCCCATAGAAGACAAGGGAAGCAGGACTACATCATCTTCATCCTTTTTTCCCTATTCCAGCTTTTCATTTTACCATCCCTTCCTTCCATTGTTCGTTGGCATTCCATCTCACTTCAATGGCCGTGTCCACTCCCGCCCCCCCCCCCCCCCCCCCCCCTACCAATCTCCTGCTCTCTGGCTACCTTCCCTGCAATAGCTCCCTCTCTCACACGTCACCTCTCATCATACCCTCCCAAATTCTGCATCCATCAACTGGTTCATCTCTTTCTCTCTCTCCATCTACTCTCACACTCCCTCCATCATAAGACATCCTATCGACCAGAGTATTTTACCTGTGGATTTTGCAATTATACAGGCTGTTTTGAAAATCACTCAAATGTATCTTATCAGTGACATAATTTGAAAACCAAATGACTTTCAGTGAAATGAGAAGTAGAGTCTACATCCTAATTTGTGCAAAAATACAGTAAATCTAGCATAAGCATAGTTTAGAACACATAAATAAATAAATAAGCAAGCTTTGCCAATTAGAAACATATCCTTATGTCATCCATGCTGCTTTCAGTTCATATTTTCCCAATACAAACACTGTAAATTACCAATTTTGGTACAGTGCTCCCAAAACATATCACAACGCAAAGTAGTAGCAAATATTTTTATATAATAGAATGATATTCATTGAAACCATGCAAAAGATTAAAGTATAATACCTAATTAAACTCAGATTAAATGCTATGAACAGAATGCATTATCTTGAATTGAGACAACTCTACAATATACAAAGCTGGGGCAGTAAAATAACACACCCAATTTCATTTATGAAATGTATCAACTCATTTGCTCTTAGTGCAGATTTGTCCTTTTGTCCTTAACCATCAGTTCAAATTCAATAGAATATTATCTTGTATTCCCAATGGTTGTTCTGAGTGCACAACAAACAGGCTCTGTAATGCAAAATGTTTATTATAACATATAAAATCAGGCACCACATTTATGTTCACTTTTATTTTTATTGATTGATTTTTATTGTTTTTATTTTTTTATGTCAAGTTCATACATTGTATTATTATGTATGTTTTAATTGTAAGCCACATAGGAATTTGGATATAGTAATAGAGTTTTTTTTTATGTTTTTTGCATTTTTGGAGTCTTCCCCTTGCTCTATCCCCAGCTTTTTGTGGGATCTGTCTGAGGAATATAAATGTCTCCTGCAGCATGTGATCTGGGTCATTGCCTCTCCCCAAAAGGAGTGATCAGGAGGTGGTCTTGACTGCTGATAGAATAGACTGACCAAGAGAAGAGTGTTAGAGAGTAGATTTGGGAAAGAGTTTGTTCTACATTTGGAGCTGAGCCAGATCCTGAAGGAAGAGAAACCTTGGGTTCTGGAAAGGCTGGGTTCTATACTTTTGCCTGTGCTACAGCATGGGTTGAAGGGTGTGACAGTTTTTGGAAATCTTGACAACTTCTGAGAGAGCTTTTTAGATTTTTCTGTTTTGAAGGCTATTTTTGGGCAAGGGATTTTGTCACCTTCTTCCAGCCCTTGATACTGCTGGAATTACAAAGAGACTACCCTACCCACCAAGGGGAAGGGATTTTGGAAGTGGATGCTGGTGCAGGTGTGAGGAGACTCTTTAGGAGGGATATCAAGGATAAGGAGACTATAATATTTTGTGTTGATTTTGCTGCTACTGTTCCTAAATTTTTCTGTTTTGGCTTGGATTCGATTTTTAAACTCAAGTAAATTTGCATGCTGAACATCATAAGAACATAAGAAATTGCCATGCTGGGTCAGACCAAGGGTCCATCAAGCCCAGCATCCTGTTTCCAACAGAGGCCAAAACCAGGCCACAAGAACCTGGCAATTACCCAAACACTAAGAAGATCCCATGCCACTGATGCAATTAATAGCAGTGGCTATACCCTAAGTAAACTTGATTAATAGCCATTAATGGACTTCTCCTCCAAGAACTTAACCAAACCTTTTTTGAACCCAGCTACACTAACTGCACTAACCACATCCTCTGGCAACAAATTCCAGAGCTTTATTGTGCGTTGAGTGAAAAAGAATTTTCTCTGATTAGTCTTAAATGTGCTACTTGCTATTGGACTCTGATTTTTTTCCACTGGATACTAGGACTTTGATTAGAGAGTGTGATTTTATTGTCTCCCCACTGGAGGACTCCCCTGTCCAGTGACTAGAATCAGTGGAGTGGGACTTAATCAGAACAACTGCATCTATGACCACACCAAGAGCCCAGAGGTTTAAGCCATGTCCCTCTCCCCCTCAGCTAGATGGACCCTGGCTTTGTAACTCCCCAGTTTCAACCAGCAAGTTAACTGGGGGTCCTGCTACATGAATCTAAAAGAAAGCTGGTCTTAAAGGACATCTAGACTTTTTCCAATCTAATTGACCCTGGGGGTCAATTTATCCATTTTGAGATCAGAGTGGAGGTTAGGGTTGTCACCTTACCCGGGGCAACCTGGAAAGAGTGTGCTTCCATGGTACCAGAGAAAGCTGTATGTTATCCTTCCATTTAAAAACAGTAATAGGAAGGAGATTGAAAATTATAGGCACATTAGTCAAATCTACCCAGATAACTTTGAAATCTATTTATTTATTTATTTATTTAAAATCTTTGCTATACCGTCGTTAAGCGGGTGCCATCACAACGGTTCACAATAAGGCACAAAAACTATGTTGAATACAGTGTCTAGAATTCTAACTCTTAAACAGGTGCCATCAAAAATACTGTAACATTATATCATAATATGTACTATTTGGTGAGTGTTATAATTCATGTCTAGTTTTTCTAACTCTGCTAAAAGTTTGGTGTTACTTAATTTTAGTTCTTTGTTGTTTAAGATAAAGGAAGAAATTAGAATATAGGAGAGAAGACACACAGCATTCTTTGAATATCACCAGTTAGGTTGCAAAGTTATTCAGGTAGGTTTTCCCAGATAACTAACAAATGGCGATATTCAAAGAATATTGCTGGTTAAGCAACAATTACAGGGTGAGGGTGAAGAAGCTTGGGTGCGGGACTCATGGCCTGATTTCCCACCCCCACCACAAAGAAAAAAATGACAGTCCAGCTGGCTGATCCCCAAGTCCCCTGAGCTCCCGAGCCCCCCAAAATATGAGCCTGAAAAGCCTCCTTCCTGCCCCCAAAAGTCTAAATATGAATAATGGAAAAGCTTGCTGCATAAACCCACCCTTAACTTCCTGTCTCACTCCAAACCCCCCCCCCCCCCCCCCCAAACCTTCTATGGAGATCGGGAGCTTGAAACTAGCATCTAGCTCCTGGTGCATCCAGCTTTGCTCCGACAGTAATGCAGTTAAGGAATACTCTGACAATAATGCTACCAGAGTTGCTATCAGAGCAATGCTGGATTCACCGGAAGCCGGATACTAGTTCCAAGCTCCTGGTCTCTATAGGAGTAGTTATACATTTGGCAGAGCTCTTCTGAGAGATAGTTCCATAAGGCAGGTGCTATTTCTGAGAAGGATTGTTGATAGGTTTCCATTCTTTTGATTTCTTTTGGAAAAAAAACCATGACAATGCAGTCTTCTTTTCTTTGCAAACTTAGAACTACAGCTCCATGTGTGCAATGGGGTAAACCTAGAACTGGATCAGCTTGTTTGGGACGACCTGGATAAGGTGGTAATCCTAATGGAGGCTGAGGCCAATATCTATTCAGGTCAGCTAGTCAATAATAGTATTTGCCATTCATGTCTGGAAAGGGACTTCTGTATGCTCATCAAAAGCAGTGAATTACACCCAAATGAATGAAAGAAATTATACCTTCATTCATGCCATAAAGTACATTCAAACTATGAAATACATTAGCTGATTCATTTCCATATGCATGAACCTTATTATCCCTTTTGTCGCTATGCAAAGTCACTTACCAGACATCAGTCCTTTATAGAAAAAGAAGATGTTGAAAATGTTCTAAGCATGCATGGGCTGTGATGTCAGCCTGATCTCAGGACAGTCACTGATGTCAGTTGGGTGTCCTGCCAACTTGTGGAAAAAGCCAATAGCAAATGGCACATAGCACTTATGACTTTCAGTTCAGCAGACTAACTATGAAAGTGGCTTATACAGTAGACCACAGAGCAATGGAATTTGATACAGAGTAATTAACACACCTCCAAACCTGCTCTTGGGTGAAGTATTTTTCTATGGAAGGCTTGGCGTCTCCCACAATGGCCATATAAGAGCAGATGCATTCTTAGTCACTGAGTTGTGCCTGAAATACATAGCCATCTTAGCTATGTCAAGTGTCTTTCCTTAGAAAAAGAGACACTTTTGGGCAGTGCAGAGGCCTGACTAACTCGGTGCTATCCCGATATGGGGGGAAAGCAACCTGCTTTTCAGCCCGAAGGAATCAGTTTCACAATCACTCAAGAAATAGTATTAACACATTGAAGAGTTGTTCCTAAAATAAAATGTTTACTGACACAAAAGGTAAATGGTAGGATTATAGGATATGACAAAAAAAGGTTCTTACAGAAATTACAGTCACTCGAAAATACATTCCATAACCACAATTCACATACAGATTGGCCTCCATTTCCTCCAAGACCTCCCCAGAATCTGATGTGGATTGTGGAATTCATGTGTCACTATTTCAGAGTCTCCTTTGTACTTGTAAGTGTTGCAGTTCTTGCAGGATGGCTCCACTCTCCTCACCTTGAGACAGATATCCTCCAAAGGTTGCAGTCACAAATTTCTTCATCACAAAAATAGACTAAATGGAGCCCCATTGAGATCTTTCCATAGCACGCCCACTGGAAGTTGCTGCAAGGGTAGTTTTCTGCCTTAATATTAGATGGTGACCTTTGTGTTCAGTGTGGCATTTTGTTTTGTAGTTTGAAAGAAGATGTCTGTTTTTATAGTTTCCCTATTCTCACTCAACAAATTTGCTGAGTAGTTTCGGAAGTACAGACATCAAATTACTTCCATTCGAGCCGATTCAGTAAAGTCCGCGGGAGAGCGGACGAACGCCCGCTCTCCCGGCGCGCGCACAGGCCACTCGCCTGTGTGCGCGATTCTGTATTTAAATTAGGTGGTGCGGTAGAAACAGGCAATAGGAGGCGCTAGGGACACTAGCACGTCCCTAGTGCCTCCTTTTGACCCGAAGCAGCGGCTGTCAGCGGGTTTGACAGCTGACGCTTAATTTTGCTGGCATCGGTTCTCGAGCCCGTTGACAGCCACAGGCTCGGAAACCGGATGCCGGAAAAATTGAGCGTCCGGTTTTCGGCCCGACAGCCGCCGGCCCATTTTAATATTTTTTTTACTTTTTTACCCTTTGGGACCTCCGACTTAATATCACCATGATATTAAGTCGGAGGGTGCACAGAAAAGCAGTTTTTACTGCGTTTCTGTGCACTTTCCTGGTGCCGGCAGAAACTAGCGCCCGCCTTTGGGTAGGCGTTAATTTCTTAAAGTAAAATGTGCGGCTTGGCTGCACATTTTACTTTCTGTATCGCGCGGGCATACCTAATAGGGCATTAACATGCATTTGCATGTTGTGGGTGCTATTAGGTGCTGCGGGTTGGACGCGCATTTTCCGCTCCTTACTGAATAAGGGGTAAGGGAAAACGCGCGTCCAAGGGCCTGATTGTTGGTTAGTAAAAGAGGTCATAGTGATTTTGGGTGTTTGTGTGTGTTGAATAAATGTGGATTTTTTGTTGGGAGGAAGTTTTTGTCCACTCTTCTTGCTTGAGAGTAAGAGGAGGTGAAGAATACAGATTTTTCCTAGTATGCAGTATTTTTGGTTCCTTCATACCAAAAGATCCCTGTACCATCAACCGTGAGAAAATGGAGTGAATCCCACTGGAATCCAGCAATGGGAGGAGAGAGGAAAAAACTGTGAACCCCATACTGGAGTTTCACCCAGGAGAACAGGAAAGGAGAGTTTTTGGATAAAAAAGGATCTAGCAGTGGACTCCAGGTATTGGGCAAAAGTGATCCTTATGGGATAGAAGAATCCTTTACAATGAAACCAGACAGCCTACATTCCACCCAAGGGAAGAATCGGGGACCATGGGAAAAGATTAAGGGACCACAGACACAGATCATGTTAGACTTTATTTATTGCTGTAATTATGGACGTGACAAGGAGCAAATATACCTAAGCCAGGGCTTCTCAAACCTTTAGCCAATATGACCCCATTTTAGCACTTGAAAATTCACATGACCCCAGAGGACAACCAAACCTAATTAGCGAGGGGATAGTTCACCTCCAACAATCCCTCCACTCACCATTCCTGCACGCCAACTGATCCCCTCTCTCAACCGCCATCCCCCTCCAGAGGGCCTCTCAACCTCTACCCCTCCAGCTGATCCCCTTTTTTTACCCTTCAGGTATTGCCCCTTACTGGATAAGGGGTAAAGCTAGCGCGTCCAAACGCAGGTTAACAGTGCGCTCCACCGGAGCGCACTGTACTGTATCGGCCTGTTTGTGAGGAAAAGGGACAACTTTCCCACTTCCAAATTTAATGGAAAACTTGTGATGCACAGCTGTTCTTTGTTGTGCTGGCATTCAGGAGAAAGTGTGCTTGCCAGTAGGGAGCAGATTAGGGATGAGTGTGACTGGTTCTTGGTGGGGATCCCCTGATGACACTCAGCCCCAAAAGGATTGATGACTTGTGGGCCACAGTAAAAGAAAATTGTTTTCCATAGGATGTTGGCCATTGCATGTTCAACACATTGAAGAAGCTGGGCAGGGGGGGGGGGAGGGCTGCATTATATACCTGCAAGGAGAGAGTTATGGCTTTCTGCTGGGAGCTGCCTGAAGCCCTCTAAAGGGTGCATATTAGGGATGTAAATCGTTTTTTGACGATTCACATCGGCGCCATTGAACCCTCGCGAGATTTCCGGACCTCGCTGAACGACCTCCTGCAGTCGATCTCCTGCCGGCGCCATTGTCCGTACGGAAAACGATTCGCGGCAGGAAATCACTCCTTGACCCCCGCTGGACCCCCAGGAACTTTTGGCCAGCTTGGGGGGGCCTCCTGACCCCCACAAGACTTGCCAAAAGTCCAGCGGGGGTCCAGAACGTCCTCTTGCGTCGAATCGTTTTCGTCTATGGCCGCCGCCATTTTGCAGCGGCCATTTTGAAAAATGGCGCCGGCTGAAGACCTCACGATCTAGTGTGCCGGTTTTCGTGCTCTCCCCCTTCCCCCAATTTAGCCACGGACCGCCGCTATGGAGGACTCCCAGGTAATTTAATGCATTGGGGGGGGGTTCGGGAGGGTGGGGGATTTAATTTAAAGGGTCGGGGGTGGGTTTTAGGGGGTTTTAGTGTGCCGCTGGACCACCAGGTAATTTAAGGCATTTGGGGGGGGGGGGGGATTTAATTTAAAGGGTCGGGGGTGGGTTTTAGGAGGTTTTAGTGTGCCGGCTCACGATTTTAACGATTATGACGATACTTTACACACACAAACGGCAACAATACGATTCCCTCCCCCTCCCAGCCGAAATCGATCGTTAAGACGATCGAGGACACGATTCACATCTCTAGTGCATATCCATGTCACCGCTCATCGCTGCTAAATGTGGAGATGGTGATAGCGCTCCAGAGCTTCCTTCCAACACTGATGTTTCTCATGCCTACATTCCTCTTCTCTTGGCAGATGGTTCTTCCTCCTTGACCACTGCAACATTTCTTGGCCCCTGAGGCAGCTCCTAGAAGAGCGAAACTCAGCCAGAGTCGGGCAAGATTTAATGAAAGTTCTTTTTTACCGATCATTCTCTTCGTGTCCATTGCTATTAGCTATCTTGGATCGGCTTCCGCTTTGTTTTTTGGGACCATTCCTAGGGTTGGGAATCACAATTTCTGGATGGTAACAGGGATAGAGTTAAGTTCAATAATGGTGATTATAGTCACATTCCACCTTCTTCTTGAGGCAAACGTCTTTTTAAAGTTCATTCTGAATATCTTTTTCAAGTTTCAAAACAGACAAAACAACAACTAAATCTCTTTTTTTCTGACAAGAGTTATTCAGAAAAAGCAGCTTTATGGACAATATTTCCCAAGCAGAAGTTCAAACCTTCAGGGGTTTGGGGTGGGGGAAGATGGATTGACCCTTCTGCAACTATATGCTAAAGTTTGCACACTCTGCAAAATCATGATATGCCAATCTGTAAGAACTGCACTGACATACATGGTAGACAGTGATTATCCTTTGGCACTTACAGCCTTGTTAAGACAGACAGGACACACAATATAAAATAAGTAGGAGGTCTTAGGGTAGCAAGGTTATGACTGAGACGATTTAGGGTAAGTGGGATTAAATTCAGGAGGGGCAACTGTTGTGATTGTTTTTCTTGTTTGTTTATATGTTTTTGTGTTAAGTTTATTACGCTATATATTATTTGGTATATGTTACATAACCAACCAGACCCCTTGCTGGTGTGCGGTTTTAGAAATGTGACATACATAAATAGAGTATCATCAGATAGGGGACAGACTAAGGTGATGGGATGAAATGCACTGGATCTTGGGAGATATTTAAGCTTTGTCCTGCAGATATTTATTCCTATCCAAAACACTATGGAAAATATTCCAAAGCGAGAGGAAAACAAAAAAAAAATTAAACAAATAAGACAATTCACAGAATTATCAGAATAATAAAAAAAAACTCTGCAAAAACAGGTTGAAAAGATCAGTTCTAGCTACATCAAAACAACTTCAAGGTTAACCACACCAGAGGGCTTGCTTGCTTAATATATATGGCTAACAAAATAAGCACACACCCGAGTGGTTTAAAAGGTTTTAGAGCTACATAATCAGCTTGATAATTTTAATTTTGAGGCTGTTGTACTAACATGAGAAAAACTTTCCAAAGTCTGCACGAAAAAAACAGCAAACAGTAGAGGTCATTTGAGAGTGTATGCACTATTTTTAATTTTTAATCCGAAGTAGACTTTGCCAAGTTTTTCAGCTTTACAGGTAGTAAAATTTAATATGTAGTTTTATGTTGTGAAATTCTATTTAAATGTATAGTTGAAAAATTATGCTAAACAGCTCATTAACTGTATGTCAAATTTGCTTCATAAGGCTGGTTTCATAAAACCTTTATACCTCAATGAGTGAAAGTGTTTGTGAAGTTTGCCATGGAAAAGTACAAATTATATTTTTCTAGTGGGTTTATTTGCACATTTAGAAAAATATCATGTGCAAAAAGCAATCACTTTAGTGCATCATCCTCTATGATTGATATGGCTGAAAAAATATTTATATCACAAACTATCTCATATTATCCTGCCTGTTGTGTTTGAACAAAAATACTCTTGCTAAAAGGTTAGCTCCAACAACTTAGCATAAAACACACATCGCAGAACCAAATTGACCCAGTGCTGTTAGACATATTAAACAATGCAGTAATGTCCATGTTTCTGAAGCCATCCATGTATTTTTTTAAAACTATCCAGAAGATGTGGCATTAATAATCTTGCTAAGCAGTTACATTCCCTAACTTGATCACCCTAACACAGAGTAGTTCTTTCTTAAAGTTGACATATGCTATTAAAGATAAAAGTCATTTTGCAAAAATAAAGTCTTTGTGTTGTCTTTATCAGGTCAATCTATAACATACAGGATCATATCTACTCAATTTCCTGGTTAAAAATGACTTGTTGAACAGAAGGTGTGTCCAAGATAGTGGAAGTGTTGCTTTGAATCCCATAAATTCTGTCCAGCCTGACTATGGTCAAGCGGAAAGTCAAGTCCTGGGTCTTCCCTGTGGCCCAAAGAAGGGAGAGTGCCTCTCATCCATGGATGCATATGTGGTAAACTCTCTTTTATCAAGTAACTCTTTTAAAGCTTCCGTCAGTGGAGTCGGAGGTAATGACTTCTCCAGAACATTCCTTTAGCTCATAGGATCGCATTCCCACTCCATTGCCTATATGCAAAGGATATCTTGATGACCCAAGTCTACTGATGCCTTTAGATGATGTCAACTGCTACGGAAGTGCGGAATAGAGGCCACTGAGATGATTGCAGGGAACATCATACTGCAATTGTAAGCAACAGGTGGAGGGAGTTCTGTGCCAGAGGAAGACAAGGGAAGAATGTATGAGAGCTACACAAGAAGAATTTTCTTTTCTAATGACTAATAAAGGATCTAGGAAACCATAACTGCTTTGGAGAAGTCTATGACTGCAAAGTTAACAGGCTTTATCTCTTCAATTTCAAGACATTCCTGGCAAAGTTAATGAATTAGAAAGGGCATATAGGGCCTCAATTTCCAAGGAGTTACCTTGCATGATAATTCTGCAAATTGTGCTAACAGCAGTTAACGTGATTTGCGAATGCAAATTTTTAATTTTGTATTCAGGGGTGGAGCAAATGTAAAGTAGGGATGATTTATTGTGTGCTGTGAAACAGCTGCACTGTTAGTGTGGCTCCTAATGCAGCCAATAACTACACCTCTTTCATTTCTGTTACAGGCTGGTAAGAGTTTATTGCAATTCATGATGTCTCCTGACAGGCCTGTTTTAGTATGATGGGGAGGGGGGGAGAGAGAGAGAGAGAGAGAGAGAGAGAGAGAGAGAGAGAGAGAGAGAGAGAGAGAGAGAGAACCTTGCTATAGTGCCTTCTCCCTAGACAGGTATTTGTATCCCTATGGGAGGCCCACCTAGTAACTCGAGGTGAGGTTTAAGTATTAGTGTAGGGGGTTAGGGGCCACTTACACATTCAACATGAGACGTACGAACAGAACAGTGGTCTCTTGTGAAGATTTGATGACCTATGGAGTGAGGAAACGCACTCCAAGATGAGATTTGTGCAATGTTCTCTCCACCTAGCTTGATGGACTCTCTACCTGGGTAACAACAAGCTAGGTGGAGAGAACATTGCACAAATCACATCTTGGAGTGCGTTTCCTCACTCCAAAGGTCATCAAATCTTTACAAGAGACCACTATTCTGTTCGTACGTCTCACGTTGAATGTGAAAGTGGCCCCTAACCCCCTACACTAATACTTAAACCTCACCTCGAGTTACTAGGTGGGCCTCCCATAGGGCTACAAATACCTGTCTAGGGAGAAAGCACTATGGCAAGGTTCTCTCTCTCTCTCCCTTTCCCCCCCACCCCCAGGACTGTCAAACCCAAAATCAATATAATTAACTCAGAACACCCTTCAGGATAATCAACAGTTTTGACAATCCCATCAATGGTACAATCCCTTTTAAACTGGCAGGCTTTCCCAGTTATTCTTCACTGTTAAATTACTATCTCCTTTTCTTCTGTTCCAAGTTGAAATATGTCCCTGTTTTATTGTAACTGCAATTTTCCCTTCTTTTAGCACTTGTTAATGTTTTTTATCACTTTATTGTTGTTCACTCCTTGTTATTTGTAAACCGGCATGATGCGATTCCCTTCGCGAATGCCGGTATAGAAAAGACTCAAATAAATAAAATAAATAAATATCATGAACCACAATGTAGCCCAAATTGGGCTAATAGTGCAACTTGCAATAACAGCCTTTCACATAGCTGATAGTGCTTATTAGCATAAGGTACACCCCTTTTTGGTATCACATGTGATACCAATGCGATATTGGAAAATGAGGCCCTTAATGACTAATAGAAGTCTATAGAGACTATAAGATCTGATATAGGAAAACTCCAAGAAAATGTTTGTTTTTAATCAAGGATAATTTTTTGATGCATAATACAATGGAGAGATTGGAAAATATTCTTAGGAGCAGAACTTTGCGTTTATAAATTGTCCCAAAGTGGTAACATCTTCACCACCATTTTTGCTTAAACGTTATTTTGTAGAAATTCTCAGGATACCTGAAAATGCATGTCCACCAGTTTCTAAAGTATATTATATAGGGATGTGAATCGGGTGATCGATCGTCTTAACGATCGATTTTGGCTGGGGGGGGAGGGAAATCTGATTGTCATGGTTTTTGTTTTTTTTAAATCATAAAAAATCATAAATTGGGAGAGGGCAGGAAAACCGGCACCCTAAAACCCACCCCGACCCTTTAAAATAAATCCCCCACCCTCCCGAAGCCCCCCAAAATGTTTTAAATTACCTGGGGTCCAGTGGGGGGTCCCGGCGCGATCTCCTGCTCTCGGGAGACAGTGTCGACATAGTGAGGGCAAAAGTAGCGCCGGCGCCATTTTGAATATTGGCAATACTGCCCTCGTGCAGGAGGTTGCCCGGACCCCCGCTGGACTTTTGGCAAGTCTTGTGGGGGTCAGGAGGCCCCCCCAAACTGGCCAAAAGTCCCTGGGGGTCCAGCGGGGGTCCGGGAGCGATCTCCTGCACTCGTGACGTCGGGTGACAGGAACCAAAATGGCGCCGGCGCTACCTTTGCCCTGTCATATGGTAAGGGCAAAGGGCCACTGGCGCCATTTCTTTTAACGCAGCCATGGCCCGAGAGCGGGAGATCGCGCCGGGACCCCCCCCCCTCCTGGACCCCAGGTAATTTAAAACATTTTGGGGGGCTTCGGGAGGTTGGGGGATTTATTTTAAAGGATCGGGGTGGGTTTTAGGGTGCCGGTTTTCCCACCCTCCCCCGATTTACGATTTTTTGACGATAAATCGGGGGAATTGTTATTGTATCGCGGCTCTAACGATTTTTGACGATTTAAAATATATCTGACGATTGTTTTAAATCGTCAAAAAACGATTCACATTCCTAATATTATATACCTCCTATAAAAAAAGGGGGTCAGCCTGAAGCTTCTTGGAATTACTTTGACTTCCTTGATGTTGCTGGTATTCTTGAAAAGACAAAGGATGAAGTTACTTCTTTTTCTTCTTTGTGAAATATGTACTTGACCTGCGTCAAAGACTCAGTTATGAAACTTTTTTTTTCAAAATAGAGATGTGCCTTTCTTGAATTCTAAAATCCATATTTTCCTGAATATGGTTAGGGTCACATAAAAGAAAACAATTTATACTGAGGTGTCCTTAAGTGTTGCAATTGGGAGCAATGTTCTGGCTAAAATATCCATCTAAATCTGTGATTAAATACAAAACTGTTGGTTATGTCTCCTTTTCAATTAACAATCTTTCTTAGTACTAGGTTGGCTTCTTCTGATGAAATAGAAACAGTATCTTTCTCTGTGGTTTCTCCAATTTAGATGTGTTTCTAGCATTGATATGCATTTTAGAAAATGTTTGGAGCCTTGTTGTCCATTTTCCCCCTTTTCTTTTTTTGATGTAATGATGTTTCTTCCTGGAGGTTTCTATTGAACACCTCCCCATAATTTGTGGATTGGATATAGCAGCAAACTTGTCTTTATGCTTAAAGTAATTCTTTTTTTTTCTTCCATTTTTTGCCCGATGCCGTTTTTCCATACAAGGAATGTATTCTTGTTTTTTATATGAAATTGCATAAATAAATACAATAAAAACTAGGAATGTGCATTTGTTTTGAACGAATGTGCAACCCGCAATGCATAAGTCCCTGTTTGTTTGATTTGTGGGTTCGCGAAACGCATGGCGAGCTCCCACGAATGAAACATATCATATTAGTTTCATTCTTTTGGTTCAGTGATTTCTTAGCAGCCATTTGAAATAGGAGAAGGCCATGTGGGAGTATCCATAGCAAAAATCAGCCCTTTCCTGTGACTCATAAGTAACCTCACAGCCCTGTCATAGAGTGGGTCAGACAGGTTGGCAAGGAGATGAGAATGAAACCTATCAGAGCTAAGCATTTTTCTAATGCTTAGCTCTGATAGGTAAACCGGTGCGATGTCTTTTCATGAGCGTCGGTATAGAAAAGTTTATAAATAAAATAATAATGCAGCCAATCGCCACTCTCGCTCAGTGCTCTGTGATGCTGTTCCTGATGACGCTGTACTATTTATACCTTAAGCACGCGGTGTGCCACACACTTTCTTTTCGGGTGTTGTCTGGGGAGGTGACTTTACTCAGAGTTAGTCTGAGTGTCTCAAATCTGTATTCAATTGCTAGTTCCTTTGATAGAATTTTCCATTAAAAAGGTATTTATTCGTTTTTGCTGCTGTGCCAGCCAGGCTCTTTTTGACTGCACTTATTTTATTGAACTCAGACTCTCTCTCTATCTCTCCCACTGAGACAAGCTGCCAGCAGTGGCATTTTGCTGTGGATCTTATCCCCCTGTGGTAGGTTGAAGGCAGGGGTGGGTGGGAGATAGTGTGAGAGTTGCAGTGGCTGTCTGGGAGTTGGTATTTTCAAACAAGAAGCATCACTATAGGAATTGGGCTTACTCAGGCTTCCAGTCTTTTCTGTGTGTGTGTGTGTGTGTGTGTGTGTGTGTGTGTGTGTGTGTGTGTGTAAATAAATAATTATTAAAGAAATAATTATTTTAATTGAAATCCCTAGTAGGCAGTGACATTTACTGCACTTTTTTTTTTTTTTTTTATTGAACTCAGACTGTCTCTCTATCTCTGCCACTGAGATAAGCTGCCAGCAGTGGCATTTTGCTGCTGATCTTACCCCCCTGGGGTAGGTTGCAGGCAGGGTGTGGGTGGGAGATAGTGTGAGAGTTGCCTTGGCTGTCTGGGAGTTGGTATTTTCAAAGAACAAGCAGCATCACTGTAGTAATTGGGCTTGCTCAGGCTTCCAGTCTTTTCTCTGTATGTGTGTGTGTTTGTGTGTGTGTAGTGTTCCACACTCACATATATTGGTACAGAGGTATTCAGTCACCAATAAAGACATAATTCTTTTAATTGAAATCCCTAGTAGGCAGTGACAATAAATCCATGATGTCAAGGAAAGCTAGACATCATTGAGTGATTGGGACTGTCAGAGGAGACACTTCAAAAGGCAGTGCCAGTCCCCCATTAAACTTAAAAAGGGAGCTGATCAAATCTAACATCTCTGGAGGGGCAGGCAGTACCATCTGGAAAAAAACTGAAATTTAAAGCTGATACACCACCACCACCTGTTTCTCACGCTGTTGTTTTGGAGGTGAGGGAAGGGGAGGCTGAGTCAATCAAGACAAAAGGGCAAGACCCAAAAGCAGCAGTGTGACAGCAGACTCTAGTTACTGCTGAAAATGTAGCACATACACTGTTTGCTTCTGATTCTGATGAAGAATCATCTTATGTGGGATTCTCATCATCAGAAATGGAAGAAGTAATAGCTGAAGAAGGTTTAGGAGGATTAGTTAGTTCTGTCTTAGCCTCCACTTCAGTGTTGCAGGGGACAGATGAAACTGATGATGAGGAGAAGGAAGAGCAGTCAGCGCAGGCACAGAGTGTGACTGATGCCCCTGTCATTGCTTCTTAGGATGCACCCACTACTTCAACTCCACTGCCAGCATCCACCCGAAGGCTATAAAGAAGGGATCACGAAAGAAATCTGTGATCTGGAGCCACTTTAAAGTGACGGAGGACCCACATTTTGCTCAGTGTAATTACTGTGCCAGGGCTATTAGCAGAGACAAGCAAATGGGACATCTAACTAATTTTGGCATGATGCGTCATATGCAGAAGAAACACCCAATAGTACTGCCATCTGGGGATGGTGGCAGTAGCAGTCAGGGGACCCCTTTTTCCAGAGAGCATAAAGTGGTTGAAAAGGAGCAAAGTCACCCTACGCCCTCAGCCCCTTCTAGCAGTCAGGTGGAGGGCCAGAAGCCCCCTGCAATGTGTCAGAAGTGACAACCCAACATGGAGGAAATGGAGTTTGTTCGGTAATGCTATCCCGAGGAAGGAGGCAAGCAGCCTCAAAAGTTGTAACCAGGAGCATTGGGGAAATGATTGCCCTTGATGACCAGCCCTTGCAAGTAGTGGACAATGTGGATTTCAAGTATTTGCTGAAGGTATTAGTTCCAAATTACAAAGTCCCCTCCAGAACCACATTTAGCAGAAAGGTCAATCCCAGCCTGTACAACCAGTGTCACAGTTGCATCCAAGTGCTGCTAGCTAAGACAGAGGGGAGTGTGCATTTCACCTGCGATATCTGGACCGCCATGAATGCTGCACACTCTTACCTCTCCCTGACAGCATACTGGTGGGACCTGGCTGAGGCAGGGGCAGGCAGCAGCTCTATTAGTGACCAAGTATCAGGGTGGAGGTGGGCTTTATTGCACACCCACCTGACAGACAAGGCCCATACCTCAGCCAATATCTAGCATGCATCAGACAGATGCTGGCAGGCTGGCAGCTACACCAGCGAGATAGGAATCTTCAGGCAGGGTTCTTTGTCACAGACAATGGTGTAAACATGGTAAAGGCAATATGCGATGGGCGCTTTCATAACATCCGATGTTTTGCACACACTCTGCACCTGGTAGGGAAGTCAGCTCTGGAGTTGGAGTCCAATCACCAAGAGAATGAATACCTGCATACGTTAATACACAAGTGCAGGAACATAGCAGCGCATTTCCACAGAAGTGTGAAGGCGGGACAGGTTCTCCGACAAAAGCAGACTGATTGGGAAATGCCTCACAAGTGTCTCATTCAAGACATTGACACCTGGTGGAATTCCACCTATATGATGCTGCAGAGGTTAGTGGAGCAGCAGACACCCCTTCATGAACTATCTGCGACAATGGACATAGATGTGTAGAGTCCCCTAGGGCATCATGATTGGTTAGTCATGAGTCGGTTGGTAAAAATCCTGCAGCCCTTCAAGGATGCCATGGAGGAACTGAGTTCCAGAAGTGCCACCTTGGCTGACATCATCCCTATAGTTAATTTTCTGGAGGAAAATTTGGAGGGCTTTAAACAGGAAGAGGGAATGACAGCAGAGGTGATGCATTGTCTGGACTTTTTAGCAGAAGCAGGTACAAGAGAGATTAAGACCATTAACAAAAGACTACACATACATGCTCGCCACAGTCTGTGATCTCCGTGTGAAAGGGAAACTCGCCCTACAGTCCGATTGTCTCACATTTGTGAAGGACATGCTGTTAATAAAATCTGTGAACAGGAGTGCCATAGACAGAGACAGATTAGGCATGAAGCAGAGGAGGAAACAGCGGGCACCTCAGAGAGTAGTGCAAGCCCAAGCAGGAGCAACACTCTGTCAGCAACAGATAGTACTTCCTCCTCCACTTCAGTACGCCAAAGCCATGTTGCCCCTAAAAAAGCATCTGTTCTGGAATGGGCTAGAGCAAAAGCAGCTGGCAAGAAGGACTCTCAGCCCACCCAAGCAAAGGAGACACCAGCACAAATGTCAGTGACATGGTATCTCACAGAGCCCATAGAGGACATGCAGACAGATCTGCTGGCATATTGGGCACACAAGTTCCCTGTCTGGCCACACTTAGCCAAAGTGGCTAAGCGATATCTGTCATGTCCACCAACCAGTGTGCCTAGTGAATGTGTATTTTCAATGACAGGGGATATCATGAGCCCTCATTGCTCAAGGCTGGCACCAGAGTTGATGGAAAAGCTAGTGTTTTTGAAAATAAACATGCCTTTGCTTGGGTTTCCAAATTTTCCCTGTGAATGGTAAGGTGAATAAAAGCAATTTAAAGTCTTGCAGCAGCTCCAACTGCCTCATATGCTCCAGATAATATCAGCACATGTACCTGACCTCAACCGCTGTGCCTGTCTGTCCACTGTCCAGCCCTTACGTTACTACAAGGGCCTGACCTCAAACGCTGTGCCTGCCTGTCCAGCCCTTATGTCACTACAAGGGCCTGATCTCAAACTCTGTGCCTGCCCATCCAGCCCTTATGTCTCTACAAGGGCCTAACCTCAAACGCTGTGCCTGTCCGTCTAGCCCTTACATCACTAGAAGGGCCTGACCTCAAACGCTGTGTGTCTGTCTGAGTTTAGTTCTAGTACATCTAATTTCAGTTTCATGTATTTGTGCATCACTTCTTTACAGAATATTCTTTTTCTTGTTTTGCGACATTTGGAATGTAAGAACATAAGAAGCTGACTTTAGATGTTTGTATGGAGCTTGCATATTTCATATGCCCAATAGTTTTCATGACCTTCATAATATGGGCCATTTCCCCAAAATCTTTCTTAGGTGCTAACATTAATGTTTCTATTACTATAGAAAACTGGTGGTAGTTGCACTCTACTTCATCCTCTGTGTTCCCATAGTTTACAGAGGCACTATGTAGGGTACAAAGTCAACATAGGTTAATACTGTAGATTTGGACTTGAGTAGCAGTTTTCTTATTTCTGAGAGCTCTTCAAGTTCCTTTGTCATCAGCTGAAGTGTATAAGCAGTTAATAGCTTCTGGGTATTCACTAGATGCCAACGGAACCACCACACTTTCGGGGCAAACCCATTCCAGGGAGCCCTTTCCTGCACAAAGGAAAGGGAACTCTCCCCGGGTATAGCCAGCCTATCTCTTAATACCCGCCAACCCATGTTGAACCAGAACTGCTGTTCACAAGGAAACCTCCTCCATGTCGACTTGCCACACTTTGAAAGCTCGTGCACCACTCTAGGGGTCAACCCATTCTAGGGAGCCCTTTCCTGCGCAAAGGAAAGGGAACTCTTCCTGGGGCCAGCCTGTCTTGCCCCTATCAAAACCACAGGGACCAGACTACCTCAGCTCTACCACCCTTTCTTGCCCCTATCAACTTTCTGCCACACACCAGACGACTCACTCTACTCCTTGTGGTTTTCTTGCCACTATCATGGTTCCTCAGTGTGTTGTTGCTAGTCTTTCTGGTGCTTTGTCCCTTTATCGGCGCCTTGTGGTTTTTTCCTGACACACTTTCTGCTTGCTGCGTTCCCCCTTCATTGTGCTGTAGGATGTTGATGCCACTTGTCTTGCCACTTTGCCTGTCGCGCTGCCTTCGAGGTTTCATTCAACTGATATTGGTGCTCTCTTTTGAAGCTGTGGTGTGTTTTTGACACTCTTGCTGCTGCTTTGCCCTCTGTTAAAGCATTCTTGCAACTCCTGGTACCCCTTTTTGCCCCTTTACAGTGCCTTAGGCTACTCATGCCACTTTGGTGCCACTTTGCCACAGTCTAAGTACCTTGGAGCTCTTTTCTCATTCTGATGATTGCTCCCCAGAAGTTTCATCAGAACTGATAAGAAAACCCCAATTCTGCAGCCAAAAATAGGCTGCAAATACTTCCCCCATTGACTTTAATGGGAAGCGAAAAACGAATGAAACTAATAAAAGAATCAGTTTTTCCCCCTATGAAACTAATGAAACGTATTTGGGTCCTGGAGAAACTAAAACAGAAGCGAAACACATTTTTTCCTTCTGCACATCCCTAATAAAAACGACTTGCTTTATTATATACATAGTAACTGCACAGTAAAAATTCATCTGGACTTAGGGAGAATTTTTTTCAGGAGCTGACATCATCACAGCACACAATAGGCATTTCTAAGGCCATCTTGTAAGAATCTTCCTAAATATTTCACTTCATTGAAAGGGTCACTTTAAATTAAATGTCACTGTTTAAAAGCTTCATGCAGTTGCCTCTTGCCTTTGCTGGATCTCCAATGTTAATGCAGCAGTACCTCCCAGTCACTTAAAAAATGAAATTTTATCATGAAAAGGAGCTTGAGCGAAGCATGGGAAAAAATACATGTCCATCAGTTTAAAACAAATAGACCCAGCAAAGCTTAAAATAATCTTTTCAAAATGAGTTTTTTTTAAAGAAAATACTATGTTAACAAGTAGTAGTATCTCTTGGATCTTCTTACTTCTGTAAAAATTATGTGCCATGTTAGCAACCAGATACTGCTCCAAAAGTGCTCAGTTGGTGACTTAATCCATTAAATTTTAAGAAGAGGCATAAGATGATCAAAGGGAGGCTGTCATTCTGCACGTTCTCCAACCTTATTAAATATATATATTTTTAAAGCTTTGATTTTTTTACTTTGCTGGGTCCATTTGCTACAACAGCCCTGTAAATCTTCCCCTCCCCACCCCCAGCCACCAATATTTCCTTGTCTTCCTACTCATGAAAAATGTTCTTTTGGCAGTAAGAGAGACATTGCTGCTTTTAAAATATTGTATGACCATTAAAATATGACAGCGTGATCTTTATTTGGGCATGGGAAAAGTTGACAGCATCCTGTTTGCATATTGATAAGCTTGTGCTCCTATCACTCCTTGCAATACAGTTTCCTCAGGTATGGTATTGCCTGAACACAAAAAGCAGGCTGCAGTCAGTCAAATGCAAATTAAAACTTGCATGCTCTGAGGTTCCACACAACCTTTCCAAGCTATTTCAGGTGTGAGTGTCCTTCAAGCTTGCTGCATCCTGATTAATATCACTAATTATGTCCATGTACAGTAATTACTAATATCAGTAACAATCTGCCTGGGCCACTGGTGCTTAAGATAAATCGCATGCTGCAAAGACTCACTCGTGCATGTCTACTTTTTGTATTTTTGTGAAAATGCGTACACGTTCAATTTTTTTGTTTGAATCTAAGGAAATAACACATTTCTTTAGAATAGAATCTGTGTCTGTATTTTTATTTTTTTTTTAGCACAGCTTGTTTCTTTTTGAAATTGAAGTTCAGTAAGGTCAGTAGCTGTTGAAAGGATGAATGCCTCATTAGCCAGGAAGGTAAACAAAAAAAAAACTGAAGTCAATCTGAGCATACAGAACTGGAGTCTGCCAAACTCTGAAGCAGCCATAATGGGTAAATATTGAAGGGAAGGACAGGTATGAAAATCACCACTATCTCACTGCCTACTGTGCAGTAAATCACTGTAATTAAATTCACCTGGGTCGCTACTGTCGATCAGGGAAAGCACAAACAAATGAAAATGAAGTGATTACAGAGGGGAAAATGGCATGCAGAAAAACCCTAAATACTGTATTTCAAAGTTTTCAAATGTTATTCAGAATGAGAGCATGAGTACCGGAGCAAAAAAGAATCATAAAAGCAGGAGTAAGTCTGAAGAGTGCCAGGAACACTGAAATGCAATGTAACAATTCACAATCCCCTGCCTTTTTTGGACACTTCCAGCAAACACTATCAGAACCAAAAGAAACTAAAAAAACAAAAACAAAAACCTGTACATGTACATGTACCAAGCAAGGGGGCCTATTTATCATCCCATGATATGTATTAAAAAATATTATTAGTGAATAGCCCTCTTCGCAAATAAGAGGGCAGCAGTAAATAGTGCCTGCTAACATGCCTTGAGCTGATAGAGACCACAATGAGTGGACATGGTGTTCAGGAAGGTAAAAAGTATGCTCTAGTAGTTATTTGACTAAATTCGAAGACCAGAAATATTGGAAAGAGATAATATGTCCAAAGGAATAATGGAGAAAAGCTTCTGCTGAGTTCAGAATTACAGCTGGGATGCTGCTAGTCAGGCTTAAAAGAGCATTTCAAAGCAGGTAAAAGCTCACAAATAGCATAATATCTTGAGAATGGATATAAATGATGCTTTTTTTTTCCTCAGCAAACATAGACCTAGATTTATCAATCTGCTGTAAATATTGCATGTGATAGGAAAAGGGGGGGGGGGGGGTGTTTTATGGTTTTATCCTAATTATTGCAATATGTAGGTATTACCATAAAGTGCATTCACTTTTCAGTAATACCTACATAATTACATTTTCCTACTGTGAGAGAGAAAGAAAACCTCTGGAAATGGGACCATAGTAATTAGCTATTTATGCTACTATAGGAGGCCCACCTAGTAACTCGAGGTGAGGTTTAGGTAGTAGTGTAGGGGTTAGGGGCCATTTTTACATGCAGAGTGAGACGTATGAACAGAACAGTACAATCTTGTGAGGATCTGATGTACTTCAGAGTGAGAAAACTCACGCAACAATGAGATTGGTACAATATTCTCTCAACCTAGCTTGGTAACATCAAGCGCCCCTCCTCAAAATTTTCTTCTTTTCCCTTTCTATTTATGGGTAGAAAAAGGAAAAGTAAACCAATGACTTCCTCTCTGGGTATGCCAGCGGTAAGAGGACCTATGGACCTACACTTGGCTAGAAGGGTAAGCCAATTTACTAAGAATTCAATTCCCAAAATTTCATTTTCCTCTGGGTCTCCCAAAAGTCCAGGCCTAGTGCAGATACCTCACTTACTAATGGAAACATCACTGGTTATTCTCCAAAGTACTGAACAAATTTTAGTAGAAACAGGTTGCTCTATACAAACCAGTACAACTGGGGTTGTAGGGAGTCAGGGGGTACAAGTAGAATCTGGAAGCCAGGCTACACCAGACCTTCCTCAGGTTGTAGACCTGATTTCCAAAACTATTGACCCCCAGAATGTTACTTTAGGGGATGTATGGAGAGTACTTTTAAACATGCAAAAAACTTTATCTAACTCTATTTCTCAGTTCAGTAGTGTTTCTGCAGAAATTAAAAATGCAATAGGAAAACATGATGCAAAAAAATTTATCTAACTCTATTTCTCAGTTCAGTAGTGTTTCTGCAGAAATTAAAAATGCAATAGGAAAACATGATGCTAGGCTGAATCAAATTTGATTTAATGACTGGAAAAGGAACAGTGTGCAAATCCAAGGCTCTCGTGCTAAACTTTCAAAAGGGAAACTTTGATAAAATGAGAAAAATTGTTAGAAAAAAACTGAAAGGAACAGCTACAAAAGTAAAAAAATGTCCAAGAGGCGTGGTCATTGTTAAAAAATACCATTCTAGAAGCACAGTCCAGATGTATTCCACACATTAAGAAAGGTGGAAAGAAGGCAAAACGATTACCGGCATGGTTAAAAGGGGAGGTGAAAGAAGCTATTTTAGCCAAAAGATCTTCATTCAAAAATTGGAAGAAGGATCCAACAGAAGAAAATAGGATAAAGCATAAACATTGGCAAGTTAAATGTAAGACATTGATAAGACAGGCTAAGAGAGAATTTGAAAAGAAGTTGGCTGTAGAGGCAAAAATTCACAGTAAAAACTTTTTAAAATATATCCGAAGCAGAAAGCCTGTGAGGGAGTCAGTTGGACCATTAGATGATCAAGGGGTTAAAGGGGCACTTAGAGAAGATAAGGCCATCGTGGAAAGATTAAATGATTTCTTTGCTTCGGTGTTTACTGAAGAGGATGTTGAGGAGGTACCCGTAATGGAGAAGGTTTTCATGGGTAATGATTCAGATGGACTGAATCAAATCACGGTGAACCTAGAAGATGTGGTAGGCCTGATTGACAAACTGAAGAGTAGTAAATCACCTGGACCGGATGGTATACAACCCAGAGTTCTGAAGGAACTAAAAAATGAAATTTCAGACCTATTAGTAAAAATTTGTAACTTATCATTAAAATCATCCATTCTACCTGAAGACTGGAGGATAGCAAATGTAACCCCAATATTTAAAAAGGGCTCCAGGGGCAATCCGGGAAACTACAGACCGGTTAGCCTGACTTCAGTGCCAGGAAAAATAGTGGAAAGTGTTCTAAACATCAAAATCACAGAACATATAGAAAGACATGGTTTAATGGAACAAAGTCAGCATGGCTTTACCCAGGGCAAGTCTTGCCTCACAAATCTGCTTCACTTTTTTGAAGGAGTTAATAAACATGTGGATAAAGGTGAACCGGTAGATATAGTATACTTGGAATTTCAGAAGGCGTTTGACAAAGTTCCTCATGAGAGGCTTCTAGGAAAAGTAAAAAGTCATGGGATAGGTGGCGATGTCCTTTCGTGGATTGCAAACTGGCTAAAAGACAGGAAACAGAGAGTAGGATTAAATGGGCAATTTTCTCAGTGGAAGGGAGTGGACAGTGGAGTGCCTCAGGGATCTGTATTGGGAGCCTTACTGTTCAATATATTTATAAATGATCTGGAAAGAAATACGACGAGTGAGATAATCACATTTGCAGATGACACAAAATTGTTCAGAGTAGTTAAATCACAAGCAGATTGTGATAAATTGCAGGAAGACCTTGTGAGACTGAAAAATTTTGCATCCAAATGGCAGATGAAATTTAATGTGGATAAGTGCAAGGTGATGCATATAGGGAAAAATAACCCATGCTATAATTACACAATGTTGGGTTCCATATTAGGTGCTACAACCCAAGAAAGAGATCTAGGTGTCATAGTGGATAACACATTGAAATCGTCGGTACAGTGTGCTGCGTCAGTCAAAAAAGCAAACAGAATGTTGGGAATTATTAGAAAAGGAATTGTGAATAAAACGGAAAATGTCATAATGCCTCTGTATCGCTCCATGGTGAGACCGCACCTTGAATACTGTGTACAATTCTGGTCGCCGCATCTCAAAAAAGATATAATTGCGATGGAGAAGGTACAGAGAAGGGCTACCAAAATGATAAGGGGAATTGAACAGCTCCCCTTTGAGGAAAGACTAAAGAGGTTAGGACTTTTCAGCTTGGAGAAGAGACGACTGAGGGGGGATATGATAGAGGTGTTTAAAATCATGAAAGGTCTAGAACGGGTAGATGTGAATCGGTTATTTACTCTTTCGGATAGTAGAAAGACTAGGGGGCACTCCATGAAGTTAGCATGGGGCACATTTAAAACTAATCGGAGAAAGTTCTTTTTTACTCAACGCACAATTAAACTCTGGAATTTGTTGCCAGAGAATGTGGTTAGTGCAGTTAGTATAGCTGTGATTAAAAAAGGATTGGATAAGTTCTTGGAGGAGAAGTCCATTACCTGCTATTAAGTTCACTTAGAGAATAGCCACTGCCATTAGCAATGGTTACATGGAATAGACTTAGTTTTTGGGTACTTGCCAGGTTCTTATGGCCTGGATTGGCCACTGTTGGAAACAGGATGCTGGGCTTGATGGACCCTTGGTCTGACCCAGTATTGCATTTTCTTATGTTCTTATGTTCTTATTGAGAAGAATCCTCCAAGATAGTAAATGCGCAATTGTCTACGTACTCTAGTGTAGGGAACGGGATAAAAACCAGATACTACAGAAATACTTTATAAATAAAGATTTTCTATTTTGCGGCCAAAAGATTCAAATTTTCCCTGATGTATCACGTAGCACCCAATTGAGAAGAAAACAATTTCTTATTTTGAAACCAAGGGTATTTTCTCTTGTGGCAAATTTCTTTTTGAAATTCCCCTGCAAATATGTAGTTATTCACCAAAAAAACAAGTTTATTTTTCAGGAATCCGCCCATCTTGAGACCTTCCTGGCTGATAAAGAGTAAAGAATAATAAGATGAGGTAATATGCTGCATATAAAAAATTTTATTCTCTCAGTATTTTGCTTATATAACACATTTTCATGGGTAATTACCTTTAAACTTCCTCCCATTATGGAGACTAAAGTTTTGAAGCATATTTATTTTATAATTGTTTCTTTGTTATTTGCCTTGTACACAGAACTTTTCTTTATTTTTTGCAAATGAAAAATTTGTATAAAAAGTTGATAAGATGTAAATAAAAAATAAAAAAGTCTTAACTGCCAGACCCTAGATGATTTCTTAATCTTTGCTAGATCCCACCTCATGATTTCTACATCTTCCTGGCTGTCCAAACTGTTGCAGATTTTGCTTTCAATGACAAAAATATAAACATTTCCCAACAATCCTTTTGCTAAGTTACTCACAAAAATGTTGAAAAGAGCCGGTCCAAGGCCCGATTCCTGAGGCACAATACTAGTAACATTTCCCTCCTCAGAGTATACTCCATTTACCATTACCCTTTGTTGCCAACCAGTTTCTAATCCAGTCACTCTAGGTCCCATACCAAGGGAGTTCAACTTATTTATAAATCTCTTATGCGGATCTGTATCAAATGTCTTACTGAAATCAAGTACACTGTATCTAGCTCACTCCCTTAATCCATCTCTCTGGTCACCCACCCAAAGAAATTGATCAGATCCATCTGACAAGATTTTCCTCTATTAAAATCATGCTAGCTCAGACTTTTCAATCCATTGGATTCCAAAAAATGTACTATCCTCTGTTTTACCAGCGATTCCATTAATTTGCTCACTACAGAGATCAGACTAACCAGTTTATAATTCCCAGCCTCCTCCTTACTTCCACTTTTATGAATAGGAACCACATTCACCTGTCTCAAGTCCTTCAGAACTACTTTAAACTCTAAAGAAGCATTGAAAAGGTCAGCTAGCAGACCTGCTAGAACATCTCTAATAGGGGTGGCAGGAAAAAAACATTTTTTTTTTGTTTTTTGGTTCATTTTTGGGAGGATTTTATTCACACGAATTTCGGTTACTGGAATGTTGATTTGTTTCATTCATGTGAAAAAAAGAATAAAACATTTAAATTAAAATAAACGGCCAAAACCCCCCAAAACGTGGCCTCCCAAGGCCTCCCACTTACCCTGTCCAATGGGGATCTGCTGGCATGGCCTAGGCCCAGGCTGAAGCCTTGGTCTTGCATAGGCCAAGGCCATGGTAGGTCACTGCAATCTCAGCTATGCAAAGCCAACACCTCAGTCTAGGCTGCAGCACAGGCCCAGGCTAGATGCCGTATCCTGATCCCGAAAGATGGGTCCAATGCCTTGACCTTGTGGTGCCAGCCCGGGGGCGTGGTCGAGGCCTCCGGACCAGCCCCCGGGTCAGGTGATGGCGCGCCAGCAGCCCGCTGGCACGCGCAGATTTACATCTCCTTTCAGCAGGCGTAAATCTGCCAACAAAAGGTAGGGGGGTTTAGATAGGGCCGGGGGGGTGGGTTAGGTAGGGGAAGGGAGGGGAAGGTGCGGGGGGGTGGAAAGAAAGTTCCCTCCAAGGCCGCTCCGATTTCGGAGCGGCCTCAGAGGGAGCAGGCAGCGTGCACCGGGCTCGGCGCGTGCAGGTTGCACAAATGTGCACCCCCTTGCGCGCGCCGACCCCGGATTTTATAAGAAAAGTGCGGCTACGCGCGTATCTTATAAAATCCAGCGTACTTTTGTTCGCGCCTGGTGCGCGAACAAAAGTACGCGCTCGCGCAAAATTATAAAATCTACCCCAGCATGTGGTCCATACTCTAGGCCCTTCCACATTGAACACTGAAGAGAAATATTTGTTAAGCATTTTTTGCTTTTTCTCATCAGCCTTAACATATTCCTCCCCTTCACCTCTGAGTCTCAGATTGCCATTTTTGTACTTCCTTATATCACTAACATATCTAAAAAAATGTTTGTCCCTCCATTTTACCAGATTTGCTTTTTTTCCTTTTATTTGATTTCTGCATTCTTGACTATTGATGGCTACTGGAGAAGGGCAGAGACATTTCAAAAAGGGGAGGGTTTTGAAAAAAGAAAAAGATATGGGATGAGCCTGGAAGGGAGAGAATGAAAGATTGAGCCTGCGGAGGGAAAGAGAGTGCTGGCTTTGCCTGGTTTGGGGGGGTGTAGAAAAAGTGGATGACTCTGGAAGAGGGTGAGCTGGGGAGGAAAGAATGGATATATCTGGGAGAGGTGAGTCTGGAAGGGAAAGAGTGAGGGAGTGAACCTCAGTGGGGGAGAGAGTGAGTGAGCCTGGAAGGGAGGAAAGAATAAGGGGGTGAGGCTAGAGGAGGGAAAATAAAATAAGTCTCAGGAAATGAGGAAGAGTGGTGAGCTGGGAAGAGAGAGAGGGTAATTCTTGGGGTGCAAGAGAGAAGAGATGAGGCTGCAGTGGGGGAAAGGTAGTGAGGGAATGAACCTGGATGGGGGCACAGAGAAAGAAGGGATTCCTTTGAGGAGGGAGGCCGAAAGAGATAAAGTTGAGAAGGGAGTAAGATTTTTTGTTTTGAATTTGAAACACCCACCCCCCCTTTAGTGGCTAGAGCAGTGGACTACGAACCAGGAGACCAGGGTTCGAGTCCCGCTGTCACTCCTTGTGACCTTGGGCAAGTCACTTTACCCTCCATTGCCTCAGGTACAAAAAAAACTTAGATTGTAAGCCCTCTGGGGATAGGGAAATACCTACAGTACCTGAATGTAAACCGATGTGACACCTTGATTGAATGTCGGTATATAAAAATAAATAAATAAATAAACATGCACTTGTTAATTTGGTTTGGATGTTGTCTGTGAATTTTCACATGCTAAAATGAGATCATGCCTGCTAAAAGTTTAAGAAGCCCTGCCTTAGTGGGTATGTAACGTCTTGTAGCAATGTAGGAGTATGGACAGCAATGTGTACAGGAATATAGAGAGAAGTGGGGCACTAAGAAAGCATATTACCACACAGCAATATTGGCATAAAGCAGAGTTTTATAGGTGAAACGAATGAGCAGAAGAGAATGAGTAAGAAATGCATGGCACACTCAAAAACCTTTCTAAAGGAAAGGAGCAGGGTAGAACAGTACTTAGGTAGCAGGAAAGGATCAAATAACTTACTTAAAGAATATTGGTGAAACAAGTGTAACCATTTTGTCCCAGAGTCCCTGAAATAACTATGTGGGTTACATAGTACATTTGGTCAAGCAGCTGAGGTAGTGGACCACAGATGGCAGAGAGAAACAAATTATACAACCCTTAGGGCAAAACTCTATTTCATCCTGTGATTCTTTTCCAAAAATCCAGATAGCACAGTAGTTGTGTTTCCAATTTGGCTACCTTATTAAAAGCCCATTAAATTGGATATAGGCAGGATTCAGTATGCTCAATATTTCTCAAACAGGAATTCCATTCCAACATTGTACATTACTGACAGTAGTTCATCCTTCCTAACTTGCAGGAGGTATCTTCAGGGATATATTTTCAACTTCTTCCTCAACAATAACAGTATTATTGAAACTCACCAGTTTTCGGGCTTTTTGCTGAAACCTCAACTTCTGAACACAAAACGGTAACTTTTAAGCAGGTGCATGGGCACACATGTGTACGCGTTTGTTGGCCCGTGCCCAGGGATGTGGCCATTTTATAACATATGCACAGATATGCGTGCATGGTATAAAATAGCCTGAACACTCACTTTTAAGTGGATGCATGCCCTTGCATGCAAATGCCGCTTCTACCATATAAGGGGGGATTTTAAAACACATGTGCGTCAATGCCATTACCAGTTTTCCCAGTTCACCCAGGTAAAGGATAACACTTCCAAACCCCTCTAGTTTAATAGCCTCCTTTCTCCCCTGTTAGCCCCAACCCTTTAACCCCACTGATCTATTTATTTTTATTTTATTACTTACAAGTCTTCCATAGCAGAAGTAAAGTTACATGGCCGAGGATCTCGGCACGCGCTTGTGTGCATCAGTATTTGCTCGCTAATATGAAGTTGAAATCCAGGAATGCCTATGCCACGCCCAGACCATGCCCACACCCCACCCCTTTTTTGGAACTTTCCATTTGTATGCGCAGCGGGAGATACGCACATACTCAGGCATCTTTTAAAATCCTCTCGGCATGCGCCGGCCCGACATAGTCATGTATCTCCCAGTTTTGGCGTGCGCTGGCCTTTTAAAATTCACCTGCAAAACAGCACTAGTGAAGCTATCCAGGTTCTCCTTGGGCTGTCTGATCATATTTTGGCTTCTTCAATAAAGCTCTTCAGGTTCTCTTAAGGCTCTCTGCATCTTCATACAATAACCTTCTCCAGCATAAGAGTTTCTTTGCTGACACCCCCAACTTTACTAGGTATACAGTAGAATACACAAGGTTCGGACACTCTCCTTCTCCCACACACAACTGTATATACCTCAACATCTTCCTCTCTGGCTCTCAGGGACCAATGCAATACAGTGCGCTGAGCCCAGCGCACTGTATAACCTGCAGTTGGACACGGGTTGTAGAGGCACTAACTAATCCCCTTATGCAATAAGGGGATTAGCGCCTCTACAGCACACATCCAACACGGAGTGAAACTAATAGCGCTCATCACATGCAATGCATGTAAATGAGGCATGTAAAATGTGCTGGATAATATTTTTAATAACTTTATTTCACAACTAACGTAGTAGTAAAACTTTTACCTGTGAATAGTACCTTACAGGTACACACGGTCAGGACCTTCATCACTAAACAAGCGAACCTTTTTGGCACCTGTTAGAATGTACGATAGTACGCATTCACCGATCCTAAACTATGTGCCTACATGTAAACCGTTGCGATGTATATAACTTAGCGACAGTATAGAAAAGATTTTAAATAAAATAAATAAAAATAAAATTTAAATATTGCATCGCGCCCCCAGGAGAGGTACCTGGGGGCGCATTATGAAAGTGGGCACTGAATACACAGCGCCCGCTTTCATCACGAGATTTTTGCATCGGCCCCTCAGACAGGAGACATTTCTTATAGGACACTAATTTACTTTAATTGTGGTAGCACTATGCTTCCTTAGGAAATGTGAAAAACCTGCTAGGGAGTTAACCACTGGCATCTCCTATTATACTAACTTCTCTCACATCCTACTCTCATCAAACTCCCTCCAAAATCTCAGGTTGGCTGGTGCCACTTTGAAGTATGGCATCAGTGGGGCAAGAGTGACTGGGGATCATACTTGCCCTATTTGGACCCCAGCTATGGGATAAGATTATGGGGGAAGGGAATGGGGCAAGCTTTGGGGGATGTTTTAAAATGCTTCTCAGTGTGTATGAACTATTAAATAATGGGTTCCCAACTCTGGAAAGGGAGGTATACAATGAACAGAAATAAAGGGTGTTTGTCAACAGTTTTGTAAAGTATACCCCAAACAAATCCTATCATTTTTTAATCTATTTTTTAAATACATTTTTTAAAATAAGGGATGGTAATGCTCAAACTGGTGTGCAGGTGCACATTTGCGCTCGTGCATTGACCCATGTGCAGGGATGCAGCTATTTTATATCATGCTGGCAGAGATTGCAATAAGAAGATCCTGATGCGAGTGCAGTCTGAGGTTTTCCTTTCAATAAGATCAATTGTGCTTACCTGGGACATTATTGTTGTTTAGAGGTTCTCTCAGATAAGAACATAAGACCAAGGGTCCATCAATCCCAGTATCCTGTGTCCAACAGTGGTCAACCAAGTCACAAGTACCCGGCAAGTATCCAAACATTAAATGAATATATCCCAAGCTACTAATCCTTATTGATTAATGTCAATTTGCCAAGCAGAGTTAGCAGCTTCCTAGTGGTACAAACTTAGTTTCTATCCTTCCAGGGCTATCTCTCACAGATTGTGCAAAACAATTTCTCTCCCACACACATAGGGGTAGATTTTTAAAAAGTGCGCGATCGCGTACTTTTGTTTGCGCAGCAGGCGCAAACAAAAGTACGCTGGATTTTATAAGATAAGCGCATAGCCGCACGTATCCTGTAAAATCCTGGATCGGCGCGCGCAAGGCTGCCGATTTTGGGCAGCCGGCGCGCGCCGAGCCGCTCAGCCTGCCTCCGTTCCCTCCGAGGCCGCTCCGAAATCGGAGCGGCCTCGGAGGGAACTCTCTTTCGCCCTCCCCTCACCTTCCCCTCCCTTCCTCTACCTAACCCACCCCCCCGGCCCTATCTAAACCCCCCCTACCTTTATCCATGGATTTACGCCTCCCGGAGGGAGACGTAAATCCACGCGTGCCAGCGGGCTGCTGGCGCGCCGATACCCAACCCGGGGGCGGTTCCGGAGGGCGTGGGCGCGCCCCGGAACGCCCCGGTCCGAAACCACGCCCCCGGGCCCGCCCCCGAAACGCCGCGTCCCGCCCCCAAAATGCCACGTCGTTCGGCCCCGCCCCCGACACGCCCCTGTCCAAAAACCCCGGGACCTACGCGTGTCCCGGGGTTCTGCGCACACCGGCGGCCTAAGGAAAATAGGCACGCCGGCGCGCAAGGCCCTGCTCGCATAAATCCGGGTGGATTTACGCGAGCAGGGCTTTGAAAATCCGCCCGATAATGTATATATGCGTACTGCTGATTATCTCTTTTTGCACCCCCCAAAAAAAACTTTCAGAAAGAAAATAAACTGAAAAGATGGAAAGGCTGCGCTTCTCTTCATTGCAATCTGGCTTTGCAGAGGCAGACAAATTGACATAAAAAAATCAGTATTCACTGCTTTTATATTCCAGTCCACTACTCTGTTCCAGTGAACAGACAGAAAACAGTGCCTCTGTCTCTCTTTCACAGTGAGCACTGTGACTGCAGCAGTGAAGATAAAAAAACACCCTTTGAAAATGTCAAAGGTCGTCTTCTTTTTTTTTTTTTTAAAGCTTTTCTTTGACTCTAAGAGAGCTTCTTAAAAGATAAGTATTTTTTATGGAAACTAACAAAGAAAATGGAGTTTTTTTTTCACATGATCAGATCTTTCAGTGGGAGGACATCAGCGTCACTTGATCCAGATGCCAGCTAAAGGCTAGTTTAAAAAATGCTTCACCTTGATTATTCCTCCATCCTGTCTACTTGCTTAATCCCCCACCTCGGCTCCAGCCTGGCTGCTATTTCACACAGGAATTAGTTGGTTGCTATATTTATCAGTCTTACTGTAACACTTCAATGGGCCATAGACTTAAATAGGAAACATAAATGAATGAAACAAAAATGTTTGTTTAAATTGATGGGCATCCTCCATTTTTTTCAGGGATCCATGAATAAAATTAAAATGGTCTAATTTGTTACATTTAACCCATTTGTTTTAAATAAATGCTCATCCCTAGAAACTAATACTTAGCAGATGAAAAACAAATTGGAGAAAGTATTTTTTTTTTTTTTACTCAACGCACAATTAAGCTGTGAAATTAGTTGCCGGAGGATGTGGTTAAAGCATCAAGCATAGATAAATTTTAAAAAGGTTTGGACAGGTTCCTGGATGGAAGTCCATAAATATTTATTAACCTGGTAGACTTGGAGAAAGGACCCAGCATAGTACCTCTTATGTCCTTAGCCAATAGCAAAATAAAATAATTTAACAGCACAGCAAACTCCTCAGCATAGGGAATCCATCTCAGCAAAAACAGGCACAGTTTATCTGAGAACATTAGTAGTCACTTCCTCATATCAGAGGCTGAGATAAATGGTGAGACTTCCAAAGCAGGTTGCTCTCTTTGGTGGGGTCCCCATAATTCCTTATAAGGGCTCTTCCAAAACAAGCTAGGCCTTACGCTTAGGGGTAGAGTATAAAACTACCGTAATTCCCTCCATGGAAAGATGTGTGGCCTCCACTGGTTTCTTCCATAGCTGAAAAACCAAGCAGAAGTATCCTGCACAAAATGCATATACTTCAGAGCTGCCAAATTACCCAGTTCCAGCAGGAAGACTTTTTGGCCAGTCCTGGTTTGGGATTTACCTTCCAAAGTGATGTGATATTTGTAGTCCCTGATTTTACCCACTGAAATCAGTGCTGCAGATCCCATAATGAATCAGCATGGGGTTGTCAGAAATCAGGACTGGGCCAAAATCTCTCTCCTGGAACTTGATAATTTGGCAGCTTTGCTACTGCAAGCCTCATCCTCTATACCACATCTTTTATACCAGTAGATGTTACCTTATAACATCATCCAGGCTTAAAGATGTGCATATTATCTTAGAGCATCAACCACTGAAACAAATGCAGTCCATTACTTTCTTTGGGTAGTGGTTAAGCATACAGGGTCAGATTTTCAGAGGATTTACGCGTGTAACTGGCCTTATGCATGCCGGGCCTATTTTCAAAAGGCCCAGCGATGCGCGTAAAGCCCCAGGACACGTGTAAGCCCCGGGGCTTTACTAAAGGGGCGGGAAAGGGGCAGGGAGGGGGCGGGGATCGCGCAACTTACTTCAGCCCCAGGGCTGAAGTAAGTTTTGTGACAAAAGAAAAAGGAAAAGGTAGAGGGGAAAGGGCGGGGGAGGTAGGGGAAAGGAAGAGAAGGTGAGGTGGGGGTAGGGAACGGGGGAAGGCACCGTGGCTCAGAGCAGGCTTGGCGCACAAGGTACACAATTGTGCACCCCTTGCGCGCGCCGACCCCTGATTTTATAACATGCACGCGCCTGTTATAAAATTGGGCTTACATGTTGTTATGAATTGCTCTGCCCGCGGGCCCCCCCCCCCGCGAGCAGGCTCTCTGACTCACCATGTTTCTTCTCCCGACGCGGCAGGACACCGCCGTCGGGCCTCGTGCGCGGCTGGAGCCGCGGTCTTCCCTGCCCACGCGGCCCGGAGGCCGCCCGCATCTCTCTCCATCATTGCGGCTGGAGCCGCGGTCTCCCTCAGGACTGGGAGTGCCCCCGACATCATCACCATCTTCGCGGCGCACAGGCTGCAGCCCCAGGCTGGACTAGCGGTAGGAGCCGCCCCCGGGGCCTCCGGCAGCGGCTGGAGCCGCTGCTCACGTTGGAGCCTGCTCCCAGGCTCAGCCTAGCCTCTTCTGGCGTCTGATGCACAGACGCTGTGCAGGCCACTGGCCATGGTCCTGCACAGACTCTGCTTCCTGCTCTCTAGGCGCGTGGCCGCGTCTTTCGTCTGCATTTAAAGGGCCAGAAACAGGAAGTGTCTGGGCCCCACCTTGATGACTGTTTCCTGCTCAGCCCTATAAAGGGCTGCTCCGTCCATTGTTCCTGGCCTTGCATCGTCGTCGTGAGTCTTTGCTCTGGAGGCTCCGGCCTGCCAGAGTCCATGTAAGGTCTTCCATTCTTCAAGGAGCTCCTTGTCTCGTCCAGTGTTCCATGTCTTCGTGCCTGAGGTCCTGTCCAGGTGTCCTAATCCTGTGTCCTGGTGTTCCTGCCTTCCTTGATGTTCCTTCCTACGCCTCGCCTCGTCTTCGCTCTCGGGCCTTCTGGTACCGGTAGGCCAGGGGGTCCCTCAGATGCAGTACTCCTGGGTGGACTAGCCTGCCAGTGGACGGTCGTCCTGTGCTCCTGAGCCGTCTAGTCCTGATGTGTTCCTGTGCTGTCCCGCTCCCGTCGTGGTCCGTGACCAGTCTGCAAGGGCTGTGTAGGGCGCGTAACGGACAGGGTGGTCCGCGACTCAGTCCCGTGGGTGGCCTGAGTAGGGCGCCCTGAGAGACAGTGCAAATGTCCATGCCTTGTGTTGCCTTTGTGGATGTCAAGAGTCTCGTCTGGATGCCGTCCGCATCGATCCCAAGTGTCTACGTCATGGATGCCGTTGCATCAGCCTTGTGTCCTCGCCATGGATGCTGTTGCATCAACCCCTAGTCTTCGTGCCTTGTGATGCCGTCGCATCAGTCATGTGTCTTCGTCCCTAGATGCCGTTGCATCAGTCATGTGTCTTCGTCTGGATGCCGTTGCATCAATCCACAGTCATGTCTTAATGTCAAGGCCCGTCTGCCCTCAACCTCAGGCCAGGCCTGCTGCTCCATGCTGCTCGCAGCAGGTCCAAAAGGGCCCGGAATGGTCGGAGGACCATTCACCTTCCAACATCCTCGGATGTTTGGCCATGGGAGCTTGCCAGCCTGGCGGAGGGTAGACCGTCAGCCATGCGGGGCCACCGTCAACCCTTGGCTCGGCTCAGAAGGTCTGGGTCAGGCTGAGGCCCATGGGTACACTAAACCACCGCTGTATAACACATGTATGCGCGCCGGGTAGTGCGCACACATATACACCGCACATACTCCTTTTAAAATCCACCCCACATTATCTAACAATTAACAGGTGAAAAAGTTAGTGTCATTTGGAACAGAAATGGGACCTGGACAACATACTGTTCTTTGAAAATCAAGTTTCTATATTCTTCCTCCATTCTTTTACTTTAGAAAACAAATGCCTGCTGGGTTATTATAAACTAACAAATAAATAACTATTTTATAATCCTGTAAGTAATATCTGCTATCACTAGATTATTCTTTAGTAAATACTACATCTTTTTCTCTCCTTTTTTCCTTCTCCCTCCCAAAACTGAGAGCTGGCAATGTTTTGCTTCCCTTACAAAAGTTAAAATCCAGGATATTTCAGGGTATTCTGAATTTAGCAAAACAAATTTCTCATGACCTTTATTTTTTTTATTCAAAATATATAAAGTCACAGGACTGCGCTAAATGTGCTGACTCATTGTGGTTTTATGATCTGCTTGATCACATGAACTTCTACCATCTCATTACAGCAACATAAGATGAACAATGACAATAAGCTGTCAAACACTAAGGCACTGGAAGAATGAATCATATTAACTATCAAAAACACTCACGATAAATCAAAAAAGTTCCATTAAAATAAGGACAGGGATGCTAACTTTCAAACAGGCACGTGGGTGCACTTGTGCATGCATTCGTCAGCCCGCATCCAGGGGCACGGCCATTTTATAACATATGCATGTATATGTGGCATGTTAAAAAATAGCCTAAGCACATGCACATGTGAGCGCAATTTTAAGTGGATGTGCACCTATGTGTGCAAATGCCGCTTCTACCACGTAAGTGGGGGATTTTAAAAGACACGTGCACGGACGCCATTACCAGTTTTCCCAGTTCGCCCAGGTAAGGAATAGGGCTTCCAAATCCCCCTAGTTTAATAGCTTCCCTTCTCTCCTGTTAGCCCCAACCCTTAAAACCCCACCAATCTATTTATCTTTATTTTATAACTTACATGGCATCCATAGTGTTGCGTTTGCGGTCTGCGGGCTTCCCCCATGAACTTCCACACTTAACCTTCAGGCCTCACTTATCTTCCCTGATGTCGTCAAGCTCCCTCACTATCAAGTGTCTCAGGACGCTGCGCCTCAATGTGGCAGGATGCTGCTGATATTCTTCATGGCAGGATGCTGCCGACACTCACCCAGGCTACTCCTAGGCACGCATGCTCCCAACATCATGCCATTTAAAGGGCTCGCGGCAGGAAAGGCTCAGCGGTGCTCCTTGTTGATCTCACATCCTTAGGCCTAAAAATGTCCCTCCTGTTATACTCTTCTTTGCCTCAGCAATAGGTATCCCTACTATTCAGTAGAACAAGTTGTTCCAGCGTTCTTCAGTTCCAGCATACTTGTCTTCAGTTCTTCAGTTCCAGCGTCCTCAACTTCAGTTCTTCAGTTATCTTCATCTCCTTGTTATTTGTCTGTTCTTCTCCTCATCCTCCTGCCCTGCCTATCCATCCCTCCTTCCCTTTGGATGGATGCTCGGTATTGACCTTGGCCTCACTCCTGGATACCCTTGATCACCGCTTGCCACTGACCTCTGCCTGTTCCTGGATACTCCTGACTGCCGCCTGCCATTGACTACTGCCTGCTACTGGATTTTACTGACCTATGTCTTCTTCAGCCCAGTGACTTTGACGGATTTCTCCACCATCGGCAGAGGCCCCCACCTAAAACCTTCCAGCCCCAGCAACAAAAGGCTCAACCTGAGGGGAATGTGGGCTGGTAAAGGTGAAGCTCCAGCTGGGCCTCTGCCTCATTCGGATCTGTCTGCTGACAGTGGGGATCTGTCAGCATAAACTCCACCTCGGCTCAAGGGTCCACAAACCCAACACATAGCAGAACCATAGTTACGCAGGAGGAGACCCTGGTGTGTGCCTGCTCTAATTTCAATGTGAAATCCAAGAACGCCCATGCCCTGCCCAGACCATGCACACACCCAGCCCCTTTTTTGGAACTTTTCATTTATGTGCATAGTGGCACGTATACGTGTACTCAGGCAGCTTTTAAAATCCGCTCACCACGTGCCAGCCCAACTTATGCAAGTATCTCTTGGTTTTGGTGCACGCTGAGCTTCTAAAATTGACCTAAAAAAATTCTGCCTTGCTACTTTTTACGTACACATGCCAGTCAGACTTTTTATGTGCTATTTTAACAACTTTACATGTCTTTAAAAAAAATAGTGCATAAAATGAAAACACTATGTTGTTCTTTTTAGTCCAACCATAGATGATATATGGCATTGCTTTGGCAGAAAATCAGAGGAGTATAAGATCTCCAGTTCAGTTTATTTGAAGGCTACAGCTGTACATGATATTTTAAGCGGTGTTTTATAGTGATGAAAAATAAAGCAGAAACTATGATTATGCCAATTTTAGAATAATGCAATTCCTTTGAATAAATCACTGTCTGGCATCTGAATGACAACTATCTCAGTCATCTCACGTTCCATTCATTTTAAGATTAAAGTTTGAGGGGGTCGATTCACCTCCTCCCACCCTCCATCTTTCATCAGTTTTGGGCTCAAGAAAGTCAGCTTTGCTGAATGGTCAGACAAGGGGCTATTCAGCTGCTGTTTGGCGAATTTTTATATTTTCAAAAAGATATTCTCCCCATGGAGGAGTCAGAGGCAGCCTATACTCTGTATGATAAGGCTCAGCTCTGCCATTGTTGCTGCTAACAAACAGCAATACACTGCCTTACATTTGTGCCTTTTATTTGCCTCCTCAAGCCTTCTATCTTCTCTTCAGGGCAGCAGAAAATCCAGGCAAACTCTTTTAGGAGCAAATATCTCCCATTGTTTGCAATGGGAGGAAAAAATGAATTATTTTTCTTTTCTTTTCCTCCCATACAAAACCCTGGCAGTCAGCAACTCACAAACTTTTATTCTATCCCATGAAACTAGAATCAAATCCAAGAAAAGACCGTAAAAAGTTGAAAAGAATCAGTGCCATTTTTCACCACTTTTAAAGAGACAGCCACAGCACATCAGGGCACTTGTCTCTTTCAAAGTGGCATTGCCCAAGCATCTTCACATACTAGCCTCATGGTTTTTTAAATAGGGGCTGGTAATTCGTAATGAAACTGCTATGACAGTTACTGTCCCTGCCCCATTAAATTCATCTAATTCATAAGGGAGGGAGGCATCTACAGTTCCAATTGTCTTGCATGCCGAATTGTTCCATTCCTCCTTTTCCTGCCCCTTGTAAACTCTTCTATCCATCTGCACCCTCTCCATCAGAAGGACCTGATTGAAAACCACCACTGCCATTTTCTCTTCATAATTTTCCCTTAAAAAAATAAAAATGTCTTTGCTTTGATTTTGCCGCCTATTCACATCCTGCTTACATTTTTTAACTCTTTTTTTAAAATTACTATTTCAATTTCTCACACACTTTTGCCCGTTCCAGTTGAAACCAAGCATTACAAGCTGTACCAACTATTCAACAAGCTCATTTAGAGAAGGTGCATGATAGAGTGATTTCAATTGTAGGTCCATGACTAAAGAATGCCATGCCAAATGACTTTTGATTGTTCATAGATATAAAAGGCTTTAAACAACATCTAAACATTTGGCTTTTCAAACAAGCCTCTGTAGATACAATTCAGGCACATTTGAGACTATAATGATGACACTGTAAATCTGGCAACTGCTAGAAGCAGTCAGAAATTAGACCATTATGTAAAGTGGGTATGGGTGAGCTGCAGTTGTTAAAATTGTAAAAAGGGATGAAATGTTATGTTTTAATTGTTTTTATTATGCTTGTTTGTTTATTACAACTTTATATGTTTAAAGTGTAAACCGCTTTGATTGTCAGAAAAGCGGTATAGACGTAAACAAATAAATACTACTCTATTAATTCACCAAGGTCTATTTGTCATCTGGTGATTAAAAGCCCCAGATTATGATCAGTTGTCAAGAGAGAGAATCAATACCCTACCCCCCACACTCAGGCTAGCTTTTTTAAAGCACCGATTGCTTAAGGTGGCTAATAAAATTTGAAAATATGCTAATACTGCACCATAAGTAAAATAGTAAAACTCAAACTGCCACATGATTATTTACCAATCTATTTGTTATTTCTTCTGTCATAAGCAATCCATTAGCAATCCATAAGCAATCATAAGCAATCCATAAGCAATCCATAAGCAATCCCCCAGCTAAAAACCCTGAAACAAGAAATCAGAAGACTCGAACATACATGGCGAAAAAACCCTTCCCCATGAAACCTGGAAGCTTACAAATCTCCCATGCACCGCTACCGGATATCCATCCTCCAAACAAAGAGGGATTTTTTCTCACAGAAAATACACCACTTCATCTTCGACCCTAAAGCTTTATTCTCCCTTCTTTCATCTCTCACTAAATCCACCCCCACGACTATCCCAGACGATCAAGCGGCCAGCAAAGCCTCAGAGTTAGCCACATATTTCAAGAAAAGAATCATCGATCTGATCAGACCTCTAAAAGCCAACAACGCCCCTCTACCGCCACCAACCCAATACTCTCATTATCAACAGAACACTAGTCTTGAAACGTTCGAACCGACGTCATCCTTAGAGGTTGAAACAATCCTGAAGAAGCTCAAACCTGCCTCTCACCCCACAGATGCGATACCCGCCAACTTACTCATTGCCAGCTCTAAAACTGTCGCCAAACCTATTGCCGACATTATTAACCGCTCACTAATACAAGGTTCAGTACCTGACCAGTTGAAACTCGCAATCCTAAAACCTCTCCTGAAAAAACCCAACCTGTCTCCAGATGACCCCTCTAACTATCGCCCGATCGCTAAACTCCCCTTCATTTCAAAAATCCTAGAAAAAATAGTCAACCAGCAACTCACGGAATACTTAGAAGATAACAAAATACTAGCCCCCTGTCAGTTCGGCTTCCGAAAAACCTGAAATACAGAAACTCTGCTAATCTCCATGATGGACACAATTTTACTGAATCTAGAAAAAAAACAACCTGGCTTACTCATTCTCCTCGACCTATCGGCCACATTTGACATGGTAAACCACACAACGCTTCTGGATAGGCTAACAGACATCGGCATCAAAGGCACTGCTCTCAGATGGTTCAAATCTTTTCTACATAACAGAGTTTATAAGGTCAGAGTCAACAACGAAGAATCACACCCAGTTCCCTCATCCTTGGGAGTCCCTCAAGGCTCTTCCCTATCCCCTACCCTCTTCAACATTTATCTACTACCACTTTGCCAGCTTCTCTCCAAACTAAAATTAACCCACTATATCTACGCAGACGACGTGCAAATATTCATCCCGGTTACGGAAACTCTACAAAAAACACTAGAATTCTGGAACAACTGCCTCCAAACCATCAACAACCTACTCAAGAGCCTTAACCTGATCCTTAATTCCAACAAAACTGAAATACTCTTTGTCACACAAGACAGTAACTATGCAACGTCTAACTTACCCCCTACTAGTCAACTATCCTTCTCACCTCAAGTTAGAAACCTCGGAGTCATCATGGACAATCAACTAAACCTTAAGAGATTCATTAATAATACCACTAAGGACGGATTCTATAAATTGCAAGTTCTGAAACGACTCAGATCGCTCCTCCATTTCCAAGACCACCGGGTAGTTCTCCAAGCAATCATTTTTTCAAAAATTGACTACTGTAACTCCCTCCTACTTGGCCTCCCAACCAACACAATAAAACCATTACAAATGCTCCAAAACGCTTCAGCCAGGATTCTAACTAAATCTAACAAAAGAAATCATATTATCCCCATCTTGAAAAACCTACACTGGCTCCCAATCAAGTTCAGAATCTCCTACAAAGTACTAACAATCATACATAAATCTATACACAAGCTCATTCCTCTGGAACTCAATATCCCTCTGCAGCCACATATACCCTCCAGACCGGTGAGAACAGCCTATAAAGATACTCTCCTCGCCCCAACCATCAAATCCTCATTAAATAAATGCACTCTATCCACAGCAGGCCCCGCGCAATGGAACTCTCTACCACCAGACCTCCGGAAAGAACCTTGCCCTATCGCCTTAAAAAAGAGACTCAAAACTTGGCTATTCGAACAAGCCTTCTATCCATACCAATAATTTTACTCTAAATCTTCCCAAATATGTGCACCTTATAACGTGTCTACTGTATATTTAGCCAGGTCCTTTCGAGTACTACATTATTTATTGTATCTTCTTGTTCTTTAATCCCCAATTACTTGATCCAAGTTTATCCTCCTGTTCGATGTAATTGCACTCTGTCTTGCCTGTTTAATGTTATAATGTAAACCGAATTGATATGTAACTTTTGCTACATGAATTTCGGTATATAAAAATGTTAAATAAATAAATAAATAAATTAGCTTGATACACATAGCAATAGAATTTCCCATTCTGTTTTTCTGTGAAAGCACAAATAATCCATTAGTTGACAATTTTGTTTACATGAAATGTATAATGGGAATATATGAGATCCATATGAACTTATTGGGCAAACTAAAACTGGGTGCCCCTTTGTACAAACTCTGAGACTACTTTTTACCCACAGGATTTGCACCATAATCAAAGTATGGGTAATTGTGCTTTGATATTTACCTGACAAAAAATTACCTGCAGAGATTTGCTCCTGCTGTCTCTGTGGCTAATTTAATTGGCACAAAACAACATGTGCAGATTTGAATAATCAAATCTGGGCCTGTTTTTGCTCTCTTTACCCACTCTCTAACACTGGCAATGCCGCCAGAAACCATGGATTAAAGCACGCATACTTTTACCCACAGGCAGAATGGGCAATATTCAAACCCCTGTTTCTGTGGATAAAGTGCATTTTTATTCACGGACAGGGTTTTCAATATTGCCCTCCCTGGATCTGGTGATGTTATACAGACTCAAACTAAAATTTTAGTCATACCCTGAAGAATGTTTTTTAACAGTGAAAGTTATGGGGCAGATTTTTTAAAAATACGCGAGCACGTACTTTTGTTCACGCACCAGGCGCGAACAAAAGTACGCTGGATTTTATAAGATACACACGTAGCCGCGCGTATCTTATAAAATCCAGGGTCGTCGCAAGCAATGGGGTGCACATTTGTGCAACCTGCGCACGCCGAGCCCAGCGCGAGCTGTCTGTTCCCTCCGAGGCCGCTCCGATTTCCGAGCGGCCTCGGAGGGAAATTTCCTTTGCCCTCTCCCCACCTTCCCCTCCCTTCCCCTCCCTAACCCCCCCACCCCCCCCGGCCCTATCTAAACCCCCCCTTACCTTTGTCGGCAAAGTTACGCCTGCTTTCAGCAGGCGTAACTTTGCGCGTGTCAGCTGGCAGCCCCGCTCCGTCCTCCGGTCCTGGGGGCTGGTCCGGAGGCCTCGACCACGCCCCCGGGCCGGCGCCACACCCCCGGGCCCGCCCCTGAAACGCTGGGGCACGCCCCCGAAATGCCGCGTCGTTTTGGGAACGCCCCCGGACAAACCCCTCCCGCCCCTTTTCGAAAGCCCCGGGACTTACGCGGGCCGTATTGCCAATATCCAAAATGGCGCTGGCGCTATCTTTGCCCTGTCACATGGTAAGGGCAAAGGGCCATCGGCGCCATTTTTTTTAGCGCAGCTGATAGCGTGGGAACGGGAGATCACTGCCCGCAGCCCCCCTGGACCACCAGGTATGTGTAAAAAGTTTTTGGGGGGTGTCAGGAGAGTGGGGGAGGCTACGGGGGTAATTTTAAAGGGTTGGGTTGGGGTTTTTTTTATCGGCGCGAGCCTCACTAAAAAAAATTAGTGATGTGAATTGGAATCAGAACCGATTCCAATTCACATCTCGTAACGATCAGATTTCCCCCCCCCCCCCCCAGCCGAACCCGATCGTTAAAACGATCGGGCACACAATTCACATCCCTAATGTGCATTATTAGTTTTTGTGACTGCAAGTGAAAATGTTACTTAGTAATTTATAGACTCATGTGAATCGCAGAGAGACCACTTGTTCTGATTCACTGCAGAGTAGGTCAGTGTGAATCTGGATGTCCGCTATGCAAAACCTTCTTCCAAATCTTGGAGCGCTCTGGGATCAGAATTAGGGAAGGTAATTTTATTCGTAAACTATAACCTTTTCAAAGTGAACTTAAGTGTGTACATTTGCTTTGAAAATGCTCGGGTAATTTGCCTGGTGTGCCCACAGATTAACTTGCACAAAGTTACGTTACTTCTTCAGAGGGTTAACTTATGTGGTTATATGTCATAGTTATGAGCCGTTGTGCTGGAATGTGGTTGACGCAGCCTAGCAGGCGAACCTACCAGGCTCACATTGACAGCTGGCAGACATGGCCTTCAACAGGACTTAGCTGGACATAGAAACATAGAAATGATGGTAGAAAAGGACCAAATGGTCCATCCAGCCTGGCAAGAAAGCTTAAGGTAGTAACTGCCACTCTGTGCAGATTACTCTCATTTTTCTCTTAAGGGTAGTAACTGTTACTCTGTACAGTTATCCCCAAAACTTATGATCTCCACAAACATTTCAGCTAGTAACATTTTACACTGGGTGATGAGCTTTCTTGAAAATTCAGATAATGTTATTTGACTTTGCTTATGGACTTGGCCATAGAAGCAGTCCTGTGCTTTTTCCCTTATATCTACTTATCAGTACCCCAGACCGTAGAAGTTGGGGCTCTCTTGGTTGTTGTCTGAATCCAATTCCCCTTTTCCCCCTGCTGTTGAAGAGGGGAGCAATGTTTCAATTGCATTTAAAGTATCAAGGCTTATGGGTTAAGGATAGCAATATCTCCATGCTTTCTGCAAGGGTAGTAACTGCCGCACCAGCAAGTTATCCCATGCATGCTTTCTTGATTTCCTTTAGGGCTTGGACATAGAAGCAGTCCTGTGCTTTTTCTCTTATGTCTGCATATCAGTATCCCAGACCATAAAAGTCGGGGCCCTATTGTCAGAATCTTATTCTTCTTTTCCCCCTGCCATCTAAGCGGGGAGCATCTGTTAAGGATAGAGACTGCTGCACCAGCAAGTTAACCCCTGGATGCTAATGAGATCGTAAGCGTTATAAAAAGAGCTTATTTATGTGCTCAGTTTTCTGATTATGAAGCTCTTCTTGCACAGTACAGAAAAGATTCCCAGTCTGCAGGAACTGTTATGTGTGTTTTATCATACACTGATCGTGTTAAGGACGTGGTAAATCGATTCATTGTCACTGACATGCTTTGTCTATGCATCAAACATTGCAAGAAAAGCCAAGATTTGTTTTTTCAAGAGTAAAGAATTTGAAAGATTTATTGGTGCATTCTAGGGATGTGAATCGTATTTCTTACGATTGAAAATATCGTAGGATATTTTCAAAGTTGTCAGAAATCGGGGGCTCTCTGAAACCAATAGGAAAACCCCACAAAATTGTTCGTGGGGTTCTCTTATCGTTTTGGGGGAGGGCAGGAAAAACAGCACACAAAAAACAATCCCTAATGGCGCAGGCCATCCAATGCTCCTACCATGTGACAGAGGCCGGCCAATGGCACGGATACCCTGTCACATGGTAAGGGCAAAGGGCCATCGGCGCCATTTTTATTAGTGGCAGCTGACGGCCCGAGAGCGGGAGATCGCTCTCGGGACCACCACTGGACCACCAGGTGATTTAAAACATTTTTTTTTGGGGGGGGGGGAAGCTAAGGGAGCTGTTTTGAAGTGTTGGGGTGGGTTTTTTGTTTATCAGCTTGAGCGCAGCTGATAAAAAAAAAAACCCGATCGGGCCACACGAAAAAAAATGCACGGTGTGAATCGGAACTGGAATTGGAACCAATTCCTGTTCCGATTCACATCTCTAGTGCATTCTTCTTTACTCCCGATTAATGATCATTGAGAAATTGTCGGGCATTCTATTTGTGGCTAAAGTGAATTTTGTAGTATTTAATTACAGGCACACAGTTACGTATTGAAAGAAGTAATGTTACAATCAATCGACATTACAAAACTGATTGCTACATTTCATTTGTGATTTATTTAATTAAAAGCCCTTGCAATCTCATTTATATTGGCCAGATCACTCGACCTTTGAGAAAACATTTAACTGAGCATAAGAGCTGGCTCAATACGGAGACAGTAAGGGGTACATTTTATAAAAAAGCGCAAGCGCGTACTTTTCTCCGCACAGCAGGCGCAAACAAAAATCCGGGGTCGGTGCGCACAAGAGGGTGCATATTTATGCAGCTTGCGCACGCCGAGCCCTGTGCATGCTGCCCATTCCCTCCCGCCTCCCCCCACCTTCCAATCCGTTCCCCTACCTAACCCACCCCCCAGCCCTATCTACACCCCCTCACCTTTATTCCCAAAGGGGTAGATTTTAATAAAGTACACCCGCACGAACAAGAGTATGCCGGATTTTAATAGATAAGTGTGTAGCCGCATGTATCCTTTAAAATCCGGGGTCGGCGCACAAGGCTGAGCAAAATCGGCAGCCTGCATGTGCCGAGCCACGCAGCCTGCCTCCGTTCCTTCCACACCCCCCCCCCGCACCTTCCCCTCCCTTCCCCTACCTAACCCACCCCCCCCAGCCCTATCTAACCCCCTACCTTTCTTGGCAAAGTTAGCCTGCCCGAAGCAGGTGTAACATTTATTTATTTATTTCCCATTCCCCTTTGAATTCTTTGACTGTTTTCTAGGGATGTGAATCGTTTTTTGACGATTTAAAATATCGTCCGATATATTTTAAATCGTCAAAAATCGTTAGGGCCACGATACAATACCAATTCCCCCGATTTATCGTCAAAAATCGTAAATCGGGGGAAGGGGGAGGGCAGGAAAACCGACACACTAAAACCCCCTAAAACCCACCCCCGACCCTTTAAATTAAATCCCCCACCCTCCCGAACCCCCCCCCAAATGCATTAAATTACCTGGGAGTCCTCCGTCGTGGCGGTCCGTGGCTAAATCAGGGGAAGGGGGAGAGCACGAAAACCGACACACTAGATCGTGAGGTCTTCAGCCGGCGCCATTTTTCAAAATGGCCGCCGCAAAATGGCGGCGGCCATAGACGAAAACGATTCGACGCAAGAGGTCGTTCCGGACCCCCGCTGGACTTTTGGCAAGTCTTGTGGGGGTCAGGAGGTCCCCCCAAGCTGGTCAAAAGTTCCTGGGGGTCCAGCGGGGGTCAAGGAGCGATTTCCTGCCGCGAATCGTTTTCCGTACGGAAAATGGCGCCGGCAGGAGATCAACTGCAGGAGGTCGTTCAGCGAGGTCCGGAACCCTCGCGAGATTTCCGGACCTCACTGAACGACATCCTGCAGTCGATCTCCTGCCGGCGCCATTTTCCTTACGGAAAACGATTCGCGGCAGGAAATCGCTCCTTGACCCCCGCTGGACCCCCAGGAACTTTTGGCCAGCTTGGGGGGGCCTCCTGACCCCCACAAGACTTGCCAAAAGTCCAGCGGGGGTCCGGAACGACCTCTTGCATCGAATCATTTTCGTCTATGGCCGCCGCCATTTTGCGGCGGCCATTTTGAAAAATGGCGCCGGCTGAAGACCTCACGATCTAGTGTGCCGGTTTTCGTGCTCTCCCCCTTCCCCCGATTTAGCCACGGACCGCCGCTACGGAGGACTCCCAGGTAATTTAATGCATTTGGGGGGGGGGGTTCGGGAGGGTGGGGGATTTAATTTAAAGGGTCGGGGGTGGGTTTTAGGGGGGTTTAGTGTGCCACTGGACCACCAGGTAATTTAAGGCATTTGGGGGGGGAGATTTAATTTAAAGGGTCGGGGGTGGGTTTTAGGGGGTTTTAGTGTGCCGGCTCACGATTTTAACGATTATGACGATACTTTACACACACAAACGGCAACAATACGATTCCCTCCCCCTCCCAGCCGAAATCGATCGTTAAGACGATCGAGGACACGATTCACATCTCTACTATTTTCATCTTCACTATGACCTCTGGAAGGGATTTACAGGTATCCACCACCCTTTTCGTGAAGAAATATTTCCTGAAATTGGTTCTGAATCACCCCCCCTGGAGTTTCATTTTGTGAACTTCTATTGTTTTTTTTACAGTGGAAAAGGTTCAAAGTTCATGCATCATTAAAACCTTTTCTGGTATCTGAAAATCTGTATCATATTTCCCCTGCACCTCCTTTCTTCCAGGGTATACACATTCAGATCCTTCAGCCTTTCCTCAAAGGTCTTCTGATACAGACCCCACACCATTTTGGTCTCCCTTCCCTGGACCGCCTCTATCCTGTCTCTATCCTTTTTGAGATACAGATTCCAGAACTGAACATAGTGCTCCAGGTGAGGCCTCACCAAGGACCTGTACAAGGGCATTATCACCTCCTTTTTCTTATTGGCTATTCCTCTCTCTATGCAGCCCAGCATTCTTCTGGCTTTATCTAGCGCCTTCACCTAATCTAGTCCTGTTCCCCATAGGATGAGGCTTTGGATTCCAGGGGCTGGCAGGACTTAGGTGAGTGTCCCTAGGGGTAATCAGAAAGCAAGAGACCAGTGCTGGGCTGAGGTCAGAGCAGGCAGCAATCAAGGCATAGTCAGTGTTCAGAGCAGAGATCAGGCAGACAAGGGACTGGGATGAAGCAACACAAGCTGGACAAGACAAGACAGGCAGGATGAAGCAAGGCAAGGCAAGGCTAGCTGGATGAGGCAGGACAGATTGGATGAGGCAGGGCAGCCTGGACAATGCAAGGCTGCCAGAATGAGGCATGGCAGGCTGGACGAGATAAGGCTGGCAGGATGAAGCAAGGCTGGCATGAACAGGATCAAGACAAGTACAGGAATTGGAGCACGCCATAAACCAGAATAGCCACACACACTGCAAGGCTGCAGGAGACCTGTTGCTGAGGCATCAGGGTAAGCACGACGGTGGTTTAAATACTCTGCCGCTTGATGTCAGGAGCCACCACTGGAAATTTTCCCACCCTTTTAATTCCAATGTGCAGCACACGAGAACTCCTAGGGGCCACTTCATGGCCAGGGAATGGTGGCGTCCTTGCCATGGGAGAGTTGATGGTGAGGAGGGTGAGCACGGATGGTTGTGTGGCAATCCCAAGGCTGGTCAAATGTTACAGTGCCTCCTTCTACGCTCCCTCCCCAGGCTTCCAGGCTTCTTGACTTAGGCTTCTGGGAGATGCATTCATGAGGTATTTTTACCCTTTGGAGGACTTGGAGGTTAGATGCAGGTTTAAGAGGAGGTTCCAAGGAGTCTTTGATTTTGGAAGAATATACATAAGAACATAAGACATGCCACATTGGGTCAAATCAAGGGTCCATCAAGCCAAGTATCCTGTGTCTAACAGTGGCCAATCCAAGTCACAAGTTCCTGGCAAGCACCCAAACATTAAATAGATCCCAAGCTACTATTCCTTATTGATTAATAGTAATTTATAGACTTATCTCTAAGAACTTATCCAAACATTTTTTAAACCCAGTTACATTAACTACCATAACCACATCCTCTGGCAATGAATTCCAGAGTTTAATTGTGCATTGAGTGAAAATGAATTTTCTCCAATTTGTTTTAATTAAGCTGCTTGCTAACTTCATGGGGTGCCCCCTAATCCTTCCATTGTCTGAGAGTGTAAATAACCAATTTACATTTACCTGTTCAAGTCCTTTCATGATTCTGTAGACCTCTATCATATCCCCCCTCAGCTGTCTCTTCTCCAAGATGAACAGCCCTAACTTCTTTAGCCTTTCCTCAAAAGGGAGCTGTTCCATGCCCATTATCATTTTGGTCTCCCTTCTCTGTATGTTCTCCAGTGCAGCTATATATTTTTTGAGATGCAGCGATCAGAATTTCACACAGTATTCCAGGTGTGGTTAGGAAGGAGGTTTTTGACCTGATTGGAGCGACACAGAGGCATTAAGACATCCACCGTTTTATTTGTCATTCCCTTTCTAAAAATTCCTATCATTCTGTTTGCTGTTTTGATTCCCATAGCACACTGAGCCGACAATTACAGTAAATTATCCACTATGATACCTAGATCTTTTTCCTGGCTGGTAGCTCCTAATATGAAACCTAACCGTGTAATTACAGCAAGGGTTATTTTTCCCTAATTACATCACCTTGCACTTGTCCACATTAAATTTCATCTGCCATTTGGATGCCCAATCTTCCAGCCTCACAAGTTTCTCCTGCAGTTTATCACAATCCGCTTGAGATTTAACTATTCTGTATAATTTTGTGGAATCTGCAAATTTGATCACCTCACTCATCGTACCCCTTTCCAGATTAGCTTGTTGGTCCTTTTTTGTGGGAGGGAACCCTTTGTGGAAGTGAAAGCATGGCACTTAAATCCTTTGGTTGTCCTGTTAAATAAGGGCAGCCCCAACCCTCAGTGGCAGTGATTTCTACCTCTATGATGAAGGGCTTTGAGGGATCCTGGTGGTGGGCACAGTGTTAATGTTAGAGTTCCAGACTGAGTGATTTACATTCCTGAATGGCTTCAGTCTTTAGTGTTGATAATGAATGGACACTGCTCCTAAGGGGCATTGTCTCTGGGAGTAGATCAGATGAGTAGTCACCAGAGCTGTGCGGGAGTAGCATTTTAGGCTGTTGCTTGCTGCATACATCAGTAACAATTGTGCACTGGTGGTGCAGGCCCAGCCAGTCAGACAAGATTGTCCAAGCCACCATGACTGATGGTAAGATCTGAGAGGAATAATGCTCCTGGTAGAAGGCATCCCAATGGGCAATTTGTAATGTATCCCAATTTATAGCAGGTTGGTGGAGCCTGAGCCAGGGCAGCACAAGAATAACTGGGTTGACTGCTCTCAATAGGACATAGAATACAATACTTTCATGGTGAAGAAGACTCGTCTGAATGGTGAGGGGCAAGGTGATCACGGTTAAGCATTCGGGCAAAGGTTTGCCATATACTGAAGAAATGGAGAGGGGCATAGCCAGTGTGGTCATGGGAGGGATATACTGGCGAACCAATGACTCCTGATTAAAGTTGCTACCCACTCAAGTCTAGCAATGGCTCAGTTTGAACGGTGGTCTCCCTGAAGGTGAGACAAATGGGTACCACCTGCTGCAAATAGAAGACGGGTAGTACTAGGATTGCCTCTCCACCAAGCTTAAGTTCAGAAACCGTCTTGACTTTTTGGAGCAGTGGTTGACGAAATGCCCCGAGCTGCACAGTAGAGACAGAGGTTATGCTACTTCTATCTTTGCTTCTCTTTATTTGAGAGCTGAGACTGACCCAAATGTATGGGATCATCATCGACAGGGTAGTTTCTGGAATCTCAAGTCCACCCAGATAGCCAGGGCAATGAGAACTTCCAGCATGGGAGGGATATCTCGGCCTGCCAACTCATCTTTTATTTGCCTTGTTAACCCCTGCCAGAATATGTCTGTTAGGCTATTGTTACCCCAGTGGCGCTCGGAGGCCAGGGTGTGATGCATTTGCCTATGGTGCGAGTGCCTTGTTGGATTTGCAGCAGCTCCCTGGCTGCGGACGAAGCCTGAGCCAGCTCGTCAAATAGCAGATGAAATTGCTAGAAAAGGTTTTCCAGGTTCTGCAGAGTAGATCATCTCATTCCCACAAAGAAGAAGCCCATGCAAGGGCAGGCCCACCCAGCAAGGAGAGTATGTAGATGATTTTAATGCAGTCCCAAGGGAATTGGATGGCTTGGAGTTGAAAATGCATCCTGCATAGATTGATAAGCCCTCTGCAACCCTTAGGAAAGTGGCTGGTGGTGGAAAGTGCAACATGGCTATGGTCAGTTGCAGTGGACAAACCAGGGGAGATACCCGTGCCGGGGCAGGGTTGCACACAGATTCTAGATGTGCTACCCACACTTGGAGGAGGCCAGATAGGGAATTCAACTGGTCCTGTTGTTGTTGCTGCACTTGAAGCACCAACCCAGAGATGGCTTGAGAGGGGGATGGTTATAGCCTCAGCAATCTGTCACAAGTTGTGAGTCCATGTGCTGTAACGTGCTTAATACAGCCTAGCAGGTGATCCTACTAAGCCCATGCTGAAAGCTGGTAGACACACCCTTCAATGGGACTGAGCTTGACCTTCACCTATACCAGCCCTGTTCCCTGCAGGTTGAGCCTTTGAGTTCCATGGACTGGCAGGACTTAGGAGAGTGTCCTTAGGAATGGTCAGAAATAGAGAGTCCAGGGCTAGGCAGTAGACAGGGCAGGCAGAGATCAAGGCGTAATCAGTGTTCAGAGAAGAGGTCAGTACCAGGAGATTTTTATTTATTTATTTATTTAAGAGGTTTTTATATACCGATGCTCATGAAAAATCATATTGCGTCAGTTTATATATAACTTTAGTTGGAATTACAATAAACAGGGAATTTTAACCTGGAGAAACAACTCTAGAGAGAGTCACAAACAAGGATAGAGGTGGAGAATGAGTAATAGCGTTAATAACATTAACATTAAAGTAACAACAACGATAACTGTGTTAAATAATGTGATGAGGTGTAAAGAGTCTTATGGCGTGCTTCAGTTCTTCAGGGAAACGCTTGGCTGAAGATCAGGCAGATGAGGGACCAGGACAAGGCAAGGTGGGCTGGACGAGGTTGGACAGGCTGGATGAGGCAGGGTTGACTGGATGAGCCAAGGCTGGCTGGACAAGAAAAGGCTGACAGGAGCAGGACCAGGGAAGGAACAGGAACTGGAGCATGGCAGGAACCGGAGTAGCAACATGCATTGCAAGGCTACAGGGGACCTGTTGCTGAGGCATCGGGCTAAGTATGGTGGGAATTTAAATACCCTATCATATGACATCATCAGCAGGGGCCACTAGAAAGCAAAATTGCTTACCTTGTAATAGGCGTTATCCCAGGACAGCTGGATGTAGTCTTCACATATGGGTGACGTCATTGATGGAGCCCTATTGTGGAAAACATTCTGTCAAAGTTTCTAGAAACTTTTGACTGGCACTCTGAGCCCACTGAGCATGCCCAGCATGCCATGATATTCTCAGCCACAGGGGTCTCCCTTCAGTCTCGTATGTAGCAATAAGCTTTAGCAAAAAATAAAAGAATAAAACGTATCGGACCCAACTCCGTGGGGTGGCGGGTGGGTTTCATGAGGACTACATCCTGCTGTCCTGGGATAACACCTATTACAAGGTAAGCAATTTTGCTTTATCCCAGGACAAGCAGGATGTTAGTCCTCACATATGGGTGATTAGCAAGCTAGAGGCTGAGTCATTTTGTAGTGAAGCAACACTGAAGTATTGTTGGTGAAATGAGGCAGCCGAAAATCACAGTCAGTTGGATGTAGAAGGAGTTGGGATTATACTGGAAACAAGTTCTTTAAGACAGATTGTCCGTAGGCTGAATCTTGTCGTCCTTCTTTGTCCAAACAGTAATGAGCTGCAAAAGTGTGAAGAGAACTCCATGTTGCAGCTTTACATTTGTCAAGAATGGCACTGAACGACAGTGTGCTACTGAGGTTGACATTGCTCTTACTGTATGAGCCTTTACTCGCCCTTGGAGAGGAAGGCCTGCTTTTTCATATTAGAACTCTATGCAATCTGCTAGCCAGTTGGAGAGAGTGTGTTTGCCCAATAGATTACCCGGTTTGTTTGGATCAAAAGATACAAAGAGTTGAGTGGATTTCCTATGGACTGCAGTGAGGTCTAAGTAATATGCTAGCGCACGTTTACAGTCCAAGGTATGTAAGGGCCGTTCCCCTTGGTGAGAATGAGGCCTTGGAAAGAATGTGGGCAAAACCATGGATTGGTTCAAGTGGAATTCCGTAACTACTTTGGGAAGGAATTTTGGATGTGTACGGAGAACCACTCTGTCATGTAGGAATTTTGTGTAGGGTGAGTACGTGACAAGTGCTTGTAACTCACTAACCCTTCTAGCCGATGTAATGGCTATAAGGAAGATAGTCTTCCATGTGAGAAATTTAGGATCACAGGAAGTCCTGGGTTCAAAAGGAGAACACATGAGCCTTGTTAAGACCAGATGCAGGTCCCATTCTGTGACAGGTGGTCGAATTGGTGGTTTAAGATGAGTTAAACCTCTCATAAATCTACTGACGAGGTTGTATGGATATTGGTGCATCTCCCATCTTGTTATGGTAAGCTGAGATTGTACTTAGGTGCACTCTGACAGATGAGGTCTGGAGACCAGAGTCTGAAAGATGGCATAAATAGTCTAGTAGAGAAGTTGTGGGGCAGGAGAAAGGGTCAATGTTCTTTTTCATGCACCACAAAGCAAACCTTTTCCATTTTGAAGAATAATTCTTTCGTGTTAAAGGTTTACGTGAAGCTATAAGCATTTGAGAGACATTGGTTGAAAGATGGAGTGGTTGAAAGATCAAGCTTTTAACATCCATGCTGTCAGGGATAGGGATTGAAGGTTGGGATGGCGCAACCTGCCCTGATCCTGAGTTATGAGATTGGGAGCTACACCCAGGCGAATTGGTTCTCCGATCGAGAGGTCTAGGAATATGGGAAATCATACTTGTCGAGGCCAATATGGGGCTATGAGTATCATGGACCCCTTGTCCTGTTGTAGCTTCACTAGAGTTTTGGTTATTAGCGGTATCAGAGGATACGCGTAAAGAAGGCCTGAGTTACAAGGGCGAGCAAAGGTGTCCTTGGCTGGCTGGTGTTTCTGTCCGTGCAGAGCACAGAACTTGCCCCCAACACTGAAATATCCTGGTCGCTACTAAGGGATCCAGGGACCACTCATGTGGTTGGAACTGACGACTGAGGTGATCTGCAACTACGTTGTGGATGCCCACTAGATAAGTTGCCCGTAGAAACATGGAATGTGTCAGGGCCCAGTCCCAAATCTGTGCAGCTTCTTGACAAAGGAGATACGAGCCCGTACCTCCCTGTTTGTTCAGGTACCACATGGCTACTGTATTGTCCGTTTGAATCAGAACAGTCTTCTGTGAAAGGCAGTCCTTAAACGCATGCAGAGCATAACGTATAGCTCGAAGTTCCAGGAAATTGATTTGAAATGTTGCTTCGAGTTTTGTCCAATTATCCTGGGTTTGGAGATTGCCTATGTGAGCTCCCCAACCTAAGGTGGATGCATATGTAGTTAAAGTTATCTGTGGGACTGGTTGTTGGAAGGGCAGGCCCTTGCGCAGTTGTCCTTGTTCGCCCACCAAAGTAGAGATGAACGTAGCTGGTGGGTTACTTGAATTGGAAAGGACAGTGATTGAATGGCTTGGATCCATTGGGATCTTAATGTCCATTGGGTTATTTTCATGGCTAATCTTGCCATAGGAGTGACATGAACTGTGGAGGCCTTGTGGCCTAATAAAATTAGAAACTGACAGAAAGTTTTCTGCAATAGGGCTCCATCAATGATGTCACCCAAATGTGAGGACTAGCATCCTGCTTGTCCTGGGATAAAGTTTCCCACTGCAGGGCCTTCTTATGTCAGTGGGGAATGGCAGCATCCTTACCACATGAGGAGTCGGTGGTATGGAGGGTGAGTGTGGCTGGCCAAACATTACAATATATAGTTAAAATATAAAAGTATTTGCAAAATTTCCACCTCTGTCCCAACTCTGTTCCCCAGATGCCTCTCTCCAGATCACGTAAAAGTATGTGTGAAACCTGGCTACACATGTACTTTTACATGCACTAAGACCCAGGCTATTTTGTAATAGACATTTAAGGGCATAAAACATGGGTTTGTGCGCAATGCCCACAATGATCAGAATCACAAAATATTTTTAGTATTCCTGGGACTATGTGATCACTCAAACCAAAGTGCAGCAAATAAATCTTTAAAAAAATACCAGACAGGAGGAACATTTCTCCTTATATTAGTATTCTAAAGCTTTCCTCATACTCCCAAAAAAAGAAACTGAGGCGAATAACAGAAGCAATCCCTTGAAAAATGAATTCTAGAAAGAAAGGTAGTTTTAAAAAAAAGGCTTCCTTTTTTCACAGATTGATGTTTTTCCATCATAATTATCTTGGGCCAATTAATTACTTAATTCATTTGCGATGTAACAGAGGAGCAGGCTTTGAAAATCATGTATTTTGCATGATGCCTTTAATTATGGCTAATTAAATACCGTGGTAAACCTGATTATACCTCTGAGCTTTTCTTAATCTGAAATAAAACAAGCTTCTCTAGTCCCCCAAAATGTATTTAACATAGGATGAATTCAACAGGAAAAGGAGCACATTATCAAGCATATTTTAGAATGTGTGGCAGTGGAGGCTGAGGACTATGGTATGCAATAATTAAAATGCTTCATTTATACATTAATATACTCTGTGTTCTCTCTAGGGCAGTGATTCCCAAACCTGTTCTCAGGTGATATAGTAACATAATATAGATGATGACTGATGGAGATCAATTGGCCCATATTGACTGCCCAACTATTCAGGCATGCACTACAAAGATTATGCTGCTAATTATTTGGTATGCACTACAAAGGATATATCCCAGCTGTTAACTATTCAAGTACACACTATAAAGGATACATCCCAGCTGCTAACTGTAGAAGCTTGGTCATTTGTAGAGTGTTGTTTCTAGTTCAAGTCAGATTTTGGTATTTTCTCTAAAGGTTCTCTACCATACTTAATCCAACACTGAACTTTGCTCCCAACATGTCTTCCCAAATCCCACCAAAAAATCTGAGTCTCTTGCCACCTAAGTCTTCGTGGCCTTGTACCTCAATCATTTATGGTTTCAAGATAGCCACAATGAATATGCATGACCTATATAAAGCATGATGTGAAAATATATCTCATTCATATTTATTTATAATATCCTAAAAACCTGACCCTTTTAAAGGTATCTGAGAACAGATTTAGGAACATTGCCCTAGAGAGATCATATGCATGTACCATTGCTTTGGTTAATATAGGAGAGTTTGAACATTCTTGTAACCAGTGGAGTATTGACATTTTATTTGTCCTATTTTGTTTGTTTGTTTGTTTTTTTGGGGGGGTGGAGGTTGGTGCAGTTAGTTATTAAGAGGGGATTTTAATTTTCTTAAATTTTGATTATCATGGTAAAAGAGGAAGGAATAATAATATTTACCATTGTGTTGGCTAACATGAGGCAATTATTATGTCATTGGTTTGATTACTTGGGATGCGAAGTTATGGGGAAAGGGATCATACCATCACGTGTCCCATTATTATAATGGTAATATAATTACAATCATTATTTATACATTGAATGTGTATTGTACTTTCATACAGAAGCAGCATTACACTTTTAAATAAGAAATGTAGATATTTAAAAATGTTACAAAATGATTTTCTAAGCGTAAGCTTCTTTTTTTTTTTTTTTCGACAGGGAAATTTTGGCAGGTTTTCCTGTAATACCTGTGCTACTATTTAACCAAGACTCCAGGATTAACATCCCTACTCTTTGGAAATGTGCCAACTGATCTTTATGTCTATAAAGTAGAAAGAACATTGGTTTCACAAATCATTCCAAAGACGGAACCTTCAGCAGAGTAATGCCTTCTAACAACTGGCAGGGTCATTGGTTCAGGTTCAGCGTTGAATCAGAGAGCACAATGCTCGACTGAGCCCCTAGCACCATTTCCTGCCACATTATGTATTCTGTAGCAGTCTTCTATCTAAGTGCTGGTCAGGTTTAATCCTGCTCTCTTTATGCAACCTCATGAGCTCAGCAGCTAAGGTGATATGATTTCAGACCCTATAAAATGCCATCTGTTTGGGTTATCATGGGGTGGGGTGGTGGGTGGCAAAGGGATCTTATTCTAGCATTCAATTTGGTTGTTAATTAAGATTAATTAGCTATGAAAAGTACAATTTTTATTTTGTAAATATTTAACAAAATGTGCTAATTTATGAATGTTTTGTCATAGTTTTAATAGAAGAAACCACACAAAATGAAAAAAATTGTATAGGAACTGTCAAAAGACAAGTTATGAATTGTGATGTGTTGAGAAATGCCTCTGAAACTAGATATTTCCCTAACCTTTCCTACCCTTATTCTATTTCTCTACCACAGAAATCAGATGCAGTAAAAGGAAAGAGGGTGGCATGAATTAGCTTCTATGATTTTCCATGGAAGGAAAATAAAAATGATATTTTTCCTCCCATATGAAATAATGGGTGCAACGTGACCACAAGGGAGGCATTATGGACTTTTTTCTGCTCTGAGCTGCTCTGGTGTAGTGGCCTTGGAGAGATAAAATCTGTGTATCTAGATGGGTAAAAAAACATTTTGGGAGCTCAGCTGGAAGCGGAGCTTAGCCAGTAATGGAAAGAATGAACTGAATCTGCCTCCTGCACCCATCAAATATCTTTTTTTTTTATCCCTTCTGAATAACTGTTTGAGAATTCCAAAACATACAGAAAAGTGGCTGAATATCACTTTTTACAAAATGGATTTTCAGGAAAACCCAATATTTTGAAGTTATTTGGCAAACAGAGGTCCAAACATCTAGGAGTGCATCAACCCTAAATGTTAATAAGGACGTCCTTGACTTAAAGCTTTTTAAGTTTCAATGATTCCAAGTTATGTTTCTAAATTGACACCCTTTAACCAACTTACAAGACCTGCTGTGACGTTAAGACATTTGACCATCTCCTAACAGACACAGATTAGTGTGCTGATGAACATGTGGTCTGGCAAGGTAATGTTAGAAGAAAGCGTACCAGGGACTTCTTTTCCTCAAAACAGGGTCAGTGCAATGTTGTCCTGTAGGCATTACTTGGAACTTTCCTCTGCAGACAAAACAAGTGTTGCTTTAAAATGTGTTTATGCATTTTACAGTACTATATTGTCACAGATGTGAGCCCTTGGGTTGTAGCATGGTTGACGCAGACTAGCAGGCAAGTTTACTATGACCACACTGACAGCAGGTGGACTGGCTTGTACTGGCATGGGTTCTAGGACTTCTACTCTACCAGCCCCGTTCCCCTCAGGTTGATCCTTTGAGTTCCAGGAGCTGGCAGGGCTTAGACAAGAGTTCAATAAGGAGAAGTCAGACGGAATTGAGTAGCGGGCAGATGTCAGGGATGACAACAAGTAAAGAGGGTCTGGGTCCAGGCTGTAGTCAGGGCAGGCAGCGAGCAACAGAGTGCAAATGAAGTCTAAGGCCGGGGCAGGTAACGAGCAAATGGTTTCAGGGTCCTGGCCAAGGTCAGGGCAGCAGCAGGCAGAAGAGTAGTTGGATCTAAAGCAGGGGTCAGAAACAAGAGGCAAGCAGAGATGGACAGACAAGATGGAGACAAGGCACCAGAAGGGCAAGGCTGGCTGGACCAGGAGAGACAAGGCAAAGTAACATGAAGATAAGACAAGGTACTGAGGAGCAGACAAGGCAAGGCAAGGTAATGCACAGAGATAGCAAGTAACACACACTGCAAGGTAGGAGGACCTGTTGATGAGGCATCGGCTAGAAGTGCGGCAGAGGTTTAAATACCCAGCCGCACTGATGTCATTCCTTCCCACCACGGGGCCATGAAAATCTGGGCAACTGCACATGTGCATGCCTAGGGGTAGGTGCAGTGCGACTGGGTGAGCACTCAATCGCAGTTTTCTTGCTGTGTGGAACTGCAGCAGCGTCTTGTGGGTCTTGGTGGCATTGGGGATGAGTGCGGCTGATCTCGGGGCCTTCCCACAGCCAACCTAATGTTATATATATGTTACTAAATTCTGGGTTATTTTGGTGAAAAAATGGTATGGGGTCCATGTGCTGGAACCAATGCCCTATTTATAACATTGTTTTTATGGGACAAAAGTTTTGACATACAACATTTCAATTTAAGAAGGCTCAGTTTTCAGGAACAAATTGTTTCTTAACTTGAGCATACTTTGTAAGAAGAAATTATTTTTATTAAAAATAAGAACATAAGAACATAAGAAATTTCCATACTGGGTCAGACCAAGGGTCCATCAAGCCCAGCATCCTGTTGCCAACAGTGGCCAATGCAGGCTACAAGACCTGGCAAGAACCCAAACACTAGATCCCATACTACTGCAGCCAGTAATAGCAGTGGCCATTCCCTAAGTCAACTTGATTAATAGCAGTTAATGGACTTCTCCTCCAAGAACTTATCCAGCTACATTAACTACATTAACCACAACTTCTAGCAACAAATTCCAGAACTTAATTGTGCAATGAGTGAAAAAGAATTTTCTCCAATTAGTTTTAAATGTGCTACTTGCTAACTTCATGGAGTGCCCCCTAGTCTTTCTATTATCCGAAAGAGTAAATAATAGATTCACATCTACCCTTTCCAGACCTCTCATGATCTTAAAGACCTCTATCATATCCCCCCTCAACCATCTCTTCTCCAAGCTAAACAGCCCTAACCTCTTTAGCTTTTTCTGATAGGGAGCTGTCCAACCCCTTTATCATTTTGGTCTCCCTTCTTTGTACCTTCTCCAGTGCAACTATATCTTTTTTGAGATCTGGTGACCAGAAATGTACACAGTACTCAAGGTTCGTTCTCATCATGGTGTGATACAGAGGCATTTTGACATTTTCCATTTTATTCACCATTCCCTTCCTTATAATTCCAAACATTCTGTTTATTTTTTTGACTGCCGCAGCATACTGAGCCGACGATTTCAATGTATTATCCACTATGATGCCTAGATCTTTTTCCTAGGTGGTAACTACTAATATGGAACCTAACATCGTGTAACTACAGCATGGGTTATTTTTCCCTATATACAACACCTTGCACTTATCCACATTAAATTTCATCTGCCATTTGAAAGCCCAATCTTCCAGTCTCGCAAGGTCCTCCTGCAATTTATCACAATCCGCTTATGATTTAACTACTCTGAATAATTTTGTATCATCTGCAAATCTGATTACCTCACTCATCTTATTCCTTTCCAGATCATTTATAAATATATTGAAAAGTACCGGTCCAAGTACAGATCCCTGAGGCACTCCACTGTTTACCCTTTTCCACTGACCATTAAATACTATGCTCTGTTTCCTGTCTTTTAACCAGTTTGTAATCCATGATAGGACATTGCCTCCTATCCCATGATGTTTTAGTTTTCATAGAAGCCTCTCATGAGGGACTTTGTCAAATGCCTTCTGTGGTTAGTGAAGTTAGTGTAGCTGGGTTCAAAAAAGGTTTGGATAAGTTCTTGGAGGAGAAGTCCATTAATGGCTATTAATCAATTTTACTTAGGGAATAACCACTGCTATTAATTGCATCAGTAGCATGGGATCTTCTTAGTGTTTGGGTAATTGCCAGGTTCTTGTGGCCTGGTTTTGGCCTCTGTTGGAAACAGGATGCTGGGCTTGATGGACCTTTGGTCTGACCCAGCATGGCAATTTCTTATGTTCTTATGTTTTTATGTTCTGAAAATCCAAATACTCTACATCTACTGGTTCACCTTTATCCACTTGCTTATTAACCTCTTCAAAAAAATGAATCAAATATGTGAGGCAAGACTTGCCTTGGGTAAATCCATGCTGACTGTGTTCCATTAAACCATGTCTTTTTATATGCTCTGTAACTTTGATCGTTAGAATGGTTTCCACTGTTTTTCCTGGCTCTGAAGTTAGGCTCACTGGTCATTACTATGTTACTATATTTTCACAGATTGCCCCTGGAGCCCTTTTTAAATATTGGGGTTACATTGGCCACCCTCCAGGTATAATGGATGATTTTAATGATAGGTTAGAAATTGTAACGAATAGATCTGAAATTTCTGGTTTGCATACCATCTGGTCCAGGTGATTTTCTACTCTTTAGATTTTCAATCTGGCCTACTACATCTTCCAGGTTCACAGTGATTTGGTTCAGTTCATCTGAATCATCACACTTGAAAACCATCTCTGGAACTGGTATCTCCCCAACATCCTCATTAGTAAACACAGAAGCAAAGAATTAATTTAATCTTTTTGCAATTGCTTTATCTTCCCTAAGAGCCCTTTAACCCCTCGGTCTCTAACGGTCCAACTGATTCTCTCAGGTTTCTTGCTTCGATATATTTTTATAAGTTTTTATTATGAGTTTTTTGCCTCTACGGCCAACTTCATTTCATATTTTGTTGAATAATTTGAGGCTTGGTACATGCCGAAGAGCAGTAGGCTCCCAACCCTGTGATATGTAAATCCTCAGCTCAGCGGGAATCCCTGCATACTTCTGGCAGCTGCTTGACTGACCATGAAGATATTAAGGAAGTTATTATAAAATGTTCTTTTTGCCTTTTAACAGTACATAGTACTTCATTTGAAAATTGTGCATTTGGTATTTCATTCATGTTTACTAAAAATTTACATTAAGAAAAGCCTTAAAAGGACAATATTCAAAAGGTCCTTTACCCAGGTAAATGGGTATTTTCCTGGGTAGTAAAACTGGTACATTATATTTCAATTGTACTCCAATTTCAATATGCAATATTCAATTAAACTTAACTGTATGATGCATTAAACAATGCTGTCAGAGTCCACTCATAGATCTTTTTAAGCCGACATCAGCCGATGTTTCGCCATAAGGCTGTTTCAAGGCGATTACTTCCAAACGACAACATCCAACATCTAATGATTTTATCTACTGCAGTCTGCAACTGCTAATGGCAATTTAATTTAATGTTGAAACAGTCTTAAGGCGAAACATCGGCTGATGTTGGCTTAAAAGGAACTATGAATGGACTCTTACAGCATTGTTTAATGCATCATACAGATAAGTTTAATCATTACCATATTCAGAAGATATGTGGAATTGATTGGTGAAAGAGTCTTTTTTCATTTTGAGCAACATGTTTGATTAGAACATAGAACAAACATGAGGTTCTGAGGTCTTTTTTCCTCTTTTTCTATACATCTGAGTAGTCGAACACTTAAAGCTTGTTAAACTAATTGAGTGAAGTTTTTTTGCATTTTGAATTTTCATTAGTTTACTTTATACCTTGTATTTTGGATTATTTTCCTGGGTATACCAGCCTAGCTGGTAATTATCCTTCTTGTCCTAAAATTATGCATGGGCTTCCACAACCTGTATAGATTTAGCTGGATTGAGGGTCTGTATTTATTTATTTATGTATTTAAAATTTTTTGTGTACCACATTCTTCAGTGGGGTTAGGTCCAAACTGTGCATTGTAGATCTGATTTTCAAATCGACAAGTGTTTTCTTGCATGACATATTTTTCATATGCAAACAGCAAGTGCAATTTCAGTAAAAAACTTGTAGGCAATTTTAAATGGGGAAACTTTCTGCATAATTTCTTTTTAAAAATTAGCTACAAAGTCCACAGGTAAAAAGTGTCTGTGGATGTTGCACCTTTTTTTTGAGCAGACAAAAATCTCATACACAACACTGCAAGTAGATTTGAAATAAATTCTAAATGTGCTGTTTTCCTAACATGCATCTCCCCCCCCCCCCCCCCCATGGCCTTCTCACTTACAGGCCGATGCAATATCCGCACAAGAAAAATGGGTGCTCATGATTGAGTGCCCTTTTTCCTAATGTACGCCCATCCAGCTCTCCCGGGTACACAATGCAGTAGGCAAATGAGCCGCTGCGTTAAAAAGTAAGTGCACAGGGAAATTGTGCGTCCATAGCGCCTTCTCGGCATCAGGTGCCCAGGAGAAGTCGCTGTGCGTGGGTTAAGAAAACAGATGCTCAAATTTAGGAGCATCCGTTTCCCTAACCTCACCACCATTAAGAAATGTTTTACTTTTTTATTTTTTTTCCCCTTGCTGCCTTTTGTGGTTCCTCCGACTTAATTTCACCACAACATTAACGGGTAGATTGTAAAAGTCCTATGCACGTAAACTCCCAGATTTGCGCGCGTGGCAGGGCCTTGCGTGCACCGGGTGAATTTTCAAAGATGTCCGGCCATGCGCGTAAACCCCGGTATGTGCACAACTGCCAGGCCTCTTCAAAGGGGTGAGCCGGGGGCGGGGTCTGGGCGGGGAGGGTAGGGCGGGGGGTGGATCAGGACAGCACCATTGATCACTGCCCTGAAGACTCGCGCGCTGGCAGCCGGCCGGTGTGCGCAAGGTACTTCAGTTTGAGAGCAGAAGTAAGTGATGGAAAACAAAAAAAGATAGGCAGGGTTTAGGAGATGGGGAGAAGATGGAGAAAAAAGAGGAAGGTTAGGTAAGGGGGTAGGGAAGTTCCCTTCCAGTCCGCTCCTTAATTGGAGCGGACTGGAAGGGAACTGGAGAAGGCCCGAATGTGTCGCCGCGCGGAAAGCGAAAGTACCCCCCTTGCGCGCGCCGCCCACACACATGCGTGCGGATTATAAAATCTGGCATGCATGTACGCGCAGCCCACGGATTTGATAACATGCCAGGAAGTGCGTACACGTGGACGCACGTGCACACATTATAAAATGTACTCCTAAGTCAGAGGAATGACAGAAAAGCAGTATTTTCAGCTTTTCAGTTCAACTTTTGGGGCTCCTCAAAACATAACACCAATTCCTGGGCTGACATTAATTTTTGAGGGCTAAAATGTACATGCTCAGCGCATGGTTATTTTTTACAACGGAGGGTAATAGCTAATAGTCTCATCCACATGGCATTTAAATGTGATGAGCGCTATTAGCTACAACCTGGTATGGATGCACAATGGTATTGAATCAGCCTTTAGATGGCTATTCAAAATTGCCTCCCAAATAAATTAAACAATGCAGATCCATTAATTAAGAAAATCTGAAGTCGTCAGTGTGTCCACTTACAATTGCTGGGTAGAGTTGTTGGGGAGAAGAGAGGAAGGAGGGAGAAAGTAAAATATATTTTGTGGTACACACATGAAATAACATCTTGGCTAATGTTTCTATTGGGGGATCCTTAATGGATATTTAATTAGACTACTTCTGCAATGTGAATACTGCAAATTAGAATCAGACACAGGAGGGTCCTGAACTGCAATAACACAGGGTGCTGCAGGTGAATATTAAACTGCTTCAGTACCTTAGTAAATATTGGAATAACTGGGTTTTGCAGGACTGGACTGAATAAGCATGGCATAGATTTACAGTGACTCTAGCTGTTTCCTCTAGTACTTGTCTCTAATTTCTATGAGCATTAGCACCTCTATCACATTCCTCATGATCATTTTGAAGGATGAGCTGCTTGAGCAATGCAGTTCCCTAAAACAATTGCTATATTGGATGAGATTTCTTTTGGATCCTACTAACTCAAGACTATGAATCTGGTAAATGTCATGTAACTAAACTAGATTCATGCTATTGACTGCACCAAATCAAAATAAGCTATGGTACGGTCCCTACCTCCCCAGGTATGATAGCTGTTGTAACCTGTTGCAAGGAGTTAGCAATCTGTTGTTAATCTGATGCCTGATGGGAGGAGCAATCAGATAGGAGTTAGCACTCTGTTGGTATTTGAGCTAGTTGTGGGTGGATCCTTGGGCCGGTGGCAGATGACCACGCCCCCGAGGGAAGATCCCAAGAGGGACCACCAGTCAGGCTCAGAGTATGGAGACAAGGGGCCTCATTTTCCACCTGGATCGCACGCGATAAGGGACATTTCGCACGCGAAACGTCCCTTATCGAGTGCGATACCAAAATGGAGGTGGAGTCGGCCCCGGAAGAGGAGGAGTCGGGGCGTCACCGGGGCCAATTCCGCGAAGACGATGTGGATGACAAAAAGGTAACGCCCTTTTCGCGTCCGAGTTTGCACCCAATAGCTACACTTTCTATGGTGGCGCTATTGGATGCGAAACCGGCAGCGATTGCACCACGATGGTGCGATCGCTGCCGGCTAGCGCAGGCCCGCCCCCCGTTTTGGCCCCCCACCCCTCATTCCCTAAAGTATTGCAGGTCTGCGATACTTTAGAAAATGAGGCCCAAACACACACTAGTTCTTATATTAGACAGTTTACTGAACCACCAGAGATGGCAGTAGTGAGCTGATAAGCCCGGCTGGGCTGTAGTTCCTCAGAGACTAGAACAGCAATCCCTGGAGGCTGAGCTGAGGAGAGACTGAGATATAGTGAGTAGGCAGGGTATGCAGATGGTAACATTCAGACAATGTCCCAATAAAGCCCAGGAGCTGGCAAGTATAGGCCCTCGAAGAGCGAGTACCTGGTTCCAGTGAAAGCTCAGAGAGAATGATGGTAACTCACTGATGTAGCTGATATAGTTGGTAGTGAAGACTTCCAGGCAGAAGAGTATACGGAGCAAACCTGGGAACGTGGGCCCTCGAGGAGCGAGTACCGGTTCCAGACTGTCACCTGAAAAACAAAGGAGAGAAAGCGAGGCCCCAAGGAGCGGGTACCTCTGGTAAGTCTGAAGGCAGAGTAGCTTAGGTAGCGAAACCCCCCTTGTTAACTCAATCTCTTATCCGTCGTGGGTGACGTCATCTTCGGGGGACACCCTCGAGGTTCGCGCCATTGCCGGTACTTCAATCGGGGCCGCGCCACGCGTGCGCCCCTAGGCCTCCAGGAAACATGGCAGATGCAGCATTGAGCTGGTCCAGGGACACCCGAGGACTTGCGTCAGGAGGACGCCGAGGCAGCCAATCTTCCCGTGGACAAAGAGGGAGGCACCAAAGAGGTAAGGAGGGTTGAGAGAGGGCCTCGGGCACTGACGGACACAACAGTACCCCCCTTCAAAGAGCAACTTCTTCTTCGGGTACCAGGCTTAGGTTTTGAAGGATGCGCGAGGTGGAACTGACGAAGCATCTCTTTGTCCAAGATATTGGTCTGAGGCTCCCAAGAGATCACTTCGGGGCCAAAACCTTCTCACTTTAGAAGGTATTCAAAAGTCTTGCCTCTTTTACGAACATCCAGGATCTCTGTGATTTTGAGTTCTACTTCGTCCTCTGTACTGAAGATAAGTGAGTCTTGAGATATTGAAAATAGTTCACTAGGAGTTGTATCATCTCCATCTAGAAATACTGAAGAGCATTCACTGGTTAGTATATTGTCCTCATCTTGAGATATTGAAGAACATTCACTAGTTAGTGCATTGTCCTCGTCTTGAGATATTGAAGAACATTCACTAGTTAGTGTGTTATCAACTATTCCCACAACGCCAATGTCCGCACCAGCTGGCGATTCTGATGGTTGAGTAAAGCCCCTCTGAAGATTTTCTTCTGATGTTGCTTTATTCTCGAATGCTGAGAGAGAGTACACCTTTCCTTTCGGAGACTCAGTCTTAGACTTCTGTTGAATGGCACAATCATAGGACTCCAGTGAAGGAAGAATATCAACTACTTCCTTGGAGAAGATATCCCCGAAGGGCGTGTACTGGAGCGGCAGACCCGGTACTGCTGGAGTCGCAGGTCTGGCAATAATAGGTGATATCTCCTTAAGGCATTTCCCATGACATTCTGGACCCCAGTGGGAGAGATCCAGCGATGCCCAGTCGAATTGGGGTTGGTGTACTTGCAACCAGGGTAACCCCAGGACGATGGGGTGCACAGCCTTTTCTAGTACGAAGAAGGAGAGCGATTCCGTATGAAGAGCTCCGGTGCGGAGGGTAACTAATTCAGTTTGGCAAGTAACATCTCCCTGTAAGGGCTCTCTATGAATGGAGGATAATCATAATGGTTCTTTCAACTTGATGAAGGGAACCCGCAAATATTCCACTAGACTTCTGAGAATGAAGTTGCCTCCTGCCCCCGAGTCCACCAGGGCAGGAGTCTGAACCGTGACCGGTCCATAGGTCAAGGAGACTGGAAGAGAGAGTGAAGGAGAAGGCGTAGTAAGGCCTAAGAATAGTCCTCCTGTAGGACTTTGGTCCGTTTGCGCTTTCGGATGAATAAAGCATGTAGAGACATCATGGCCGGGCTGACCACAATACATGCAAAGGCTACTCTTCTTCTGAAATCTTCTCTCTTTGGTAGTCAAGTATCCACGACCAAGTTGCATAGGTTCATCTGCATCAGCAGCAGGGGTTATTGGAACCATCCAAGGTGTAGAGACAGCACTGGCCTGTTTCAACCCGGGTACCACCCTAGGCCGGAGTTCCTTCACTGGTCCCGGAGTCGTAGATAAATCCGAGTGGCTAAGGTTATTAATTCATCCAGCGAGTCAGGTGTTTGGTGAGCGGCCAGCTCGTCCTTCAAACGGTTATCCAAGCCTCTGCAGAAGAGAATCTTGAGACATCTAGGGTTCCAGAAAGTTCTGCCGCAAGAGTTTTGAACTCTATGGCAAATTCAGCCAATGATCTGCTGCCTTGCTTCAAATCCACTAAAGCAGAACCAGCTACAGACATTCGAGCAGGGTCATCGAAAACAGATTTAAACAAGTCCATAAATCCTTCTATGTCTTGCAAAATAGAATCCTTTCGTTCCCACAAGGTAAATATCCAAGACAGAGCCCTACCATTCAGATATGAAAGGATGTAGGTAGTCTTGGAGAGCGCTGTAGGAAATAGAGAAGGCTGTAAGGCAAAGTACAAGCAGCACTGGTTCAAAAAGCCCCAGGTCTTCTGGATTTCTCCTGAAAAGCGTATTGGAGCCACCAGTGGTACAGCAGTCTTCAAAGTTACCTCCGGTGACTGACCTTCTTGGTTGTAGGTTGCGCCTTGATCCTTCTGTGTGTGTAGTTGATGAAACGCTGAAGTAAGTTTCTCCAAAGCATCTTGCTGCTCCACAATGAGTTGGGTCAGGCCCGGTATGGCCTGCAAAGCACTGAGTTGTGCCGGATCCATGGAGTTAGCATCCTGTTGTAACCTGTTGCAAGGAGTTAGCAATCTGTTGTTAATCTGATGCCTGTTGAGAGGAGCAATTAGATAGAGTTAGCACTCTGTTGGTATTTGAGGTAGTTGTGGGTGGATCCTTGGGCCGGTGGCAGATGACCACGCCCCTGGGGTAAGATCCCGAGAGGGACCACTGGTCAGGCTCAGAGTATGGAGACAAACACACACTAATTCTTTTATTAGACAGTTTACTGAACCACCAGAGATGGTAGTAATGAGCTGTTAAGCCCGGCTGGGCTGTAGTTCCTCAGAGACTGGAACAGCGATCCCTGAAGGCTGAGCTGAGGAGAGACTGAGTTATAGTGAGTAGGCAGGATATGCAGATGGTAACATTCAGACAATGTCCCAATAAAGCCCAGGAGCTGGCAAGTATAGGCCCTTGAAGAGCGAGTACCTGGTTCCAGGGAAAGCTTAGAGAGAACAATGGTAACTCACTGATGTAGCTGATATAGTTGGTAGTGAAGACTTCCAGGCAGAAGAGTATACGGAGCAAGTCTGGGAACATGGGCCCTTGAGGAATGAGTACTGGTTCCAGACTTACACCTGAAAAACAAAGGAGATAGAGCAAGGCCCCCGAGGAGCGGGTACCTCTGGTAAGTCCGAAGGCAGAGTAGCTTAGGTAGTGAAACCCCCCTTGCTAACTCAATCTCTTAGCAATTACTGAGACCTTAAATATCCGTTGCGGGTGATGTCTTCTTCGGGGGACGCCCCCGAGGTTCGTGCCATTGCCGGTACTTCAATTATGGCCGCGCCGCGCGCGCGCCCCTAGGCCTCCAGGAAACATGGCAATGCAGCGTTGAGCTGGTCCGGGGACACCCGAGGACTTGCGGCAGGAGGACGACGAGGCAGCCAATCTTCCCGCGGACGAAGAGGGAGGCGCCAAAGAGGTAAGGAGGGCGGAGAGAGGGCGTCAGGCACCGACGGACACAACAATAGCTGCCTAGTTGGCAGTGTGGTACTTGGTTGTATTATTTAATTTTAATTTTTTACTGTCTGATGGGTACTGTTTATGTGGTTTTACATTGCATTCTTTTTAAATTTATAAGTAGGCTTTCTGATTTTCGGTTTTAACTGATAAACACCAATAAAACACCCCTGATACAAACAAAATAAAATAGATGTTTATTGTATAAACACTGGAAAAACATACTACTCCTGTTACTCTGTTACACCTCTCATTGCCTGCCTTGGTCCTCCATTCTGATTTTGTGCCTTTTCCTCTCTGATGATTCCTCAGTTACACAAATATATGTATTTAATTCAACTGGAAAATGTCTCCTGCACTGAAATATCAATGATAAACAGAATTTTTAATACTTTCAAATTAGCTAGTAAATAAACACCTAAATTTACAATTTATAAACACCTAAAAATAGAAGCCCTATTTCTGAATTTGCATAGTTACAATGCGGTAAATACTCAAATGATTTCTCCCACTAAATTTAGAACTTCGCTGGACAAATTGCAGCCATTCAATATTCTCACACTCTGACCACCTCCAAATTATCCAGTGAAGTAGTTTGAGGAATAAAACATATCTGGATACTTTGGAGGCATTCCAGGGATCTTTTATCTGGCTAATTATAATAGTCAGAGTTATCCAGACACCTTGTCTGCTTGCTGTTTATCTCAGCATTGATCTCAATGTGTTTAGTTAGGTTTATTTTTTTGAATTTTTTGATTTGTATTTATTTATATTAGTATTTCATTTTATGGTATATCGATTGTGCTGTTATCTTTATTATTGTTACCCGCTGGGAGTGTATTTTTTGATCTCATGGGCTAAAACTCAAATTAAATAAATAAGTATATACTGCATTGTTACATCTCCTGAATAAAGATATTACAGCATATCAATTTAAGATTATGTTTCTATTCCATTAAAAATTAGTTATCTGCTACATGAGGTGATGGAGCCATATACAGAATTAACTATAAGTTACTTTGCACCAACTGGAACATAGCTTTTCTGTTGGGCAACTTGTTTGAATTCCCTAATAAATGACAAATTTATCAGATTGTTACAGAAAGGGATTGTTAACTAATGTATCACAAGTGTACAATTAAAAAGGACATGGGATAAACACAGAGGATTCCCAATGGCTAAATGATGGAGACAAAGAAAAGGGTAACCTATGTTAAAGGTGAATTTTCAGAGTTACTTGAGTAAAAAAAGGCCATATATGTGTGTATTTGACCCAAGTGTATGTAATCCATATTTTAAAAAGGGACCACGTACATGTGTATATATGTGAGCTAAAGAACATGTGCAAATAAGGGGCGTGCTACAGTTGTGTTGGGGCATGTTTATGGTACATGTGTAATGACCTATTTAAAAGTGAATACATGTGAGTGTCCATGCAAATACGCATATAAATTTGCTACAGCTCTTTTACATATACAAGTGCATCTACTGTGAGGAACAGTGACTTAATGTATGATGGGCTGGCTTCTCTGGGTGTGTAGTCACTGGAACAGACCAGGGGGTGGGAGGGAGTGTATAACTGACAGACTAAGAGTTACAAGGGGACACTCTGAAACCCTGAGTCACTAAGGGGGATACAGCGTCAGATGGGTCATACAGGGGGATTGCAATAAGAGTACCTGGGATAGCCAGGGCCATACTGGTTGGTAACTGGGACATAGACATTAATACTGAAGGTTATAGGTACATATTGTGGGGACATAAGGACATAAAGGGCTATAAAGTGGGGGTAGATGAAATGTAATGGGGAAGCAGATGAAATTTAATGTAGATAAGTGCAAGGTGATGCATATAGGGAAAAATAGCCCATGTTATAGTTACACAATGTTAGGTTCCATATTAAGAGCTACCACCCAAGAAAAAGATCTAGGCGTCATAGTGGATAACATATTGGAATCATCAGCTCAGTGTGCTGCAGCAGTCAAAAAAGCAAACAGAATGTTGGAAATTATTAGAAAGGGAATGGTGAATAAAACGGAAAATGTCATAATGCCTCTGTATTGCTCCATGGTGAGACCGCACTTTGAAAACTGTGTACAATTCTGGTCGCCACATCTCAAAAAAGATATAGTTATGATGGAGAAGGTGCAGAGTAGGGCGACCAAAATGATACGGGGAATGGAACAGCTCCCCTATGAGGAAAGACTAAAGAGGTTAGGACTGTTCAGCTTGGAGAAGAGATGGCTGAGGGGGGATATGATAGAGGTGTTTAAAATCATGAGAGGTCTAGAATGGGTAAATGTGAATCGGTTATTTACTCTTTTGGATAATAGAAGAACTAGGAGGCACTCCATGAAGAAAGCATGTGGCACATTTAAAACTAACTGGAGAAAGTTCTTTTTCACTCAACGCACAATTAAACTCTGGAATTTGTTGCCAGGGCATGCGGTTAGTGCAGTTACTGTTGCTGCGTTTAAAAAAGGATTAGATAAGTTCTTGGAGGAGAAGTCAATTACCTGCTTTTAATTAAGTTGACTTAGAAAATATCCACTGCTATTCCTAGCAACAGTAACTTGAGATAGACTTAGTTTTTGGGTACTTGCCAGGTTCTTATGGCCTGGTTTGGCCACTGTTGGAGACAGGATGCTGGGCTTGATGGACCATTGGTCTGACCCAGTATGACATGTTCTTATGTGTTACTAGAATATACTGGAGGGCATGAATCAGTGGTGGAGAGCTCATTGTCAATATAACTCTAATGGCCCTATGTGTACTCAGGTTTATATAGTTAAGGAGAAAGAGAGAGAAAGCAGAGGAGGAGAAGGAGATACCCCTTACAGAGAGTCTATAGGACTAGGACAAAGTTTTTGGATCTGAGAAGCAAGTGATGCACAGGTTCAGATTTAACAAGGAAACCATACTGTATCTGAGCCAGAAGTTAGAGCAGGATCTGCAACCTATCATATGAAGCGGCCACATCTTGACAGTACATGTTAAGGTCACTACAGCACTGGCAATTTTCACCATTGGCACCTTCCAGGTAACTCTAGGGGTTATGACAGAAATAAGCTAGCCTGCTACCTCTATGTGTACAGATCAGGTCCTGGCTGCCTTGCTCAGGAAAACACACCTCTATATATCTATCCCTCAGAGCAGACACCAACAACAACAAATTATGAATGATTTTTATCAAATTGCATGCTTCCTCTGTGTCTTGGGTGCTTATTAATTGCACTCATGAACCTATAAGAGCCCCAGAGTCAGACGAGGCCACCTAATGCAACTGCAAGAGTTTCCACTCCCTCAGTATGCAGGTGGTCTGTGATGCCAAGGGCATCATCATCTGTACATTGTGCCCAGGTTTCTGGGATTCATTCATGATGCCTACATCCTCTTGCAGTTAGGGAATTCATGACTTTTACCAGGAAGGACACATCACCAGAGGTTGGATTTTAGGTAGGAATGCACTTATCACTACCACCCTATACCAACTAACCTCTTCTTAGTGTATCTCTCATATGTAGGTGGTCTGATAACTTAAGGCTAAGAGGACTGCTCTGTTCCTGTCCTGTGAATTAACCCACTGCCCAATCTGAAGACAGATCTAAATCATTTTATCTGCCTTCCACCTACAGGTGATAGAGGATATCCACACAAAACCTGGCTCATGAACCTGAGGGATACCTCATACGCCACTGCAAAGACACACTACAACAGAGCCCACCAGCAGACCAGGGCAGTCAACAAGAGAACCTCTGACCTACTTAAAACATGAGTCCACTGCCAGGCCAGATCTGAGGGATGTCTTCTCTCAACCACCCCTAAGGTCTGTGAGATATTTCTAGCCTGCTGCATGCTTCATAACTTGGCAAAATGCAAATGTCTGCCTCCTCCAGAGGGACAGAAAGAAGATTCAGATGAAGAAGAGGAGGAGGAGGAGGAAGTTGAGTCAGGAAGAATTTTAAGAGATACATCACCAAAGTCAAAGGCAGGCCTTAAAGGAAAGGAACCCTCTGAAACAAAGACATTTTCAAAGGTGAATGTGATTTTATTTACAATAAGTGCTCTATGTGATTACTATTATAAAAAATGTAGTTAGTGCTTCCGTGGCCAGCCATACATACTCCAATTCATGCATCGCTCCTTAGCAGTGTGCGGTCACAGCTAACACTGCAATCAGATGGCACAGGACCTGGCAGGTGTGACACCTCTGAACTGGTGGAGGGGGTCTGCTTGGCTCTCAGTTGTATGAGAATAAAGGCCAGCAGCTGCAGTGAGCCTTTCCTCCTCTATCTCCTGTTTCCTGGGAGAGGTGGTATCATCTCTTAGAGCTGGTGGCAGCGGCGGTGATGCTGCAGGCTACATGGCTGGAGGAGCTGGTGGTGGTGGTCCTATAAGAGGAGGTAGTAGTATAATGGGTGTAGGTGTAGATGCCACTAGTGCAGTTGGAACTCCAGCTTGGGGAGGGGCCATCCAGCCGGGTGGTGCAGCAAATGATGATGGTGGTGACTGCATCCAGTGGGGCATCCCATAGTAGGGAGCTGGTGGTAGCAGTAAGTGCCAGATGGGCATTCTCTGCAGCATCTCCCTCAACAGTGCAGTCTGGTCATCAATAGCTTGATGGATGCCCTGCATCTCCTCTCTTACCATTTCCTGGAGGCCCTGCATCTCCTCTCTCATTATTTCTTGCTGGTTCTGCACCTCCATCCAGAGTTCAGCAATCTCCTCCACCACTTGATGTTAATGGCCATTATACTTCTCTTTGCAGGAGTGACCTGCATCTCCTCTTCTTGAGCTGAGATGATCTGCCCCTGTGAAAAGCTGGCCTCCAACTGGCTATCAGCAAGTTGCCTGCATCTAGTGTGCAAGAGAGAGTAGCTGCAAGTTGGGTCTCCTCTTTTGCCTCTTGCCTCATGATCTGCTGCTGCTTCTCTGTGGCTCCATCTATCACCTCTGTGTCTTCCTCAGGGCTATCAGGCAGCTCTCATAAGTGGGCATGTTGCCCTTCAGAGGGCACTTGGTCCAGGATCATCTGAATCCTCGTCAGACTGCTCCCTTGCAAAATTGAAATGTGTACATCCTATCAATAATCATGCTATGTAGGTATATCTTTTCATAGTCAGTGGACCTTCCTTTCTGCCTTACAAAACTGCTTTGTGATATCTAATATACTTCCTCTTGTTACACCACTAACTGTAGAGAAAGCATTCCTGTGACACAGATATATATCTGTGAAACACGTGTTAGACACCAGCATGCTAAATCTAAGAGAGGACTCAGTAAATGCTTTGGCTCTTTAAAAGGGCTGCCAGACACTTGGCAGCTCCACTCTTGAATGCTCAGCTATCAGATTTGTGTTCTAAATGCTGTTCTAACCACACACCATTTCTATACATAAGGGATTGGTCAACTGTGTACCTTCCCATGAGTTCTCCGCCCTTTCTTAACATTTTATATGTGCTTTTAGCTGGTCTAAGTACCTCAGTAGTACAATGGTTTTAATCAGGTGTAGTCTGTCAGTTGTCAGCATAGTGACACTTAGCAATGGACTTGCCCATTGAGTGGGTGTGTTCCATGATTGCCAACATAGGGATGATATCTTCACAGAGGAGGCTCAGAGAAGAGTAGAAGAGAAGCTTTATAGGTAATAACTTCAGGGAAGCTGATAGTAGTAATATTGATTGTAGTAATGAGTAGTAATATTCATAGTAGTAATGAGTAGTAAAGAGAGAAAGAGGGTCCACCAAGCAGAGCAGTAGTGTAAAATGAGGTGCAACAAGTAGGGCATTCCACCAGGGAGCAGTCACCAGTCTGACTCTGAACACCTACAAACTTCCCTAGGCAGTAAGGAGAGTGAATGTGAGATTAGAGAATAATAATGAAGCTATCTTCTAGTAGGGCAGTTGGCCACGATGCAAATGGTACCTGTTTCTAAGTCCACTATCATGTGTTGCAGATCTGGGTCTGGGTCCAGTTCAAGGCCCAGGTGTTGGGACTTGGCTTCTAGGCCAGGCTCTGGCATCTAGCCTGGGTCTAAATCAAGGCCCAGGCATTGAGACCCTGCCTAACTGCTTCTGCAGAATCCTGACAGATCAGGTAAGTGATTGTTCAGTGATGGGGCCTTGGGTCTCAGCCAGGGCCCTAGCATTGGCCCCAGCCTAAGCTGAGACCCCAGTGTCGCACTCAGGCCAAGGCCGCAGCCCCTGCTTTGGGCCTCAGCCTATATCCTAGGCAAGGCCCTGGTTTCAGGCCTAGGCCTAGGCTGAGGCACCAACATTGCACTCTGGCATAGGCCTCAGCCCCTGCTTTAGGCCTTGACCTAGGCCCCTAGGTGAGGCCCCAGCCTAGGGCCTAGGCCTAGGCCTGATGCATTCATTTAAAACTAATGCAATGAATAAGTTTGCCCTTATTTGTCATGTTTTGTGCATTCGTTTTAAAAGAATGGACATCCCTAGTGTGTACTGACCTCCATGCCATTATGTTATCGATGTATTCTACTGACATCTAAAGTAAATAGCATGGCTCTTTGTATTCTCTTAAAGCAGCTACAACAGGGATCCTCCATGAAGCACCATGATACAACCTGTTTATGAGGAAGCAAGCTGTGAAGCCCAGCTAGTGGGAATATCCCTTTCCATAGAGAACACAGCTTTAAGGAGTAACAAGAACCGTGTAATAGGGCCAAATCTCTCCCTTGTAAAAGGAGACCATAGGTTTCTTCTGCTATTGGTGCCACCATTAATTGTATTAAATGTCCCAGAGGAAGTCCTATCTCATCATTGTACCTTTTCTATACTTGTAATTATTGGTTTAAGTCATTCCTTTTTATCCTTGCCTATTATTTTGGTTACATTATATTACATTGGCAACACATACTCATTAATATGTATGTGCGATTCATTGAAAGTACAAATATTACTGTATCCATATATGCCTATTGACTCTTGTCCTATTTGTAGGTCACCCTAGTGACTTCACATGCACAGCTGAACCTGCCTCCACCCCCAATCTTCCTCCCCTGGAATGCCCCCTTGTGACCCCCATACATACCTAAACTTGCCTCCACCCCATCCCCACATCCCTAGAGCCCCACCCAGTGATCCCCCCAAGCATACCCTAACTTGTCCCCAGCCCAATACCCAAATTCTACTAACTTCACATAGCTATGAATCTCTATGATTAAACAGGCTTCTGAGCAGGCAGCAGGCCTGCTTGTTATGGCACAAATTCCTCTTTATTCTATATGGGGAAGAGATCCCACTCATGCTCCACTATCAGGGACGCCAGGTGGGTGATATCCCTGACAGTGAAGTTGGGCTGCTTGGCTCAATAAACCCACCCCTGAAAAACCAGAAGTTGCACGATGTGTAAGCGTTCATGTGGATGGTATGAGCAAGTTTGCATGTAAACTACATACCACATGCAAACCTACATCAAATGTCCATGCGCGACAATAATGTTAAAGTTATGTGTATTTTATATCGTGCATTCGCATTTATGTGCATGATATAAAATACATGCACATGAGCATGCAAGTCCATTTCTGCATGAATACAGGCTCATGCACAATTGTTTTAAAGTTTTCCTCTCTGAGAGTGAGACTAAGCACTTTTTATGGCCTGTCCCCATATTGCTATCCAGTTCTTTCTAAAGATATCATGATCTATACTAGGCTGTTTTTGAAAGTTAACCGCATCTATTGTTTGCACACACTGTTAGGCTCTGTATCTTCCCATGATCTCATTCCCTGTAATAAGCTTCCAGTGCTGCTGTTGTTTTATGATGAATGCTTTAGAAACACTATTCCTGTGCACTACAGTTCAGTACTAATCATTTCCTTGAAAATACAGATAAAGAAAAAAAGACATTAGGTCCTACTTCTCAGGAAACATTCAGCCCTTTTAAGCTTTATGTGCTTAAGAAGTAACATACTACATTATTTTATAAACTGCAGACAATAGATTAGAACAAAATCAGAGACCAAATTTCAAATTTTAATATTTGCCTTTCACTGTATGGCCTTGCGTGGTTCAATTTATTTCCATGTGTTTAATGTCTCCTTAGTGCCTTCATTAATCTTTTGTTGCATTATTTTCCTTAAATTTGTAGCACTCTCCTTATGAGTGGTGAAGAATACAGTGGCTTGCAAAGCACTTTAATATACCATTTACTTGAAACAGACTGTAAGAAACCAGGTCTCTTTTCGACAGCTGTTGTGGGAGCAGTATCACTAATGCAATTTTTTTTCAAGTGATAATTTTAAAGTAAAATATCTATGCAAGGTCATTTCTTAAGCTGCATCAGATCTTTGTCAGTCTCAAAGCCTGTCATGCATACTGTCCACCATAAATCTCTAGCTGATTATGCTGATTTAATCTGAGGAGAGTGCAGACAATCAAGAGCTGAATGTAATTGGTGTTCAAGCAAAGTAGCAGATTGAAGCGTAACTGTTCTTTGATGTAAAATCAGAAGAAACTGGTGTAGATATTTTTGATCAGCTACACTTGCCATCAGAGGAAAGAGAAATGCAAACGGTGCTGCTGAGTAATGATGTATTTATGCATTGGAAGGATAATTTTCAAAGGAATTTGCCTGGGCAACAAAACTTCCCAGGCAGAAACTTGCACTCCCTTCAGTGGCTAAAAATTATGCAGTTTCACAGCATGTGTAGTCGAAAGGGGCAGGCCTGAGGGTGGGGAAGGGAAAGTGTCCACGGAAATTTCATTTAAAATCCCAGTGCCTTCTTTGCACCTGTTGTAAAGCAGGTGGAAACTAGTCCATGGGTACTTTTATACTTGCTGTCCCTGCTGGCCTCATATTTTCCAAAGAAAATGCCTGTATGCTTTCTCTTTGAAAATTAGCATGAAGTCCATGCTCTAAAAGCACCCATGTACTTTAATGAATGCAGGCTATTTGAAAATTGAATACCCCTCTAAAATGAACTTCCAATTCAACAAAAAGTAGGACAGACTAACAGAATTTATTTAGAAATTCCAGACATTTTTTATGAAAATTTGAGTGTTTTATTTAGACCAGTGGGTTTTTTTTTTCCCCAGAATGTCTATGGTTTTAGGGCTACAGCTCCTCAGCTTTGATCCCCCACTAGGGGCTTATGCTCTAAAACTCATGCTCAGAAAGGTTTATTGTGCATGAGTTAAAAATGATACTATGCATACTAAAACAGCACTTAACGGGTGAAACACACATGGTAATTCCTATTTGGTAAGAGAGGTATGTACATACATCACTGAACTTATTCTTAAACATTCACATCTGCTAATTGGCTGGTGCAAGTGACATTGGAATTGTCTGTTGCCCATAATTTATGGGTTGCAGATCTGGGTGAACTGGTGGGGGTTCAGAAAGAAGTACTAGAGGGTCTATATGAAATGGTGATGTACTAGGTGAGCTGTTGAGCTCTCTGTGGACCAGGACACAGCAGAAATTACTGACTACAATTATGATTTCAAAGATGAAGATATTTTGCAAACTATGTTCTGACTTATGCTTTACCTGTCCTAACTACAATATCAGTTGTCCACCTGATATTCTCTATCCTCCTCTTTAGAAGAATAATGGCCCTAGTCAGATGCACACAGGGACACTTGCACCATAAGGCCATGTGCCTGTCGGATCTCCCACCACCCAAGTCTCTGAAACTGTAGCTTGGCTTAGCATACTTACACTTTGCCATGAAAGTAATTAATTAAGGATATGAGTTACAGAAGAAATCAGTGATTACACCTCATCACCTTTAGACTAGGAAAAGGAGATTTGCATACGCACACATATTCTACCTCAAGTCCAGGTTGACATCACTACCTCATATGTCTACAAGTGCACTGTGTGAGAACTATGGTATTTCTTTATTAACATGCTTTTATATTTTCTATTACTATTATCAATTTATTATCTTTATTATTCCAATATCACTTTCTATTATTATTGTGATCATATTCATTAAATCTCCATTTATTACTATTATTATTCCTTATCAGTATTATTACACTACAATTGTTGCAATATTATTGCCTCATTATGATGATGATGATATCATTGTTTGGATGTGTCATTTTGGCTAAGATTTGCATAGTAGATTGGTAGTTAGGTTAAGTAGTGAAGCGCCCCTTGCTGCACATTATTCCTTAAAAAGGGGGGAAAAATAGGAATAAAACCTCCAAGTTTACTACTGTACATGCAGCAAAATGGATTCTCTGACTCCAATGGAGATATGGCCTGTATTTCAGAGAAGACACAGAAATGCTGAATTTCTAACTAGCTACATTGTGACTGACTTATCTGAGTGCACTGTTTACATGGGCCACTGATAACCACAAGAGTCTGTCTTAGCAAACACAGCAGCGAGTACAAGCATCCCTGTGCTTACATGCTGAGTCCTCCAAAAGGGGGCTCAGAAGGTCAATACAGGCCAGGTGTGTATGTGCAGAAACAGATCCAAACTTGTCAGCATGGCTCAGGTCTTCTTGGAGGCGAAACTCTCCAATCATGAAAAGGGGCTTTGTCAGACAGGTCAACCCTGTCACTAGACAAAGTCAGCTCTCTGTCATTCGCCTTCCTGATGGTCAAGGTGGGGGGGGGGGGGGGTCAAGAAGTCTACATGAAGAAGGACCCAATCAGAATTGGACTCATGTCACTAAATAGTATGCATTAAGCCTCTAATACGCACACACTGACTTTTAAAATCCCTGAGGAAAAAGGGCTCTGGGTGGCGGTTTACCAGATTCCACTCACCAACGAGAAGACGTCAGAGATACTACTCCCGGCCCCACCCTGCAACTGTGCTAATCAACTAGATCCAGGTCCTGAAATGCTGTATGGAAGAGCTTTCCAGCCCTGCTATGGTATCCATAGTTACACTTGACAGGGTCTTCCAAAGGAGCTAGGCAAGTCTTGCACCCTCCTTGAAAGGTGAGATTTACAGTTGCTTCAGAGACAGAGGCAATGTTCAGCAAAGACTGTCTCTTCCTTCACAGCTCAGAAATCAGGGATCTTCAAAGTGGCGAGAATGGGTTAATTCCTGACTTCTTCTCTAAGAGCTACCAAGTTAGGAGTGTTTTAAAGTAAGAGCAAGTTGCAGCCAAGGTGATGTGTTATATGTCTTCTTATTTATTCATATCTGCTAAGCTAATTATCAGAAGGTATTCTATGTGAAGGATTTATTATGTTTCTTGCCTAGCACGAGATGTTATTTTGTTCTAAGTAGTAAATCTGAAATATCTGAAAATAAAGCCATCTGGTTCTGAATCAAACAGGTGTCCTTACCTGGACTTTTCATATCGCCTATAAGGTAAAAAGTGGCAAGTTTACATAGCATGGCTAGAGAGGGAAGGGGATGGGAAGCAGACAGACTCCTCCTGGCAACATATTCTCGTATATTGCCAACAGATGCACCATTGGTTAACCTCCTTGCACCAGGTTTCTGAGATGCCAATTAACTCTACCTCTTCAGGCAGTGCTATAGATTCTAAATTTCGGATTTTATTTTTTAGACTTCTAGCATTTAAGAACATAAGAAATGGCCATGCTGGGTCAGACCAAGGGTCTGTCAAGGCCAACATCCTATTTCCAACAGAGGCCAAACCAGGCCACAAGAACCTGGCAAGTACCCAAATACCAAGAAGATCCCATGCTACTGATGCAATTAATAGCAGTGGCTATTCCCTAAGTAAACTTGATTAATAGCAGTTAATGGACTTCTCCTCCAAGAACTTATCCAAACCTTTTTTGAAGCCAGCTACACTAACTGCACTAACCATATCCTCTGGCAATAAATTCCAGTGCTTAATTGTGCGTTGAGTGAAAAATAATTTTCTCCAGTTAGTCTTAAATGTGCTACTTGCTAACTTCATGGAATGCCCCCTAGTCCTTCTATTATTCGAAAGTGTAAATAACCAATTCACATCTACTCGTTCAAGACATCTCATGAGCTTAAAGACCTCTATCATATCCCCCCTCAGCCGTCTCTTCTCCAAGCTAAACAGCCCTAACCACTTCAGCCTTTCATCATAGGAGAGCTGTTCCATCCCCTTTATCATTTTGGTTGCCCTTCTCTGTACCTTCTCCAACGCAACTATATCTTTTTTTAGATGCGGCGACCAGAATTGTACACCTTATTCAAGGTGCGGTCTCACCATGGAGCGATACAGAGTCATTATGACATTTTCCGTTTTATTAACCCATTCTCTTCCTAATAATTCCTAACATTCTGTTTGCTTTTTTGACTGCTGCAGCACACTGAGCCGAAATTTTAAAGTATTATCCACTATGATGCCTAGATCTTTTTCCTGGGTGGTAGCTCCTAATATGGAACCTAACATCGTGTAACTACAGCAAGGGTTATTTTTCCCTATATGCAATACCTTGCACTTGTCCACATTAAATTTCAACTGCCATTTTGATGCCCAATCTTCCAGTCTTGCAAAATCCTCCTGTAATGTATCATAATCCGCTTGTGATTTAACTACTCTGAATAATTTTGTATCGTCTGCAAATTTGATAACCTCACTCATCATATTCCTTTCCAGATCATTTATATATATATATTGAAAAGCACTGGTCCAAGTATATAGACATTTCAAAATATGTAATTTGTTTGTATTATCAACCTGCTTATCAGTTGACAGGAGGAATTTAGAATCTTTCTGCTCTGTTTGCTCTTTATTTAAAGGCACCTGGGCTATTTTGCATTTATTACAACTAGGGATGTGAATCGTGTCCTCGATCGTCTTAACGATCGATTTCGGCTGGGAGGGGGAGGGAATCGTATTGTTGCCATTTGGGGGGGTAAAATATCGTGAAAAATCGTGAAAAATCGTGAAAAATCTAAAAATCTAAAAATCGCAAAACCGGCACATTAAAACCTCCTAAAACCCACCCCGACCCTTTAAATTAAATCCCCCACCCTCCCGAACCCCCCCCAAATGACTTAAATAACCTGCGGGTCCAGCGGCGGTCCGGAACGGCAGCGGTCCGGAACGGGCTCCTGCTCCTCAATCTTGTTGTCTTCAGCCGGCGCCATTTTCCAAAATGGCGCCGAAAAATGGCGGCGGCCATAGACGAACACGATTGGACGGCAGGAGGTCCTTCCGGACCCCCGCTGGACTTTTGGCAAGTCTCGTGGGGGTCAGGAGGCCCCCCACAAGCTGGCCAAAAGTTCCTGGAGGTCCAGCGGGGGTCAGGGAGCGATTTCCCGCCGCGAATCTTTTTCGTACGGAAAATGGCGCCAGCCATACGCGTATGGCCGGCGCCATTTTCCGTATGGAAAATGGCGCCGGCAGGAGATCGACTGCAGGAGGTCGTTCAGCGAGGGTTCCGGCGCCTCGCTGAACAACCTCCTGCAGTCGATCTCCTGCCGGCGCCATTTTCCGTACGAAAACGATTCGCGGCGGGAAATCGCTCCCTGACCCCCGCTGGACCTCCAGGAACTTTTGGCCAGCTTGTGGGGGGCCTCCTGACCCCCACGAGACTTGCCAAAAGTCCAGCGGGGGTCCGGAAGGACCTCCTGCCGTCCAATCGTGTTCGTCTATGGCCGCCGCCATTTTTTGCCGCCATTTTGGAAAATGGCGCCGGCTGAAGACAACAAGATTGAGGAGCAGGAGCCCGTTCCGGACCGCTGCCGTTCCGGACCGCCGCTGGACCCGCAGGTTATTTAACTCATTTGGGGGGGGGGTTCGGGAGGGTGGGGGATTTAATTTAAAGGGTCGGGGGTGGGTTTTAGGGGGTTTTAGTGTGCCGGCTCACGATTCTAACGATTTATAACGATAAATCGTTAGAATCTCTATTGTATTGTGTTCCATAACGGTTTAAGACGATATTAAAATTATCGGACGATAATTTTAATCGTCCTAAAACGATTCACATCCCTAATTACAACCTCTCTATCGGGATGCCCTAACATCCCTGTTTTGTTAGTATCATTCAACAATATATCATTCTGAACTATGTGCTTCTGAGTGTCTGTTGGTTTTTCCCTATCATCTACTTTAAAAGCTGCTCCTTCTTCTTTTTAAAGATTAGTGCCAGCAGCTTGGTTACACTTTGGTGAAGGTGATGTCCATCCCACTGGAATAGGCTTCCCCTTCGCCAGAATGTTTCCCAGGTCCTAACAAATCTATTCTCTGCTCCGTCATCTCACCCATGCAATGAGACTCTGGAGTTCAGCCTGTCTCTGGTCCTGTGTGTGGAACGGGTAGCATTTATGAGCATACAACCCTGGAGGTTCTGGATTTCAGTTTCCTACCTAAGATCTTGAATTTAGCCTCCAGAACCTCCCTCCTACACTTTTTCTGCATGTCCACTTGCAGAAGTAAATCTTGTACTGCAGATAGGTTCCCTGGGCATTGCACACAGTTTTTTTGTGCATGCTAAATAGTTTTAGCTTGTAGGCTAACCTTAGTACAGAGACCCCTTAGTCAACCCAGTTCTGTATTCAGTTAATAAAATACAGAAATAAAGGTAGAAAGAAAACATAAGAAACATAAGAAATTGCCATACTGGGTCAGACCAAGAGTCCACCAAGCCCAGCATCCTGTTTCCAACAGTGGCCAATCTAGGCTACAAGTAAAACTAAGTATATCCCATGCTACAGATGCTAGTAATAACTAGGGATGTGAATCGTTTTTGAATGATTAAAATTATCGTCCGATAATTTTAAAATCGTTCTAAACCGTTAGAGTACACGATACAATACAAATGCCCACGATTTATCGTCAGGAGCATTTATATTGTATCGTTAAATAGGGCACGGGAATTATTTGGGGGAGGGCAGGAAAACCGGCACACCAAAACAACCCCTAAACCCACCCCAACCTTTTAAAAGAAATTCCTTACCCTCCCCCACCCTCCCAAACCCCCCCAAAATGTTAAGTTACCCGGTGGTCCAGTGGGGGGGTTCCCCGGCGTGATCTCCCGCTCTCTGGAATTATTTGGGGGAGGGCGGGAAAACCGGCACACCAACACAACCCCTAAACCCACCCTGACCTTTTAAAAGAAATTCCTTACCCTCCCCCACCCTCCCAAAGCCCCCCAAAAACCTTTTACATGTACCTGGTGGTCTAGCGGGGGGTCCGGGAGCCATCCATTCAATCGTGCCATGAGGGTGCTGCACTGGAGGTTTCATAATGGCGCCGATCTTCTTTGCCCTTAACTTGTCACAGGGAGCGACCGTCGCTCCCTGTGACAAGTTAAGGGCAAAGGCAATCGACTGCCAGTATGGCGCCGATCTTCTTTGCCCTTAACTTGTCACAGGGAGCGACCTGTACTCGAATCGTGTTGCCATACGGCCGGCGCCTCCTGCATTCGAATCATGTTCCGTATGGCAATATGGCCGGCCCCATTTTCAAAATGGCGCCGGCCGTACAGCAACACGATTCGAGTGCAGGAGGTCGTTCCCGGACCCCCGCTGGACTTTTGGCAAGTCTTGTGGGGGTCAGGAGGCCCCCCCAAGCTGGCCAAAAGTCCCTGGGGGTCCGGGAGCGATCTCTTACGCTCGCGACGTCTGGGGACAGGAACCAAAATGGTGCCGGCGCTACCTTTGACCTGTCATATGACAGGGCAAAGGTAGCGCCGGCGCCATTTCTATCAAATGCACCCATGGCCCGAGAGTGGAACATCACACCGGGACCCACCCACTGGACCCCAGGTAATTTAAGACATTTTGGGGGGGTTCGGGAGGGTGGGGGATTTATTTTAAAGGGTCGGGGTGGGTTTTAGGGTTGTTTTAGTGTGCCGGTTTTCCCGCCCTCCCCCAATTTACGATTTACACGATATTTAACAAAACAAAACTGCGACGATCCGATTCCCTCCCCCCCCAGCCGAAATCGATCGTTAAGACGATCGATCACACGATTCACATCTCTAGTAATAACAGTGGCTATTTTATGACAGCTTGATTAATAGCAGGTAATAAACGTCTCCTCCAAGAACTTATACAAATATTTTTTAAACCCAGATACACTAACTGTACTAACCATATTTCCTGGTAACAAATTCTAGAGTTTAATTGTGCATTGAGTGAAAAATAATTTTCTCAGATTAGTTTTAAATGTGCTACATGCTAACTTCATGGAGTGCCCCCTATTCCTTCTATTATCTGAAAGAGTAAATAACCGATTTACATTTACCTATTCAATGTGGAAAATTGCAGAATTAGTAATTTCATTGCACTAGTTATTAATGATGCCCATTGCTTAGCATTTTTAAACTACATTTTAAGAGTTCTAGTCTGCATATTACAGGAATTAAAATATACTTCTGAGCCATGATTACTCTGATTTGATGTAAGTTTGTTCACATGCAACATTCCATACTTTATAATCCACCCAATATTTATGCTTAAGTAATATAAATTATAACTTTGTTATTTTAGTAACTTAGGATGTGATTAAAGTTTGTTTTCTCCTTTCTTGCTCATATGAAATAAAATCTTGATAACTCAAACCCTAAGGCCCGGATTTTCAAAAGTCTACGTGCGCCAGGCCTATTTTAAAAAGGCCCGGTCATGCGCGTAAAGCCCCGGGAAGCGAGTAAGTCCCGGGGCTTTGGAAAAGGGGCGGGGAGGGGGCGAGGTGGGCTAGGGGTGGGGCGGGGTCAGAGGCCATTTGCCGGTGTGCCGGTGGATCGCGTGCCAGCAGGGTGCTGGCAGGCACAAAAGGATAAAGGTTGGGGCTAGGGGGCTGGTAAGTTAGGGGAAGGGGAATTGAGGTTAGTTTAGGGGGGTTGGGAAGTACCATCCCCGGCCTCTCTGAAATCGGAGCGGCCTGGGAGGGAACGGGGGAAGGTTGCGGGCGTCGGCGCGCACAAGTTGCACTAATGTGCACCCCCTTGCGTGCACCGACCCCCGATTTTATAACATGTGCGCAGCGGCGCATGCATGTTATAAAATTGTGCGTCCATGTGCGCGTGCCTGGTAGTGCTCGCGTGCGTAGGTCTTAAAATCTATCCCTAATTGTGTAGCAATTATTTTTTGCCATAATATATGGCAGCCAATATATAACTAAGGGAAAAGACATGAACCTTTAGCAACAAGATTTGTTTCTTGGCTGGGAATATGCCTTTTACTTGGATAATTTCTGCTCCACTAGAATGAATTGAAATCATATAAAAATTAAGGAAGAAGACAGAGAAATAATACTAGCAGAAATACAAGGTCCCTCTTTCTCAAATTCCAAAGTTTTGTTGAATAAATATTATACAGATTTGATGATGTTTCTAGCTCTCTTCTTATATCTGTATAATATATGCTTAGTTTACATTAGTCCTCCCTGTTTATGTATGTGCCAGACTTATAAAGCTATTCACAGGGAGCCTAACTTTCAAACCTATTCACAATACAGCATTTGCTCATGTAAGTGGACCTGCAGAAATTTATCCTAGTCTTCTATAAATTGTACGGCGAGGACTACACAGTTTCTCCTGACCTCCCACTCAGAAATTGCAGACAACAGACAAATCCAATTTCACTTGTCAATTAGCAGGTGTAAAAGTGAATGAATAGATTTGGTAAAATATGGGCCGGATTTTAAAAGACCTACGTGCATGAAACCTGGGGGTTTACGCGCTTGGCCGGCCCTTAACGCGTGCCGAGCCAATTTTCAAAGGGCCCGGCCATGAGCATAAACCCCGGGACGCATGTAAGTTCTGGGCTTAGTGAAAGGGGCGGTCCGGGGGGGGGGGAGGGGCGGGGTGGTCCATGGTGGAGCGGGTCTAGAGGCACCTGGCACAGCAGCCATTTGCCACTGTGCTGGGGGACTGGGAAGTATCTGGGGAAGGCCCCGATGCGTCGCCGTGTGTAACTGTTTTCCCCCCCTTGCGTGTGCCGACCTGGCATTTTATATATGCGTAAATAGCATCTATGTATTTCTGAGCCAGGCCCCTGAATGCCTGTAGCCTGTCCCTATTTTCCACTGGTAAAATATAAACGCGATATACGCATATACTCTCGACATATATAAAATACTATATCTGTGAATATATGATACTTTTGAGTATATATGATATTTTTACAGGTGAACCCCCTTTGAAAATTTATTCTACAGTATAACAATTCTAGTTATATTAGGCCAAACCACAAAATGGACGGTTGGAAGGCTTTTGGCAGAAAAATTCTAAGATATTATGGGGTTTGTATTGTATTTGATCTATAATGTTATCAATATCAATCAATGTCTTTACAGATATATGTAGCATTTGCATGCCTCTTATTCTTACTTTATAAAGAAGAACTCATAATGAAAAATTCTGTGTACAATTTGCATTTTCATGTATACTTTTATTCTGCTTCCTCTATGCTTCTTAAATGTATGAAATGGTATATTAAAATGGTAATTGTGAATAGGAAATTACATTTTGCTGCTATAGACGTATTTCACCACCTGTATTACCATCTCTTATCTCTGATATGCAGTATTGTTGGACGTCACCCCCTTGGCTCTGCTGGAACTATTACGGGACTAACTGTGTAATGTTTATTGCAGCTTCTCTAGGATATAAACAAAACAGCTTGTGTTTTCCTGAAAGAGGTTCTGGCACTAGTACAGTGAAAAGGGCAAATGGTTGAGTGCTAAGATTCAGCCTCTAGGTCTCTTCGGTATATTAATTAACATTAAAAAAAATCATGGCACTGCAAAATGCTTAGATACTGTAACTCCTGCCTTACTAAATGCTAATCAAAGGCTTGACTCACCATATTTAGAGCTTAATTCACTAAACTTCTTTTCTATACACAGAGAATGTAATAAAACCCGTGCTAAAGCTGGAGTTAAATGTTAGCACAACTTTTCTTAACATGTGAGTTAAAAACAGGAGTCCCTATGGGAAGTAGTAAATTAATGGAATGCAAATTGAGCAGGAGTTATAAAAATGTGCAAAATGAAAAAACTCACTAAAATGTGAGTTAACCTGAAAAATTCACATTAATGCTTTAAAAATGCTTTAAAACATGAGGAAGGAGGTAAGCTATGCAGAAAGTTTACTCTTTGATTTCAATTGGCATGCCTTGCTTAAATGGCCTTGCATGCGAGATTGTGCCCAAGTTGGGATGTCCCCAACCTCAAGGGATCACCATTGCCTAAAAGAGTGGGCTGCTGAAAAATAGCTCAGCAAAAAAGACAAAAATTTACCTGGGGGTCAGGGTTGACCCCTGGCTCAACCAAGGTCCACCACTTTGAGGAAACCCCAATACCAAAATGTTTTAAATAGGTACCATTGTGATGGCCTCCCCCCAAACCCATTCTTCAATAAAATGCCATTCCCGTCACCCCCCTTTTCCATTGAAAATAGAGCATCCAATAGTCCACCCCACACCCCTCAATCCCAATGTAGCAACCAAATAATTAGGGGTATAGTGCACCAACATCCTGATGCCTCCCCTACCTCCCTATCCCCCAAATGCCTAAATAAAAAGCATTGGTATACAGTGGGAGCTCATCCCCAACCCCATCCCCTTCATCCCCAAATATTCAAAATTAAGTAAATACTCTCACAAGGGGTGTCTACTAACCCCAGGCACAGTTGGCACCTGTTGTGTTGGAGGTGGACCCTTGGGCTGAGGTGGAGTTGATGCAATCCATAGGTGAAGACCTATGGGACCCCATCATCAGCAGGTGGAGTGGGCTGAAGGTAGAGGCCGCTGGAGCTTCACCTATACCAGCCCTTGTTCCCCGCGGGTTGAGCCTTTGGGTGCTGGGGCCGGCAGGACTTAGGTGGGCCTCGAAGTTGGTTAGCAAAAGAGGTTGGTTCAGCAGAGACAGCAGAGATAGGTGGCGAGGTCCTACCCTGGACTGGATATGGTACAGGAACTTGGGCGCCAATGGAACGAAGATTGGCTGGGGGTGCTCGAGCAAAGGTAGACCAAAGCCTAATAAGTCCAAATCCAGGGAGTAGGCTACAAGAGGCGTCAATGACAGGCTTGGATCAGGGCCGGTGGCAAAGCGGAGTTCGTGGCAAGCAATACTGAGTTCTGATCACAGAGAAGTCAATAGCGTCATCAATCAAGGCAATGTTCTGATCACTGAGATGTCAATAGAGGTAGTCGGGCATTGCAGAGGTCAGGGGCTGGAGATAGGCAGTAGCGTAGTCAGGTGTACAGAGTCGAAATCTATAGAATCAGTCCAAAACATAGACAGGGCAGGAATGAAGAAAACAGGAACTGGGAACAACGAAGGTCAGGAACGAAGAGTAGAGAGGATTCTCTAGCAGCAATGAGTACTCAAGTAGCGAGGAGACCTATTGCAAAGGCAACTCTTTGGAGCGAGGCCTGAGCTTAAATACACTGGAGAGTTTGACGTCATCATCCAGGGCCATGGCCAGGTTCCCATCGAGGGCCCTTCATAATTATCAGCGATGGGTGTGGCGTGGGTAGTAGCATCTCTCCGCGGCCACGCGGAGAGACCCGACGAGCAATGGCATCTTGACCTGCAACACTGGGGACCATGGCAGAGCCAGAGGCACTGGAGGCGGCCCGAGGTCGGAGCTGGCGGCCCACCACGCTAGTGAGGAGGAACCAGGAGCTGGAGTCTGTGTAAGAAGGTAAGGGGGCCGCACCGCAGGTCTGCCGCAGACGGCACATGTAACAGCACCATTTTTCAAAATTTTACTGATCTGACCTTGCCCCATCACATCATATGACTCAAGGTCCGAGGATCAGACCTTGACCATGTGGCCGAGGTCTGATCCCTGGACCTTGAGTGATATGACTAATGCAAGATTAGGTCAGTGCCAACTTGTAAGGCTTGGGGGTGTGAGACAGGGAAGAGTGGTATGGGTGTTCTTGGGAATGGGGGGAAGGGGGGGGAAGGGGGGGTCTACTGAACCCCAATGATTTACTTTTAGACATTTGGGATATGGGAAGGGAAGGGGGGCCCTCTATCCACAACAAATTGGTTGCTACATTGGGGAGGAGAGGAATATAGGATGCCCTACTTTCAATGGAAAAGGGTGTTAGGAGGACAGTATTTTATTGAAGACAAGATTTTGAGGGGCCATCAACATGAGTCCTACTTAAAACTTTTTTTTAACTTTTTGGTGTCAGGATCGCCATCGGGGGTCAGCCCTGACCCCCACATAACTCTTTTTTTGGCATGGCATATTATTTTCGCTAGCATGGCCCTCTAAATGTAATGTGGGAGCTCCACTTTGAAATGCTGAAAAATGGGAAATAAATAAATAAATAAATAAATAAATAAGAAGCACCTGCCCTGTTCATTATAGTGGCTTAGAAAGAAAGATGTTATTGTACAGGAGTAATATTTGCTAGTCGTTACTCTGCTAGTCGAATTCACATAAATAAATCCACTTCTCAAGTGTGCAGTTAAAGTGGAACAAATAAATTGTTCTAAACACAGTTAAAGGTTTTCCTGGAGGCAGGGAAGCAAGAGACAGACACTAACAAATATTTCTATTGCTCAGCTGACAAACATGTCATGTTGTAAGCTGAGCAGGAGAAAAGACCATTTTTTATTTTTCAGGAAGACTTCCTGTTCCCGCTGCAAAAGGTTGTCCTGTACTTGCTTTACTGTTTTCATATATTTATGTTATCTTGTAAACTGCTTTTGGGAGATGCAATCTATAAATTTATAAATTTTAAAAATGTTGCAATTCAAGAACTTTACAATTTCTTTCACATTGGTTTCTTATTTTTTTTCTCTAGGTTAAGTCAAGTAAACATTCTTTAACTCACTTACAGGCTGATACAATAAAGATGCGCGGAAAATGGGCGCTCACTGTTGAGCACCTGCTTTCCTAACACTCACCCAGCCACCTCTCCTAGGCGCACAATGCAATATTTAAATGAGGGGTCACGCCAAATAGGAAACGCTAGGGATAATTGCGCGCCCCCTTGTGCCTCCTTGGCAGCGGACGCCCAGGAGAGGTGGCTGTCAGCGGGTTAGGAAAAGGGACACTCGTAAAATTGAGCGTCCATTTTCCTAAGCTGACTAGCGGCACACTTTTTTTTTTAACCTTTTGGTTCCTCCGACTTAATATCACCACGAGATTAAGTCAGAGGATGTACAGAAAAGCGGTATTTTCTGCTTTTCTGTACGCTTTTTTGGGCTGCTCAGAAATTAACGCTTGCTCTTGGCTGGCATTAATTTCTGAGCATTAAAATGTGCGGATTGGGCACACATTTCTTTTTGTATCTGGGGGGAAAGTTAATAGCCTCATCAACATGCATTTGCATGTGATGAGCGCTATTAGTTTGTTTTTTTTTTTGGGGGGGGGGGGGGTGGATACATGTTTTGGATACGCTAAACCCGTTATGGGTCCAAAACACATGTCAAACCCCAGGTTAAATAGTATCAACCTATTGAATTTAATACTAGCTCTCAATTTAACTGAGCTTTTCCTATTTCGCTTTGCTGCAAGTTGATTTCCCTAATGTATAGATAAGTAGCGTGTGGATACTTGAAATCCACAACTGTTTTAGGTGCCACTTTAATTTAAACTTTTAATTGTGGCTACAATGTGTGTGATTTTACAGCTTGAATTCATGTAACTGGGGAGTGCTAGATGAATCCCATAATATTGTCTTGAGGTCATGTAGTGGCTGGTTATAATGGAAGCTTGGATAGTCCTGCATTGATTCCTGACCACAGAGTAGGGCATCAAAACCCTCTTGACCCTTAAAGTACTAATTATCACTTTAGCTAATTCAACTAAAATTACCTCTCCAGTCCCTACTGTTGTGGAATGTCTTCTGAGGTTCTTCAGCACGTATCCAGATTAACAATAGTAAAACAAATCTGTTAGTCACTGTACTTTTTCACATTAACTGAAAATAGCATATAATAAGGTACTACTGGGCTAGCTACACTGGTTGTTTATACAAACACTTTTCTCTGTGCACTGGCGCAAACAATGCTTTTGTTATGTCTGTTACCTTCCTAGGTCGTTCAATGAGTTGCAGAAAACCCACATACACTAACAGAGGTCTTCCCTCAATTTCAGTGCTTCCTACACAAATCAGCACTTTCACACACATGCAATTAAACTACACAAGCCCTGTAAGGTCTTCACTGTAGACCTTACACAGTTTCAGAAAATGACTGGTCTTACAGAAGGCAATTTTAAAAAAGCCCTTTTATTTAGGTAAATAGCCATTTACAAGAGCAAATTTCTTCTGAAAATTGCTCGCCTTGTGTATGCGGGTTAAAGTACACATGTTGTTCCCAAATTCGCTTACTTTTATCCACATTTTTGTGGCAGTATTCCTAGGGTGGGATTAGGCTGGGGGAGGCAACAACATGCATAGTTTTGCATTTTCAAAACTATGCACATTATTTTGGCCAGAAAAACAATGTATCCATAAATCTCTGCAGTTACTTTTTCTTTGGGCAATTTTCAAAGGGAAAGGACAAATGTACTTTTCCTTTGAGAATGCTGGGCAAAATCCAAGACTAAAATTACCTGTGGACTTTGGACCTACCCACAGAGTTTTGAAAATTGCCCCATAGTATTTTTTGCAAGTATAATTAATCATTATTGGTCCCTTATTGCAAACATGATGTAAATTAATGAAGTGAGGCTTTCTGCATGTCACTGAATTCTAGCCAAAGAAATAAAGTGTCGGTTCTGCAAATAAACATAGTACATCTTCTGAAATATTTATAAGTAATATTCTTATAATGTTCTTTTCTTGTAATTTGAATTTGCCAAAGCCGATATGATTCAGATTATCTCAAAATGTAGACTTACCTTCCCAAGTTTACAGAGAATCTGCACTAGTGTTTCCCTATAGTGCAATAAGTTGTTCATAAAAATAATTTTCATAGCTTATTTGTAACTAACAAATGAACATGCTACCAACTGTACCAATTTTCTATTTAAAGAATCTCTTAATGAAAGATTAATTCATTAATGTGTCCCTCTAACACATGTCATAGAAAACCAGGTCATGCTGTACAATCATGTGGTTTGAATAAAAGCCAAATGCCTGTCTTGTCTGTAACTATACAATTTGTAAGCATTGAGCCTCCCCAACCAACCAAAGGAGTAATAAACAAGCCAAACATCAAGTTTACTATCAGAGAAATAAAGTTCCATAGTGTGAGGAATTTAAATTCCAGCTCCATAAAATATAATGGGGCATTTTCTGATTGCATTCCTGATTTAAAAGGAAACATTTCATACTTTCAGGAGAGTATTGCTCTATAATCCTCTCTTATTATGGGGCTTATTTATAAAAGATATTCTCCCATTTTTTGCCTAAGGTAAAACGCTTAGGGCTGGATTTTCAGAGGATTTACGCGCGTAACCGGTCATACATGCACCGGGCCTATTTTCATAAGGCCTGGCGATGTGCATAGAGCCCCGGGCCTTGCAAAAAGGGGCAGTCTGGGGGTGGGGAGGGGGCAGGGCGGTCTGGGGCAAGGGCGTGGCCAGAGGCCTCTGCACGGCTGCTGTGCCAGGAATCGCGCGCCGGCAGTCAGCCAGCACTGCGCAACTTACTTCAGCCCCAGGGCTGAAGTAAGTTTTGTAACAAAAAAGAAGATGAAAAAGGTAGGAGGGAAAGGGCGGGGGAGGTAGGGGAAGGGAAAGGAAGGTGGAATGGGGGGGGGGGGGGGGGAAGTTCCCTCCGAGGCTGTTCCGATTTTAGAGCGGCCTGGGAGGGAACAGGTGAAGGCAGCGTGGCTCGGAGCGGGCTCGGCGCTCACAATGTGCACAATTGTGCACCCCCTTGTGCGCGTCAACCCCTGATTTTATAAAATGCACGCGGCTGCGCACACATGTTATAAATCGGGTGTACATATGTGCACGCCGGGTAGCGCTCACACATGTACGTCTGCACACACCTTTTAAAATCTACCCCTTAGTAAATAGGGCCTTTGGACCAGGGGTCCCCAAACTCAGTTCTCGAGAGCCACAATCAAGTTGGATTTCCAGGATTTCCATATGACATATGCATGAGATATATATACATGACCTTCTTCTATTGGATATAAATGGAGCTCATGCTCATGCATTATTAGAATCCTGAAAATTCAACTGGATGGTTGCCCTTGAGGACTGAATTAGTGGACCCCTGCCTTTGTGAGTTTTTGGAGCCAAGTTGTTTATTAAAATATATAAAATTATAGGGGGTCAACATTCAAAGGCAGTTAGCCAGATAACTTATGAGTTATCAAGCTACTGATTTTTGAATATCGAGGGTACTTATCCAACCAAGTTTTAGCTAGATAACTCATTATATGGCTGAAATTTAGCTGGATAAAAAGAGGCTTGTATCGCGATCCCAGCAGCTTTCAGTGCTGCTCTGACAGAAACACTGGTGGTGTAAGCTGCCTGTGTAGCAGTCAGATCTTCTCACAGCAACACTGGCTATGCTTACACTTGCTGTCAAAGCAATGCTGTCAGCACTGTAGTCAGAGCAATGCTGAGACTTGCTGGGATCATGGTTCCAGTGTTCTGAGATTCCAGGGTCAGAATGGCCTTTGCAAAGGTACTGGGAGGGTGGGAGGGTTGGAGTCGGAGGAGGAGGGGGGGGGGAGGGAGGGAATGGAGAGAAGAAAAGGGGAGAAAATATTACAGAACGATTTTTGCCTACTCAGGGAAGGGGTGGGGGGAGGATGGGGAGGCTTCTGAAATATTTTTTATTTGATGGGACTCGGGGGGTAGGGTGTGAGGCCTGGTAGGACCCTTTTCTGTCACTTTGTGTGGTAGAGCTGAGATTCAGCCTAATAGGCCCACACTGGACTTTTATTATTATTTTTTGGAATGTAAGAACACGTAACTGAATATATTCTTTGAACATAGCCAGTTATGCTTAAATTTACCTAGCCCCATGCAGCCAGATAATGTTAAACCTAACTAGCTACCTACAAAAACACAGCCAGTTAGTTTTAAAATATATACGGTTAAAGTTAGCTGGATAACTTTAACCATGGCTATTCTGAAGGATGTTTATTCTACTGAATATTCCAGATATTTTATCTGATTCACTTTAGCCATATTATAAGGTTTTGAATATTGGTCCCATAGTCCCTTGTCCCCAGGACTACAATTTAATTGGCTGCTGACATGCCTCACTGTGGAATTGATGAGGTCCCCTTTCTCCTAAACATTGTGCTCCAGCTGCATGACATGCTGGGTCCAGACTCTTAAAGGCACAATAACCCCAGCAAAAACACTAAGTGGAATAAAAACAATTTTAGTACATATTTTGAGCCCTGCTTACAGAAATTGTATCTTTCTGTTGATAGTAGTTTGTGAAGGTAGCGCAAAAGAAAATTTGCTTTAATAGCGAGCCTGCATTTACCCATGGTTGTGAATACAAAAATGGGAAAACCAACAGAGTTTCTGTCATCATTTCAGCTTTAGCTGCTATCTGTATTTCCTGTTTCCAGAGACCTTTAAAGGGATATTTCATTACAGCAAGAAAGCTCCTGACATGTCAGAGTCTTCGTATTTAAAATGTTTAGAAAGGTGATGTTGAGGGGTTATCTGACCACATGACCATACACTAAGCAGCTTCTGAATGGAAATTGTTTGGAGAGAACAATGGACCAAAGCTTTACTGAACTAAAAACAGCAAAGTTTTCATTACCTTCATTAGCAGGACCAGAGGCAGTGGAATGCCTTTTTGGTTGGGCTGGGGTGGAGGGCAAGCCAACCAAAATCTACCCTTGCTCCTCTCTCTTCTCCTCTCCTCCCCTGCCCCAACCCTCTCTCTCTCTCTGCACCTTTACCCTTCACATTCACCTTCTCTCTCATCATAGTAGCATGGAAAATGATCGCAGACAAACACCCCAGCAAGTTAGTTTATTTTATTATTATTTTTATGGGAAGTAACTATTGCTCTGTGCAGGTTAAACCCCCCCCCCCCATGCCTTCTATTAAGGGTAGTAATTGCCCCTCTATCTTTGGCCCCTGGCCCTACCTGACCCTCTCTCTCTCCCCCTTCCCCACAACCTCTCCTCTCCCCCCCTACATTCCTTCTATCCCCCTACTCTTTCTCTTCTGCCCACATGACACCCCCCCACCCTCTTTCTCTTCCCTTCTATCCCATCTCCCCCAACCTAGGCTCTGAGTCTGACCAACAGCAGTTACAAATCTTCCCCCCACCCTTAGCCTTCTGGGCTGATCAACAGCAGGAGGAGAAGAGCTGTGGTGCCTCGCTCCTCCTCTTCCACCGGGCCCAGCTGCTGTTGTGAGCAGTGTAGCTGAAGAGCTTTCTGTGAGGTTCAAAGCAGCAATCAGCCATAAGGCTGCAGAGGGGAGAGGACATGGCCCAACGACGCACCACTGCTCTCTTCCTCCTACAGGCAATCTGCACAAGAGGGGATTGAAATACGCCATCGGATCTCCCCGCCGGGATTACGGGATTGCATTTGTTATGCTGCTCTGCCCAAAACTGGCAGTGTCCTATGTGGCCCAGCCTATAAATTGCAATATCCTATTCAGGTTCCTAGACAATTTCTTTTTTTTTTTAATTTGGTGTATATTCCGCATTTCGAGCACTTAAAAGTGAATTACATTCAGGTACTGTAGGTATTCCCTATTCCCAACAGGGTTTACAGTCCAAAGGACTGATTTAAGTAAGGCTTTTCTCCTATTCTTTGTCTATGGGAAAAATGCTTAGCAAATGAGGCCCTAAGTCTATACCTGAGGCAACGGAGGGTGAAGTGACTTGCCAAAAGTCACAAGGAGTGGCAGTGGGATTTGAACCCTGGGCTTCCCTGGTTCGCAGCCTGCTGCTGTAACCACTAGAATTGACTTCAAGGTATATCTTCTATTCCGTGCATAGTATGGAAGAAGGCCTTGAATTACAGTTGTTGAAAAGGAGGCAATATGCTTAAGTAGACACTGCCTACTGACAATTCATAGTCCAGTACAAGAGATATGTCAACAAAGTATTTTATCTTAATATCATTTTTTAAGAAAAATTACACTAAGCTTCAAAGTATTAAAATTATTAACTATGCTTTCCTTATTTTAGAGCTCAGTTTATTACAGTCAGCTGAGCTCTGCTTTGTGTGATTATGTGTGACATGCCCTCAACCACAGCAGCAAAGGCTATCAAATCATAAGCATGGAGAGAGCGTGGCGCTCATGAATTTTCTGCTTTCTATGTTTTTTTATTTTCCTATCCTTTGTAAAGGAATAAAAGCATCAGACAATTATTTAATCCTTGTTTTTAAGAGAGTGCAGTAAAGTAAAATAATTGTATGATGTTATGGAGAATGGAAAGCAGAAGCCGACTGTAAATATCTTCAGCCCAAAGTATGGGAATTGAGCCTGTCCTCTGAGAGAAGCTAATACCCACTGCAGACAAGTGATGGGGTAATGATGTGAGTAATCGAGTGAGTAATAGTGGCAGAGAGTATGACGAGGAAACTGGGAGGAATGGAGACTATCATGAAAGAGTGTGCGAGAGCGTGGGAGGGTGAATGAGGCAGCATCGGTAGAGGGAGATATGGAAAAAGAGACAGAGAATAAAATAGGATGAAGAGAGCAACAGAGAGTGAATGTCTTTCCATTTAGGAAATCAGGCCGAGCATGTGAAAGCTGTGCAAGACTCTAAAGGGAAACGAGAGATGGTCTAATTAACCTTAAAGGAGGAATGGTATAGTGGTTAAAGCAAAGGGCTGAGACCCAAGGTTCAAATCTCACTCCCCCCCCCCCCCCCCCCCGACACTCTTTGTGACCTCAAGCTAGTCACTTATCTCCCTTTGCATCAAGAATGCACCCAGGTTGTTTAAGCTCTTTGCAGCAAGGACTTATTATAGCTGAACTACTAATGATGCTGTAAGCCACCTGGAGCATTATTTGAAAAGGTAAGCTAAAAAGCCATAAGAACGTAAGAAAATGCCATACTGGGTCAGACCAAGGGTCCATCAAACCCAGCATCCTGTTTCCAACAGTGGCCAATCCAGGCCATAAGAACCTGGCAAGTACCCAAAAACTAAGTCTATTCCATGTTACCATTGCTAATGGCAGTGGCTATTCTCTAAGTGAACTTAATAGCAGGTAATGGACTTCTCCAAGAACTTATCCAATCCTTTTTTAAACACAGCTATACTAACTGCACTAACAACATCCTCTGGCAACAAATTCCAGAGTTTAATTGTGCGTTGAATAAAAAAGAACTTTCTCCGATTAGTTTTAAATGTGCCCTATGCTAACTTCATGGAGTGCCCCCTAGTCTTTCTACTATCCAAAAGAGTAAATAACCGATTCACATCTACCCGTTTTAGACCTCTCATGATTTTAAACATCTCTATCATATCCCCCCTCAGCCGTCTCTTCTCCAAGCTGAAAAGTCCTAACCTCTTTAGTCTTTCCTCATATGGGAGCTGTTCCATTCCCCTTATTTTGGTAGCCCTTCTCTGTACCTTCTCCATCGCAATTAAATCTTTTTTGAGATGAGGCGACCAGAATTGTACACAGTATTCAAGGTGCGGTCTCACCATGGAGCGATACAGAGGCATTATGACATTTTCCGTTTTATTCACCATTCCCATTGTAATAATTCCCAACATTCTGTTTGCTTTTTTGACTGCCGCAGCACACTGAGCCGATGATTTCAATGTGTTATCCACTATGACGCCTAGATCTCTTTCTTGGGTTGTAGCACCTAATATGGAACCCAACATTGTGTAATTATAGCATGGGTTATTTTTCCCTATATGCAATACCTTGCACTTATCCACATTAAATTTCATCTGCCATTTGGATGCCCAATTTTCCAGTCTCACAAGGTCTTCCTGCAATTTATCACAATCTGCTTGTGATTTAACTACTCTGAACAATTTTGTGTCATCTGCAAATTTGATTATCTCACTCGTTGTATTTCTTTCCAGATCATTTATAAATATATTGAAAAGTAAGGGTCCCAATACAGATCCCTGAGGCACTCCACTGTCCACTCCCTTCTACTGAGAAAATTGTCCATTTAATCCTACTCTCTGTTTCCTGTCTTTTAGCCAGTTTGCAATCCATGAAAGGACATCGCCACCTATCCCATGACTTTTTACTTTTCCTAGAAGCCTCTCATGAGGAACTTTGTCAAACGTCTTCTGAAAATCCAAGTATATTATTATTATTATTATACTAACCTACAGTTCTGTTATAGTAACATAGTAAATGATGATAGCTAAAGACCCAAATGGTTCATCCAGTCTGCCCAGCAAGTTGCTTGGATGATAACTGCCACTCCAAACAGGTTACCCCCTTGAATTCCTTTTAGGGTAGTAACTGCTACTCCATGCAGGTTACCCCCATTCAGAAACTTTACATCAAGATAGCAATATCTTTTCTTCATTTCCATCCTCTATGTTTATCCCATGCCCCTTTGAATTCCATTACTGTTCTCGGCTTCACAATCCCTTCTGGGAGGGCATTCCATGCTTCCAGCCCCTTTCATTCAGGAAATATTTCCTGAGAATGTTCCTAAGTCTAACCTCTTGGACTCTCAAATCATAATCCTTAGTACTATAGTTTACTTTCCATCAGAAAAGGTTTGATTCTTGGGCATCATTTATACCTTTAAGCTATTTAAAAGTCTGCATCCTATCTCCCCTGTCTCTCCTCTCCTCCAGGGTATACATATTTAGGTTTTGCACTCTTATCTCATAAGTCTTTTGGTGCAGACCCCACACTATTTTGGTCGCAGTTCTCCCAACTGTTTCCATCCTGTCTGTCTTTTTTGCAATACGGTCTCCAGAACTGAACACCAAAGACCTATACAGGGGAATTATCACCTCTTTTTTTCTGGTATTTATACCTCTCTCTATGCAGCTATGCATCCTTCTGGCTTTAGTCACTGCCTTGTCACAATGCTTCACTACCTTCAGATCCTATCACACTGAAGTCACTCTTCTGATCTGTGCACATCAGTCTCTCACCCACCCTCACGTACAACAACTTTGGATTATTGCACCCCAAATGCATGACTTTACTTTGTTGCATGCTGGACAGCTTGTAGCCATCTTTGTTAAGGAGGCACCAAGACTGGTTCTGAAATGTACCTTTTGTCCAGGCTAGGCCTGAAACATATCCACCATCCTATTGTATCCTAGGTATTTATTTATTTATTTTTATTTTTTCTATACCGACATTCCTGTAAAGTATACAAATCATATCGGTTTACAATGTAACTACAACATTCGCTCAGTGGCGGTACAAGGAACAGTTGTGAACAGTTAACAGTAGAAAACAGGTCAGAACTCATTCTTAACTTATCATAAAATAAAATAAATCCTTTCATATCATCTCGGAAACAGGAGAGATGATAACTAGTGCAAACAGAAATGGGAAGTGGACTAAAGTGTCAGAACTGGAATGATTGCTTGGGAGAGTGAGGTTACAGGCGAGGGGCGATTAAGTGTCCTGAAAGGCTTGGCTAAATAGCCATGTTTTCAGTTTTTTTTTTTTAAACGGAAGGGCAAGATTCTTGTCTGAGGTCGGGGGTAGCGCATTCCATTGGTGAGGTCCTGCTGACGATATGGCACGTTTTCTAAGGGATGTTTTGGCTTGGGGAGCATACAAGGTGTCTTTGTAGGCACTCCTAATTGGTCTAGAAGAGGTGTGTGGTTTAAGTTGAGTGGATGTGTGGAGGGCAGTGAGGTCGTGTATAGCTTTATGAATGATCTTGAGTACCTTGAAGAGGATCCTGTATTTGATGGGTAGCCAATGTAGTTTCTGAAGGGTAGGGGAGATGTGTTCTCTTTTTTTGGTGTTGGTGAGAAGCCTTGCTGTGGCATTAAGAACCATCTGGAGGGGCTTTAAGGAGTTGGCTGGAAGGCCGAGTAGAAGGGAATTACAATAGTCCAGTTTCGACAAGATGATTGATTGCAGTACTAGTCTGAAGTCTTGGAAGTGAAGGAGTGGTTTTAGGTTTCTGAGGACTTGGAGCTTGAAGAAGCACTCCTTCGTGGTGGTGTTCATGAACTTTAAGCTGGTTATCCGGAGTGACGCCTAAGTCTCTGACAAAAGGAGCGGGTTTAATAGTTAAGTTGGCTGATTGTGAGGCGGGTGGTGATGTAGGATGAGTGGGGAGGTTGTCTTGAGAGATAGGAATCTCCGTCTTGTTGTTGTTCAAAACCAGGTTGAGTGTGGATAGCAGGTGGTTAATTGCTAGCAGGCAGTTATTCCAGTAGTTTAGGGTTTTTTGTAGGGATTCTGTGATTGGCAGGAGTATTTGGATGTCATCAGCGTACAGATAATGGGATAGATTTAGCTTTGTAAGAAGGTGGCAGAGCGGAAGAAGGTAAATATTGAAGAGAGTGGGTGAGAGGGAGGATCCTTGGGGAACGCCCCATTTGGAGAGGACAGAGGGGGATTCTTTATTGTTGATCCTGACTTTAAAGCACCTGTTGGTTAAGAAGGATCTGAACCAGCAGAGCGCCGATCGTGTGATGGCCTTGCAAAAGCTAGCACTCACTGTTTACAAAATTCAGGGCTGGAATAAGGACAATGCTTTCTTAAGGCAGTTCAGCCAGAAAGTGAGTAGACATTTAGAAATATTTACTGGAGCTTAGCTCTGAAGAGCTTCAGCTTAATGAATGTAAGCCCTGATGTGGCCAGTAGGTGTTGCCATTGTGCTATAGCTGGTAATCCCTCCCCATCCCAAAGTGTTTTGATCCAAAACCTGTGGCATCAATATTGAAATGGTTTGTCCAGGTAAGTTAGGGACTAACAGGGTCATTCATCAAACTATGATGTGGCCTTATCGCATGCGAAAATGCCCTACGTGCATGATACCAGCCATATTGCGGAGGTACAATTCAAATTAGGGGAAGGAGAGGAGTGTGGGCGGGGTTTGGATGGGGTTATGTTTTATACATTATCGCTGGCAGCACCGTGGGAAATAGCTATATCTTTTCCAGTGGCACTATGGGTGCGAAAGTGTGCAGCCTGGCCACAACTGCGGCGGGCAAAAGCGCACACCACAATGCGGCTGGCTGCACAATTTCATCCCCCCACCCCTATCTTTAGTGCGGCTCATCATTCCGCTATATAGCAGAATGATGAATCTGGGCCTTAGGTGGACAAATCGAGGGCTTTCAAAATCTCTGCACTCTTGCTGCCTTCAAGTTATCCAGTTAAGTAATTAGTTGGATAAACCGTATTTGGATAACTTTCTAGGTGGAGTTATAAGTTATCTAGCTAATTCTGATATTCAGAATTATCTACATACTTTTCCTGGCAAACTTTAGGACTGCTAGAGAGTTGAATATCCCAGAAGAGTTATCTGGATAAATTTAGCCAGATAACTTGTCTACTCACAGGCTTATTGGAATATGGACCTCTATAGATTTTAGCAGAAGGTCTCCAAGATATAGAAGGATGTGAAAGCTGAAGTCCACTCTGCAGAGAAGTGGGCTGAAATTACATCTTTTATGAAAAATAGTACTTACCAGTACTTTCTAATTCCCTCTCCTTTATCATCTCCCCTAATTCAGTAGCACAACACAAACCCCCTTGTTCTACAAAGTCCACACCGTCCAGCTTTGTGATTCATTAATGAACAGATTTTTCAGAGATATGAAGGTAAATGGTTATGGAGTAATTAGGAAATAGAGTTAATATCATTGAACTTCATAGATCCAAATAATGTAAGATCAAGCAGGTCAACCTTGAGATGAGAGTCTTAAAGACTGTTAAAATGTTATATCTAATCCCTTTAACTTAATCTTATACTTACATGTCTGGTCCTTTTGACTAATTTAAGCAAGCCCATACCCTTAATCTTCGTACAGAGAGTGATTATGAGAGGTTCAGAAAAATGGTTAAGACTTGGCTCTTGAGATTTTGAGTCTTCTTGTTTTTTTCACTCCTTGATAAAGATGATTGCCTATTTTTAATATAGAACAAGTTTTGTTTTGTTTTATATTCTAGATTTTATTTTAATGACCTGTTTTTAAGCTACCTTTTAATTTAAAATTGTATTTTATGTTTTAATATTATATTGCTCATTATTTTGTATTATTGTATTTTGCCATTTACATTGTACACTGTTTTGCAACTTTATGAAAATCAGTTTAAACAAATAAATATTACCATTTCCAATCCAGTGCACATCTTTGGTTTCATAATGTGTTCTCTGACAGTAGAGGGTGTACCAGGATCCCGAGAAAGTGTTTAAAGACTTTCTTCAGGAAAGTAGGAGTGAGAGATACTGCTAGTAACTGTGTGGAGAATCAAGATACAAGAAGAAATGGGATACAATGTGGAACTTCAACACCATTCTATAATCCTATAAACTAGAACATGGGGGAAAGCCAGCAGCACATGATTTGAAGGGAGCTCTCTTCAAAGGGGGTCATTTACTAAGCATTTTTCCCTCAGACACACAATGGGAGAAATCCTTTAGTAAACAGGCCCTCGGGTAAGTTAGAAAACCTCTGTTAGTTATTTTAAAGTTATTTTATTTGGTTTATATTCAGCTTTTTAAGCACTTCAAAGGAGAATGCATTTAGGTACTGTAGGTATTTCCCTATTCCCAGAGGGTAAAGGGTTTGTATCTTAGCCAGTGGCAGGTTAAGTGACTTGCCCAAGGTCATAAGGAGCCACAGTGGCAGAGGTGGTTGTAAAAGCTGAAAAAGTGCAGGTGTATTTAAATACAGAGCATGCAGATGCATGTAACCCCCTCCCCTCCCGAGCTAGTTTAAGTCACCTGGTTTCAAGGGAGGGGCAGTGACCATAGAAGAAAGAATCTTGAACACCATTGCAGGTTCGCTGCTCGCCTGATGGGGGTTTGAGACACCTTGCCTTGGGCATTATGCAGGGATTCCCTAGGCAGATTGATACCACTCTCCCAAAGTGAGTAAGCAAACCTCACCAATCACACAGAGGAGAAATTTATGATTTTTACTGATAAAACAAGTATTGCAGGTATTTAGAGGGAGAGGGAAGGTAGTAAGGAAAGAGAGAAATTGGTAGAACTATAAGAAAGCACTGGAGTGCAATATATATAAACAATTTCATCACTCGTCTCCTAATGATGCAAATATGAATCCAAAGAAATGTTTTAAACCACTTGGCAGCCATTTATCTATATAGCAGATGCTGGGTTCCTAGAAATTTAGTCTGAAATCTCTGAATGTGTACACATCAGAAAAAGTGAGGAAAACAAAAATAAAATCCCATTGGGGCCCTTTACTACAGGTAACGTGAACAGATGAAGGCCAGAAAGCTGTGATGCACACCGTGCCACTCTGTTCCAGTCCCAGGCAGATAAAAGTGTCTCCACAGGTTGCGCCAGGCAGTGTCCCTCTGATTCAGGGTTTTGTTTTCTGATGGGACTCTGTAATTCCAAGCTCTGGTAGGAGGGACAATGGATGCCCTTTCCCTGCTTTACAGCTCTCCTGCTGTGCCTTTGCTAACTTATCTCAGTCCTTCTGAAGGCCCAGAGATCCAAGTTACTAGCTGAAGCATGCCCCAGGGGTGACTCCACACTGTGCGCAGGGCTTTCTCTGCCTTTTGCTTATTCCAGTCTGAATTTTTTCCTCAGCCATGGGAACAGCTCCAGCCTTCTTCTCTCTCTCTGCTCCTCTCTGTCCCCAAACAGGTGGGAGATTCAAAAGCCCAAGCTCACATTTTTTCCCCTTGCTGCTGGTTGGCTCAGCAGGCTCCTCTGCTCCAATGGATTCCCAGGGCTCAAGAGACTTCCTGGTTCACTGCCAAAGCTGCTATCACAACACAGAGTCCATTGAACTTGTTAACCCCTTCAGCTGCTAGCTCAGCAGCTCACACTGTAAAAGCAAACTGTTTAAACACACAAGGGGTCCTAGGGGCCATGGGTCCTCCTTCCCTTACAGCCAAGGGCAAATAGCAGCCTGAAATGCTGCAAGGCTCTAGGAATAAGACTGCAAAACCACAGATTCCCATTAGCATGCACACAGATTTGAAAATGAGAGCATATAAACAATTGATTCAAACATTTTAGGGTCTATGCAGAAAAACTCATGTTAAAAACAGTTTTAGCATGTTTCTCGATAGAAATTTAAATGTTTGCCAACACTTCACTTAATTAGTTATGCGTTCAATTTTAGCACATAGATGCAAACAAGATAGACTCAATAGCATGTACACAGTAGGAGTGTGCATAATATTAATCCAATAAATCTAAGTGTTTTAGTGCTTTTGCTGCCTGCTTGCTAAATAGCAAGTGTAACACCACATAATAGCACATACATGCTAAATGGATCATGCACAATACACATTTTCTGAAGCCCCCTTCCTTCAAAGCTGAATCAAAGTAAACCTGACACATATGGTTAATTTGCAGTGCTGTAGGGAAATATGGGAAAGCTACTCAACCCCAAAGAGGAGGTTAAAGGAGAAAAAAGAGTTCCAGGAGGGAATCAGACTTGCACAATGTCTCTGTCCATTTGTCTTTTGTGTCAGTAAAAATCTTGAAAGAGCAGAGTATATGGCTGAGGAGAGAATGGAGCATGAAAAGTGCTTAACCACCAGTGAGGAATCTGTCCTTTCTGACTCAGAAGCACAGTATTAATCTCTCCCCAGCCCCTTCTATGAGCACCCTACAGTGTTGAGCCAGCAGTGTCTGAATGACAGTGTGTGAGGGTCTCAAAGCTGAAAGAAAAGAGCTCTGCACTCAAACTAAAACAATTGATGAGCTCAGATAAGCTTTTCAGCCCCAGAACGCTGTTCAGCCAGAAATCTCACAAAGCCTACTATGATTTTTAGATGCACCAACAATGTCAATGACAGCAAGATCATTTGTCATTTCTTAATCTATTGCTTGAAAATATATTTGTACTGTGTAAATAAATGCAGATATATATTTTTAAGTGGACTGGTGTTTCTCTGTTGCTGCCTTTTCTTTTCTATCCATTATTGTTTTCCTCTCCTCTACCCCTGTCCTGTACTCTGAATCTCCTATAATTCCTTCTTTTACAGCTGTCAGATCTTCTGTATCTGTCACCTCCAAAGCATCCCAACCTCGCCTTATACCATGGAAGCCAGGAATGACTCAGAAGGACTCAGCATCTGCCCATCCCCTCTCTATGAGCACTCCCTGTGGGCAAAATGAAGAAATTGTAGACCCCTTTGAGAACAGACAATCAACTGGTGAAGCCCCCCAAAGTGGTGCCACCTGTGCTTGCAGGTTGAATGGCAGGATGACACAGGCCAGAACAACCTCCAAGCTCGCCAAAAAGAATGCTGTAACGAAACAAAATGTATTGTTAACTTCATAAAAACCCTCATTGCCTAGGCCATTATTCTGGCTCACACCTCAAAATGCCTGCAATGGTCACTGGCTGCACCAACCACAACACTGACAGCAATGGTCACGACAAGCACACCAATAGCTTATAAACTATCCCTTTATGCAACAGGGTAAAACCATTGTGTCTTAAACACTGGGAGGTGTCCAACAATTCTTGAACACCAATTGTCATGCGTTACCTATTTGTTCAATAAGATATTTCTAGAGTGTGAATAAATGTGGATTCAAATAGGAAGTTCCAAGGAACATGTGTGTTGGAGTCTTCTTCATTTCCAAAGAGAAGTGTGTGAAGGTATGCTATGTCTCAAGGGTCTATGAGTAAACATTTCTTTGAAAACTGGTGTAAAGTCTACAGGTAAAATGTATATGCAGTCTTTGTCCCAATGTAGAGAGTTTGAAAACTGTCCCCCTAAAAGTACCACTAGTGCAGAGTGGGTAACTCTTGTCCTTAAGAGTCACAAGCAGGTCATCAGACAAATTTGTACTACCTCATTATATGCAAATATTTACCATGCATATTCATTGTGGATATCCTGAAAACCAGGCCTGTTTGTGGCTCCTGAGGACCAGAGTTGCTCCCCCTCCTTACTAGTGTAATAACAGGAAATGCCACAGAGTAAACTTTGTTTGATCTGGAAACCAATCAAAGTTACCAGCCAGCAGTGCAATCAAATTGTAAATGGAGGTCAGTTTTGTCCTGCAGTACCTTCCATTAATGAGGAAATGCATGCATGCACTGCAGGAGATCCTACTAACAGAAATCAGTATGCCAAGCTATTGGTACTGTCTATCGTAAGAATTTGAGAGAATAAGGGAATATATTTGCAAATGTTGTTTAACTACTTTATGATCCTTTTACTGAACTCTATTAATTGCAGCTATTCATCTTTAGATAACATCTGTTCGTGTATACAGTATATTACATTTTTATGCCCACATATTTCAAATTTATTTCAGGCCAGGTATGCTACAATACATTTAGAAACGAAACCACTCTATGTATCCTCTAATAATTTGCCACAAATAATATTGATGTTTTCTGTGTGACTCATAGCATGGTCCAACAGAAGAATTGCTTTTCTCTTCTACCTCACAGCAAGTCAGAGGGCCATTGAAACACAATCAAAAAGATATTTTACTTTTAAAAGATTTAATGATTTTGTTTTCTTCTTTCACCTGTCTAAGGGCCTTCAAAAGCAATATGATCTGCTGCTTTAAAGCAAATAAGAACAGATGCAGATCCTAGGGTAATCCAGGTCTGGATTTCCAATTAGGCAAAATAATATTTGCCTAAGGATGCAAACCTTGCAGGGCACTAACCTCTGCTGACCAGGCATTGTGCAGAGGCAGAGTGGTACACGTATATTTTCCTTAGGTGCTTGGAGATTCTTCCTGTATGCCTGTAAATTGTTATTGCATGCCATCTGATGTTTTTCAGATGAGATTTCTGTCTCATTGGTCCCACATGGAATCAAAGCTTTAATTTACTGCACCTCACATAAACAAATGCCACTGGATATTCATAGGGGATCTCCATGCCGCCCCGCCCCCCCCCCCCACCCCGTCTATAAATGTGGCCCTAGATAAATTGCTGAGCAACTGTAAGGAAGACAGTGAAGAAAACAAAAGGGAAGTTCTAGGGAATGAAATCTATCTAGTAAGCTGAGTTTGAAATGTAAAACCAGTGATTGTTTCCAAATATTACTTTATGAACTGTAAAATTAATTGAACTATCATCTTATGTTATAATTTTCTTAGTGTACATATATATATATATATGTATATATATATATATATATATATACATGCACATATATAGACTAAATAAAATTATAAAACTGTCAATCTAACTACTGTATCTATCTAATGCCAACACTTCTTATGCATCTCATTTTGTGTTAACCATTTCAGCTCTGCAGGTTCTGAGCTCTTACTATTGGTTATATTAAATAATTATAAATTAGAGGCCTGACATCTAAAATTTCTTCTCTTCTGTGCCCTTGGGAAAACCCATTAAGAATCCAGGGAATATATTCTGAGTGTCTGATTTTTGTTATGCCATTGAATCTCTTTACCTTCCTATACCTCCAGTAAACCATATACCTTGGAAGAAATATAACATAATAATATATTCCTTCTCTTCTTTTCTCAGGCTTTTTTCAGAGGCAGAGTTGGTACATGTGTGTTTTTCTTAGTGCTGTAACTTGAAAGTGCTTTGAGATTCTCTGTGCATGCAAATTTGTTATTGCATCTGTCTGACTTTCTTCAGATGAACCAAACTGTTCTGTCTCATTGAGTCATAATTTCTTTCTGATTCCCTGCATTCCTTCAGCAGTTTCAATATTATTGTCTGACTGAGCAATCTACTAAGTTAGTGTTGTATGAGACCCGAAAGCTCAGAGCCCCACCGATGCATCACAGACATTTCCTTGCCTTTCGTCTATTTTTCTTAGTGAATTTATAAATAATATATCTACATAGAAAGAAGAGTGGTGCAATACATTGTACAGTATATGTTTTAAAATATGTTCCCCAATTGCCTTCTAAATCAAAATGAGTTTACCTTCCCAATGGAATCCATTGTGCTTTGATGGGCTGCTGCTACTGAACTATTATGGGTAAGGACAGCAAAGGTATATGAAAGCTTCTCATTAAATTGACAATTAAAAAGACAATTAAAGACCTAACTAAAACTATCTTGTGAAATATTTACAAAGATAAATAAATTCTCCAGACTATATATATTTTAAACTAATATTAGTTATTAAACAATAGATGTAAGAAATGAGTCCAAAAAGATAAAATAGGAGTTCTGAGAAGAACCAATGCCTGCTTCAGGAGCACGTTTAAAACATTAGAATCTATAATAGATTATCTTTTGTCTCAATATCTGTAAAACTCAAGAGATGATCCAAAAGCTTGGTACAGGTTCCAAAACAAATGTCGATTGTGAATTCTGTGTTGGTCACTGATGTTCCACAAAGGTGAAGTGGCTAGCCATAAGAGAGAAATTCATAGCCTGAATAGGGTTACATCATCTCCCAATGCTGATTTATGAAGGGAATTGTTATGATCTGTAATGATATGCCATAGTATTTATGAAGGTTAAGTTTGTTGTTTAATTATTATGTATTGAAAGACACAGACATTTGTTTCAGCATAGGACCCTGTTAATTAGCATACTGTCTACTCTTGGGGCTCCAAACAGGATAGTGCAGTAGCTCATCTCAGATGAGTGCCAGAGCTGCCAGCAGGAGGAGTCTGAAACAAAAAGCCTGGCCTTCATAAACATTGACACAACACATGTGGACAAGTGGAAAGTGATTCACAGGGAAAAATAATCCAGACTGTAGTTACATGATATAAGATTCCATTTTAGGAGTCTCAACCCTGGAAAAGGATCTGAGTGTCATTGTGGACATTATATTGAAATCCTTGGCTCAGTGTGTATGGCAATGGTCGAAAAAGCAAACAGAATGTTAGGAATTATTAGGAAAGGAATGGAGAATAAAGCAGACAAAATCATAATGCTTCTGTATCGTTCCATTGTGCAACTGCACCTTGAGTACTGTGAGCAGTTCTGGTTGCTGCATCTCAAAAAAGATATAGCCAAACTAGAAAAGGTACAGAGAAGATCGAACAAAATGATAAAGGGAATGGAATGTTTGTCCCTTGAGGAAAGGTTCAGATTTAAAATTACAGCATCTGTAGGCAGACCACTCTGTGTAGAAAGACTTTCCCCAGGAATAAGAGAGCAGCAGGGGGAAACCTAGTCTTTGGGCACTCTAGGAAAGTACCTATGCTACCACTGCCTAAATCTGGCTCTGGAAGTTAGGTATCTTCAGCTTGGAGAAGAGTCAGATGAAGGGAGATATAGAAACATAGAAACATAGAAATGACGGCAGAAGAAGACCAAACGGCCCATCCAGTCTGCCCAGCAAGCTACGCACTTTATCCATTTTTTCCTCTCCCACCTGTTACTATTGGCTTCCAGTACCCTCCAGCCCTAATTCCCCTCCACCCCACCACCAATTTAGAGAGCAGCGCCGTATCTGCATCCAAGTGAACGTCCAGCTCAATTAGGGGTAGCAACCGCTGTAACAAGCAGGCCACACCCTTACCCCATACTCTTACCCACCCCTGTTTTTATTTTTTTGTTTTTTGGGGGTTTTTTTGGGGGTTTTTTTGGAGATAGCAGCCCTCCATCCTTCTGCTCCGTAAAGGTGGAACACCAACTACTGGCCACTGGTATGATATGATAGAGGTCTTTAAAATTATGAGTGAAGTGGAACAGGTAAATGCAAACTGATTGTTTACTTTTTCAAAAAATAAAAAGACTAGGGGACACATGAAGTTACTAAGCAGCACATTTAAAACAAACTGGAGAAAAATAAATGTAGGTCAAGGCATAATTAAACTCTGAAATACATTGCCAGAGGATGTAGTAAAGGCAGTTAGAATAGCTGGGTTTAGAAAAGGTTTAGAAAAATTCCTGCAGGAAAAGTCCATATATAATTATTAAGCAAATAGACTTGGAGAAAGCCACTACTTATCCCTGGGCATAAGCAGAATGGAATCTGTCTACTATTTGTGATCCTGCCAGGTACTTATGAAATGGATTGGCCATTGTTGGAAACCAGATACTGGGTTTCATGGTCCCTTGTCTGAACAAGCATGGTGGTTCTTATATTCTCATGCACTTATATCATGTACTTTATTATTTTATTTCCCAAAGGATATACTCTTGATGATCCAACAGCAGGAAATGATTTATAGGGATATGCATTCGTTTAAAATGAATGGGTATAAAGAAACAAATTGGGTCCAATTTAATTTGTTTTGGGGGCTCCTGAAAAACAATTGAGAGGGTCCCCCTGATTTAAACAAATCATATTTGTTTCATTCATTTTGAAATTAATGATTTCTGAGCCAATAGTCAATGGCCTCATAGAAATCCATGGAAGAGCAGCAGGTGCATAGTTAGGAATTGATACCAAGTATAGAGTAAACAGCTAGTAGACATGGGTAGGATAGGCATGTTGTCAAGGAGACAACAGGGATGATGTATCATGGTGAAGCATTTTTCCAATACAACCTATCTCTGCGTACTGGTGACAATGATATTGAAGACTGAGCATCTCTGAGATTTGCTGTGCATTCCTTCTAAATGTATTTTTATTTATTTATTTATTTTTAATTTTTATATACCGATGTTCCTGTATAGAATACATATCGCACCGGTTTACATAGAACTGAACTGTCGCCTCAGGGGCGGATACATTGAAACAAGGTTGAAATTAAACTTACAGAGAACAAGTGGAATGCAATTCAAAACATGATTAGTTAAAATAAAGTACAAATCATCAAAACATATTTACAATGGGATTGGTGGACCAGTGACTGTAAGGCTCGATTCATCAGCTCTTAGCTCTCAGAAGGATGCTGTTTTTGCAGCTCTTTGTGAACTGCCACTGATTTTGCTCTGCCTGGCAATGAGCACTAGGTAGATGAGCAGTACTAAGCTCAAGGCAGAGACTGAAGCATACCAGGCTGTGTTGTGGGGCCTGTCACTAAGCTCAGCAGTGTCAGAACTAGTGCAGCATTGTCTCTGTATTCCTTGCACAAACGCATTAGCGTGGTACAGTGAGTGAGCATATAGTCAATTATGTCACCACTGTGAAATATAATATCATTTTAATATCCAAACCCCCAGTGACAGAATCAATCAACCTTGGAGTTCACTTTGCCACTGTACTTCCTGTCATATTCCAGACCTTATACCTTAAGTTGCTCTTGCCTGTCTGTGGGCTGCTTTGAACCTCTCAGGTTGCTTTGGATTCTTGAAGCCAGTCTTTGAGCGGTTTGACACTTTTATCAGTGCCTGCTTTGTTTTGGTTTTGGGTTTTTTCTGCCACCTTTTCTGCTTTGTTCCCCTTTCATGGTGCCTTAGGATATTGATGCTACTTTTGGTGCTAGGTTGCCACTCAAGATGCCATCAAAGGTTCACATCACAGTTGCTGGTGTCCTCTTTCGAAGTCTCGAGATGTTCTTCCCACATTTGCTTTCTTCTTGGCTTGTTATACTGGGGTATTTTGTCCCCAGAACAAAAATTTGTAAAAAGTAATTAAAAGATACAAGTTTTACTACGACTGCACACACCTGTTCTTCCTTTCCTCCAACAATCTCAGCCTGATTCTCCCACTCTGTTGAATGGTGATTACACTGGGGTGATTTGTCCATAAAAACCCTTATTCAGAAGGACAAAATACAGGCCCGAGTCAAAAGATGCTCAAGATTAACCATTTTGATGTTCTGAATGTGATAACAGTTAAGAGTAATGAGAGAGATTCCATGCCAAACCATAAAATCAGGAAATAGAAGAGCCTAAGCTCAGCTAAATAATATGGAAAATGGTTTCTAAATAAAGCAGCCCTCACCACTTTCCAGAAAAAAATGCAACACACTAATTAGAGAAACCATTTAGATGTCCTACGTATAATAGTAATCTCCTTCAGAAAGCTTGTTCTGCAAGAAAATTAAAATTCCGACCAGCACTTTGGGGATCTTTGTGCCTTTCAGCCTTGCTTCCATGCCTAGACCTTACACTTTCGAGTTCTCTTTGCCACTGTGTCTTGCTTTCATATCGCAGACCTTACACCATGAGTTGTACTTGCCAGTATGGAGGGTTGCTTTGCACCTCTCATGTTGCTCTAGTGTCTTGATGCTATTCTTTGTGTTTTTTGGCCCCTTTATCAGTGCCTGCCTTGGATTTTTTCTGCCAACCTTTCTACTTTATTCCCCCTTCATGCTGACTTTGGTCTGGGTTATGACTAGGGATTTTCTAAATGGCACGTAAACACTTGATTCCACTTTTAGTGCCAGGTTTGTTACGCGTGCCGCCCGCAGTGCGGCCCTCTCACCTTTTCAGATGGACTCCATCTCCTGGCACCTCTTCACTGGTGGTGGTGGGCCACCAGGTCCGACCTCGGGTTCCCTCCAGTGCCTCCGGCCCTGCCACACTACCCAGTGTTCCCAGCCAAGATGTCCCTGTTCGTTGGGCCCCTCCACGTGGCCCGCGGAGAGACGCCACCATCAGCACTGCGCATCATTGATTCTTTTAAAGGGCCCGCGGTGGGAACCTGGCCGCGGACCCAGATGCTGATGTCAGACTCTTCAGCATATAAAAGCTCAGGCCTCGCTTCATAGCACTGCCTTTGCAAATGGTCTCCTCGTACTCATTGCTGATCTAGAATCATCTCTTCGTGTGTTCCTGTTATCCTGTGGTTCCCGGTTCCTGTTCTCCTTGTTCCTGTTTCGTCTATGTATTGGACTGACTCTTTGGATTTGACTACTGCTACGCCTGACTACTCTTCAGCTTCTCTCCAGCCCCAGACCTCCACTAAGCCTGATTACTCTTCAGCTTCTCTCCAGCCCCGGAACTCTGCTACGCCTGACTACTCTTCAGCTTCTCTCCAGTCCTGGACCTTCACTATGCTGACCACTGCCTTGATTGACTACGCCTGCCTTCTTCGTGCCCTGACCCTTTCTTTGAATGACTATGCTACAGACTTTCCTAAGTCCAGAGTTCCACGATGCTTGCCACAACTTCCACTCGCCATCGGCTCTCATCCTAGCCTGTTAGTGACACCTCCTCTCGCCTATCCTCTGGATGTGGACTTACAAGGCTTAGGCCTTCCTTTGCTCAAGCTCCTCCAGTTCCTCATCGTTCTTTTGGCGCCTGAGTTCTAGTTCCGAATCCAGTCCAGGATAGGACTACGCCATCTATTGGCTGCTGTCTTTGGGCTGAATTGCCTTTCATCTCAAGCTAACCTCGAGGCCTCCCTAAGTCCTGCCGGCCATGGCACCCAAAGGCTCAACCCGAGGGGAACAAGGGCTGGTATAGGTGAACCCCAGTGGCCTCTAGCTTCAGCCCACTCCACCTGCTGACGGTGGGGACCCGTAGGCCCTTGCCTGCGGGTTGCGTCAACCCCACCTCAGCCCAAGGGTCCACCTCTGACGCACAACAAGGTTGCCACTCAAAATGCCATCAAGGGTTCATGTTACTGTTCCTGGTGCCCTCATTTGGAGTCTTGGAGTGTTCTTCCCACTTTTGCTATTTCTGCTTCTATCACAGTGATTTATAGAACTCCTGCCAATGCTGGTGCCCCTTTGCCCCGGCACGGAGCCTTAGGCTATTCATGCCGCTTTTGGTACTGCATTCCACAATCTTTCTAGGCACTCTGGAGTTCTTTCCCCCTTCCAATGTTTTTTTTCCCACAACTTCTATGACAATTGATTAGAAAATCACAATTCTGGAGCCCAATCCAATAAAGTTTTTGTATCATCCAATTTTCAGTGTATTTTATTGAATCCCACAGACATTGACAAATGGATAACCTTTTATAAGTTCTCTTATTTTAAAATTCCCTTGAAGCATATATCTGTGCTGAAACATGGCTGTCTTTACCCTTTCAGAACCACTTCTTAGATTTATAGCTATTTGTTAATAACTAATATTAAATTAAAATAATTTTTAATTTAATCTGGAAAATGTATTTTTCATAAGCATTTCATATGGATAGTTTTAGTTTATTAATAAGCAATATTTCAGTAGTATCAGCCCATCAGTACTGATATTATTTCCTTTTTCACCACGCTTTGTCTTTTGCTTCTTCTATTATGTGATGGTTTCACCTCTAACATTTGAAGGTGCATGTTCAGGAAGCTGGGGAGCATCAAAGATCACTGGGTAAAGTTATCCAGCTAACTTTAGTCATATAGTCAGCAGAACAATTGGAATAAAGGCTGAGGAGGTGGGGGCAGGCTGCTTGCCAGCTATAGCTTTTATTGTATTGGGATATGGAGGGAGGTGGGAGGGCTACTCACCCTCCATAACTGTTTTAGTTATTGGGATCAGAAGAGAAGTGGGGGCTCCTGCTCAGCACCTTGTTTTGGGGAGGGATTTTGTGGGTTGTTGTTTTTTTTTTTTTCATGTATCCACTATCTTTAGGGCTACTTTACAGTATTCCTATAGGTAGCCAGATAAGTTAACTCAATAATGCTGAATCTAGGAGTTATCTGGCTAACTTACAGGGTCATTTTTCAAATCATGTTAGGGTAATGCCCGCGATAAATAGTGCATCATGCGATGCATATGCCAATTTTTAAAATGAGGGTCACTTAGCATTAAATGAGAGAGAGGGAAAGAGAGAGAGAGAGAGCTTTTTAAGGTGTTCATATAAGTAAACTATTTATACTACCTGTAGGAGGGGGCAACTAGTAATTCAGGGTGAGGTTTTGGTGGTGGCCTAGGTTTTAGGGGGCACTTTTACATGCACAGAGGTACAAACAGCACAGTACACATCGTATCTCTGACTGGGCATGTAAAAGTGCCCCCCAAAACCTAGGCCACCACCAAAACCTCGCCTTGAGTTACTAGATGCCTTTATAGAGTCTCTCTCTCCCTCTCTCTCCAGCCAAAAAAAGCCTTTCTGGGCACTTCTCAGCTTGCAATGTGAAAATATCATGGGTGCAATACATTTAATGTGTGATGTGGTAAAATAGCACATGTTGTGCTATCTTGAAAATGACCCTAACCATGCCCCCCACCCTTTTTTTTTTTTTTTTTTTAACATGGGCGCTATTCTTGCAACATTTATAGCAAAATCTAGGTCTTAGCTGGACAAACCTTCTGAATCTGGACTTTCTAGTTTATCCATTGTACCTCCATAACTCAAATCTATGAGCCTCTGCAGGGGACTAGAAGGCTCAGTGGACTAGTACTATAGTCAGTAGTGATCAAAAGCCATTAGCATATGAAAGCCTCGTGGTGGCCTATGTGACATGAGCTAGAGGATTCAGTTCAGATCGCAGGTGACAATTGTCTCATCACTAACTGCTTCCATTGCACATTGTTCATGTTCATAAATACTGCACTCAGTAGAAAAATATTAAGAAATTAATACACAGACAAATATGTTTAAGAGCTTTTCACTGCCAGTATATGAAATTACTTTCTTTAATCAAGTTATTTAACATATTTTCACAACACAAAGTGACACACTGTACATAAAGTGACAAGACATATAGATGGCAAGTTCCCGGATAACATTTTCATGTATTTTCTTCTTCAACGTTCAATTATCCAAAAATGGTTGTTAACCACATCTCAGGTGCCATACACTAGGGTCCAGTTTTCTTAGTTCCATGCACTTGGCCAGCATTACCTTTCGAGGTAAATTTTACATAAATCAGAAAATGATTTCAGCCTGGGGGGGGGGGGGAGTTGCTAATGAAAAATAGTAATATTTCTTAGGAGGTGCTTTTTCTTCAGGCACAAAGTAAATACAATGCACTAGACAGACAAAAACATTGCATGGGGCATCTTTCAAGACTGTGGTATTTAACCTTCCAAGAAAAGCTGCAGCAACTCTCTTCTAATCAGTCTCTCCCTGCTACTGATCACGGGAAACAGATTCTTGAGTACAAAGGAAAAGCATGTCAATAGTTCTCCACCTTCCTTTGCTCCCTAGAGCAGGCATAATCAGAACTACAGTCACACAGCAGGACCAGTCACAGAAATAGTCTAATGATCAATCCGTTCCATCAAGAATGCTCCAGTTGTGTTAGAAGTTAGTTTTGTCTGTAAAGATTTCACCATTTTAGGAAGCATTTCCGAGGCTGAAAATCACTCCTGTGGTGTGAATTAGTTTGACGTCTCCCCCGGTCTCCTCTCCACTCCTCTCCTTTCCATACTTCCATATTTCCTGTATCTTCTTTATCCTGCAACAGTTGTACAGAGTCAAATGGCAAATAAAACATTGGGAACAGTTATGTTTTGTGGAGGCTTTTCAATAGCCTTCTTAATTTTATGCTATGGCACTTGTAATTACCTTTGAATAATTTTTGTCAGTGAAATAACTGCTGAAGGAAGGATACATAGGACCTCAGGATGAGTATTAGACCAAAGCATATTGCCCTTTGAGTTGACCAAAGGTTGAAGAAATGATCTTGGCATGGGAAAATACTACATATGCTCCTTTTGGAAGCCTAAAAACTCATTCATATTGCAGAGCTGTGAAATAAGGCAATCACCACTATGTAAGAAAAAGTAGGTAAGGAAAGGAGAATGATTGCAGATGGTAGAACAGTTCTGCTGTTAACCAGGAGGGTTCTAACATTGCCTGGATCCAATCAGTAATTGCCATAGGACAGCCAGAGTAATATTTAAGGAGAAAGACTGGCGCGAAAGAGGTCAGTAAAGCCCTACCAAAACTTCTTAAAAAATTTTAGGCAAACAAAAGTGACAAAAATGGTTCCATAGATTATTACACATTTTCAAGTAAACTTTAGTTCTTTGCTTACAAAGGTGACTATTGATCTCCTAAGATATCATTTATCTTTGCACTATTGAGAACACACTACTGTAGCATACTTGCTACCTAGAGAATGGCAGAGACCCAGATCTTTCTGTGTTTGGATTGGGTGTTTCATGTATTACAAGAAACTATATTTTTGTAACCACATTTCCAAAAAATTAATAGGAACTATGGGAGTCTTGACAGAAGGGGAAAAAAGGACCAATGAAACCAGCAATACTTACAATGCTATATCAATTTTACTGGACATGAGACAGAAGGAACTAAGAAATCACAGACTGTTTAATTCCCTTTATACTGTATGTATGTTTGGCCCTGTCTGGATTACTATTTTGGTGGGAATACTTCTTCAATACACATTTTACTTTTAAGGTAATACAAATAGTATATACCATGTCTTTCTTACAAAATATCCTGCTATTGTAGTAGCAATCTAGCAATTCTGCAAATATGAATATTTTCTAATGGGTAAGCAAATGGAAGAATGTGCCAGAAACTAATAATATTTTCTCCACTGATTCTAATGAATCCATAATTGTTAACTGACCTCAGACTGAATGTGGAATTTTGGGTCAGTCCTAATTTTATTAAAGTCATTTCAAATAATGTTGGATACATCATTCTTTTTGTTATGAATTAAAAACCCAGCACTCGTTCCAATTCATAAAGGCAGTGCGTTTAGAAAAGTTAGAAAATAAGATCTCCTTGTTTACTTCTTTTGTGTAGGCTGCTTTCTCAGGGTTCTTTATTCTGCCAGAAGTGTGTAACCAGTTTTGCACAGAAGTAACATTTCTATGGGCTAGAGTTAAACTCCTATGCTAGCCCAATTATCTTTTTTTACAGCATGAGAAAAGTGACAGGGACTTAATATCTTCAGCTACACAATCACTTCAGTGACACAAACATTTTGTGGAATGTTTAAAACAAGGGTCAACACTTTTTGTATAATCTGTCAGCATTGTTCTATACATACAAAATGCTTTTGGAAAATGCTCGATTATTTTACTCCCCTGAAAAAATAATGAATGCTTTTTCTATGTATTCATTTTTATTTATTAAACTTGATTCAAGAATCAATGAAAAGTCATTACTAAACCTGTCCTTACATCATTTCTAAAGCCTATGCAGTGAGAATAAATATGATTTCTGTAAGGTGTTAAATCCCAAATGAGTTAAGATTTTTATAAACTGCCTTATAATCAATAATCTTATCCAGGGTTACAGACAACAAGAGGAAGTAGGTACAGCAGCAACCAATGGGAAATATGGAAATGAGCTGTGGGACAAGAACATCCATGGTACAAGTAATTAAGCACTAAGACCCGAGAGGTAGTGCTTTAGTTATTAAAGTAAGCCAGAGGCTCAACACTTATCAGACAAATGTTACAATGGTGAAGAAAACAGCATGGACTGTTTCGAAGCAGTATTTCAGTATGACCAACATGAAAGAATGTAGATCCTACAAAACTGAATTTTTCCAGGAGTTATTTTTCCCAGAAAAAAATATAGATTTGCTTTAGATAATAGAATTATTCATCTGTATCTGTGCATTTCAGATTCAGTAACTTCTTAGTAAGTTAACTTGTAAAGCTGCTTAAATGATAATTTTGAAGTTTCTCAGTTCATTTACAAGTTTGCAAAAATAGAAATTAGAATCTATTATGACATCACTAATTTAGGAAAACTCCAAATGCAAACACAAACTATCATAAAAAGAAATTGCTGAAAATATAGATAGGCATAGTTTAATGGGACATAGATTTAGCCAAGGGACGTCTTCCCTCACCAATTTGCTACATTTTTTGGGTGCACCATTTTTTGGTGCAAATAAACATGTGGCAAAAGGTGGGGTAATTGATATAGTGTATCTGAATTTCCAGAAAGCATTTGAAAGACTTCTTAGGAAATTAAAATGTCATGGGATAGGGGACAAGTCTTATTGTGGAATGCCAACTGGTTAAAAGACAGAAAACAGAGAATAGGGCTAAATGGTGAACTTTCCCAATGGAGAAAGGTGAATAGTGGAGTGCCCAATGATCTGTTCTAGGACCACTGATTTTTAACATATTAATGATTTGGAAATGGGAACAACAAACGAGGTGATCAAATTTGCCAGTGACTCAAAATTATTCAAAATTGTTAATCGCAAGAGGATTGTGAGAAATTGCAAGAGGACCCTGCATGTAATACAGAGGGAGACTGGGCATGTAAAACATTGACAAATCATATCTTTGTGTAACTTTCCTCACTGCAAATCACATCAAATCTTCACTGTGTACTGTATTGTGCTGTTTGTACATCTGACTGTGCATGTAAAACTGCTCGCAATGCCCAGACCACCACCAGAACTTTACCTTGAGTTACTAGTTGATTCTCCTATATTGGTATAAATAGTTTTCTTATATAAGTTTTATAGAGTCTCTCTCTCTCACAGCCTAAAAATGCCCAAAACAGACTTTGAAAAAGGTGTAGTTATTTTCAGTGATATGGCTTCACAAAGCCAGCCCATGTTTACAAAATTCCCTCCCCTTTTAAAAATTAGCATCACACCATGCATTATAGTGCTTTTCGCATGCATTAAGGTGTTTTTCACATGTAAAAATTCCATAACACAAGTTGGAAAATGACCCTGTGAGCTAGCCCAGTTCTGTTGATTTTCAGTTAAATCTAGCTGGCTAGATTTTCCATCAGAAAAATCAGTCTAAATCAAACCAGCTAAAACTTAAACTGCCTAGGATTAGGCTATTCAGCATTTGGGCATCTAACATGAGCCAGCTAACATGGGAAAACTAATGCTAGCTGGTTAAGTCTTCTCTCATCTACTTGAATAAACATGTATGTGTGTTCGACGGCCCCCTTGATCCCCTTCCCACCTGACCGAATAAAGAAAAATTCTCAGGGCTGTCAACCCCTTGTGTCCTAGCTCAGCTTATTGGGGGCTGGAGGAATTGGTCAGGGAGGGGACTGTAAGCTCCAAGGTAAACTTTTAATTTGGCAGGTAGGGTTGGAGGGTTTGACAGCCTTGAGAATGTTTACTTGTATGAGTGGGAAGGAGAGGATTGGGGAATACCGGCAAGACAGATCTAGGTCTATCATTGCATCATCTAGATCTGGCCAGCCAAGTTAAGTGCCTAGTATTAAAAATCATCACTATGTGCCTAATTTACTTCCCCCAATCTGACTCTGCCCCTTTCCTTGTCTACTTTTTCAGTGCCGAAATAAAGGTGCTTAGTGAAAATAGTCACTTGATTTTAAGAATTTAATCCTTGTAAATTTTCAAAGGTGGAAATTTAGGGGCCTAACGCCCATAGTTACACACCTAAACTTTTTGAAAAGTGATCCATATGAGGTCGATATTGAAAGGGTTTGCCCAGCTAACTTTTGGAGTTATCCAGACAAATCCATGTGTTTGAAATGTCCCCCACTCTCTGGCTGAATTTTTTCTGGGCAAATTTCTGTATGCACATAATTTACTCAGATAAAAAGAGGCAGTGTTGGGGATGTTCCCAGGGCATATTTCCAATATGTACAGCTAGGACTGATATTCAGTGCTAGTCAGATAAAGTTACCTGGGTATCCATGGTTGGCCAAATATCTGTTCTAATGTTTCCTGGATAACACAGATTGAAAAAAATAAAACTAGCCACACATTGGCACCCTGATCCCCCCTCCCTCACATTCCCCAAGATAAAGAAAAGTAGCAGGTCAGCAGCACTTTCATCCCCCCCAACCCCTATCTGTAATAAAGTGGGAGTCCAGATCCAGTCTGGATGGGGAGAAAATTATCTTTTGGGACCCCTGGTGCCGTCAATCACAATCTCAGCCTCAAAATCAAACTCTACTCCTAGGATTTCCAGAAAGTGCCAAATCGTGCAGAAAAGGAGCAAGAAAGCCAGAACCAATAAAAGGGGTAGAAACCAAACTTCAGACCAGTGTCCATCCATTCAGTTCTTGCACTGGGGTTGTAACAAAAATCAAGGAATCCAAAGTGATGCTTAAAATAGTCTTTATTGCAACTTAAAGAAAAGTGTCCAGGCCAGAATCACAAAGCAAGAATGAGTATCAAACAAATTACCAAGCAAAGCAGATGGTTTCCTTGTCCATTCACTTCCCTCTCACTTCTCTCCCTGTTCTTGTACCTTTATCCATCGCGAGTGAAAGTGGGATAACTAGAATGCAGCTGTAGCATAAAACTGATCAGATAGAAGAATATCCCCATGCGCAAGAGAGAGAAAAATACATTAAAAAAAAAAAGCAAAACTGGGTCAGAATTGGTAAACTGTAATATAACCCTTGGCTCAAATATCTCAGTCTTTCTTTTCATCCATGCTATTAACTGGTAACCTGGGCAAAAAGATTTTTGATCCAGTCCTTTAGGATATTGGGGGTATGCCCTTCCCTCTGGCACTGGTCAATCAATTGAAAAAGGTCTTCTCCAAATCTCTTTCCTCAAAACTCCTGCCTGAATGCTTTAATTACCTTTGAGATCCTGGGGAATCTCCAGCAATCCAACCACTCTGCCTTGAGATCCTGGAGGAACCTCTGGCTGTTCTCCTATCCGTCTGAGGTCTGAGCATACTCATGGGGACATTTATATCCCACACAAGCTAGCACAAAAAGCTGTGGTTATGGCCAGGGGAGGAATCAAAATGTCAAAAACTCTCTACTGCCCCTCGCTAGAAAAATACATGGGGATAATATCAGTGACTGACAAAGCCTCTTTTTTTTTTTCTTTTTGCTTGTATCTTCCATTCGTAGTTCATCTTACTATACAAATTTTCAGAGCTGTCATATGGACTAACTCCTAGAACAGTGATAGTACACTCTAGTGCTTGAATGTTACATACAGGTCTCGATTTTAGGATAGCTAAAATTGGAAATATATCTCGTGACTATCATAGTGAAAATCCTGAAAGGCAGACTTGTTTGTAGCAGTAGGGCACTGAAGTTTGCTATTTGTCCAACAATCATATTACTGCTACCATTTTAATCAGCAGACCATTTTAGATAGCACATCCATCATTTTATTCAATCTGATATTCCAGAAAAATGTACTTCATTTCATTTACATAAAAACAAATCAAATGAAATAGGATATCTATGGATTTTCCTCTTCTCTGCCCATAGGGTAAAGCTTTTATGACTCAGGACCTGTGATGTGTTCTATTGTTCCTGTTTGTAGAGTAAGAAATGCATTGAACTCCAATAGACCTATTTCACTGCTATCTATGGGCTTCAATGCCTGATGCCAACAATGGCTCTAATCAACTATCAGTTTATATCCACATACCTTTGCACTTGCATGGGAGCAGGAGCAAAGTACATGGTAAAAGTAAGGGCAGAGATTTGAAAATTAATTTCTGTGCTTACTTTAATTCCCCCAATCTGCCATCACTCAGTTTTGGTGTGGGCACAACATTTTCATTCTGTTTCACTGAACATGTGTGTGTGCGTGTATGTGTGTGTGTGGGGTGGGGGGCAGGCGGGCAAAGGCATTTTTCAAAATTTGCTTTTATGAAAGTAAACACGTTTACCCACATAAAAACCTTCAGTTATTGCCTCTTAAGGAGGTACTTCATGGTATCTGAGCATGCATTTTGGTAATTGAATATTTGTTGGAGATGGTCAATTCAGGCAATCAGATTAACCAATTTGACTTTTTTCCATGAATACTACCATGATAGGTAGTTTATATATGGCTGAACGAATTCCCTGACAGACGTTAGGGATGGAAAAGGATTTGGATTTTAAACAGTATTTCCTTATAGCTTCACATCTACTAGGACAGAAAGATGCAAAGGTTAAGCCACCTCTGAGGAAGAAATGACCACTATTATATCATGACCTAGCAACCCACAGGAGGTGGGGAATAAGGTATTAAAGACATTTCAAAGAAATAAGCTTGCCATAGAAAAGTAAGGGAATTTACTCAAGGTTATACAATAAGTTTGTGTTAGAGGTGAGATTCACAGTGTTATCTTTATGTCTCATTGCTCTGATTTTTATCTACAAAGTTATAATATTAGCCAGTGAAAGAAGATCTTTATCCTATATCAACAGAAGCCACAATGCTTGTGTTTGGAGCTTAAGAGTTCAGCACTTTGCCTATGAAACACAGAGGAAAGTTTTACAATCAGTAAATGAAAAATATGCTGTTATTGAGCCACTCTGGCTGTGCAAAAAAACCTAGCATATTCGAACTGTGAAAAAACAAAGAGTGTTGAAGAAAATGACCCTGGACAGCTGCTTCGGTCAGATAAAAGAAAAAGAAAACAGATGGAAGATATTAAAGAAGAAAACCAGGCTGTGCTGGAGTGCATCCAGGAAGATGAAAGGCATCACAGTAAGCAATCACCCAATTACCCTTAAGAATAAGGTGTAGAGCCAGTGCATCTTTCAGATAATGAAGCATGGCTCATAGATACTGTTGTCTCACTCCAAAAAGCTTGCCACTGTCTAGAAAAGCTTTGGGGAGAGACGGCAATGTTTTTTCAATGGAAGGTAATAATTGTTATTGTTTTAAAAGAGGAGAAGATCATGAAATAGAAGATACAAAACCAAACAAGTGGCAAGTAAGGGAAAGCTTCCATATATTAATCAGGACTACCTAAGATTGTTCTCAAATTCTGGTTAATCAACAAAGCCTAGCTTAATACTATAGCTACAATGAACTACTGATATAGTTGAAAATAATAATTTAAAATAACATTTTTATCAAACGAGTTGTGCAGGCTCATACCTTAGATATTCCAAATGCTAAGATCAAGTTACCTAATCATTTTTGTAGGCACCAATGACAAAATGGCCAAACAGCACTATACTTCATCCAGTCAGAAAGCAGGAATGCATCTTCACCATTCTAGTTGTACACAGGCTCAGCGTGACCGGATGTGCATACCGTGCAATTGCATGGGGCAGCACACCCAGGGGAGGCGGCGAGCCAGCAGCAGCAGGAGAGGCAGTCGGCAACCGAAGGAGAGAGGCGGCAAGCCGCCAACGCTCAAGCCGCCGTTGCCCATCGGAGAGGCCCGTGTTCTGTTTGCGTGTTCTGTTTGCATGTGTGTGCGCCCCTGCATGTGCGCACAGCTTCCGCTCTCTCCCCCCCCCCCCCCAATCAGGAAAGCCAGTGGGTTGGGATGCAGTTCATCCTACCACGGCCCGAAGACAACAGGAGGCCATGTATGTGAGTGACTGAGAGCATGTGTGTGTCTGAGAGCCTGTGTATTTGTGCATGTGTGTGTGTCTGTGTGGGAGCCTATGTATGTGTATATATGTGTCTGTGTGAGAGCCTAGGTGTATGTGTCTGTGTGAGAGCCTATGTGTATGTTTGTGTGCCTGTGAGAGCCCATGTGTCACATATAGGCTCTCACAGGCACACACACACATAATGTATCTGTGAGGGAGATGGAGCCTGTGTATGTTAGACAGAGGGAGTGTGTGAGAGAATGAATGTGTTATCGTGCATGTGTGTGAGAGAGAAATAAAATGTGGGCATCCCTACCTCCCCAAATCCACAACAATCTCAGGGTGACTGGAAATCAGAAGATCACAGTTATGGAGAACAGGAGATTTTTTTAAATTATTATTAGTTTTAATTATTGGATGTAATTTGATAATTCTGCCCCTTTGAAATATTTAATTTTTTTTGGGGGGGGAGGGGGGGGAAATAGAACATGTTTTATTTATTGGATTTTTTATTCATCAGATGTTTTGAAATATTTTATTGGTGTTTGTGAAATTTTGTATATTCTATTCATTAACTGTTTGAAATATTTATTCTTTTTATGAATATTACTATTAGATTGTTTTATATTTCTTGATGTTATTATTTAATGTTTTTATGAAGAATGGTACTGTCTCTGTTTTTCCATTGTTGCTCTGCATGTAGAGGCTGGCTTGTTGTGGGTTCCAGTTCAGTTCTTCTCAGCATGTTTCTGTTTATACTTTCTGATCTCTTTATTCTATATTTGGTGAGGGTTTGTCTTTGTTCTCTGAGGTATTTGTTGGCATGTAATTTCTGTATAGCGATCTTTAGCAGCCTGGTTTCTTAATAAGAGTTTTATTGGTGTTCTAGGGCCTGGTATAATATGTGCAGTGTTGCCTTTTCATAGATAAGGTTGTTAGGGTTGTTTTGGTATGAGAGGTTTATTGTATTGCAATGGTAATTCTGTTTGTTCATGGTTTTCTGAGAGTCAAGCGCACACCCAATACACATTACAAAAAGTCTAATTCCATAGGAGTTCCAAGCATTTTTTTTTGCAGAGTTTTCTTGTTGGCACCACAGAAGTGCATGTAAATATAATATGCATGTTGTAAGTGTTATTTTTGCCTCAGCAGACTGTACTTTTCAATGTTCTTTTTCATGTAAAATTTATTATAAATGCATAATTTAATTGTGTCTGTAAAGAATGTAGGGGTATGTGGAGTGGCATGTGTGCAAGGCTGTAAGGTTTGCCTAGGGTACCTAATACCCTTCCCTATCCATGGGTTCTGGGGTGGGGGGGTGTACCAATTTTTAAAAATATAGATTGCAGGATGGAGCTGGGCTTCATTTGATTTTGATTGGCCCAGGACAGACACTGAATGAATCGGGGGGGGGAGGGGGGGGTAATTTCACACAGGGCAGCAAAAAAGCTGGCACCGGCCCTGGTTATGCATCTTAGATTCATCATATCATTAAGATGAGTATTTTGACCACTATAAAAAGGACCAAGTATAAGAGTCACTTGACAAAAGCATGTGTACTTTCCTAAACATATGATATCAAAATCTGCAAAGCAAATAAGGCTCAATTCATTCACAATTATTTTGATTTCTGGAAGCCAAATAGTGGGGATAATTTTTAATATTGCGCATAAATTAGCCCACAAATATGTATCTAAGTTACACCAATTTTCCAAGTGAACTTACTTACACTGTCTACGTTGAAAATTATCCCAGTAAAACTGTGTGCATACAATTACACCTGCTAGTTGGTGCACATAGAAAATGTGTGCATACTTTTTAAAATCAAAACATATGTGTATAAGTCTCCAACTGCCCAGGCTATACCCACTGCAATGCCTCTCCCTGTGCATGTATATGTTATATGCATGTAGTGCATATTAGGGATGTGAATCGTTTTTGAACGATTAAAATTATCGTCAGATAATTTTAGAATCGTTCTAAATCGTTAGAGTGCACGATACAATACAAATGCCCCCGATTTATCGTCAGGGGCATTTGTATTGTATCGTTAAATAGGGCACGGGAATTATTTGGGGGAGGGCGGGAAAACCGGTACACCAAAACAACCCCTAAACCTACCCCGCCCCTTTAAAACCAATTCCTTACCCTCCCCCACCCTCCCGAACCCCCCCAAAATGTTAAGTTACCTGGTGGTCCAGTGTGGGGGGGGGGGTCCCGGCGCGATCTACCGCTCTCAAGCCATCGGCGCCATTTTGGCTACCACTGATAAAAATGGCGCTGATAAAAAAAACCCACCCTGACCCTTTACAAATTACCCCTTTGCTTCTCCCACCCTCCCGACCCTCCCCCCCAAAAACCTTTTACATGTACCTGGTGGTCTAGCAGGGGGTCCGGGAGCCATCCCTTCAATCATACCCTCGGTGCCGGTGCTGGTGTTTCAAAATGGCGCCGATCGCCTTTGACCTCACTATGTCACAGGGAGCGATGGTCGCTCCCTGTGACATAGTGAGATCAAAGGCGATCGGCGCCATTTTGAAACTCCAGCACCGGCACCGAGGGTATGATTGAAGGGATGGCTCCCGGACCCCCTGCTAGACCACCAGGTACATGTAAAAGGTTTTTTGGGGGGTCGGGAGTGTGGGAGAAGCAAAGGGGTCATTTGTAAAGGGTCGGGGTGGGGTTTTTTTTATCTGCTCAGGCCTCACTAAAAAATTAACAATGTGAATTGGAATCGGAACCGATTCCAATTCACATCTCTAACGATATGATTTTTTTTCTCCCACCATCCAAATGATCGGGCACACGATTCCCATCTCTAGTGCATATGCACATAATTTTATGTTTGCATAGGTCACACAGTTTTCCAGAGGGTCGTTTCTGTGGATAAAGCGCTACTTTACCTCCAGAAGTTCCTTTGAAAATTGCCCTCAATAAATTGGTTAATCTATAAGGTGCCACCAGCCTCTTGTCATTTTTGCTACACCAGACTAACATGGCTACCTATCTGAAGTGTTGCGCTCCTGCTCGCGGGCCTAGCCACGAACAAGCGCTTACCTTTGCAGCCCAGAGGCCGCCATCTGCCCTGTCTCCTGTGGCGCGGAGACCGTCATCTTCGTCGCTCCCATGGCTAGCCAGAAGCCACCCTGCCATCCTCTTCACTGCAGCAGGGAGCCGCGGACTTAGGCCTGCTCTTCAGCAGCATGGACGCCACCACCGCTAGCCCCTGTCTCCTCCGAGTGGCAGGGAAGCCACCTCCCTCGTCGGGGCCTGTGCTGAGGCCTGCTTCCTGCTCCTGGTCCTCCGAGCGGCAGGTCGCCGCTGTCCAGGGTCCTGCCTCCCAGCATTTCCTGTTCCTTAGGTGCGGGCCCGCGCCTCTTCCCTGGTCTTGTAGAACCAGCATGGGAGTGGTCCCACTGCCCCACCTGTGGACTTCTCCTTGCGCGTTTTCCTGCAGAGCCCTACAAAAGGTTTCAGACTGCATTCACTCCTCGCCTTGGCAAGGAGCCAGTCCTCCTGGGAGCTTCTCCTCCTTTGGACTTCGCTGTGTCCTGCTCCTGCCCGGCATCTTTGTTCCTGTGATCTACTAGATGTCCTTGTCCAAGTCCTGATGTCCAAGCCTTGATGACCAAGTCCTGATGTCCTGACCCTGATGTTCCAGTCCTGAAAAACATGTGCCTCCGGAGGTTTCTTGATTTTAAAGCCCGACTTCCGGATTCCAAGTTTCGTGTTTTATTCCAAGTATGTATCCTGTTCCGACTTCGGAGGATCCAAGGGGTACACTTTGTTCCTGGCCTGTGTTGTGTCCAGAGCTTGCCTGCTCCTCTTGTGGTCCACGACCAGCCATCTGGCTGTGTAGGGCACGTAGAGCACAATGTGGTCCCCGACCAGCCCAAGGGCTGTGTAGGGCGCCTGAGGGACCAAGCTCCATGTCTTGACTCCCGAGTTCCAAGCTCCACGTCTCATCTCCCGAGTTCCAAGCTCCACATCTCGTCTACTGAGTTCCAAGCTCCACGTCTTGTCTCCCGAGTTCCAAGCTCCATTCCTAGATGAGGCTTCATCTCACCGCAAGGGCACAAACCACTCATCCCACTATGGGGAGCGCCCCCTAGTGCTCCCTTCCATCACAGAGCAACATGAAGATTTTCACATTTTATATATCTGGTACATAAAAGAAATCTGGAACAAGTAGTGGAAGGAGCCACCATAAACACTACATTATTGGTCTCCTGACTGCCTGCAAATGTACCCATTAACACCTATTCACCCAAGTACTATACATCTTTAATTTGCCTCCAGGGTCCTGCTGACACAAGTTTATTTATTTGGGGAACCAGATTAGTGCAACTGTAGAGTGCCCCTGTGTGAGCTCTTTTGACAATTTCAAAACTTTTTTCTAATTGCAGCAAAGATTCTTTTTTATCTTTTATCACACAATGGGCCAGATTTTAAAAGGGTTACGTGCTTAAGGTACACGCGTAACCCTTTTAAAACCCCCCTGCGCGCGCCAAGCCTATTTTGCATAGGCTCGCGGCGTGCGCAAGCCCCGGGACGCACGTAAGTCCCGGGGCTTGCCTGGGGGGGCGTGTTGAGAGTGACGCAGTGTTTTTGGGGCGTGTCCGGGAGCGTGTTTCTGGCTCGGGGGCGTGGCCAAGTGCCCCGACACAGTGGCTTGTGTCGAGGCCTGCCACGCCGGCGCGCATAAGTTACTATTGCCCGGAGGCAGTAGTAACTTTTAAGATAAAGGTAGGGAGGGGGTTTAGATAGGGCCGGGGGGGTGGGTTAGGTAGGGGAAGGGAAGGGAAGGTGCGGGGGGTGAATGGAAAGTTCCCTCCGAGACCACTCTGATTTCGGAGCGGCCTCAGAGGGAACGGGCAGCGCGCACAGGGCTCGGCGTGCGCAAGGTGCACAAATGTGCACCCCCTTGCGCATGCCGACCCCGGATTTTATAAGATACGCGCGGCTACGTGTGTATCTTATAAAATCCCGCGTACTTTTGTTCGCACCTGGTACACGAACAAAAGTACGCGCGCGCGTAGATTTGTAAAATCTATCCCAATATCTCAAAAACGGTTTAGGAACCTTGCACTTATTTAAACACTGGTAAAAGTTTCCCATGCCATCCCAAAAAACATTTTTAAAAGTCCAGTGCTTCTTTTCAGCAGGAATTCACATGTATTGCTTGCCTTGAAAATATGCTTTTCCATATTCTGGTAGCTAGAATCTCAGGTAGAATATGCAGATCATCTTTCTTATTAACAATGAAACTTACTCTTCATTGCATTCATATCTTTATTGCATCTCTTTCATACTCATTCACACTTTTATCTTCATATATTTGCCCTCAATATACCCTCTACATGCATGCATATCTGTATTATCCTATAGACATTGCACTTTCTTCTAAATACTTGAAATTCTGAGAGATGCATCCTCAACTCATATACACAAAATTATCTATACCAACAGTACTGTTATATAAATAACAATCCCACCAGAGGCATACATTACACTCATGGTCACAGGAAACGTGTATAATATCAATGAGGGGGATGAATTTCAAAGGAATTTGCCTGGGTAACTAAGCAGTTTCTTGAGTAAATTTCCTGGACTGAAAAATGTCCTTCTTTCAGCAGCTTAACCTTCAAAACGGATATATTTGGCATGGGGAGAAGGGATAGGGCCAAGAGGTGGGGTGGAAACAGGGGAAGAAAAGTACCCATGGGGATTTCAGGTACAAAGTAGCCACAGTCTTTGCTGGACTGATTTTCTGTAAGGAAACCCCAGGTAGTTTGCCGGTCCATTGATACTGCAAACTGTTGAGCTTAGAGGGGCTGTTTAAACATTGCCTCTCTAAGTGCAACAAAGGTCAATTTTGCTGAGGACAAGGTCTACTATCTATCCCATCTATCCCATCCTTGTCCTCAGCAAAATTGACCTCCGTAAGATACAGAGCTTTATCGATAGCTGGGCCCAGAATTTGGAATAAACTACCAACAGAACTAAGACTTGAAACCAACATGATAGAGTTTAAAAAGATGATTAAAACATGGCTTTTTCATCAGGCATTCAAAGATAACGAAGGCTGAGCATAATAATTTCCATCAGTTCCCACTGGCTCCCTACAAACAATGAGTTGCCGAACAAACCAGATTTCTAAGTCTTTTATGTAATTTTACTTGTTTTTTATTTCTTGTATTATAATATATGATTGTAATATAATTAATAATTTAACTTATAACACTGTATTTTATGTCTATTGTAATGTTATTTTATTTTATTTGAATGTAGCATGATTTTAGCTAATTGTAATTGTTGTAAACCGATATGATGGCTTGTTCCAAATACCGGTATAAAAATTCTAATAAATAAAAAAATAAATACACTTCTCTGTTAACCATTAAGAATGCTACCACACTATTAACTAGAAATGATTATTTTTATTTGCCAATGTGAATGCATAACTTTCTGCTGAACCTTTTCTAAATCCCAAATTTGGAAGAATTGCATACATCATTACTCCAGGTTCATGAAATGCTACACACTGACTGAATTGATAGATGGCCATGCTTCTCTGAATTGGGAGTAGATTTGAAAATCTTGCTCCTCATACAGATTTGAAACAATAGATATGATCAGGAATATTCGTTATAACCTCTGAGATAGTTGTACCTGGATAGCTGTATCCAAGGCCATATCTCAAGTACAGTTTCAGATGATAAACTTTCCACAGTGTTACATAGAAACATAGAAACATAGAAATGACGGCAGAAGAAGACCAAACGGCCCATCAAGTCTGCCCAGCAAGCTACGCACTTTATCCATTTTTTTTTTCCTTTTTCTCTCCCACCTGTTACTATTGGCTTCCAGTACCCTCCAGCCCTAATTCCCCTCCACCCAATTTAGAGAGCAGCTCTGTATCTGCATCCAAGTGACATCCAGCTCAATTAGGGGTAGCAACCGCTGTAACAAGCAGGCCACCCCCTTGCCCCATACTCTTACCCACTCCTGTTTTTATTTTTTGTTTTGTTTTATTTTTTTTTGGAAATAATAGCCCTCCATCCTTCCGCTCCGTGAAGGTGGAACACCAACTACTGGCCACTGGCATCCCGCTCCGTGAATGCCTCTGTGGCTACTGCCGCTCCGTGGAGTGTTTGAATGCCGCTGTGGCTACTGCCGCTCCGTGCAGTGTTTGAATGCCTCCACTTTATTCACGCCCTCTAGACTTGATTAAGTGTTAAGATGTAAACTTAATCTAGACTTAATCTAGACTTGATTAAGTGTTAAGATGTAAACTTAATCTAGACTAAAGTGTTAAGATGTAAACTTAATCTTGACTTGATTACGTGTTAAGATGTAAACTTCAGGGTTCTCTGAGCAGAGGGAAAGATAACTTTCAAGGCTCTTGCATTCAAACACTTAAATCCCAGATCAACATCTTGTATACAGCAGTGATGTTAACAGCACTAATGAGTTAATCAGTCTCTATGCAGTAAGAGCAAAGCTAGAAGCTTTGTTGGTTTCCAACAATATTTTTACTGATATATTGTGAAAAGATGGAAAGAGTCTTTACAGTTGTTTGATTCACTTATTGATGTTACAAGTGCTTTTAAATAAATTTGTGACCTCTCAACATCTTGTTTAAAGTTTAAGATGGTAAAGCCAATTAATTCAATCTTTAATCTGATATTCCTCCCATCCCATTGGCATGGGGCAAGTTTAATCCTTTCTTCCCAATGTAGATGAAATATTAAAGATGAAATCTATTGTCACACAGTCATTTATCTCCTACATATGATCTTCTCATACTCCTAAGGCTCCTCACGGAACTTGAATGGCACTAGTTATTCTCTTTTCCCTTTTAGTATTGTTATGCGTGCCGTCCGCAGCAGATCCGTGGCATGGCCCCCTCACCTCTCTGCAGTAACTCTGTCCTCGGGCCTCCCCTGGTTCCTCCGGCTCAGCTGCAGTCCCTGGCATTTCCAGTCCAGTCACACGTCCATTGCTCAATGACGGGTCTCTCCGCACCGCGCCCCTCCCTAGGGGCACGCGCATCGCTAATCCTTAAATAGGGCCCATGGCAGGAACCAAGCCACAGCCCCAGATGACCAGTGCCCCATCAGTGGGGCACTGGTACATAAGCCCAGGCTCCGCTCCCTAGCTTTGCCTTTGCAACAGGTCCCCTCGCTGGTCGAGTATTCGATGCCTCCTGAGAGATTCCCGTTTTCCTGCTCCTCGCTGATCCTGGCTCCTGACTTCTTGCTCCTATGTTCCTGCTCTTCATCTTTCCTTGGATTGCCTACACAGACTTTGACTCTGCTTTGCCTGACCACACCATTGACTCTCTCCAAGCCCAGACCTCTGCTTCGCCTGACCACGCCATTGCCTCTCTCCAGACCCAGACCTCTGTATTGCCTGACTACGCCGTTTCCTCTCTCCAGACCCAGACCACTGCATTGCCTGACTACGCTATTGCCTCTCTCCAGACCTAGACCTCAGCATCGTTTGACTACATTTGACCTTCTCGTGATCAAACCTCAGCCTTGCTTGCCACTGCTTCCAGATTGCCACCAGCACCTGACTCAAGCTTGTTCCTCGATGCCTCTTCAGCTTACTTCCTGGACTTGGTCTATTCAGGCTTCAGCCTGCTCTTGCTCAGACACCCCCTGTCTGCCTTTGTTCCTTTGGCACCCGAGTCTCCAGGACACTACCTCGTCCAGTGCAAGACTGTAACATCTCTCATCTGCTGTCTCTGGGCTGATCTCGATCTCCTCATTGACTACATACAGAGGCCCACCTAAGTCCAGCCGGCCCCGGCACCCAAAGGCTCAACCCACGGGGAACGAGGGCTAGTATTGGTGAAGCTCCAGCTGGCCTCTGTTCATCAGCCCACTCTGCCTGCCGACAGTGGGGACCCGTAGGTCCTTACCTATGGATTGTGTCAACCCCACCTCGGCCCAAGGGTCCACCTTCAGAGCAACAAGTATCAGAGATTTTCTCTTGTTATTCTTCTCCTAAAATCTCCAGTATATATCTATGGACCCTATAGGGCATCCATCCCAACTCCTTTCTCCCCTCTCTCCGTCTTCATCTTTGGAAGGCTGAAAGTCATCCCTTCTCTGGATTCTGATGATTCACAGGTTCCTTCTCCATGAAGGGACCTCCCCTTTTTAAGTTCATGAACTTAAAATTTGAAAAGATAGGGATGGTGGAATAAAATTCCCATATCTAAAAGTAACTGAAAATCTCCATGGAAGTTCAACAACTTAAATCAATTAGAAAACGGGATAGCCCTGAACATGCTGCCCCTGAGAAGAGAAATAGAAAAATCTACATCCTAAGATGGTGGTCTGGCTTTATATTCCAGAGGAACATACCATGTTCTCTCTTCCACAAAGGTGAGCTATACACCCACACTATTGCTATTATGTTTCCTCCTAGAGCAAAAGTGATTTAGTCTTACACTGGTAGAAAATGAAAGGGGTCTCTAGATTATTTTCTCACGTTTTAATTTATCCATTCTGTTAAACAAAGAGCTTGCAATTCATAGAAAAGTCCATTGTGCTTTGTTTATATCATAGGGGTTTTGAACCATTCCATCAGCAACATATTTAACCTAGAATAAGGAATCTGAGAAGCTTTCAAAAATGTTTTATCTTGTTTCAGAACACCCCACTCCCTGAACATGCTATACTATTAACAGATAACAAATACACATATACAGTAAACTATAAATATTTCATAGCATTCAGATATCCCACTATATTATAGTACTCAACTATACTTCACATTTTCATGTCTGGAATATAAATACTAATGTAGTTTCATAGCATCACCTCTCCTGCCATCTACTGTAATTACATAATTACAACACGTTTAAGCATGAGACTAAGAAGTTTGTCAATAAGCAAGTAAATCATTATCTAAATTGTCTTTCATCTATCAGAATAAACATAACTTTTTGGATGATTTGCTTTATTTTATTTTTATGGTATTATTATTTGGCATTAAAGATTTGTTTTGTCAAATCAGTGTATCTATCTTCTGAGTTTCTAACTCTCCCTTACCAATTATCCAATATCTACCTTAACAATTCCCTTGCTCCAAATTCCCTTGCTTCCTCTTTTATTCTTCAAATCTATCTCAAGAGAGTTTTTGAATGTAGAATTAAATACAATATCTGATTAATGAAATATGGTTACAACATGATCATATCAAACAATCACTTAGAAGCTATTATTCAGTAGAATGCAAGATCCTATTTTAAGATCCTCCGTTGCCTCAGGTACAAATTTACAGGCCGATACAGTACAGTGGATGCACGTTTTCGACGCGCTAGCTTTACCCCTTATTCAGTAAGGGATAATAGCGCGTCGAAAACGCGCGTCCAACCCCCCCCCCCCCCCCCCCCCCCCGAGACTAATAGCACCCGCAACATGCAAACGCAACATGCAAATGCATGTTGATGGCCTTATTAGTCATTCCCGCACGATACAGTAAGTAAAATGTGCAGCCAAGCCACACATTTTACTTTAAGAAATTAGTACCTACCCAAAGGTAGGCGTTAATTTCTGCCGGCGCCGGGGAAGTGCACAGAAAAGCAGTAAAAATTGCTTTTCTGTGCACCCTCCGACTTAATATCATGGTGATATTAAGTCAGAGGTCCCAAAAGTTAAAAAAAAGTTAAAAATAAAAAAATTTAAAAGCAACCCACGGCTCAAAAACCGGACGCTCAATTTTGCCAGCGTCCGGTTTCCGAACCCGTGGCTGTCAGTGGGCTCGAGAACCGACACCGGCAAAATTGAGCTTCGGCTGTCAAACCCGCTGACAGCTGCCACTCCTATCGAAAAAGAGATGCTAGGGACGCGCTAGTGTCCCTAGCGTCTCTTTTTACCACGGGCCCTAATTTAAATATTTTGGTTTACTGAATCACGCGCACAGGACACTGGCCTGTGCACGAGCCAGGAGAGCTCTCCCTCGAACTTTACTATATTGGCGCCCGCTTGATTGTAAGCCCTTTGGGGATAGGGAAATACCTACAGTACCTGAAGGTAATCCACTTTGAAGCGCTGAAAAAAGTGTGAAAAGCGGAATATAAAACCAAATAAATAATTTAAAAAATATAGAGAGCTTATTTACTTTATTGGCATATTTTGTAAGACCTGCAATGTTCTTTACTGAAGAAACTGTTGTTTTTACTCTACATTTCCAAAGTAGCTTATGCTCCAATTTTCAAAGATGTGCTGAGTGCCTGACCCAGCCAGTCAAATTTTGGGTGCGCTTCAGAGACACTTCAAGCTTGGGCTGGAGGAAGGAAATGTAGGAGTGGGGATACCTGACTAGATTCGGGTCAGCTGCACCTACATTTGGCCAGCTAAATTAGCCAGTTAGCACTGAAAATTAGCACTAATCAACTAACTTTCTTTCCCTATTCTAATCCCATTCCAGGACTGTACAGAATTTGAAGCAGCTAAATTTAGCCACTTGTCCCCAACTAAATGTTCAAAGGCTATGATCTAACCAGCTAAATCTTTACTTAGCCAATAAGACCCCTTTGAAAATGTATTCCTAAATGATTAGGATGGACATAAGAAAAAGATAGCAACAGAACTGTGAGACATAGTGACCTACTTAGACAGAAAATCCACCATAAAAGATCAGACTGGGAATAATGAAAGTATCATGCAGGACTTTGTGACATGACTGAAAAATGTTTTCTGTTTGAAAACAACATTTTTCTTTCAAGTTACATTTATTACCAGAATTGTAATGAGACCAGAGGCAAGAGTTACTTTGGATGTTACAATATCTTTCACTGAAACAACCAAAATAAATTATGCGTTGCCCTTCCTTTGTTAGACAGAGACAGCTGGGGATTTATTTCCAGTCAAAGGAAAAGATAGACTTAAGGGCCCTCGGTTGCTTACTCAGGGAATGAAGAAAGTCCTTGTCCAATCACCACACTCCACACAAAGATGTTGTTCTAAGAAACATAGAAATGACAGCAGAAAAGGACCAATGGTACATCCAGCCTGCCCAGCAAGCTTCCCATGGCAGTATCTGCCGCACTGTGCAGGTTACCCCCATGTATCAGTCAGTCTGCTTGATGTTCTTTGCTTATGGACTTGGCTGTAGAAATATTCCCGTGTTTTTTCCTTAATGTCTCTGCATCATTACCCCAAACTGTAAAAAAGTCAGGGCTCATGTTGATTGTCTCTGAATCCAAATTCCAAATTCTTCTCTCCTCTTTCATTTACCCCTTCTTTCACGGCAGAGAGCGATGTCGCAAATATAAGGTTTGAGGAATTGTGTCATATTATTTATTTATATATTAGGCTGTGGTGCTGTTTGTATTTGGATTAGTGTAGATTCACAGCGTGCTTGGAGTGTGCATTACAATTAGCAGTTACATCAAACGCATCAAGGCTTACTGGTTAAGGGTAGTAATTCCATGCCTTCTGAGAAGGGTAATAACTGCTGCTCTGTGCAGGATACCCCCATGCTTATCAGTTCCCCAGACCATAAAAGTTGGGGCCCTTATTGGAGGGAAAAGTCTTTACTAAAAATAAAATTCACTTGAAATAATTTCATAGACAATATATTTTATTGGTGAGGCATAAAAAAACTCTATGCATCAAAAACAATTATCCTTCTCTTGACTAGCTTCAATCCCATTCAAAGAGAATGCACTACTGCTAACCAGGAACATACACCATTACATTTTGGAAAATATGATTAGAAATTTGTGTATCTGCTGCTATCCAAAATTGTCCAGTTCTTGAACAGATCATTCCCTCTATAATTTCATCTACCATGACTCCTTTCCAAGAACCCTGTTATGACTTGTAGGTGTGTGGGCCTTGGGCCGAGGTGAGAGATGGTACCACCCACAGGGAGGAGCCCTGTGAGCCTCCCCATCGGGAGGCATGGTCTCAGTGGACGTCAGACACAGCTGTGGAATAGAGCCTTTATTAGAGAGGTAGAAAAGGTACAGCCCGCAGAGCGGGAGGTGCAGGAAAGTAGTAATGTCTTGAGCAGAGGGGTATACCCAGAGGGAATACCTCAGACGTGGAGTTCCGGTAGTGACCCGCAGAGCGGGGTATGCCAAAGAAGTCTCTCCATAGTGGTAATGCGGTTGAGGCCTGCAGCACAGGGTACACCAAGGGATTCCTCACACAGAGATGGTACAGTAGTGGCCCGAGGTATGGGAACACGGATGAGGGTCCTGTAGCATTGATGCGATAATGGCCTGCAGCGCAGGGTACATACCAGAGTGGTTCCTCACTTAGAGATGATTCGGTAGTGGCCCGAGGCATGGGGTACACCAGAGAAGGTTCCACAATAAGACTGGTATAGTTGGTCCGTGGAATCAATATACTCACAGATTGGAAGTTCCAGTAGAGGTCTGGGGAACGGGAACAGACAGTAGTCCAAAGCAGAAGGCCCTCCAAGGAGCGGATTGTCAGAGTCGAGGAAGGGCCCCTGAGGAGTGGGTACCCAGAGCATCTCATGCCAAAGTACAGCAACTGGAACAGGAAGTCCGTAAGAGTGAAGTGGATTCAGTAATGAGGGAACTCCTTGCTAACTCGTCAACAGGCAGGGTCAGTCAGCTTAAGTTTAGCAGAGTGAAGACGTGATCTGGAGGGGACGCCGCCGAGGTTCCCACCATGACATGCTTAAGACTGGTCTGTGCGTGCGTGCCTAAGTGATCCCGAAGGCAAGATGGCAGTCGGCAGCGCCCATGCTGTCACGGGAATGCCAGGAGGGTCGGTGGTAGCTGGCGGAGGCCGCCACTCTTCCCAATGATGACAAGGCAGCAAAGAAAGAGGTGAGTATTAGTGGTCGCAGCCGTCTGTGACTGACAGGTGTAACAAACCTGATTGCTGAAGAACCTTATATCTGATGATTCTCCCACACTTCTCTCCTATTCATCTCTTGATGTATTGGGTAGATACTCTGCAAGTATGATTCAGGTTAGCCACACTCTCTTACTCCTTCACAACTTTAGTACCCAGAGAGTTGCTGCTTTGGGCATCCAGCAAACCTTTGGTTGCTCCTGAATGGGCCTGTAAAGCCTTAAAAGCCTGAGATCACACATTTAGCCTGGTCCACCTTAATTCACAGAAAGGAAGGGAGTTCCACCCTGAGGATGCTCTCCTTAGAAGGGGATAAGAAGTTAGACTCAGGGAAAACACAGGGCCCTAGGAAAGGCCAATCCTGATTAGATATGAATAGCATTGCTGTCTTTTTGCTATTGAAAATTGTTAAGGTAAGCAGAGCTGTTTCTGTTTTGTTTTCTGCAATTAATAAAAAGTTTATGAGAAAACCAGCTAGAGCTTTGCCTAAGTCTGTTCTCTGGCCAAAGACCACAGACAGAGTCACATGTGTCAGTTTGGGGATTTCTGTGCTAAGCTTTGCAGAGGCAGAGAACCATGCCAAACAGGAAAATAAGGGAATTTTTCTTCCCATCCTGGGGCTGGAGACTATTCTACCATAGACTAAGGAGGGTAGCTCCGCCTGAAGAAAAGGACTTATATAGTGAGTCAGAGCTGTACAGGCTGTCTTTTTTGTGTGTTTGAGTTCCTCCTTGAAGAAACATTTTGTTGGGTATGTACTTCTGAACACGGCAAATCTCCTCAAGAAAACATTTGTGCTACCGGAACCAGTAGGCAAAAATGAAGTAAATAACATAAGTCCTTAATGAAGGGCAGCAGCAAACCCAGGGAGGGATTCAAACTTTACTCAAACAGTTTGGCCAGCAACTGCGGGTGTTGAACCAGGAACAGGTGGAGCTGACACAGATGGCCCATGTAATGCAAATTTACTTCCTGCTTTGTTTAAATTCTTAAATTTTGAAAAATAAAAACGCCTGCATGACATACTGACCAGAAGCCAACTGACTGGTTATACAGAGATTAAAACTGCCATCCTAAATAGTGGGGTTACTTTATGGAAACAAACCAGCAACAGTTCAGGAGGGGGACCCTACATATCAGAGAAAGTCCATGAAGCCTTTTCATCAGCTAAAGGATTGAGGGTGGACGTGGCTACAGCCAGAGGTGAAGATAGACCTTGAAGTAGCCAATCAGGTCCTACTGGAGCTGTTCTTGGATGGGCTGGACTAGCCCATTCAGAATTGGATGTATTGGCAGTCAGAGCTCACCCTAGAAAAAGATTTGGAAGTAACAGATGCCTTCCACCAGGCCCAGCTGATGTAAGAATTAGTGCAAAAAGCAGAAAGACAATCCACACAAGTTTCCTGGCATGGTAGTGAGCATGCAGGATCCCAGCAACACTCCTCAGAGCAGGACAACTCTGGTTCTACACTCTGGCCACAGACCCCAGTCTCCCCAGCTTGTTTCTATTGTGGAAAGAGAGGACATTTGGCGAAAGATTTTCACCATGAAAGGAGCAAACCTATGGAAATCATCCTTGTAATACAACCACCACTAAAGATTAAAATACTAGCAAAGGAAAACCTCCAAAAGGAGGTTGACTGCTGGATCATAAAGGAAGAAGAGTACCTGAGTTACCTGCATGGACAAGTAGCGAGATTATTGATATTTCTCTTTTGCTCACTTTGTGCTGACAGGGGCATAAGGAAGAGCATTGCCCCTTATGGTAAGAAAGAAAACAAAGAATCTTTTGCAGGAAGCATGGAAGTAAAAGGGGAACAGGCCCCACAGGCATGTTCCTATTTAGGAGTGAAAGAGAACATTGTCAAAGACTGACCCTGGCTTGAAGATAAAGACTGGCAGCACAGTTTTGAAGAAGAACGGGGGCACAATCTAGTGAAGTTTCATAGTTGTAACTTCATGGGTATCTCTCGTGTGGGAATTAAGGACATTGTGATCTCAGCTGAGTTGGACACGATCCCTACCCAAGCTCTGGTAGATTCAGGATGCGGAAAGGCTTTTATCTGGAAGGAAATAGCCCAAAGTGAGTATATCAATTATGGGAAGACGACAACACTCAACCTGTGTACATGGTGACCAGCAACTGTGCCCAACCAGTCAGATCTTACTTGCAACTTTGGCAAGGCAAGGCTATATAGAAATAGTTATACTTCCCAAGCTTCCATACCCTGTTCTGGGATGAGATTATCCCCAGTTTGAGATTCTGTGGTGCTAGCTCATGGCCATCTGGACCGATCCAGACTGCATAGAAACATCTCTACTAGAAGCCTTTCCACAGGATGTTGCAAAAATATGCTGCACAGAGTCAAAGACATCCAGACCATGGAGGCAACACCTGAGAAGAAAATCCAAGAGGTCTCATTGACTAAAGACTGATATGGACTTTACTGTTTTAGCTTTGCGTGGTGACATGTATCAGAGGGAACCAGGGTTATTCCAAGAACCCTTAACTGACTTTCCAAAAAGCATGAGGGAAGCTTACCCTAGAAAACGTAAGCAAGTCCCACTCAAAAGTAGTTCCCTTGAGTTGGAACAAAGATATATACTGATGGGGGAGGGGAAGGTTCCCGCTGGCTTAGAGGATCCTATATGGATCCTACCCTCCATAGTGACTAGAAATGGTCAAGTCTCAGTTTAGGCTAGGAAAAGAATATAGGAAGGGTGATTTATTTTCCTGTGAGCTAAGATAGGTAGTGGCAGATGCTTGACCTGACAAGGTCAAGCTGAGTGGGAGGGTTTGTAAAGGAAAATATTTTAGACCCTACTTAAATGCCTTGGACGTCCACCTTAAGCCACAGATAGAAAGGGAGTTCCACTCTGAAGGCATTCTCCTTAGAAGGAGATAAGAAGTTAGACCCAGGGAGAACATGGGATTTCAGGGAAGAAAAGGAAGCCTAGGAATGGCCAATCCTGACTAGCTGTGAATTGCATTGCTCTCTTTTGGCTTTTGAAAAAAGCTAAGATAAGCAGAACTGTTTCTGTTTTGCTTTCTACAATCTATATAAATAAAATTGTTAAATAGTTTGTACGTCGTCGCTAATCTCGCCAACAGCTTAACCGAATGCGTTCAAATTTGCACACAACATTCACTTACCATATGGGAAGGATCTTATACACTTACATTACATATAGGTCACACCTGTGACAGGTAATACAAGTTTAAAAATTGCTTACACAAAACAGCGACATCTGGTGGCCATCAGCGCAAGCGCAACCTCTTACACCTTTCACACACACTCACACACCACACCCCACCCCCACACAGGGCTATTGTCTTTCATTCACACTCCCTCATAACTCACAGAAATCCACACTCATCACACCACACACCCCCACCCACACGCCTGCCAATGTCACTTACTTCACCCACCCTCCCAAAACACACCAAAACACGGATTCCTGGCTGCTACATTGGGAAGCCACGCATTTCACACACCCTCCGAATTTAAATTAAAGTACCCTCTTCCACCCACCCACGCACTGCACTCCGATCACACACTACACCTGAAACAAGTCCGTGCTTCTCCGCCGGCACCACAGGAATGGTCCGGGACACATCGCATTCAGTAGGGCCGTTGAATGCCAGCAACCAAAATGGAGCCGGCGGACCTTGCCCTTACTATGCTATACGGAGACAACAATGACGTCGGTACACCATGTGACATAGAAAGGGCAAGAGCCCGTCGGCGCCATATCCTCAGCGGACATTTGCCCTTACTAGGTCACGAATCCTGACGCATCCCTTTCACCGGTGAAGTTTTGCAACATGGCAGCCGGCGGAACAAACCCTAGCACTCACCCTCGCCACCGGCTGGCAGTTTACACAGGTAGCCAGGGAGGAGCACGGTAGGGGACCGTTCTTATTTTCCGCCGCACGTTTTTCACGGGGGGGTGGGGGCACTCATTCTCCACGCTACAGCCCCCCTCTAGAGAGGGGGGCTGTAGCGTGGGTTGCTCTATTTCGCCGGGTTGGGGGGGGGGGGGGGGGCCAGGAAGGTGTGCTTGCATATTTAAACTATTCTTTGCTGGTGCTGTTCATTTGGGGTAAAAAAAAAAAACAAAACACACAAACTGTAACCTTTACTGCTCTGTTCTGTTTTTTCAACTTTACCAGGCTCTGCCACAGCTGAACCGATTGCTTTCAAATTTGGACACAAGCTTCACCTCACATACGGCAAGGTTCTTCTACACTTATGTTACATATATGTCACACTGGGGGCTGGTAAAAAAGTTTTAATATTTGGTTCCACAAAACAGCGACATCTGCTGGACGTAAGCGCAAGATCTTACACCTTGCACAAACGCTCACACCCCACACACACGTGACCAATGTTTGGGATTCACACACCCTCCGACCAGACACAAATCCACCCTCCTCACACACCCCCGCACACATGCCAATTGTACTTACTTCACACACCCTCCCAAAACACTCAAAAACCCACAAAATTCCAGCATGCTACACCGGGAGGCCACTAACATGTTTGCAATTCCCACACCCTATGAGATCACACAAAAACACCCTCCTCACACCCCCTACACCCATGACTTTTCTACTTACTGCCCACACCTTCCGAACACACGCAAAACGGCAGAATAGTTCGGGCTGCTCCAGCGGGGGGGGGGCAACAGCGCTCCGTGACACATCGCATACACTACGGCCGTCAGCTGCCAGCAATCAAAATGGCGCCGACGGCTCTGTCCCTTACTAGGACACTCGGGAACGCCAATGGCGGCAGTAGCCCATGTGACATAGTAAGGGCGAGGGCTCGTCAACGCCATTTTCTGGTCTGGCAACTGGCGCACCTTCGCCCTTACTATCTGAGCGAGACGACCGCTCCCATTGCTCCACCCTGCTGACAGAGTAAGTTCTAACAGCCGACGGAGACAGTTTCAGTGCTGGCTGCCGAGGGCCAGGCGCCAATACTTCCATGCTGGAATGAACGCACACTCCACCGACTACCATTTTTGACAGGTATTGGCAGGCCTGCAGGGGGGGGCGTGGGGATGTTATTGCGTCCATGTTCGGGGGGGGGGGGGGGCGGGGGGCGGTTATCCCCATTCTCTTTTCTTTCTTTTCCACTTAACCTGGCTCTGCCACTGCAACGCATGGCCGGGTACAGCTAGTTATTAATAAAATATTTTTGAGTAAACCAGAGCCCAGCCTAAGTTTGTTCTTTGACAAGCCAAAAGACCACACACAGTATCACAGGGCCATAATCCTAAACTAAGAGAGTTCACTCCTTGTTCCTTCCCTAGAATCATGAATTTTACACTGTTGGAGCCCTTCATCCCCATGCTGCCAAACCACACTCACCCTCCATAGTGCTAGTATAATCTTCACTAACAGGAAGGAACTGGTTTCTTTCTTGCTGGCAGAGGTGCCAAAATCAAAATGACACACTGACACTGGAGAAAGTGTGACCAAAATGATAAGCAGCATGGAACAGATGCCCTATGAGGAAAGGCTAAGGAAGGTAGGGCTGTTCAATTTGGAGAAGAGAGGACTGAGGGGGGATATGATAGAAGTCTACAAAACCATGAAAGGACTTGAACAAGTTAATGTAAATCAGTTATTTACTCTCTAGGATAATAGAAGGACTAGGGGGCTCTCCATGAAGTTAGCAAATAGCTCATTTAAAAGAAATCGAAGAAAATTCTTTTTCACTCAGCACATAGTTAAGCTCTGGAATTCATTGCCAGAGGATGTGGTTACAGCAGTTAGTGTAACTGGGTTTAAAAAAAGGTTTGGATACGTTCCTAGTAGAAAAATCCATAAACGTCTATTAATTAATAAGCAATAGTAGCCTGAGATTTTTTTTAATGTTTGGGTACTTGCCAGGTACTTGTGACTTGGATTGTCCACTGTTGGAGACAGGATACTGGGCTTGATGGACCCTTGGTCTGACCCAGAATGGCATATCTTATGTTCATATGTTCTTACGATACTCTGATGCACCTGCCAAAGCAAGAGCCCAACTTTGTTTTTGAGGAGTAAAGATGAGGGTCTGGAGCACTAACTGTTCTTGGACAGATTGGGGGCAGTGACGCACCTAACGTATTTGGTAGGGGTGTGCATTCGGATTGACCGCATTAGTAAAACGCAACTCATATTTTTTTTTTACTTAAAAAATTGATTCGACATAAACGATCGGATTTCCCACATATCGAACATAGATATGTTCGATATGTGGGAAATCGCGATTGTTGAGCCAAAATAAAAATATAAACCCCCTCACCCTCCTTAATCCCCCCCCCCGACTTACCACAACTCCCTGGTGATGGAGCGAGGAGTGAGGACGCCATTTCTGCAATCCTTGGCGAGAAGCATGTGACGTCGGCGGCACGTCGAGTGACGCCGGCATCACGTGATTCCCGGCTCGTTCGCGCCGGACGGCTCGTTCGGCCCAAAAAGAACTTTTGGCCAGCTTGGGGGGGCCTCCTGACCCCCCCAAGCTGGCCAAAAGTTCTTTTTGGGCCGAACGAGCCGTCCGGCGCGAACGAGCCGGGAATCACGTGGCGCCGCGTCACTCAGACGCGACGTCACGTGATTCCCGGCAAGTTCGCGCCGGACGGCTCGTTCGGCCCAAAAAGAACTTTTGGCCAGCTTGAGGGGGTCAGGAGGCCCCCCCAAGCTGGCCAAAAGTTCTTTTTGGGCCGAACGAGCCGTCCGGCGCGAACTTGCCGGGAATCACGTGACGTCGGCGTCACGTGATTCCCGGCTCGTTCGCGCCGGACGGCTCGTTCGGCCCAAAAAGAACTTTTGGCCAGCTTGGGGGGGTCAGGAGGCCCCCCCAAGCTGGCCAAAAGTTCTTTTTGGGCCGAACGAGCCGTCCGGCGCGAACGAGCCGGGAATCACGTGACGCCGCGTCACTCGACGTGCCACCGACGTCACATGCTTCTCGCCAAGGATTGCAGAAATGACGTCCTCACTCCTCGCTCGATCACCAGGGAGTTCTGGTAAGTCTGGGGGGGGGATTAAGGAGGGTGAGGGGGTTTAAATTTTTTTTTTGCACATATGTACATATATCCAACTCATTGGATTTTTTTTATGTCCATATTGGCCGCAAGTGGGACCCCCTTTCGGACATAAAAAATATGAACATAAAATTTTGCTCTGCACATCCCTAGTATTTGGCACTCGGGGCAGATACTTCCTTTGGCACTCCCCATATATAATTTTAAAATTTCCTAAACATCATTAAAATATTTCAAACAGCAGGCACATCAAATAACAGCCAATAATTCAATCTAATAAGGATTTTAAAAATCTTCCACTCTCCATATCTGTCATCCTAAGATTATCGGAAACTACGGGCATGAATGCACACACACACACACACATACACAGTATGCTCCCTCTTTCTCTCTCTCTCACACACACACACACACACACATACATGCTTGATGAGAGACAGAGGGAGCATATGTGTGTGTGTGTGTGTATGTATATGTGTAAGAGTAAGAGAGAGAGAAACACACACATACAGAAATGCTTCCTCTGTCTGTCTTTCTTACATACACACACTCACACATGTTTCTCTCTTACACACATGCAGTCAAAAACTTAACTGGAAACTACAACAAGCCAGATTCTGAATGTAGTGTAACAATGGAAAAGCAGAACATCAATATTCTTCAAAACAGTACAATCAAGAAATATAAATCAATCAGAATAGTAAAACCATACTAAAAATATACATATCAAAATAGCTGATGAATAGAATTACCAAACACTAATAAAATATTTCAAAACAGGAGACACATCACATCCAATAATTAAAACTAACAAGGATAAAAAAAAATCTCCCACTCTCCAAACCTGGGAACTTTAGATTTCTAGTGGATTGGACGAAAGTACACAAACGTTAACCCCAATCACACACACACACACACATATATATAGAGGTACACATGCATAGGCATAGGCACAGGCATAGGCTGTACATACATAGACAACCTGATACACACAGGCACCCTCAATACACTGGCACTCTCTCATACATACACACACACACACACATATACCCTCTCATATACACACACACACACACACACACACACAGAGGTACCCTCTCATACACACATACATACAGGCACCCTCACACACACACAGGTACCTTCTCATACACATCTACAGAGACACAAACACATCCTCTCGTACACACTTACAGGCACCCTCTCATACACATACACAACACATACTCACATACACACACAAACACACAGAGGCACACTCTAATATACACACACACATACACCCTCTCATACACAAGCACTCATTCTCACAGGACGAGTCTCTTGCTCTTTCACATACATTTTGGACCTCTTCTTTGGCTACTGGCTGTGCAGCAGGGCCCCTTCTTCTGCCACCAGCTCTGAGGACATGCCGGCAGCACCGCAAAGTCTTTTCATCTGCCATGGGCTCTGGGGAAAAGTTGGTAGCACTGCAGGGTTTCTTCATCTGCCGTCGGCTTGGAGGAAATGCCAGTGGCAGTACAGGGCCTCTTCTTCTGCCACAGGACCTTTCTAATGCTGGCAGGGAATATGAACCCTGTCGGCATGTTACTTCAATGTGTCACCATGGGACCTTATTATATGCTGGCGTCAATGTCACCTCTCCCCCTGTTGTCACCCAGGGCAAAGCGCCCCCTCATCCCCTCCTTAGTATACCACTGAGTGGGGGTGAAGACCCAGAAGGCCTGATTTAGTGTTTCAGTAGGGGGGAAGGGGGAAGACATTTTGCATCTAGAAGACTCATCTTTTACTTTTAGGGAAGGAAGAGTGGCTTTCCCCTGCACTAACTGGGAACTATTTTTCTATCAATTAGGAAAATCTCTTTCATCCCTCCTAAACTAACACACACACATACACACACACACAATTAAGGAGGTAATGTTATAATGGCCCGTCTAAATTTGAAATCAAATACATGCATAGGTTAGACCAATTTTCAAAGTGAACTTTCATACTTAAGTTCATTTTGAAAATTATCCTACCCAAAGTATTTTCACACAATTATACTTGCTAATTTTTGAAAAGATATGTTTTCAGGAAAATTTACCCACATGCTTTTGATTATGGAAAAATATGAGTGTAAAAATCAAACTCCTCTCCAACTGCATCCCTGGAAATGGCTCTGCTCAGTCTGGATTAATTTACATTCATACAGGAACTATGCATGCAATTTTCAACACTCAAAATGACAAAACAAGATTTTAGTTTACTTTTGGCCTCCTTGGTCAAACAAAACAAGTGACAACTTGCTAAATTGTTAGGAGAAAAACAATTTCAGCAAAGGAGCTTGAACAAATGTTGGAATAAAATACAGAGGACAATCTCAGATATAGAATGTGCTAATGTAAAAGTCAATGGAAAATAAACTATCAATCATTTTAGACAGTCACAATAGTGATATATTGAGTAAACCAGTAAATGAAATATAGATATTAAGAGGTTGCACTCATTTTGTACCTATAGTAAAACATTCTTAATAAACATGGAATACATACACAAAGCCAAGAAACAGCAATAACATTTAGGAATATTGATCAGTGCATTAAATATTAGGACAGAATGATGGAAGAAAAGACAAAGATGTTATCCCACTTCTGAAATAAGGCCCTTATCAGGCATATTCCAAAGAGTAGATCCAGTTTCCATTTTCTATTTCATTAAAATGTATTATACATTTTATAAAAGTAAATCTATCCAAGTGATTTACAAATTCAAACAAATAAAATTACAAACAAATAAACATAAAACATTAAAAACATAGGGGTGGATTTTAAAACCCCTGCGCGCGCCGCGCACCTATTTTGCATAGGCTGCCGGCGTGCGTAAGTCCCCGGGACGTGCGTAAGTCCCGGGGCTTTCGAAATGGGGAGGGAGGGGGCGTGTCCGGGGGCGTTCCCGAAACGACGCGGCGTTTCGGGGGCGGGCCCGGGGGCATGGCGCCGGCCCGGGGGCGTGGTCGAGGCCTCCGGACCACGCCCCCGGGACCGGAGGACGGAGCGGGGCTGCCGGCGACGCGCACAAAGTTACGCCTGCTCAAAGCAGGCGTAACTTTGCCGACAAAGGTAAGGGGGGGGGGTTTAGATAGGGCCGGGAGGGTGGGTTAGGTAGGGGAAGGGAGGGGAAGGTGGGGGGAGGGCGAAGAAAAGTTCCCTCCAAGGCCGCTCCGAAATCGGAGCGGCCTCGGAGGGAACAGGCAGGCCGCGCTGGGCTCGGCGCGCGCAGGTTGCACAAATGTGCACCCCCTTGCGCGCGCCGACCCCGGATTTTATAAGATACGCGCATATCTTATAAAATCTGGTGTACTTTTGTTCACGCCCTTACCTTTGTCAGCAAAGTCACGCCCCCGGGCCGGCGCCACGCCCTCGGGCCCGCCCCGAAACGCCACGGCATGCCCCGAAACGCCGCGTCGTTTCGGGAACGCCCCGGACACGCCCCCTCCCTCCCCGTTTCGAAAGCCCCGGGACTTACGCGCATCCCGGGGCTTTACGCTTGCCAGCAGCCTATGCAAAATAGGCGCGCCGGCGTGCGAGGGCCCTGCGCATGTAAATCCTGCCGGATTTACGCGCGCAGGGGTTTTAATATCCGCCCCATACTGTTTATGGTTTCAATCCGCTCAATTCATTGTACGACACTTTTATTTATGGTTGTGTTAATAAACAATAAATTACAAAAAAAAAAAAAGAGTCTTACAGCTAGCTATAAACCAGACAATTAGAAATGATGGGAAAAAAAATATCTGGTACAGTATAAAATGTCTAGGCAGCGCCAAATGATAAATTACCAAGATTTGGCTGCCTTCATGAATTTTAAATAATTCAATTCTGCACGAACATGAGGGAAGTGAATTCCATAGGACCAACGCTTAATAGCTACAAGAGCACTCACGGTTGCTCTCCAGCCTAATTATAGAAACAGATGGAATTTATAGAAAACCTTTTTGAGATGACCTTAAAACTCTAATAGATAGATAAGGAATTAACAAACAAGATAACTATGATGGATGACCAGTATGTAATGCATGAAAAGTCAAACAAAAAATTTGGAAGCAAATACATCAAATAGCTAGAAGCCAACAGAGTTTCATTGAAGTTGGTGTAACATGGTTGAACATTTTGAGACCAAAATTTACCCTTGGCTGTTATATTTTGTAAGAGTTGGAATACTTGAATTAAGTCAAAGGAAGACCAAGAAAAAGAGAATTACAATAATTAATTCTAGCTATAACAAATGCTTGAACCAAAAACCGCAGATCACAGGGATCTAAAAAGAAAACTGTAAACAGCAAATGTATCTGAGAAGAAAAATAAGTTTTCTTCGTAACAGATGATATATGGGAAACTAGAAATTATGTGGAGTCCCTTATCACACCTAGTGAAATGACAGTAATTTTTTTACAGTAATGGGAATGCCCGCATCAAAGGTTTGTGTATAGGAGCAGTGCACTGGGTACTAACCCATAAAGCCTCTGATTTTAAAGGATTCACTTTGAATTTATTTGATAGACAGTGGGTTTCCTTGTCTCCATTTGGCTAATAATTGTTAATGGACTTTTCTTCCAAGCCCTTGTCCAAATCCCATTTAAACCTAACTGTGCTAGATGTCTCAATAAATTCCAGAGCTTAATTGTGGGTTGAGTGAAAAAATACTTTATCCAATTTGGTATAAAACTGTTACCTGCTATTTTCTTGGAATATCCCTAGTTCTAGTACTATTTGAAAGGGTAAATTACAGCTTCCTACCTGTTCCATTTCACTCATGATTTTATAAACCTCTATCATTTCCTCTTCTCAGATATCTTGTCTCCAAGCTGAAGAACCCTAAACTGTTTAGTCTTTCTTCATTTCCTTTATGATTGTTGTTGCTCTTCTCTGTACCTTTTCTAGTTCCACTATATCTTTCTTGAGATTTGTTCGCACAACCCGGCGCGAACAAATCTACGCCCGATTTGATAACACATGCGTGCAGCCGCGCACATGTTATAAAATCCGGGGTCGGTGCACCTTGCATGCGCCGAGCCCAAGGGGAGCCCCGATGGCTTTCCCCATTCCCTCCAAGGCTGCTCCGAAATCAGAACTTTTTTTGCAATCCCCCCACCTTTCCCTCCCTTCCCCTATTCTAGCCCACCCCCCAGCCCTAACTAAATCCCCCTCCTACCTTTTGTTTCTGAAGTTACACCTGCCTGAAGTTACACCTGCCTGAATTTACACCCGAGGCAGGTGTAACTTGTGCGCGCCGGCTCGCCATCCCCCGGCACAGGCCGCCCCCGAACCACCACCATGCCCCCGGTCCTGCCCCCGGCCCACCCCCGAACCACCACCACGCCCCCAGTCTGCTCATTTTTGAAAGCCCTGGGACATACGCGCGTCCCAGGGCTTGCGCGCGCCACCGAGCCTATGCAAAATAGGCTCGGCGCTCACAGGGGCAGATTTTCTTGGGATATGCACGTAGCCTTTGAAAATCTGCCCCAAAGTATGGTGGTACCATAGATCTACACAAAGGCATTGAGATATTCACAGTTTTATTCTCCATTCCTTTCTAACATTCTATTTGCTTTTTTGATTGCTGCCAATCACAGAGCTTAGGATTTCAATGTATTGTCCACAATAAGAACATAAGAACATAAGAAAATGCCATACTGGGTCAGACCAAGGGTCCATCAAGCCCAGCATCCTGTTTCCGACAGTGGCCAATCCAGGCCATAAGAACCTGGCAAATACCCAAAAACTAAGTCTATTCCATGTTACCATTGCTAATGGCAGTGGCTATTCTCTAAGTGAACTTAATAGCAGGTAATGGACTTCTCCTCCAAGAACTTATCCAATCCTTTTTTAAACACAGCTATACTAACTGCACTAACCACATCCTCTGGCAACAAATTCCAGAGTTTAATTGTGCATTGAGTAAAAAAGAACTTTCTCCGATTAGTTTTAAATGTGCCCCATGCTAACTTCATGGAGTGCACCCTAGTCTTTCTACTATCCGAAAGAGTAAATAACCGATTCACATCTACCCGTTCTAGACCTCTCATGATTTTAAACACCTCTATCATATCCCCCCTCAGTCGTCTCTTCTCCAAGCTGAAAAGTCCTAACCTCTTTAGTCTTTCCTCATAGGGGAGTTGTTCCATTCCCCTTATCATTTTGGTAGCCCATCTCTGTACCTTCTCCATCACAGTATTCAAGGTGCGGTCTCACCATGGAGCGATACAGAGGCATTATGACATTTTCCGTTTTATTCACCATTCCCTTTCTAATAATTCCCAACATTCTGTTTGCTTTTTTGACTGCTGCAGCACACTGTACCGACGATTTCAATGTGTTATCCACTATGACACCTAGATCTCTTTCTTAGGTTGTAGCACCTAATATGGAACCCAACATTGTGTAATTATAGCATGGGTTATTTTTCCCTATATGCATCACCTTGCACTTATCCACATTAAATTTCATCTGCCATTTGGATGCCCAATTTTCCAGTCTCACAAGGTCTTCCTGCAATTTATCACAATCTGCTTGTGATTTAACTACTCTGAACAATTTTGTGTCATCTGCAAATTTGATTATCTCACTCGTCGTATTTCTTTCCAGATCATTTATAAATATATTGAAAAGTAAGGGTCCCAATACAGATCCCTGAGGCACTCCACTGTCCACTCCCTTCCACTGAGAAAATTGTCCATTTAATCCTACTCTCTGTTTCCTGTCTTTTAGCCAGTTTGCAATCCACGAAAGGACATCGCCACCTATCCCATGACTTTTTACTTTTCCTAGAAGCCTCTCATGAGGAACTTTGTCAAACGCCTTCTGAAAATCCAAGTATACTATATCTACCAGTTCACCTTTATCCACATGTTTATTAACTCCTTCAAAAAAGTGAAGCAGATTTGTGAGGCAAGACTTGCCCTGGGTAAAGCCATGTTGACTTTGTTCCATTAAACCATGTCATTAAACAATGACCCAAAGATCCTTTTCCTAGCTGATTATTCCTAAGATACATCCCAGCATTGTTTACTTATAGTTAGGATTATGTTTTCCTATGTGCATCACTTTGCAATTGTCCATGTAGGGCCCCATTGGAATCAGTACAAAACTATAGTTTTGTAGGAGGGCTATGCATTTAGATAAGGAGAGAGGAACCTGTCACCTATACAACAGCATCTCCCATGTGAGGCTGTTGAAATATTTCTTTCCTATGTCTCTATTAGATAGAGACCCATAGAAGAGATGTGGAATTTGTGCTGGAAAAGGGTTTTTTTTTAATTTCTCTTTCTTTTTAAAGAAACCTTAGGACTGCAAATGGGAAAAGGATTTGAAAGACTTTCTGGTTGATTTGGGTTGTTTTTTCAGAAGAAGAGTTTCTTTTTTAACTTAATTTGAAAGGAAGTCTTTTTCCACCTTTCCTTTTAGTTTAAGGGAATGGATATTTCTCCACCTAGTTCCCCTTTGGATACAGATAAATAGTGTATTTATGGCAAAACTGTTTGTTAAGAAGATATCCATCCAGTACTCAGTGTATGAGGAGAAAAGGGAGAGAAGGAAGAAGTTGTATCCTTCAGATTTCATCCATAGAAGATACCGTTTTTATCTGATATACAGAGGGGAGTAAAGGAGGTACCCATCTGGTTCAATAGAGGAACCACAAGAGGGCTGTGCAAGTATCAAAGAGGATTAGGCGAAGCATCAATACGTTTCAGGTACCACAAATGAGAACCCTAAGTTAAAGGGAATATCTTTGAATAGTCATCTGGGAATCCCCAACTTGAAAAGAGGAAATTTCTGGGATCCAGTAACAAAGAAGAGGGACTATACAGTTGATGTTTAAAGAAATTATATCTGGATTATGGATTTAAAGAAAAGTGCATTATTTCATTATGGTTTATGGTTTTATTGTTTTTTGTATACCGTCACATCGGCAAGGCCTTCACAACGGTTCACAGTCAAATAAAATAGAGAAATACAATCATACAATAAATAATAGTAACAGCTAAAATAATTAAAAAGATCAATACAAAATACAAAATATTACAATTTAGCTGTTAAAAATAGAAATTAAAATGTAAAGTATAACACATTATTATTTGTAAAATTATTAAGATCACATAAAACACACTTCAATATTAATATCATATCTAAAAAAAACATAACAATAAGAGGAAACAGAAATTATTATGGCTGTGTGTGCCTGTTACTTGTTTTCAGTGTATGCACAGTTGAAAAGCCATATTTTAAGTTCTGCCTTAAATTTCTTTTTATCTTCTTGTAGCCGCAATTGCGTTGGAAGTGTATTCCAAAGTTTGGGTCCTGCTATTGATAATGCTCTCTCTCTTACCTGACTAAGTCGGGCGGACTTTATTGTTAGAATTGTTAAAAGACCTTTATTGGCTGATCTCAGGTTTTTTTGTGGGATATGTAGTCATATTGCTGTATTTAACCATTCTGTTCTTTTGCCATAGATTATGTTATGTACTATACATGCTGTTTTATATTGTTGACATCAGTACTGAACAAGTACTTCAATAAAGACTAGGCTAGGAAACAATCATAGTGTCCAGTGACATTACTGACAATTACAAAAAGCACTGTAAAGCCTTGGAGGTTTATCCTTCCCCTCTTCAGAGGACCTTTCATTGGGGAAAAGATAGATTGTTAGCAGAGACTCAGCCTCAGTATTGAGTTTTCTCTGTGACTCCTTAAGGGGTAGATTTTAAAAGGAGCATGCGTGGCGCGCACACATGTACGCCCACATTTTTAAATGTCGGCGCGTGCGTAAGGGGGTGCACAATTGTGCCCCTTGCACAAGCTGAGCCCGCGCTGCCTTCCCCAGTTCCCTCAACAGGCCGCTCCGAAATTGGAGCAGCCTCAGAGGGAACTTTCCTACCCCCCCCCCCCCCCACCTTCCCTTCCCCTACCTCCCCCGCCATTTCCCCCCTACCTTTGATGATTTCTTGTTTTTTATCAATAAACTTACTTCAGCCCTGGGTGAGAAGTAAGTTGCACGCACCGGCAGTTGGCCGGCGCGCGATCCCTGGCACAGCGGCAAATATGACCGCTGTGCCGGGAGCCTGACCCCGCCCCCGCCCCTGGGCCACCCCGCCCATGCCCTGCACCCTCCCCGCCCCTTTCTGCAAACCCCGGGACTTACACGTGTCCCGGGGCTTTACGTGCGTCACCGGGCCTTTTAAAAATAGTCCTGGCACGCGTAGACCCATTTACACGCGTAACCCTTTTAAAATCCGGCCCTAAGGATTCCCTGAGTTAGAGTTATATTCACTTTTAATTTCATCTGCCATTTAGAGGGCCGGTTCCCCAATCCTGCAAGGTCCTTCTGCAATTCCTCATAATCTGTTTATGTTTTAACTACTTGAAATATTTTTGTGTTATCTGCAAATCTGATCACTTCTCTCATTGTTCCCTTTTCTAGATCATTAATGAATAAGTTAAATAATAGTCATCCCAGTAAAGATCCCTGGAGCACTCCACTATTTATTTTTTTCCATTGGTAAAACTGTCCTATTCTTTATTTCCTATTTTTTAACCAGTTACCCATGGACAGTATGACATCACGTTCTATCCCATGACTTTTAGTTTTCTGAGGAATCTCTCATGAGAGATTTTATCAAATGCTCTCTGAAAATCCACATATAATATATCAGTTGGATCATCTCTGTCCACATGCTTAGTCATATTTTCAAAGAATTCTAATAGGTTAGTAAAGCATAGCTTTCCTTTGCTTCAATCATGCCATTGAGTCATATTTGTCCCCATTAAGTCATATTTGTCTATATAACCAATCATTTTGTTCTTAATAATAGCTTCTACCATTTTACCTGGCATTGGCAACAGGCACATAAGCCTGTAGTTACTTGAGTCACCCTAGGAGGCCTTTTTGAACATTTTCTTTCATTTGTAATCCTCCAGTCCTTACATTTAAAGGCGTATTTTAATATTTGAGTTCCTTTAGAAATCTGGGGTGAATACCATCAGTTAATATTTAGCATCATTCTGATGATATGCTTCTATCTAGCACATCTTTCAGATTCAAACTGATTTGATTCAGTTCCTCTGAAATATCACCTACAAAGAATGGTTTTGGTGTCGTTATCTCCCTAACATCCTCCTCAGTATAGACTGCAGCAAAAAATTAATTTCATTTTTCTGCTATGGCCTTATCTTTCTGGAGTACTCCTTTTACCCTCCAGGTATCTAATGGCCCAAATTACTTCCTCACAGGTTTCTTGTTTTTAATATACTTGGAAAAAAAGGTTTTATTAGCTTTTGCCTCTTTGGCAAATCTCTCCTCAGATTTTCTCTTGGTCTGCTTCATTAATGTTTTACAAATGCTTATGTATCTTCCTATTTTCCTCATTAGGTTCTGCATTCCAATTTTGACAGATACCTTTTTCTCTTGGCCTCTTTCACAGCACCATTTAGCCATGCTGGTAGATGCCTGTTCTTCTTTTGACCTTTTAATTTATGGAATACATTTTACCAGGGCTTCAAAAAGGTATTTTTAAACAGTCTCTGTGCCTGCTGCCGATCTTTAACCCTTGTACCTTCTTCTTTTCATTTCCTTTTAACTAGTTTCCTCATCTTATCACAGTCTCCCTTTTTAAAGTTATATGTTAGTGTAGTAGTTTTATCTATGATTTTACTTCCAGGTGTTATCTCAGATTGTATTATGATGACTATTGCCGATGGAGAAGGTACAGAGAAGGGCTACCAAAATGATAAAGGGAATGGAACAACTCCCCTATGAGGAAAGACTAAAGAGGTTAGGACTTTTCAGCTTGGAGAAGAGACGACTGAGGGGGGATATGATAGAGATGTTTAAAATCATGAGAGGTCTAGAACGGGTAGATGTGAATCGGTTATTTACTCTTTCAGATAGTAGAAAGACTAGGGGGCACTCCATGAAGTTAGCATGGGGCACATTTAAAACTAATCGGAGAAAGTTCTTTTTTACTCAACGCACAATTAAACTCTGGAATTTGTTGCCAGAGAATGTGGTTAGTGCAGTTAGTATAGCTGTGTTTAAAAAAGGATTGGATAAGTTCTTGGAGGAGAAGTCCATTACCTGCTATTAAGTTCACTTAGAGAATAGCCACTGCCATTAGCAATGGTTACATGGAATAGACTTAGTTTTTGGGTACTTGCCAGGTTCTTATGGCCTGGATTGGCCACTGTTGGAAACAGGATGCTGGGCTTGATGGACCCTTGGTCTGACCCAGTATGGCATTTTCTTATGTTCTTACGTTACCCCTTGCACCTGATCCTGCATTCCAGTAAAAGCTATATATAAAGTAGCTCTGCCCCCTTTACCATTGGTTCTAGGATCAATTGCTCCATGAACTAGACATTTATGGTGTCTAGAAACTTAGCCTCCCTGATATTCTCTCATGAGACATTCATCCAATCAATACTGGGATAACTGAACTCTCCCCTTTCTAATTTCTGCTAGTATTTCACAATCTTTTACTCCATCCTGGTTAGATGACTGGTAGTAAACCCCCTCTGCTATAATCCTCTCTATCATGCATTCAATTTCTGTCCATAGAGATTCCATCCAGAGTGCAGTTACTTTCCTGTAGAATGACAAAGCACATAATACAGAAGCCTTATTACTTGCCTTGATGAATACTTTACTGAGCAGTATAGACCACGGAGATATGGGTATTCTGGTACAAATTGATATGTAATCAGCTTTTGATACTGTTTTCCATGACATTTTATTGGCCAGGCTGATGAATATTGACATTTCAGGCCTAGCTGGTTTTCATCTTTGTTGTAGGATAGAGAGATGTATATACATATGGTTCAGATTTTTCAACCTAGCATAAAATACAATTAGGCATACCTCAAGGATCTATGCTCTCTTCTGTATTATTTAAAATGTACTTAGTCCCAACAGGGAAGGTTCTAAGAGTACTGGAGTTGCCTTTTATTATATACATGGTTGATATACAGCTGTACATCCCTAGTACTACGCCAGGCATGCCCTCTGAAACCCTTTAATCTGACGCTATGACCCAAGTTAGATTGTGGTTAAAGACAAATGGTCTTAAATTGAATGTTCAAAAGACCAAGATATTATGGGTTGGAATGGCTCCAATGGGAGGTGGGATTAATTATATCTTTTATGAAGGGGAACAATTAACTATTCAGTCAGAGAAGGGAAGTCTAAGGGTTGTGCTTGACTCACAGTTGACTATGAATCTCCATGTTGGTAAATTGGTCAAAACATCATTTTTTAAGTTAAAATGCTAAAATCTTTTTGTTCTTTAATTCCAGCAGTGCTTTTTAGAACTGTTTTGCAGGACTTAGTTCTTACCATATAGACTATTTTGGTACTTCATTAGTGAACGTACTGATAAGCTGACCAAGGTTTCACAACTGATTCAGCATTCTGCAGTACTATTGCTTGGCCTATCTACAAATATGATCATATGACATATGTCCTGCAACAGCTACACTAGCTTCCAGTGAAATGGAGAACAAAATTCATATTAGTAGTGCTCTTTGGTCAAATGTTATTTGGTATTCTCCTGCATTCTGCAGGAACTAGATTTTTAAGGGTTCCCAAAATAAAACAACATAGATCCACTCAGGTTCGAGCAAGGGCAATGCCAGCTGCAGTTCTCACTCTGTGGAATCATCTACCAACATATTTAAGAGAAAAAATATATTTAAAAAATATTTTTAAAGGAGGATTTTGTTAATATTTGATTAGTTAAGTTGATATTTTGTTTCATCTGTTCATTGTCCATACTGTAAAATGTTAATTTACTTATATTCCACTTTTCTCAGTGCTTCAAAGTGGATTACATTCAGGTACTTTAGGTATTTCCCTATCCCCAGAGCGCTTACAATCTAAGGGGGTCATTTATCAAAGTGCTATAATGGCATTTTTGCATGCAAAAAACGCCATTAACGCATGCAAAAGCACCATAACGCATGGTGTGATACAAATAAGAAAAAGGGGAGGATATTGAGGCGGGATTTTTGGCCAAATGGGCTGGGCTCACAGTTTTGCAAAGCCCTATCGCACAGCTTTAACGCAAATTTTAATTAACTACACCTTTTTCATTTGCGTAAAGCTGTGCGATAGGAATTTGCAAAACTGTGAGCCCACAAATCCTCCCCTCTTTGTTATTTGCATTGCATCATGTGTTATGGTGCTTTTGCATGTGTTAACGGCATTTTTTGCATGCGAAAACACTATATAGCACTTTGATAAATGAGCCCCCAAGTTTGTACCTGAGGCAATAGAAGGTAAAGTGACTTGCCCAAGGTCACAAGGAGCAACAGCAGGACTCAAACCCTGGTCTCCTGGTTTATAGCCCCCTGCTCTAACCACTAGGCTACTCCTCCATTTATATGTATAATTATGAATGTTTATGTGTAAACTGTCCTGGACAGAGTGTTCTTGGATGTGGTGGTATAGAAACTTTATAATAAATAAATAATGTGTATCTTGCTTGATTCTATGGAATCCTTAATACATGGTGCCATGCCACCATATCTTCTATCTGTCAGTTTGATATTATTTGTTCCCTGGTATCACTGTGTCCCATTAGTTGCCTTTTTTTCTACCAGGTCTCTTAGATGCCAATTATATCAATATTTTCATCTAGTGACAAACACTCTAATTCTCCCATTCTCCCATTTTATTTTTAGACTTCTAGAATTTACATACAGACATGTTGAGTGATACACAGAATCATAGAAACACAAAGGCATCAACAGACTGTATGGCCCATCTAGACTGCCCAGCTATTCAATTGATTTAGCATTATAATTCCCATCACTTCCTTAGAGATCCACTGTATTTATCCCATGCTTTCTTGCATTCAAATATTGTTTTTATATCCACCATCTCCACTGGGAAGCTGTTCCACACAACTACCACCCTCTCTGTAAAGAAACATTTCCTAAGATTATTCTATAGTCTACCCTCTTTTAACCTCATCATATGATCCCTCGTTCTAGAGCTTCTTTTCAATTGGAAAGGCTCATCTCCTCCTGAGCATGGAAGCCTTTGAGATATTTGAATGTCTCTGTCATACCTCCCTTATCTCGCCTTTCTTCTATGATATACTTGTTTAGATCTTTAAGGCTATCCCCATATACTTTAGAACAAAGATCGGTGACCATTTTAGTAGCCACCCTCAGGACCAACTCCATCCTGGTTATATCCTTTTGAAGATGCAGTCTCCAGAACTGTACACAGTATTCCAAAGGAGATCTTACCAGGGACCTATACAGGGGCAATATCACCTCCCTTTTTCTGCTGAGCATTCCTCTCCCTATGCTTGCCTGATAGAGAACAGAGAAAATCCTATGGAAGGATAGTTAAGATATATCAAAAGCCAAGATAAAGAAAAGGAGAAGCTAGCCTGCATCCATCAGTGATAAAAGGAGTTACATAAAGGCCTGAAATACAAAGTAAAAAAAAGGATTATAATAACCAAAGAAGCAAACAAAAATACCACAAGGTTTAAGAACAATGGTATAGACATATAGATCAAAATCAAAAAAATCTAATCAATTACTATTTCTCTCCCACTTCAGAGATTCTTCAGAGTGATACTGCAATGATAATCCAGGTATTCAAAGAAAGAATCAGTGGGATCAGTTACAGCAACAATCAGCGAGATCAGTTAGGGCATAGTTTAGATGGATGTGTGTATATTACTGTTATATTAATGTCATTTGATGCTTTCATTTCATGATATACTATGATGCTGATATTCCGGAAGAATGCTGAATGTACTTGAGGGTGGTCCCCTCTTCTTGGTTTCCTTTTGGTCTCCATTATTTACAATATTTCAAATGTGACAGATCTTCTTCTTCCCTGTCATTAGGTCTGTAGTTACTGTATCCAGTGCACAACCCTTTATACACAATATTCCTTAGGTTTGGTTCTGGGGAGGGGTGGTGGGGGGGGGGGGATACACTAAGTAGACACTAAAATGGTACCGGTGGTGGGTGTATAATTGTTATGTCTGCAATTGTGTGTGTCATGATTCACATGCTTTGATTCTTTGGAATGTTAAATTTAACCTAGTTGTGTACCATGTTACATTATGTTTTTCTACTGGTTACCAATAAAAACCGTTTAAATATTAAAAAAAAAAAAAAATGTCCACAGTTAAATGAGACAGACTTTTCTAAAGAAATGAAAAGCTGTATTCTTTAGCTGCACCTCCAGTAAGAATATGCTTTTGTTTTTAACTAATGTAAAATCACCAATGAAATAGGCCATTTTCAGTTCATTCTGAATGGAATAAAATGAAAATAGCATTCTTTAAAAATATACAAAAATTCTCATGTTTTTCATATTCATTGCATTTTTATTTTCAAAAACGGACTTCCGGCAGGACCAGGACTTTGAATCTAGGGGTAATTTGTTATTTGTAAATGTTGTTTGTAAAATTTATTTGTAAATGTTACCCGATATTATTTTTTCCGTTATATTACAATATGTTATTTGTAAATGTTACCTGTTCCATTTAATATGATGTGCAAATGGTTATAGGTATATAAAAGCCTTAAATAAAATAAATAATAAGTTAGGTGGACTGCTATTCGATTGCCCTAAAGTTAGCCAGATAAATGTATCTGCCACCATATTGTATGATGCGATGCAAATCTGAAAAGGAGGGGAGAGGGAGAGGGAGAGGGAGAGAGAGAGAGAGAGAGAGAGAGATGTTTGCATACTAATGCCGGTATATAAAAGTTCTAAATAAATAAATAATAAATAAATGATTGGATAACAATTATACCAATTAAGATGAAAGGAAGTGAGGCCATAGTTGTTCTTGGAGATGGAGTCTCTGAGTATTCTGGCTCAACAGGAAGTGAGTTCACACTGGAGAAAAGCCCTTTAGGACATTTGGTTCAGAGTCATTTTAAGCTCAGTGTCCATTTTGGCACTTAGAGCCAATTGAAGGAATTTTATAAGGGGCAAAAAACCCTCCAGAGTGGAACTAGATAGAGGAAGAAAGAGAGAACATGGTGAACTCTCCCTTGATGGGCCAGGGCCGCGATGATAGAGGGAAAAGGTGCTGAGCTGCTAAACAAAGATATGTCATACTCCTGCAGGTAAGCACTCAAGCAGTGCTAGCAACAGAAAGGAACTCCATTAAATACTTCTTACCTATGCATTTTATTAACAGTATGTTGGTAAATACTGTGAGAAGGAGCACTGAAGAGACTGAGCTGAACTGTATTATGAATTAACAGACATTATAATAAAGGCATGGAAGGGAACTGAATCCTGCTGTGTTGATTGCCTGTTCATTAAGAATGACTGTGGGAGAAGCATAGATAGAATGGTTGAGTTGATCCGAGCTTGCTGTCCAGCATGTGAATAACAATGAAAAGAGAGAGAGAGAGAGAAGCTTGCTGCTCCTGGTTGAAGTTAACCCCCACTTTTCTGAGCATGTTACAGTGAGAGTAAAGGCAAACCTAAGCTGTACTTCCATAGGAAGTCAACTCCGCAGCAGATTTGAAAGATGAGAATGGTGGTGAAAATATATAAGCACTTTGTAGCAATATATAGGACCTTTGGAGTCTCTTTTAATTTCTGGTTTGTTATTATCCATAGTCAATCCTCAAATCTGAAATTCTTATGAGGTACCCAGAGTTCAGTTACAGAATGCCTACAATACCATTGCATGGTATTATTAAAAATTAGTTGCCTGACACACTGCATGTGGCCTTGAAATTACTATACTGAATATTTTAAATTATGATCTAACAATTCTTTTGCTTCCAGCAATTAGAGTAAACCTCCATGACTGGTGACTGAGACTGGTGCTCCTAAATGAATGCAGAGTACTGGAATTGATATTGGTTTGTTATGAATCTTGAGGTCAAAGAATGGTAGAATCAACAGATTTCTGCATTAACCTTGCCTCCACAAAGTCTCAGTGCTTAGCAAGTTACAGTCAAGAAAGGCATAAAAATAAATCCCAGTATATTAAGAGAAAATTCCTTTTTGGCTACAGGCAACAAGATATGTAAACAGGCAAGCCTCAAAATGAAGAGAAAAGCATATCAAATGTTGTAAACAATATTAGAGCCAAAATGATTGTCGGAATGAGTACAGTATTTTCAATTGAATTTCTATTTGTTGTTTGGGCCTAATTTATCTTGCTAAATGACTTAATGTTCTTCCTTTATATATGAGCAATAGATCATTAGAAATACAAAAATTATTTTTGAAACTGATTCTGTATATTATTTTCATCAAAATTCGTTTTTCTTGATGCAGGGAGGAACAAGATGGCCGTGTGAGCATGTCAGAGTAGCACTGTGTTTCTTCTACATTTGTTACCTTGACTATGCTCGTGAAAAGGAAATGGAAAGTGTGTGCCTTTCTCCCTATGGTTCTATCCCTGATACAGCTGAAGAGAGATGGCATTGGCTTTCTCAGCTGAGAATCTGGATTTGTGGAGGGCAACAAGTGGAGAAATGCCAGATCAGCTGGAGAAAGAAATTTCACTTAGCCTTCTATATCATCAATCACTGCCTTAGAGAGAGAACATGTTGGTAGATGCCCCCAGTTGGGGGGGGGGGGGGGCAGGCAGGCTGTCATTCTGTTGCTGGCATTTCTGAAAACATCATAAGAACATGCCATACTGGGTCAGACCAAGGGTCCATCAAGCCCATCATCCTGTTTCCAACAGTGGCCAATCCAGGCCATAAGAACCTGGCAAGTACCCATCTATTTCATCAATTCCATAGAAGGCAGAGAGTCCATGAACCATGCAAGATTGTTCACAGAGGAGAAGCTGGAGACTAGAGAAGACATAATGGCAAGTTTGCAGAAGTATCTGCCGGAGATGGTGACTTCATTGATATTTGGTGAAGTTTCTTCTCCCCTAGTGAAACCTCTGGTGGTTACTCTGGATGGCATCTAGGTGGCCTTAGTAAGACTAGATAACTCACTCTTAAGATATTTTTTGGACATAAATTCCTTTGTACAAAGTCTGAGTGTACTGCCATATAACCATGAATACTGTTTGAAGGAGTTTAAGGGAAGGCTAGAAGTTCTTGAGAAGTTGTCAAAGATATATGATTGGTGAATACTTTTTTGATTCATAATAAGTTGCAATTACATTGCAAAATAAAATAGTTGGAACATTTTACAAGGCATTTGAACCTTCATTTTTTCAACTTTCCCTAAAATTAAAAAAAAATCATGGGATAGGAGATAATGTTCTATGTGGATTGCAAATTGGTGAAAAGATGGGAAATAGTGAATAGGACTGAATGGTCAGTTTTCTCAATGGAGGAAGGTAAACAGTGGAGTGTCCCAGGAATCTGTACTGGGACCGGTGCTTTTTAAAATATTTATAAGTGATCTGGATAAGGGAACAATAAGTGATATGATAAAATTTGCAGGCAAAATTATTCCAGGTTGTTAAGTCACAAGCAGATTGTGGGAAATTGCAGGAGGACCTTGTGAGAATGAGAGACTGGACATCTAATGGCAGATGAAATTTAATGTGAACAAGTGCAAAGTGATGCACACAGGGAAGAATAATTCAAACTATATTTGCATGATGTCAGGTTCCATATTATGAACAACCACCCTAACTGCAGCACTTAAATGGCAGACCTACATCTAGCTAGTCAAATTTTGGCTGGCTACATCATGTGCTCACGCCACGCTGAAAATGCACACAAGTATGTCCATTAGCTAATCATTTGTTACTAATGGGTCTTAGTAGCCAGGTGCTCTTTACTGACAGGTGGGTTGAAACACTGCATTTGATTTATGTATTCTATTTCGTTTTCCATCAGAACTCCTTTTTGTAAAGCCAGCATATTATGCATCAAAAGGAAAGCATCATCAAATCAGAAGTCTTTGTTGCTGCTCATGAAAGAACCTAAGAGGTATGAGTGCACCATGTATGCAAGGCACAGATGTCACAATCACAGCTTTTGGCGTGTATATGTTCTATAAAAAATGAAAGTCTGCTGTCCTCTTCTTGTTGCTATTATATTTATAGGTGCATTGAGGGGAAATAGTATGCTAATCAGCTCTTCCATTCATGAGATGGCAGAATGATCCTTTTACATTTCAGAATGTGTCAAGCAGCATCTCTTACCAGCCTCACAGGTTACTTCACTTACCTAGAAAAATACATAGGAGCATATTTTCAAAGTCCTTGTTTATTACTGTTATAAGAACATTCTGCTGCCAAAATTGTTATCTGATCTTATGGATTATATTTATGAGAGGATCCCATGGTAGGAAGCAAACATTATCTAAGAAAAGATAGAGGTAAACTATTATTGCAAATGCAGCTGCCACACAAGACTATTCAATTGATGATGTGCGTGTGCAAACCTAATGTCTCTGAAATAACATATTTTCTCTTTAAAAAGGATAAGACTTCCTGATAGTGAGACAAATCTAGTTTTAGCATATGTCAGAGGGATTATGAACTGACATACTCAGTTCCTCTGTACTTATTTTTCCAGCCAGTCACCAGCATACAAGAATTACCTGTATTTGCAGCATGCTGCATATGTTTGGCTTAAAAAAAAAAAGGGAAAGGTCAGTGCTGAATGACTTTGTGTGCTCAGCTGGAAAGAACTGACTGGTACCGTGCTGACTGAATCAAGCAGCCATTATTATTAGATTTTAAGAGAAAGTCTGCTTTTTAATATTATAAAAATCCAGTTAGGTCACTGGAATCGACATTCTATGGCCACAATTCTGTATATGTCGCTCTTATGCAAGAGTACAGCAGTGGACCTTTTCACCCCATCACAATGCAAGAGATTGTTTACAACATAGTGTGTGGGTCACATTCAGAAGATCGAGAGCTATTTGCAAGCCTTTCCTCCCACCTTCCCCATGTAACTTGGAGGCCTGCCGAGTTTCCCTTCCCCAGAGGGGCCCGTGGGTACTTAAGTACCCATAGAGTTTGCAGGTGCAAACTTCCCACCAGAAAGAATGTGCAGGGGAGTTAAAAATTATGGGCCAGATTTTAGTAGCTACGCACGGGCGTAGATTTGTGCGCGCAACCCGGCGCGCGCAAATCTATGCCTGATTTTATAACATGCGCGCGCAGCCGCGCGCATGTTATAAAATCCGGGGTTAGCGCGCGCGAGGGGGTGCACACTTGTGCAACTTGCGCACTTCAAGCCTTGGGGGAGCCCCGATGGCTTTCCCTGTTCCTTCTGAGGCCACTCCGAAATTGGAGCGGCCTCAGAAGGAATTTTCCTTCCGCTCCCCCCCCCCCCCACCTTCCCCTCCCTAACCCACCCCCAGCCCTATCTAAACCCCCCCCAACCTTTCTTTACTAAGTTGCGCCTGCCTCTGGGCAAGTGAAGGTTGTGCGCGCCGACCGAACCCGGGCACAGTGGCAAATGGCTGCTGTGCTTGGATGCTCCAGCCCTACCCCACCCCCAGCCTGCCCCAGCCCGCCCACGCCCCGCCCCTTTTTTCGAGCCCTGGGACATACGCGCATCCTGGGGCTTTATGCGCGCTGCCGGGCCTTTTGAAAATAGGCCCAGCGCGTGTAAATCCACCTGATTTACGTGCATGGGCTTTGAAAATCTTCCCCTATGCGCACATGCTTTTCCAGGATGATGCTGGCAGCATCCTAGCCTCCAGTGCCACTCCTTCTGAACGTTGTGGACAGAGTGCATACGTTTCCCTGCACAAAGGGGAGGGGAGTGCATTTTCCTGTTTAGGAGCAGGAAATCCCTTTACAAGTTGCCCTCAATATGAAGATATGAGTGATGTGAAAATCACATTGTAACTTTCTATAATAAGTTAATATGATAGCAGTTGGTAGGGATGCTAGTTACGGTATTTTGTTTTTCTACTTATATTCCAACTTTTGTGATTAGTCTACCACTTCAAAGTAGATTGTATTTAGGTACACTAAGTATTTCTCTGTCCCCAGATGGGTTACAATATAGGGGACCCAGTTAATAAAGATTTTCTCCCATTGTGTGTCTATGGGAGAAATGGTTAGTAAATAGGGCCCTAAGTTTGTATATGAGGCAATGGAGGGTGACATGACATACCCAAGCTCACCAGCAGGATTTGAAACTTGGCTTCCTTAGCTCATAGCTTGCTGCTCTTTCCTCTAGGCTACTCCTCCACTCTGATTTGATGGAGGAGGATCTTAGTGGTTAGAGATCGGTGTATACTTGTGAGTGTGTGTGAGAGAGAGAGAGATAGTTAATTTTCACTTAACAGAAGAAATGAGGGAGGGGGTTGAGTGTTTTCTCAGTCATATGGAAGGTTAAAGAGCAAAGGAGGGAACAATCCAATCCAATAGACAGAGAATGGTGGTAAGATTACATCAAATTTCTAAGAAGGCTATAGTAATGCTCACAGAGCAGTCATGGTTACAAGAAAGCTAGGGTAAGTTACATGGAGCAGTCATGGTTGCAACCCTAACTTCAATGCTATGGCTACGGCTGTATTAGGAGTTCAAAGTGGGGGTAAGAGGTAACCTGCATTGAGTGGCCATGGCTATAATGAGTACAGGGTGGCTGGGTGTTTTAGACAGCAGCCTCACTAGTTTTGGTGGGTTCTTTTGATCATTAGAAAGGTTAGTGGTAACACATGCTAAAACAAAAAAGTGTAGCATCTAATAGCATCTAAGGGTTGCATCTTGAAAACCCCCATGTTAACTGTCCCAAAATGAAAAGGGTAGATAGCTCTTCCTCTTCCCCCAAACCCTAGAAGTCAGTCACTGACTCTTCCTACCTCCCCCCAAACAGCATTACCTCCCCCCCACCGTACAGCATCACATAATCTTGAACTGAATCACACACCTCCCCAAACAATAGCACAGAATACTCCCACCACCATGACAGATATCAAGCCCCTTCCTGATCACCTTTGGACCTCCCCTCCTGAATAGCCAGATAACCATAGCCCTTTTAGAGCCCCACTCTAAAGCCCCTGCAAAACCTCTATCTCCAAGCTTAATATGAAGCTCCACAAAATGAAGCCTTCCCACCTACAGCCCCCAACATTCCTACTAGCACTCACCTCTCTGCCCTCCCCCACCCCAGGAATGAGAACCTACTATTCCAGAGGATCTGGTTCTTCTCAGGCAGGTGAGACAACAGAGCCTTCCTGCTTGTATTGCTGCAGCTGTCAAACAATGTTGATAGGAAATGCTTTACCACTAGTGTGCAATTGGTAAATTTATTGCATTGATATGGTGAAGTGCTTTCCACCAGCATTATTTGGTGACTACTGCAGTGCACCTTGAATACTACTATGTACAATTCTGGTTGCTGCATCTCAAAAAAGATATAGTTGCGATGGAGAAGGTACAGAGAAGGGCAACCAAAATGATAAAGGGTATGGAATATCTCCCCTATGAGGAAAGGCTGAAGAGGTTAGGGCTGAGGGGGGATATGATAGAGGTTTTTAAGATCATGAGAGATCTTCAACGAGTAGATGTGAATCGGTTATTCACACTTTCGGATAATAGGACTAGGGGGCATTTCATGAAGTTAGCAAGTAGCACATTTAAGACTAATCAGAGAATATTCTTTTTCACTCAATGCACAATTAAGCTCTGGAATTTGTTGCCAGAGGATGTGGTTAGTGCAGTTAGTGTAACTGGGTTCAAAAAAGGTTTGGATAAGTTCGTGGAGGAGAAGTCCATTAACTGCTATTAATCAAGTTTACTTAGGGAAAAGCCACTGCTATTAATTGGATCATTAGCATGGGATCTTCTTAGTGTTTGGGTAATTGCCAGGTTCTTGTGGTCTGGTTTTGGCCTCTGTTGGAAACAGGATGCTGGGCTTGATGGACCCTTGGTCTGACCCAGCATGGCAATTTCTTAGGTTCTTAAGCAGCAGGGCTCTGGATCCTCTCCTGCCTGTGAAGAACCAGCCCCTCTAGAATAATCGCATCTCCTTCACAATGGGTGGGAGTGAGATTTGGGTTTTAGGCAGGTGGTGGGCTTCATGTTGGGGGGTGTTATTGAAGGGTGCTCATGGAGTAAATTTTCCTCAGCGGCTTTGGAAATTGGGGGGGGGGGTCTAATGGGGCTATGAGAGCAGTTGTCTAGTTGTTACTTGGGAAGGTGCCTGATAATGCTCAGGGAAGGAAGGGAGGTTGTAAGGGAGTGGGGATGTGGGTGATTTCAATCTGAGAATTCAGAGGAAGAGGACATTCTTTGTGCTAACCAACCATTTCAATCTGAGCTGGTTAACATATGGGATTTCGACATAGCTAGACACTTGCAGTCCTTAGCATGATCAGTAAAATTGTTACATCTGGTCTGAGGCAGGTCTTAAATTTTAACCATTAGCAAGTGCACAGTAAATAGCATGTGGAGGACAGCACCTGATGCCATTTCTGATGCACAGGCTAATGTTCACTTTGTATGTGGTATTCCTTTATTTACATGTGTATTCCCACTAATTTTAGTATGTTCACGCCAACATCTTCTGACCCTGGCTCAGTATGCACAATAGGCCTTCAGGGGTCCAATTTCAAAGTCACTTATGTGTATATAATAAGGTTTTATGCGTGCAAGTAACTCTTTGAAAATAGCCCTGGTGGTCATGTGTGTAAAAGCATGCGTATACTTTTATGCACACTTGTGGTAGGTGTTCCGGAGGATTGAGTTGGAGCAGGGATAGGATTTAGATGCAGACTTCTGGATTTTCAGAAGTTTGCTTCTAAGTTTATAGGCAAAAGTTACGCATTACTAGAAACAGCTGTTACTTCCTGATTGTAACTGGTATACATACTAGGGACTTTGCCCCTGTATTTTTAAAGCTATTTTATGCATATAAAATCACTTTGAATATTAGCATAAAAATGTGTGTGTAACAGATACATGCAGACTTTACTACTATGCATGGTGTTCTAATATTGCCCTCTTAATGCAAAGCATGCTACTCTTAGTGTGTGCTAAATTACTTCTCTATGCATGATTAGCTTTACTGGACCCTTAGACTGAGATCAGGATTTCCTTTTATAATTAATACATGGTCTTACCAAATAAAAAATAATTTCTTACTTATGAAAGTACAAATATTATCCTACCCTAGTCCATTAAGTAATCTTGGTTTATAAAACGGGTCCAGTTTATGGTGCATTTTAACTGGCACAGCAACCTTGCACTTTGATGTCAAAAATCAAAACTGACATTCTCGAACAGAAACAGCCAAATATATAATATACATAGAATTGTAAAAAGATTTTTTCCCCTAGGGTGTTTGATGTTACAAGACTCTCAGGCATCTTTAGTTCCCTGAGCACCTGAGGCAGATGTGTACTGTCCATCCTTCCAGCTGCACATCTCCTTTTGTTTTAACTCTAGTGAATTAGTGTCATTAATTATTGGCTGGTTTGAAAGTTAATGGAGATTTTCTTTGTTAGTTAGAGCTTGGAACTTGTTAGGTTTCCTACTTTTTGACCATGATCCTGAAATGGATGTGAGAAGGTTGCTTGACCTTTCTTTACCCAAATTTACACACCTGTGCTATAGTAATAACAATGATAGTAGAAGTAGTAAGCAATCTTTTTCACTCCCACTGCTTGCAAAGCTGTCATGCATTGTGCAGAAGCCCTGAGAATGCTGCATAGCTTTCCACCCCAGAGAACTGTAGGTTTTCAGAGGAAGCTACACATTCACTCGGTGAATGATTCAACATAAAATAGAATTACCATAATAACTTACAGTAAAAAGCTCTTTCAATGAGTCATTACCACTTTAGCTGATTCACCATGGATAAATGCTGATAAATCCTTAATCATAGAATCTGATGAAAAACTGGAGAAAACAAGCTAAGCATTTCATAAAAGAATAGACAAAAATGAGGGGAACCATTTTTCACTTGGCTGATCTTACTTCAGATTTAGAGCCCCATTTACTAAGCATTTTACCAGACACAAAATGGGAGAAAACCTTTAGTAAAAAAAAGCTCCTTAATTTGTACTGCAAACACTTTAGAAAAGCTAAACTTCTCTCTTACACATAGTGAAACATCTGTAGTGTACACCAATGAAGCCTACTCTAAAAAAAAGTGGCCTTCTCTGTTTTTCATCAACTACATAATTCTGAGTTAGTTTTTTTTCTTTATTTCTATTCCACAGTGAAAATACTTTGTAGAATTCAAGCTGCACTTGTTTCAAAACATTACATTTATGAAAATCTGCTAGACTGCTTGATGGGGTCAGGAATAAGGGGATCATAGCTTCGAAAATTTTATTTTATAAGTGGTAACTTGTAGGAAAAAAAAAAAAACAACTCTACGTAGCAAGGCAATCAACTATGTACTGGAAGTCAGAAGCCACATGAGGAGCTCAAAAGCCTATTTGTTTTCTTTTAACAAGGTGACTTTTTATCAGTACAAAAATACAAGAAAGAAAAAAATCACAATGACAGAGCATGCTGGCAATGGATAGGTTGGCATTTGACCTCTGGAGGTTATTGAAGGTCATGAATTCTGAGGGTTTTTTGTTGTTGTTGTTGTTCTCTGTCCTTTCTTACCATTTTTGCAGACAGGACAACACTGCTCCGGTTCATAAACTGGGTTCACACACTCAGGTACTGCACAGTCGGCTACAACACAGTGAACTTCGTTGCTAGGCTCGCATCGGCACCATTCACACGGAGATGGCTGGAGGAAACAAAAAAGAATATTTAAAAAAATACTTTATTTTTCCTTGCATCTCAGAGATTTTATGACCTTTCTTGTTGCCTGTAACCAAAATATCCAGGTTTAATAAGAATATGTTAGTTTATACATTTATCACCGCCAGCTCATATTGTTGAAATACAATTTAGAGTTTTTTTTAACATATGCAGCAAAATGAATCATTGTTAAAGCAACTGAGATGTGCAAGTTCCAATCCTTCTGACTAGTTGCTGTAACAGGTATTAATCCCCAAGAAATGGTTCCTAAAATGACTTGCACTTTACGTGATTGCTTTTTAGAGTACTTATTGTGGAAAAGTTGTTTGGTTTAGCTTATGTAGTGTTTGTGAAACATCTTTCACAGCACTTCAAAGTGAACTTTTCCACATATCCAAGGTACAGATGCAGCAAGAGAAGCTTTGTCACACTCACAAGCCAAAGAAACTTAGATAAGTTTTGAAGGGAATATTTCTAGGGTTGAAAGTTTAATTTTCTTTCTCTGCCTACCGAATTCTTGACTTCCCTGCTTTGACTAACTAGGCTACTAACTACCATGAAGATGATAATGATAATGAATGGCTTGGACATCTATTCACTGGCAACTGGATTAGGACTATCAATGTATTCTGACATTCAGAAGACAATTTCCAAAACATTGTATGTGAATAAAATTCCACCGCCCCTCTTTCTTCAGTGTAGGTAAACATATGTGTGCTGTTTCCCAATGCAGTCACTTTTACCTGCAGGAAAAAGGGGGTGGGCTTAGGCCATGAAGGGAAAGTAGTTGTGCAGTGGTTTTATTTGGAAATCATCTTGCATGCTTTCTGGAGACAAAAGTCCACAGCTACTTTTGCACTCACACTGTAAACACTGACACATTTTCAAAGGGGAATTCCCAGGTCTGAAAATATGATCCACTTGCAGCTCAGGGAATCTGAAAATTGCCTCCTCAGATGGTACTGATTTCTGATCACCCTCCACGTGAAGTGAATTTATATTGGTGGCTTAGAGGTAAACAATTCAATATTCTTATAAAAATAAAAAACCCCACCCCATACTTTAGGAAAACTGTAATATTTTTGGAGCTCAGCAATTTTTCCCTACTCCGTTGGGCTTCCTGCTTAATCAGAATGGGCGTCTATTGGGGGTAATAGTGCTATGAGCCTTCATTTCCAATTATCCAGGTTTTCCTGTTTTTACTATAATCCCCCTTTCTTAGGAGCTACGCTGCAGAGACTGCAGGGTGCACCGTTCCTCAGCGCTGCATCCGGAAATTGCATTAGGGGGGACAGGCATACCTGCAAGGCCCAAGGGAGTCCCACTCAAGAAATAAATACAGTCCATACGCTTGATGTTGTTCTCCAAAATTAGTTACTTTTAATAAAAAAAAAAAAATAAAATGAATTGGTCCCCTGAAACAACAGCTCAGTTAAAGAAGCGATGAAAACAACAAGTGATTCAGATACAGAGTCCCAAAAGTAAAACAAATCTTCTCAAACCAGTTGAGTAGGATTTGGGATACTCCTGCCAGCTCTCCAAGAGGTGCTTTCCCTCTGAAGAATGGGCAACCCTCCTTCTCCCTGCTAGACAATCAGGCCAATAGAGTACAGTGCGCTCCGGCGGAGTGCACTAACCTGCGATTGGACGCACGTTTTGGACTCGCTAGCTTTACCCCTTATTCAGTAAGGGGTAATAGGAATACCTAATAGGGCCATCAACATGCATGTTGATGGCCCTATTAGGTATTCCTACGCGATACAGAAAATAAAATGTGCAGCCAAGCCGCACATTTTACTTTCAGAAATTAGTGTCTACCCAAAGGTAGGCGTTAATTTCTCTCAGCACCGGGAAAGTGCACAGAAAAGCAGTAAAAACTGCTTTTCTGTGCACCCTCCGACTTACTATCATGGCGATATTAAGTCGGAGGTCCCAAAAGTTAAAAAAAATAAAAAAAAATTGAAAAAAAAAATTTGAAATAGGCCCGTGGCTCGCGGGTCGAAATCCAGAAGCTCAATTTTGCAGGGTGTCTGGTTTCCGAGCCCGTGGCTGTCAGCGGGCTCGAGAACCGACGCTGGCAAAATTGAGCGTCGGCTGTCAAACCCGCTGACAGCCGCCGCTCCTATCAAAAAAGAGGCACTAGGGACGCGCTAGTGTCCCTAGCACCTATTTTTACCACCGGCCCAAATTTTAATACATTTATTTACTGCATCGCACGCACAGGACACTGGCCTGTGCGTGTGTCGGGAAAGCGGGCGCTCGCCTGCTCTCCCGCGATTTTACTGTATCGGCCCGAATGGTAGCACACTACCTGTTGGAAACCCTCCCCTTCACCCTCCCCCCTCTCCTGGATAAACTCCTGCTCCACCACTTCTTTTCACTTAACAGGTAGAGGAGCAGGGGGCGTTCTGCTCCAGCCCCTCCTCTCCTGGCAGTTTGCAGGGAAGAGGAGCAGACATAGCAGAGAATAGCTAATTTACTCCCTAATCCAGTCTCTTCTATCCTGTCCCCCCCCCCCCCCCCCACACACACACACACTTCTACAGGAAACAGGAGGAGAAGAGGTGATACTGCAGAGCAAAAAACAGACACATGTTTGAATCTTATGAGCGGCAGTGCCAGTGGTCAAGGTTTCAACCCTGGCCTTGATAAGCACTAGAAGTCACAAGTTTCAGACCTGTGCTAACTGAATCCCTTTTTGTATCTGTTTCTCAGGGCTTCGTTTCTGATGGAACAACCCAGAATGACATCCTGACACCTTTTTTTTTCCAGGACCTAAATCAGTCCTGGCTCCCTCACTATGTAAACCAGTTTAAGTTCCCTGCAGAAATGGAGTAGAGACGGTGGTGGCAGGATCATGTCTTCCCCTCCCCCCCAGCCCGTCCCCCAGCCCAGAGAAAGCAGAGCAGGGAGCTGCTTACCCTGAGATGAGAGCAGCCACATGGCCTTGATTTTTGTGCAATTTCCTAGTTAATTGAAAGGCCATGAGAGAGGGTGGGAAAGGATGAAGAGACTCTAGGTGAATGCTTATCATCCCCACTGTTCTGCAGCTACTGGGTTTGTTGGCACACTGGGCCTGATTTAAAAAAAAAAATTTGCTCGAATAAAATTGGATTTTTCTCTAGTAAATTCTCTTTACTCGAGTAAATGGGCTTTTGAAAATGGCTACAATATATGCCATTGAATTGTCCATGGGATTTACTTGTGTATGTGTACTTTACTCGAGTAAATGGCTTTTGAAAATTGCTATGACAGTATGTCACATTTACCTCCATTGTTTGTGTAGAAGAGTTCACACCTGACCCCTCCCCTTTCCCCTAGTCCTGCTCCACTTCCCTCCTTCCCCCTCAGCTCCACAGTTCAAATTCCTGTTTGTCTGCAAATTAAGCCCTGCCTCTATCCTTTTAATCTTGTGATAAGAAACCCTCCTGAGGCTGGCTCCCTTACCAAAACCACTCCAAATATAAGATGGAAAAGAAAGGAAAACTACCCTCTTCCTTCCCAGGAGGCCTTTAGCTGCGTCTCCTGCACCCTGGAAGATGTTGACATTTCTTCCAACTCCAAACATAACTCTATCAAGTGTCTTATTGAATCTCCTTCAGTATATGACCTCCTAAAGACGTACCCATCCTTTTGGGGATGGATGCTTACTATCACTCAAATGAGCAATAACCTTCAGGAGTCTCCCACTGTTAGACGTTTCCCTCTGTTAAGAATAGTGAGAACTAATCTGATTTGCATAAATATCTCCCTCTACTGCCTAACCGAGCCATTGCAGCAACAGTCATTTGCCAAGGTCCATAGGCGATGGCTGTCTATGGAATCCAGTGGGCCCTCTGAGTGTGGCCACTAGATGCTGCTGTTTTACGATGGCTGGGAAGCCTTTCTATTGGGTAAGAATCCGAAAAAAAAATAATTTTAAACTGCAGCCCTTAAATATTTGGAAGGCAATTTTCAAAGCCATTTACCTGTCTACAAATTGCCCTCCTCAAAATAGCTAAAAATGCATGCGTACTTCCATACAAGGTGTGCTTTTAGTCCTGTTAAAAAGATGCATTTCCCAGAATGTCTCTAGGTCAAGGGAATAAAACAGCATGCATATATGGAATTTTCAACACACCTGACCTATGTAACAATATCTTCTCCATCAAATGCATATAAATAAACAAACTTTCCTCAAGCAGTAACCAGGTTTTGTGCAACAACAACACAATAATGGGACAAAGTTACACACGTCTTTAGGAGCTTTAAAACCCGGGGCCGCCCGCAGGTAATCCTCTTCGCCGCTTACCGGATCTTCGCTCCTGCGCTTTCGGCGCCGACCCGCCGGGGTCCAGGGAGCCCCCCAAGCCACGCGGCCGTCTCCTGCACCTCGCCTCGGCCTCCCAGCCACGCTGCCTGCTCCGCCCCCCCGGACCGCGTCATCGAAAGGGGCCGGAGGGAGCTTTAAAACCCGGGGCCGCCCGCAGGTAATCCTCTTCGCCGCTTACCGGATCTTCGCTCCTGCGCTTTCGGCGCCGACCCGCCGGGGTCCAGGGAGCCCCCCAAGCCACGCGGCCATCTCCTGCACCTCGCCTCGGCCTCCCAGCCACGCTGCCTGCTCCGCCCCCCCGGACCGCGTCATCGAAAGGGGCCGGAGGGAGCTTTAAAACCCGGGGCTGCCCTTAGGCGTCGCACGCCATGCGTCGCACGCCGAAGGAGCACGACAAAGGGGCTTGCCCCTTTGTGCGCCCCTTCGTGCAGAACCGCAGTCCAGGACCTTAAACATCTCCTCCTCTCCCCTGCTTCTACCCCACTGGAAACCCACAACCGGACTCAGAATCACACGCTGACGCCCAGCCACCGGATTAGCACAGTGAGTAAAACGGCACTGAGTACCCGCTCAGCAATTTCACTTTCACAACGGACAGCCATCACAGAACACACAACGCTGCACGTAGACACCGGACATAGACTTGGACTACCTGTTTCTGTTATCTTTAAGTACCCTGTACTGTCTTGTGCTTGATTCTGTATTGTATTGTATTGTGCTTGAATTTCCATGCACTATCACTGCCTCGATGTCTACTCACCCTCGCTAAGCTCAGACCAGCCCAATTTCCCTACACCGCAGAGACCATCTCGACAGGGGGCCCACCCCACACTCCCTGCCTCATCACACCAGACATGTGCATCCAATCTATCCCCACCCTATTTCTCCCTCACCTGCGCAAACCATGCACACCCCCTCTTCATACCACTAACCCTCGGAGCTCACTAGTTCCCATCTTGACCTCACCCCTTACTCAATTCCTCGGACTAGCCACTCTCACCCTAACCCTCCTCAATGCACAATCCATCCTCAAAAAAGCCCCCATCATCCATGACCTGCTCACGGATGATAACCCTGATCTTTTTGCCATCACTGAATCATGGCTCAAAGAATCAGACCATGTCTATCTCAATCAGCTCCCCGAAAAACTATACGACATCTTCTCCATCCCAAGACCAAAAAAGAGAGGTGGTGGTTTACTCCTGGCCGCAAAAAAGCACCTGAACCTCAAAATCCTACCCGTCTGCCCCCCCCCCTAAGCTAGAAATCGGTCTCTTCAAATCACCCTCCCTTCAGATATGCCTCATTTACGCCCCTCCCAACCTCCTCGAACAAGACCCCTCACCCCTCATTGAATTTATCGTAGACAACCTCAAAACAGACTCCCCCACAGTGATCCTCGGAGACTTTAATCTCCATGTAGACTCGACTCCTCGTACCCCGGCCTGCGAAACCCTCCTAACCACTCTCGAAGCCCTAGGCTTCAAACAGCTCATCACTTCCCCCACCCATAAGGCAGGGCACACCCTTGACCTTCTATTTATCAACTCCCATCTATCTGCACCCTACACCCCCTCAACAACCCCCATACCCTGGTCCGACCACTTTATCATCAATACCCAAATCCATCTCACCTCCCCCACCAAGACATCCTCAACCCAAAAAAAAACCGATATCCTTCCACAAACCCTGCTCATCAGAAAGCATAACTACAGCACTCGACAAAGCTGTAGAGAACCTGGACCTCTCAAATCCAGACGCAGCCCTCCACTCATGGAACCATATTACCAAATCTATAGCCAACAAACTTTGCCCCATGATACATAAAGAAATCCCCCCCTTACAAAACAAAAAAAAACCATGGTACTCCAACGAACTTCAAATCCTGAAACAGGACCTCAGATCAAAAGAACGTACCTGGCGCCGCCATCCCTCCCCCCAACACAAAGCAATATATAAACAATCACTGCACAAATACCGGCAAGCCACCATCATTGCCAAAAGGGACTATCACGCATCAAAAATACACGACCTACAATTCAATGCCAACGCCCTCTTCTCCTACGTCACTGAACTCACCAAGATCCCTCACCCCGTTACCATTGAAGAAAACTCCAAGGAAAGATGCGAGGATCTGGCCAAACACTTCCAGCACAAAATTTCCAATATCCTCCTACGCTTCCCCCACAACCCCACGACCACCTCCCCCTCCCCAAAGCACACTAGCACCTGCATCAGATCTTTCGACCCCACCTCTACCCTAGAAATTGAGTCCATCCTCAAAAAAATGAAACCGGCCACGCATTTCTCTGACGCAATCCCCTCCAAAACCCTCCTATCCATTCCCACCACTATCGCCAAACCCTTAGCTAACATCATCAACTGCTCCCTCACCTTCGGCAAAGTCCCAGATCCCCTCAAACTTGCCGTTGTGAAACCCCTCCTAAAAAAACCCTCCCTTGACCCCTCTGACCCGGCAAACTATCGGCCCATCTCCAACCTTCCCTTCCTTGCGAAAGTCCTCGAGAAAGTAGACAATTCCCAGCTCACCGACTACCTCGAGGACCACAGCCTCCTACACCCCTCACAATTCGGATTTCGGAAAGGCCGAAACACCAAGAATCTCCTCTTAGCCATTACTGACACCATACTCATTGGACTAGACCAAGGAAAATCCTTCTTACTGGCCCTACTAGATGTATCGGCAGCCTTTGACACTGTCAATCATCAAATCCTTATCACACGCTTGACAGAAATAGGCATTACCGACACAGCACTAGACTGGCTCACCTCCTACCTCACAAACAGAGAATACCTCATAAAACTCGATAACCATGAATCCTGTCACATTCCCCTCAGACAAGGCGTACCACAGGGATCTTCCCTATCCTCCACCCTCTTCAATATATACCTCCTCCCCCTCTGCAACTTACTATCAAACCTAGGCCTGGACTTCTTCCTATACGCTGATGATGTACAAGTACTCATACCCATTCAGAAAACACTCAATGAAACCATCCTTTTCTGGGAATCTTGCCTAGTCAGCATCAACTCCCTACTAACCGACCTTCACCTTGCTCTAAATACAACCAAAACCGAGCTCCTCTTTATATCCAAGCAACCTGAACACGACTCCTCCACCACACCACCGCCCCCCCTCATCTCTCCCACACTACCCCTCTCCGTAAGAGACTTGGGAGTCACACTCGACCAACACCTGAACTTCAAGCCACACATCAAGTCCCTCCTTAAAGCAGGCTTCTACAAACTCCAGGTCCTCAAGAAGCTCAAGCCTTTACTCCATACCCAAGATTTCAGATTAGTCCTACAGTCCACTATTTTCTCCAAAGTGGACTACTGCAACGCCCTTCTACTAGGCCTTCCATACTCCACCATCAAACCACTTCAAACTCTTCAGAACGCCATGGCACGAATCCTCACAAACACACGTAGAAGAGAGCATATTACACCTATCCTAGCAGACCTTCACTGGCTGCCCATCCAATTCCGCGCCCAATATAAGACCCTAACTATTCTACACAACACTCTCTACAAAAACAACTCCCCCTGGCTTAAGGAAATGCCCCACTTCCACCTCTCAACCCGCCAGACAAGATCCACATCTACAGGCACCCTCCACACCCCGCCCCTAAAAACAGCACGCCTCGCCACCACCAGAGAAAGAGCCTTCACCATTGCAGGCCCCGCCCTCTGGAACTCCCTCCCCGCACACCTCCGTCTTGAACCCTCACTACCCAATTTCAAAAAAGGCATCAAGACCTGGCTCTTCAGACGGGCCTACCCCGAACCCAATCCCTCGTAGTCAACCCCCCCCAAACCCCCCTAGTCACTGTACCGCCCACCACCCTCCCACCCTAACCCCCCCCCCCCACCTTACACCTTTTACACTTTACCGCACCCCATCTACCTCACAACCTGTTCTTTTCTGCATGGTAAAAGTCAAAGCTAATTGTCTCCTCACCTGCCTTATCTGCTGTAAAAAAAGCATATATATATATATGTGTCTCATAACTTGCCATAACTACCGCAAATAAGCCTCCACAGATATACTCCATGCAATCCATATTTCCTCATTATCCGCTGTAACTTTGTGACAATGTCCGCTGTAACTTTGTGACAATGTCTTAACCCTCATTTTATTGCCTCTCATGTAAATAATGTTACGTTCCTTTTAATTTCCCAGCTGCTATCTTCTTCCTCCTTTACTTTCTCCCCTCTCCCCCCCCTTTTTTCTCGAACCTGCTCCATCCCCCTCTCCCTGTTTATTGTAATTTCCTCCTTTCACAAGTTTATTGTAAACCGGCGTGATGTGCCCGCACGAACACCGGTATATTAAAAGCTGTTAAATAAATAAATAATAAAATAAATTATCATTCGCATATTGATAGTGCCTGCAGTAAAAAATGCTAGTATTCGTTATAAAGTACACAATGGATTTGTATGGCAATTAGTTCCTCTGTGAAATGTATTTTGTAGGTCACAGTAAGGATACATTTTTCTGGTTTCATTTTAGGAGATTGTTTTTTAATTTCCCCCCATTTTACTAAGACATTTTCACTAAAATGCATATGAAAATCTAATAGTGCTTGAAACGCAATTACTACAAAATTCTGTTGGACACTAGAATTCTACTAAATGCTGCCATATTATGCTTAATTATTCAATAAATTATACCATATTCCATGGGGATTTTGAATAATTTCATAAATTCACATAGATTTTTCTTTTATTGTCTATGGCACAGGTGGCTAACTCTGGTCCTCAACAGACACAAACGGGTCTGGTTTTCAGGATATCTGCAATGAATATGCTTGACATAGATTTGCATGCACTGCCTCCACTGTATGCAGATCTATTTCAAGCATATTCATTATGGATATCCTGAAAACTAGGCCTGTTTTTGGCTGAGAACAGGAGCTGGACTCCCCTAGGATATGGTGAAAATTCAGTGAATTTGCAGGTTTTCAAATGCATTTATTGAAACTTAAATCTGCAAGTTTTGCTTATCTTTAGGAATCTGAAATTTGAATAGAAAATACATTCAAAATAGTAGATATTTTGAAAAATCTAAACAAACCTGAACATCCTGAAAGACAAGTAAAATTATATTTAGGGTAGATCAAATGAATGGAGACACCATGGATATTTTGCCAACATTATCCACTTTGCTCACAGACATGCCAATACATAGTAAGTCATCAAAATATATATGCACTTTTCATTAATCTGTAAGAGTCCTCAGATCTGAACATATTTACTCCTGCTAGAGGAATGGATAACTGGATCAGAGCAGTGGATCAGAGTAGATCCCATTATTTCCAAATGGAGAGATTTTTTTACACTGTAAAATATTTTATGCTGATTAAAATAGTAAATCTAACAGTGATAAAAACATAAGAAATTGCCATGCTGGGTCAGACCAAGGGTCCATCAAGCCCAGCATCCTGTTTCCAACAGAGGCCAAACCAGGCCACAAGAACCTGGCAATTACCCAAACACTAAGAAGATCCCATGCTACAGCTGCAATTAACAGCAGTGGCTATTCCCTAAGGGGCGGATTTTCAGAGCCCTGCTCGCCTAAATCCGCCCAAATCCGGGCGGATTTGGGCGGATTTAGGCGGGCGGGCCCCCGACACGCCCCAACACGCCCAACACGCCCGACACGCCCCGAAACGCCCCGAACGGCGTGGCGTTTTCGGGGCGTGTCGGGAGCGTTCCGGGGGCGGGCCCGGGGGCGTGGCCGCACCCTCCGGACCCGCCCCCCCGATCGCGTCCCGGCGTGCTAGCGGCCCGCTGGCGCGCGGGGATTCACTTCTCCCTCCGGGAGGCGTAAATCCCCCAACAAAGGTAAGGGGGGGTTTTAGACAGGGCCGGGCGGGTGGGTTAGGTAGGGGAAGGGAGGGGAAGGTGAGGGGAGGGCAAAAGAAAGTTCCCTCCGAGGCCGCTCCGATTTCGGAGCGGCCTCGGAGGGAACGGGGGTAGGCTGCGCGGCTCAGCGCGCGCCGGCTATACGAAATCGATAGCCTTGCGCGCGCTGATCCCGGATTTCAGCGGCTACGCGCGTATCTACTGAAATCCAGCGTACTTTTGTTTGCACCTGGAGCACCAACAAAAGTACGCCTATTCGCGGTTTTTGAAAATCTACCCCTAAGTAAACTTGATTAATAGCAGTTAATGGACTTCTCCTCCAAAAACTTATCCAAACCTTTTTTGAAGCCAGCTACACTAACTGCACTAATCACATCCTCTGGCAACAAATTCCAGAGCTTTATTGCGTGTTGAGTGAAAAAGAATTTTCTCTGATTAGTCTTAAATGTGTTACTTGCTAACTTCATGGAATGCCCCCTAGTCCTTCTATTATTCGAAAGTGTAAATAAATGATTCACATCTACTCATTCAAGACCTCTCATGATCTTAAAGACTTCTATCATAACCCCCCTCAGCCGTCTCTTCTGCAAGCTGAACAGCCCTAACCTCTTCATCCTTTCCTCATAGGGGAGCTGTTCCATCCCCTTTATCATTTTGGTTGCCCTTCTCTGTACCTTCTCCATCGCAATTATATCTTTTTTGAGATGCGGCGACCAGAACTGTACACAGTATTCAAGGTGCGGTCTCACCATGGAGCGAAACAGAGGCATTATGACATTTTCCGTTTTATTAACCATTCCCTTCCTAATAATTCCTAACCTCTTCTTTGCTCTAAACCACCCAAAATATTTTTTCACAGGCATCCCCTATTTTTAAATACTACCTACAGTTTTCCATGCAAAAGCTGTTTTTAAAGGTCAGTGCCAATTTATAGTCTGGTATGATGGCACTTATCTTATAAAAATGTTTTGGCCACCTCAATGCCTAAACTGTCTTAGAACACTTTGCCATTTCTTTTCTCCTAGTCTAAGTCTACTTTACTTGAATTTACAACTTTGTTCCCTCTCTCACATACACACATTCTTTTAGCCACATCACACAAAATCAGACTTGTAATCCACATACTTTCTACATATATGCAAATCTTTTGCCAAATACACTAAATACATCTGTATCAGTAGGGATCTCCTGGATGGATGATATTCAAAAGACATAGACAGCATTGGTATACTGCGCTATTACAATAGCAAGCGCGACCTATTTATATTGATAACTAAGTCCTACCTAGAGCTATAAGTTTATGGAGATGGTTTGGTGGGTTTTGTTCTGTTAATTGCTGATGTTATATAAGTTGTGTATTATGGATGAGGGAGATTGGAAGGGTGGTTTTTTTGATTTCCTCTAAGCCGCTTTGATGTCTATGAAAGGCAACGTAGTAAGTTAAATAAATAATATATTGTTCACACCACTCCTTTCCATACATTACTAGTTACATTTCACTGCTTATATCTTTTCTTGTATTGCTAGCATAATGCAAACAGTTCAGATGTGAACTGACAGCACACACTGAAACTACAAACAACATGTATAATTTATTTACAGGAGAGAGAGAGAGCGAGAGAGAGAGCGCCTTGCTATAATGTCTACTCCCTAGACAGGTATTTGTATCCCTATGAGAGGCCCACCTAGTAACTCGAGGTGGGGATTAGGTATGAGTGTAGGGGGTTGGGGCCACTTTCACATTCAACATGAGACGTACAAACAGAACAGTGGTCTCTTGTGAAGATTTGCTGGCCTTCGGAGTAAGGAAACTCACTCCAAGATGAGATTTGGGCAATGTTCTCTCAAACTAGCTTGATGGACACTCTACCTGGGCAACAACAAGCTAGTTTGAGAGAACATTGCCCAAATCTCATCTTGGAGTGAGTTTCCTTACTCCGAAGGCCAGTAAATCTTCACAAGAGACCACTGTCCTGTTTGTACGTCTCATGTTGAATGTGAAAGTGGCCCCAACCCCCTACACTCATACCTAATCCCCACCTCGAGTTACTAGGTGGGCCTCCCATAGGGATAGCAATTCTCTCTCTCTCTCTCAAACAGGTTGTCTGGACACTTTTGTGCACTGAGATGATTTGTTGGTTGTTTTATCGCGATGTTTCCCCACTGCACGAAAAAGCCTCATTTGCATGGGAAACGCCCCTTAATGCGTTACCAATGCAATATTGGAAAATGAGGCCCTTAATGTTTTATGAAGAATGGTAATGTTTCTGTTTTTCCATTGTTGTTCTGCATATAGAGCCTGGCTTGTTGTGGGTTCCAGTTCAGTTATTCTCAGCATGTATCTATTTATACTTTCTGATCTCTTTATTCTGTATTTGCTGAGGGTCTGTCTGTGTTCTGCATATGTGACCAAGGTGAGGTATTTTGCTGGCATGTAATATCTGTGTAGGGATCTATAGCAGCCAGGTTTCCTAATAAGAGTTTTATTGGTGTTCTAGGGCCTGGTGTAATATGTGCAGTTTTGCCTTTTCATAGATAAGGTTGTTAGGGTTGTTTCTGTATGGGAAGATTACTATGTTATAATGGTAATATTGTTTATTCATGGCTTCTGAGGGCCAAGCTCACACCCAATACACATTACAAAAATCTAATTCCATAGGACTTCCAAGTATATTTTTTGCAGTTTTCTGGTTTGCACTACATAAGAACATGCCATACTGGGTCAGACCAAGGCTCCATCAAGCCCAACCTCCTGTTTCCAACCGTGGCCAGTCCAGGCCATAAGAACCTGGCAAATACCCAAAAACTAAGTCAATTCCTTGTTACTGTTGCTAGTAATAGCAGTGGTTATTTTCTAAGTCACCTTAATTAATAGCAGGTAATTGACATCTCCTCCAAGAACTTATCCAATCCTTTTTTAAACACAGCTACACTAACTGCACTAACCACATCCTCTGGCAACAAATCACAGAGTTTAATTGTGTGTTGAGTGAAAAAGAACTTTCTCCGATTAGTTTTAAATGTGCCACAGGCTAACTTCATGGAGTGCCCCCTGGTCTTTCTATTATCCGAAAGAGTAAATAACTGATTCACATTAACCCATTCTAGACCTCTCATGATTTTAAACACCTCTATCATATCCCCCCTCAGTCGTCTCTTCTCCAAGCTGAAAAGTCCTAACCTCTTTAGTCTTTCCTCATAGGGGAGCTGTTCCATTCCCCTTATCATTTTGGTCGCCCTTCTCCGTACCTTCTCCATCACAACTATAGACAGGAATACATATAAATATAATATGCATGTTGTGTTATGATTGACTCAGAAGACTGTACTTTTGAGTGTTCTTTTTCATTTAAAATTTGTTATAAATGCATAATTTAATTCTACTTCACCCTTCTTAAAGGCAGCTATCCACAATTGTCATCTTAAATACCATGCTTAGGAAAAAGGAGAAAAAAATAGACAGTAACAGAGAAAAGATTAAATGAAGGATAGCAGAAAACTGGATATTATGGGAAGTTTCAACATTCTAACCAATTAAATTCATTCACTCTGAAAAGGGGAAAAGAAAAGATTATATCAGTTGGAGGAACACTAATACAGTCATTACACTGAACAGATTAGTAACAGCCTCCACGTCCTCTCATAGAGGGTAATTTTATAACTATGATGGTAAATTTTAAACCAGTGTGCGTGGGCGCATGTGTGTACATTGGTTGGCCTGCACCCAGGGACGTAGCCATTTTAAAGCATCAGTGCATATATGCACGCCTAAGCATACAAATGCCTCTTCTACCATGTAAGTGGGGGAATTTTAAAAGGCACGCATGCCAACACCATTACCAGTTTTCCCAGTTCATTCCCAGTTCGCCCAGTTAAGGGATAGGACTTCAAACCCCCCCCTAGTTTACTACCCTCCCTTCTCCCCTGATAGCCCCAACCTTTAAAACCCCACTGATCTGCCTAGAATCTTTTATATTACAATGTACATGAAATCCATAGCAGAAGTTCGCAGCAGGGGACCCCAGCGCGCACCTCTGCACGTAAGTATTTATGTGCTAATTTCAAGTTAAATTCCAGGAACGCCCACATCCCACCCAAACCACTCCCATGCCCCGCCCTGTCCTTTTTTTTTAAACTTTTCATTTGTGAGCGCAGCGGCAAGTAAGTGCCTACCCACGCGGCTTTTAAAATCTGCTCGGCGTGCTCCGGCCCAACTTGTGCACGTATCAAGCCGTGCACCGACCCAACTTGTGCACTGGGCTTTTAAAATTCACCTTCAAGTGTGTAGAGTTAAAGTCTACTAGTAGAAAATAATCACAGACTTTAGGTCAAGTTTTCAAAGCACACTTAAATGGTGAATTTTAATAGCCGACACGCGAAATTAGGGGATGCGCGAATGTCAGGCTCACGCACACCGAGCGGATTTTAAAAGCCGCCTGGATATGCGAGTAAAGGCCGCTACATGCACAACTCGAAATTTCTCAAAAAGGGGCGGGGCATGGGCATGTCGGGACTTTCACCTGAAATTTGTGCGTAAATATTTACACAATCCGGCACGCGCCAAGGCCCCTGTAAAACTTTACTTCTGCTGTGATTGGCGTGTAAGTAAAAAAAAAAAAAAAAACAAGCAATTTTGTTTGGGTGTAAAGGGTCTTGGGTAACTAGGGGGTGTATCGGTCATCAAACCAGGGATATTTGGAGGATCTTGCTGGTAAGTGATCAAACTTGGGAAGAACTGATAAAACAGACAATGGCATCATTGCATGTCCCTTTTAAAATTTCCCCATTTATGCAGAAGAAGTGGCTTTTGTGCACAGGTGCACAGCCACTTATAATTGGGCACCCTTGTGTGCACGGCCAGGCTATTTTATAGTAAGCACGCATATACTCGCCTATGTTATTAAATAGCCATGTCCCTGGGCATCCGCATGCCACTGTGAAAGTTACTAGGGATGTGAATCGTTTTAGGACGATTAAAATTATCGTCCGATAATTTTAATATCGTCTTAAACCGTTATGGAACACAATACACTAGAGATTCTAACGATTTATCGTTATAAATCGTTAGAATCGTGAGCCGGCACACTAAAACCCCCTAAAACCCACCCCC